>NC_064617.1:31763715-33111215 GCF_023898315.1 Schistocerca nitens
TTACTAAACCTCCATAAAAGTTTCTGAGTCCACCCACCAGTCCGTAGAAAGTCGTATGGGCGACGTACTGTGCAGCTGGTCGTTTCTTCCCACTTGAGATGGTTCAGCTTTGTCAATCGACGCTTACAAATACTCCCTACCTGACCCTTGAAGCTGCCTACTTTACACACATCCATGGGTCTCATTACTGACGAAACAGCGTAAAACGTGCTGCGCTACTCTGTCGACTCGGCGGACGGTGACGTAAGCCTACGTTGAGTCAGAAGAGACGACAGCGACCGACGTCTGGATACGCGACACTCCAGAAACAAGAAGCACAACATGAGAAACCCCTTCTTCATTTGCTGCGGTGTTGGTCGAGGAGTAATTGGCCTGTACGTTTTCGAGGACGAGGGCGGCCGTGCAGTTACAGTGAATTCGGAACGTTACGTGGCGATGGCAAACGAACTTCTGATGTCTGAACTGCAAAACTTCCTCGTTACAACCAACGAACATGGTTTCGGCAAGATGGAGCCACAGCGAACACGTCCAGTTCGTGTATACTGCGAGTTCGTGAAATTTTCCCTATCAAATTAAACTCCAGGAGGTGTGTCATATATTGACCCCTACGCAGTCCAGATTTGAGCCTCAGGGATTTCTTCTGATGTGTATATGTCAAATCTAAAGTCAATAATCCGACTTCCTTGGAGCAACTGAATTAAAACATCCGTAGCGAAGTGGGAGCCATCTCAACGTCTACACGCCGAGCTGTCACGCAAAATTTTGTTCTTCCTTCAAATGAGTGCCGTATACGTGCCGGATTGCATTTAAATGATAATTTGAGACGTAAATTCCTAAACTGTGGCTTTGAATAATGAATAAATATTTTGTCGATAGACTTCAATCACTATTTTATTTTGACAGATAAAATGCAAATTTTATTTTAAGACACCTTGTACATGCAAAACATTGATGATGAAGTGACCAAGGAAAGCTCTGAAAATGGCTCTGTAGTGTGATTTAGGACACGACCAGTGGGAAGAAAAGTGGTCAATCAAATTATTGAAGTGAGCCCCGACGTTAGAACAGCTCATATTAAGCGACAAAAAGTATATACTGGGTTTGTTCCGTTCCAGTGAAAGACTACATAGTTAGGCGGTGCGCCCAAGGACAAGATCTTGGTCATCTGGCAAAACATTGTGATTTGTGAACACTGTATGGAAAAAGGCCGTATCAGGAAAGACTGCCATAAAATCAAACAAGTGGCAATGTTCGCGCCAGTAAATATAGTGCTAAAATGCGCGCGGAGAACAGGGGTGAATGTCGCCCGCACCAGCTTCTCCTAACAAGGCAGATTTTAAGACAGGCGTCTCATAAAATTACGTGGTGTCTATGTAAAAAACCTAAATCACCATGGAGTAGGAGGATGAGGATGAGGGAGGCTGAAAGAGCGAGGAATTTCTGGCAAAAAGTGAGCAGCAAGTACCACAGAAAAGAACATGCGACACAGATCTAAGTAGAGCTTCATCCACCTTAAAGATGTTTCTGGCGAAAATTGAGAACTGTGTGGTATAAAAGATAACAAAGGTCAAAGAGGGGAGGAGGGGGGGGGGCGGAGCAACGTCAAACACAGACGTCAATGTGGCAGTGCCACACCTATGATCCCCGGGGAATGCCATACAAAATAGTCTGCGGGAAAATACGATCACCAACAGTCTTGTCCACTCTTCAAACGCATGACTGGGCGGTAACAGAAAGCTGGGAACAGTCAGTTGCCCAGCTAATGAACACTACTTCCTGAAGACGAAGAAGAACACGAGACAGACGATCAGCGCAGATTACGAACGATAACATGGGAAGACTATAGAAACAATACACTTGTGTATCCCTTCGCACAGGATTAAATGAGGTAAATAATTCTCAGGCTGAAAAAGGAAAAAAAAAAAAATCTCCAGGACCCGATGCATCCCTGCCGAAAGAATACAAGCCTTATTCGACGTTATAAGTATCTACTTGTGTGAACTGTACCAGTGTCTCCCACAAGGAAGGGCCCTGCACGTTGGAAGAATACCGAAGTAGTGATTATCAGCGAAGGCTCGGATGATACCAAAATCCTACACACCAATTTGTCTTCCGAACATCCTTGGGAACATATCTCAAAAGCTGTTATGCAAAATATTACAAGATCACGGACTACTACAAGGAATGAGCTTTCACCGGCGCCGGCCAGAGTGGCCGAGCGGTTCTAGGCGCTACAGTCTGGAACCGGGCGACCCCTACGGTCGCAGGTTCGAATCCTGCCTCGGGCACGGATGTGTGTGATGTCCTTAGGTTAGTTAGGTTTAAGTAGTTCTAAGTTGTAGGGGACTGATGACCTGAGAAGTTAAGTCCCATAGTGCTCAGAGCCTTTTGAACCATTTTTTGAACCCTCACCGGCACTGGTTTAGAAGTGGCCAGTCAACTGGAGACGCAATAATAAGACCATCTCGCTAGCGACAGATACGCTCTAGCTGCGATGAGCGATATTACTGGCGCTTTCGATAACGTATGGTGGCTCATTCTTTGGTCGCCCTGGGGAGTTAGAGTGTCGACAAGCGCTGTATAACTGCCTGAGAAACTACTGCCGCAACTTTAATACTCAGGAAATGAAATAACGAAGACCATAGCGATAGGCTGTCTGCAGAGATCTGTGTGCGGCCCAGTTTTTTTGGAACCCATACTGTATAAATTACATGGTAGCGGTAACGGAAGGTGACTGGTAGTATTTGCAGAGGATGTGCTGTTCGTTCTAATCGGGGACTTGACAAGAATGGTAGAAGATAAATGTAAAGCAGCACTCTACGAGCTTGAAGTACGGTACAGAAGTGTCAAATTGTCAGTGGTACCTCACAATACCAATGTGTCTTGCTGAAATGGAACCTAGCAAAAAATTCTACGGTAAAATTAAACGATGTAACTATTAGTTGCAGCACAGTAACGAGGAATGGAAGGTATTCGTGGACGGGCGTCGTAACTTTGCACATCATATAGAGGGCAGACAGAAAAGGTGTTAACATGATGAAAAAAATTATAACCATCGCAAACAGGCAGTTTCGACTTCCCTTGAAAGGAATCAGACCATACCACCAATTAGCATTAGTCGTAAGATAGGCGACAGCTTTTGGCTCACAGACTGCACCTTGTCAAGCCAGCTGCATTAGTTAGAAGAGTTCAGCGAGGAGTGGTACTAGGATTAACAGCGCCTACTGCACTACTCCGAACGATGCGTTGCTAGTAACTCTAGGAATATGTGCACTGGATTTGGAAATTAGGGAAAGGTGAGCACTTTATTGGTTAATGAAAGGCAATCAAATGGAGGTTCGAAGGGTACTTGGAACTCAGGCCTGTACAAAAAAGTTAATAGAAGATCGCATACTGCAACTGTGGCAAAATGACAGACTTTCAGGCATTGGAAGGACAATGTACAAATTTCTCTCTAAAATCAGGAAACACTGAAAATGAGATCTCTTCGACCGTGGTATGGAGTGATACATTACCTAAGTGATCACGCCCCATGTGCTACGTACCTGTACAAAATCAAAAGCCACATTAACGGCAGCTGCTCCCGCGGCAGTGTGGGCGCTCCTCAGCACACGCCGTGGCACTGCAGTCAGGAGTTAAGGACGCTGAATCGCACAGCAGCACTGAGGAACGAGTCGACGATGCTACAGCCGCGGTATCCCAGTCGTCACACGGCACCCACCCGCCCCGGATAGACAAGGTACTCCACAGACTTGAGAGAAGACAACTGAGGTCGGCGACCACTGAATGAAATCGTTTTTCAACAATCTACATTGCGTCTCTGCAAGTGAGCAAGGAAGTGAGGATACTAAGAAGTTACAGCGAAACGTGGGCTCGCTCGTGAAGTGGAAACGCTGCTGACGCTGCCCTCAGCCAGCAGACAACGCGGCTGACCGGGGCAGTAAATGAGCGGATCCCGCAGCGGAAACAAATACCAACAGTTAAGATGAACCTCAGTAAAAGAGCACAAACACAACAAATCTACAGGGTGATCAAAACGTCAGTATAAATTTGAAAACTTAATAAACCAAGGAATAATGTAGATAGAGAGGTAAAAATTGACACACATGCTTGGAATGACATGAGGTTTTACTAGAACAAAAAAAAAAAAAGTATTGCTAGACGCGTGAAAGATCTCTTGCGAGCTTCGTTTGGTGATGATCGTGAGCTCAGCCGCCACTTTCGTCATGCTTCGCCTCCCAGGTCCCCAGACCTCAGTCCGTGCGATTATTGGCTTTGGGGTTACCTGAAGTCGCAAGTGTATCGTGATCGACCGACATCTCTAGGGATGCTGAAAGGCAACATCCGACGCCAATGCCTCACCATAACTCCGGACATGCTTTACAGTGCTGTTCACAACATTATTCCTCGACTACAGCTATTGTTGAGGAATGATGGTGGACTTATTGAGCATTTCCTGTAAAGAACATCATCTTTGCTTTGTCTTACTTTGTTATGCTAATTATTGCTATTCTGATCAGATGAAGCGCCATCTGTCGGACATTTTGTGAACTTTTGTATTTTTTTGGTTCTAATAAAACCCCATGCCATTCCAAGCATGTGTGTCAATTTGTACCTCTCTATCTACATTATTCCGTGATTTATTCAGTTTTCAAATTTATACTGACTTCTTGATCACCTGGTATATCACTAAACAGTATTAATAGTTGGGTAATTGGTTAATTTTTTTAAATTGTAGTTTTGTAGCGGTGGAGAATTTTAGTAGCAGCACCATTTTCCCGTAGAATAAACATTTTTTAAAAATATCTATAAGTACCAGAAGCCAATGATTAATACATGCATTATTACTACCCACAAAAATGTGATTGTATGGCCTACGTTGGCTTTCCATAGAACAGCTTGTCTTGTGAAGAACAAACAAATAAATAAAAATAAATCATTTACTGCATATTGTCATGAGAGTAGGAAACCTTTAATGACATGTAGGCTAATGCTAGCATTTAATACGCTCAAGGTGCCTTTCAAAGGTCTCTTTTAATATTTAATAAATATGTCTCAGCATCACGGCTAAATGTTAGTGGACCCCGGCGCAATCTACACTGCTGATGAAGAAAACGAGTTATGCTGTTAACTGCAAAGTCCCACTATAACGTTAACTTAGCAAAAACTTATTTTTGGCACAAAATAAGAGGAATATAATAACGAGTTAAGTTCACCGTTCCAGTAGCATTACGTACCCTGACGCAGGCCACTTGCAACACTGGCGGAAACGTTGGTTTAACATTTTATAAAATAACGCTGCCTAGAACTTCGTTCGCCAAACGCTACGAACATATATGACGAATTCATGACAGCTTATAAGAATAATAATAGTTTCTTGCTGGTGGTAAGACATGCCCCATTTACTATTGTTAATCTTCTACCGAAGAAGCCTATAATTGTAGAAAATTTGTTAGTCAAAATAAGAACAGAATCAAAGCTACTCTTGTTCATTCAGAATAGACGCAGCATGAAGAGAGGAATAATTCCAATGTGCTGTGGTATGTGGAAAGCTCAAGGACGACATGGAAGAAAACGCAGTACATACGTGTGAGGCAGTATTCTAGAACGTTGAACAAGAGGAGAAGGAAAAGGAAATGAAGAAACTAAATGTTTCATTTTCAGATCGATGCCTAGATTTACTTTCATTTCTATTACATATTGTTCGTGACATGCCAGCAGTTTCCTGTGCATGTCGAAAATTTCTTGCAGTGATCGTAGTCTTTGCCGACGAAAAGTTGTTTAGCAAAAGAAATGCGAAAAGACGAATAACAACATTATATCGCCCTTTTTTACAGCTTAATTAATTTGCGTGCCACTAACGTCAACAATTCGCTAATTTTCGTGAATGATGAAGGTCTGCAGATTCAAAGGCTCATTTTGCACAACTATATAAAGTGGAAAATTCAAACACGCATCAATACTCCCGCAAGGTATGTGGAGGCTACGGGGCCTCCTCTAAGTCGAGTGCAGATCGTAGTATTCGCTGCACAGCAGTCGTTTCCCAGGAAGTAACACAGTTCCGTATCAAATGTTCAACACGAGTAGCCGCAACACCTCCGTATTGTTGAGTGTAGCACTGAACAGGCCGCCCGTGCAGCTCCAGGCGCCCCACACCTCACCTCCGGTGAGCCTCAGTGTTTCAGTTTTGCGGTGCCCCCCCCCCCCCCCTTCTCCCACCCCACCACCCTCGTGCGCGCTGTCCCTCATCACTGAATGAAAGTACCGTGAGGCTTTGGCTAATATGCCCAGCTTTTGGAACATATACATGTGAACTCCACCTAATTTTAATTTTAATCACTTGTGCGAAGAATCCTTCTTGCCCTAAATTGCAAGGTACCTCAGAACAATAGCATGCAGGTGCTAAGTGAACCAAAATATGCAAAATGTATTAAATTCCTGATGTATTAGACCACAAATAAGACAATTATTCTTACGGCAAAAGTAGCCGAACCTAAACGTTTCAGCAGACTTACTATGCAGTTTCTCAAGTTGTTCTCATCAATGCGCACGTCCAAACACTCGGAGCTTTCTACTCAGTTTATTAAGTTTTGTTGGTCCACTGTACTATTTACTCAAAAGTACCCGGACACCCCTACCTAACGCGGAATTAACAGCTAGGTGCCGCGAGAGGCGCACGCACCAGTATACAACGAAGTGTGTTGTCAGCAGAGCTCAGTGGTTTCGAATGTGGACTCTGGATGTCACGCTAGTAACAAATAACGGCAGGTCCATTCCAACTCTTCCAAAGCTGCTCAAGTCAAGTGTTGGTGATGTGGTTATGAAATGGAAACGCCAAGGAACGACCACAGCTGCAACAAGAGTAGGCAGACCTCATTTACTGACGGCCAGGGACCGTCGAGCACTGCGGAGGGCGGTTGCAAAAAATCCCTCGTGAGTTCCAAAGAGGTACCGGCACGACGTGCGTACGGAGCTGAACGGAAAGGGCTGCAGCGATCGAGCAGCAGATCGTGAATGCTTGGGGTGGTGTAAAGGGCAACGCCACTGGACACTGGGTGACTGGAAACGAGTCATCTGGACTGACGAATTGCACTGCACCGTGTGGAAATCCCGTGAAACGGTTTGGGTTTAGCGAATACCTGGAGACAGTTACCTGCAATCATGTGTGGTGCCAACAGTGAAGTAGGAAGGAGGCTGTTTTCGGCTTGTTTTACCGTGGTTAGAATATGGTTCCCAAGTGCACAAGGCCACATTTTACAGCACCGTGTGCTGCAAACACTAGACGAACAATTCGAAGACGAAGACTTCGTATCAACACGAAAATGTAACCAATCACAAAGGAGCATCTTGAGGCAATAGTTTGTGGACAATAACGTGCCTGAAATTGGCTGGCCTTCTCGTATTCCTGAACTGGACCTAATGGAACAACTTTGGAATGAGTTATAACCTCGAATTCCGTCCCGATGTCGGCGATGTCCTCTGGTTTCAGTTCGTAAGGGAGCATGAGCCGCCAATCCTCCACACCGACATTGAGACACCTCACAGACTGACCCCAGCAGAGGCGAAGCCGTCAAAACGGTGAACGGCAGACACACCCGATACTAATGTCCACCATAGCTGTCCAGACAGAGTACGTCAGTCGCAGATGGGGTACTCTCTACAGCACAAAACAGCAGGAACTGTGTTTTTCCAAGTCTGAAACTAGTCAACTTCTATAAATTTAGTAAATAATTAAACCAAGTCACCACTTACAATAACAAGATCACCATTTACAATACTTCGCTGCTGTGGAGTGCACGAGACCAAGAATGGATAAAGTAATATTTCCTTGTGGGTGCTTCAATGCTCAGTTTGACAGCACCATCTACGGAAAGGAGTACTCCTATCTGTTGATTCAAAGGAAATTATAGATCCATTAATATACAGCAAGAACGTTTACGACCTATGATCGAGTCAACAGGGGCACCTAAACAGTTGAGGTACGCGCTCCGAAATTCACTGTCTTGAGACCAGAAACTAAAGGCTACAAATGAATGTTTCAGTTGGTGCAACGTCTTGGGCGAGCAATACATGTCAAAGACTTGTTAGCAAGCTGATTTTGTTTCTACATCAACACTGGTGGTGATATGTTAAAAACAATTCACATTCTCCTGGGACGTGACCCTGGAGTATTTTGTATGTGTGTCGGGGAAGGGTTAGGTACGTTCGCACAAGGACGGTGCTGTACGAAACGTCATCAGCAGAAAGTACTTGGTAGGCTCCTCGCTGCCTGGCTCACTGCACAACGACCGACAGCGATATTTGAGAGCCAGCGGCAACCTTTTATGAGCCGTCGTAATGACTGCTCTGAACTTAGCTTGATGCTTAGAGATAGTTGTTAACGTAAACATAAAACTAAATACCTGTGTCTTATTGCGAAGTACTCAATTTAGCGTCGTTTACCACGTGTATTATTGTGGCCCTGAAGTTTTGTAACGCCCTCTATATCTCCGACTCAGTCTGCAGTGAGCGGAACACAAACGGCCGAATGTTTAACACAGAGACCAACAGCTCTGAGCTTCGCACATAAGAGGTGTTACAAAATTACACCAACAAACTTGGAGACTGTGTCTCCAGGGACAAGCTGAGGGCGGGAATTCAACTCTGGAGACGTCATCCAACGACGCTAGAGAGCGTCGCACTTTTAAGCGCCAATGGCCGCCTTCGGCTGGAAGGATGTGAGTTGTAGAGAGCCTATATAGAAGGAGAGAGTGGCCAATAGTGATAGCGTCGCTGACTGGCTGAGAGCTGAGGACGCCATGTTTTTACGAAACTAACGCTGACTTGGTACGATTATAAACCGATACCGTGTGTGATTCTGTACTATTGGTTCTATTCAACGCTAATTCCATTGTACAATTATGTACAGGTTGTAATACGGTTGGTATTGAGGTACTATTGCATGTCCTCTGTCGGTTCTATTTACGTAAATTACCTTACAGTCACTCTGCTGCCGGCCGGAGTGGCCGTGCGGTTCTAGGCGCTGCAGTCTCGAGCCGAGCGACCGCTCCGGTCGAAGGTTCCAATCCTGCCTCGGGCATGAACGTGTGTTATGTCCTTAGGTTAGTTAGGTTTAAGTAGTTCTAAGTTCTAGGCGACTGATGACTTCAGAAGTTAAGTCGCATAGTGCTCAGAGCCAGCCAGTCACTCTGCTGGTCGGATCTATGATGACACTTTTAGAACTTCACAGCAATTTTAGACGTAAAATTTTTATTTAAAGTGATTTACTTAGTGTCACTAATAATATGAATTACAAAATCTTCAATGACAGCCAAGAGGAATGCCAGTGAATATAAACTGCAGATAAATAGGGTAGAAGATATCACTAAGAAACAGTAAACGCAAATTTCAGTTATGAAAAAGAAGACAACCAATTTGACACTGCAGAATTCACGCCTTAGAGTAAAGTTGAAAACTAAATGTAACTCTATAGCAGATGTAGTTAAGAAAGTATTTAATGAAAATCAGAGTCTAAAATTGAATAAAAAAATTGAGGTGGTCTGGAGATACAGTGCAAAATGCACTGAAGTTGAAATTTGCATGTGGTAGCAAGGGATATGACTTTTTAGTCAGTAATCATTTTCCTCTACCTTCTAAACGAACACTAAGAAGGCGACTCCAAAATCTCAAGTTTGGTTCTGGAACTTTACATCAAGTGTTTGATCTTATGATGAACAAAGTGAAAGCAATAAGTGACAGTGAATGTGACAGTGTCTTACTGCTTGACGAGATGACAATAATTTCAAATAGGGAATTTGATGTGTCAACAGGCTCTTTCTTTGGAAATGTAACTCTTCCCTCTCATGTAGGTATTGCAACGCATGCATGTGTTTTTATGTTAGGGAGTATAACTACACAGTGGAAACAAGTAGTGGCATATTGTTTCACTGGTGACACCTGTAATGGACAAACCTTGCATGATATAATAATAGAAGTAATTAAATGCAATGAACGTGTTGGGTTACATATATGCTGCATCACTTCAGACATGGGGCCAATGAATCAAAGTATATGGACATCATTTAGAATCCTATCTGGAAAAATTTCAGTGCTACAGAATTATATTTTTAACCCTGAAAACCAGATAATAAAATATATTTTGTTGCAGATGTGCCACACTTCTTTAAAAATATCAAAACATGTCTGCTGTCAAATGGAACTATAAAGATTCCAGAATTGATCAGACTGAAACAGTCCCTTCCCACAACGGTTGTAGATTGTACCCATATTAAAGACCTTCATCATCTTGAGAAAGAAACTGATTTAAAGCTAGCTCCTAATCTTATAGAAGAAATCATAAAACCCAATAAATTCAATAAAATGAATGTGTCAGCTGCTCGAACATATCTGAGCCAAAACACTAGTTGTGGGCTGAAGTTTATGGCTAGTGACAAAGATGATGAGAAGTACCAAACATGGTTTGCTGAAATTATTAACAAATGGTTCACATCAATGACTTCTCGGAATCCTGTCATTGCTCTCAGTAACATAAAACCACATATGTATCAGGATAGTGTGAATTTTCTGAGTGATGTGATGGTGGTGTTTCAGTATATGCAGATTGGTACAGCAGGTCACTGGAAGCCAATTCTGAGTGGGGTGAGACAATCCACTCCGTGTCCTTGACTTTATGAACTTCTTTTTGAATGAAAGGGGCTACAAACTTCTTTTGACAGAACGACTTACTCAAGACTGCCTTGTAAACTTGTTTTCTTGCATTAAGGAGTCTTAAGAGGGTGCCTACTGCACTACAATTCAGAAAACAATGTAAAGTTATTGTGTGTTGCCCAGTACTTAACAGATGTATCAAAATATAGTTATGACAAGAGTGAAGGATTTTACCTCGCAGGATATCTGGATCATACAGGAAGCAAAACACCAGCACCTTGCATGAATATACCCACATTAAAACTTCCAAAATATTGGGATGAACAGGGAAATGGATCAGTAAGTGACCTAAGCTGTATGGAGAGAAATGCACTCTTTAATATTGCTGGATACATCATAGGAACAGTAATGAAGTATAACAAAACTTATAAGAAATGCTTTACAGATTTAGTTACTAAAGAAAGACAAAACTCTGATTACATCACTTTTGTTAATCAAACAGAATAAGCAGGACAAAGATAGTCTTCTGTATGTGTCCAACACACGTTTTATGTTCTTTCTAGATATGGAAATGCCATTTAGAAAGTTTTCCCCTCTTCTTGATTGTGAGAAACAGTTCAACTGTTTTAGTTTTGTAATCAACAGTATGACCAATAATGATCTCTTGAAGCAAGTTCAGTTTCAAAGTTGCATTAATGTGAAGATGAAAATGATAAACAGATTTGTAAGGTTCCAGCTAAAAATATACAGTCTGAAGCTCCAGAAAAAATATATACATGATTTAATATGTGGACAACTACTGGGAACCAAAACCTGTGCTACAGATGCACTATCAATAAAAATTAAATAAATCTTGTTTACAAAAATTTTGAATGTCTATATTGTATTATTGAATTTATTTCAGTATCTAAAATAATAACAAGATTGTAGAAAGTTACTCATTATATATGAAAGCGAAAATACAGTAAGTCTTGGTCAGTTATGGTCTCATCCCTTTCAGGTACTTTAAAAACAGTATAACTCTTCTTTCCCTCTTTATGTAAGTAATAAATGTTGAAAAAGATTGAAATGAAGCCAGTGAGCATCAACTTCCAGAGCTGCGACATACAGTAAAACTGGTTATTTAATGAACTATTTACAGTTTTGCTTTTCCAATAATGCTAAGTTATTTCCAATATGTTTCCTTAGTGATATGCATTTGAAAACTTGAGTTGTATAAGGTCAGTTGGAGCCCATGGGACAATATGGATACAGCATGAAGAAAGACTTCATCTTATACCTATTGACAGATACAACACGACAAGCTGGTTAAACAAGCAAGCCGCCTCCATCATTTACACTCCTGGAAATTGAAATAAGAACACCGTGAATTCATTGTCCCAGGAAGGGGAAACTTTATTGACACATTCCTGGGGTCAGATACATCACATGATCACACTGACAGAACCACAGGCACAAAGACACAGGCAACAGAGCATGCACAATGTCGGCACTAGTACAGTGTATATCCACCTTTCGCAGCAATGCAGGCTGCTATTCTCCCATGGAGACGATCGTAGAGATGCTGGATGTAGTCCTGTGGAACGGCTTGCCATGCCATTTCCACCTGGCGCCTCAGTTGGACCAGCGTTCGTGCTGGACGTGCAGACCGCGTGAGACGACGCTTCATCCAGTCCCAAACATGCTCAATGGGGGACAGATCCGGAGATCTTACTGGCCAGGTTAGTTGACTTACACCTTCTAGAGCACGTTGGGTGGCACGGGATACATGCGGACGTGCATTATCCTGTTGGAACAGCAAGTTCCCTTGCCGGTCTAGGAATGGTAGAACGATGGGTTCGATGACGGTTTGGATGTACCGTGCACTATTCAGTGTCCCCTCGACGATCACCAGTGGTGTACGGCCAGTGTAGGAGATCGCTCCCCACACCATGATGCCGGGTGTTGGCCCTGTGTGCCTCGGTCGTATGCAGTCCTGATTGTGGCGCTCACCTGCACGGCGCCAAACACGCATACGACCATCATTGGCACCAAGGCAGAAGCGACTCTCATCGCTGAAGACGACACGTCTCCATTCGTCCCTCCATTCACGCCTGTCGCGACACCACTGGAGGCGGGCTGCACGATGTTGGGGCGTGAGCGGAAGACGGCCTAACGGTGTGCGGGAGCGTAGCCCAGCTTCATGGAGACGGTTGCGAATGGTCCTCGCCGATACCCCAGGAGCAACAGTGTCCCTAATTTGCGGGGAAGTGGCGGTGCGGTCCCCTACGGCACTGCGTAGGATCCTACGGTCTTGGCGTGCATCCGTGCGTCGCTGCGGTCCGGTCCCAGGTCGACGGGCACGTGCACCTTCCGCCGACCACTGGCGACAACATCGATGTACTGTGGAGACCTCACGCCCCACGTGTTGAGCAATTCGGCGGTACGTCCACCCGGCCTCCCGCATGCCCACTATACGCCCTCGCTCAAAGTCCGTCAACTGCACATACGGTTCACGTCCACGCTGTCGCGGCATGCTACCAGTGTTAAAGACTGCGATGGAGCTCCGTAATGCCACGGCAAACTGGCTGACACTGACGGCGGCGGTGCACAAATGCTGCGCAGCTAGCGCCATTCGTGTCTTACTCACTGGTTGTCACTGTTAGAAAGTACGTTTGGTTTCTTCGTGCATCGAACAATCAATTTCTTTCTATATGCTTATAATGCTACAAAACAAAATTTTTAAAAAAATTACAGAATGACCTTTTTACTGATACATCCCCTCCATAAAAGAAATACTAAATGAACACCACACCATTACTAATGTGGCTTCGTAGCACAGAGGTAGAGTTTTAACTTTTATATCCGAAGGTCATGAGTTCGCATCCTGCTCAATCCATATTTTTTTAAACGTTATTTTTTGATTTTTAATGGTTCTTGAGTGACAATTTATGCTACACGATGTGTTTTTCATGTATACGGAACCCTAAGTCTACGTACTTCCGACTCGCACATGGCTCTGTACTCTTGGCTATTCACATTCCTTTAAATAATAATTATCGTGTGGATATTCAGTCACCTATTTTGAATTACTTCCTGCTGTTTCAGTAGAGTACGTAAGTACCGATATTTTACCGATTTTCTGTGGTATAGAGTTCCTAAAAGTGTGTACAGAATGACGCGTTTTGCCAGCATAAGAAAATGTTATAAGATCGACACACACTTAAAATGCATTATGTGGGGACGGAAAGAGACAAGAGTTTACCAGTTTCAGCGATGAATATCCGCACGGAAAAATCTGAAATAGCATCATGTACTCTGAGATACCTTAAATGAAACTTCCTTTTTCTTATTAATCAATTGTCAATGTTTATATAGCATTATAAAATACAGCTGTTGCAATTCTGCAGACATACACACTGCTTCACGATACTTCCATTTGCTCACAAATTTATTGTTGTTGTTGTTGTTGTTGTTGTTGTGGTCTTCAGTCCTGAGACTGGTTTGATGCAGCTCTCCATGCTACTCTATCCTGTGCAAGCTTCTTCATCTCCCAGTACCTACTGCAACCTACATCCTTCTGAATCTGCTTAGTGTATTCATCTCTTGGTCTCCCCCTACGATTTTTACCCTCCACGATGCCCTCCAATACTAAATTGGTAATCCCTTGATGCCTCAGAATATGTCCTACCAAACGATCCCTTCTTCTAGTCAAGTTGTGCCACAAACTCTTCCTCTCCCCAATCCTATTCAGTAACTCCTCATTAGTTATGTGATCTACCCATCTAATCTTCAGCATTCTTCTGTAGCACCACATTTCGAAAGCTTCTATTCTCTTCTTGTCCAAACTATTTACCGTCCATGTTTCACTTCCATACATAGCTACACTCCATACAAATACTTTCAGAAATGACTTCCTGACACTTAAATCTATACTCGATGTTAACAAATTTCTCTTCTTCAGAAACGCTTTCCTTGCCATTGCCAGTCTACATTTTATATCCTCTCTACTTCGACCATCATCGGTTATTTTGCTCCCCAAATAGCAAAAATCCTTTACTGCTTTAAGTGTCTCATTTCCCAATCTAATACCCTCAATATCACCCGACTTAATTCGACTACATTCCATTATCCTCGTTTTGCTTTTGTTGATGTTCATCTTATATCCTCCTTTCAAGACACTGTCCATTCCGTTCAACTGCTCTTCCAAGTCCTTTGCTGTCTATGACAGTTGCAATGTCATCGGCGAACCTAAAAGTTTTTACTTCTTCTCCATGGATTTTAATACCTACTCCGAATTTTTCTTTTGTTTCCTTTACTGCTTGCTCAATATACAGATTGAATAACATCGGGGAGATGCTACAACCCTGTCTTACTCCCTTCCCAACCGCTGCTTCTCTTTCATGTCCCTCGACTCTTATAACTGCCATCTGGTTTCTGTACAAATTGTAAATAGCCTTTCGCTCCCTGTATTTTCCCCCTGCCACCTTTAGAATTTGAAAGAGAGTATTCCAGTCAACATTGTCAAAAGCTTTCTCTAAGTCTACAAATGCTAGAAACGTAGGTTTGCCTCTCCTTAATCTGTCTTCTAAGGTAAGTCGTAAGGTCAGTATTGCCTCACGTGTTCCAGTATTTCTACGGAATCCAAACTGATCTTCCCCGAGGTCGGCTTCTACCAGTTTTTCCATTCGTCTGTAAAGAATTCGTGTTAGTATTTTGCAGCTGTGGCTTATTAAACTGATAGTTCGGTAATTTTCACATCTGTCAACACGTGCTTTCTTTGGTATTGGAATTATTATATTCTTCTTGAAGTCTGAGGGTATTTCACCTGTTTCATACATCTTGCTCACCAGATGGTAGAGTTTTGTCAGGACTGGCTCTCCCAAGGCCGTCAGTAGTTCCAATGGAATGTTGTATACTCCGGGGGCCTTGTTTCGACTCAGGTCTTTCAGTGTTCTGTCAAACTCTTCACACAGTATCGTATCTCCCATTTCATCTTCATCTACATCCTCTTCCATTTCCATAATATTGTCCTCAAGTACATCACACTTGTATAGACCCTCTATATACTCCTTCCACCTTTCTGCTTTCCCTTCTTTGCTTAGAACTTGGTTTCCATCTGAGCTCTTATGTTCATACAAGTGGTTCTCTTCTCTCCAAAGGTCTCTTTAATTTTCCTGTAGGCAGTATCTATCTTACCCCTAGTGAGAAAAGCCTCTACATCCTTACATTTGTCCTCTAGCCATCCCTGCTTAGCCATTTTGCACTTCCTGTCGATCTCATTTCTGAGACGTTTGTATTCCTTTTTGCCTGCTTCATTTACTGCATTTTTATATTTTCTCCTTTCATCAATTAAATTCAATATTTCTTCTGTTACCCAAGGATTTCTGCTAGCCCTCGTCTTTTTACCTATTTGATCCTCTGCTGCCTTCACTAATTCATCCCTCAAAGCTACCCATTCCTCTTCTACTGTATTTCTTTCCCCCATTCCTGTCAATTGTTCCCTTATGCTGTCCCTGAAACTCTGTACAACCTCTGGGTCTTTCAGTTTATCCAGGTCCCATCTCCTTAAATTCCCACCTTTTTTCAGTTTCTTCAGTTTTAATCTACAGGTCATAACCAATAGATTGTGGTCAGAGTCCACATCTGCCCCTGGAAATGTCTTACAATTTAAAACCTGGTTCCTAAATCTCTGTCTTACCATTATATAATCTATCTGATACCTTTTAGTATCTCCAGGGTCCTTCCATGTATACAACCTTCTATCATGATTCTTAAACCAAGTGTTAGCTATGATTAAGTTGTGCTCTGTGCAAAATTCTACCAGACGGTTTCCTCTTTCATTTCTTACCCTACATAAATATAGACGAATGGCATTTGTTTTAATCACGTACCGCGTATTAAGCTAGAAGATCTGCTTTGGTCTCATGCGTCAAACACATGCCTTATTTTACTCGTGAAGTGGCTAGCTTTCTGCTTGCGTCGCTGCCTAATTGCACGTCCCACGAGCAATCTGGTAAAAACATGGCGACCAAGAGCAGATTGGCCACTCTCTCCCTATATAGGCTCTCTATGAGTTTGTACACGCAAGCGACACCTGGCGGTCTGCACAGTGATGTTCTGCGAGGTAAAATCCTTCACTCTTGTCATAACTAGATTTTGATACATCTGTTAAGTACTTGGCAACACACAATAACTTTACATTGTTTTCTGAATTGTAGTGCAGTAGGCACCCTCTTAAGACTCCTTAATGCAAGAAAACAAGTTTACAAGGCAGTCTTGAGTAAGTCGTTCTGTCAAAAGAAATTTGTAGCCCCTTTCATTCAAAAAGAAGTTTATAAAGTCAAGGACACGGAGTGGATTGTCTCACCCCACTCAGAATTGGCTTCCAGTGACCTGCTGTAACAATCTGCATATACTGAAACATCCCCATTAGATCACTCATAAAATTCACACCATCCTCATACATATGTGGTGTTACGTTACTGAGAGCAATGACAGGATTCCGAGCAGTCATTAATGTGAACCATTTGTTAATCATTTCAATAAACCATGTTTGGTACTTCTCATCACCTTTGTCACTAGCCATAAACTTCAGTCCACAACTAGTGTTTTGGCTCAGATATGTTCGAGCAGCTGACACATTCATTTTATTGAATTTAATGGGTTTTATGATTTCTTCTGTAAGATTAGGGGCTAGCTTTAAATAACTTTCTTTCTCAAGATGATGGAGGTCTTCAATATGGGTAAAATCTACAACCGTTGTGGGAAGGGAAATATATTATGTTGCAGATGTACCACACTTATTGAAAAATATCAAAACATCTCTGCTGCCAAATGGAACTATAAAGATTCCAGAAATGATCAGACTGCGGAGTATACCACTCTTTAAGCACAAACCGTGTATAGTCTTCTTGGAATTTTTTTCCTTTTCAAGGCCCTGCAAGGATTTCCGCTGCGGCAGAGGTCCCTGTTGCGCACCGTACCAGAGGTCGCCCGGCAGCTTGGTCACAGTGCGTCGTATGTCCTAAGTCAGTTTTTAGCGCGATGAATGCCACGACGGTTTTATTCTTAGAAACTAGTCCAGAATAGCGGATTTTACTGTTAAAACGACGCTGACAGCATGTCTGTCTCTCTAAAAGAATGACGAGTACTGTACCCACTTTCCTCCGTTACAGGAATACATACTCGAGATGGTTCGTGATCACACTGAACAGAGTACGGACTCTCTGCACAACTTCAAATAAATTCAGCAAAACGGACAAGACAATTAACCCTGAATAACTGCCATTCATTCAGTATACCAGTCAAAGACAAACACACGTTAAAATATGACACTATGGACACCTGAAACACTGAAAAGTGAAAAAAAAAAAAAAAACATACGCCGCCTTTGCAAATCACCTCAGGTAACAGAATCGCTACTCTACTGGCGTAGAAAAATAAGCAAACAGCAATAACAATTCGTAGACAGCTAATGCCCACCTACTAGGTCTACAGCAACATTAAGCTTCCAAACTGACTTACGCCACTTTTATCACTTGATTATATAATTTTTCTAGTAATAATATAGGCCTCTTCCCCCATGAACCATGGACCTTGCCGTTGGTGGGGAGGCTTGCGTGCCTCAGCGATACAGATGGCCGTACCGTAGGTGCAACCACAACGGAGGGGTATCTGTTGAGAGGCCAGACAAACATGTGGTTCCTGAAGAGGGCCAGCAGCCTTTTCAGTAGTTGCAGGGGCAACAGTCTGGATGATTGACTGATCTGGCCTTGTAACATTAACCAAAACGGCCTTGCTGTGCTGGTACTGCGAACGGCTGAAAGCAAGGGGAAACTACAGCCGTAATTTTTCCCGAGGACATGCAGCTTTACTGTATGATTAAATGATGATGGCGTCCTCTTGGGTAAAATATTCCGGAGGTAAAATAGTCCCCCATTCGGATCTCCGGGCGGGGACTACTCAAGAGGACGTCGTTATCAGGAGAAAGAAAACTGGCATTCTACGGATCGGAGCGTGGAACGTCAGATCCCTTAATCGGGCAGGTAGGTTAGAAAATTTAAAAAGGGAAATGGATAGGTTAAAGTTAGATATAGTGGGAATTAGTGAAGTTCGGTGGCAGGAGGAACAAGACTTCTGGTCAGGTGATTACAGGGTTATAAATACAAATCAAATAGGGGTAATGCAGGAGTAGGCTTAATAATGAATAAAAAAAATAGGAGTGCGGGTTAGCTACTACAAACAGCATAGTGAACGCATTATTGTGGCCAAGATAGACACAAAGCCCATGCCTACTACAGTAGTACAAGTTTATATGCCAACTAGCTCTGCAGATGATGAAGAAATTCATGAAATGTATGACGAGATAAAAGAAATTATTCAGGTAGTGAAGGGAGACGAAAATTTAATAGTCATGGGTGACTGGAATTCGTCAGTAGGAAAAGGGAGAGAAGGAAACATAGTAGGTGAATATGGATTGGGGGGAAGAAATGAAAGAGGAAGCCGCCTTGTAGAATTTTGCACAGAGCATAACTTAATCATAGCTAACACTTGGTTCAAGAATCATAAAAGAAGGTTGTATACCTGGAAGAATCCTGGAGATACTAATAGGTATCAGATAGATTATATAATGGTAAGACAGAGATTTAGGAACCAGGTTTTAAATTGTAAGACATGTCCAGGGGCAGATGTGGATTCTGACCACAATCTATTGGTTATGAACTGCAGATTGAAACTGAAGAAACTGCAAAAAGATGGGAATTTAAGGAGATGGGACCTGGATAAACTGAAAGAACCAGAGGTTGTAGAGAGTTTCAGGGAGAGCATAAGGGAACAATTGACAGGAATGGGGGAAAGAAATACAGTAGAAGAAGAATGGGTAGCTCTGTGGGATGAAGTAGTGAAGGCAGCAGAGGATCAAGTAGGTAAAAAGACGAGGGCTAATAGAAATCCTTGGGTAACAGAAGAAATATTGAATTTAATTGATGAAAGGAGAAAATATAAAAATGCAGTAAATGAAGCAGGCAAAAAGGAATGCAAACGTCTCAAAAATGAGATCGACAGGAAGTGCAAAATGGCTAAGCAGCGATGGCTAGAGGACAACTGTAAGGATGTAGAGGCTTGTCTCACTAGGTGTAAGATAGATACTGCCTACAGGAAAATTAAAGAGACCTTTGGAGAGAAGAGAACCACTTGTATGAATATCAAGAGCTCAGATGGCAACCCAGTTCTGAGCAAAGAAGGGAAAGCAGAAAGGTGGAAGGAGTATATAGAGGGTTTATACAAGGGCGATGTACTTGAGGACAGTATTATGGAAATGGAAGAGGATGTAGATGAAGATGAAATGGGAGATAAGATACTGCGTGAAGAGTTTGACAGAGCACTGAAAGACCTGAGTCGAAACAAGGCCCCGGGAGTAGACAACATTCCATTAGAACTACTGTTGGCCTTGGGAGAGCCAGTCATGACAAAACTCTACCATCTGGTGAACAAGATGTATGAGACAGGCGAAATACCCTCAGACTTCAAGAAGAATATAATAATTCCAATACCAAAGAAAGCACGTGTTGACAGATGTGAAAATTACCGAACTATCAGTTTAATAAGTCACAGCTGCAAAATACTAACGCGAATTCTTTACAGACGAATGGAAAAACTGGTAGAAGCGGACCTCGGGGAAGATCAGTTTGGATTCCGTAGAAATGTTGGAACACGTGAGGCAATACTGACCTTACGACTTATCTGAGAAGAAAGATTAAGAAAAGGCAAACCTACGTTTCTAGCATTTGTAGACTTAGAGAAAGCTTTTGACAACGTTAACTGGAATACTCTCTTTCAAATTCTAAAGATGGCAGGGGTAAAATACAGGGAGCGAAAGGCTATTTACAATTTGTACAGAAACCAGATGGCAGTTATAAGAGTCGAGGGACATGAAAGGGAAGCAGTGATTGGGAAGGGAGTAAGACAGGGTTGTAGCCTCTCCCCGATGTTATTCAATCTGTATATTGAGCAAGCAGTAAAGGAAACAAAAGAAAAATTCGGAGTAGGTATTAAAATTCATGGAGAAGAAGTAAAAACTTTGAGGTTCGCCGATGACATTGTAATTCTGTCAGAGACAGCAAAGGACTTGGAAGAGCAGTTGAACGGAATGGACAGTGTCTTGAAAGGAGGATATAAGATGAACATCAACAAAATCAAAACAAGGATAATGGAATGTAGTCAAATTAAATCGGGTGATGCTGAGGGGATTAGATTAGGAAATGAGACACTTAAAGTAGTAAAGGAGTTTTGCTATTTAGGGAGTAAAATAACTGATGATGGTCGAAGTAGAGAGGATATAAAATGTAGACTGGCAATGGCAAGGAAATCGTTTCTGAAGAAGAGAAATTTGTTAACATCGAGTATAGATTTAAGTGTCAGGAAGTCGTTTCTGAAAGTATTTGTATGGAGTGTAGCCATGTATGGAAGTGAAACATGGACGATAACCAGTTTGGACAAGAAGAGAATAGAAGCTTTCGAAATGTGGTGCTACAGAAGAATGCTGAAGATAAGGTGGGTAGATCACGTAACTAATGAGGAGGTATTGAATAGGATTGGGGAGAAGAGAAGTTTGTGGCACAACTTGACTAGAAGAAGGGATCGGTTGGTAGGACATGTTTTGAGGCATCAAGGGATCACAAATTTAGCATTGGAGGGCAGCGTGGAGGGTAAAAATCGTAGAGGGAGACCAAGAGATCAATACACTGAGCAGATTCAGAAGGATGTAGGTTGCAGTAGGTACTGGGAGATGAAGAAGCTTGCACAGGATAGAGTAGCATGGAGAGCTGCATCAAACCAGTCTCAGGACTGAAGACCACAACAACAACAATATAGGCCTAAATTTCCGGTGCAGGTTTTACCTGTGTAGCACATGACATGCTACATCAAGTATAGACATGAGGTTGAAATGTATAAACGGGCCAAGACACGCATAATGTAACATCAAGTAGCTTCCAATGTGTCCGCAGAATTTCACCGTCTGCCAAGGTACAAGCTCGCGTTTGTTGCGGAGAGGTTGGCCTCACAGAATGCTTTAGTATCGTTTCTAGAAATGGACTCCTACTCCCACCTCATTCCCCAAAGACACCCTCTAACACATCTCGAAGTTGGTCGCTATCGTTTTCTTACACCCTGTACAGTCAATCGGGAAACTGCAACAACTGAGGTACTAATGAACTCTGAAAGTAATTGTCTTTTAGTCATCGATCGATATCGTCATGCAGTGTAGAGGCGATATCGATTACGATGGGGAGTGGTTACTCATGGCCGACCTTGTCAAGGCTCACAAACAACGCATCGTGTGTGTCTTAGCAGTCGCCACAGGCTTAAGATGACCGTCTGTCGCACAGACAACGCTAATGTGGGTGTGGGCTGTGCGTGATGTAATTCAAGGCGAAATTGAGTCTGCATCTGTGGAACAGGTACCAACTGAGGACTTTGGGACATTCGTCCGTCATGTATACAAAAGCCTGCTCTCCGCTCACACTGTGTGTCTAGTATAAAGGTTTTCGTGAACTGTGAATCATGTGCCTATTTGCAGCAGACAAAACTACTCTTCTACAACACAGGTAACAGAATTCCAGTTGTAAGGCAATCCAATACTAATGGTCATTTACAGCGATACCTCGCTTCCTCTTGTTTACATTTCGTTGTTTTTCCGATGTTTCACTTATAAACACTAGTGGATTGCGATTAAAAAAAATAGCAAGTAATGTGGTCAAAAATAATTTCCGCACACACCTTGATGAAACCGACTATGCGGAATAGTCCACTCGTGAATACGTGTTTCCTGACCTCTCGCAAGCGTCGTACTCAGTACACTTATGATCATTACTTTTGCCTACACCTAGCTTGATATTTATAGTGTTCCGAATAAGTTCCAATACAAAAATCGTTTACGTATATCATCTTTAACATTTCTGTCTAAAAATAATAACTCTGGTGAAATAAACTAACATTTTATGTAAATTATTACGTGTTATCTATTTTATGTGTCACATACAGACAGTTTCTTATAAAAAGAACGGGCTAAATGTGAACAGCAAATAAATATGGGCTGAATTTAGGATTAGCATCAACATGGTTCCTTTACAGCATCAACCAACTGGTCGCCCGCGGCGTACAAGTCCCTCCTACACATTAACAGAGAAAAATGTACAACTGCTGAATAAATTTACAATGAAATAACCCGTACTAAACACTACCAAGTGATGATTCCCGAGCATTAATCGTAGGGAGCCCAGGAGTGCTCCATGGCGGAAGTGGACTATTGTCCTCTTGTTCTCCGGATATCTTCGTTTCCGTCTTCTTCCTTCCGTTGCGCTTTTTGTAGTATCTTTCTGTCCTGCTGAGTGTAAAGAACACATTGTAATAATTAAAGACAAAATTGAATCTTGCTCACCGGCGTACCGTTCTAGCATAGGAACAGCGTGAAAAAGACGCAAAATCGTCTATCCAGTGTGGAGTTGGATCGCTACGCAGAAGTAAAGCATTGAAATACATGTGAGACGCAGTTAAAAAGCTCAGCAGCGTTTTGAGCCACTTTCCAGAGTTTTCGCCCGCGAGAGGTGAAGCCGTAGGAAAGTCGTGTGGGGTTTCTGCATGACCTTCGGAACGCTGCCAAATATAACAGCAGCTCACTCTCGCAATTACCTAACTGGCTCTTTAAAACACGTTCCCTACCTCATGTTGACCACACACACACACACACACACACACACACACACACACACACACACACGTTAATTAGTTGTTTTGTGAGCTCCAGAGAGAGGCTACTGAGACTAGCGCCAATTAATTCCGTCCTGAAATCACATGTGTGCATGTTATTATGTAGTTATGGAACACCGCTACACAGAAAAAATTCCTACACGGAGATTCACAGTGACTATCAGTGCAGTACACACGAATTAATACAACTGTAAGCAAACATCGAGAATATTTTTCTCTCAAATATATAATTTTTCTGCTTTTTTGCTCTCTAATGATTTTATTCAGTCGTGTTTTGTGCACTTGCAATCAAAGAACGTTTGCCGGTACCTAAGTGCTACAACGTGGTGGTTAACAATCCGCTACAGCTTCAGAACAACAGTAATACCGAAACACAAGAATGTGTACTATTCCTAACATATTAAAGAAGTGTGGCTGGATTGCAAGCCCGCGTAAACATCGCACTACCAGTCCAGAGATCCACGGTACAATTTTCGATCCCAGGATTTTTTTCTGTCACACTTTTTTTCTCCTCTGGCAACGACTTGTGTTCGAAAATGCCAAATCACGCAGTAGTTTGGAGTTCACGTTAAAGCGTTCGCAACAGCATACGGGAGTTTGTACGCTGACACCTTGGGCGCAACATAAGCCTGTAGGCTTGAAAATCCAAATCCGAAATAACTGCTGCAAAAGGTTTTATTGTTTTAATGGCTTCATTTGTGGCCCAATATGATTATGCTAGGTTCTCCCCCTCTCCAACGCCCTACCCTGTCCGGTGGTGTTGTGCTTAAGTCGTGACAGTACTCCCAAAAGGTATATTTTTGCGGTTTTACGGTTATAGCTAGTGAAGGACTCAAAATGTCGAAAGTATGGTCCTAATGACGAAGCAATTCATCCGAGCGACTGGGAACTGCTGTCCGGATTGTTAAGAAGATGTTACCTTGTTTCCATGCCAGTGGGCATTTCACGTATGCTAAATCAGTACAGCCCTATTTACAGGACATGATGAGCCTTGAAAAGGAAAAAAATCCCAAGAAGACTATACACGGTTTGTGCTTAATGAGTGGTTTACGCCGGCCGCAGTGGCCGATCGCTTTTAGACGCTTCAGTCTGCTACCGCGCGACTGCTACGATCCCAGGTTCGAATCCTGCCTCGGGCATGGATGTGTGTGATGTCCTTAGGTTTGTTAGGTTTAAGTAGTTCTGAAGTTCTAGAGGACTCATGACCTCAGCTGTTGAGTCCCATAGTGCTCAGAGCCATTTGAACCATTTTTGAATGGTTTACAATCAGAAGGCCTTATAAGTTTTGGAATGGGCTATAGTCTGACATGCCGATTAAGCAGAAACTAATGGGCTCATTGAAAACAATCGGAGGGCTCAGTCATGGTCGTGTCATTTCAGGCAGTACTCTGAGTAGATGGATTCTGACCATGCCAACTGTTATTACAGTGACTCCGCAAGTTGAAGAGTTTTGTGGGGTATCACTCATTACCTCGGAGCAACACGCTGATGCGAGGGATACCAGAGTGCAGCGAGACAATGCAGATCAGTCAACTGCCACAGAGCCTTTTAATTCCCCAATGCTCGCCCCGTTTGCTCAAACCTTTGACCACATCAAGATTGTCTGGAAAAAAGAATAACGGTAAACAAAGGTTCAACTGTAGGGTGACTGCCGGCCGAAGTGGCCGAGCAGTTCTAGGCGCTACAGTCTGGAACCGCGCCACCGCTACGGTCGCAGGTTCGAATCCTGCCTCGGGCTTGGCTGTGTGTGAAGTTCTTTCGTTAGTTAGGTTTAAGTAGTTCTAAGTTCTAGGGGTCTGATGACCTCAGAAGTTAAGTCCCATAGTGCTCAGAGCCATTTGAACCCTTTTGTAGGGTGACCACTGATGGGGAGGGTGTAGCAGTGAATCCTGAAAACAAATTTCACCAGACAGCACTCTTCAATAAATCCGATGAACTGCTTCAATAATTCTTCCATTACGAGATGGCATAGTATACCCTCTCTCTGTTCGATGCACGTAGTATGACGAACACTCCCAAGTCAGTGCTACATGACTTGTTAACACCACTGAATGAAGTAAATCTGGAAGTAGCAGCTTTTGTCATCGATGAAGGATTTCTTCTGCACTAGGTTGTGTGGAACAATGGAGAAACATTCCAATTAATCCTAACCAAATAGATTACTACCCAAAGAGACGTCACAATCGAAGTGCGACAGTTATGGTGTTTGATGGCTGCTCAGAAGACTTGCCACCAAGAACAGCAAACATGCTGCGCGCCTCCGCCAAAGCGAAAGACACACTACTCCTGAGGTTTTCTTTACCGATTTAATGGTGGTGACCTTGACTCAGGAGCAATTCCTTTCCAACGACAGAAATAAAGTCCGTCTCGTTAGCTCGCTTACAGACAGGTTTGGAGGTTAAGGCCTCTGAGTGAAGCAAGCCAATGTAGACGCAGACCACGTACACTAGAAGGCCACTTCACGACATACGTGTGTGTGATAGAACTTCACCGTTCTTCAAGCACGGCAATATCAAAATGGTAAAGTTGTTGCTCGAAAATAAAACCTTTTTTTGAGCATGACACTCAAGCTGAAGCTCTGCCGAAGCTGGCCTACTATTTTTAACAACCTTCTACGGAGGTAGGGCAAGAGATATCTTAGATCAATTCCGATTCGATTTGTTCCCAATGCCCTCGTGAAATCCAAATTCAACATGGCATCCCTACCACCAACATCCGAAGCAGCCCGTCAACATTACTTGATAACTTACCGACAAGTACAGATGTGGTTAGGACACGAGATGGATACACTTATCTGGGGATAGTAGGCCTCAAAGTTTGGTCTTTAACTCCGCTCCTGTCCGTCCCTGGTAGCTGAGTGGTCATCACGACGGAATGTCATACCTAACGGCCCGTATTCGATTCCCGTTCGGGACGGAATTTTTCTCCACTCAGGGACTGGGTGTGATGTTGTCCTTATCATCATTATTTCATCCCCATCGACACGCAACTCGCCGAAGAGGCGTCAACTCGAAAGACTTGCACCAGGCGAACGGTCTACCCCACGGGAGGCCCTAGCCACACGGCATTTCCATTTTACCCCAATCCTACCTCCAAGGAAAAGGCTCCACAGTCTTTTGTCCGCACAATTTCCTGCAAATGCAGCAAGTGTTATGCAGGAGGATTTTGGATGGTGGAAGGGTTGAATTAAGTGATCACTGATTTCTGTCAAATGCAAGGAGAACTCCTGCACTGTCTCCCTGCAACCAGATGAAATTGACGAACCAGATTCTGATGGGAATCTGAACTCCATATATGGAGGGACGAAAATTTCAGAAGCCGAGTGATGTGGCGACGAATTCTGAGTCGTAAATTACAGCCTTTGAGGAGCCAAGTGACCCAACGACGGTTAAACGTAGGCGTCCCTGAAATTTGTATACTCGCCTATTTTTCCCCTTTTTATCTTCATATCTTTAACTACAGTTTTTGTTATTGTTGTTGTTGTGGTCTTCAGTCCTGAGACTGGTTTGATGCAGCTCTCCATGCTACTGTGAAAGCTTCATCATCTCCCAGTAACTATTGCAACCTACATCCTTCTGAATCTGCTTAGTGTATTCATCTCTTGGTCTCCCCCACGATTTTTACCCTCCACGCTGCCCTCCAATACTAAATTGGTGATCCCTTGATGTCTCAGAACATGTCCTACCAACCGATCCCTTCTTTTAGTCACGTTGTGCCACAAACTTCTCTTCTCCCCAATTCTTTTCAATACCCCCTCATTAGTTATGTGAACCACCCATCCAATCTTTAGTTATTATGGAATATAATCATCGCTAATTCATTTCAAGAACTGTATTTCTTACCCTGCCTCCATCTTCATGTCAGTTGAATGGATCTCATCATATTCTACATGAAAGTATCTTTTTGTATTTTTATATATATTCCGCAGCTTTACTATTTTATTGTGTTACTATGTTTACTAAGTACAAGACTAGCACAATGGAGTGGTGTAGTACCATGTTTCATATAGCCTAAATAACACTTATTGCAGAACTGCAGTTTAGTCTTCACTGACGATGAGAACTGGTTGAAGTTTAAGATGGAGCTCTACAGAAACGGATGGTCAAAAAAATTCACTTTTGGTCAGATAGAACTCAGAATTTATTCCTCTACAGCTTTTGTATGGACTCCTGTATTGATAGATGGGTTAGTTTAGGTGATATTACGAAAAAACATAAGTTAAAACGAAAATTTGTAATAAATATGTAAAATTTGTCGATCTTTGTGGGCAGTAGTATGGGAACGGGTGGTCCAAAAAATTTGGGTCTTCTCTCATTCATTGTAAAATTTAATGCCCTACAACTTTTAATAGGACCGTGTTTTCGGTATCTCCTTCACGAGATATAACCGTAAAATGCCAAAAACACAAATTTTGGGGATACATTTCTACGTCCAACACTTAAAGCACAACGCCGGTGGAAGGAGGGGGGAATCGAGGATAGTCGTACTGGACCACAAATGAAGCAATTAAAACACTAAAATTTTTGTAGTAATTATTTCCGATTCTTCTACATTTTTGTATTATCCTAGTGGCCTAAGAGCACTTAGCAGTTCTGTCTCTGTGAGAGGTGTGGATACATTCGACGTCACCTAAGCTGCTGAACTGCTGTCAGCCAGCCAGCAGTTAAGCTTGAGGATCGTCGTCGTACACACACACACACACACACACACACACACACACACATACGCAAGTTTGCTGCCGGCCAGGTGACGTAGGAGTGGCTCCGCTGTTCTGCAGCAGTGTCGCTGGCGTTCGGGCCGTCGCTTCTAGCCTCAATGTATTCCACAAGGTCGCCCCCCGCCTCTCTGTACAGCCTCTCGAAGTTTGTATATTGACCTACAATACGACAGACTCCCGAAGTAATTGTACAATGGGTTAAGACCATTATTTAATTCCAATATTTGCGATTTTCTGTCCAACTACGTTCTCGTATTCAGCGAGAGCAAAATACTGTCTTACGTCAATCTCACCACCTTCTTAACAGCGTGCAATGCAACAGCGGTCCTGCGTGGTAAGGATTCGGCAAGGCCTTAGTAGGTTTCCGGAAGTAATTATGGGACAGCGGTTTATGAGCTGGGACAGGCTCCCCGTAGCGATCCGGACGTGTTGCATCAGGTTCACATCGGTCGAATTTGGCCGGCAATACATCAACGCGAGTTCACTATCGTGATCCTCAAACCACTGAATCACGATTCTTCCTTTGTGACAGCGACGGTTACACTACAGCACGATGCCATCCGACATGAAGGAATGCAGATGGTTGACAGTAATGTTGTTGTAATCGACAGCTGTCACGGTGCCCTCCACTACTACCACGGTGGTGCACGTTTTGAGTACGGCGTATTCGGACACGACGGCCGACGTGGTGCAACAAAATGCGTGATTAGTCCGAACAGGTGACAAGTTTGCACTGATCCCCGTGAACGCGGGGCCGCTGAAATCGTGACTGCAGATGTCGTTGGGCCAACATGGGAACACGGAGGAGTCGCCTGCTGCGGGGCTCTTATGTTCAGCAACATCATTCTGAACGGTGTGCTCCGAAATACTTGGGCCTGCACCGGCACTGTGCCCTGCCGTCAGATCTGCCACTGACAGCACCCTATCCCGACCTACGGAGGGTTCAAGTTTTAGAGTTCCACCCTCTGCCGTGGAGAGAGGACGTCCAACACGTCGTCACCTATTCGTGGTTTCAACGTTCTTCGACCACTTTCCATAAAACGGTAACAACTGTAGCACGCCAACAGTCGACCTGTGTCGCCGTTTCCGAGAAGCTATTTCCCAGGAGCTGAGCTCTAGAAACCTGCCCTCCGTCAAAGGTCACACCCTCCTTACCACGTCACGCACCCCCAACGCCACCGGGCAGCGTGGCTTCTTGCGGTGTGCAGTGCTGACAAATCTTTGGCATATCAGTGTATATCAAGAGCTCAGATGGGAACCCAGTTCTAAGCAAAGAAGGGAAAGCAGAAAGGTGGAAGGAGTATATAGAGGCTACATACAAGGGTGATGTACTTGAGGACAATATTATGGAAATGGAAGAGGATGTAGATGAAGATGAAATGGGAGATATGATACTGCGTGAAGAGTTTGACAGAGCACTGAAAGACCTGAGTCGAAACAAGGCCCCGGGAGTAGACAACATTCCATTAGAACTACTGACGGCCTTGGGAGAGCCAGTCCTGACAAAACTCTACCATCTGGTGCGCAAGATGTATGAGACAGGCGAAATACCCTCAGACTTCAAGAAGATTATAATAATTCCAATCCCAAAGAAAGCAGGTGCTGACAGATGCGAAAATTACCGAACAATCAGTTTAATAAGTCACGGATGCAGAATACTAACGCGAATTCTTTACAGACGAATGGAGAAATTGGTAGAAGCCGACTTCGGGGAAGATCAGTTTGGATTCCGTAGATTATCGGAACACGTGAGGCAATACTGACCCTACGACTTATCTTAGAAGAAAGATTAAGGAAAGGCAAACCTACGTTTCTACCATTTGTAGACCAAGAGAAAGCTTTTGACAACGTTGACTCGAATACTCTCTTTCAAATTCTGAAGGTGGCAGGGCTAAAATACAGGGAGCGAAAGGCTATTTACAATTTGTACAGAAACCAGATGGCAGTTATAAGAGGGGCATGAAAGGGAACCAGTGGTTGGGAAGGGAGTGAGAGAGGGTTGTAGCCTCTCCCCGATGTTATTCAATCTGTATATTGAGCAAGCAGTGAAGGAAACAAAAGAAAAATTTGGAGTAGGTATTAAATTCCATGGAGAAGAAATAAAAACTTTCAAGTTTGCCGATAACATTGTAATTCTGTCAGAGACAGCAAAGGAATTGGAAGAGCAGTTGGACGCAATGGATAGTGTCTTGAAAGGAGGGGGATGAACATCAATAAAAGTAAAACGAGGATAATGGAATGCAGTCGAATTAAGTCGGGTGATGCTGAGGGAATTAGATTAGGAAATGAGACACTTAAAGTAGTACAGCTGTTTTGCTATTTGGGGAGCAAAATAACTGATTATAGTCGAAGTAGAAAGGATATAAAATGGAGGCTGGTAATGGCAAGGAAAGCGTTTCTGAAGAAGAGAAATTTGTTAACGTCGAGTATAGATTTAAATGACAGGAAGTCGTTTCTGAAAGTATTTGTATGGAGTGTAGCCTTGTATGGAAGTGTAACATGGACGATAAATAGTTTGGACAAGAAGAGAATAGAAGCTTTCGAAATGTGGTGCTACCGACGAATGCTGAAGATTAGATGGGTAGATCACATAACTAATGAGGTATTGAATAAGATTGGGGAGAAGAGAAGTTTGTGGCAGAACGTGACTAGATGAAGGGATCGGTTGGTAGGACATGTTCTGAGGCATCAAGGGATCACCAATTTAGTATTTGAGGGCAGCGTGGAGGGTAAAAATCGTAGAGGGAGACCAAGAGATGAATACATTAAACAGATACAGAAGGATGTGGGTTGCCGTAGGTACTGGGAGATGAAGAAGCTTGCACAGGAGAGAGTAGCATATAGAGCTGCATCAAACCAGACTCAGGACTGAAGACCACAACAACAACAACAACATCAGTGTATACTATAGTGGCAGCAAAACTGTAGCAGAGTCCTCACCGATTCCCAGATTTTAAATTCTCCCAACTAGGTTGCACGAGAAAAAACGTTGCCTCACATGGATACATTGCCACTTACGTTTTCCGACCACATCTCTTACACTTTCGTAAGGGTTATACCAACCTGTTACGATTCCAACAGCGCGTTTCTAAATCCGTGCCATTTCTGCTGCCATGTCCCTTCGGTAAGGACTCCAAATGTTACAACAACGGTCTGTAATTCGTCGCACTACTGTCTTGTATGCGATTTGCTTCACAGACGCACTCCACATTCCCAGCGGCATTCCAACAAATGTTAAGTCCTCCATTCGTCATCACTAATTCAGATGTTACTGTGTTGGGAGGCATAACGTCGCATGGACATACTGACCTCCAAGTCTTTGAGGAGGGTAAATCTTTGAACATGGTACATTCACCGATCAACTTTATAGTCACACTATACTCCGTCCCCGTGTGCGCCTTTTCAGGGGTGCATTCGCTCTTGGCTTCCATTTTTATTGATGACAGTGCGCGACCGCATCTAACTGTGCAGGTGGAGGACTTCTTAGAACGAGATGTCACTCGGCAAATGGACTGCCCCCCTCCCACCCCCTACCCCCCAAACGAGCATGTGTGGGAAGCGTTGGGCAGACGTACTGCACTACGTCCACAAGGCACCATTTGTCAATCGCGCTGGTGGAGAAATGTCACGCCCTGCCACAACATTATCTCACCAACCCCGTGGTCAGCATGGGGGCATTCATTTCCGTCCGTGGTGATCACACGCCCTATTAACAACCCTGTTCCGCCTTTTGTAATGTCCCGGGAACCATCAAAAATCGCGGTGACTTCGGTGTCATCATTTCTTTGAGTAAATGTGTTGTTTGTGATCGTCTCGTGGAGTATTTCTTTGCTGGCCGGAGTGGCCGAGCGGTTCTAAGCGCTACAGCCTGTAACCGCGCGACCGTTACGGTTGCAGGTTCGAATCCTGCCTCGGGCATGGATGTGTGTGACGTCCTTAGGTTAGTTAGGTTTAAGTAGTTCTAAGTTCTAGGGGACTGATGACCTCAGAAGTTAAGTCCCATAGTGCTCAGAACCATTTGAACCTTGTTAGTAGTGACACATCATGCGAAGGTTACTTTCGTCCTTATGTTTTGCATAACAGTGTATACTGAGGATATTTATTTATATACCCGTTTCCCTAGTTGCCTACAATCCGTCTTTATAAACACATCTTATATACGATGAAAACTCTAGTATTTTTAGAAATTTATCATCATTTTCAGCTTAATGCGATAATAGTAACAATAATTAACAACAATAATACTAACTTCACGCTTTAAGACTTTGTAATTAAACGTCTAAGAAGCCGAACTCGCTTAGCGTATTGGACAGGACACACGTGGCGGATAGCGAACGTTCCATTAGATATCGTGAACAGCTGCGAGAACAGAATAAGCAGTCCACGACCAAATACACTTTGCCTCTTTCTTGTAGCAAGCAGCAAAGTGGTCAGCGTCTGTTCACCAGTGGTGCGGCTGAAATTTATGTTCAGGAACTCTGAGTTCACTCAGTGAGTATACTCAACCCTATCTGATTCCAGACACAATCACCATGGAGCATTTTGATAATTACAATACTGCCCCAGGTGGTTAATCAACCGCCGGTATTACTGGCGCAACAAGTATATTGGATTCTGGGGCGGCCAGGTTAAAATGCAGCGTGATTCAACAGAGGAAGTCTGAGTCCTCTGGCCAAATTAAAATCAAAACAAATACTTTTTTGCAACATTTAACGTACAAATACTTTTGCAACCAAGTAAACTTCATACATTGGGAGATGCATTAAAAGAACAGAAGATTCAAATTTTGGCACTTCAAGAAACACGAATGACGGACAGGAACATCATGGATTTCGGCAGTTGTCGTCTTTTTAAAAGTAATACTGATAAAAGAATAATTAAAAGACACCACATCTGGGAGTCGCTTTTACAGTCCCCAACAATATTTTAAATTTAATAACGGAGGTAAAACCCGTTAATATAGCCTAAAGATTCTCTTAAATGTGCAAATAAAGCATACACTTTAATTAATGCACAAATGCCAGTCAATGAGAATAACCGTAAAAAATCTGGGGAAGGTAATGAAGCTTGGGAAACGTTAGAAAGCATCATTGGATGATGGTAATTGACTGTCGTTGCGTCAACACGTGAATACGTAGGTTTGCTCTGCTGTGGAGGTCCATGTTCAACAATGTACGATAAACGGTGTGCTCCGAAACACTTGTGCGTCCACCAGCGGTGTGCTCTTTGGGCAGAGAAGCCACAGATCACTATCATACTTAACAGAGCAGACAAGCCTCTTGAGAGCCTGTGGAGAGTCGTACACATCCAACCATTTAGCGCCTAATGGTAGTTTCGCTGTCCTACCTCTCTCCGTAGATGCTCACGACAGTAGCACGTGAACATTCGACCAGTCTGGCCGTTTTCGAGATATTCGTTCACAGGCTATACGCAATAATAATCTGCCCTTTTCCAAAGTCGCTTAGCATCCCTGATCTCCACTAGGGCCATCTCCTGTCCGTGTCTGCTCACTTGGTAACGCGCCACGAGCCCGCAACGCCACCACGCGTTATCCGACGTCACGGCGGCAGTGGTCATACTGGTTTGGCTGATCAGTGTAGAGTTCCCATTCTTCAAGAATGTTCATTGCAATACATTTTGATATTCCGTGCAGAATTAAAATTTCTGCCTGTTTAGTCAATAAACAAGCTTTCAGCGTGGGAAATCTATATACACACGAGAAAATACCCACAAGAAATATTAAACGAGCATACAGAATTTAGAACCAAGTACTACCTCAAATATTTTACTGAATTTTTAAAATACCAAATCTATAAATTGGAAATACTATACGGAACAACCAAAGATAATTGTGATAAATTTTAGTTAATAAAACACTATCACTGTTCATCTGCATATAGCGTCGTAAGAGTTGAACTGTCAAACTACTGTCAAACCATAATTAGAGTATTATTTTCAATATGTATACGTCATTTACCATATTATCAAAATAGCGACTGTTATAAGACAGTTCACTACGACCTAATATGGATGTCACATCATTCTGGACGTTAGTACGATATAGTCACCTCAATATAAATGACATTCAGATTTATGTACCTTGTCACCATAACTGTATTCCCAGCTACTTGCCAATGGCGAAAAATGCCGAAACCGTCTGCAGCTATTCTGATGTATCTTTCTAGTAATCATGTCATGATCTGACATGTACTATGCTGCAGGCCCTCAAAAAGAAAAATCTCAAAATCTAAACAATGACTTGTCCAATGAAAAATGGTTCAAATGGCTCTGAGCACTATGGGAGTTAACATCTGAGGTCATCAGTCCCCTAGAACTTAGAACTACTTAAACCTAACTAACCTAAGGACATCACACACCTCCATGCCCGAGGCAGGATTCGAACCTGCGACCGTAGCGGTCGCGCGGTTCCAGACTGAAGCGCCTAGAACCGCTCGGCCACTCCGGCCGGCCACTTGTCCAAGACATCTAAACGTTTATCGGATTTTTACTATTAAAAACAGAGTAGTGATTCTCCAACAGAAAGAGGTTCCTACTAAATGGTCTGAAGATGACCACAGTAGTGGTCGAAACAGGTCACCTTGATAAATAAATCGTGATCAAGACTGTTTTTAATAGTAAATATTTGTAACAAATTGATAACTGCCACTCCCATTATGTATTCAAAAGTAATTGGTTTATCAGATTATTTCAGAATACGTAAATGAAAGACTCCTTCAATAGTACGGAACAGACGGATATTCGCTACTATTTTTGTTTCTGAACACCCGGTTTAATTTTCCTTCTGAAACGAGATAATATATTAGAGATAAAATATTAAACGCATATCGCGCGCCGTTTGCCCACAAAAAAAAGTAGGTTCGGGTAATGCAGATAGCAGCCTGGTTCGTGACACATGTAACCGTGGAATATGAATGGGATTTTAATGCTGTATCGAACGGTTATTCGGATGAAATTACCCTGCCTAGTAATGGAAATGGATTTTCCGCAAGGTCAGCAACAGGACACACAAAATCTCTGCCGCACTGGGTTACGTGTTACCGGATTCGACAGTCAACTTTTTGTCTCAGACGAAAAGTGGTGTGGAACGAAGTTGAAGTGGCCAAAATCTCCTCTTGCCGGAGAAAACGATGAGTTTTCGCAATGTCAAGAATATGGCAATGACACTCACGAGCAATTAAATTGTAAAATTCTCTCCACGCTTCACATGAGATGAAATGCCGGCCCGTATACGAAATTTACTCGCGGCCGATACCCATCCTCTTCTTACACGGCAACGGGATTTTAATAATTTTTTATTTTTTTATTTACGGAACTTGAAATTCAGGACTCAAATAGCAATACGTCAAAGAAGTTAGATGCAGCTCTACAGAGAGCTTCAGAAAATCGACTTTAAAGTTTTCAGAATGTCTTTAATCGCTAAATCTAGGACGATTCTCCGATTGGCTCCATGGCTGTGTGGGACATTGCTCGCCTATCAGATGGCCAGACAGTATTAGATGGTCAGATGATGCAACTCTTTGAACAAAGCGACATGCTCTACCGGCATTTCCGATAAACGAAACATAAAGATGAGAAAAATAATTTGTTATATATTTTTTAATTGCAACAATCTTTAATAAAAAATCCCTAATTAAAATTTTATAAGTGCAATGAAAGCTGGAATTTTGTGTACAATTTGTAATTAGAAATAAAACGACTGCATTTTTCATAATAAATTACAATCTGATATATGTTAATTAGCATATAATTAATAATTATTATATTTAAATGTCGCAGATATTGGAGCTAAACGAAAAAAACGAAAAAATGTAATGGCCGAAATGAGACTCGAAAGTGCAATCTTGCGAGAACCAACATCGAATGCTACCGGTTTTTTTTTATCGTTATGATTTCGCGCTTTATGGAAATGCTAGTAGAGCGTGTACATTTTCTTAGAAATTTCTATCAATTGGTAATCAGACGCAAGCCCCTCGCATAACATGCCAGTATTTTACCACAGAGCCACGTGGCTAATCGTAAAATCGTCCTATATTTAATGATTTGAGGATACTCGGAAAATTTCGAAGTCGAGTTTTTCGAGAATTTTTGTGAGTTGCATGGAACAGTTATGATAAATTGATGTTTAGAGTTCTGAACTTGACGTACCATGTCAGTGACATGCAGTGCGAGGCAAACCGCGCGACGTATTGGTTAACAAGGAGACGTTTATGAGGTTACATGAATTAAATTTATGCAGTGAAACTTACAAGACACTTTTACTAATGATTCGTGAGACAAGATTAAAATTGTCACCTCTCTAAAATCGAAGTTTAATGGCCTGTGTCAGTCTAACTGCTGTAACTGAAATTCCTAGATCCGACAACTCGAGTGTACACCAATAACAGTGTCTACACCATTTTCCTCTGGTTCCTCGCAACTCCTGCACAAAGCACCACACAGTCAAAGCAGGTCATCTGTTACTTGATATGTACGTACGTCGAGAGCACCATAAAACCAAAAGACTTGAGTTGCCGCGGAATCAAATGCAGTCACTGTATTAGCGTTAACTACTGATGACTAAATCTGAATTCGTCACAAACAGTTACGCAGAATGTTGCTGGAATGCGAATAGCGGTGAAGGACGAGCGCCGCAACCATCAAAGGCGGAACATCGAGCCTCTCCTCGTCGTTCTCGGTGAGCACGTCACAGCAACGTCTCGCGGCGCATCTAGCTCTGACACGAGCAATGTCCACTTTGTAACATGAATGCACGGGGAAACAGTACACCGGCCCGACTCGTCCTGGAATGTTCATTCGGAATTGTGAAAGTGGAACACCTCCTGGAGCCACAACGCCTCTGCCACTGGAATTTGGTGAGCGCCGCCTTAACTTTCGATTAAGAGCTAGAGTGAGGATCAGAATTCGAGAGCAGCTGGATAAAGTGTTTTTAAGCCACTACTTTGCTCGATATTTTACATTTCATTAGTATTCTTCAAGTAAATCTCAAACTGAGATCAACTGTTTCTACGAGAGATTTTATGCTGTTATTCCACTCCAGACGATTACAGCCAGGTGTTCTACAGAACGATCACAAAGTCTCATTACCCCCTATGTATTACATAGGTGTAATGAATTGTTATCTCTCATTGTTGTAGTTGATGATATATACTTAAGTCATGCTGATGAGTCCACTTATAGCACGGGGGAGCGGATCGCAATGAGCACGTGAGCTCACGAACGACCCCATACAGAAAAACCAATGAGATTTTACAATGACCTTTCATAAAACTTCTCCACCAAACCTAACAACTTCACGGTCTGAAAAAGCTCTCTGCAACTGGTTGCATAAAAGATAAGCCCCTCTGAGGACGACCACCAACACGGCCGGAAACGCGTGTGGAGGCTGTAGAGTCTGTCGAACGTTCGCCAAAAAAAGTTCATTCGTCAGCGGTCACATGAACTGGGAGCCCCGTATTGGTCGTTACCCAAATATATCAAAAATGATTTGAAGTTAAAGGCATTTAAACCTTAGTTTGTAAACGAACTGATTGATAACAACATACAAATATCAGGTGGCTCTGAGGACTATGGGACTTAACATCTGAGGTCATCAGTCCCCTAGAACTTAGAACTACTTAAACCTAACTAACCTAGGGACATCACACACATCCATGCCCGAGGCAGGATTCGAACCTGCGACCGCAGCAGCAGCGCGGTTCCGGACTGAAGCGCCTATAACCGCTCGGCCACAGTGGCCGGCACAAATATCAGGTCTGTGGGCGAATTCTCGATGTCTTTACATCTCTTTCTCTGAGGGGGAAAGTGATTTTCTCGCACGAGTGGGCAATATATCGAAGTACAAAAGCGAGAAACATTTATTTCTGGATTTAAAAAAAAAAAAAACACATTTTTATAAAGAACTTGAACACAATCCATCACATGTCACGATCTGGGCTGCAATGTCTGCAACCCTCTCGGTAGGTATACATTTCTCTCACGTTACCTACAGCACCAAGTTAACTGACCGGTTTATTCCACATCTGCAATATCGGGAACTCTTCGGCCGTGAACGTTCCAGCAGGATGAAGCACCAGCTCGTTATGCTATCGCTGTTAGAGAATATCTCAGTGAGGTATTTCCTGATACATACGTGTTTCTGTCCATGGCAGTGGCCACCCTGAAATCCTGATCTGTCCTCTTGCAACAATACGTTATTGTGATCCGTTAAAAAGAGAAGGCTCCCGCCACACGTTACGCGACAGTTGGCGAACTTAACGTCACTGTTCGACGTCAATTTCCTGCCATAACGCCAGCAATGTTCATGAGAATTTGACGTCGTACATGGAGGAGAAATGTACTCTATTATGAAAACGAAGGTGTACACACAGCCACGCAAGAATAAATAATAAATAATAGTTACACTACCTCAAAGTTGTCCTCTGTCATGATCTCACTTTGATACAATGCGACCGTCTATGAAGCTGTGATCACTCTGAGAGTTGTTAAAGTTTCCAGTGACTGACAGCGAGAAATGTAACAGAATAGCAGTGGAGAGTTCCGCCTATTCGTGCGCAATGCGTCGCATTTCCTGACCTTGCGGAAATACTGCTTGGCCCCGTCACCGTACTGAATGTCCAGTACATCAAAAGAGAAGGGAAGCTACTGTTTTCACTATACCTACCGAAGTGTTCAAGTCTCTTTCCGGTATTTACGTGGAACACAATTTTAAGCCCAAGTTCGTTGTGTTTTCTTCAGGCAGGGCGATTCAGAGTTGATTTCTTAAATAGGACACAAATGGTTCAAAAAATGTTCAAATGTGTGTGAAATCTTATGGGACTTAACTGCTAAGGTCATCAGTCCCTAAGCTTACACACTACTTAACCTAAATTATCCTAAGGACAAACACACACACCCATGCCCGAGGGAGGACTCGAACCTCCGCCGGAACCAGCCATACAGTCAAATGGTTGATCGCCCAACTGAGCTAGGTCTGCGTCTCGAACAACCCAAGACACCGTGAAGTTAAACAGTCGTCTCCTTCCCTGGTTTTCTTCGCTGTTATAGGTGCGTTCAAACGTACAGTGCCTGTCCGTCACAAAATCACTCGCCACTGCTGGTTAAGCTCGTCGCAATGTGTATCTCAAGTCGCAGTGAATCTTGGACGGAGTGAGAGACAGTTGTATATTTCATCGAGAAAACTTTGCAGCAGATGGCAAAAAACTGTGTGGACTTTTTTGGTGTATACGGTTTCTCAGCTCTTCGAAGGATTCTATATGGCTCCCACTTTTGTTTCCATTTGTGTGGCGAGGACTTGTCTGGGTTGGAACGATGCCGAGTTCAGCAGACAGAAGGCCCAGCACAGCTTTACTTACGTCGGTAGGTCCTCTCCTACCTCCCAAACTCCATACAAGTCTGCATGTCTTGCGGGGGTAGTACTCCTGAAAGGAAGGATACTGCGGAGAAATGTCTAAGCTGCAGCCTAGTAAGGGACTATTTCTAGAATGAGGCTTGTGTGAAGTTTGGAAGGTAAGAGAGAATATATTGGCGGGAGCGAAGCTGTGAGTGCGGGTCGTGACGCGCGCCGGGATGGCTCAGTCTGTGGGGCATTTGCCCGCGAGAAGAAAAAAATTACCGGTCCGGCACACACACTTACCCAGCCAGGAAATTCCATAATAAATACTGCTTAAATTTGCCGCAGTTTTTTAACTTACTACGCAACTGGCTATTACAAAAGCAAGTACGGAGCTAGTTAGAGACCGGCACTTCACACGATGACAGTGATCACGATACGTTCCGGCGTGTGCCCGTACGTTTTCACGTGGGCTTTCTCTTATTTGCGCGGTGCGAGCCGTACCTGACATGTGACAATTCCAATAAAATGTGACCGCAGACCGCTTATCTTTTTCACGAAAAAGATGTTATCTGATGGTGATAAATCAAACAGCAGAGAACGTGTGCTTGTCAGCTGTAACGATCTGCAACGCACACCACGGATATACCAGAGGATGAATTTTACGAACGGTATCAGTTTATACGTGAACCTGTTGATGCAAGGAATACTCGTTAACAGTCGTTCTCGAAACCCCCTCGATAGTTATTTTTGTATCTGTCTAGCACAGTTCTTGCTGTCAAAAGACACTTCTCTGAATCACGTACCGGACATATCACAAACCTTTTGTGATTCCGATCCGGACTGAAGGAAGAACGAAAACGAGTCATCCTGCTAAAAGGATGCTAAACACTAAAAAGAAAAATACGGCAGTAAGCTAAAATCGGCTATTTACCGTAGCTGTCAAGTGCGCAGGCTTCTTATACACTCTTCGTCACGAAAATATTAAATGTCGAAGCCTAAAACTTTTGTTTCGGGTTCATTTTCAAAATGGAATAGATGCAGAAAATAATTTAAAAAGTCTTCATAATATTTGAACACTGCAAGAACATTTTATGAATAAAGGATTTAATATGAGTTATGTTTTATAACATTTGTCGAGTTATTTACGCTTCTTCACCCTTTCACAAAGCTTAATGCGTTTTAGATACATCTTTACACATACATCAAAATGCGAGATACAGATCAACAACGTATTAACGTATTCCTTATCAGTGTAGTAGACCATGTTTGTTGGCAAAAGCTAATGAATTTGATAATTTTTTCGACTTAAATTTCACGTACTTACTACTAACAGGTCTTGACTGTAATTTCTTCAATGTAAACTCCATACGTACCTGCAAAATAAAAGAAGAAAAACTGCACTCACTAGAAACTATGTTGCAATAAAATTAAACATAATGAATAAATGAGAGAATGTATACTGAAAATGACTTCAGAGCTTTATTTATGCAACGACATTTTGCACTGACGGTCTCCAAAAGAAGCTCTGTAACCTAACACATACACACTTCAAAAGAAGGGGGAAAACGCGAAAAATCGCTTCAATAACAACTTTCCAGGCGATATGACTACGACTAGCCACCACATATGCTCAGCTGTGGGCAAGAATTCTCTATCTGAGATGAAACTGTTCAAAGGTTGTATTGGCAGTGCATCGGATTACGGTGAGAGGTGGAACAGAGCCGACACCCTGTAACTCATCTCCCTAACGAACGGCAGCCAAGTTCTATAGAAGTCATATTCAGTGAGTGCGTTACCAGTGCTGCTCCGTCCATTAACGAAGTTATGAAGAAAACTCCACCTCCCCAAACTCACGTCCTGCGAACTGTACCAGACACCAGTTTCTCTCCGGGCGTCTTTGCGACGAGATACATTCTACAGGAACAAGAGCCATACATCTCTGAGGACTACAGTCCCACATCTATAAAAGCGTCTCTCCAAAGCATCTGGTGTTTCAGCAGATACTGCAATTTCGTTTTCGCATTGTGGCAGCGCAGCCGGCTGGAGTGGCCGAGCGGTTCTAGGCGCTACAGTCTGGAACCGCGCGACCGCTACGGTCGCAGGTTCGAATCCTGCCTCGGACATGGATGTGTGTGATGTCCTTAGGTTGGTCAGGTTTAAGTAGTTCTAAGTTCTAGGGGACTGATGACCTCAGAAGTTGAGTCCCATAGTGCTCAGAGCCATTTTTTTGTGGCAGCGCACACAAAGTGCTCCTGACGTCCTTCATGCGACGCCCGCTGCCGACGGAAATTTGGTTTGTTTCCGTTATAAACAAGATGATTTTTATGGCGGTATTTCACGTGCCCATTCGATAGAGCGATGGCACGTTAGTCCAGTGTCATATCTGCTTCATCGATATGTACGTATTAAAAGGGACCAAAAAAATGGTTCAAATGGCTCTGAGCACTATGGGCCGTAACATCGGAGGTCATGACTCTCCTAGAACTTAGAACTACTTAAACCTAACTAACCTAAGGACATCACACACATCCATGCCCGAGGCAGGAGGCGCGGTTCCAGACTGTAGCGCCTAGAACCGTCCGGCCACACCGGCCGGCCCATAATATTGATGTATTTGCAGAATGTTAGTTCATTAGCTATTATTAGCAAGTGTTTAATTTGCTTACGATATAGGTTAATCCATATCTGTCAATATGTCCTATGCGAGCAATATGAGTTTTTATTTTGAAAGCTTACCGTGTTGAGCTTTGCAGGCCCACTTAAGGTTGCCAATATGTGTGTCATTAAGTTCTAGTGAGTGTCGGTTGTCGTGAGACAATTCATTTCCCATTCTTAGAGTTTGTTTATTAGGTACTGTTTCACTTAAAGAAAGAACTTGCGAGTGAAATTAGTTTTTTAGGCTTGATTTTATAGTGTTATTTACTAGTCAATCTTGAATGTTACAGTTAAGGAAAGTCTTTTGGCCTCCTGTTGTCGGGTGTGCTCTGTGTTTCAGTGAGCTGAGGCAGCGGGCAACCGAAGCGCAGAGCTTCCCTTTAGATTACAAGTTTGGCTCACGGCCGGTGGACTTCGCCTGAGCTCGTATGTTCCTCTTCGGTAGCGTTTTCTGGGTTCACATTTCGGTGGCCTACTCGATGTGGGGTTGCAAACGGAGTCACGTCTTGGTTCGAAGTTAAGTATTACTTCCCTCAGTCGGCTCCACCGTTCGTGGTTTTAACTTCGGCCTTAGAAGCTTGGGCCTTACTTCTGTTGTTACACATTTATGATTGTACAAAGTTGTAACTTTCTAAGTCCTAAAAGGCCATCTGACAAGCTAATGATCAGTTGAATAATTTCGTGATTCGCTTTGCATGTTCTCTAGTTTAGTAATTTGCAAGATTGCCCAAGTTACGTTTTAATAAATATGTTCTAAGTATTGCTGTTAAAATTGAGGCTGTGTGTCCACTGTTATTTTAAATGTAATGTTAAAGTATTGGAATTGAAATGGTCTTAAATAACGTGTCATAACTAGAGTTGTTTTGTTAAAGTTATGGTCAAATTCAGCCTTTGTGGCGTTTCTCAATGTTTATGGGAGATCGTTGGCTAATGATTTATTAACTTGCTTATGATTTTATGTAATGAGTGTTTCGTAAGTAATCTTGCCTGAGTGGCGTCGGTCAATTTTTATGTGAGATTGTTTTTGGTAGTTAATAAACACATTGGAATTAAAATGTTCACTTTGTTGGGTCAGCCCTTCCACTCCCTCTAGATTTAAAGGTTAAACAAAGCAGGCGTCAAGTAAAAACGTTCCAGTAGTGGTGCTGACAGAACACTTTCAAAATGCTGGTCTCAATATTTTGATTTCCTTAGCAAGTTTCGGTTTTGATTTGAAACAACCTCGTCAATTAAACTAGCTACCAGTGGGACGTACGGTATAAGGATATGCTAACATTATCTACCGATTACATCCTGTTTCGCAAGCATTTCCCGTAATGTCAGTGCTCCAGTGCTCCTACCAGATTGTCCGTTGCACTTTAAATGCCTAATTTTCTAGTTGTTCGTAGGCTTTTGAATTTGTAGGGCTAATCGCCTTGGCAGAGCCAGTGGGTCGGGCACTGACCGAACGTGATCCGGAGTGACAAAAAAGCGTCCCGAGGTCGTGGTGTGGCGATGTAACGTCAGAAGGGTTCGCACGCCGCCTTTTCAATTACGGCAGGAAGTAATTCAGTAGAGGTGGCTATCGCTGGCTGACAGCGTGTTTCTGCCAGGGGCCGCAAATTAAGTCGCATCTAATGGCAGTGATCGATTCGGCCCCTAACCGAGAGCTTCACTCCGCCGCGCCGGTAAATCCGCCCTCTAGCAAGTTTACGAAAATTACTGTCAAACGTCAACCAGGGAGGGCCTTTTCATAAAGTATTACAGCCATCCAATTTTTGGGGGGCTTCAGTCAAGTAGAGGATGTTGGTTTTAATGCGTTAGTTTCCCCGATGAATCAGTTGGGATTAATGGTTTAAATATCGTTCTGTATTAAAGGAGTAACTTACGACAAGCAGAGAAACCGAAAACTGAGGTGGAGAGAACCGGTAGGAAAATCAGATTACGCAGGGGGAGTGGGACGGAGAGGCGGTAGAAGGGGAGGGAATTTGCAGCAAATGGCACAGAAGGTGAACAGGCACGTAGGAAGAAAATGAGAGGCATACGCCCATGGTCAGCGAAACGCTCTGATCTACCACTCGGGTCCTACTGGGAGGAGCAGAAATAGTCAATCATTCAAAGAGCTTGTCTCCGTTGCCTGAGCATTCCGTTATTTACTCTTGACATTTGAACCGGACTAATACGTCAGAATCAGAACACTAAAAAAGCTATTCGCGCCGACAGAAATTCGACTATTGTCATTAGTAAGAAATGAGACAAATCTTGGTTCAAACATGCATACTCATGACTTTGTAGCGTAGTCCGCACACATAATCGGGATCAACAAAAATGGAATTATTATTAAGTGCTGTGCTCTATCATATACCATGTCCGCCCGGGTAGCCGCCCGGCGGATTGGTGTCGAGGTCCGGTGTGCCGGCCAGCCTGTTGTGGGGTTGTGAACCACTGAGGAGTACGGTGGGGATCAAGCCTCTCCTTCGTTTCTAGGTTCAAAAAAGGCTCTGAGCACTATGGGACTTAAATTCTGAGGTCATCAGTCCCCTGGAACTTAGAACTACTTAAACCTAACTAACCTAAGGACATCACACATATCCATGCCCGAGGCAGGATTCGAACCTGCGACCGTAGCGGTCGCGCTGTTCGAAACCATAGCACCTAGAACCGCTCGGCCACTCCGGCCGGCTCGTTTCTAGGTCCCCGGATTAATTACATACATACATACATACATACATTATATACCATAATCACATAAGAAAATCGTGGAAGAAATTATATTTAGACTTTACTGTAAGACCAAAAGCACTAGAATCTGAGCACCAACTTAATTTTGGAAGAATGCGGGACACCATCCGCTGTGTGCTTGCCGAAGAGACCAAACCCGCGTTCGAATGAGATGACAGAAAAAGCTGGATCAGGTTATCCTGATCGCATTTATACTTGTCAAACTCCAACAGTGAAATTACTCTCTACGATTCAAAGGTGTGCTACTCTTTCAAATTTGAGTAGAAATGTAGTATGGGATGAGAACAAACTTTAAAAACTACCTCGCTTAGAGTTTACAATAAAGAGAATTGGAAAGGGAATAAATGCCAGTATTTAAGTCCTCGTGAGGAAATATTGCGTTAAGCGTTGGTGAAGCAATGGAGGAAGGATGACAGTTACACACTCCATAGACATCGACGTCTTTAAAGACTGAGAATTTCCCCGCAGGATTAGGACCGTAGAAGAAACTATTCCGTGATTCGCCTGACGTGATTTCGTTCTAGTAGCGAGTAAATTGCAAATCAGGCGCCCTCTCAAAATATGCTATTCAAAGAAACAGGCCACTATTGAAAAATGGTAAGAAAGACAGGTATTTCGACTGTATATACAAAAACAAATTCATTTACGATACTTCGTAGACAAGAACCTCGGAAGTTGGTGAAACTTGTGGTTACTATGAGAGGAACAGCAAAGACAAAGTATTTTGAGAACTGAACATCAAAGAAGTTATTCAAAGTGGAGAAATTTGCATTTCAGAAAACCCGCAGTTGAGTACAATTGCTCGTAGTGAGCGGTTAACTCAACCAAGATTTCTCTTTTACCGCCAAGAGGTTCTCCATCCGTAGGTCATGAAGTATTTTTTTCCTCGCCAGCATTACCGCCATTCCACAGTGCAACCATAAATCCTCTCCAGATGTATGTAGTGCCTGTCTCTGTCATTAATAATTCCACAAAGCAATCATTAAGTCATCTTCCGTTAACATGCATCCCTCGATACCAGCAGAATCCTACGACACACTGATGCCAGGAACGGTCGCAACAGCTGTTGCATATCCCTGCAGTGTTATGTTGCTTGAAAACTTGTTTACTGTAAGAGGGACTGCCGATGGAAATCACTTGAGAGTGGTCCTTTAAGCTCCCATGTAAAATTTAACTAGTGCTGGAGGACAGAACACAGCTGCTAATAAACTGGGAAGAAGTTTGAACGGTAACAACTTGCACAGTGAGCGGGAAAACGTAACTGCTGACCAGTGGCATTAACATGAGGAACGCTGATAACTCAGAGAGAAAAAGTCCGAAGCGATGTACATGACGTTGAGACAAGTAATTTAAAGTAAGGCACATGGGGCCGCAAACGTTAGGATATACCCGACAAGCCGATGACAAATGTGAAAGATGTGACGTCACCAGATGATGTACCTTGCCGCACATGCAGCGGTTGTGTTTGTAGATCCTAATCTCGTTGGTAGGGGGCATTGCTACACACCACTCTGCTACGCTACTCTGCTCTGCTTTCGTAAATAGATTCATCGTAGTCTCTTATTGCCACTGTCCGCCTCCGTAGCGTAACGGTAGCGTTAACGCCTACCGAGCAGGGGGACTGGGTGTCGTGTGTGCTTCATTATCATTTTCATCATCATCGACTCGCAAGTCGCCGATGTGGCGTCAACTAAAGAGGACTTGCAATGGTTAAAATGGCTCTGAGCACTATGGGACTCAACTGCTGAGGTCATTAGTCCCCTAGAACTTAGAACTAGTTAAACCTAACTAACCTAAGGACATCACAAACATCCATGCCCGAGGCAGGATTCGAACCTGCGACCGTAGCGGTCTTGCGGTTCCAGACTGCAGCGCCTGTAACCGCACGGGACTTGCAATACGGCGGCCGAACTCCCCAGAATGGGGCCTCCCGGCCAACAATGCCATACGCTCATTTCATTTCATTGCCACTATCGCGAGCACTACCATATCACATAGGATGATGTGAAAACGAAAACAAGAGTACCCTAACGGAGCGATGTGCAGCACTGCCCAACCACATGTTCATTTTTTGTGTATTTCCGACATTTGCGGCCCCATGTGTCTTATATTAAGTTACTTGTCTCAGCGTTACCTACGACGCTTCAGTGGTTTTTAAACACTAACAACGATCACCCAGTATATGTAACACACTGCCGGAAAGAAATTAGTACACCAGGAAAGACGACGTCGATTTTGATCCGATGACGACATACGTCGCGCGGAGGATAGTAGATGTACTGATAATCGTTTTGACGTCGTCCACCAAGAGAACGCGTAGTGGCATAGCTACCAGATCACCAACTGCGTCTACCCGTTAACAGGGAACGCTCACGGCAAGAAGCCTCAGCGTGGTGTGAAGCAGGCAGGCAACCACGCCACCGAGACGTACTCATGTTTCCCACAGCCGACTGAGCGAGTTTCAAAGAGTAGAGGCCTTCTGAGTCGCAGAATGGTTCTTTCGGAGAATTGCCACAGAAGTTGGAAGTGGTGCGTCACTTGTGCGACGATGGTGGTACCAGTGGTCACGTGATCATTCTCACACCTGTAGACGAGGTTCTGGACGTCCGCGCAGCACACCCGTATTATAAGGGTGGCGGTGTCACATCGTACAGCTACGACAGCACATGTAAGAGGGCTCGCGAGCCCACATGTGTCAAAACGAACCGTGATGAGCCGCTTATTAGCAGTGGTGCTGCGTGCACGCACACCTCTGGCCCGTCTTCCACTCACGCCATAGCATCGAAGTGCACTGACCACCCGGAAGATGGACTGTCGCCCCGTGGTCTTCAGCAATGAAAGCACATTCTGCCTATACGCAAGTGATGATCGTCTGCACATACGACGTACTCCTGCTCAGAACTAGGCCTTATAGTCTGGGGTGCGATAAGCTACAACACTCGTTCACCTTTGGTATTTCTGGAAGGGACCCTAATCAGTGCTCGGAACGTGTAAAACGTTGTCAGACCCGTTCTTTTGCTATTCTTGTAACAGGAAGGTGACGTGTTATTCCAACAGGATAATGTCCGCCCACACACTGCCCGTAAAACTCAACGTGCTCTGCAAGACGGGCAGCACTACTCCAGGCTTGTGTCCAGTCTAGCAAGTGAGGGATGTGATGAGACGTGGCTCGTGCTACTCGTCAACCAACAGCGCTTTCAGAACTGCGTGAACAGATCGAGCAGGCGTGGCATAACGTAGGAGTATTCCAGAACAGTATTCGCCATCTGTACGCTCGACTGGATGCCGGAGCCAGCGCCTCCACTGCCGCACGTGGCGGCTACACCACGCACTATAATCCGTTCACCATAAGAATAAACCTGATTTTTTTTTTTTTTTGGTCATCAGTCTAGTGACTGGTCTGATGCGGCCCGCCACGAATTCCTTTCCTGTGCTAACCTCTTCATCTCAGAGTAGCACTTGCAACCTACGTCCTCAATTATCTGCTTGACGTATTCCAATCTCTGTCTTCCTCTACAGTTTTTGCCCTCTACAGCTCCCTCTAGTACCATGGAAGTCATTCCCTCATGTCTTAGCAGATGTCCTATCATCCTGTCCCTTCTCCTTATCAGTGTTTTCCACATATTCCTTTCCTCTCCGATTCTGCGCAGAACCTCCTCATTCCTTACCTTATCAGTCCAATTAATTTTCAACATTCGTCTATAGCAACACATCTCAAATGCTTCGATTCTCTTCTGTTCCGGTTTTCCCACAGTCCATGTTTCACTACCATACAATGCTGTACTCCAGACGTATATCCTCAGAAATTTCTTCCTCAAATTAAGGCCGGTATTTGATATTAGTAGACTTCTCTTGGCCAGAAATGCCTCTTTTGCCATAGCGAGTCTGCTTTTGATGTCCTCCTTGCTCCGTCCGTCATTGGTTATTTTACTGCCTAGGTAGCAGAATTCCTTAACTTCATTGACTTCGTGACCATCAATCCTGATGTTAAGTTTCTCGCTGTTCTCATTTCTACTACTTCTCATTACCTTCGTCTTTCTCCGATTTACTCTCAAACCATACGGTGTACTTATTAGATTGTTCATTCCGTTCAGCAGATCATTTAATTCTTCTTCACTTTCACTCAGGATAGCAATGTCATCAGCGAACCGTCTCATTGATATCCTTTCACCTTGTATTTTAATTCCACTCCTGAACCTTTATTTTATTTCCATCATTGCTTCCTCGATGTACAGATTGAAGACTAGGGGCGAAAGGCTACAGCCTTGTCTTACATCCTTCTTAATACGAGCACTTCGTTCCTGATCGTCCACTCTTGTTATTCCCTCTTGGTTGTTGTACATATTGTATATGACCCGTCTCTCCCTATAGCTTACCCCTACTTTCTTCGAACAGCTTGCACCATTTTACATTGTCGAACGCTTTTTCCAGGTCGACAAATCCTATGAAAGTGTCTTGATTTTTCTGTATCCTTGCTTCCATTATTAGCCGTAACATTAGAATTGCCTCTCTCGTCCCTTTACTTTTCCTAAACCCAAACTGATCGTCACCCAGCGCATTCTCAATTTTCTTTTCCATTCTTCTGTATATTATTCTTGGAAGCAGTTTCGATGCATGAGCTGTTACGCTGATTGTGCGATAATTCTCGCACTTGTCAGCTCTTGCCGTCTTCGGAATTGGGTGGATGACGCTTTTCCGAAAGTCAGATGGTATATCGCCAGACTCATATATTCTAAACGCCAACGTGAATAGTCGTTTTGTTGCCACTTCCCCCAATGATTTTAGAAATTCTGATGGAATATTATCTATCCCTTCTGCCTTATTTGACCGTAAGTCCTCCAAAGCTCTTTTAAATTCCGATTCTAATACTGGATCGCCTATCTCTTCTAAATCGACTCCTGTCTCTTCTTCTATCACATCAGACAAATCTTCACCCTCATAGAGGCTTTCAATGTATTCTTTCCTCTTGGAAGTAAGTCCTACTTATGTATTAAACATTTATTACTAAGTTACGTGAAATGAAACTTGAACACTTTCAAATGTATTAACAGCCATCAACGTTTTTCTTAATCACGCTTTAGCTACGTAGTTTTTATTTCAAATATCGTGTACAGTCACAGACTCTGCAGCGTTGAGCTCTAATTGTCGCGCTGCTAATGTGCAGTATGAAAATGGCTGAGGCTGCTTTCTGTTCCGTAGTGAAACACGCGCGTGGAACAAGGTTAAAAAGTGCCGAGAAATAGGCTGTTCTTAATGTTTTTCATATATCTACGGAGGTAATCGGCTTTGTAGTTTTCACTGTGGTGTATACATGCAGTCGACACTGAAATCCCCTCACTGAACATTTGGTGTAGTCTGAAGCGTAATGGAATGTGAATCAAATGCGATTATTCGTACGTTGGTTCCAATCTCCACAGTAACATTTTTTCCCCCTCCTTCAATTTGAAATATCTACATCTCATAATTATAAAACTCATCATGATTTTTATGAATAATGCACGTCTTCTTGTTTCTAATTACATATTGGGCGCCTTAAAAAATCTAGTTATTTTCTCTTTCTATTTCAAATACAAGTTCTTAATTATTCCATTTCAAATACAAATTCTTAATTATCGATGTTTTATGAAAGACTTCATAAAACTTGTTTAAATTAAGAAAATATAAGCTTATTAGGACTATGTCCAACGTTTTATACCACAGAGGTACATGAGTATCGTAGAAACATGAAAAACAGTCCCCTAGAACATTACAATAGTACGTTAGCTAAAAACGATAACGTGTTGCGGTTTTCGTAACCTCAGGACGCTGATGACCCCCGCCATAAATCATCGTCATCATCATGTACCATCGTCGTGACACTTTTGCAGTACGCTCCTCTTACCAGAACTGCTTAAACCTAAGGACATCATTTTCACAGCATGGAGCACATCAGACATTTTTACATTTGCTATTGTACCAATACAATATGAACCCAACCGAACTGAGCTGAAGCTGCAAGACTACCGAAAGAGTCGGAATCACCACGGCAGCACCACTTTAAGTCTTCACCTTTCTCGGCGGCACTGCTGGCTTTGCTCTTTTCTCTCGGGGTTGGGAGATACACTCACAACTCGTCCCATCGTGATAACGCGGCCGTACTAGTTGTCTGGATTGGCCTCAAACGGCTTCAAAATATCCGCTGCTGCCTCAGTTACGCTGGTTTTTTTGAGTGGGTATGAGCAGTCGCGGAAACCCACGGGCGGCGATCTTTTGTTACGTCGAATATTTGCAAGATTCTGAAAAGTGACCAACGACAGTTTCACGTTTTCCACTATCGCCTGATTATGTTAGGTACTGAATGTCATGTCATGTCAGCGATGCTATATACGCTAACCAGGCTGCAAAGTCAGATGTCCAGTTCCAATGTATAATATAACATATATATTTCTACTATATAAACAGAAACTGAAATAAAAATCCTCAAATACTTGGTATTTTGCTATTTTGCACAATGTTTGAAAAATCATTACTTTTTTGACGAACTCTAGCATTAGTTATAATGGCGTTGGGTACAGAAAAAATTTATAGTAATCAAATCTCTAGACATTGTGCTCTTTTAAAAAGGAAATAGATACCAAAGCACTAGTCACACACAAGAAATGGAGATATTTTTTTTAAAAACTGAAAAACGTCCGAAATTATGAAAGTGTTTTGACTGTAGAAAGTTTAGTCAACATAAATTTTGTTGGTAAAACATGGTTTTCCAATCTTTCCAGTCATATGAACGAGTTAATAAGCGCCTTTCTGAGAGTTTGATTGGAATAAAAATTTGACCAAACGGAACGACTTTAGATATGGTTTAAAATTGCTTTGCTACCTGTCGGACTTTTATACTATTCGGACAATGATCAAACATTTTTGTTGTTGCATACTGAACTTTCTGAGCCACTGGCAGCTTTTAATAACGAGTAATAAATGTCTCTTTTTCCTTCTGTTGCCGTAGGTATAGACTCCACTATTGTTATCGAATTGTGATAGGCTATTTATGACGAGTTTCATTAGCGAATATAAACAGTGTGTAGGTGCATTTAAAATGGCTAACACCTTGAGGATGTACCAACGAGGTGACTGCTTGACTTTGTATAATCAATACTTTCTTTCTAAGCGATGGGTTATCCCAGAAAATTATTCTATAAGATTATTATTGAGTGGAACCCTGAAAATGTATCAGGACGTTTATTCGTTTGTTTTAAAAGCTAGCAATTTTCCACAGACCAAAATTAATTCAACTATATTCTTTGAGTAGCTTAGTACTATGTACCTCCCGTTTCAAGTTTTTGTCAATATATCAACATGTTATTGAGTTCCAAAAAAAAAAATGGTTCAAATGGCTCTGAGCACTATGGGACTTAACTTCTAAGGTCATCAGTCCCCTAGAACTTAGAACTACTTAAACCTAACTAACCTAAGGACATCACACACATCCATGCCCGAGGCAGGATTCGAACCTGCGACCGTAGCGGTCGCGCGGTTCCAGACTGTAGCGCCTTTAACCGCTTGGCCACCACGGCCGGCTATTGAGTTCCATATTCCCATCGAATGGTGTAATATCTGACAATCACAGACGTAAGATCCAACTGTAATTAAAAAATTGCAACCCGTATGCCTGTTTAGTCACCGTCCCAGTACACACAAGAAGTAACGCACAAAAACAGTTTGACGTATGTCTTGAAATGAAAACACACAAGTCGTGGCGAACGTCTTAAATTAGCACGAACGTCTACGACCTTGTAGAGATACCATCATTCATCTTTTGCCTCTTTTGGGCCGTGGTCAGCAAGTTGCTGAAGGCGGATCGAAGCTGGGCCTGCTGGAATTGCTGCAATCTCACCCGAAATGTTTGGCTGCAGGTCTCGAAGACTATGAGAGTTGTTGCGATAGACCATAGACCTGAGGGCTCCCCACAGAAAGTGACAAGATTAGGTGACCTGGTTCGTCAGGCAGGGCTGCGACCAGACTGACCTGAAGGTTGAAGGTTGTGTAAATGTGCTCCAAGGTTCGACCGGCTGTATAGGCAGCTGCTCCATCATGTTGGAAGTACACCGTAGGTCTTTTCCTCCTCCGTCAATGCTGCCACAAATTGTTTCAAAATGTTGGCTATGTAACGTCCGTAAGTCAGCGTCTGATGAAAGAGGATGGGACCAATAATGCGGCGTCCAGACACTACACACCAAATTCCAGCCTTCTAATCATGCAATGCTGTTTCGTGAAAGTTATCTCAGTAAACAGCCACTCGCAAAACTGGAGGCACTGAGGAGCAACAGATAATGGGAACGTCGCATGTGCAGGTCCAGGTGGACGCATGATCGACGTGATATGCAGGTCTCTTGCGACAGGCGTCGGGTTCATTTGATAGGACTCCCAAACATTCTCTGGTGAAGCGCAGTCACATCAGATCCTGTCCGACTAAGCGGTCCACGGCACTCCTTGCTGGCAGTTTTGACACCATTAAACTTTTCAATAAATAACTGACCACGCCGTTTCTACGACGTTGTTGTCACGTAACTTTCCACAACGAATTCTGGCTGCTCCACTGAGAGCGCGTTACGAGGTGTGGTTATATGCGTACTTTCATGTCGAATCGTATCCACTAGTCCGGGCCAATTTATTTGCCCAATACTGTAGAAGTAAAGGGATGAATGCTCGCGCTTGACGAAGGAACTTTTTTTAAGTTTATTGCGGATGGCGGGCTCGTAGAATTATTGGCTGGACAGAAGAGTATTATCAAAACAGTCATCTATGTTTCAAACTGAATTCGACTATAACGTTCACAGAGAAAACACCGCTGGAACGGAAACAAAGGTCACGCAGTTCAGTTCCGAAAATGAAGCACCGCAAAATGATGGAAATGGAAACTGTTACACCTTGAGCTATCGCTACAGATGTGATAGTTCAGTATTTCAATGCCTTTGTGAGGTGCTGATTAAAATTTCGTCCTTGTGCAAGCTCACTTTCAGTACAGAAATACGCCATTCCTATAGGTGAAGAGTGGTGTAATTACACGATGGCTATTTGGTAAATCTAAAGCTACTGCAAACTTCTCAGGCAAACATAACAACAAAGCATGCTCAGGAAATGTGTGTGTAGAAGTTTACAGCCATCTTTCGGACGTTTAGAAAGGTCGAAACACTGGCGTGAGGGGCACGGCATCATAACGACAGGTAACAGAGACAAATGGTGATGAGCTGGACCTCCGCCAGTAGCACTGTTTTATATTTACGGTACGTGAAGTTCAGAACTCTAATATCAATCCCCAAAATCAGTTCCATGTAACGCCCAAAAGATCCCAAAAAAATCTCCTTTGAAGTTTTCCGAGGCACTTTTATTTACTAAAATTTAGGCTGTTTTCGCGGCCGACCACGTGGTTCATCACTTGGTAGCTTTGGAGAAAGCTACATAGGTAACCAATGGTTCGCTAGTTCAAATCTCAGTATTTTATTTTCCGTTTTTTTCTTCGTTCAGTTCCAATATCTACATCATTTAAAGATGAAACTTACGAAATATATGCTAATTAGCACATACCGGTATCCAAGCATCATTTTTCAAGTGAAAAATGCACATTCTATTGTTTGTAGTTCCACTTTTCATTGCAAACATAAATCCTTAATTATTTGCACTGTATAAAAAACACTGTTACTTTTTTAATTTAAATAATCTTTACTAACTACTGACAGCCTTAGGAGAGCCAGTCCTGACAAATCTCTACCATCTGGTGAGCAAGATGTATGAGACAGTCGAAATTCCCTCAGACTTCAAGAAGAATATAATAATTCCAATCCCAAAGAAAGCAGATGTTGACAGATGTGAAAATTACCGAACTATCAGTTCAAAAAGTAATGGCTGCAAAATACTAACGCGAATTCTTTATAGACGAATGGAAAAACGAGTAGAAGCCGACCTCGGGGAAGATTAGTTTGGATTCCGTAGAAATGTTGGAACACGTGAGGCAATACTGACCTTACGACTTATCTTAGAAGAAAGATTAAGGAAAGGCAAACCTACGTTTATAGCATTTGTAGACTTAGAGAAAGCTTTTGACAATGCTGACTGGAATACTCTCTTTCAAATTCTGAAGGTGCCAGGGGTAAAATACAAGGAGCAAAAGGCTATTTAAAATTTGTACAGAAACCAGATGGCAGTTATAAGAGTCGAGGGGCATGAAAGGGAAGCAGCGGTTGGGAAGCGGATGAGACAGGGTTGTGGCCTGTCCCCGATGTTATTCAATCTGTATATTGAGCAAGCAGTAAAGGAAACAAAAGAAAAATTCGGAGTAGGTATTAAAGACCATGGAGAAGAAATAAAAACGTTGAGGTTCGCCGATGACATTGTAATTCTGTCAGAGACACCAAAGGACTTGGAAGAGCAGTTGAACGGAATGGACAGTGTCTTGAAAGGAGGATATAAGATGAAAATCAACAAAAGCAAAACGAGGATAATGGAATGTAGTCGAATTAAATCGGGTGATGCTGAGGGAACTAGATTAGGAAATGAGACACTTAAAGTAGTAAAGAAGTTTTGCTATTTGGGGAGCAAAATAACTGATGATGGTCGAAGTAGAGAGGATACAAAATGTAGACTGGCAATGGAAAGGAAAGCGTTTCTGAAGAAGAAGAATTTTTTAACATCGAGTATAGATTTAAGTGTCAGGAAGTCGTTTCTGAAAGTATTTGTATGGAGTGTAGCCTTGTATGGAAGTGAAACATGGACGATAAATAGTTTGGACAAGAAGAGAATAGAAGCTTTTGAAATGTGGTGCTACAGAAGAATGCTGAAGATTAGATGGATGGGTAGATCACATAACTAATGAGGAAGTATTGAATAGGATTGGGGAGGAGAGACGTTTGTGGCACAACTTGACTAAAAGAAGGGATCGCTTGGTAGGACATGTTCTGAGGCATCAAGGGATCACCAATTTAGTATTGGAGGGCAGCGTGGAGGGTAAAAATCGTAGAGGGAGACCAAGAGATGAATACACCAAGCAGATTCAGAGGGACGTAGGTTGCAGTAGGTACTGGGAGATGAAGAAGCTTGCACAGGATAGAGTAGCATGGAGAGCTGCAGCAAACCAGTCTCAGGACTGAAGACCACAACAACAACAACAACAACATAATCTTTATTAACAACGTTTATATAATGTCTATAATTAAAAATTTATGTTTGGAATTAAAACTGGGATTTTGCTTTCAATATGCTATTAGAAACTAAAAACGTACATTTTTCATAGAAAGTTATTAGGTGTGTTATATATCTGACAAATTCTAGATTTACGTGATGTAGGTATTCGGAGGAAAAAAAATTGAGGCCATAGCGAGATTCCAAACCACTGATTACAGGATTACTGTTCTCCAAAGCTGCCGAGCAAGCCACAAGACCCGTAGTGAAAAATAGCACGAATTTTCGGAAAACTTACAAATTAGCTTTCTCGACAATTTTTAAGTTCCAGCGATCGGTTTGGGAGACAGTTTTGAGTTCAGAATTTCATGTACCATGAACATAAAAATGTTACAAAAATCCGATCGCTAAGTGTCCTTGTCAGTTCAACAGCGTGACAAGAAGAGGAGACACGGATCTTTCGACAAGCATTGCGCCACAAGAAGATCGTAGTATCTGATTAGTAGACGATTGCCAACAGTTGAAATGTTGGCAGAGGTTTCACACTTTATCACCACGGACCATTGGGAACAGACCAATAGGAAGAGCTGTGTTCAGCTGAGGAGTTGTGATGCCTCGTTTACCACTGCCACTACACAGCAGCGGGTGTCGAGAGTCAACTGCGATATTCAGCAGCAGTCTGAGGTGGTCAGCGGCGAGTCTCGCTTTTGTTTTTGGCGGTCAGTTGGACGCCGACGCGTCCGCAAGCGACTTGCCGGAAGGCGAGAGGAACCAGCGGCTCTCGAGATCCACTGCGCTCTCCACCTCGTGGCGGAGCTGCCAGATACGACAACAGCTCTGATTTAGTAATTGTTGAAGGGAGGCTGGTAGCTAACGGTAGGTATGTGGCACGAGTGTCAAATCCTGTTGTCATATCCTTTTTGACCAGGTACTAAATGGCATAGTCCAGCACGATAACGCGAGTGGTTTCACTGCAGTTCATGCTAAAAACTCTTTGAGAATGTACTGATCCATGACTGGTCTGCTTGGTACCCTGATTTCTCACCCACTGACCAAGTGTGAGATTCTATGAGGAGACATATATCTTCATATCCGGTTTAAGCCAGCAATTTGCAACGACTGAGACAGCGTGTGGTTTGGGCATGGCATGAAATCGTCAAGATGACATTCGGAAGCAGTTCGCTTCCTTTGCCACAACGAATGCAACAGCGCATTCGTCCTTGTGGCGACAAATATCAAACTAATGTTTATGATGGACTTCGTTTCCTAATGGCATGATGCTTTAATCATGTAATACGCTTCACGTCACGAAGATCTCCACAGAGCTCGATAAATATCGGACTGTTGCTTCATGGTGTCACACGTTCTATATCCGTCGGGGTGTAAGAGATGGAGACATAAATGGACATGTTCCAGTCGGTGGCACGGTGTTGAAAGCAATTTTTACACGTTGTTGCACAGAACAAACGTACTAAAGCATTCGAGAAAAAGAAAATCACTTTATTTCCGAGTGTAGCTCAATATACGCAAGCATGCTGCTCTGCTGCGCCCTTTCTTTGAGTATGAACTTTCTGCTGACCTCGACACTGTTCATAGGAATTACCTTCTGATAGCGCATCGTACACCGTCATTCCACATGCAGTGGGAATGGAAATCATTTATGTCTTGCTCATGCAATTCGGACTTGTTTGCCTGCTAGCAGATGCGGTTCGTGTTCTAAACTTTTGATGATTATGGATCTCCATGTTTTAGTAGTTGTTCAACATATTTATCAAACAAATGAGCACAGAGTTGGCCTATCACAACAGTGTCGATTATGTTATGTTATCAGCTAGGTGTATATGCTACACAGAACACACTGCTGTCACTACAGCTAGGGGCAACTACTACTGAGAGGCCAGATCACGCCGCATAGGAACCAATGACGGTACGGCGTGGGAGGCTGCTCGCAAGTCGGGTCGTCGGCGCCCGACTGCTGCACCTCCCACCCTCAGGGACTGTCGGGAAACCGGGTACCGACCCCTACGCTTAATGGCCACAACTGCCGCCTTTTTTCTCGCATTCAGACTTCCAAAGCAGCTTTCCTGCACCTATCTGCAACATTACTGTCACCTTAAATATACGAAATGAAATCGATGTCGCCCTTAATGGAACGAAAGTAGAACTGGGGGGGGGGGGGGGGGGGGGGAAGTTGTTCTGCCTCTTCACAAATATGTCCAGTTGGCCGATTATACTCTAAGCTACCTTTAACTAATTCTTTGTCACGGAGTATTTCTCCATTCACCAGCTAGTCGTTTCTCCCAGAGGTAGTCTCCTACCAGTTCCAGTTCTCGCGCTGTACCTGCGTCTTTTTGCTGAGGTGAGAGCAGTTGCATCCTCTCCGACCAGTTTCGGAAACGAAATTCTACTAGTCTATAATAAATTTCTGTTGTCTGCGTATGAATAGTTTTTGTAATACAATTTCATCACACGAATTCAAAGTTTAGAGGCTTCGTCTCTAACAATTACACTAGAGGCCCCCCCCCCCCCCCCGCTCGTCTTGGACGAGTATAAAACCGTCCATTTTTCAAACATGATGTCACCTTCTTTCCCATATTAACCACCTTACCATTTCAAATTTGCAGGGGAAAAAAGTGACAGCCTTACAAAGAGATATACGATACCAGCGGAGAACTGACCACGGGGTGGCTGGCGTCCTCGGCAGCTGGAGGTGGCCACGAGGCTCGGAACGCGCTGCTGCAACCGTCACAGCCGCAGCGCTGGTGGACGGCGGTTACAGCACAGGTCGCCTCTGTGGCGTCTCGCTGCTCTTACCGAGGCCTCGGTTTCACTAGAACTGTGCCTGATGCACTGCGTTCGTGGATAGAAAAGTGACCTTGTGCCGCGAGGTGACCCACGTACTCACTTCTTTGAGCTCCTGGGTTCACTACGGTCCACAGAGGGTGCAACGACCAGCTTCTGCACTATCCCCGGAAATCGATGTCCCGGCCAACAAAACCATCTTTTCCTCCTACTACCACGCCTCCCAGCACCCACCCTCACGCCTCTGCACCTTACAGCTTGTCTGCTCACACTGAGACGTCTGCCCAGCGTTGACGCTGTGCTGTGCCACTTCTCTTCTCATTTGGTCCACTCAGCGCTGCGAGATTCTCTCTATTCCTATGTAGCGTCTGGCCACTTCCGTGGCATTATGTACAGTGGAGTGTGAAATTAAATAACTGATCGCCGGTCAGCTAAACCAGAAAAACATAAATACCACACCGAGTCAGTATATATTATTTATTTTTGGTCAAAGAGACCGGGATCTGATAGTTCTGGGTTTCGACTACTTACACGGTATTAATGATACAGAAATTGTTACCATTTTGTCCTTTACGAATTACTGGATTCAGGGTTGATGGTTAAGAAGCGATGTAACAAATATGTCATCTTGCAAGTCATGAAAAGTCACCTAGTAACAGTGTAATTAGTTTGAATATTTTGTCGCTCTCAAATTGGATTCCCTATTTTACTTAGTTACCCTTGCAAGAGAGAAAAAGACAAACTCTTGTCCACGGAGCGACTCGGAAGCTGCTCCTTCGGGAAGCCAAAGCACGAGCTGAGGCAACGATTTGAATACAAGACTGCCTTCTAAGCACTGTTACCTACTTTACTATAAAACGCGTTTTGTGAAAGACTGTAAAACAATGTCTGCAATATATACATGATAAAGCTGATACAAGTATATCAGTTTCTAATAAGGGTCTCAGTTAGTTCAACTACGCATCTCTGTTACCGATGAGTTTGCAGCTAAGAAAAGAAATCTCATTTTCAACCACCGCTATCTTCAGTTCGATGATAAATTTTTCGAATCTTGGGGAGTTTATTTTTTATTTATTTATTTTTTGACAGCCGTTTACTTCGATTGAGTGTCTGCAAGGAATTGTGAATCGAAATTTCTCCTACTTTACACGCTGTTCTATTTACATTTTGCAATCAACTACAGAAATTTTATTTAATTAAATGCAATTTCATAACTAGGTCTGCAAAACTGCCATTACTTTACGAAGTTGCCTTAGTTGTCGAATAAGTATTCGCAAGATTTCATTCGAAAAAAAAAATAATAGACTACAAATGACAGTGAATGGATACAACTTGAGAAACGGTCCCACAGATGCGGTCGGAATCGTGTGTAGTCTTCCGCTGTACCGGCAAATTCCTTTTGTTTGTTTGTCGAACCGTACTACCAATAGTTCGCTACAAATATTAAAATATATATGCGAAGAAATAAAAAATACGAAAAAAGAGTTTGAACGATGTTTTGTGACTATTTTACAGTGTCTACAGAGGCATAATACTTCTTGCCGAAGAATTTTGACGTAATACCAATTATAGATAAACAGAATGTAAAAAAACAACTCAAAAGAGATTGGGGAACATACGCCTGGTGATTAGTGTGTTTATGTAACCACAGACAGTACACTAGTTTTCACAAACACACGTTTGGTTGAGGACAAATTGGATGAAAATCAGTGTGGGTTTAGGCCTCTTAGAGGTTGTCAGATCTTTAGCTTACGGCAAATAACGGAGAAATGTTATGAATGGAACAGGGAATTTTATCTATGCTTTATAGATCTAGAAAAGGCATATGACCGGGTTCCTAGGAGGAAGTTATTGTCTGTTCTACGAGATTATGGAATAGGAGGCAAAGTTTTGCAAGCAATCAAAGGTCTTTACATGGATAGTCAGGCAACAGTTAGAGTTGACGGTAAATTGAGTTCATGGTTCAGAGTAGTTTCAGGGGTAAGACAAGGCTGAAACCTGTCTCCACTGTTGTTCATATTATTTATGGATCATATGTTGAAAACAATAGACTGGCTGGGTGAGATCAAGAAATGTGAACACAAAATAAGCAGTCTTGCATATGCGGATGACTTAATTGTGATGGCAGATTCGATTGAAAGTTTGCAAAGTAATATTTCAGAGCTAGATCAGAAATGTAAGAACTATGGTATGAAGATTAGCATCTCCAAAACGAAAGTAATGTCAGTGGGAAAGAAATATAAACGGACTGAGTGCCAAATAAGAGGAACAACGTTAGAACAGGTGGACGGTTTCAAGTACTTAGGATGCATATTCTCACAGGATGGCAACATAGTGAAAGAACTGCAAGCGAGGTGTAGCAAAGCTAATGCAGTGAGCGATCAGCTACGATCTACTCCCTTCTGCAAGAAGGAACTCAGTACCAAGACTAAGTTATCTGTGCACCGTTCAATCTTTCGACCAACTTTGTTTTATGGGAGCGAAAGCTGAGTGGATTCAGATTACCTTATCAATAAGGTTGAGGTTACGGATATGAAAGTAGCTAGGATGATTGCAGGTACTAGTAGATGGGAACAATGGCAGGAGGGTGTGCACAATGAGGAAATCAAAGAAAAACTGGGAATGAACTCAATAGATGTAGCAGTCAGATCGAACAGGCTTAGATGGTGGGGTCATGTTACACGCATGGGAGAAGCAAGGTTACCCAAGAGGCTCATGGGTTCAGCAGTAGAGGGTAGGAGGAGTCGGGGCAGACCAAGGAGAAGGTACCTGGATTCGGTTAAGAATGATTTTGAAGTAATAGGTTTAACATCAGAAGAGGCATCAATGTTAGCACTGAATAGGGGATCATGGAGGAATTTTATAAGGGGGCTGGCTATGCTCCAGACTGAACGCTGAAAAGCATAATCAGTTTTAGATGATGATGATGACGTTGCTCTCTCGAAATATCAGAGTAACTCCTTTTACACAGTAAAACAGGAGCGCTCGTCTGAAGCGGCACCCTGTTATTTCGTCAGGTTTTGCAGCCAGCTGTTCTGCTGAAATTCGAATATGCTGTAGGAAAACAGCAGCCGGCCGTGGTGGCCGAGCGGTTCTAGGCGCTTCAGTCTGGAGCCGCGCGACCGCTACTGTAGCAGGTTCGAATTCTGCCTCGGGCATGGATGTGTGTGATGTCCTTAGGTTAGTTAGGTTTAAGTAGTTCTAAATTCTAGGGGACTGATGACCTCAGACGTTAAGTCCCATAGTGCTCAGAGCCATTTGAACCATTTTTTTTTTTTAAACAGCTAGTGGTTCACATCTCCTCCTGGTTTCTTCTGACTGTAGCAGAAAGCATTATCCCTGAACAAAGCATTATACGACACATTCCTACTTCTCTACCTTATAACACACACACACACACACACACACACACACACACACACACACACTGGTCTGGCACAACATCTTAACATTTTGTAGTCTTTGCGTCACTGGCTAATCGGTCAGTGCAATTTAGAAGGCTCGATAGTGGTACGTTATCATCCCTATGGCTTACAAAAGGGCAGACGAATATTCAACTGGTTTTCAACCAGTTATCTGTTTGAGTCACAGTTGCGAGAGGGCATCCTAGGAAAGTTGGTTGTAACTAGCTCGCCATTCATCTGCTTCTGAATGATTAAAATTTTTTATAACTATTACAATTGTGACATTGCGTTTTTTATGTGGTACGTAACAAAAATCAGCGCTGGATAATCGTCTTTGACAAAAACCGGTCGCACAATAAAGAATAAATCGAACAACAGGTTAAGGTGTTGCATGGCATTTGTACACTTTGAATATATCTACGTTGGTCGACACCAATCGGCTGCTTCCAGTAAGTATTTTACACTTTCGAAAAATGATCACCATCTATCTTTTCTGCTGATGGGTACAGTACTCAAACAACTGACCGCAATACTGTTTTGAATACCCCTTGTATTTTTTCTACTCTATGCACGACATGTGCACATAATACGCACCGAGCTACTACGCATCTGTGATTTCTCAACCATGCTACACAAAGTTTGTGAAAGACAGCGATCATTATGGAGCGAATGTGGGCGGGCGCCGCGGAGCTTTCTCACACTGGAACCCATTAGTCAATTCCCACAAGCGAAAAAACTAATAGCTGCTAGATAATTCCGCCCGAACAAAAAAAATCTCTTGGCATAGCGAATACTAACGATCACGAGTTTTCGCAAAACGAGGTGGTGACGGCTTTCCCTGCCGTGGAAATTTAACGAGAGCGGAGTTGTATCGATCCAGCAGGCAGCAGGTAAACAGGCTGGCGACCCCGGTGTGGAAGGCCACGGCCAGCCCCCAGTGACCGGCCTCCCTGCCCCTAGCCGCGAAGCAGCACACCGGCACCGCACTGTTACTGAGGCCAGCCGCTGGTATATCGTGTCAATGTGGCACATCGTTCAACAAGCGACACCAGGCCAATCTCCTCTGTAGGGATCCACAGGAATTTCGCTCATCCAAAAGTGTTCGATCGTGAGACCCGGAAGGCGGCACATGACTATAAAACGCCAAGGTTGATGTGTTCCTTTCTATAGGCGTCTGATGCAGATCTGAAATGCCGTTAAGTGAACAAAATACTAGCCTGAGGAATATAGGACCTGTTCCTTGATTAGATTCAGGGCTTCCCAGCAGGTACAGTCCAACAGGGGGTCATTTTGAAGAAAATCTGCTTGCACTCACAACTGATAATAAACGATCAGTCATGTTTTAAATGAACCGCTTTCAATTGTGACCGGTAGCGAATTTTCTTCCTTTAATGGAAAAGTCATCGAGTTCAGCAGCATCCATTATGGATTAAATTATTTTATCGGGACGGACTCCCCAATGCAGTGACACAGGAACGTTACTTTCAATGATACACGTGACTGACTGTCGGACCACGTCGAAAGGCGCGTCAGGTTGATTGGGAACGATGCTGTTACACTCAGTGAACTCACAATCCTAAAAACAAAGATCATCTTCAATCGAACCTCGGTACAGGGACTAACGTCTGACCCCCAACATAAGCACACGTAATATACTGTGTATAAACAGCCGAAAAATGGCATTAATGCGCAATTACGCTCTAGCCCATTTATCACTGTTAACAGCAGCAACAGTAAAATATCGAATAGTATCAGTCCGAAGACCGACGACTACAAAGAACTGGTTGTCGGGAAGTAGATTTACAATGAGATACACTGGAAGAATCCTAAAGAGGTACAATTAACCAAGAAATGTAATTAACCCTTGGTCGAATGTTTCTTTAATTTCGACAGTCTGGGACCGGTACTACGTAGGACTGATACAGGAGATGCAAAGGATACCAAGAATAGCGTCACGTTTCCTCACCCATTCGTTTAGCGGGCGCGAGAGCGCCGCGCAGCAGTTCATCGGAATGCCGCAGCGGACGCTGAAACTGAAACGTTGGCAACACGGAGTGGTTCACTTTTAAAATTCCTAGCGTCTGCGTTCCAAGCAAAATATTTCCTCCCACAATAATCTCGCGAAATTAACATGACAGTCATTCTTTCCAAACGTATTTCATGACTGGAACAGAAAAAGAAGTACCCACCGCCATACATTGTAAAGTGACTTCCCCTGTATTTATGTTGATGTAAATGTGGTTATTACTGTAAATTATCATCAGCAATACTAGAAAGGTGTGAAGGCCAAGGGACAGTTCTGAACATGTCAATGAGCCAGGGTAATTACCATGAAAGTTACTGGTTTGCTTCTACGACAAATCTCACTTTTTCGGGCTATACGGTTCAACACCAGAAACAGGAAAAAATGAGATGTATGACACACTTCCAGAGAACAGTGATAACTTTAGCAGAGCGAAAGCGTGTAAGTCTGTTTTCAATCCTTCAATCTCTTTTCTTTTTATTTGGGTTTAACATACACACATATATCGTTCAGACAAAAGGATAAAAATGCCTTCTGTTACAGTTGGAGATAGCACTCCCTTTTGGCCAAAAACAGCGAAATCGCTCAACATCTGTGCTAAAATTTAACGCGCCAATAACAACGACGGAACTTATCCAAAAAATGTTTGGCTTCTAGTAGTACAACACTGGGTTTTCGTTTTTACTCTGAAAATAGTACATATTCAACATATATTCAACTAACTGCATATGTGCCTTAACGTTTTCATTTTATATACGAATTTTCTTCACATATTTCTGGGCCCTAGAGTTTTACAGATATATCGTTTAAACAGATGCGTAATACGTAAACGCGTAAAGTTGTGTGCTGTTGGAACTTGGCGCACAGACGTTTTTAGCGCTACAGTAATCCTCAGTTGCTATAGGGCGGTTTAACAGCACGCCAAGTTACATGTGCTGGAGTGGGTATATAAAGGATGTAGCAGGAGAAATTGTCAATATTCAGGGCTATGACAGGTATGATCATGCGAATCGAGAAAGTTTAGCAAACTTGGGTTCCAAAATGAATACATTAAGGGGACATCATGTCTCCGCTGTGCTAAACTGACCATTTTCAATGCGCCTTTTCTTAGGAAGTAGTAACAGTACAATACCGAACTATGTTTCACAAACATTACACTATTTTCTGACAAGCTGACTTTTTTCTGAATATCATACTGAAATTGTAATTTTGAAAAATGTTTTAACAATGAGCGGTTTTTCAGGCAAATTTTTAAGATTACAAGGGCCAAGGAATAGAATCCTTTACAATATAGCTATAAAGTTAATAAAATGTCGCTTCAGGCACGTCTACTAACACGTTTGCTAGAATTTGATTGCTCTGGAATACGTAGTTCCAGAGAAAAGGTACATTAAGCTAGAAAAATCGAGTGTTACGGGAAACTGAATGTTAGGTTTCATTCCACACACAATGTCTTATAATACATTCCCGCTATACACCTCGTCGTTTAAATTCACAGCTTCTTTCACTGCATCTGCCACTGCTTTGGGAACAGCTTGCAGTAAAGAATCGTATTTCTGAAATTTTGTAGGAGGGCTTGCGAAGTTCACAATGGCAAATAAAATTTTCTCTGCTGTTAACTCCTTTCTAACACAATGCATGCACAAACGTAATACTCCTTTCATTATATTCGCTATTTTCTTTCATCCCAGTCCTCCAGATAGTTTCTTGGAAACTTTCGAGGTCCATCTCGGCAATTCTGTACTCAGAAATAAAAAACCTCCACGAGTTATATTACTATAAGAAACAACTGAAAGCAAGACCAAAAATAAAGCAGCCAATGCCTAAAGTAACGGCTGATGAAATCAAATAAAAGAAGTAACAGAGCAGCAACAAGTGGGTGTATTTTACTGCGAAAGCTGACATTTAAACTGACATTTAGCACCTTTAAATAAGGATTAGGTCTACAATACATGTATATTCGTACCAAGCATACTTCAAACCACCATAATCACCAATAAAAATTAATATTTTTATCATTTTTTGTGGCACAACTTGACTAGAAGAAGGGATCGGTTGGTAGGACATGTTCTGAGGCATCAAGGGATCACCAATTTAGTACTGGAGGGCAGCGTGGAGGGTAAAAATCGTAGAGGGAGACCAAGAGATGAATACGCTAAGCAGATTCAGAAGGATGTAGGCTGCAGTACGTACTGGGAGATGAAGAAGCTTGCACAGGATAGAGTAGAATGGAGAGCTGCATCAAACCAGTCTCAGGACTGAATACCACAACAACAACAATCATTTTCAAGGTTTCTACTCTTAAGATGTATTAATATTTCTTCATCTTCAATACTGTGAAACAAATTTATTCTGCTGCAACTTCTTTGCTTTCCACATTTTGACAGGTGGAAGTATCGACCAAAACAAGGAACAAATGGCCAGCCATCGGCTCAAGTGCATGCCTTAAGACCCCAAAATATGTAGAATTTTTTTTTTCTTTTTTTCGACATACTAGCCCGTCCCAAAATATGGAAAGCGAAGCTTCACAGTTATCTCAGATGATGAAGTGCTCATACCTCATAAGACATGCATTTTAGTGCCCACGTTAACTAGAATGTTTTTCTTCGAATGATCGTTTATGTCATATTCCAGAATACTGGCCATTCCCCCTGGTACACCCTGTATATACTCTGCATAACATTTACCATACCCGACTTCTTCTAAATGTATCACTTTATCCTCAAGTGAGATCGTGGACTGATGAGATCATAACGCTCTTTTCAGCCATAGCTTTGGTTGGACCCCACTTATTTGTAAATCGCTAGAAAGAAAGAAAAACTTCCAACTTATTCTCTATTGTCCTTTTATGATTTTTATTTATTTATTTTGTTGTGCTCATTAAGTTAGTTTGGTCGTTTCCTAGCTTTCTTTCTTAGGTTTCCTTCAAGAGATGGTTGATGTTGCTGGCTAGTCTCCAGTTGGTGTGCATTCTTCCAAGAGGGCCGGCCGCGGTGGTCTAGCGGTTCTGGCGCTGCAGTCCGGAACCGCGAGACTGCTACGGTCGCAGGTTCGAATCCTGCCTCGGGCATGGGTGTGTGTGATGTCCTTAGGTTAGTTAGGTTTAAGTAGTTCTAAGTTCTAGGGGACTTATGACCTAAGATGTTGAGTCCCATAGTGCTCAGAGCCATTTGAACCATTTCTTCCAAGAGGGACGTGTGAACCTCAGGATGGCCGGTAACCCCTCATAATGTCGGCCCATTGAGGCAGCAATTTTGAACAACTGGCCTGTGCAACTGTGAGCCTTATCACAGCAGTTCAACATTTCCGACGGTGCGGTAAGATATTATTGTCACTTAACGCGTCACGCCGCAGAAGGGCATTGTTTCTGAAAGGAATCGTCATTGGTGATGAGTCGTGGGCGTACCACTACGAGCCCGAAACCAAGCAGGTCTCTAGGGAGTGTAAACATGTTGGTTCCCAGTACGAAAAAAATTCAAAGTGACTCGGGCTGCTGGGAAAGGACTTGTGACAGTGCTCTGGGACATGCATTGTGTGTTATGGGTGGACTTCACTGAACAAGGGACCACTGTGAATGGTGCAGCCCACATTAAAACGCTGGTTAAACTACGTCGTGCGCTCCTGAAAAACATCACAACACGCTGACAATGTCAAACTTCTTCACGACAATGCTCGACTCCTTTTTGCTGCTCCTTTTCGTGAGAAAATCGCCAGATTTGGGTGCGCGATCCGGCATCCCTCATACAGTTCGGACCTTGCACCGTCGGCCTTCCATCTGTTTGGTTCGATGAAGAAATTCCTGGCCGGACAATGCTGTGCGACAGACGCGGAAGTGAAATCAACAGTCCGCAGACGGCTATATTTCAACCAAAAGGATTTGTACGAACAGGGCATACTGAAACTGCTCCCACGATGAAAGAAATATGTTGAGAACGTTGGTGACTATGTAGAAAAGAGGTAAAAGATGTAAGTTCATTTGCGATTTTTTTGTTTTGTTACCTATTAAAGTTTCTGATGGTAAAATTATTGTGCGCTGCTTTCCGATCTTCCCTCGTATTTAGCTGTTCCAAGTTAAAACAAACACTATGTATATACACGGTTGAAGATCTTAAGTACATGCCGTCCTTGAGTAATATTCAGATACTGGATCAACTGATTATGAACCGACTCAGGTCTGGGGTTGTCTCGTGTGATGAGCCAAGAGCCTGAACCAATTCCGTCACTTAAAGGTTCCTTATATAATACGGTGTGACGGGAGGTAACGGACCTTGCCTTTCACGCATCCGAAAAACAGCGAGGCAAGTAGTAGAGTACCCGACTCTGTCGCGAAGTAGATCGCGCGGTGTTGAGCAAGAACCTATGCATCGCTATAAATACTACCACTGAGGAGGAGACGCAGGGACAGCTGATCTCTGGCGGCCCACACCTGTGATGATTCCCAAGCAGGAGGCGTATTCTTCTTGCTGCATTTCATTAGACAGCGAGCCTTTGCACGTAGCCGCTTAAAAATGATGACATTGGTCTATGTCGTATGTTGCTTCACTTGTTACATGGCCCAGAGACGATCGTCAGTAGCTGTCGCACTGTCTTTGGTCTACCATGAAAGCATTTTCTCTGAAACTGATTTAGGCGGTCAAAACTCTTGCAATGTCTTCCGTTGTGGGCGTAGGAGAGGAAGAGGGGCAGACAGCCCTGAGGCCCTGGCTCCTTCAGCCGCCGGCTGGCGTCGGGTCGCTGGTCTATAGGTTTGCAGGTATAGAGTTCCCAAGGGAAAGCTTGCCACCGGTAGACGCCGGAGAAGACTTTGCTTCCATGGCCGGGTGGGGGGAGTCTGGGTCTCAATCTGCTGCCATAGGAACCACAAGAGGGAAAAGCATACCTCGCCCATATTTCTCTCGATCATCAAAAATGGCTCTGAGCACTATGAGACTTAACGTCTGAGGTCATCAGTCCCGTAGACTTAGAAGTACTTAAACCTAACTAAGCTGAGGACCAGCCAGGATTCGAACCTGCGACCATAGCAGCAGCGCGGTTCCGGACTGAAGCGCCTAGAACCGGTCACCCACAGCGGCCGGCTCTCGATCATCAAATGTGAGAAGCGCAATCAGTGACCTTCAGTTTCTGGATTTTTCGTCCGTTAATTAGGGCCGCGCTTTTCGGGGACTGAAAAGGTTGTCGTTTCCGCCATTGAGAAAGAGAGGTGCCGGCTCACATGGGTGCGTTTTCATGCGGTAGCCGACGTCAGCCTTCGCCGATCTGTTCCTACGTACATTGGGAAGACATATGAGCAAAACGTTGGTATTTGAAGCACCGCATCGGGAATAATAAACACGGTTCCAAATCATCAGAGCGGTAAACCACGATTTTGAACTTCTCTGGAAGTGTACCCCTCAATGGCGATGGTTAATTATCGAGCGTCAACCTTGTCTGGCGAGCGCCGACGTGCAAATGGATTTCTTCAAGTGTTCGCATAGTTCTTAACCCGTCTGCAGCGTTTAAGTCTAGTAAGTGAAAAATGAAACCCTTTTATGAGAATCTAAGGTAACAGTTACAACACCAAGTTTTGTGCAGGGGAGTAACGCCCAGGACTGGGAAGGTTTTGCTGTTTTAAGTAAAATAGAACAGATCCATAAATTACTGAGGGGCACAAACGCTTTCAGTATACCCCTGGCTTAGTAGAGAGAAAAGAGGCTCCACCTGTTCAGGTACAAACAAGGATCTGAAGAGTGTCTCCAAATCACTTGGTTTTGCTTTCCTCGCATAGCGCGACCAAGGACGTGAAATTGCCAGGATAGTAACAATCTGCACTGAATTGCGAGCTGTCTAAAGAGACCGCCGGGACATCGTAGGCGGCGGCTAACAACTGCGGTCGTTTCATGACGCCAAATATCCGCCATGATGCCGTCTACACCGAATGCAGGCTCTCCCCTCGGGCGCCACGCACACAGGGCAAAGACCGCGCGGCGTGATGTGATGCGATGGCCAGTGCCCGGAGTCCTAGGGACAGACACTTACTCCTTGGCATGTGCATGGTCAGACGGCTAGTACCGCATGGGCAACTGACAGCTCACGCAGTGTACAATAAAGGGAACAATGTGGGTAAAGCCGTAGTCAACGCCCTAGGTGACAGCTAGGTTCTCAACAGGAAATCTGACCTAGATAATAAGTCTGAGAAAATATATCGTTAGAGTAAAATTGCAACAAAGGAAAGCAAGAATAACTGCAATGGCTTCGGGCCCCATGTCCGCAACACGCGTACTCACGGAAGAGTTGTTAGCCACCCCTGAGGGGAGACGGGAAACCGTTGCGTACTTCGTAAATGGAGCTTTGCACATTTACCCAAGTAATGAGATTTAAGGATCTTCTCCATTCTGCCATCCATCGTTCGGAAGTTTCGCTGAGGGGACAGCACGGGACTTTGTGTTTTCTTGCTGTAGCTTGGGTAAGCGTTATCATAACCATCTAGCAGAGCGAGGTCGGCGGTCGAGGTGCTTGGCTACCAAACTACTGGTCCGCGGCTTTTTGTTCCCATTCTGTGTTTTTGCGATGTATCTGATAATATCCTGATAATCTAAATACTTTTCTTTGACCTTTTTCAAGCAAACATCGGGAGGTGTGATTAACAATCAAGTACGTATATATCATGTATTTGTCGTTATTTTCGTCATGATACAAAGAACAAAATACTCCTTACGTACATTATCGCGTAATGCTAACAGACAGTTTATTCGTGAGCGTTTCTGCCACCAGTGGGGTGAAACTTATCGTAGAAACAGGCACACCAACGAAATCTCGTGCACTCACATTTTTGCTATCGGCACAATATTCGTGGAAAACATATCTGAATCACGTTGCTGAACATAAATCTATCATATTTCAATATGGCTATGTACCATGCGTACAAATGAATGTTTTGAAAGATAGGCACGGACAACTGGTAGTAGACCAACGTGTGAATTTTGATAGCATCCAACCTATCTTGTAATTCTCTGCTCTGCTGTGATGTAGTATCATTTCGAAATCGTTCGATGAAATTCTTTAACTGTAGGAAATAGTTAACGTCACACGGTTGACAAAGAGAAATACATTTCGATGGTATCACGTTCACGGTGCAGGTCGGTTGAACATTATCATCCTACCGTAGCGCGTCTTGTCACTTTGGCCTTGCTGCAGGTAAAGTTTCACAACGTGACCCAGATATGATTGATACAGTTGGGAGGCCAACTTCCCCGATTTTCAGCACGTGACAAAACTTTTTCCAGATTCCCTTTGGGGAGCTTCATCTTGAGAAACCCGCGGGCCGAATTTTCCATTAGGTTGCTGCAAATACAAGAACACTGTCAGCAGCAGTTTTCCGGATGCAGAGACTGAATATTGCGCAGTGCATGAGAGTGTATTTTGAATCACATTACCAACTGCAGCACACATTTTCTTCTCGTTTTGATGTGTCAGCGTACGTTTAATACTGACATGATATTCACATCCTGTTTGGTCGGCGTTTATGACAAAATCTCGGTCATATGTTCCAATCCTGCTTCGGTCTGCCGTTGAAATAGCTCGGTAGCTTCAAGCGCTTTCTCAGTCGATGTCACCTCTTTCTCGGAAAAATATTTGGTGACATGACATCAGCGTATTCTATGTCTCGCTTTGAACCTCTTTAACCATGATGGCGATGCCGTGAACTGAAGATCTCTCTCCTCTGATTTATACTGCGCACTTGCTGCTATCCGTCCACTGCTGAAGACTATTAGTTAAGTGCTCTGCACTTTCTCTGGCTTCATGAATCTGTCGAACGTTCATTTATCGACAGCACTTGATTTATAGACTGTGATTCCTCCGTTCTGGATGTCTGCTTCCTATCTCTTCAACAAAACCTTTCTCGTTAACCTTGAAGTTGCTCTTTTGGTCTGCAGTGATTTCAATCTACAATTGCTATATCGTTTCGTCAATGTAAATCTGCTTCTTTTGACATCCAATGGCACCTGCTCCCACGCCTTAAATCACTTTGATTTTGATTCGTACGTCCTGATTTCGCAGGTGATGTCGCTGATCCACTTGAATAGTAGACGCTACTGGTACTTTCGACAAAATCTGGAGGGGAGTAGATTTCGTTTTCTTAGACAATCTCTTCAACTTCTACATTTCCCCGTGCATAATTTAAAACTGACGAGACAGTGCATTCTGATTAAAGAACATATTTCAGAAATAGATGAGCTCACACGTGGTAGTGCACAACTGTCTAGAAATAAATTCGAGAAAAATTGTGTTGCTTCACAGTGTTCTCGTTTGCTTTCATCGCTTATGCTTTTGCCGATATCTGCAACATCTTCCCCATTTTGAACTTCCCATTCCGTTGGCGAACTTGTTGCAGGTTGCTATTTCACCGCCGTTTCAACAGTTCACTTACACACGCACACGTCGAAGGTGATCAGGAACTGTTTTGCTCAAGTTACACTCCTGGAAATGGAAAAAAGAACACATTGACACCGGTGTGTCAGACCCACCATACTTGCTCCGGACACTGCGAGAGGGCTGTACAAGCAATGATCACACGCACGGCACAGCGGACACACCAGGAACCGCGGTGTTGGCCGTCGAATGGCGCTAGCTGCGCAGCATTTGTGCACCGCCGCCGTCAGTGTCAGCCAGTTTGCCGTGGCATACGGAGCTCCATCGCAGTCTTTAACACTGGTAGCATGCCGCGACAGCGTGGACGTGAACCGTATGTGCAGTTGACGGACTTTGAGCGAGGGCGTATAGTGGGCATGCGGGAGGCCGGGTGGACGTACCGCCGAATTGCTCAACACGTGGGGCGTGAGGTCTCCACAGTACATCGATGTTGTCGCGAGTGGTCGGCGGAAGGTGCACGTGCCCGTCTACCTGGGACCGGACCGCAGCGACGCACGGATGCACGCCAAGACCGTAGGATCCTACGCAGTGCCGTAGGGGACCGCACCGCCACTTCCCAGCAAATTAGGGACACTGTTGCTCCTGGGGTATCGGCGAGGACCATTCGCAACCGTCTCCATGAAGCTGGGCTACGGTCCCGCACACCGTTAGGCCGTCTTCCGCTCACGCCCCAACATCGTGCAGCCCGCCTCCAGTGGTGTCGCGACAGGCGTAAATGGAGGGACGAATGGAGACGTGTCGTCTTCAGCGATGAGAGTCGCTTCTGCCTTGGTGCCAATGATGGTCGTATGCGTGTTTGGCGCCGTGCAGGTGAGCGCCACAATCAGGACTGCATACGACCGAGGCACACAGGGCCAACACCCGGCATCATGGTGTGGGGAGCGATCTCCTACACTGGCCGTACACCACTGGTGATCGTCGAGGGGACACTGAATAGTGCACGGTACATCCAAACCGTCATCGAACCCATCGTTCTACCATTCCTAGACCGGCAAGGGAACTTGCTGTTCCAACAGGACAATGCACGTCCGCATGTATCCCGTGCCACCCAACGTGCTCTAGAAGGTGTAAGTCAACTACCCTGGCCAGCAAGATCTCCGGATCTGTCCCCCATTGAGCATGTTTGGGACTGGATGAAGCGTCGTCTCACGCGGTCTGCACGTCCAGCACGAACGCTGGTCCAACTGAGGCGCCAGGTGGAAATGGCATGGCAAGCCGTTCCACAGGACTACATCCAGCATCTCTACGATCGTCTCCATGGGAGAATAGCAGCCTGCATTGCTGCGAAAGGTGGATATACACTGTACTAGTGCCGACATTGTGCATGCTCTGTTGCCTGTGTCTATGTGACTGTGGTTCTGTCAGTGTGATCATGTGATGTATCTGACCCCAGGAATGTGTCAATAAAGTTTCCCCTTCCTGGGACAATGAATTCACGGTGTTCTTATTTCAATTTCCAGGAGTGTATATTCACTCGCCGAGGAGCTCTCGACGTGGACTGTCTGAAAAAGTGAACAACGCTGACGGAATCACTGGATAGCGGTCCGCCTCGACTGCTCGACCGCCGACCTCGCTCTGCCAGACGGGCAGACTGACTCGCGCCCGAACTGCAGCACGAAAACACAAATAGCGGACATGGCGCTCCGCTGGCGCCACTAGCTATATGGGCTGTCGGTGTCGATCCTGATCATATGTCGGGAACTGGCATCTTTGGCGGAAGCGGGTGCTTTGGGATTTTGGCGGGACCTGGTACTGCCTGTCAGCTGGAGGGCACCTGGCTGCCAATTGTTGGTTTTGGGGAACTCCTGTAGTCCGGTACGGGCCCCGAGTACCCGCGAGTAGTTAAATCGGTCCGATGCAAGCCTCGTGTCTGGATTAAAGATGGACAGCGGCGAGTAGAGGGAGAAGCAGTGGACGCCGCGTGCACCCTGGTCCGCTGGTTCCCGACAAACTCCGCAAGCTTTAATTTTACGGCACCTCGATGACCGCCTGCACGGATTGGAGGTAATAACACCCCTTCTTGGAACCCTTCACTCCTGAGTGGAGTTAAGTGTTCTTTTTTACTGGTACTTGTCATCGTATGGCCACGTCTCAATTAAGGTGGAATTGGACCTGTCATATTAACGCAAGTGATTGTATGTGGGATCATTGCTCAGTGTAACTGACAATTTGTTGTTGCAGGCCACATTCTGTGCAAGTGTACGAGCATTCCCTGTTACAAACTGAGTTGAAGAAATTGAAATTGTAACATACTCTGTGTCAAGGGCAAGAGTATTGGACCAAGGAGATTTCTGGCACATTGTGCATTGTTGCGAGATGTATCGAAGATGGTGGCGATGACAACATCCAAGATGGAGGCGTGTAGAGTCGGCAACAGCATATGACATCAACCAAGCTTGAATTTTGGCAGTAAATAAAGGTCAATTCGTGTATCTCTACTAAGCTAAGAAAATGGCGCAAAAGAAAGGGCACTTGGACTAACCTCAGTCACCGAACCGCCACCTCCTCCTAAGGATTCATGGGAATAGGACATGGACACAAATCTTTATTTAAACAATTTCATGCAGTACAGCCATCCAGTGTGTTCACCACGAGGTCCGTACTCCAACTGACTTAGTACACAGCGCCACCACGAGAGGGCACTGTCGTATAAGATGGCGGCCATGACGTCAGGTGATGATGCAACTACCAAGAGGGTGGCAAACAGTGTGTTCACCACAAGGCCTAGTACATATTGACATCACCAGAGAGCGCTATTGTGTGGACCTGGAATGAATTTTCGCGAGTGTCACGCCCACCTGGACTTGGAAGGAAATAGTTAAAGTTTCCACCACGAACCTCAACCGACCGCCACGTCCCCTCACGAACCCATGTTGTCAGGCTAACGTGTACTAACGTGCACAGCACATGATGTCATCCAAGATGGCGGCCATGACGTCAGTTGATGCCACAAATGCCATACCCCCTGTTGGAAGTTACAATTTTGTGTGGAAGTTAGGTAAATTGGGCTACCTCTGCTACCCTAAGAAAATGGCGTGAAAGAAAGGACCTTGGACTACCTCCAGTAACCTAAGTCACCTGACCGCCACCTCCTCCTAGAGATTCATGGGAGAACGACTCAGCCTTCACTGGGCTGGTGGAGAGAGGAAGGAGTGTACTTTATTTATTTTGGAACAATTTATTTACGGCTGGAGTATATTTATTACACTGATACAAAACACACGCAATGATATGCTTGGGGTCACGTCACACAGCCTACAGACATGCTTGCTGATCGTCAACTGTCGAAATCATGCACCAGTCATTATTTAAACAATTTGAGCCACTACCGCCATCTGGTGTGTTTGCCACGAGGTCCAGGACCCAAATGACCTAGTGCATAGCACCACCACCAGAGCTCGTTATCATCCCTCTCATCTGATAGACCACTTTCTCTCTAGCGTCATTTTAATGGGACACCTCTGACACGCGGATACCGACTTCACAGATCGTGCTGTTCCACAACTCGCAATGTGTAGGAGGTTAACGGCAACCCCCGTGAAGTGACGCGGCCATCAGCTCTCAGACCACACACAGATGCCCGTTATGGTCCTGCACGCATGAGGTGGTGGTGCCCCTTTCATACTTGACACCTGACAAATTCGTATCGAAATACATGTTCACCTGGACACCAGTGCATATGCTCCCGGGGTGCACACAGCCAAGAGCCGCCACCAGGCGCGGGTGGAAGTTGCCTCTATTTTCGAGTAATCAGTCTCTCTTATAACGACGTCACAGAACTCCAAGGTGTGCTCACTCCTGTCTCATACAAGTGACACCTACGGACAGCACTTGTCTTTACCACTGATCACAGAATAGCATAAGCTGTTTTCCCCTTAACAGAACATATGAACTGCATCCAGTCGTGCGTACCTGCCCCAGCGTCACTGATACCTCGCCACAAAACGTCCGTGTGCCGACTCGCCATCTAAAAGGTTCTCCATGTTATTCCTACATCACATGGTTTTGTAAAATGTCACAGACAAGTCGACCTCTCGGGAATTGTATAGTGTCCCAGAAATAGTTAACACTCGCTTTCTTGACGTCTCAGCTTGTTTGCACGGAAATTTTTGCCCTAACAGAAACTGTTTACGAAGATAACGCCGAATGCAGCCTTCCTCGTGGACCTAACGTGGTACCCAGTCCATCATGTGTTACCCTTCCTGCTTTCGACACACACAAACGTTCCTTCCACTATGTAGAGGCTCCTATGTCCCAGCACAAAGGTTGTGAATGAATCGAGCATTACGACTGGCTCTTATCGAATTTACCTGCCGAATTACTGATGCCGCCGGTACCGAAGCGCCGTCAGCCTTTTATTCCTTCAGCAGACGAGACTTTCAGCGGCAATGAACTATTTTACACTGATCAGCATATTGCAACGACAACTAAACCTCACAAAGTGCCATACATATCGTCAAATACAGAAAGACTCCTACTCATTTACACTGCTCCCCCACCGCGGACAGGAGCATGAACATTAGTCCGCAAAACCGATCTCCAACCAAGCAATATATCGCCATGTACCGTGTCGATGTAGTAAACATATAATTCATATCCTCCACCATACAAAATCATCCCTTTTACATCATCCGTACACATACCGTAAAGACGAACAGTATCGTATATATACTCTTCTCAGCACTAGGGAATCTACGACCGATAGGTGCCCACAGCACCTCAGTGGACTGAAGTCACTCACACAACTGTTCTACAAATTCGGGATCGTTTCCCCTTGGCACAAACGAGTTACTGTTTGTGCTCCGAACCTGCCTCCTTGCTTGCTCACTTTCCCATGCACATCTCCAGACTCTGGGATTACAAGAACGCACGTATTTTCGCATGGGTCGCCATAATAGTATACCATTTTCGCGGTACTTCTCGATATCAAGGACTAGGCAGCATCCTACCGATCGCTGGCGCAGCATAATTCCCAAGATATAGACTGGAAATTATTTCTCTACAAACCCCAAACTTTAGCGAGGTGCAGTGTGGTGTAAACCACTGAGTAACTAGAAACAAATAGAGGAAACTGGTATTTCCACTCTCGAATACCGATGTCAGTGATTTATAAGATTCCAAATTATTCCTATAATTTACAAGCCAAGTAAGGTCATTCCGATGGCTAGAGAACAGGCAAATGTGTCTTCCACATGCTAGATGCACACACCACAATCGATCTTCTCTCAACTAAATAAAGGCGCGAAATGTGCAGAAGCAGTCAACCAAACAATTTACATGGGAGGGAATAACGATCAAGCGCAAACGCACCTCCATACACAATATCCCCAAATTTCAATTTGATCACGAAAGCCGCCCAACACATACTAAAAAGTCACCCAACACATAATAAGTATTAGTTCGCTATTCGGTCATCTAGAGGATGGCAAAGTTAACTCAGGTACATTCCTACACTCCAACAGGCCTCTGCATTCGGACAGCTGCTTCTGTTAACGGGAAACGTGAATCATTCCCACCACTGGCCATGCATACACGGAAGCATTCTAGAAAACCGGTCACATATATGTTTTATCACTATACTTACAATGAAATGTTACGATCGCAGTCTCAATTGAACGGCATTCGAAGTATTAGAAATACACCCGCTGTCGGCAGTGCCTCTGGAAATAGAAATATCACTACCTTTCTTATGACTTGACATACTCTTCCCTTTGGTATCGCAGTAATCCAAGACAAATCCATACCCTCCTTACAACTGGACATAGTCATTTCCTTTACACTAACACAGACTTTATAAACCTGATGGCCACATGCGAACATATGGCGCATCCCCTACTACTAAGTCTAATACTTCATCAATAGCCGATTGCCTACCATACGAAATAATACTGACCGAAAATCAACGATTGGTGGACATCTCTCTTAGGTTTTTCTTGTGAGTGCTATAACTGTGTCTTAGAAAGAGAGACCTATTCGACCAGATGCAACAACTACTGCACGTTACTGTCACAAGCAATCTTGGTTCTACAGCTGCACACAATTATCCATGTTAAAAGCTATACCCGCTTTACAAATCTAGGTATGACATCACTTCTGAATGAGGTGGTTTCTTTCCGGACAAATCCTGTGATGGTGATCGTAGGAATGTGTATTATCAGATCAACATGTAGCCCACGATGCAACCTCGTGATAAAACTACCGCATTTTGAAAGTGATTCAGCTAAGGAACACGGTATGTAAGCGATATTTGCGACTCCCTAACACCGCCCCAGCTAGATAATTCTATAGTATTTGTAGCGCATTCTGTCTCGAGATCATTAGTAGATGATGTGCCGATTGAGGTCATAAGAAAATGTACACTAACTTCTCAGATCACTAGTGTTACGCTATCCGCTAGAAATGATGTCCATGAATTGGAATCGTGTCATTCCATTCAAGCACATGCCTGCGTTGGATCCTATTGACAATTCCTTTAATGATTACAACCACTACTCACTCATATTTCTGGCACTATCATATTTCGAAACGAGTCACCTTTCCCAAACCTAGCTGCTACAGTAAAATTCCAACTTGGTTTTAGCCACCCCCTACGCATCTTGCAACTGCTCCCATTTCTACAGCTTTCTGCATGTGATGGTTCCAATTTAAGTCGGAACTGAGCAGAAGTCGGCGAACTCATGTAGAAACGAAATGACCTGAGTTACTGCAACAGGACCGTGTTTTGACCATTTGGTGGAAATGCGCGCAAAGTGGTACGTCTCCAAAGTAGATACAGATACTACAGCCCAAAGCAGATTCGCGTCCATTCAAATCAATCAGCCCAACATGTTATCATCGTTATTCTCTACCCCCTAACAGAGAAAAATTACGAACTATGAAAGCTCATCCAATTTAGAAGTCACCTAGGCGCCGATACTAGCACAATGACACAGAGCTCCAGTGCGGTCCAGCGCGGAGAAAGAAATTTCACAATGCTCCCCAGAATAGCGTAGCATGCAACCATCCAGGCATTCATAACGGCATACCCAGTCCCTCACCAAATTTACACCTCAAATTGCTGCTGCTACTGCCTGTATGGCATGATCCTATTAACTATTAAAGTTTGATCACCTATACTCTTGGTGAATGATCGTATCCCGCAGACTATACTAAATCACATGAGATGCTCCCTCTGGTCCTGTTTAGTTGTTTCAAACACAGTTTTCTAACACGCTTTTGTACAATGCCAAACATTTCCTTTTTTCTGCCACGACTTCGAGACCTGTGCCTGGTTCTAAACTGTCATTAAGAAGTTCTGATACACGGTCTTTTGCAGGAAACTAGACGTTGCATGGTGTAAATCATATTCTTACGGCAGACAGCAAAGCACGCCACACATTGGCTGATTTTAAATAAAAGACAGTTACAACATAAGCAAACTGGAAGAGTTTTAGGGCGCTGGCATAGGTTTCCAAACTACAGACTGAAGGTGATTCACGAGCTCTACATTTAGACTCTTCTCTCACACTGACCAAATAGTTGATGGCGCTGCGTTCCCTTTGACTGATTCCTCATATTGCACCCATGTACGCGATCAGTGTTTCGGTGCTATCCATCCAAGAAGGTGCGACATCCACCGAAACTTTTTCCCCAACTCGAACACGCGATATCAGTTAATCATTATGTGGTAACCAACAGCGTGCCAATGCACGGATAGAATGGAAAAAGACACCATCGATGTACTCTAATAAAGAGCATCACAGTTGATAGCGCGAACAATTTTAGCAATTTTACAGTAATTCAACAACGGCCAATGATGTGACAGCATCTTTTCCCAATTTCAGTATCATAGCTAAACCACCCTTTCTGCACTTTGCGAGTATCATCGCGAATGTAGATAGATGACTGTGCAGTACATCCATTCAGTGTTAATTCTCGAACACATAAATCATCAAAGTATAGCAGACAGCACTCCACATATTTCTATCACCTTGAGCATAGTGTTTAATTTACGATCTCTCTCTCTACGTATGTGAGTCACAGAGCATTTTCGCTGTCTGAGGGTAAAATTAGAGAGTTAAAGACCCTCCTCACACTGTCATTGACCAACCCGCCCTGCAGCACCGTTAGCGAATTAATCTGCAACTGACCAGAAGAAAACCGCTACATTCCACGTCTCGTGAATGAATGGAGCTTTCTGAGTCCTCACCCATCTCGAGATGCGTCCATGTCGAAGAGCTTAGAGCTCCTTATCGATATATAGCAGACAGTTAAGGAGAACAAGAAACAAATGATTTTTATACGCGATGGAGCTCCATACAGATGGAGTGTGACGCATTTTTACATAAATCAACCACGCTGTCAACTCAAGTATTGTTCTAGAGTGCCGGCTGCGGTGGTCTAGCGGTTCTAGGCGCTCAGTCCGGAACCACGCGACTGCTACGGTCGCAGCTTCGAATCCTGCCTCGGGCATGGATGTGTGTGATGTCCTTAGGTTAATTAGGTTTAAGTAGTTCTAAGTTCTAGGGGACTGATGACCACAGATGTTAAGTCCCATAGTGCTCAGAGCCATTTGAACCATTTTTTTGTTCTAGAGTCTAGGATCGGTACCTGGAAGGCATTGGTAAGAGAGAACATAAACACACATCGTTCCCCACTTAAAATGGGCTATAACGTTAGATCATCTGCATTTCCGACCTATCAGTCGTATGGAATGTAGTGTTGTTAATATTCCACTGTGAGAAATATAACTGGCTCTGAGCACTATGGGACTCAACTGCTGAGGTTATTAGTCCCCTAGAACTTAGAACTAGTCAAACCCAACTAACCCAAGGACATCACAAACATCCATGCCCGAGGCAGGATTCGAACCTGCGACCGTAGCGGTCTTGCGGTTCCAGACTGCAGCGCCTTTAACCGCACGGCCACTTCGGCCGGCAGAAATATAACTCAAGCACATGACATACATCCTTCTTCCCGGTTCCTCTACGATAAACTATGTTGTCGAATCGTGAAAACGAAAAAACTACTTCTGTAAAACACTTTCTGTGCGTGATATGAGCACAATATAGCTTTCTGGAGACGTATAGTGTCCACTGTTCATATCCGATCATGGTTCAGAAATTATACGATGCCTGCATCAGGCCTATATAAAATGATCGTTAGTAGCGGGGGATACATCCTACATGAAAACAGATAAACGCATAGCAGCAGCGTCCGACATGTAAAAATTACAAGTCATTCCGTCACTAACTCTGTAAACAGCACATCTGTTGGGAAAATGTGTACACGGGGATTGCAGCACCTCACAAGCTCCTATTGCTAACTTAGTTATGACGCTGAAGTCTCGATTTTACACCCAAGATGCTTACAGGAATGTGTCAAGTTTCATCACACAGACGGAAGTCCTCTGATGACCGGCAGGTTTACATGTGGCTGTATACAAATAGAACACAGGCTATGTCACGCGACTGATGCATCCGGACAGAACACTGGAAAAAATATTGACCTGCTGAATGGTTCTCTGTCCTCCTGAAAAGTATCAAATACAGTAGTCAACTTGCATGTATCACTGGTAGCTCAATAGACATACAGTATAATACTGCCTCAACGGAAAAAAATTGACTGCCTCACTGATTCCCCTCTTTTCGATGTCGACGTTTACCTGGATTCCTCTTGTTGCCGCATACTTGTTTCTATGTACAAATTGTTCGGCGCGAACCAGAAGATATGCAAGAACTTCCTCAATTTCCTCGCATTTCGGTATATATTCGGTCATTTTTCACAATTCTATCGATTTTATGTCAGATCTATCCATGCGATCATGACATAACATCTCAGTCGGGTGTTCTAAAATTGCTTGTAAATGTAGCACAGCTGCCGACACCTAGCCCAAGTGCACTGATTGGGAAGTGTAATATAGCACTTTATTCGATTGTATCCAGTCACCTCCACATTCGGAGAGCGCTTGCCCTGTTTTCTGTATGTCTGTACATATGCACACCGTGCGGAAGGCCCCCAAGACCCACAGTAGAACCAAGTTAGCGTTCGAATGTGGCTCCACCACACGTTATATGCAGAGCGGTGTTGAGATGCAGATCCACAATATGCAGTGCATGAGATAGTGTCTGAAGGTGGATCCACCACGGGAAATATACGAAGCGGTGTTGGGATGCAGTTCCACAATATACCACATCCGAGTTAGCGTTTGAGTGGATCTGCTGTGGACTATATACCCGGACCTATGTTCGGAGGCAGATCCACCACACGTCACATCTGCAATAGGGTTCGCGGGTGGACTAACCGTGCGTTACGTCCAGACAAGTATTCTATGTTCAAAGTTTGGTCCACCAGCAGAGGGACTGGGTCCTGGGAGCCGTCCGCAAGGCGTGCATGTACACAGACATACAGAAAACAGGGTAAACGCTCTCCGAATGTGGAGATAACTCGATACAGTCGAGTACAGTGCTATATTACGCCTCCCGATCAGTGCATTTCGGCTAGGTGTTTGCAGGTGTGCTACATTTGCAGGCAATTTTAGAACACAGAACGAGAGGTAACGTCATGATCGCATGGATGGATCTGACATAAAATCGATAGAATTGCGAAAAATGACGAGGGAATAGGTATAAATTGACCGAATGTACATCGAAATGCGGGGAGACTGAGGAAGTACTTGCTTATCATCTGGTTCATTAGTACATGTTAATACACGTTAGTGCACACTAGTACATGTTTATGTACGTTAATGTATGTGATGTTTTGTCTAGAGAAATAAAAAAACACAAACAAAAAATTTAAGATTGTAAATATATTTATTTATTCGGTGGGAATAGGTGTAAATTGACGGAATGTGCGGCGAATTTGAGGAAGTACTTGCGTATCTTCTGGTTCGCGACGAAGAATTTGTATATGGGATCAAGTACGCGGCAACAAGAGGAATCCGGGAAAACTTAGACATCGAAACGAAGGGAAACACGGAGGCAGTCAATTTTTTTCCATTGAGGCTGTATTATATTGTATGTCTATTGAGGTACCAGTGAGAAAAGCGAGTTGACTACTGTATTTGATGTTTTTCAGGAGGACAGAGAACCATTCACCTTTAAACTTACTCTCATCTGCATTAAAGGATAACAGAGAGTGGACAGTGTGATCGATTGAGATACAGTGTTAATGAGAAGGAGAAGTTGCTGCAGGTCAATTTTTTTTCCAGTGTTCTGTCCGGATGCATCCATCTTGGATGACGTCATCGCCACTATCTTGGATACATCTGGCAACGGACAATTATACTGCTCAAAGATGACATCGCCGTCGGAGAAGACATAAAGCGTGAAGGGATGCAGGTGGTTCGCAGTTGTCAGCGTGTCTCCTATAGCATAATACTCTCCACCAGTCTGAGAACGTGGTGCGCTGCACGTTTCGAGCCGCCGTTCACCTCGATAATGCCGTTTGCAAAAACGAACAATGACCTTGTGTAACAAAAAATGCGATTCATGGCGGAGTGCCGATGGTCCTGTACCCATTGTGATCGTAACTGAAGATATCGCTGCGTGAACACGTAGGTGTGTTCAACAATGTCCGATAAAGATTTATGCGTGCACCAGCATTGTGCGTTTTCCTAAGTGATGTCACAAATGACCACCTACCCTACAGGTTGACAATTATTCAACTATATGAAAAAAACGTAAATTAGTTACAAACTACGGCGTGCACAAATTTTATTGAAAATGTAAACGTCACTACAGATATTCGGATTTAGGTTATGACATGTTCCATATGCGTAATATTGGCGAACGTATGGCGTAGACGAATAGCTAAATTCTGCATCACCCGCTGAAGCGTAACAACATCGACGCTTTAGATGACATCCTGAATGGCTGTTTTCAGCTCAGCAACACTTTTGGGGTTATTGCTGTACACCTTATCTTTAACATAGTCCCACAAAAATGAGTCGCATGTGTTCAGATCCGGAGGATATGGCAACCAATAAAGGCTCATGCCAGTGGCTTCTGGGTACCCCAGAGCCAGAATGTGGTCCCCAAAGTACTCCTCCAGGTCATCAAACACTCACCTGCTTCGAAGGAGTCAAGGTCCGTCTTGCATGAACCACATCTTATGGAAATCAGGGTCACCTAGGATGCAAATGAAATCACCTTCCAAAACGTTCACGTACCTTCCGGTACTCACTCTGCCGTCAAGGAATATCGCACCGATTATTCCGTGGCTGGACATTGCACACCACACAGTTACCCGTTGAGGGAGAAGAGACTTCTCGATCGCGAAATGCGGATTCTCGGCCCCCGAAATGCGAAAACTTTCCTTATTGATGAACCCATCCAAAAGAAAGTGGGCTTCGTCGCTAAACCAAACCGTATTCACATCAAAGTCCTGTTCGTCAATTCTGTGGGCATAGTGTTGGCGAAACACAATCGCTGCTCCATGGCCCTGGGACTTAATGGGAATCGATGCAGATCTTGTACAACAATCAGTCGCAGTAATTCCCGGTTGATTCCCACCTGTTGTGCAGCTCGTCTGGTCGATGTCCTGGGGCTGGTTTGAAACACAGCGCGTCTTCTCGATGTTTTCAGCCGTTTTCAGCCTTTTTGGACTGCTGACATTACCAACACTGTCATCACAAACACTACCCGTTCTCTCAAACTTGCGAATCAAATTCTTGATTGTTAGCACACTTGGATTGGTCGTCTCCAGCTTGAACTAGGTCGCAAACACTCCTTTGAGGCGCAATTGGGCTGTCATTGCTCCCACAATGCGCCTTCACAAGCGCTATACGCTCAGTGTATCGTGACATTTTCACGTGCAAATGGCCAACAGTAACAAGGCGCGTCTGCATGCGCATACTGATTCCCATCATGCCCCGCGGCCAACCGTGCACTTTGAATGTCCCAATACAAACCGTTCAGAAGCTATGACGATTTTATTTCATATACACTCCTGGAAATTGAAATAAGAACACCGTGAATTCATTGTCCCAGGAAGGGGAAACTTTATTGACACATTCCTGGGATCAGATACATCACATGATCACACTGACAGAACCACAGGCACATAGACACAGGCAACAGAGCATGCACAATGTCGGCACTAGTACAGTGTATGTCCACCTTTCGCAGCAATGCAGGCTGCTATTCTCCCATGGAGACGATCGTAGAGATGCTGGATGTAGTCCTGTGGAACGGCTTGCCATGCCATTTCCACCTGGCGCCTCAGTTGGACCAGCGTTCGTGCTGGACGTGCAGACCGCGTGAGACAACGCTTCATCCAGTCCCAAACATGCTCAATGGGGGACAGATCCGGAGATCTTGCTGGCCAGGGTAGTTGGATGTACCGTGCACTATTCAGTGTCCCCTCGACGATCACCAGTGGTGTACGGCCAGTGTAGGAGATCGCTCCCCACACCATGATGCCGGGTGTTGGCCCTGTGTGCCTCGGTCGTATGCAGTCCTGATTGTGGCGCTCACCTGCACGGCGCCAAACACGCATACGACCATCATTGGCACCAAGGCAGAAGCGACTCTCATCGCTGAAGACGACACGTCTCCATTCGTCCCTCCATTCACGCCTGTCGCGACACCACTGGAGGCGGGCTGCACGATGTTGGGGCGTGAGCGGAAGACGGCCTAACGGTGTGCGGGACCGTAGCCCAGCTTCATGGAGACGGTTGCGAATGGTCCTCGCCGATACCCCAGGAGCAACAGTGTCCCTAATTTGCTGGGAAGTGGCGGTGCGGTCCCCTACGGCACTGCGTAGGATCCTACGGTCTTGGCGTGCATCCGTGCGTCGCTGCGGTCCGGTCCCAGGTCGACGGGCACGTGCACCTTCCGCCGACCACTCGCGACAACATCGATGTACTGTGGAGACCTCACGCCCCACGTGTTGAGCAATTCGGCGGTACGGCCACCCGGCCTCCCGCATGCCCACTATACGCCCTCGCTCAAAGTCCGTCAACTGCACATACGGTTCACGTCCACGCTGTCGCGGCATGCTACCAGTGTTAAAGACTGCGATGGAGCTCCGTATGCCACGGCAAACTGGCTGACACTGACGGCGGCAGTGCACAAATGCTGCGCAGCTAGCGCCATTCGACGGCCAACACCGCGGTTCCTGGTGTGTCCGCTGTGCCGTGCGTGTGATCATTGCTTGTACAGCCCTCTCGCAGTGTCCGGAGCAAGTATGGTGGGTCTGACACACCGGTGTCAATGTGTTCTTTTTTCCATTTCCAGGAGTGTACTTCAATAATGATCACCCTGTATTTTACAGAGAAGACAAGCCTCCGAACCGACATTCTGCGGAGAGTCGTGGACATCCAACTACTTAGCGACTAGTAGTAGTTTCAATGTCCTGCCTCTTTCCACAGGTGTTCACGACATTAGCACGCGAACATTCGGCCAGCTTGGCCGTTTTCGAGATGCCCCTTCACAGGCTCTACGTAATAATAATCCCCCGTTTTCTAAGTCGTTTATCTCAATGGATTTCCCCACTTGCAGCCCATATCTTCGCTATGGTGAGCCCCCGTCCGTGTCTGTTCCGCTTACATACTTTTTTTTACACGCCACGTGCCCGCAACGCCAGCAGGCGGCATCCAACGTCGCGGTGGTTAGTGGTCATAATGTTTGGGCGTATCACTGTATGGACAATGCATACCCGACGCACTGCCGCCTTGCCGTCGTCGCAGTCATCTCGGCTGCAGATAGTACACACTTAGGGAGACTGCAGTATGTCGTTGACAATTTCGTGTGTGTGTGTGGTGGGGAGGGGAGGGGGGGCGGGAAGACGGCGGAGGCGCGCGCGCGCGCGCGCACACACACACACACACACACACACACACACACACAATAGCTAGTATTGGTTTAAGCGCCCTTTCTGAGGAGATAGCGTTAATATTGATTAGCAACACAACGATGTCCGAGTCAGAGCTTAATGTAATGAGGTGATCATCAAGATAAGCAAAATTTCACCTTGTTCGAGGAGCAGCAACCGAACGCAAAACTACATGGAGAACGTGAATAAGGTGTGCTGCACAGTTATCCCGAGCCTCACAGAATCATCTTAGGAGGTTATTGAGTTTTTGTCCCAAAGTACGAGTGACATGATACCACGGAAATAATATATTTTTAAAGAATGTCTATCCTTGAGGCGATAATTTAGGAAAAGTAATTGATTATGAAGTTTTATTTCCAAATTACGAAACGAGTTCTCTTAATTGCTGGATGAGGAAGTTCGCTTAGCTGGAAGTTCTCGTTCTCACCCTGCTTCAGGATGACGCAACCGAAAAGCGATCTTCGTTCTCCTCTACCCAAAACCAATTTCCATGCACTGGCTGCTTAGACACTCCACAGGCCCGTCCCAGCAGTCTGACTATACCGAGTGCACACAATAGTTCTGTGCACTACGGAATCAAGTATACAAGTGGTGGCAGCTGAGAGACATTACTCATGCGACTGTCTAGTGTGTTCAATAGTCGCTCAATACAAACAGGACTTAGCCGGAAAAATTCATCCGGGAAGGTGGCAAATAACGTTACGTTAGTTGCGTTCTTGCCGAGGAGATAGCAAATTATTTAGCGACGCTGCCACGCTCGCTAACGGCAAGTAACAGCGATCCCAGAACGTACAAATACTGGAGTGAGAACATTCACATGCAACTGTACAGCACGAACGACCCTCGCGTCATACTCACGTCTTGTATCCCGTTCCCTGCCAGAATTTTTCTCGAATATAATTTTGTTATTCTCTTGCAAGAATTTAAATAAATGAGAAATGGTTTTTGATGACTACAGTTTACTCGTTGAAAAATTACTGCCATATATCTGGACTTGTATTATGAAAAATTAATCTTACTGCGTTAGCATTAATGACACCTGGTGCAAAAATTTTCTTACACTTAGAACCAGTCAGTTCTCTAGTATGGTACCTACACTATGTGATCAAAAGTATCCGGACACCCCCAAAAACATACTTTTTCATATTAGGTGCATTGTGCTGCCACCTACTGCCAGGTACTCCATATCAACGACCTCAACAGTCATTATACATCGTGCGAGAGCAGAATGGGGCGCTCCGCGGAACTCGCGGACTTCGAACGTAGTCAGGTGACTGGGGGGTCACTTGTGTCATAGGTCTGTACGCGAGATTTCCACACTCCTAAACATTCCTAGGTCTACTGTTTCCTATGTGATAGTGAAGTCGAAACGTGAAGGGACACGTACAGCACAAAACCGTACAGGTCGACCTCTTCTGTTGACCGACAGAGAGCGCCAACAGTTGAAGAGGGTCGTAATGTGTAATAGGCAGACATCTATCCAGACCATCAAACAGGAATTCCAAACTGCATTAGGATCCGCTGCAAGTACTATGACAGGCGGGAGGAGAGAAGGGGATTTCAGGGTCGAGTGGCCGCTCATAAGCCACGCATCACGCCGGTAAATGCCGAACGACGCCTCGCTTGGTGTAAGGAGCGTAAACAATGGACGATTGAACAGTGGAAAAACGGTGTGTGGAGTGACGAATCACGGTACACAATGTGGCGATCTGATAGCAGGGTGTGGCTATGGTGAATGCCCGGTGTGTGTAGTGTGTGTAGGGTGTAGTGCCGACAGTAAAATTCGGAGGCGGTGCTGTTATATTATGGTCGTGTTTTTCATGAAGGGGGCTTGCACCCCTTGTTGTTTTGCGTAGCACTATCACAGCACATGCCTACATTGATGTTTTAAGCACCTTCTTGCTTCCCACTGTTGAAGAGCAATTCGGGGATGGAGATTGCATCTTACAACACGATCGAGCACCTGTTCCATATGCACGGCCTGTGGCGGAGAGCGTACACTACAACAACATCCTTGTAATGGACTGGCCTGCACAGAGTCCTGATCTGAATCCTAGAGAATATCTTTGGGATGTTTTGGAACGCCGACTTCGTGCCAGGCATCACCGACCGATGTCGATACCTCTCCTCAGTGCAGCCCTCCGTGAAGAATGGGCTGCCATTCCCCAGGAAACCTTCCAGCACCTTATTGAACGCATGCCTGCGAGAGTGGAATCTGTCATGAAGGCTAAGGGTGAGCCAACACCATATTGAAATCCAGCATTACCGAGGAAGGGCGCCACAAACTTGTAAGTCATTTTCAGCTAGGTGTCCGGATACTTTTCATCACTAAGTGTATGATGTTCTTAATAACTCATTATCTAATTTCTCTGCCGGCCGGAGTGGCCGAGCGGTTCTAGGCGCTACAGTCTGGAACCGCGCGACCGCTACGGTTGCAGGTTCGAATCTTGCCTCGGGCATGGATGTGTGTGATGTCCTTAGGTTAGTTAGGTTTAAGTAGTTCTAAGTTCTAGGGGACTGATGACCTCAGAAGTTAAGTCCCATAGTGCTCAGAGCCATTTTTTTCTAATTTCTCTCATTTTTGATGAGGTAAGCAACAAATTCAAAATATTTTTTTCTATTTTTTGGTACACATAAGTTAGGTACAAAAGGAGATATATTGGTTTTCTTATTCTCCTGACAAATGTGAGATTTGGCATTTAGGCTTTCCTGCAGCAAGACAGGTGAGTACAGCGTCCGTTTGTGAATTATAAGAATCAGTTCCAACCAGGAGTGACTTATTTTCAGTTACCTGTGTACATCATAGTTTAATTCTTAAATTTAATGGATGTTCATGTGCTTACTAGATACAGCCTAGCGTATTAATAATCATGTAGTGTACAGTTATGCCAACTTTAGTATGGTTAGGGGCTGTGTTTGCTGTGTTCGTATGCACACTGAGTTGGTGTCCCTTCGTTCACAGCTCCAAGCGATGCTGGCTTTGGTCACACCACTCGAGGCTGTTGGCAATGGGCATTACTGTGGAGGACCGGACGTGGGAATGCGCGGGACGTCTAGCTCGACCTACGTGCCCGACCCCTCCCCCTAACCCCCCCCCCCCCCCCCAACTGGCCTGTTGATGCCCCATTTACTGCCTACACTGAGGCTGAACCCTCACCGTGGGAGCTCGTTTCAAGATGTCAGTGGAAGACTTTCGATGGTGGAGGGCGACCGAAAGGCCTTCACGGTTTGTCTGACAAACAGGTTTCAGGCACTATATGTAGCTGCAAAATCGTCAACAAAAAGGGAGCCGGTGATGCCTGGTGGGAGACCGGCCTTGATTGGGTTAATGGCGACAGCAAAGAGGATGACACTCAGGACGGAACCCTGAGGCACCCCGTTTTCCTAGATAAAGGTGTCCAACAAGGCAAAACCCACGCGCACCTTGAAAATTCGATCAAGGAAACAGGGCAGGCGGCCACGGAAGCCTCACGTGTAAAGAGGATCCCATTTCTCCAGCAGGTGTCGTAGGCCTTCCGCAGAAAACCATTCATGACATGGGTGACGAGATGGTAAACTGCTGAACGCCGTGTTAGAAATCCACACTGTGCATTCGTCAGTAAATTGCGAGACTCGAGCCACCATACCAGTCTGGCATGAATCATACATTCCATCACCTTGCAAATTCAGCTGGTAAGAGAGATGGAGCAGTAGCTATAAGGAAGGGTTTTGTCCTTGCCAGGCTTAGGTATGGGTATGACAGTGGCTTCCAGCATCCAGAAAATGTGCCCTCTGCCCAGGTGCAGCTGTACGTGTTAAGCAGAAAGTGCATGCCTACAAGAGAAAGGTTCTGCAACATCTGAACGTGGATGGCATCCGGACCTGGGGGCGGAGGATCGGGATGAACTGGAGCATGATCGAACTCCCTCATAGTAAAGCCAACATTGTAGCACTCACGATTCAGAGAAGATAAGAAAGGTATCACACGAGCCTCCTCCGCTTGTTTCTGATGGAGGAAGGCAGGGTGATAGTGGGGAGGGCTCGAGACTTCCGCAGAATGGTGGCCCAAGGTGTTGGAGATAGCACTAGGGTCCACAATAACATCGTCTGCTACAGTGAGGCCGGAAATGGAGGAAAGAATCTTGGTCTCAGAAGGTTGGCCCACACGACTGAGGAAGGGGTGGAACTGTTAAAAGGACTGGTGAATGACATCCAGCTAGCTCGTTTGCTATCCCGAAGAACGCAACGACACTTTGCACGCCTTTGTTTATAATGAATGCATTGTAGGATGACAGTTAAAAACACGGAGAGCACAATCTCCATGTGCCAATTGCATCACGGCATGCCTAAGTCCACCAACGCACTGGGACACGACATGGTAAAGGGGAAGTGCGAGAAATGGAACGTTCTGCAGTAGTAAGGATAACGTTGGTGAGAGAGTCCACCTGGTCTTCACAACTGGGGAAATCTTGTTTTTCGAAGGTCGCTAGGGAGGAGTAAAGCTGCCAGTCAGCCTTAGTAAGCTGCCATTTGTCGTGCACATGGATGGGGTAGGAGTCAGCAAAAGGAGAGCACATAGGAAATGGTCGCTCGAGTAGGTGTCAGAAAGAACAGATCACTCAAGACGATGGGCAACCAGAGCAGTGCAGAAGGATAGGTCCAAACGGGAATAGGTGTGCGAGGAGTTGGAAAGGAAAGTGGGTGCTCCAGTGTTAAGGCAGAAGAAGTTAAGTTGTTAAAAAGGTCAGCCAAGAGGGCACCTCTCTGACAGGTCCTGGGAGAACCCCAAAGGTGATGATGCGCATTGAAGTCACTGAGTAGTAAAAATGGGGGGAGTAGCTGCCCAAAAATCTGAAGGAAGTCTGCCCTGGTGATGCGGCGAACATTCCATTGGAGGACAGTCATGAGGAGGAAGAGATGTGGGCGTGTCAGCTCGGCAGCCGTCGAGTGACAGCCGGTGTAGAGTCGCTACTACAGGGCACAGAAGCAGGAGGATCCTGCTCCATGGGGTCCACAGAAACATCAGATTGCTCGTGTGGTCGGTCTGTGGAGTCCAACGCTGAAAAACGGTTAGTGGTGCACACCGGCAAGACAGAGGCCGGCTGGGCTAAGGTACCACATGGTGACACCGTCGGATCTTTGAGTTGGCAAAGGAGAAGACAGTTTGCCTTTGGTGGACTTCTTTGAGCCTTTCCAGTTAGAGGAAGACACGGGTGTTGTTTGGATGGAGGGGCAGTCTTCACGGGAGTACTTCTGTCCTTTCCCGCCTACTGTTTGTGGAGCTGGTGGCTTCGCCCCTTGACGCGAGAGATTTTGCACAGTGGGATGGGTGGATGGCGATGCTACCTTGACACTGGGCGACTTCACATGACCGCCATTGCAGTTGATACAGCGGGGAGAAGAAGGCAGACAATCGCCCTCGTGTGCATCCCTACCACATGTTACACATGTAGCTGGGTATCAACAAGACGTTCTAGTGTGGTTGAAAGGATGACACTGGTAGCAGAGTATCAGGTTCAGAATGTACGGCCTGGCTACGATAATTTCAAAGACTGCTTTGATCTTGGACAGCAGCACCACTCTACCAAAGGTGGGGATAAGAGTGCAGGTAGGCACTAAAGTGGAATCTACCTTTTTCATTACACAATGGATGGCAATGATACCCTGATCAGAGAGGTAAGATTGGATTTCGGCCTCGGTTAGACTGTCGAACAGCCTGGTGTAAATTACACCAGGGGAAGAATTCAAAGTTCTATGGGCCTCGACATGAACAGGGTAGCCGTGGAGAAGCGAGGCAGCAAGCAGTTGTTGTGCTTGAGAATCAGAAGCAGTCTTCAAAAGCAAAGTGCCATTCCGTAAATGAGAGGATTACACAGGGCCAGCAATTGCATCAGCACCTTCCCGAGTAATAAACGGATTTACCGTGACAGGGGGAACAATCGGCAATTTGGGAAGGTTGCAGCTTAGACAATCACCCCTCCCTGGGCGTGGCCTGTACCAGGGGTACGTGAAAACCCTACCTGTCGACCCAGGGCTGGGAATTACGCGTTACCCAGTCACCTGTTACGTGTCAGACACGTGGGCCAGCCTTCAGGAGCGCACTGGGAGGGAGAAGAAAAAGAGGAACCTCGAACGCCGAAGTGGAGGAACGAGAGGAGAGGGAAAACGAAGAAAGCAAAACGGAGCAAAGAACAAAGGTGAGACTGTTCTTACGTCAGCGAACGACAATGCAGAACGTTCCCCATAACATCCCAGACATGTTCCCCAAGGGAGAGGAAAAGTGGCAAGATGACAGACAGGCGGCACGGAAGGGAAGAAACGCTGCAAAGGCCGGGGCGCCGAGGTAGCCAAGCACGAACCCGCCAAAGAGTGGCGAGCCCACTGCGGGGAATTTTGTATTATCGCGACACAGAGACGAGAGTGTCAGGAATAAGGTAAGCGATTTGAGTGGCAATCATTAAAACAAAGGCGTTTTTCGTTGCAGTCAGATCTTTTCATGACATATCGGTATCCAACTTCCTCTTTGGAATGTGAAAACATTTTGTTGAGAGCACACTACATAGGAAGAAATAATCAATGTAATAAAATAAATCAGAGATCACACTAAAAGATTCACGTTTCACGACTTACTTTCCATACACACACAAACAAACACAACAAAATTTTTTTATCAGTTCTTAGTACGTCATTTCAGTATAACTTGAAAGAAATTGCAGTACAGAGCAATGCATAATTTGAAAAGCCTTCAACAGAAAATTTGAGAAGTACTGATTTAAGCTTTATAACAAAAGACGGACATAATTTTCACAACGTCATAATTTACGCGATATAAAATCGTAGTGTGTTTTCACCGTTAGCAATATTTCACTCAGCACTACGGCTGTCAAACCAAGTCTGCAGACTATCGGTAGGGAAGTGTGGAAATGAAGGGTGGCGGCAGCGGATGTCGCGACCACGCGACGCGACCCACCCATCCCCCTGCATATGCGCCTGATTAATACGTACGAATTTGAATTCTAGTGAGCTGTAGTGTGAAGCAGTAAGGTTTCGCAAGTTCACGCCATCTGTGGAACTCTCGATCAGTATTCTGCCAGTTGAAGCCAGTAACTTTTCTGATGTCTTCATCCCAGTGTTCTGGTGCTCTCTCTCTCTCTCTCTCTCTCTCTCTCTCTCTCTCTGGCTCCGGTCTAAAACTGCCCTCCTCCACCTTACATTGTTTCAAGTGCCAACATCGCCCGCTTCTTTTCATTTTAATCAATGACCTTGTCAGTATACGAATACCGCAAACTCATATGCGATCTCTTCGATTTAGCCATTGCATCGATCTTTCCAAGCCTACGGAACGTATTGTTACACGACAAATTAGTATGGAAACGGGAGAGTAAGATTTTCCAAGGTCGAACAGTAGGTGTTAATCAAGCGGAAATAACAACCGCCAAGTGGGAAGCGTTAAATTACTCGGTCAGAGAGCAACCTCGGCACTCTTGAGCAAGACTGCGAGCGAGCTCAGCAGAAAATCGGTAGAAGCCTGCAAACCAAACCGCCTTCGTAACGTCATGTAAGAGACACTAGGCAGGATGCAATATCGCCTAGCATGGTTTTGACTACGCAGTACAGACACTGCAACAAATTCGTTAAGCAAGTGTAGCCTAAAGGAAATAAAGGCCGACGACAACTCGAGAAGAGCAATATCGATTCGGTCATTACGAATGACATAGTAAAGCGCCGACAACCGCTCGGCCACAGCGGCCGGCCGTCAAACTGGTTTGACGGCCTAAGTTACTGATGGACCAGATTCAGCACTCACCACGACATGACAGCATCCGACATCGAGGTCCAGCTGAGCGGAAAACACGAGCAGTGCTCTTCGAGGTATTAAGCGCCCCCGAAACGGGACGTGAATCTAACAGGCACGTCGCGGCCACCGCCCTCTCCGTGCATGTCTACCGACAGGGCGTGCGTATCTCGCCAGCGAGCGGGAAACCGCCGCACCAGGGTGTCATCGACATCCGCTGCTAGATCATGCACCGTCGTCGGCAGCCGTGAGTCCGCTGGTGGATTCAATGGATTCCTCTCCAGATTACGTAGCCACCAGCCGCCACAGAAGACAGCTATAACTTTTACTGTGAGTAATACACGGAATACTCTCGAATACTGCTTTACTGCAACTAATGACGACACAGATGTTCTGCATCGCGACCAAACGATAGGGGTTTCCAGTCCGGCAGAGGACGACTCCTACAGTATACACACAGTTTTCTTCGGTTTTTATCCGCCTGATAGCCGAGGTACCTAGGAAGTGAGGTCAGGTTATAACGGTCTGTCGACGTCGAGATTACTAGTCACCCGGGTACAAGCGTGCACCGACCGAGTGCGGGGAAGAAAATGGGCCGTGCGTTTTTCGGAGGAACTACTCCAGTGGATGTCTGGAGACGGATTCGAGGGGCCGATGAGGGGAAATGAGACGCACAAGACGGAAGCGAGTGGCACGAGGGAGACCAGAATCGATGAGCGCGGGCTGCGTCCATCGGGCGCCCCCTGGCACCGCCAGCGCCGCCCACCTGCCGCCCACCTGCCGCCCGGGTCACGTGTCGGCCGCCGCGCCGCTGGAGTCCCGCCAAGCTGCGCCGACTCGCGAGCAGCCAGCACAGCCGCGCCGCCAACCGCTGCTTAATTAGCCTCTCCAGGCGAGTTCGAGCGCTCGCAACGGATTAACCTGATCATTGTTACGCTGCCGCCTCGTCTCTTCGACATCGGTCGTGTGAAACCCGACTCGCACTTTTTTCACACGTACTGAAAGCTTTGGATCGAGGCACTCAGGTAGATGCTAGATAGGTAGAGATCCAGCGACCACAGGCCCTGCAGACCACGCGCTGCTTGCACAAACTGCCTCCTTTCCTCCCTGTTTTGTGTCCCGTTCCCTCAGGTGTCTTCAATCCCCAGGGCTGCTAGGTCCTTCGCCAGGTCGTCCATCCAGCGCTGTCTGGGCCGTTCAATGGAGAGTTTGGTGTTTGGTTTCCCCTCTAGTGCCATCTTCGCCTGTCTGCCAACTGGCGTACGCGCTACATGGCCCACCCATTGTATTCTTTTGCTCTTTATCTTCTGTAGGATAGTTGGTTGTCGCATCAGAAGGTAGATTTCCTCGTTTTTCCTTCTTCTCCTCCATTCTCCGTTATCTAAAACTGGTACCCATATCCTCCTCATTACTCTTCTTTCGAATATTAATAGTATTTTCCTTTTCTGGCTTAGTGATGCTCCATGTTTCTGAGCCGTCTATGGCCGCCTTCAACTCGCAGTACATGTCATTCAAACGCAAGTCTAAACTCTAGGTTGAAGCTTCGTAATTCCTTGCGTGTCGTCTTCCGTACGTAAAAGCTGGCTAGTAAGATTATAACAACACTTGATGATAACTGGCACCAAACACAGTCCAAATAGACAGCTTAAGAAAAAGATAGAGGATAGTAAAAATACGTTATGTGCTACTTACAAGTGGCTTCCGTAAGATGAAGATTGAAAAATACTGGCCCTCTTCCATTTGCTTCATACTTATATGATTCGAAACTATATGCCAGGACATTAACTTCCTGACGCAGTTTACAATAAACATCGCCTCTGAAGATTGCTATGTGTTTTAGCTGACTTCGCAGATTAAAAATCTTAAAATCTTAAAGACTCCAGTTCGAAACTTGCCAACTACAACTTCTTTAACAAGGTTTTATTAGGTCGCTTTCTTGTCTGATGGGTAAAAATTTGCAGTTGTTTTTAAACTAATTTCCCGATGAGCTACAGACTTTTAACTTTCATTATAGCTGAGAACTGGATGACATTGCAATATTAACTCATTTTCCTCTCCACTGTGTGGCTGAGGGTGCTTTGTGTACCACTACTACATCCCTCTTTTCCCGTTCCAGTGCCGAATGTTTCACTCAAAGAAGGATTGCTATTAAGTCTCTAATTTTTATCTTTATGGTCTTTTCGCAAGATACACGTAGCGTGATGCAATATATTGGTTAACTCTGGTGAAGGTAAGATGAAATAAAACTGAATTTTTCCACATTAATCTTTTGTAATCTCATCAAAATGTTACAAATCAGTCGAAAAATTCCACACATCCGAGAAAAAAATTACAAAATAACTATTTAAATAAAAATATTTTAATGTAACACGTCTTTAAAAAGGACAAGAAAGTATAAAACAGTTTCTCCTCGGACCAGACACATTCCTAAACCAACAGAGAAAGTCCTGAAACTTTGTGATTGTGTATTATTGATAGCTATGACAATACCTGTAACCTTTATAACGAAAAACGTGTGGCGCATGCAATAGACAATTGTGAAGAGTCTATAGAGTACCTGCCGTTGAGAAAAATCACGCAACAGGTCGTATCTTACAGTAAGCCAAATTGTTATTGATTTCTGTAAACTACTCATGAGTCAATTACCTAATGTATGCGCCCCATTTTTTTCGTTTCAGATTTTACAAATATTGCTATGGCTATTAAAAATTCATGACCACAAATTATCAAGACTATCTGTATGGCGTTAGAAAGTGTATAGGAATAGGATAAATTATTTTATAGTTCTTAGTCCTTTTCTAAAAGTGTTACACTACAAAGTTTTTTAAATAATTATTAAAACTGTTTTTAATTCTATATTTCTCATCAAATGGAAATGGTAAGTTGCAAACAGTGAATCAATCTATACTACTGTATACAGACAAGTTCCCGTTGAACGTTGTTACCACAAATCTCGATAGCTATTTGACAGATTTATTTCAAATTTTTACACACTACTCTAATAAACATTCGGACGGACACATGTCTATTTTTTTAAAAAACTGTTAAAACAGACTTCAAGAAAGAACATGCGCTGTGCTCTGTTGTGGAAATGTGCGGTTTGTTTTCTTTCTCGAAGTTAGTTTTAGCTACCATAGCATGGCATTTATCCATTAGAGAAAGTATTTCCCCGTATATATTGCTTCTCGTTATACAAGATGGGTCAAAAAGGACTTTACAACTTCGGAATGATAAAGAAATTTATTAAGATATCTTAACAGAATTGGTAGATATGTCATTTTGTAGCAAATAACCTCTAATTTCATATAAAAGTTTCAAGTGTCGTCGGCCGTGGTGGCCGAGCGGTTCTAGGCGCTACAGTCTGGAACCGCGCAACCGCTACAGTCGCAGGTTCGAATCCTGCCTCGGGCATGGATGTGTGTGATGTCCTTAGGTTACTTAGGTTTAAGTAGTTCTAAGTTCTAGGGGACTGACGACCTCAGAAGTTAAGTCGCATAGTGCTCAGAACCATTTTAACCATTTTTTGTCAAGTGTCTTTTGGTTCGATGTGGCTACCAATTGTGATGTGGCAAATATCCCATCGGTAATCAATTTCTTCCACACTCGTTGCAGCAATTCGGGCTAACTTGTGCAACGACAGCGTAGATTCAATTTCTCAGGTCGGCCTGGTCTTTTAAGGAAATCCCAGAGAAAGCAGTCGAGTGATGTGAAGTCTGGGGAGGGAGGTGGCCATGCGATTCGCCCTTCACGCACTGACCTGGGAAGCGATTATCTCCATGAAGAAGAAAGGATCTTAAATTTTCTAGCATTCGTGTCACGCGAGAGTATCAGATAAGTGGCCAAACAAGATGATATTTGAAATGTACTCGCGCGCAACTGACTGCGATAAAGCAGCATTATCGCTGACGCTCTCTCTATTACTTGAACTAAGAGAGCTTTGGTTCGATGTTAATTATTTTAAAAAGTAGTTTAGCTTCTGATCTTGAAGGGTAAGGACGAATGTATTACGGCTTAAGAGAGAAGGCATTGTGCGAGAATAATAAGCCAATAAACCAGTTTCTCGGCAGCATAAATAAGGTGTGTATTGCGTAAATTATTCTCCCTCTTATGGTTTCACATTTTCAAATATTTGTGCACACCTATGAGACATTTCTTTGGACTGTGGAAGCTCGAGCCTGAAAACTCTATACGGTCATTAATTTAACGACTTTTTAACAAATCCACTTCGACAGACAGGCTTTCATAGAAAGGAGAACTGGACCGTAGTTAACGCAGACTAAGGTTCCTACAGATTCAGCACGCAGTTCGACGACCGGCAGAGACGTCGAGTACAGCTGACAGTCAGCGCGCAGCAGCAGATCTCTAGTCTACCATGCACACAATCCTCTGACCATAAACGTCGTCTAGTGACATCTGTCTGGATACTTGTTCATTCTTAAGACCTAAACTCTTTCCTTAGAGAGACTCGATACTGAAGTACTAATTCCTTGATTCACTAATAATAACAATAAAATCAAAGCAGTATTTAAATGAATAACAATAATAATAATAAAAGCAGTTCATCGAGGTTACTTTTTGTCTCTAAAAGGAAATTTTCTACACAGATCTCCATACATTAACTAGATTCAAGATGAAGTAATGACTTATGAATCTTTCCAGCTCAGTAAAATTATAACAATTTACCTCTCACGTGAGAGGGAGTTACAATTTACAATTTGCTAAGGGCACAAAACGCATTAACTATGGGACTGTCACGAATGTGTTCCAGGGCTGCATAGCCCCATATTCTGCAGTTGTTGGCGTTCACCATGCCCCTATATGAAATGTTGACTCATCGATGAAGATTACTGTGTTCAGAAATGCCTCGTCGTTCTCTATGCGCATATATTTCGTTTTATGAGCATAACATGGAGTCACAGAGCAACGACATACATGGCATAATTTACTACCAAACAATCATCTGTAAAATACTTGAAAACGGCTTAAGGCCGAAATTGTACAATCGTACTTGAGATAAAGAGAACGGCAGCTGAAGACATCATGAAATCTTTCGAAAAATTGATCGCAGCTGCAGACCCTATCACATTCAAAATTATAGAATCTCGACAATTACTTATCAACCTCTTAAACTAATTATGTGAAAGCGGTAGTGTAACATCTAGACAACGTAACATAAGAAAACAAGTGATGACAGAAGAGGGAAATTAACGTTCGTGCTATTGTTGCAAATGATCCGCACGTTAGCTGCTTTGCAATCGGAAGCGGCAAGAGTCAGGCAAGTGTCCTACGAATTCTCCGTCAACGTAGGTTCCATGCGTATCACTCTCTCCATCAAAAGCAGCACGGACACGATTACGACAATCGTATTAACTGAACCCACACTTACCAATCATGGACAGGTAGACTGCCGAAACATGCACTATTGGTCTGTTGACAATCCCCGTTTGATTCATCAGGTGGAACGTCAGCGCAAACGTGTGGTGTGGCACAGTGAACAATCAGCTCACAGGCCCATTTTTCATAGACGAAACAATGAACGCGCACAAGTCTCAAAGCCTCCTAACAGACCATCTTCCACGGTTGCTACAAGCCGTTCCTCTGCAGACTAGGAGGAACCCGTGGTACTAACATGATGACTGTGGAGCCCATAGTGCAATAAGTACTACAGCATGTCTTCACGAATTGTTTCCGAGCAGTTGGATTGGACGCAGACGACCTGTATCTTGGTCGACCCATTCCCCGGATTTGATGGGGTTCAAATGGTTCAAATGGCTCTGAGCACTATGGGACTTAACATCTGAGGTCATCAGTCCCCTAGAACTTAGAACTACTTAAACCTAACTAACCTAAGGACATCACACACATCCATGCCCGAGGCAGGATTCGAACCTGCGACCGTAGCAGTCGCGCGGTTCCGGACTGCGCGCCTAGAACCGCTAGACCACCGCGGCCGGCCCCGGATTTGATGCCTACAGACTTTTCTCTGTGGAGGAAGCTGATAGACGCTGTCTACAAGGTGATGTGCAACGACTTATTACTGAAGCCTGCTCGACAATCTCCACTAATAGCTCGTACATCTCCACTGAAATGCTAGCACGTGTAGAGCAATCGTTCCGTACCAGACTGGATGAGTGAAAAATTGCCGCTGCCGGCAGTGATTACGAGTATAACATGTGATGGTCAACTGTCTCGTTACTAATTAGAATCCACATAATTAGGATATGCACTTGTGTTGTTCTTTAGTGTACGAGTGTCGGTGTGGGAACTTTTCAAAATACGACATCTTGTCAACGACTCTCACTTGAATCCTTTTAACAGACACAACAAACATTATAATTTATTGTAGGCCTACTTGTCGTTTATTAATGTCAGTAGGCATTGTGCCTTTGAGAAACGTATGTTTGCACAAAAACACATTTTCTAATTACTGTTACAACCTGTTGACTGGCTACAAGCACCGGATTACCAGTCCATTCTCTAAAAACTGCACGTCATTTCTGCAATATTTGCTGTGCACGTTTTGGGTGATTCACCTTCTATATAACAAAACTTGTACACACAACTTCGTGCTGTTTTGTTTTCTTCCTCGCAGTTGGTTTTCAAACAAAACAGGAAAGTTGTATTTACGGTCTTTCGGCTTATGATTAGAACACAAGTCTGGAATCTAAATTGGCAGTAACTATAAAAAGGCTCACGGTGAGGAGGAAGGGAGGGAGGGAGAGGGGCGAGGGGAAGGGGAAAGGGGGAGGGAGAGGGAGGGAGGGAGGGGGGGGAGGGGGAGGGAGGGAGGGAGAGTGACACAACGAGGGGACAATGGACATACACAAGCAGAGGGTGGTGGATAGAGGAGATAGAGTGGAAAGGAAATTAGGTCATATACACACATCAAAAAAAGTTTTGCATCACTCCATTTCAAAGAACTCCTGAAGATAGAGGTTGACTGTGGATATTGTATCACAGACACAGTCCCTATTTGACGGAGGGGTCAGACAGCCGATCAGTTCCAGTCACTCCACCAGGAAGGAGGTACACGGGTCGTGTTGTCTGTAGTTCAACCATGCCTAGACGGCCAACACCGCGTTCGATCGCCTCCGAATTGTTACTTTGTGCCAGGAAGGGCTGTCAACAAGGGAAGTGTGCAGGCGTCTGACCAGGACTGTCATCATGTTCTCTTCACCGACGAGTGTCGCATATTCCTTCAATCAGACAATCCTCGGAGACGTGCTTGGAGGCAATCCGGTCAGGCTGAACGCCTTAGACACACTGTGCAGCGAGTGCAGCAAGGTGGAGCTTCCCTGCTGTTTTGGGGTGGCATTATGTGGGGCCGACGTACGCCGCTCGTGGTCATGGAAGGCGCCGTACGATACGTGAATGCCATCCTCCGACCGATAGTGCAACCATATCGGTAGCATACTGGCGAGGCATTCGTCTTCATGCACGACAATTCGCGCTCCCATTGTGCACATCTTGTGAATGACTTCGTTCAGGATAACTACATCGCTCGACTAGAGTGGCCAGCGTGTTCTCCAGGCATGAACCTTATCGAACATGCCTGGGATAGGTTGAAAAGGGCTGCTTATGGACGACGTGACCCACCAACCACTATGTGGGATCTACGCCGAATCGCCGTTGAGGAGCGGGACAATCACCAACAGCGCCTTGATGAACTTGTGGTTAGTATGCCACGACGACAGGCATGCATGAATGCAAGAGGACGTGCTACTGGGTATCAGAGGTACCGGTGTGTACAGCAATCTGGACCACCACCCCTGAAGGTCTCGCTGTATGGTGGTACAACATGTAATGTGTGGTTTTCATGGGCAATAAAAAGGGCGGAAATTATGTTTATGTTGATCTCTATTTCAATTTTCTGTACAGGTTCCGGAACTGTCGGAACCGAGGTGATACAACACATTTTTGGTGTATGTAGTTAGTTGCCACCCATATTTAGCAATTGCAAAGGGGCGTTCACTAGTAATTACGGTCGTATGAAAATAAAACTTGATACAAAATGCCTTGTTAGATGATAGAAAATTATATACATCAGTAATATAGGTCAACCTCAAGAAACGGTAGTCATTTTTATTAAAAAATTAAGTTTAAATATTTTTTAATTTGAATTTTTATTTCTTAACACAGCTGGTTCTGAAATAAAATGGAAAGAAGTTGCTCCTAGCGAGACAGGTTCCTCTGACTTTGGGACCGCATTACTTTTAAAGTACGCATTCATTCGGCTCTCCGCCTCCGATGCTTTGTGTTCGCCGTCACGGTGATCCAGCGTGTTCGGTCAGGGAACTGGACGCCCTCTTCAATTTAAAAAAGAAAGTGACTGAAGCTTTCGCCCAAGGAATAAAGGTGGTGGTTTTTGACATCCGCTCACAACAGCTAACGAAAACTGACGAAGATTAACAGAATGTGGTCAGCGCAGCTGATTTCCATGGGGCGGACGCGGGTTCGATTCCTGCCGCTGCCAGACATTTCTCCTAGATGCGAGGACTGTAATGGGCTGCTCTCAGACTCGTGATGCCGACGGAGGAGCAGCTTGACCCAGCAGTGGCGGCACCGGGCCTCCTAACTCGACAAAGGCCGGAGAGTTTTTCGTTCGTTGCTTATTTTTACCGGTCGACCTCCTGACTGCTTACGGTTGCCCCTTGGCCGCTAAGGCCAGCTTATGGGGGCTCGAGTGGAGCTGGATAGCAGACTCGCCCGGCGCCTCCTTTCGATCATGCCAATGTCTCGCCAAGTGGAGGCGGGCTTATTGATTTCTGTCTCTTTGTTATATCTTTGTTTTGTTTGTTTTAGCAGCTTCGTACGTTTCACAAAATATATTACATAAATTGGAAGTGGAAATACAAAAATATAAATAGCGGTGTGCTGACGTCACGGCCCTACACACCGCATCTCTATGACGCCACCAGCTGAAGATGACAACCGGTCGGTCGGACCACAAAGTAGGGCCAGAACGGCGGTGCTTTCCACTCATTCTACTACAGTCGACGGTGCTAGCCCGAAATTCTCTGTACGCAAAACTACTCGGAAATCTTCCACTCTTCAAGACCGACAGCTTTCGATTTTTTTGAAGCTGCGTCGTACTTCATTAAGATACTGACGTTCGGGTACTGAGATTAAAATCCGGTAAATGTGAAAGAGTGAGGTCCCCCAGTTATGTTCAGTTACTATCTGACGGGCAGTCTACGGGATAGTACAGACAGACACTATCAGTTAAATGTCTAAGTGTTACTTTTTTGAGATGAGAATAGAGGCGACAGCAATGGGAAAATGCTGTTTCATGTCTTTCTTTTGCTCAAAGTAACGTGCTACTCGCGTAAGCCTCCTTGTTTGACATGTGAAATGTGTTCATTGCGAGGAAAACGAGCTCGTTTGCTTCTGTGTAGAAAAGGCGACACGCGCCTTGGGAAAGGCTTATGTGATGTGTGACCCGGAAAGCAAGTAGGCCGACCCGCTCGGCGCTGGCGGTACCAAGCACGAACTGCTCTGACAAAGGGAAGAAATGGCTGGCTGTAATCTCGTTCTGATATCGGGGCGCAGACACGTGTTGGGGACTTACTGACGCCCACCCTGTGGAGGTGAGTCGGCAAGTCTGCACAATAAAAACGCACGGGGGACGTTAGCTGCCGTCTACTGCGTGCAACCACGATTTTCTCGGGGGAGCTGGCTGCAGATTTTAGTACTGGTGACCTCTTGTGTCGTCGTATTTCATCCCGCCCTTCTTTCTATTCATTGTTTGTCCTGGAATGCGGTCAGATGCGTAGGAACCGGAAATAAGCGAGCCCATCCTTCTCGAGGCCACGAACGTACTCATTTTATTGAAAGCCTTTTCGAAGACACCAACGTATTCATTTTATTGGTTTCCTTAGCGCTCAAGTAGCCACATAATCTTCGAAGAAGTTAGAGACCGCTATAGCTCAACCACCTTATGCATTATAATCATAAAATGAACCCTATAATACACGTCGCGTGCCAGATGAATTAGTTTCTGTCTTCAACTTTTTAAATTAGACAGAGTCGCAATGTATTATTATGTACGTTTCTAAAGTGACTACACAGAACGGGTAAAATAACAATGGCCCGTAAAATATGAACAACAGGACTGATACGGGACTGAGTCTCGTTAATGAACATCACCGAGGGCACTGGACATGGCCAATACTGACGTCGATGCAGCTCTGTGCCGGATTTATCAAACTATGAGATACGCGTAGCAGATCTGCCTAAAGGGTAGCAGCAGTAGCGTTTCAAACGTTCTGCTGTAGCTCTTACAGCGTGTCAGGCTTATCTCAGTTCACCTGAGCCCCCAATTCGTCAAACAGGCACAGGGATCAGGCGACAGAGGTGGCGTGTGTGTGCTGTTGCTCCTTATTGGTCAGAAGACACACACAGTCCATCATCTTCTGTGAACTGATGGACATGCAGGCCAGTATTAACAATTTGGTGAAATAATCGTGTTACGATGCGGACACAAGAGACTTCCCACCAAAAGCGAGATTATGCAACGGCTCTTCAAAGTACTCATGGGGATTTTCAGTTTGATTTTGTCCTATTTATTAGGATGAGTTAGTTGAGTAATGGTGTGATTATTCTTAGGAGACCAATCATTCTTCTTAGCTCACCTTGTATAGCATTGACTTTGCCACATGAGACTGTCTGTATTAATTATGTTTCCATCTTTTATAGATTTATTATAGAAACTCACAACTCAAAAGACGACACTCGTGCGAACACTAATTGTGAAAATCCACTTACACTATTAAAAACTAGAAGAACATGGGCTTCGCTTACAAAAATAATTATCACTGTCAGTACGAATTTATGGCAAGAAAATTAGAAACAACCTGTAAGAAACTGAGACACATTGATTAATGTCAGACCACATAACACAACTGACTGAGATTATGCCCCAACGAGCCGTAGGTTCTTTTCTAACAATTAATACAAGTATGATCCCGCTTGGGTGACAGTGTGTGACTACGTCCATATTCGCTGTGAAGAATGAGGTAATAACTTGGTTACTTCGATCAACATCTGAGAATGCAACAAGCCACGAATTTAACTTCCTCAGTCCTGCGTTTAGATTTCATGAATGAAGTGTTTATATTAGTCACCAATAATGCATTGTTATATGTAAGATAATCGGCAAATTCAGTAGGTACGAATGATCAAAAACCACGGCTAGTTTTCAGTACAATCCCGAGACAACTAATGTAAGCCTTTCCCTATGACGTCACAAAGCTATACAGGGTGGAGAAAAATTGTGTCACGAAATTTTAAGCCTGGGTAACTGATGCCCGTAGGAACCAAACTTACTAGTGTTGTGTAGGTCGACAACGCACCATTTATAAACTTCGGAAACTTGACGCCACGCGCTCCGATCGTCCGCCGCATTGCCCTGTTGCTGTTCGTCGGTTGACGGGCAGCGCTATGGTTGTCTTGTCGGTTGACACACACAAACGACCCTCGCCCCGTCACTGCCCCAACGTCATCACGCGGCCAATCGCAGCGCGTGGCGCCAAGTTTCGGTAGTTTAAAAATTGTGCTTTGTCCACCTACACAAAATCAGTAATTTTGGTTCCTACTGGCATCAGCTATGCAACGTCACAATTTCGTGACAAAATTTTTCGCCGCCCTGTGTAATGGTTGTAAGAACGCAAATGAAAAAACACTAGAATTGCCCGAATTCTTATTTATAGCTAAAGCCAGGTAATCGGTATTATGTTGAAATGTTATTTCGTTTGAAATAATACAGTATGATTACCATAAAAGTGTCCGCCATATTGTTACGTAACATGCACGTGCAAGAAAGGCTCTCCGACTGGCTCTCGGCCGTATTCTGAAATTCTACCAAAATCGCTCCTTTTTTAGTTTCAGCGCTAGTATCAATTTTCTCTTCGTAAGACTTAACATTATACGTCAGCATGTTCAAAGTTAGCTGGTATTACATATTTACATGGAAACAATGTCATTAAATATATAAGAAAGAACAGATACCTTTGGTGATCTTGCAGCTCTCTAAGAATGAAATTACAATGAAATCCACACTGAAGAACTGTCCCCCTTCATATTTATCAACGCCTGTAAGCAACTAATGGTCTGGATTTCATTCAATGTCATTAAAGTCCGTAAAATTCTCACAATATTTAACTCTAGCTACGTACGTAACCTACTAGTGTTCAGTTATATTATCGAGTAACATTGCAACAACCACCGGCAATGGAGGGTGAAGCTTTGACAATGCCAGCCACTCGTGCTGGCGAAACGTCAGAAAAATCATTAGATGAACGTCGGCCGAAGAACCCGAGACAGAAGCCAATAGGCAGTTTGTCATTGCAACAACCATAAGAACATGCGCATCTCTTTTTTCACATGGATGATGATGATGAAGAAGAAGAAGAAACATTTTTTTTGCCATAATGAAAAAACACCGAAGCAAAGTAATACGAAAATGACGGATAGGATGCACATGAAATAACCCCTTACACAAAAACACAGTTTTTTAGGACTTAAGTTAACAAAATAACGCACGTAAGCATCAACTCTAAAAATTCATATTCACTATAATAACGTTGAATAAAAAGCGACTTTACTTACGCGCAATGACAACACAGAAATACAAATCCAAACAAAGCACAACACTGAAAAATAGAGCTATACAGTCTACAAAAAGTGCGGCAAAGAGAAAAAATAATCAATAAAGGTCGTGCGTGACTTCCTCATTCCAACAAACTTCCGACCACTGGCCAAAAGAAACTGAAATGGCGGGTTAAAATAAAAAAAAAGGGGGGGGGGGGGGGGTAGCTTGAAGACCAATAGTTAAAAATCGTAATCAAGAGAAATAATGGCCTAAATCGGGAGAGTTGGCATGTATGAATACTATCTATGTTAGAAAATGACTGAAAACGTATGTCAAATATCCAAAAACATGAAAAAATGCCACTGGAACGTCAAGTATAGGTCGTTGCCAAATCAAAATCGAAAAAATATATGACTGTATTGTTGTGATGAATTAAAAATCGCTTATCCGATAGCCCAGACAGCATGTTCTGAAGACATTCTACCCCAAACTTACTAAAAATAAACAGAAATCAACTTTATTTGCCGAATTCATGCTGACACTCCGATAGACAACTTTGTTTAATCAGATGGTGCCACCTACTGAGAACATGGAGAAATGAAAAAAACAAGTGATGCATAAAAAGCACATGGTGTAAAGTATATACTACTATCGGTCACAGCGAGTTTAGCTAAAAAGAAAAATGACGTCTCGCCAAACATACTAAAGGCAGCTACAGTGCTAAATACGACGACTGCGTTGGGGTGTTTTTCCGACGGCGCCGAGAAGCTACTTTTCATCGACATCTCGCATCAGATATTCACTGCGGCTATAGCGGCGGACAATCGATTCCACAAGTTACCTGAAATAAGTTCTACCTCGATGCGCCGAGCACGCAACCAGCCGTTTCAAATGAGACAAATGTAGTTCGGTATACGAATATCTCAGGTCTAAGTTGCAATAAATCTGTCAGGAAGTGGGAGCAGCTTGACTAATGCAGACAGCTCAATGCTGCCCCCTGGCACTGCGCTGGATGCCGAGATCAGCCGTCAACGACTGCCTGCAATTTGTCTTTAAAGTAGCTTAGACAGTCTGGCACAACATGCGTGACAAATGCTTGTTCCATCATCGGAGAAGGTTTGGTACAGATCGTATTCAAATGACGGCTGCTTATGAGAACTGACACAGATGCAGAACACGGTACTGCAACAGTGAAACAGCTTGTATTTATTACAAAATTATCGTTAACATGTCTCTCTCTCTCTCTTTTCAGAGTGTATGAAATCTTGAATGGACTATGCTTGAGAGGTACATCTCTAAACAGATAATACCGAACATTCGGCTGCGGTATTGACGTTGGCGGCGCTACCTTTGCGAACAATACACTATCGTATGTGATGTATTAACTGTGGATTTTATCACTGTTTACAGTTCAGCTCATGGCTGGTTGTCCACGATGGCGCATAATGGCTAAACATTGATGTACCTCGCACGGTGATGTAGTGCCTGGAAGGCCAAATGAATTCTTCTCACTATAGAATTTGAGGGGAAGTTGTTGCTCTTCACATCGTTGTAATTCACTGACACTGGAAGCCTTCACTTTGCACAGCCGCGAGTTGTTACCGTAACGTGTCAACAGAGGAACAAAAAATGTTCAAATGTGTGTGAAAGCTAACGGGACTTAACTGCTCAGGTCATCAGTCCCTAAGCTTACACACTACTTAATCTAAATAATCCTAAGAACAAACACACACACTCATTCCCGAGGGAGGACTCGAATCTCCGCCGGGACCAGCCGCACAGTCCACTACTGCAGCGCCCTAGACCGCTCGGCTAATCCCGCGCGGCCAACAGAAGAACCTAAATATTCATTTCCGCCATTACTGTCTTACCGAAAAGTAGACCGCTCGGCTAATCCCGCGCGGCCAACAGAGGAACCTAAATATTCATTTCTGCCATTACTGTCTTACCGAAAAGTATTCAGTTTTCGCCACCCGAGGTGGCCGAGCGGTTCTAGGCGCTACAGTCCGGAACCGCGCGACCGCTACGGTCGCAGGTTCGAATCCTGCCTCGGGCATGCATGTGTGCGATGTCCTTAGGTTAGTAGTTTTAAGTAGTTCTAAGGGACTGATGATCTCAGGAGTTTGGTCCCATAGTGCTCAGAGCCATTTGAACCATTTTATTCAGTTTTCGACCACCCACAAAATTATGAACCGAAATATTAGGGACAACCCATGTGTTTGAGGGTGAAGAGGGAGACTCACATTAGTTTCACATTGAATGAGGAGAGAGTTGCGAGATTTCACGACTAATGACTCTGCGTATATGAGGTGTTTAGGTGTAATGTGAGAGGCAGTAGGGGTGCGTGCTCAGAGAGAGAGAGAGAGAGAGAGAGAGAGAGAGAGAGAGGGGGGGGGGGGGGGAAGAAAGATGAATAATACAGGAGAAATAGTGAAGTTGTGCCAGCAAATACGTGAAAAAGAACAACTAAGTGTCAAAGATCTCACGAGAATTAGATCTATACACAAACGTAGAAGCACTAAAAAGATCAGCGGAATTACGGTACAACAAAATAAAATGCGATAAAAACATTATTGTGGAATAATAACGGAAACATCGCTGAGTTAGAGGGACGCAAGAAGTATTTTAAAAAAAGGAAAACAGAAGCAATAACGTATAGAGATCGATCGCCGCAGCTCCAGAACACGGCGCTCAGAGCGTGACTCAATACTGCGACACTTGGCCGCGGGGCTGTGTGCCCGCAGGCGACACGCCATCGCGTTCGTTGACGTCGCCAGGTCATGAATAAAAAGTTAACAATCAATAGCGTTTGACGCGGCCAAGTCGCCACGAATCGGCCGGCACAGCCACCTGCGGCGGAAAGAGTTACAGCTGCTTCCCGCGGGACCAAGGGCGGATTACACACGAACTGGCGGCAGAGGAATAGGGCGGCTGGACTACTGTTTCAGTCGGACAAGAATGGGGACGTATGAAATGAATTACACACAATTAAATGAAAAGGTCGATGGAGACGAAACCAACGACGCACTGACAAGAAATGATATCAGTGCAAAGCGTTAAAATATGCTGAACTTGCAACGTGATGGGTGCACGATTGGGATGTTTGGGTACGACCCGTAACCTGTCTCGAGTACTGACAGTATAATGCACACCAGGCCTATTCTTAATACCAAGAATAATGCTGGAACACGTGTTTCATCGCGCACCTAGTGTCCCGAGGAGATTACTTTTCGTCAAGTAACCGGATTCGGAGGTATCTCTTGATAGTTATGTGTACTCCTGGACTACTATAAGGATGCCTACGAGTACTATAGAAGAAAACTTAGCTGATTACTGACAGTGCTGACGATGGTCAAAGACTCCGTAATATGGCATCTAGGCGGAAAGTAAGTTAAACTAGCGGCCATGTAACTGAAGAGCCAATGCATTTCTACTTCAGACAAGGCGACGCCTCCCACAGCGGTATGTAAGGCTCCACGGTTTCAGAAGGCGACTACTCAAACTACAAGACACGCAGAAAAAGACACACATTACTGGTTAGAGCATGCCCCCAAATTAATACGCGCCGCTTTGCGTGTATTTTGTGTCCTTGAATTCGCTAGACGCAAGTTAATCGTGCCAAAACCAGGCAGGCGTTGTCTGCAGCGGGAGCCACTGTTAAAATTAAGTTATGGAAAACAGCCACAAGTCGCACTTTGTATCTTTCATTGTGACCGATTTCGCTCTTCAAATGAATAAGAGCATCATCAGAACATAAAGTTCAAAGTTGGCTGACAGCATTAAAGATTGCCTTTACAGTAGGCTGACCTCTAAACATTAATTTGGCTGTACTATAGCACTTAAACTTACGTTTACAGTACAGTAGTAAGTCATGACATTCACAGCGCTGTCAATGTCAATGACGCTGACATCATGGAAGCCATGGATCAAGGTGTCAGGTACAGGCACTATTTCTTGATCTCCGAAAAGCGTTTTATTCAGTACCACGCCAGCGTAAGGTATAAATCGGAATTTCTGACTGGATCCAGGACTCCTACAATGACGACGGAAAAAGGGAGGGAGGGAGGGAGGGAGGGGGGGAGGGAGAGAGGGAGGGGGAGGGAGAGAGGGAGGGGGAGGGAGAGAGAGAGAGAGAGAGAGAGAGAGAGAGAGAGAGAGAGAGAGAAGAAATGACGAAAGGAAGAAGAAAGACAAAAAAAACCTGCGGCCACGAAAATTTGGTGCAAGAATAATCGGTACACACTGCAGGGGCATTTTCGAGCATACAATGGATTTTTTTTCCGAGGTACCCATGCAGGCTGGGACTGGAAGCGTGGCGCGGCGCCGGCACAATCGATACCTAACGGTGCCCCCCCCCCCCCCCCCCCCCCACCCTGTCGCCTTGGCGCCGTACCTGCCGGCGACATCCGCCCGCTCACAGAAGCTACGGAATGCCGTATACATGACCAGCTTCAGAGTTTACGCCGCACCACACTTCCCGCTCGCGTCTTCAGCAGTAATCGACGAGTACGCACCGTGGCCTGGCGCAGTCTATTGGTGATTGCTGATAACCCTGCGTCGTTAGTTTCCCCGAAAGACTGGAGGCCGAACTCACGCCAGCTCCAATCTAAAGCGGATTTAAAAAGCAATTGTTTTTAGGTCGATCTCGGTACGTCGAGGCAAAGTTTTTCGAGACGCGGCGGACAGAAATTAATCCCTACTGTACACTGCTTACCTGCACTAAGGGACAACTTTTCTAGCATTTAGCGCTGTAGTATCGCCTATAAGAAACGTTTGTCCACATTACTGACTTCTGTTTCGGTTAAATCGTTTGCTTAAGGGATAACAAGTTAAAACTCAAATCGTAAATTGTCAGCGTACGCGCCTGAAACCAAACTACGTGCTATTTACGTGCGAGGTTAGCGCTGATAACTAAAAATGGTTCAAATGGCTCTGAGCACTATGGGACTTAACTGCTGTGGTCATCAGTCCCCTACAACTTAGGACTACTTAAACTTAAGGACATCACACATATCCATGCCCGAGGCAGGATTCGAACCTGCGACCGTAGCAGTCGCGCGGTTCCAGACCGTAGCGCCTAGAACCGCTCGGCCACTCCGGCCGCCAGCGTTGGTAACTACCGTGCGTAGGGAGTAATCGACAGGTTACGGTGAAAAACTGACCGTTGAAATAGAGTAGCGGGCTACCAGATTCGTGGCTACCACGGCACTAGACCGAACACTGCTATGGGGGTTTGAAGCAAACCGATGCTGAAGCCAGTCATGGTCCCTGCGTATCCACAACGGACGAGCGGCCGCTAATTTCATTCTGGACTGTTTTCCAGGGTCGGCTACATGCAACACTGAGCGGAGTCTTGGAGACTACCAAGTTCACAGATCTGAAGGCGATCATTACTGGCACACCTAGTAATCAAAAATAAATCACATAAAATTCTTACCAACGAAGACGGAAACATATTCTGCAACTAACTGTGACCATATCAAGGTGAGGAGTCTCCGCTGTAAGGAAATGACAAAACTTAACAAAATTTCTTACGTAACTAGTGGGATACTTGGGTACTGGAGTAGTGCTAGTTAGTGTAAGAAAAACATGAAACTAACGAAAATTATTATTTATTCTGCAAAAATTCTGACAAATCACAACGGCACTTTTAGTTATGAACTGAACAAGTTATTTCCGGGTCCTTTCGGAATGTGAAGTTACCTCTTAAGGATAGGGTTCGCTAATGAAATTTCTATACAAAGTTTAAGATTGTTATTGACTTTGCAGGATGGCTGAGAGCTGCGCCTACTCAACTTGAATAATTATCCGTTAGAATCTTGCTAGGTACGGTCGAGGCTGTCGCGTGTGAAATACAGTGAAGTGTACTGTTGTGGAGGAAATATGGGGCTCACAAGAGCTGTAGCGCACAATACCGTAAGCTGCGATGACTGCTGTCTGCGATGCTCGCTGCTGACAAATGAGATAATTCTCTTTCTATCTGTATTGACCTTCGCCAATCAAACTCTCCCTACGCCTTGATGATGTCAAGGACTCCTATTCACCCCTAGTCTAACTATTGACGTGGTACACCGGTCAGATAGCCAGTCCACCGAGATGCCACTCAAAAATTCGCTCGCAGGCGTTTAACTATAACTCTGTCCGTTCACACCGCACAATAAGTGTGGCGGCCAACACAGTGAACAACACTTAATCGCAAGGACTCAATATAGAGTCGCACTCCGATTCGCTCTCGACAGACGTGCTCTCCCAGTGAAGTACTGAGGAGAGACTTGTTCCTCACTCTTTGAGTACACGTACAAGTGCAGACGCTCTCGTTACGTGTTGTCGCTCCGAGAGCGACAACGGAATGTCTCCTCTCCACGCCAGATGTGAAGGGGTATATCTTTCAGTCTCTTCCATTACTCCTTCAGCTCAAGGCGTCATGAATATCGTCTGCCAACCAGCATTGCTCTTCTAAAACGGGGGAATGACGTTTCGTTTAAGGCGACCAATCCAGAAATCTGTAGCATTGGCGTTTGGCGTTTGCTGTCTCCCTGTGAGAACCTCTGAAACTGTGTGCTATGTTTGTAACGAATGAGTAGGCTGGGCGCTCCCATACAATGTAGCGGAATTTGCTTTTAAGCCGAACACGGGGTCGTTCTGCCTTTCACTCGGGCAAACGCTGTCAGCTCTAGGGGCGGTCGCCGGCCAACGTAGATAGGTTAACTCGTCCTCTGAAGGGACCGGCCCCCCAGCATGCGGTTTGCCTCTCCCAAACTAAAAGCCCCTGAACTGTCGTGTCTTGAAAGTGTGTGTGTACGCCAGCCTCGAGTATTTCAATCTCGGTGTGCACTTGCGATTTACTAGTTATTTGCATATCGTTTATATGAATTCATACAACATTGACTTTATCTTACCGAGTTTGGGTTCGAATGAAGCGTCTTGGTCTGCGGAATATGATTGTGAGGGCGGAATATGTAGGCAATGAAGGTCAGGAGACCACGACGTCTTATACTGTGGGAAGACATTTTCGACTTTTTTTCTTATTGGCGTCTGTAGCTGTAAACAGTCAACTTTGAATGAATATCCGTTGGCGATGCACGGTCAGGATATAAAATGAAAACGAATAATTCTTCTTCGATTTGAGGGTGACTGATGAAATTGCGTTGAAGATTAGATGAAGTTTGTCGATACTTTACTACCACGGGGCAAATATATTTGAGCTGGGGTAAGTACGGTCGGACTGAGATACACTCCTGGAAATTGAAATAAGAACACCGTGAATTCATTGTCCCAGGAAGGGGAAACTTTATTGACACATTCCTGGGGTCAGATACATCACATGATCACACTGACAGAACCACAGGCACAAGACACAGGCAACAGAGCATGCACAATGTCGGCACTAATACAGTGTATATCCACCTTTCGCAGCAATGCAGGCTGCTATTCTCCCATGGAGACGATCGTAGAGATGCTGGATGTAGTCCTGTGGAACGGCTTGCCATGCCATTTCCACCTGGCGCCTCAGTTGGACCAGCGTTCGTGCTGGACGTGCAGACCGCGTGAGACGACGCTTCATCCAGTCCCAAACATGCTCAATGGGGGACAGATCCGGAGATCTTGCTGGCCAGGGTAGTTGACTTACACCTTCTAGAGCACGTTGGGTGGCACGGGATACATGCGGACGTGCATTGTCCTGTTGGAACAGCAAGTTCCCTTGCCGGTCTAGGAATGGTAGAACGATGGGTTCGATGACGGTTTGGATGTACCGTGCACTACTCAGTGTCCCCTCGACGATCACCAGTGGTGTACGGCCAGTGTAGGAGATCGCTCCCCACACCATGATGCCGGGTGTTGGCCCTGTGTGCCTCGGTCGTATGCAGTCCTGATTGTGGCGCTCACCTGCACGGCGCCAAACACGCATACGACCATCATTGGCACCAAGGCAGAAGCGACTCTCATCGCTGAAGACGACATGTCTCCATTCGTCCCTCCATTCACGCCTGTCGCGACACCACTGGAGGCGGGCTGCACGATGTTGGGGCGTGAGCGGAAGACGGCCTAACGGTGTGCGGGACCGTAGCCCAGCTTCATGGAGACGGTTGCGAATGGTCCTCGCCGATACCCCAGGAGCAACAGTGTCCCTAATTTGCTGGGAAGTGGCGGTGCGGTCCCCTGCGGCACTGCGTAGGATCCTACGGTCTTGGCGTGCATCCGTGCGTCGCTGCGGTCCGGTCCCAGGTCGACGGGCACATGCACCTTCCACCGACCACTGGCGACAACATCGATGTACTGTGGAGACCTCACGCCCCACGTGTTGAGCAATTCGGCGGTACGTCCACCCGGCCTCCTGCATGCCCACTATACGCCCTCGCTCAAAGTCCGTCAACTGCACATACGGTTCACGTCCACGCTGTCGCGGCATGCTACCAGTGTTAAAGACTGCGATGGAGCTCCGTATGCCACGGCAAACTGGCTGACACTGACGGCGGCGGTACACAAATGCTGCGCAGCTAGCGCCATTCGACGGCCAACACCGCGGTTCCTGGTGTGTCCGCTGTGCCGTGCGTGTGATCATTGCTTGTACAGCCCTCTCGCAGTGTCCGGAGCAAGTATGGTGGGTCTGACACACCGGTGTCAATGTGTTCTTTTTTCCATTTCCAGGAGTGTAGAAAGGATACCACACATACGTCACGCCGGTAAAGGGGAACAAAGCCATCTCAGAAATGTGGTCAACAGGCGGCGCACAACCACCTCAGGAGCGCAGGTAATTAAGGGCTGAGTGCGGCAGAAAGCGGCCATCACGTATTTACGAGATGTGACGGTCCGTGGCTGCGGCCGGGAACAATGGCCGACGGCTCCCCTCGCTCCTCCAGGATGTACAGACTAGTTTCTTTTCGCGCAGCTGGTTTCGTATACGACTGCAGCCACAGCGCCGCCAGTGTACACTCCAGTTTCGCCGTTTTGTGAATGCTGGAGTCGTCTCTGAAATGAAAGATTTGGCAGCTGCACGAGTTGCGGCGGAGTTAATGCTCGTCTGAGTGAAATCGCAGCATACGGAAAAAAGAAAAAGGGGTGTCAGCTCGACTGCTCAGCGACCCGCTGAAATAAATTGTTATTTCAATCATTGGAGACTGTCACCAGAACAGACCACGTTTATTCTAAACAGAATTTATAATTCAATAAGGAAGAAAGATGCCGTAATGCATGAAGCACTGTCACCACAACCGGGGCAACAGATCATATTCCGTTAATGGCAAGTCGAGATTCTTACTCTTATACAGTAATGTAGATATACCGTTTTCCAAAATCAAGAACTGCCATATTTAGCATCGTTCGCCTCGCAAGTGGAGACAGTAATTACTGTTTCACTTATGTTCATATACATTAAGCAAGAAGGGCAGCATCTGATGGTATTTTTGCAAGAAGTACTCCAAAATCGGCAACAGCGACCACAATTCTTGGCCTGCCACAAGATGCAGTTTGAATTGATGATAACGCATTTTAGTCAACACCATATTTAATAAGTTTTTATCAAACGATGGTCCGCCGAGCGTCAGATAAAGAATGTTCAATTACATACTGTTTAGAGCACGCCGCGTTGTAGAAAATGCGCTTGGAATTCTGGTTTCCATTCAGTTTTCCTTAAAAAAGAATCGCCCAGCTCCAACCACGGTATTTTAATCTCGCAGACGTTGGCCGTTCTACAGCTAGAGGTTTTGCTTGCCTGTGTCCTTCATTTGTATGCTGAAATTTATTCCTGAAATTCATCGTAACTGTAACGGCTATTCACGTACTACCTAAAGCGAGATTGAAAATTTGTGCTGCACCGGGACTCTAACCCTTATTTCTCGATTATCGTGGGCGGCTACCTTCTCGCTTACACTATCCGAGCACACTCCCGGACAGATCCAAACTTCCACTATGTCTCACAACTCGCTGTATCCTCTCAGTCCCTGTGCGGCACAAATTTCCATGTGTCGCTTTATATAGTGCACCTATAACTGTTAAAATTACGTTGACTTTCATGAACAAATTTCAATATTTGAAACTGTAATTCGTCATCAAATATCAATTGTAAGTGTACTACCAACTGAATAACTTTGCTCTACAGTTCTGATATCGTCAATACACTAATGTTCTGGTCCCGTAGGACGTTACTGAAATCCCACAAGCTCCTATGCATAGCACATATATCCACAAAGCGAATTTTTTTTTATGTTCCCCGCTTCATATTTCGGTTTGCCACTCTACAGACACGACGCCAAACTGCCAAACACGTGCAACTAGCGTAAAACCACTGATTGCGGTTATCCCATCAGACATTATGTCTTCTTTTGCAAAGGCACCAACGAGTTGGTCAAACGGTCACCGCACATGCGCAGTAGCCGGTAGCGCAGTTGCGTGTAACGCTTTTGCTGTACGCTCTGGTGCTCGTCATAACAAGTAGTTCCACACCTTAAAACTCTGGATACATGCCATTCATCTGTCCTTGCACGTACTATTGATATGGTGCCTGTATATTGGGGAAGCACACATTCACTACGTGTTCCAAAAACTGCGTGCACTTAATTTCGCAATTAGACCCTCCGTTATTATAGCACACAACAGCTTCAGGGACACAATGAACCCGGAACTCTCATTCCAGGACGTATTAGACAATATACTGGAGCGATTTAGTTCAGTCAGAAAGGATGTTTTAGCCCAAATGCGAACTGTGACCCACGTGTGGTGTTAGTTCATTACAAATCCTGTATGGACCTCGGACCACTGTTACACCGATGTCGCAATGCATCTACACGCTGCTGACATTTCTGGTTGACAATATGGATTACGATTCAATAAATACAACAACCGATTCTCTTTCTGGTAGCACGTTGTTTGTATTCAGGATTCCACACTCTTTTTCAACATAATCTCCATTCAACGCTACGCCCTTACCGTCTTACTGGGAGAGCCTTCGTGTGCCTCCATAGCACCACTCTGATCGACGTCGGACCCGAGGTGTTGCTGCGTCAATAACCTCTCCATCATCCATGCACTGCTTCCTGCGGACTGCATCTTTCATTAGGCCAAATATATGTAAGCCGGAAGCTGTGAGATCCGGGCTGTAGGTCGCATGAGGACGAACAGTCCCACCAAGTTTTGTGAGCTCCTCTCAGATGCACAGACTCGGGTGAGGCCTTGCGTTCTCGTGCTGAAAGAGAAGTTCGACTGCATTTTTGTGGCGACGAACACGCTGACTTCCGTTTCTTCAGTTTCCCGAGGGTAGTACCATTCCCCTTTAGAGTCGCAGGCGACAGCCGTCATGACTTTACCGGCTGAGGGTGAGAGACTGAACTTTTTTTTCCGCGCCACTCAGTGGATGGCTAGTTTGTTTCCGATTCGAAGTGATGAACCTATGTTTCATCGCCTGTGACAATGTTCGACAAAAATTATCACGATCAGCCGCGCAAACAACTCCACCCATGCGGCAGGGAACCCACGTGGCACACACCTGTGAGTACTGGTGGACGAGTGTGTCAGTACTATCGACAGAGACGTGCAGTTGATCAGCGAGGTGTCATCCGTCGATTATCTCGAATGACAGTGCCGGCACGTTGCAACACTGCAGCATTCGCAGTAGAGATGGGTCGAACTCGTTCATTCATTTCACTCTTTGCCGTGAAGCGTTCAAATGAAGTAGTTCATTCATGAAGTACGGAAGCCTGGCGAAGTTGCCCAGTTCGCCGTTCAGCCGCGGCTACGCTCGCTTCGGTTCGCCTCGCTCGTACAATAAAGCTTCGTAATACTTCATATTTTTACCAACAGATGGCCGAACTATGCAGTAACGTGCACGCAACGTTTTGCGTCTTACAGCGTCTGAGTTAACTCAAATACAGGATGGTCGAAGGGGACAAAGGAAAGATAAACAGAGAAGCCTGTCACATATAAAGAAGGTATTACGTTTAATCTTGCTCGACATTTTCTCATGAAGCGCCAAAAAGAGTCTTCATCTGCCAAGTGAAACCTTATTTGTTGTATTTATGGACTGAAAACTAGGGCTACCAACGAAATGCAGTCCAAGTTTATATTCCTTTTAAAATTTAATCCAAAATAGAATGAGTATGTTTACCACTGTCACAAAGTCTATATACATACACTAAGTAATTATTCAGAAGTTTTCCTGGAGATTTTATTTTTATTGAGAATAATAACCCTCTAAATTCAAAACGTAAACTGTCACCTGTAGTCATTGGTACGACTTCAGGTAAAATCCCTCTTTATTTTATTCGAAAGCAGTTTTTGTGTCTGTTCACGCTTATACAATGGTTAGCAACACGCGATCGCGTAAAAGTAATGAAATTTGGGGTTTCTTCGCCGATTTAGGTTATGTGAAAGCAAAGTGCAACTGTTGTTCTAAGTGTATTTCACCGCGCGATTCGTCGACAGGCAGTACAGGGAGGATTGAAGTGAAGGGAGAGTGAGTGACGTAGCGCCAATGTAGTGGGAGAGGGACAGGGGAAGAGAGTGAGTGAACGAACTAGAAAAAAAGTGTGGAGTGTACTATCTGTGGAGAGTTTGAAGTACCAGTTCACTGAAATTGAGTGGTTAGTTCACACTTCACTGGAGTGAAGCGTTCATTTAAACGACTCATTCACGAGCTCCCCATCACTAATTCGCAGCAGTGCGCGACGCTTCGGCCAACCTCTCACCGTGCTTCTGCAAACATTCTGCAAGCGCCTTCGAATATCTGCGATGCTCTGATTTTCCGCCAAACAGCTCTCTGCTTGGAACGCACCTCAGTTACAGACGCCATTTTGAAGGCTGCGTATAGCGCCACCACCTAACGGACCTTCGTGACACTACAGGGGCTGAAGCTGGAATATTCCATGTTCCACAACAAATTCCGCGGTTTTTCAACCGAAATTGGCGGAGAAAAAATGTGTTACATTACTTACTGTACACCCCTCGCAATTTAGAAGGAACAGCGGAGGCAATTCAACGAACTCAAGACAGAAAACCTATGTTACACGAACAGTTTTAAGTTTGTCAAAAAAAAAGTGTTCAACGCTGTGGAAAATAGGCTTCCACTGAAGCTGAAGGCTGCAGTGGAAACCACGTGGATTCTTAAATTTGTCGCTACTATCTCCTTCCACTCCTAACTGTAACACGGGGAACAAACTTAGTGAAAGAAATGGAAAACTAGAACAACACTGTTCTCATATGAGCACGTCTGCTTCTTTGTTACTGTGACTTCATAAATAGACAAGTAGAAAGATATAGTTGTCTGTATATTAAGGATTCTGATTTGGTTCCCTAATTCAATCACTGGGACTGGGGTTTTCCGTGGCTTTTCCACGTGACTACTGCCAGACGATAGGATTAATTCTATGTATAAAAAATGGTTCAAATGGCTCTGAGCACTCTAGGACTTAACTTCTGAGGTCATCATTCCCCTAGAACCTAGAACTACTTAAACCTAACTAACCTAAGGACATCACACACATCCATGCCCTAGGCAGGATTCGCACCTGCGGACGTAGCGGTCGCGCGGTTCCAGACTGTTCGCCTAGAACCGCTCAGTCACCCCGGCCGACAATTCTATGTATATTTCAAGTAATTCATCCATCGTCTAATGACACATTTTGCAGTACTTTTATATGTAAATTTCTGGGTGCTTCCGCTTTGCGTCCATGCTGACATTTAAAAAAGGTCAACTGCAAGTCGTTTACTATACTTCAAATATAATCTCAGTTTCCTATGATATTACAAAACAATTAATGCTATTATTAAATCTTTTAACGAAGCAGTGTCTTCTATTTTATTGAAGTCAATACAATACACGGAAATCAAATGGAGCCGATGTCACTGTACTCTATGATGGATCAACAAATCGATCGACACCCGTGTGGGAAAAGCCCCATTTGAATGATCAAAACATTTACTTTCGCTGGAAACGGCTTTGCCTGTGGCATACACATTGAAACGTAAAAAAAGAAGTGTTTTAATTATTCAGTTATCCACAAAAACAATAACTAATTGCCATAATTAACATCAACATAACGAGTTTGAAAAGCCAGAAGATAAACTGTTTTGGCGATATCGTTGCAAACAAACCCCTCGGTATGCGCACGTAAGACGATGCACATGCGATTGTCGCACTGCAGAATTAGCAACTAAATGTTCAGAAATTAAGATGAAGACGGCTATAATTTTTATTATTAATCACGTATACGCCCTATAGAACCACGCGAGGTACAATCAATCAATGTCGCTTTCGATCGTTGGCCTTCCTTTGTGTCCAAATTTGTTTCATCCCTTCAGAATGAAATCATCTCAGCACGGTGTTATACCGACTACTTTCAGAGCTTCCTTAAACGCAGCGATCCATTTAGTTGGCTCAATTTTGGCCTTCCTTCTGTTTTCGTAGAATCCTACTATTTGTTTTGTCAACCTCGTGAAAAACCTTTTTTATTTTTACATATTTCGTGTTCAAAAACTTTGGTGCTTCTTGGTTGCACATAATATACTCCGTTTTTTCGAATGATATTTCAAGTCCTACTTTTTCCGCAACTTCTTTAAGAGTTTCAGTTCGTTTTTGAGCTGTAGTATTGACCCTAGTTAAAATTGGCAGATCATCTATAAAGACGAGGCAATCTACTCTAATGTTACTGACTGATGTATATTTTGACTGGACTTTTGCTCTCGCCTTTTCATAATTACCTGTTCCAAAACACAGACAGTAATGGGGAGAGGCCATCTCCCTGTCTGACATCAAATGATTCAGAAATTTCTCCCACGAATCTAGCTTTAGGGCTAGTGTCGGTAAACGTTTCCTTAGGCAGTGTTATAGTTTTATTATCTAGCACTTGTTCCTTTAAAATTTGGAGAGAGATTCACGATCAACTGAGTTGTACGCCTTTTTAAAATTCATAAAAGTACATACAATATTGTTACTAGAAATTCTTTTGTGTCTAAGGATTACTTTTAAATTCAGAAACTGTTCCGGACAGGATCTGTTTGGTCTAAAGCCTGCTTGGTATTCACCAATTTTAGATTCTAACTATTCTTGGGCTCGATCAAATAAACATTACGAGAGAATTTTGTATGTGGCCGGGAGAAGAGAGATTACTCGGTAATTATACTACCGGCCATTACAATTGCTACACCACGAAGATAACGTGCTACAGACGCGAAATTTAACCGACACGAAGAAGATGCTGTGATTATTCAAATGATTAGCTTTTCAGAGCATTCACACAAGGTTGGCGCCGGTGGCGACACCTACAACGTGCTCACATGAGGAAAGTTTCCAACCGACTTCTCATACACAAACAGCAGTTGACCGGCGTTGCCTGGTGAAACGTTGTCGTGATGCCTCGTTAAGGAGGAGAAATGCGTACCATCACGTTTCTGATTTTGATAAAGGTCGGATTGTAGCCTATCCCGATTGCGGTTTATCGTATCGCGACATTGCTGCTCGCGTTGGTCGAGATCCAATGACTGTTAGCAGAATATGGAATCGGTGGGTTCAGGAGGGTAATACGGAATGCCGTGCTGTATCCCAACGGCCTCGTATCACTAACAGTCGAGATGACAGGCATCTTATCCGCATGGCTGTAACGGATCGTGCAGCCACGTCTCGATCCCTGAGTCAACACATGGTGACGTTTGCAATACAACAACCATCTGCACGAACAGTTCGACGACGTTTGCAGCAGCATGGACTATCAGCTCGGAGACCATGGCTGCGGTTACCCTTGACGCTGCATCACAGACAGGAGCGCCTGCGATGGTGTACTCGACGACGAACCTGGGTGCACGAATGGCAAAATGTCATTTTTTCGGATGAATCCAGGTTCTGTTTACAGCATCATGATGGTCGCATCCGTGTTTGGCGACATCGTGGTGAACGCACATTGGAAGCGTGAATTCGTCATCGCCATACTGGCGTATCACCCGGCGTGATGGTATGGGGTGCCATTGGTTCCACGTCTCGGTCACCTCTTGTTCACATTGACGGCACTTTGAACAGTGGACGTTACATTTCAGATGTGTTACGACCCGTGGCTCTACCCTTCATTCGGTCTCTGCGAAACCCTACATTTCAGCAGGTTAATGCACGACCGCATGTTGCAGGTCCTGTACGGGCCTTTCTGGATACAGAAAATGTTCGACTGCTGCCCTGGCCAACACATTATCCAAATCTCTCACCAATTGAAAACGTCTGGTCAATGGTGGCCGAGCAACTGGCTCGTCACAATACGCCAATGAACTGTGATATCGTGTCGAAGCTGCATGGGCAGCTGTACCTGTACACGCCATCCGAGCTCTGTTTGACTCAATGCCCAGGCGTATCAAGGCCGTTATTACGGCCAGAGGTGGTTGTTCTGGGTACTGATTTCTCAGGATCTATGCGCCTAAATTGCGTGAAAATGTAATCACATGTTAGTTTTAGTATAATATATTTGTCCAATGAATACCCATTTATCATCTGCATTTCTTCTTGGTGTAGCAATTTTAATGGCCAGTAGTGTATTAACATCGGTTCTATCCCCATTTTTATGCTATCGATGAATTAGGAGAGTTTTCCAGTCCTCAGGCATTTGCTTTGTTTGCCAGATATGTCCTATTAGTTGAGTGATCCGTTTCATAGTGTCAGGGCCAGCTGATTTTAGTAGTTCTGCAATTATACCGTCTTCTGCGGATGCTTATTGTTTTTAAGTTTTTCAAAATAATTAGCAAGTATCTCACAATTTACCTCGTTGTTACGAGCCAAACTGCAATTTTCATTTCTGAAGCAAAGACTTTGTGGTTAGTAACGGGTTAGTTTTGTTATGAATGTTTTATAAAAGTTTCTTGTATTGTTCCCCTGCTAGTCTTTTTAGATTTCTAGAAGTTGGGCATTTTCGTAGTTTCTTTTAGTCTGTCGGATTATATGTTTCTTTTCTTACAGTTAGAAAGGTGATGTACGTATTTTCAGTTTTCTCACTATTCCAAATTTTGAACGCCTAGACTTAACTGCTGTCACACAATCCGCGTTCCACACAACGTGTTTTTGTTTCTTTCGAAGCGGAATTAAATTTTGCGCTGTTCAGACGAACTTTCCTTTTAGGCTTTGCCAACTGTTGGATTGTTTTTTTGTCAAGTTCGCTTGTTAGAGTTGAGGTTATTTTAGCAGTGTCAAATTTTGGGACAACATTTTCTGTTTGGAATAGTTTTTGGACATTTTAAATTTCTTTGTAGTTAGGACATGAAATTGCTGCATGATCGATTTGAAATTCCGCAATAAAGGCATTGGGTGGACACCAAGGTTTTTGTTTAGGATTCTTTTTAAAATGTGTTGACATGATCTGAAGGTTAAAATTTTTGCATGTTTCAACAAGTCTGTGACCACTTTGGTTTGTTCATTTATGCTCGGGAAATACACCCACAATTTTTTTTTCTCTTTACCTGATTGGACATTAAAATCACCCATTAAAATTTTAACATGTTTGAGGGAATTTCCGAGATGGTGAGTTTTAACGTTTTCCAAGCTTCACTGACTTCTCCAGGTTTTTTACGGTTATCCTCATTGACTGGCATATGGGCATTAATTAAAGTGTATGCTTTATTTGCGCATTTAAGAGGAATTACCATTAGTCTATTATTAATGGATTTTACCTCCTTTCTTGAATTTAAAATATCTTTGGGGAGTGCAAAAGTGACTTTCAAATGTGGTGTCTTTTAAGTATTCTTTTATGAGTTTTACTTTTAAAGAGACAGTAATTGTCGAAATCCATGGTGTTATTGTCTGTCATTCTGTGAAGTGCTAAATTTTGAATATTCTATTCTTTTGAGGTATCTCCCAATTTATGAAGCTTATTTGGTTGAAAAAGTGTTTGTATGTTAAGAGTTGCAAAAAATGTATTTGTTTTGGTTTTAAGTTGGATCACACTGCATTTTAATCTGGCTGCCACAGAATCCGGAAGACCAGCTGCGCCAGTAATAACGGCGGTGGACTGACCACCTGGGATGATACTGTGAGTATCGAAAAGCTGCATGATGATTTGTAACTGGAATCAGGTGGGCTTGAGTACACTCATTGAGTGAACTCAGAGTGTTAAGACTGGAAGGGTTAGTTTCAGGACATAAATTTCAGCCGCACCACTGGTGAACAGACGCTGACGACTTTGCTGTTTGCTACAAGAAAGATGCCTTCTAGACCATGGAGTCGCTACTTCACTTTCAAATAGCCTGGCTGAGTGCACCCCTTCCAAATCTTGCCGCAAAGAAAAAATTCCCTGGGTTCTCCGCTTGGCCGTTTGACAACCTGACTGCTCAGTTACCCACACTGAGTCCACCGATACTATATTTATAAATGAGAAATGAAACACTATGAATGTTTTAAGGAAGGTGTAAAACCTCTCCAGCTAAAGCTAATTTGTACCATAAAAACGCATAGGACATTAGAATATCGTACTTTGTAGACCTCGATATTCCAAGCAATAATTTTTCTTTTCAGAAGTAAATTACTAGATAATCTAATAGGAGCTAGATATTTCGAATCTAATATCTACATTTGTAGTCCTAAAAACAGTAATCTTTCAGGAGTGTCTCATTCTAATGAAAGTCTTGTTCTTTACTTTTAATTTCTGAATTAACAGCGAAATTATCTCCTTCGCGCTCGATACGACTTCACCGTTTCTTAACCTCAGTAGAAGTTTGACTGAAAGATTTTCAAGAAAGAGAAAACTGACGTGTAGCTTACTGTAATCTTACATTTCTACCCGCTGACGCAAATGAATCTTCTGATATCAGGAAGATTACACAGTTAGAAAACCCTGAAAATTATACTGTTCACATCAGCCGTGACGTTACTTTAAGCACGCCTAGGCGCTTTTGATAGGAATGAATGACCTATGGTACCAACGTCAAAACAATCCGTATGACGCTTCTACTCACTATATAGCTTGCCTTTCGCGTACTTACAATAGTCTATCTTCTTTCTGGATTAAGGTCGTACGCACCTGCAACAGCAAGAAAATGAAAATTATTACAAATTCCAGTCATTTTAATAGTAAAACGTAATATACAGAACCCGCTGTATTTCTCGAGGCGGATTGTCAACAACATATTTAGAAACGCCTATCAGAATTGCTGCACAAAAGCTGTAATTATTATTCTTGATTTGTAGAGTGTAGCTACTACATAAGCATGTGGACATTTGTTTCAGTGTGCGATTAAAATATTTCTTGTGGTTCGAAGTAACAAATCGCAATACTTATTTTGTTACTACACACGTGAAATATTTGTGTCATTCTTTCAAAGGTGACATACCAAATAACTTCTACGGTATTGGGAACTACACTGAAAACCACTGCAGTCTGTCAGGCACAAACTGCAATAATTACGTACCATCATAGGGACGCTTCTGACAATTCGACAGAGACGAGGGAAAAAAGGAATGAAAACGTTTCCTTCAGTGTGGTGTGTGAGTGTGAGTGTGTGTGTGTGTGTGTGTGTGTGTGTGTGTGTGTGTGTGTCCTGCACCTACACGGTAAACTTATCTTCTGTAATCGTACCGTCTAACCAGCTGCCTCGTATTCCAGCAAACAGAACTCGGTCTGGACGTGCAAGCGTGGCCTCCATCGGCGCCGCACAGCCAGACACGCAGCCAAATTACAATTCCTGCCCAGACTAGTACAAGCCGGTGGCCAGCAGCGCCTCTAAAAATAGTGACTACCGGCTGTGTCGCTCAAGAAGAGGTATACCTTGTGGGGATCCGTTTGTGCAGTCCCTTGGTCCACTCAGTTCAACAATTTTTTCTTCTGAAAGCCCACAATAATTCCCATCACCTAAACGGTTATCAAACAATTAACTACTTAAGAGTAAATCTACTTAAGAATAAAAGGGGTATTTGCTGCACTGTAAGTAAGTTGATACGAAGCCCCCCCCCCCCCTTACTGATGTTCAGATATCACAAGAAACAATATTCTAAATCTCCTGTTTCTGTTTGAAATAATATTTTTCTTTGATCTGTGTATTTCTGAAGTTAAATTTATACCCACCTACAATGACTGCAGGACCTGTACAAATCTCTGTGTCATTTCTTACCGTGCATTCCTATAATGTTCGTAATGAAAGTTACTGTTCGTTGTCACTTGTAAATTGTTGAATGATTTTGTTGCAGTTCTATTTGTAGTATTGCTTTTCTCAAGAACGTCACCATCCCGTATTATAGGTCCTCGAACTCACTATGACGCTACTGAGATCGTTGATAAATTTTCCAAGTCCTATCTCAAGTGATTTAAAGTTACAAAAGTTACTGTTACCAACGCGGGATGCGATAAAGTTTATTATCGCTAATTATTGGCATCAGACTATGCGAACTGACGAGGAAGTTTCATTAAAAAGTGTGGAATGTGAGTCTCGTGACAACAAATGCCACAATATGGGGATTCACTGAAACCAAGCATCGCCGGAGGACCGACAGTTTCATTTACCAGCGACATCTGGGTCCGAAGCTACAGCAGTAGCACCACTGTATTAGAGACTTCCTATATGATGTCAAAATTATCAGACTTGGTTCAGTACACAATTCCTCGTTCACGAAAGTCGACGAAACGAAATCCTGTACTGCATTACTAAAGCTGGCGAATTCCCTAGGAGCAGTCAACAGACAATGTACAAGTTTTTGAAAGAAATTTCCGCCACTTAATCGTTAATTCATCATTTATTTTACACACTCATGAATTTGGATTTATAACCATTCTCAAGTGCATGTTGAAATGTTAAAATTTCTGGTATATCACAGCCATGTCAGACATATTTTATTATTTCAACATGAGTAGTAGTATAAAGAAAGCATCACCACCTCACACTGCAGGCTGTCTGCATCAGAGGCAAGCATACATTCACAGGCACACCTAACGTTCTCTTTTCAGTGACAGGACATTAAACTACTGTTCTGCTAATTGTATTATGACCTCCTTGTGGATAATCCATCCTTCCAAGAAACCCCCGAACCCCTCTTCCTCTTCTTCCTCCCCCCCCCTCCTCCTCCCCCGCCCATCTGGAACACTTCCAGGCCTGTATTAATCTAATACGCCCTCCCACTATCACTTTATTTACTAATTAATTAAATCGATCAATTAATTAACCCCTCCCTCACCTGGAAATTGGCAGGGAAAAGACTCAGTTGACTGTCCATTTGTCGGGAAATCAATTGCCGTGTATGGGACATGGTTTAAACAATTTCTGGTAGACAAGGCAATGTGTGCAGTGTTATTTATTTACGGAATATATGGGATACAAAGCGGTCTATGAAAAATAGTTTATTTATTTAATTCAAGAATTCGTTAGGAAATCGATTGCAGTCTGCAGAATATTTAAACAATTGCGGCACTTTTTCATTCTGATCGCGTGTAAAGAAATATGTAATTACTCTGCCACAGGTCGCATAGGCAAGTCTGAAAAGCTTTCTCGTGCCTCGCCACCCACATAGGCTGCCTGGGGATCAGGTGCACCAGTGGACTTGCAAACGCGTGTGCTTGCCGCACAGCAGTAGTAAGGCAACAAGGACTCTAGTGCATTTTGTTGATGTGGGTTGCCTACATCAGGGGCAAACCTATTGTTCTCCTTTGACTGACAGGTACTTAACCGATTGTTCTCCTTTGCTTGACAGGCCCTTAACCTGTTGTTCTGTTAAGTGGTTTTTCCTTGTCAACGCAATTAAGGGGCTCCGGAAAGGCTCAAAATCATGAAAAGTTCAATTTTTACTTTTTTGCGTTTTCTGAATCTGCAGACTATTACCTTTTAATAGATATATAATTTATTCAATTCCGAAGACTACAACTATTTTTAAATTTTTTTTGAAATGTGTTCTACATGGGCGTGACCCACTGTGGCGCTGTTAAACTGCTGTCAAATGGTGTTATTATTAACGTCCGTGTTCATCAGGTACATTTCAGTGATGTGAGATAAAGTATGTGTTGTGGCTAACCTGTGATGGTTCAATATATATCGCTGGTGTGATTGTCGATTGTTTCATGTTTATTTACTCTGTCGTTATCTCGAAAATATTCGTAATTAATTCTGTTTCTTGAGTCTCTGTTTTGTTGAAGTATAATAATGAGTGAAAGTAAAGTTATTAGAAATCCTCTGAAGGCTTTTAAGAAAAGGAGAAATGTTGGAAAGCCAAAGGTATGTGTTATTACAGTAAACAATAAAGACGATAACCAAGTGAGTGAACCTAACCTCTCAAGTACACCTGCGCATAGCAGTCAAAGTGGGAAAGAAAATACTTCACAGAAGAAGCTTGGTTCAATGAGTAAAAACTATGAATGTTTTATGGGCGAATCGGATGTGAATGAAATATTTGATATGTCGGTTCTCAAAGGAATTTTTTAAAACTGTGTAAGATGTATTCATTGTAGTGAAGTTGGTCTGGAACTCTCCATAATAAAGCACGTAGGACTTGCTAGTGAAATACAACTGAAATGTGACAAGTGTTCATACATGACCACCTTTTGGAACAGTGTTGCAGTAGCTGCAACTGAAGAAAATGGTAGCAAAATCTACGAACACAACAACGAGCGATGCTTGCTTTAGACAAGGAACGCCTTCGGGCTGCAGACAGGGCTGTAAAGAGTCTAGAAATACAAGCAAGAGTAAACAGGAGGAGGAACAAGAGGAAGCTGGAGGAGGAGTTTGCAGAGGATGAAGATAATCCATCCTATGGACCTGGAATGCACTAAAAAGTTAATCCAATCTTTGTCGCTCGATTCCCAAAACTTTTATTTTCTCATACTAATTACATGTTTTCTAAGGATCTTCCAAACATATTTGTTTCAAACTTTCAGTAAATGTTACACAGTACCTTCTGCATAATTTAACACAGCCTTTTTCCAAAAAACTGTATATTTTTGAATATATAAATAAAAAATTGCACAAACATGTTGTGAATTTTCATTACAATTGAAAAAAATCATCTTTAATAACTGAACTAAAATTTTGTAAAATCCCTGAGTTAAGTTGTAGCCCATATTCCAATAAATAATCTGTAAAAAGTTCAACTTACTACCTCAAATACTTTGTGAGGAAAGATGTAATTTATAAGCGTTATTTTAACATTGCAAGTATAGGGCGTTCCGGAGGCCCTTGACCTATTTTTCCCCAGCCCCTCCCACTCAAACTCCCCTCCCCCCTCAGGAAACTTTCCCCCTCGCTGTTACAGGTACACTTTCAGGTCTGAGTTAACCTATTCTTCTGTTAAGTGGTTTTTATTGTCACTGTACTTAACCTATTGTTCCCTCCCCTCCCACCCTCTCCTCCTCCCTCAGAAAATGGCAGGAAAACGGCTCAACTGATCGTTCATTTGGAGGGAAATCGATTGCTGCGTAAGGAACATTGTTTTAGGGGATTCAAGGCTTTTCAGGTCTGAGTTATTGGAATACACCATGTCACTAATATCAATTGATTGACTACTTAATCAAATTGATCAATTAAATAACCTCACCCCTCCAGTACACCCCCCTCTCTCCTACCCTCTCCTTCCCAGAAAATGGCGGGAAAAAGACTCAATTGATTGGTCATTTGGAGGGAAATCGATTGCTGTGTATGGAATATTGTTTTAGGGGATTCAAGGCAGTGTATGGAATAAATGGAAATGGTATATTGTTTATTTATAAACAAAATTTGTTTGTGGGGGTTGGATTTCTCTTGCTCATCATTCTCAGCTGTTTGGAAACATGTAGTCCTGTAAGAAGTAATTACATGTGGCAAACATGTTGCATAACGTAATGTTCGGCACTGTACACATAACCTAATGTTCATCACTTTGTCGCCACGTAATCTATTGTCCTGTTAACTGGTTTTCCATCTCACTCCCTTTTCCTTTAACTATTGCACCGCCTTTGATACCAAAGTAAGTAATTAGTTATGTCCTCCCACCATTTTCTGGTACACTTTTCGAATTTCACGTGCTTTAGAACGCCATTTCTGGCGCAGTCCTCTTTGTCACCCACCTCCTTAAACTATTGTATTACATTTTACATAAAAATTATTCAAATTAACTTAGTGTTCTGCACTTAGTTCTGCTCCATGTCACACACAGCCTCCCCTTAACTATTGTACCATTAACACAACATTGATATAAAAAATTTATGCAAATTAATTAAATCTATATTCTTCACATGTATGGGGTAGCTTTTTTTAATTTGCAGCATCCTATTAGTCTTAGAGAATTGTTCGTTTATATGGGGGCCCTTACCAGTTGGGTCTGATTCAAGTGGCTGAGAAGGTCCAAAGAAGAACAGCAAGATTCGTGCCTGGTACATTTAGCTATCGTGAGAGCATTACAAATCATATTGAAAGTTTGAAGTGGGGCAGAATTGCGTATAGACGACGCGCTGAATGGAAGGGGCTGCTCCCTAAATTCCAAAATCCTATCTTCCCTGAGGATGTAGAGCATATACTATTACCACCAACTTTCATATCGCACAATGATCACCATTCAAACATGAGGGAAATGAGAGCTCCTACTGAAAAAAATAGAGAAAACTCACATTTCCACTGGGAAATACTGATGTCGGTGATGTATCAGATTCCAAAGCATCCCTATAATTTACAAAGTCAACTAAGGCGTCTCTCATGTCTACACTACCAGCAAACGTGTCTTCCACATGCTAGATGCACACAGCAGAATCGATCTTCTCTCAACTAAATAAAGGCGGAAAATGTGTAGAAGCAATCAACGAACAATTTACATCGTAGGGAATAATGGTCCAGCACAAACACACCTCCATATTCAATCTTCACAAATTTCCACGTCATCACGAAAACTATACAACACATACTAAGTATCAGTTTGCTGTCTCCATTCGGACGGCCTCTGTCATTAGCTGGAAACATGAATCATTCCCACCACAGGCCACGCATAGATAGAATCATCGTATGAAATTGGTCACATATATATTTGATTGCTATACTTACAATTAAATGTTATGATTGCAGTTTCAGATGAATGACATTTGAAAATGAGAGAAGTATAGGAAATACATCCTGATGACAGCTGTGGTTCTGGAAATAGAAATATCTGTACCTTCCTTATGATGGACATTTCCTTTGCACATGCCGGAACACAAACACGTACTTTATAAGCCTGATGCCCAAGGCGAACCTATCACACACCGCCTAATACTAAGTATAATACACTCCTGGAAATGGAAAAAAGAACACATTGACACCGGTGTGTCAGACCCACCATACTTGCTCCGGACACTGCGAGAGGGCTGTACAAGCAATGATCACACGCACGGCACAGCGGACACACCAGGAACCGCGGTGTTGGCCGTCGAATGGCGCTAGCTGCGCAGCATTTGTGCACCGCCGCCGTCAGTGTCAGCCAGTTTGCCGTGGCATACGGAGCTCCATCGCAGTCTTTAACACTGGTAGCATGCCGCGACAGCGTGGACGTGAACCGTATGCGCAGTTGACGGACTTTGAGCGAGGGCGTATAGTGGGCATGCGGGAGGCCGGGTGGACGTACCGCCGAATTGCTCAACACGTGGGGCGTGAGGTCTCCACAGTACATCGATGTTGTCACCAGTGGTCGGCGGAAGGTGCACGTGCCCGTCGACCTGGGACCGGACCGCAGCGACGCACGGATGCACGCCAAACCCGTAGGATCCTACGCAGTGCCGTAGGGGACCGCACCGCCACTTCCCAGCAAATTAGGGACACTGTTGCTCCTGGGGTATCGGCGAGGACCATTCGCAACCGTCTCCATGAAGCTGGGCTACGGTCCCGCACACCGTTAGGCCGTCTTCCGCTCACGCCCCAACATCGTGCAGCCCGCCTCCAGTGGTGTCGCGACAGGCGTGAATGGAGGGACGAATGGAGACGTGTCGTCTTCAGCGATGAGAGTCGCTTCTGCCTTGGTGCCAATGATGGTCGTATGCGTGTTTGGCGCCGTGCAGGTGAGCGCCACTATCAGGACTGCATACGACCGAGGCACACAGGGCCAACACCCGGCATCATGGTGTGGGGAGCGATCTCCTACACTGGCCGTACACCACTGGTGATCGTCGAGGGGACACTGAATAGTGCACGGTACATCCAAACCGTCATCGAACCCATCGTTCTACCATTCCTAGCGGGCAAGGGAACTTGCTGTTCCAACAGGACAATGCACGTCCGCATGTATCCCGTGCCACCCAACGTGCTCTAGAAGGTGTAAGTCAACTACCCTGGCCAGCAAGATCTCCGGATCTGTCCCTCATTGAGCATGTTTGGGACTGGATGAAGCGTCGTCTCACGCGGTCTGCACGTCCAGCACGAACGCTGGTCCAACTGAGGCGCCACGTGGAAATGGCATGGCAAGCCGTTCCACAGGACTACATCCAGCATCTCTACGATCGTCTCCATGGGAGAATAGCAGCCTGCATTGCTGCGAAAGGTGGATATACACTGTACTAGTGCCGACATTGTGCATGCTGTGTTGCCTGTGTCTGTGTGCCTGTGGTTCTGTCAGTGTGATCATGTGATGTATCTGACCCCAGGAATGTGTCAATAAAGTTTCCCCTTCCTGGGACAATGAATTCACGGTGTTCTTATTTCAATTTCCAGGAGTGTACTTCACCAATAAATGATTGCAGACGATACAAAATAATACTGACCGAATATCAACGATGGGTGGGCATGTCTAATAAGTTTTTCTTGCGAGTGCTACCACCGCGTTTAGAAAGAGAGGCATAATCGTCTTACCAACCGCTATATGTTTTAAATAAAAACAACCATATTACCATCACAAGTGGTCTTCGTTCTACAGGTCACACAAGTATCCACGTTAAAGGCTATACCGGCTTTATAAGTCCATATATGGCATTACCTTATGACGTGGTTTTTCCAGACAAATACCATGACACTGATGGCCAGAGTGTATGTTATCACACCAGCAGTGCAGTTACACGTTGCCGACAGTGCACCCTCGTAATAAAATCATAGAATTTTGAAAGTGATTCGGCTAAGGAGTGTGGTATGAAACAGATATTTGCAACCCCTCACCCTGCCACCAGGCCAGTATTTGTAATGCATTCTGCCTCAATGCCATATCATATTTCTGGCCCTCTCATATCTCGAAACGAGCCACCTTCTCTGCTACATTAAAATTCTGACATGGTTTTAGGTAACCCCTTTGTATCTTGCAACAGCCCTCAGACTCTGCACTACCATCCCCACAGCTTTGTGCATGTGATTGTTCCAATGTTAAGTCGGAACTGCGTAGAAGTCGGAGAAAGCTATATCTACCACCTTCAGCAACCCGTGTAGAAACAAGCGAAGCTGAATTACTGTGACAGAACTGTGTTTTGACCATTTGACAGAAATGAAGCCCGCTCCTGCAACACGAGGTAGTATAAAAGAACTGGGTAAAGGACGTGGATTTTGCTACAGCATTGTGGTACTTCTCCAAACTACAAGCAGGTACTACAGATCCACATCCCTCAGGGCCCATTCGTATCTATCACCCCAATATTCTATCATCGTTGTTCTTTTCCATCCATCAGCGAACAATTACGAACAATAAAACAGCTCCACTAACTTCATCCGATAGAGAACACGACAATATTTTTACCGCATCACTCTCCCCCACATGTTGTTGTTGTTGTGGTCTTCAGTCCTGAGACTGGTTTGATGCAGCTCTCCCCCACATATCGAAAACAAATACCGCATACGTGCCGGCTTCGAGCACATGTGACGATCCTATTAAAAATTTAGGTATTGATCCAATGCACAGACCAGTTTAAAGTTTCATAACCTATACTGTACAAGGATGACCGTATCCCACAGACTATACTGTAACTCGCATGAGACGCTCCCTGTGACACAGTGTCGTAGTTTGAAACACTGTTTTTTTTTATGTAAAACGCTTTGTACACTGCCATACATATTGTTTTTCCGCCACGACATCTAGGTCTGTGTCAGGTTCTAAACTGACATTAACACGTTCTGATCCATTGCCTCTCACAGAAAACTAGACGTCGCACGGTGTAAATCATGTTCTTACTGCACGTACCGTAACACACCACACACACTGGATGATGTTAAATAAATGACAGTTACAACATAAGGAAACTGGAGGATTTTTACAGCGCTGGCGTGGGTTTCCAAAATACATTTAAACTCATCTGTCACACTGACAGGGATATAGGAGTCTCTACATAGTGGCGAAAACGTTTGTGTATGCAGAAAGCAGGAAGGGTAACACATGATGGACGGGGTCCCACGTTAGGACCACGAATTCGCACTTTCCTTGTTGTTAGACTTTTTCAGATAATTTCCTAGGACTTAGGACAATCAAGACATATGGCCTGTCTGAGTGTATGTATACCATAACTTTTTTGGGTCCTGTACAGATATAAAAGATAACTGTACTGTTGGCGTAAAACGTGTATATACTGAAGTGTAAAGTTACTGTGGCTTATGCTGTGGCATGACCAGAGAAGAGGAGAGTGTGTGCCCTATCGTGAGGGGTGTAAAAATTCAGGACCTCGATAACTGCGAGTGTATTGAAGAAGATTTTTTTTTTTTTTTTTTTTTTTTACGTGGAAAATTACCTGCGCTATAGATACTGAGACTCATTCCAGAACCACAGACGTCAAGAGGAGACATTACGTGTACATCAATCGGTGTCAGACTGCAGCAGCAATCGTAATATTTAATTGTAGTCAGACTGGTAAATATGTTCCTGGCTTCCAATATTCTTGATGATGATGATGAAGTCCCATACTCCGTGACGGAACGTAGGGGACGATGCGGGAGACCCGCACCGCTTTACTAGGCAAGGTCCTAGTGGAGGTGGTTTGCCATTGCCTTCCTCCGACCGTGATGGGGATGAATGATGATGATGAAGACGACACAACAACACCCAGTCATCTCGAGGCAGGAAAAATCCCTGACCCCGCCGGGAATCGAACCCGGGACCCCGTGCTCGGGAAGCGAGAACGCTACCGCCGCGAGACCACGAGCAGCGGACTCCAATATTCTTGTGAGTCTTGTATGTATTTAATTATCTGTAGGCAACTTATGTGGGGTTACCTGTCAGTGGAATGTAGCGATCTGTGCAAATAATTTTGCGGCTGAAAGTCTCATCTGCAGAAAACAATGGCAGATGGTGCTCCCACACTGGCAGCAGCATCAGTTTCATGGGTAAATTCACTGACGGACGGTCTGTCCTGTTAAGAATGCACCCTGTGCTATTCTGGGAAGCATTGCAACATCTCTCCATGCTGGACCCTATGCATCACTGCACCAGAAGCAGTAGCTAGGTGAAGGCGTATTTCAACAGGAATTTCTCAGGTGTCAAGTATGAAAGAGATCCTGGCGCCTCATGCTTGCGGGACCCGAACAGTCGCATCGTAGCTTCGCAGGGACTGTCGCTGCACCTAGACTCCGGCTTCAGTGTCGGGATCTGTTTTGTTTAAACTATATTCCATCTACATTTACATCTACATATATACTCCGCTAGCCACCAAGTGGTGTGTGGTGGAGGGCACTATTCACGCCAAGGTCATATTTCCCCCCTTCTGTTCCACTCGTGGATCGCGAGAGGAAAACACGACTGTCTGAACGTCTCAGTACGAGCTTTAATTTCCCTTATCTTTGAATGGTGATCATTGTGCGATATGAAAGTTGGTAGTAATAGTATATGCTCTACATCCTCAGGGAAGATAGGATTTTGGAATTTAGGGAGCAGCCCCTTCCATTCAGCGCGTCGTCTATACGCAATTCTGCCCCACTTCAAACTTTCAATGTGATTTGTAATGCTCTCACGATAGCTAAATGTACCAGGCACGAATCTTGCTGTTCTTCTTTGGACCTTCTCAGCCACTTGAATCAGACCCAACTGGTAAGGGCCCCCATATACACGAACAATTCTCTAAGACTAATAGGATGTTGCAAATTAAAAAAAGCTACCCCATACATGTGAAGAATATCGATTTAATTAATTTGCATAAATTTTTTATATCAATGTTGTGTTAACGGTACAATAGTTAAGGGGAGGCTGTGTGTGGCATGGAGCAGAACTAAGTGCAGAACACTAAGTTAATTTGAATAATTTTTATGTAAAATGTAATACAATAGTTTAAGGAGGTGGGTGACAAAGAGGATTGCGCCAGAAATGGCGTTCTAAAGCATGTGAAATTCGAAAAGTGTACCAGAAAATGGTGGGAGGACATAACTAATTACTTAATTTGGTATCAAAGGCGGTGCAATAGTTAAAGGAAAAGGGAGTGAGATGGAAAACCAGTTAACAGGACAATAGATCACGTGGCGACAAAGTGATGAACATTAGGTTAAGTGTACAGTGCCGAACATTACGTTATGCAACATGTTTGCCACATGTAATTACTTCTTACAAGACTACATGTTTCCAAACAGCTGAGAACGATGAGCAAGAGAAATCCAACCCCCATAAACAATTTTTTTATAAATAAACAATATACCCTTTCCATATATTCCATGCACTGCCTTGAATCCCCTAAAACAATATTCTATACACAGCAATCGATTTCCCTCCAAATGACCAATCAATTGAGTCTTTTTCCCGCCATTTTCTGGGAAGGGGAGGGTGGGAGAGGAGGGGGAGGAGTTTACTGGATGGGGAGAGGTTAATTAAGTAGTGAACCAAACTAATAATAGTTACAGGGGCTATTCCAATAACTCAGACCTGAAAGTGTATCTGTGGCAGTGTCTCGGTGTTCTGTTTCGATTGATTCCTAATATTTCAGCCGCGTACACCATTGCTGTTTCATGCAGGACATCTCCAGAAGATGCTGCCACCACCAGGACGCCCTCCATCTCAAACAAGTGGCGCCAGTCGATCATTATGTGGTTATGAACAGCACACCAGTGGACAGATGGGATGGAAAAGACACTGTCAATATGGAACAGTCTCAGAATTAAGGACGGCTATAGAAGCAGCATGGCTCATTATTTCGTCAGGGGTCTTCCAACCACTTGTGGAGTCCGTGCCACTCGAGTTGCTGCACTACACCGAGTAAGAGTAGGTCCGACACGATGTTAGAAGGCATCCCATGAATTTTTTCACCTCAGTTTACATGCTGTCGCGTGAGGAATGGTCAGTATTCATGGATAAGACAGGAACGCTCATTTGAAACAAAAAATTTCTTGATGACATATGCCCTGTGCCGAATGGTTTCCAAGACAGACTACATTTAATATACATTCGTTTGCGGACTGGTTGCGCACACACGAGTGTCTTACCTACTCGACCTCCTACGTTTAATTCTGGCCCACCCCATCTCTTTGCTTCCAATTTCTTTGCACGAGATGATTTTCCACTATTAAACCAGCCCTTTGAAAACGCAGTTGACAATGGTGTGTCGTGAGTGAAGTAGTGCGAAGGGCTGAGAATGTATCAGAGAGAAGCATCAGTCAACTGTGTTTCTACAAGCGCTGTTATAATACCGACTGTTGTACATGTCTAAACCTGACGATGTATTTAATAATAGAGAATATAAAAAACCAGCGTGTCTTGGGAACCATTCAGAATTGGGCATACGTTCACATTAAGTTTTTTCCTTCAGATGATCGATCGTGATATATCTCTGAATACTGACCATTCCTCCTGAAACATCCTGTGTGTGAGTCTTGATCCTCGTTGAAGAAATTCTAAAAGAAACTGTTTTCGAATGCATTGGTGTGTAGAAAGATTAGAATGGAATCTCAGCTTTTTCGCTGAATGGATAAAAGGGTAAATTTAGCAGTGAACTCCTACTTTATAAAGAAAACACAGAGTGGCAGGATGGGGCACACTCAGAACATATGAGTATAAACCTGAGAAATACGTGTTTTTCAAGGTTTTTTATTGTTATTTGTATACAATGCAGTAGGACAAAGAATTGCTGTGTCTCTAATTCTTGCGATTTTGTGGATATCGACAGGAGGAAAACACACAAAATCATTTCTTTTTCACGTATGGTTTACGCACGATGAGACAGGCATCGCTTAGGAATCCGTATCTTGGCGTATCTAACTGCTCTGTCCACAAGGAAAGCACATGAAGTGGAAGCGAGTCACCGCCGGGCGACTTCTCGCGGCAGGTTACATAAAGTACACACAGCAGTATCTGCAGGCGGTGCCTAGCTTTCGAGGTAAGAGCACTTCCAAGAAGAGCTACACGAACGACAAACTGCAGCATGTAACATTCAAAGTAGCGTTTCATCATTGCACGAAGCAATTAGTGATCACTGACCATTTCACGTGGGAGAAGCACGTGGTGGTCGATTTCCGCTGCTTAGGTTACATGTCAAACATCGCCGTGGTCAGAAATAGTGAATACGGGAACATGAACAACCTGGCAACATAGGCCCAGATGGCGCATCAATTAGCTACAGCGCGCTGTAAAATTCGAGCAGAAACAACGATGGTAATTTGCTATCAACTTTTTCTGACGCAAGGCACTGACTAAGAACTTGGCAAATTAAATAAAGAAAGCTTTAACGAGACTCTAGGTCGTGAAAGATGGCTGAAGAGGTAGCGGTGGTTATAATTTTTATTTTATTTAACGCTTTCAGATGCTATGGCTACATTTGTGAACATTAACTTTTACTGTGTTTCAGCTGCAACTGAATTATTTTTTCCCGATGGAAACCTCACGTACACATTGATGAAAGTTCAAGCTTTTCTTCACGCACAAGTGCTGCCAACTGTTGGGCATCACAATGAAAATAGCAGCAAGTCAATGTAGCAGTGCGCAGCAGCTTGTGGCCACCAGAATACATGGAAATGGTTGGTTCACTACATTGGATTGTACAACTGAATATTGTTATTTTGCATGGTGATTACTGAATGATAACAGACAATATATTGTAAATAATTATTTTTGTCCATAAAATGAAGCCAAGTGTACAAACCATGTTTTGAAAAGTGGTACATACTTTTGTATGTATCTTGCATTTAAAACCATTAAAAATCACCTAAGAGCATTACCACAAAGCTAAATTTTCCTCGCACGCGAAAAAATTCAGGCTTGAAAGGATTAAAGTGAAATATGCGTATAACTACTCTTACTGTCCAAAGGGCGTGAAAGCATGTTAAGATTACATACAATACGCTTCTCTCTTTCCACTTCGGTGTTTTTCTCAATCCAAATTCACACTAGTCTTACCTTAATTATAATCGTTTTCAGAATTTTCTTCTCTCCCGCGCTCCATTAAAAGAGGTCTCAAACTCTGTAGAATACAGAGAGGTGTCTACACATGCAAATAAAAAAAAAAGGGACAGAACACAGAAATCGATGTGAGGTGTAAGGTGGGTTATGCTGTCACACTGGCAATAAATTTCACCACAATTATGACCAACGCCACCACGGACGTGTCAAACCCCGTCTTAGCCACATTTCGCACCTTCTGAAGTGTCTGCGACGAAGGTTAGAACCGCGACCCCCATCGTTGAAATCGCGCGGTTTTCTTGTGGGTGGCAAAGGAAAACATTGCAGACACACCGCCGCCAGGAATAGACACGGAACGACCTCAGGCGGTGGCATTAATGGTGTGAATGAAACCACCGCTTCGTATGGGGCGTTGATTCCCACACATTTCGCAGGAGAGAAAGACAGTTCGCAGTCCGATGTGCAAGAGGACGATGTTCTTAGAGATCTGTGACACTGCTGACATCCCGTGGACGATTACACGCTACTCTGAGGACACCGTTGAGTCACCAACGAAATATCAGCGTCTTCCGAAGCAGCAAAGGGTGCTTACGCTTCTTCAGCCCTTCTATTTCGCGACCCCCGGTGGCTTGATCACGAAGAAGTACAACGTTGACACATGCGTGAATGAAATGGCGAAGAGTCCCTGTGAGAGCGCACAGTTCGGCAGCATCCTCCGCGCCCACATTTGTTGAGCTCGTTAAAAATGTACCCGCTGTTGCTCTTGCGCCTGCTGAGAGACCATCCGGAATTCGGTGGGCTGTTAAAGGGTTGCCTATCTGCAAGCGCCGAGTACTACGTCAAAACTCTGTTCACGTACATTTTTGAAGTGCTCAATAACGACGGGTATACAGCACCGAGGGTGTTGCCAAAGGACGCTTTGCCTTATTCATTCATGAGTCATTTTCGCACCACTCTGTCGTCACGCCACAGGAGGGTGGAAAACAGGTGGGATGGAAAAGACCATGGTGGTGTCGAGAGGGAGCCCTAGGAACACAGACTACAGGAAGCTATTGGCGGTCCTTCAGTGGAGTATCGAGTCGGATCCCAGCTGGTGTACCCAGTTTCAGACGGTGTGCAAACAATGTGAACTGTTGGTTTTGGAACAGGGTTGAGTGATACGGGTGAGTAAGCATCTGAGAGGCAGTGACTACGTAATTAGGCAGAAGCTGCCTTCGTCTAACCCGCAGCGATGGGACACCGGCTTACGCCAGGCGGCTGTCAACAGGACTCATACGGACGGCCCCCGCTGCCAACCGCTCGCCAGTGTGGTGAACAGAATCCAGCAAGCTCAGTATGGTCGCTGCTCCCGACCCGTAGGCAACACATCTACAGTCCAAGTGGGAAAAAAATCAGTGCTTTGCAAAATCTCAGGAAAAGTAAGTGGTCCGCGCCTCACATGGACTTCCTATGGAAGCGGAGAACATTTAGCTTCTTCATGCAAGTTGCCTTCAGGTGGCAGACATGTGGCAGCCAAATTACCGTCCTGTCAAATAAATTACCTGAGAACTGAAAAGTTTCAACGACTTCAATTGACTGGTCACTAAGATAAATTATAGAGAAAAGATGAATCGACAGAACAGACGTGTGATCGGATAAATCCGGAAACTGGCTATGGAAACGAGACGACGAAGCGCTGATTTTGTTTAACCCCTCTAATCCAACAAGTTATCTACGCTGACAGTCAGACAATCCCTGGCAACTGGCGCAGCACAGTAATTTGGTATTCTCGCGGTAGTTGTCTGTTTTTCAGGACTGAATACAGAATGACTCTTGTGGAGGATATTTACAAGTCAACGAGTTCTCAGGACCAGGTCCACAGTTAATCACCTGTCGCACTCGCTTCAATGTTATCTTTGACGGAATTGTGTGCACGCAGCATCAGAAATAGGGAAAACCGACGCATCGCCGAGCACTGTTTTAAAATGACAGACATTTCTGGGTACGGCAGGAGCGCCAGTCACGGGCGTATCAGCTGTTTCCAGTCGAAAGGACGCGATTCGGCCGGGCGGCGGCGCGCATTAATTCTGGCAGATAAGTTTATCTGGCGCGGGTGAAGCCACGCCCCCCGCGACGCGTCGGCGCCGCTCTCTGCCCTCTGCCTCTGCAGATGAGAGCGCCACTGGCGAGGACGTCGACACGCGACGCCGGAGCGGCACTAAATGCTGCGCTTGAGAGTGGCGGTCGCGATACTAGGAGCTTACGAGATCGCAGTAAATCACTCGATACAGTATGTTCTCATTTAAATTCTGCGACTCGGTGGCTTAATGGTAGTCGGCACGGTAGCTCAGTGTGTTCAGTCAGGCAAGTGTAATAAAAAAAATTAAATAAAATATATTGTGTGAAATTCATCACGACGGAATTTGAAAGACGTATCTGACATGCGCACAGAATCACTGACGAAAAAAGGGCGAATAAACAGATCGAAAGAAAGACGATAAAAAAAAAGAAGCGCTCGAATTTGTTCCCCGATCACTCCTTGGATTTTTTCGGGTACTTACCACTGCTTTCACTTCCGGAAATATTTGTCAATGTGAAAAATGTCGACTTGCAACGACATTCGGAATCCACCTTAAACTTTACGTTTCCATATAAGGTCGGGGGAAGCCCCACGCATATAAGGCCTCCAACAAGACAGCGCCTAGTAAATTGCCGTGGTGTTCAAAACAACTTTCGTGTTGAAACTTCCTGGCAGAGTAAAACTGTGTGCCGGACCGAGACTCGAACTCGGGACCTTTGCCTTTCGCGGGCAAGTGCTCTACCAACTGAGCTACCGAAGAACGACTCACGCCCGGTACTCACAGCTTTACTTCTGCCATTATCTCGTCTCCTACCTTCCAAGGCTGTGAGGACGGGGCGTGAGTCGTGCTTGGGTAGCTCAGTTGGTAGAGCACTTGCCCGGGAAAGGCAAAGGTCCCGAGTTCGAGTCTCGGTCCGGCACACAGTTTTAATCTGCCAGGAAGTTTCATATCAGCGCACACTCCGCTGCGAAGTGAAAATCTCATTCTGGAACTTTCGTGTTGATGACAGCTTCACTTACTTACCGCCACTGTAACCTTTATAACATCGGTGAGTCAACTCATACAACTACCTGGGTGCAACGATGTGCAGGGATATGTCAATGGCAGGTAAGGAAGGTGGGAGACTTTACTTCAGAGCAGCATAGTGGGAAACTGCTGTCTGTGCAAAAAGTAGGCGCCTTACAAATCGCTTGTGGTGGTCGAGCATTGTCCTGTTGAAAAACGGCACTACGATGCAGCCGAATGAAAGGTCACATGCGAGGATGCAGGATGCCCGTAACGTACCGTTACGCAGTCACAGTCAATCACTAATAACGGTGACCGGAAGTGGTATGCGATGGCTCCCCATACCGTGATGCCAGGACTAACAGCGTAGTGCCTCCAAAGCATTAGAGGAATGTAACCCCTCCCCAGATCACCGACTATAGTCACCCGGCGTTGTGCGGAACCCCCGCTAGTCGTTGGCCACGATACATTCACCAATAGTGCGAGCTCTCCGGTTACGGCACCACACTAAAAGCAGCCGTTTGTGTTGTGGTGGTGACAATGAAATGATGGTATGGCACTGTTGTCCGGGTCCGGACGCCTTGTAACATTCTTACGGGGGTAGCAACTTTAATAGTGGCAACTATTTATTTACAGCTCGTACAAAATAGATACGTGTTTCAAAGTTTTACTGACCTTCAAAGTAGTCGCCAACTTTGTGTATAACCCGTTGCCAGAGATGTGTAATTCGTAGGATACTCTTAGCAGTGCCAGTTGTGTTGACAGTTCGAGCGGCGCGGTTTATTGGTCGACGAATTTGTAGCAGTTCTGAAGCGAATGCCGTGAAGTGTTTCCTTCAGTTTAGAAATCGAGTTGAACTTACGAGGGCTTAAGTCAGGGGAGTGCATTATGTGGTATAGCACTTGGCAGCCCATCAGTCAAACAAATCAGTAACAGCTTGCACTGTACGTGCTCGAGCAATGATGGTCAGGTCTTGCAGAAAGTGACATCACTGCTGTCTCTATGCTGTTTATTTTAGTACACAACCTACGACCAGCTGGGAGTCCATTACTTTTTCTTCTACAGCAGGCAGAGATGTGAGGAGGTTGCAGTGTGTTTGGCGCGCAGTACGGCGACACTTCCTTGTGGTGGCAACAAGTGGTGGACCGGAATCTTGACTACGAGTATGCCTGCCCCCACGTTCCCATGCAGTCAAATATCGGGCCTCTGTCACATCGAAATTTCCCAAAACATATAGGATACTGCACGATTCGACCAGCCGGCCAAATGAAGAGCCCACAATGAGACCCCTTTCGAACTCTTTCAGGTGCTGATAACGCTGTCTCGCACGAGTAAGCGGTATCACTGTGTCACTCGAAATCCGACGCTGTTCAGGCCCCTCACATACCCTACCAGGCCTGACAGCAACACTAAAAACGAACAACACTACAGCAGTCTGTTAGTCGTTCTACTGGTCACTGAGAATTGCAGCTCTATTCATTTACATGGTGAGTATACGCGTACAAAGTTATCCCGACATCCGATCGCGTCTTCTGTGTGCTTTTGTCACGCAGTGTACATGGACCATCTTGTTCTTACACTACTGATCCATAAAGTGGATGGTCTATAGACGTTGCGGATCATCCCCCCCGTCGCCAAGCTTTATATGTTTTCCGTGCATTACCATCTGCAGCGATTCGCTTCCTTGCTGTACCGGCAGCTTTTCTAAGATCGTTAACCCACCTTCATTACGTGTTTGAATCGGTTTTTTTTGTCATCTGAAATAATGACGTAAATATGGCATCGCAACCTTGTGAATAAATGGTCACCTTAGTGCGGGAGACTGGTTAGTCACATAGGAGCAGTCCTTCAAATCTGGAACTCATTATTTCCCCATGTTACCGTTAAAAGTTTCACATACATTTTCATTTTAAAGAAATAGTATGTTCGCTTAAACAGTCACAAACTTTCTTCCCGCAGGCGCTGCAGTGCCATGTTTTAGCTTTATTTACAGCAATGAAGAATGCTATATCGTTCACGAATTACATTTTCTGAATGCTTGGTTCTGCTAGCAGTGGACTGACGACAACGATTTCATGATGTGATGACTCGAAATATGCAACGTCATGGATCAATATAAGCATCATACTATGGGCGTTCTAAATCCGCAATAAATTTTGAGGAGGAATAGTATTTACGAGTTGGTAATTCTCTTTAGAGCAGAGATCAAACACATTCTACTGTGGAAGTTGCTCACACAAGGAAACGGCAGTCTTGACTCCAGCCTGATACCGGTTAAAGGAGACATTACTGTTTTCAAACGGAAGGTTTCAAATAGGCTATTGGCCTTACACGGTTGCGCCGGTCAACGCACATGTGTGCATGATATCGTAACGACTACCACGGTCTTTGGCGTTCTGTTGTGGTCAGTCACATACATTCACTGCTGCAAGTTAAATAATTACACAAAAATTATTTACTGTGTCTCAGTTGGAAACATGAAACGAAGTGGTCATGGGATGCAGTTACGTTAAGACAACTACTTTGTCGTAATCACAAGATACTGAATCATGTCTCCTTACATGTTTCGCTCTTCAAAATATATGAGTCTGAATCGACAAAAAGAACCTCGTATCAGTTATTTATACCAAGTATCAGCGCAACCTCCACCCTAGTTTCGATACGATGATGAGATGTCTCACTAAATAACCGCTCCGCCGGTATAAGAATCTTGTGGCGAAGCAAGAAGATGGTACGGACATTGTGGTGCTCAATCTTGCAATATTTCTACTCAGACGTCGAGTGACTATCCGTTATCTGCAGGAAAAGAAACTGACTACAAACTCAAAGGAGTGCAAAATGTCATCAGTTAAAAATATTACCGATTTCGACGATCCCTTAGCGGCCAATGAATATCAGAGAGCAAAACATCGAGTTTTAGAGCCTGTTACCATACGTGTACCACAGTTTCCCCGGAAAAAAAAAAACTGTGTATCCAGCTTTTCCATCCATCGCACACTAGATTACGTTACAGTAGATAGCCTAGTCCCGTAGTGAATGCTATACAAAAGTGTACACAATCTGTGAAACTTTTCTACGGAACGTTGACTGTCACAGGCAAGCTCAAAGCGTGACTTGATGGCTACCCAGTATGAGGTGCAAAGCGTGTTACGGCGTAAAGTCAAGCGCCAGCGCTCCAGTCGGGAACAAAAGAGAAGGCTGTGAGGAGGGGCCAGCCACGTCACGTTAACCACTTCGATAGAAGTTCAGGACGACGACGCCTCATCACAACGTGCTATTGGCGACAAAAACAATAAAATGGGTACTCTAGACCGTGGAGTATCCGAAAAGTTCTACCTGCCATGGGGAAACCAGCGTTCATGATATCTGAGTGGCTGGACGGTAGAAGATGATATCGAGCCCAAGTTACTCACTGAAAGCATCAAAAGAAGCTGCTAATAACGTTCACTAGAATGAAAATACACACATCAAAAAAAAGTTTTGCATCACCTCGGTTCCGAAACCTGTACAGAAAATTGAAATAGAGATCAATATAAACATCATTTCCGCCCTTTTTATTGCTCATGAAAACCACACATTGCATGTTGTACCACCATACAGCGAGACCTTCAGAGGTGGTGGTCCAGATTGCTGTACACACCGGTACCTCTAATATCCAGTAGCACGTCCTCTTGCACTGATGCATGCCCGTATCCGTCGTGGCATACTAACCATAAGTTCATCAAGGCGCTGTTGATCCAGATTGTCCCACTCCTCAACGGCGATTCGGCGTAGATCCCTCAAAGTGGTTGGTGGGATACGTCGTCCATAAACAGCCCTTTTCAGCCTATCCCCGGCATGTTCGATAAGGTTCGAGTCTGGAGAACTTGCTGGCCACTCTAGTCGAGCGATGCCGTTATCTTGAAGGAAGTCATTCACAGGATGTGCACGATGGGGGCGCGAATTGTCGTCCATGAAGACAAATGCCTCGCCAATATGCTCCCGATGTGGTTGCACTATCGGTCGGAGGATGGGATTCAAGTATCGTACAGCCGTTACGGCGCCTTCCATGACCACCAGCGGCGTACGTCGGCCCCACATAATGCCACCCCAAAACAGTAGGGAAACTCCACCTTGCGTTCAGCCTGACCGGGTTGCCTCCAAACGTGTCTCCGACGATTGCCTGGCTGAAGGCATATGCGACACTCATCGGTGAAGAGAACGTGATGCCAATCCTGAGCCGGCCGTGGTGACAGAGCGGTTCTAGGAGATTCAGTCCGGAACCGCGCGACTGCTACGGTCGCAGGTTCGAATCCTGCCTCGGGCATGGATGTGTGTGATGTCCTTAGTTAGGGTTAAGTAGTTCTAAGACTAGAGGACTGATGACCTCAGATGTTAAGTCCCATAGAGCCATTTGAACCACTTTTTGCCAATCCTGAGCGGTCCATTCGGCATGTTGTTGGGCCCATCTGTACCGCGCTGCATGGTGTCGTGGTTGCAAATATGGACGTCGAGAGTGAATTTGCGCATCATGCAGCCTAATGTGCACAGTTTGAGTCGTAATACGACGTCCTATGGCTGCACGAAAAGCATTATTCAACATGGTGACGTTGCTGTCAGGATTCCTCCGAGCCATATTTTGTAGGTAGCGGTCAGCCACTGCAGTAGTAGTCCTTGGGCGGCCTGAACGAGGCATGTCATCGACAGTTCCTGTCTCTCTGTATCTCCTCCATGTCCGAACAACATCGCTTTGGTTCATTCCGAGACGCCTGCACACTTCCCTTCTTGAGAGCCCTTACTGGTACAAAGTAACAATGCGGAGGCGATCGAACATCGGTATTGACCGTCTAGGCATCGTTGAACGACAGACGAGCCATGTACCTCCTTCCTGGTGGAATGACTGGAACAGATCGGCTGTCGGACCCCCTCCATCTAATAGCCGCTGCTCATGCATGGTTGCTCACATCTTTGGGCGGGTTTCGTGACATCTCTGAACAGTCAAAGGGACTGTGTCTGTGTTACAATATCCACAGTCAACGTCTATCTTCAGAAGTTTTGGGAATCGGGGTGATGCAAGACTTTTTTTGATGTGTGTATTTACAATTATTAGTACGCATATTGCTATGCACACTCTTTAAAAAAAATTACGTTAGAGGTTTCGGAATGAAGACAAATTACGCAGTGGAATGTTTCTGATTTATTGTGTCCACAACGTCTAAAGTAGCCGAACCAGCTGTGGCCTAAGTCAATATATCCAATTCTAGAGAACAGAACTCTTGAAGATTTCTTCTGGCATAACGCTTGCGTTTCGGGTTTATCGTTTTTTAGGTTTCAGACAGAGCATTAGCTAAGATGGACAAAAATGGCGGACAAATTATCTCCATCATGCCTCTCGTCCTTCTTAATGTGTGTCGGCACATCATCCATTCTATTTACCTTCAAAGAAGTTCGAATGCAATCTAATCGTAGGAACTGCACTCTCATGCATGTAGGAAGAGCAACAAACATAGTTCGAATGGAGTGTTCTACGAGGAATATTCGACGAATTTAGAGGACATACGCAGAATCGGTTAAATTAAAAGACACACCAACATTCTGTGGTGCCACCGCAAGACACCACACTTGCTCGGTGGTAACCCTTAAATCGGCCGCGGACCGTTAGTATACCCGCGTGTCACCACTATCAGTGATTGCAGACCGAGCGCCGCCACACGGCAGGTCTAGTCTAGAGAGACTCCCTAGCACTCGCCCCAGCTGGACAGCCGACTTTGATAGCGATGGTTCACTGTCTACATACGCTCTCATTTGCAGAGACGACAGTTTAGCATAGCCTTCAGCTACGTCATTTGCTACGACCTAGCAAGACGCCATATTCAGTTACTATAATCTGAACAGATAATATTGTGAATCATGTACCGTCAAGAGCGACGTTCATCATTAATGGATTAAAGTTAAGTATCAACCTAATTACGTCCGCTTTCGGAATTCTAATTACTTGTCATGTTCCAGACCTCACGTCAGTATAGTTCTTCCCTCCTCACGCCAGCCTGCGTGAGCTGAAACGCGTGCATTTCGGCCTCCTCTAGTAACACGGTGGTGGCTCTTCTGCCAACACTACACATTCCATGCGGGAATCTAACCTAAAATTTCATCACCTTCTCCTCCTGTTTATAAAGTAAGCACACTTTCATTTTGCGCCATGTTTCTGAATCTTGTTTCCATGAGCCATTCACCGAAGCCATTTGAAGAAAAATTAATAGAAATGAAACCGCGACCAACTGTTGAGGAAGCGAGGCTCGGAAGGTGGGAAGTTCGAACGAAGAGGAGTCGCAAATAGCGCTGTCGGACTCTCAAGTCATTCAGTGTACACAGATGTGCGTCAGTGACATCCAGCGGTTAACGCTGCCGCCACCCAAAACCATAGAATAAGTAATTATTACGTCTACATAAATTTACAACAACTTAAAAAAGAAATGTCTTGGATTGATCACATGAATTGTCGTGGTAGTCTCTGTATAGTGACAAAGCGTTTAGCCAACTTGTGTATACCCTCTGTATCCTGTGGTCTCTTCTTATTTCCGGCATGTTTCTTTTCCTTACATGGTTCAAATGGCACAATACTGGCTAATGACTGAAATGGCTCTGAGCACTTTGCCACCGCAGATGGCCACCTAAAGCCATCGGCACGTGGACCTTGCATCCCAACGTTGAGCGTGCCGAGTTTCCGGCGTCACAACGTGGAAGTAGGGGGAGTCTTGACGGCAGAGCGTCACCTACGTGACACGCACGCCATCTCCCTTCAAATTCAAATGGCTCTGAGCACTATGGGACTTAACTTCTGAGGTCATCAGTCCCCTAGAACTTAGAACTACTTAAACCTAACTAACCTAAGGACATCACATACATCCATGCCCGAGGCAGGATTCGAACCTGTGACCGTAGAAGTCGCGCGGTTCCGGACTAAAGTGCCTAGAACCGCTCGGCCACCGCGGCCGGCTCTTTTCCTTACCCAACCGCCAGATCTTAGTTATTGATTCTCAGTTTTTAATTTAACAAAAAAATCTCGTCCACCTCCTCCTCATTATTATTTTCGTTGTCATGAAGCTGTGAACCGCAATATAGTAAGATAAAAATACACATCACATGTGACATTACTTTCGACAACTGCTTGTATGCTTGTGGAACATGTAGTGCGATAAATTCACCTCCTTCTATTCCTGAGGAAGATTCTCTGTAACAGCAGTCAGCAGAACACTGAGAAAAGGAAACTTTGACGTTGCGATTTGTGAAGACAAAATATGAAAATATGGAGACGCATAGTCTGCATCAATCAGCAGTAAGATTGTCACGAACGTAAACTTCACCTTTCTTTCAAGTAATAAATATTCTGCTTAAATATAACCGAGAACTCAAGGGACATTTTAGAAAGACTATGTTTTCTTGGACAAGTGTGGAAATTAAAGCAATTTTAAGATACGTGCTCCCTGTGATTCCTGTACGTCTATCACTTGCTGACTGGGTGTTGTGTGCTGTCCTTAGGTTAGTTAGGTTTAAGTAGTTCTAAGTTCTAGGGGACTGCTGACCATAGATGTTAAGTCCCATAGTGCTCAGAGCCAATCTATCACTTGCTCCTCGGAATGTTATTACCGTGCTATGTCGTACTCTGTGTCGACTTTGACATGTGGGCAGTTTATGGGACTGAATTTTTATTTAGCAACACTCGACCTGATTAACATTACGCACAAGATACTCTGACGTGGAGAACTCAAAACGACTTCGTAAGTGACTTTACGACGGTGATTTAATATTTACAGTTAATTCCAACCGGCAGCCGTTAACAAAATTTAAACAATGAAATGGCAAATATAATCTATAATGTAGTTGATCAGCAGCCATGTGGCTTAAAAAGCGCTGTGGATCCAGACCGTTCGCTTTTATCCAAGCGGCACACAGTCTCCTATTCTGTTTCGACGATCAGCCTTTTTCCCTGAAACAGCTTATTAACAATTAGTTACTTCTAAAGCACTTGGTGTAATCTGAAATGCACTCCATACCTCGTTAGAGAGTAATTAGTTGTAGTTAGCCCATCACAGTGTTTGCTACATGCAGTAAGGAAGGCTGCTTAGCGCCCGGCCGCTGCTGCCCTCTGTCGACGATCGCTGGAACCTCCTTGTAGGTAGTGCCGCGACTCACAGATGACGCGGCGAACCACAAGCAATTCCGATTTAGTCATTTACCTATCGTCAGATGTTCCGGCTTCTCGTTCCCGAGTTAAACTGTGGCGCAAAAGAGACTGGTGTGGACAATGCCTGCAGGATGTAAAAATTTCTACTGTTGCTTCAGCAGTTACGATTTGAGGGAAAGTACATGTGGTGTTTAGTTAGCAAACTGTCATCGCTGCTACAGAGTACCTTCAACGAGTTCAATAAAAGAAATAATGATAAATGCCCACAGCTCTACTGTAACCGTTTACTGTCCTCATTACTAGTTGTGAATTGTCGTTTCTACCGAAAAAGTAGTTGTGAATTGCCGTTTCTACCGAAGAAGTTCCCATCCTCTATATCCGTGATAGCTCTCTCGAAGTTCCAAACTTAACACGTAACAAACCGGAAATCTATAAAAATGTCTATCTACTTCCGTGATTATCATCTATTACGATCAAAACGCTCTCCAGACATTGCAACAATTCCGCTGTTATCCCGAAAGAGGATTAATACGTTGTCCCGTGGCATGGCGTTAATTTCACAGGAGCGGAGTGGGAGGGCCCCCATACATCCTAAGGTTACAGAGATTACCTACATCCCAAACGGAAGAAAAAGGGCTGATTTTTGAAAATGATTATGTTATACAACAGCAAGATAACACCCAGTGTTCCTCTTGTATAATACAACTGTTTATCCCGTCAACCTTATTACATTAGTACCATGTTATGCTACGAACAAGCAAACAGACCGTTATTAAATGTTCTCATTTTCACTGTGCGATGTCACCATACTCTCAGGCCACGTGAACTGTTTTATAGTTTTTGTATCTTTAGATTTTCCATTTCTACTTCTTCTTTGACACACTTTTCACGGTACGGTATGTTGGCGGGGAGGGAGAGAGAGGGAGAGAAATACTAATATTTTTCTCATATAAAAATAAACATAAAAGCGGCCATGCGCACTCTATAAAGCTGAAGCCAACGTGGACCAAACATTAAATTCAACGACAGGTGTCAGGTAAGTTATCATCGGTGGAGCATTTAGTGTTGTGTTGGGGAAAAAGCGAATGAAAACAACGTTCGACTCATTTGGTTACAGTTTTACGTATCGGCTGAATTACTCATTCACTCCGACGCAGTCAGTTCTGAGCGGAAACATTCGACCTATTTGCTATTGTAAAATCATCTTATCGCCCACCGTCACTGAAATTGCCGTTCCGACATTTGCTTCTTACTGAGTGCGTCCTTCTCGGATCATTCTAAATAAATCAGAGTTCTCCCCAAATTTTCTCGATTTCATCGCCATCTGTCAATGGTTTAAAAAAATGTTTCAGACAAAACGTGATTACTTTTTTATGGAGAATACGAATCTGCAATAAAAAATGGGGGTTTCCATTTAAGATTTATAAGTTGCACCCCGCCCCACCCAAGGGGGCGGGGGCTGGAGGTCACGTGCAGTAAGCCGACCGCTGTGACCAAGCGGTTCTAGGCGTTTCAGTCCGGAACCGCGCTGCTGCTACGGTCGCAGGTTCGAATCCTGCCTCGGCCATGGATGTGTGTGTTGTCCTTAAGTTAGTTAGGTTTAAGTAGTTCTAAGTCTAGGGGACTGATGACCTCAGATGGTAAGTCTCATAGTGCTTAGAGCCATTTAAATTTTATCACGTGTAGTATCATTTGATGTCCCCCTCTGAGCTTACGAACTTGGCTTACCCACCATTTTTACCCGATGTACAGTTTTAGAGATAATCTCATCCGAAACTTCAGATGGACCACTCTGTAGAGAGTATCTTCAAGACATTTTACGGTGTACGAAAGGAGCCTTTGTAGAAATGTCTTAATTTTTGTACAAAACTCTGAGTTACTTGCCGTGATACCGCAAATCTTAAGTAGATCAAATATATACATTTGGAACGTCGGGAGACTTCATGTGGACAATCTGTATACGTATTTTCACAATAGAAGCTTATGTCCACTATCAACCTGTAAAGGGAAAGGTGTCCCTGCATGTATTTTAAATGGCTGCAGCCTTAAACACTAAGATCGCTCTTGCCATGAACGGATTTGTTTCGTACGTTTTTCGCAACATAGCGGGCTGCCTACGGTTCTGATGCCCTGTAGCTGATTGGTAAATTCTATATCAATGTGCAGGAAGCAATCAGAAGCCAACCGAGAAAACTGAAATTAACTGTCGACAAAATTAAACAAGGTCGCAGTTGCACAATCGATTCAATGCACAGGGTATTTCTAAAACATTCAGCCGATTTCTCGACATTGTCTTCTACATGAAAGAAGATAGTAACTGGGGTAGATTTTGAGTTACGCAAAGAACGACCAAGTTTTTAATTATACATAAGCATCCAATTTTACAAGAGTTATCGCTTTTACCTCTGAGTACACAGAGTCTTTGCATACTGTTTACAATTAATTTACGATCGAAGTTTACCTTTGTATGTTCTATGTGGTTGACGCAACATAACCGCAGGACATGAACATTCAATTAAAATGTCCCATTCTTCTGCGAGTATGTAGCGTCGCAGTTAATGAGGTCGCCAGAAGGGGAGGCACCTAGATGTGGTCCTGTAGACGTGGGAGACCAATAGTAAGACGGCGGGGTTCTTATGCCCCCCCCCCCCCCCCCCGAAACAAGGAAACACGCAAAGCAGATTTTTGCCTCGTGATGGGCTGCGTAACGAATGAGATGCGACATTGTTTCAAAGCCACAAGCATCTCATTGAACGGCGTTACGTCGTGTGAATATAGGCTGTTTCAAAGCATCAATAAATTGATTGTCTCTCGAAGAGGATTCGTTTCAGCCGCGATTTGTTAATCGCGGCTGAAACTACGTATCATAATCGAAACTACATATCGGTAATTAAAACCTTCTGTAGTTGATCTTCTTATAGTTATAATTTACATTATAAAAGTATACTGTTTCAGTGTTTCGGCACAATGATGATCTATCAAAAGCGCGTCGTTCTGATGCAATTTGTCATAGTTAAATATCAAATAATACATTTACAGATACAGCCTTTACACAGTACCGTATCGATCCGAAAATAAGCAGCAGTTTTTATCCAAATTTTACCCTCGGACAGTTATAGTGTGGTTTGTATCAGAGGCATTGTCTTTTTATAAATCATTCTGTATACCATTACAGTACAAAGTTGACGGTGTCGCGAGATGTGGAGGAAACAGGTATCAGGCCTGCGTCCACCTCCTTTCGAAATGCTTTTTCGCCTTTTGCTTAGTAAAATATTCTGGTTCTTTCTTATTATTAATTTAACAGAATTATTATCTAGAACCGTATATGTTATTGATTGTAAACAATGTATTTTCTGCAATTCTCATTGCGTAGACCAACGACTGCAATCATCCCCAGTGGCCAGAAAGCTTAACGTGACTGCCAAGTCAGAAAGTAAAGACAAGATATATATCTTGTCTTTACTTTATATATATATATATATTCCATTCGAAGAAAATAACGAAGCGACTGCCGATACTGAAATCTGTTCGATGAAGCACGTAGCTTCTAAGCGATGGTAGTCAGTGCAACGAAGACCATATGGATATTATGCATGCACAAATTGATATTTGACAGTATACTGAAGTATATTCAATTTAAGGCTTTAAAATGAGATCGACATTCAATAAATATAACGAATAAGTTCTATCTCATTTCGTTGGACGCATTATCTTGTGTTCCTCTACTACCAGTTTGCTGTCCAAGCCACCGATCAGTCTAGAATCTTCTTCGAGACTTTCTCCGCTCTTCTCTGACGACCACTAATAGAGTTAGCACAGCTATTTCACGCTCATCAATTTGCGTATAGAAACTGAGCGATTTACGCGCCAGACGCAGCCGGGAACTGCCGCTGGAGAGTGTTGACGCAGCAAATCACGATGAGGAGCACGTTCCGTGAGACGTAGCACGCCGCTTCAAAGCGTGCAGCAACCACGACGGACATCACGTCTGGCGCACTTGGCAGTGAGCAATACGTCCCGTGTGAGGCGATTTAATGGCAAGCCCACGGTTTAGATAGCTCACTGTTAAGAAACGCTCTTACAGGCAGGTAACTGTTCTTGCTGAGTTGTCGTCATCCCGACTCAACTCGTAACGAGTGATCGAACTGTACCACGGAGACCCCTATCGATACCCACCAGGACCGTGGTCTCGTGATATCAGATCAATCTTTTTGAAACACCGTCTAGTTCCGCACCGGAGCTCCTCTAAGAATGATACGTGCCATTTGGGACCAATCAGATTCCTGTAAAGATTATTTCCCGAGACTACAACTTCACTATAACACAACTTACATAGAATTTTGCTCATGTTGTGCGTACGACTGAAGAACACAAATGCCTCTTCTTCTGCTTTGCTTTCGTGGAAATAACTGTACCTGTATACTTATGGAAGAGAATTACTGATTTTTTTGACTGAAATATTTAAAATTATTAATTGTTACACTACACTTCATTCCTGTCAACACGGTAAGAAATGATTCGTCTTCCTCGACAACTTAGCAGATGCGTCCAATCAGCAGGATGAAATGATTGCTTCAAAGGAAATGAAGGATCAGCTTTCAGTTGACTCCGCGTTATGGCTGGCATTACGCAGTGGTGATTCTTCACTTTTACATTCAAAGAGTTCATGTGCTGTTCTATCTCGATGGCATCCACAGTCAGTAAAGGAATTTCTTTCCATTTTCGACAAACGTAGCAGATAATGAATGTTCTAAAAGGGTATTCACTGTCAACAGTTAATTTGGTAAGCGCACATTATTTATGAGTAAATACCCTCCTCACGTCCCATTTTTCACTGCAGCCTGTTAAAACGCCATTAGACGACAACATAGGCAAAGAGAAGGAGGCAGAGATTAGGGTTCAACGTTCCGTCGACAGCGAGGTCATTACAGACGCAGCGCAAGTTCAGATTAGGGAAGGAAATCGACCCTGCCCTTTCAAAGAAATCGTCCCGACATAAGCCTGAGGCGATTTATTACAAAAATCACGGAAAACCTAAAAATCTGGATGGCTGGACGCGAGTTTAAACCGTCGTCCTCCCGAGTTCAGTGTGCTAACCAAGAAACAAAAACCTTGGGGGAAAAATAGGGTAGAAATGGAGAGAGAGAGAGAGAGAGAGAGAGAGAGATATGAATCTGGACGAAGTTATAAGGGAACTGAGCAACGTTCTGCTACTAATGTAATCAGTAGATCCAGTTTTCATGTGAAACCCTAACACTCAGGGAAATTAAATGTTTGTCACTAGAATAAAGGCAACGTTCTTGGGGTAACGCTGTTCGGAACATTTAGAAACAATATCTGTGGTAGACTGCAAGCGCATACATTATCTCCATGAAAATATATCGCACAGAGGCTATTAAAGCCAAGACGTGAGAGACAGATGTGCACACGATGACTTATTGACAGTCCTTTTCTCCTGGCACTACACGTGAACGAAACTGAGAAAAGTTACAACTTTCATGAAGTGCACTACAAGTCTTACGACGTCAAACAATACGGAAACGGAAAATATAAAGGACCTGACCGTATACAAGAGGTTGTAAAACTTAAAAGGAAGCTCTCTCAAGAGGAAGAAGAAGAAAATGAAGAAAAATCAAGCGAGTGTGCCGATGCTGGAATGGCTACAAAACTAGAGTACTTTTAGCAAAGCCCTCGCGCCCTTTCACGGATGGTGATTTAATAAATCTATACTTGCTAGTTGCACCTGAATATTTATGTCCGCTTCAGTAAAAACAATTTCACGTTGTGCCGTTATCAAACACAACAACCATGTGTTCCACACAGTGTACGGCTGACGACGTTCAGAGCCAGCTTGTTAAATCTTTGTGAAGAGCTTTAACAGACTACGTTGCTCCAGTCGTGGTATTCTGTTCCCCCCTACCGCTGGGAGAACCCTCTGTAGTGGTGTTCGACAGTCGTAGGTGGAAACGTCAGCGACAGTGGAAGTTTGAGTCAGACCTGAAGACATGGCAATCGTGAGGAGATTGATTACTGTTGTGCTGGCAGAAGAGCCAACACCGTGTTAGGAATGGAGGCCGAAATGCACGCGTTTCATCTTACGCAGGCTGGCGTGAGGAGGGAAGGACTATACTGACGTGACGTCTGGAACATGACAAGGAATTAGAATTCCGAAAGCGGACGTAATTAGTTTGATACTTAACTTTAATCCATTAATGATGAACGTCGCTCTTGACGGTACATGATTCACAATATTATCTGTTCAGATTATAGTAACTGAATATGGTGTCTTGCTAGGTCGTAGCAAATGACGTAGCTGAAGGCTATGCTAAACTGTCGTCTCTGCAAATGAGAGCGTATGTAGACAGTGAACCATCGCTAGCAAAGTCGGCTGTCCAACTGGGGCGAGTGCTAGGGAGTCTCTCTAGACTAGACCTGCCGTGTGGCGGCGCTCGGTCTGCAATCACTGATAAGGACACGCGGGTCCGACGTATACTAACGGACCGCGGCCGACTTAAAGGCTACCACCTAGCAACTGTGGTGTCTGGCGGTGACACCACACTTACCATCAGCAGGAACAACGAGTTCCGTCTCAGCCTGACACACACTTTCAACTGTTACTGCACACCAGCCACATTATTTATATGGAATGATAACACACACACACACACACACACACACACACACACACACACACACACACACACACACAAACACACACACACACACAAACAAACACGCGCGCGCGATCGCTCGAAATTTTATTCGATCAAGTGAGCGATGAGGAACAATTCTGTATCTTTTCAATGAAAATAGTCGATCAGTTGACAGGTCGTCACAGAAGAACTTACGACAACTACATACAAATTTGCTAATAGATTGGGCGTGGCCCTGCCATACAAATTTTAACACTCGCGTCCATGTGAGCAAACATCGGTGCGAGGGGGCGGATAAAAAACTGTTGATACGTTGATGGGTCTGAAGCGTTTTATGAGTTACAGCAGGCAATTACGTAATTAGAACACGGAACATCTAATTGACTCAGGTAGAGAGAGAGAGAGAGAGAGAGAGAGAGAGAAAGTCCAACGAGTTGAAGTCGGAGGAGATGGGACCCACGGTATTGGTGGACCAAGATCGATACACTTGTTGTCGTAACACTATTTACCAGTAGTCAGGTGTCTGGACCAATGAAAAAGTCAAATGAAAGCAATTTACCACACTGTGATTTACGCCTAACTTGCCGTGTTTCGAAATAAACGTAGACTTAAGAAATTTTGGAAATTCGTTCCCATGGGACCAAACTGCTGAGGTTATCTGTCCCTAGGCTTACACACTACTTCATTTAACTTAAACTAACGTATGCTAAGGACAACAAACACACCCATGTCCGAGGGAGAACTCGAACCTACGACGGGGTGAGCCGCGCGAACCATGCAACGGGACTGAGACCGCACGGCTACACAGACTTAAAAGACATTAACAGTGTTGTAATGTTGGCATGACCGCACTTGTACGTATGTAGTATTGGGGAAACTATTGGTTTCTGGACGTATGTTTATTATGATTATTTACTCGGACCGTTCTCCTCTACTCGCCGTTTTGTTTGCGCCTACATTAGTCAGACACAAATCATCCGTGCCTTATCGACATAAATCACCTGAAGACGGAGCTATAATATCCCGAACACACTCGTCGGAAGAACAATAAATGTGACTGCTTGAAGTAATTCGAATTTTTAACTGACATTCATAATGGTCACGATCTAGCCTAACCTAAAATGTTCGCATTTAAACGAGGCTAACTTACCTAAGTTGCTACATGCAATTGAACATCCTTGACAGGGACTTGCGATGGTGTCGTCAACTAAGCATGTCATGGTAACAGGCCTCGAACACTCCTGTACAGGAGTCAGCAATGGTTGCGACGTTCGCAGCTGGAACAGCCAGAAGGCTACACCTGTCCTAGTTGTTGCGGTGGCGCGCAGCTGGAATATTTCAAGCATGACTGGAGTAACGAGCCAGTGCAAAGATCGTTCTTCAGTTGTCTCTAAGACCTCCATACCACTCAAAATGCTTTGCGTGATTCTAATGAGTCTTAGATGTTAACAAGCTTCGTGTTCGAAGAAGCTGCGTGCCACAACGTACCAGCCGTTAAATGATGGTCGCAAGAAGAGGTGATTATCATTTCTTTTCCGGTGCTCGCCGACACTCACTGATATTGTCTCTTCCTCTCTGCAGCTGTTAAAAAGTCGGAACGGGACGAAATGTCAGAATGTGACGCAACGCACTTCAAATGACGGCATCCACAAATGCCTGAACGGAACGAAACGGAACATCCGCGTCAAGAGTACAGGCTCCTGCTAATTGATGCTCAGTACCACCGATGCGCAGATTTTTACGTCAAAAGGATTCACGGGAATGAGAAGACAGGTGTATCTTCCATCACCACCTCAGGGACGTACTACGTCACGGACTTACAGCTACAGATACATTTGTTTCAATATCTGCAGAGGACTTCGTCAGAATCTGTAGGACAACCATCGGTCTTAAGATCATTATAACGACGTGTTTCTTGCACCTCGTCCACACTTTAAACAATAAAATGTGCTGCTGTCAACATTACTTCATAGTATGACTAGCTGAAAGGGCTTAAATGTGGTCCTCAATGTGCTCTAGATAACTGTGATTAGAAGGTTGGTGCCATACTTTCACACTCTGCTGTTACTGGAATACTCGTACAATCTGACTTGGCGGGTGCGGATTTACCGCCTGCCTAGAACCAACATTTTCGAACATTTATCTGCCCGTGATTTGACACATTTGCGTCATATAAAAACAATATTACATTGTCAACTAAAACTAGTAAAAAACTCTAAGGGAAACTTCTCTGGGATGCTCTACCATGTTAATTTTCGTTAGTTTTTATGGGCAACAATGAAATTTAAATGATGGGGCGTTGATGCACTTATGCGTCATTGTCTCCCTGGTAACAATGGCTTAAGGATATTCTCGACACAGACGCCACACTACTAACTGAACACGAATATTTGTTGTCACTTTAGTCTCGTCTTGACCGACGACATGCGAAACTTGTTTGAATAGCTCTGCGTGCCGTAGACGTCTCTCAGCGGGTGGCTCTGAAGACTTGTCCTCTTATAATCCGCAGCAGCTTCCTCTCAACTTCAACTGCGTCCATCCCCCCCCGGTCCAAACACACACACACAAACCAAGCCACTCCAGCGCTTTACCCCTCATCGATATGTTTCCCGTCACTCCGGGTTTAGCCTACAAGCACCTATCGATGCATCCCCGCACGGTCACGTCAGAAAGTTCCCATAACTGCGGATAATAAAATGCCTTGATATCACATCCTTTCTCATTTCAAGAACTTTCCATTTCAACCTAATCCGCACCAAGGAAAAAAGGCTTCCTTCAATATCTGTCCGAAAGAATAAAACCTGAAATTAATAACGGGTGCAATAACACGGGCACACTTTCATTTGTAGTCGCGTGTTGTATACATCAAGTCACCACGAGAGTAGGTGACAGATATCATGTATGAATAAGAGGCGGAGCGAGAAAATGTTCTTCGATTACAGAATAAGTTTCAAATCTGTAGGAAAAGTCACATCGACAGCACATCTGAGAAGCAACATGAGAAATTGATGTCAAGTGGAATGAACGCTAAGAAATTGAGGTGCACTGGGAAACCACAGTGTTTTAAGGTTACGCAAGCGCAGTCGACTAGTCAGCCACCCACTCCTCAGAACACAATGTGTTTAGGGCTCTCATGCTGTCGGCATTAAATGACGAGCCCAGGAATATACTGTATTACAATTCGCTAGGTGACGGTTCCGAAGAGACCGCTAAGATGAGAACAGACTAACTCAGCGCGGAAACACGCTTTTACAGGCGCTCCGCACGTGAATGGATCGGGAACAAGCCCTAATAACTGATACACCGGTAAGTCAATCCGAGGTTGTAGACGTACAAGAAAGAGGTCGAATGGATTCAAAATTATGACCAATTAATATCTCACTAAAGTATTAAAGAGACAGTTAAAAAGCCGATCAGAAACTGTTGGTAACATGGCACAACACTGTTCTCACGAAAATATTTCAGACGAACAGCAGACCAATTAGTCTGTCTCCGTCGTATGCTTGACTATGAAATGACAAGACAACAGGTGGGCAAAATGCAAGTATACCGGCTTTGTTCCTTCGGAACAAGGACAGATCAGTGAAGTAACAATATGAAGAAAGAGAAAGGGTCATTAGAGGCGAACCACAAATTCTGTGGGAGCAGAGAGAGAGAGAGAGAGAGAGAGAGAGAGAGAGAGAGGGGGGGGGGCGGGAGGAGGTGCTGAAGTGAGAGGGCTTTAGAACAACCCCTTCTGAAAAAGACCTCAATTTCTTAAATACTGGCTACCTCGCTCGGCAAAAGTGGTACAAATTAGTGTCTGCTGTGCAAAGTATTGTGACTCACAGAGGAAACCTCACACGCTTGTGAAATACTGGATATGTTCGCGTGTAATTAAGAACATAAAGCGTTCCGCGTGTAGAAGAATCGTAACATCCCGCTTGCACTACGTTCAGGAACGACTGTGTCATGCATTTATGTTGGTTAACGAGAGCTGAAAGGTAGCCCCGCCTCTAACCCCACCCCTACACCCGAACAACCACCAGGGCCAAGAAAAGTCAACATAATAAAATATTCGTGGACGAGGAGACCTGGCCGAAAACCATGTAGTGGACAGCTAGCGAACGGGCTAGAGATTTGCTCCCTCCCTAAACAACTAATAAGCGCGGCTCGAAATAGATTTCACCCGCGTCCACAAAGCAAAACACGCAAGCGGGTCCCGCGGAGCCCAGATCACGCCACAAATGTCGACGTCTGTCAGTGAAGAAAAGAGCAACAGGCGATGACACGAGGTTATCGCTTACTTTAGAAGGAAAAGTAAGATTTAACATCCCGTCAAACATGAGGTGATTAGGACGGAATACAAATACTGAAGGTATAGGAACTGGTCAAAAAATCTGCTAGCGGTTTCACTGGAAACAACACAAAATTCGCTTTAAGCGATACAGAAAATAACGGAAAACTAAAAAAAGTGGATATCTTAACGGAGATTTGAATATTGTTCCTGATAAATGACTGTCCAGTGAGTGGCAAATACAGTTATCTGCTGAGACTATTGCATACAACATCAATACATTTGCAAGGTCGATAACCGACTGATCTTTGCAGTACAGATTGTCTTTAGCTCAAACTAATCCAATAGTTACAGAATACGTTGCTGTAAATTGATCGTGCAGCATGCGTCCCGGGTAGTACTAGTGCTCGAGCAGAGTCCCGAGAATTGTTCAACCCAGGGTCAACAGCACAAAAAGTTTTGCAGTGTATCTTACACTGGTACCTGCGTGCAGCAACTGATACCTCATGGTCTGCAGCAACGTTCTGAATTAGTTCTTCGGTTTGTGGCACGAAGAGAAGTTGATGACGTGTGACCAGCCAGCATCACCGCGTGCTGTGCACGAAGAGCGACTGCACTCGCTGCATGTGACTGCGTAGTGTGGATTCACAAGCACCTTTATTCTCGTTCTGGCCTTCTTTCAAGAGAATACACCCAGTCACTCCGAGATTGTACATGCACAAGGAAGAAGTCGAATGGATTCAAAATTATAACAGCAATTAAAGTTTCACTAAAGTATTAAAGACGTAGTCAAAAAGCCTATCAGAAACTGTTGGTAACATGGCACAACACTGTTCAAAAATGGCTCTGAGCACTATGGCACCTAACATCTGAGGTCATCAGTCCCCTATAACTTAGAACTACTTAAACCTAACTAACCTAAGGACATCACACACATCCAGGCCCGAGGCAGGATTCGAACCTGTGACCGTAGCGGTCTCGCGGTTCAAGACGTAAGCGCCTAGAACCGCTCGGCCACACCGGCCGGCTCCACACAACACTGTTCTCACGAAATTTCAAAGATTTTCCAGATACAAGTCCTGCAACTGTGTGACTTTCGGCTCTGGGAATACCTAAAAGAATGCGTTTAACGAGGACACGTTAATTCTCTGCTTGGTCTGATGGCCAGTATGCAAGAACACGTTGCTCCGAATCCACCGGAAATGCTGCGAGCAACCGTTACCGTCGTTTTACGCATGCAGCATATCTTCGATGTCTCTGGTTCTCACTGCGTAAGCGTCGGTGCAAAATAAAATCAATTAGAAGATGCCTTTCTCACTTGTTTGACCTTTTCTGCCCACGTCCCGTTCCTAATCCATTACGTATGGAAACATTCATCATTTTGATTTGCAGCTCCTTATGTTGGCCGTGTTTGCAGTTAAAATTGTCGGATGTGAGGTCCGCCAGTTATGCAAAAACACCGTTTTTTCTCAATAGCGCCGGGCGTGTGGCCGAGCGGTTCTAGGTGCTTCAGTCTGGTACCGCGCAACCGCTATGGTCGCAGGTTCGAATCCTGCCTCGGGCATGGATATGTGTGATGCCCTTAGGTTAGTTAGGTTTAAGTAGTTCTAATTTCAAAGGGACTGAAGACCTCAGGTGTTAAGTCCCATAGTGCTCAGAGCCATATGAACCATTTCTCAGTACCCAAACATGTTTCGGCATCACTGTGCCATTATCAGCGGGTTTTCGTTTTTATTTATTCTGTAACGTGAATATTTTTGTTAAATAATAATAAAATTATGTGCATCTTTAGTTCAAACAATACATCGTTTCTTTTTGTAAATACCTTTACATTTGGTGTGCATGAATTTTCTGGATAACTTGTGTGCCAATGACTACAGGTAGCTTGTCATCTGCAACCAAACGATGGGAGTAATTGTTTTTACAGTTATTTTCGAAGTCCCTGTCTACCTCCCTCATGGCTGCTGATTTATCACTCTCTTCTCGTATTCCCCTCGTCCCCCTCTCATCAAATCTGATGCTTCTCGGTAGGAACATAAATCTTTTACAGGAAAACGCTGCTCGGCAAGCCATAATCCCTGTATCATTACGTTTTCAATATCTTCGGCCATTGGCACGGCAACTTTTGTTGAGAGCGATCACAAATAGAATTCCACACAGAGCTTTCATTTCCGAAGGAGAAGTAAATCCAGAATATCTTTCCCTCGCATACTGAACTGTACACCTCCGTTGTCAAATACACAGGTTTGTGTAACCAACAATATTGTCAATCATATTTGTAAGAATGAATCTCGTAAACGCGTCCAATTCAGAGGAAGTATTCCTGCCTGCGCGCGTCGGGCCTGGCAATACTTTTATAATGTTTTTCGATTTTCTTTTATTCGACACACATAAGGAATCCCTTCTCCATCTTTTCCTACGTGAAAACGGTAATCATTGTCTGTAATATCATCTAAGGGATTGGAATGTTGGTCCCCGGATTGTTCTGAGTCGCTACTGTGGCCGTCCACGTTCACGCTTTCCTCCTCCCCTTTACTTTCATCTGAGAAATAGCAAGGAGGCTCTAATACTTCATCTTCGTCCTCGCACTACGCCGCTAATCTGTCCGCCACAAATTACAGCACCTACTATACGACGCTCAAATTCTTCCTACACAAATCATTAGCAACACTCTTTTCAAGCGACACAGCCTAATTGCCTCCCAAATGCCTTTACAACGCCAAATGACTGCAACGTGTATGACTAAGATTACGTACTACTTGTTTTGAAAAGCATCACAGAAGCCGATCAAGGAGGAGATCAGTTTGAATTCCGGAGAAATGAAGAAACAGAAGATGCACCACTGACCCTACCACATATTTTTGGAGGTAGACTGAACAACAGCAAACCTACGTTTATACTATTCGTAGATTCAGCGTTGGCTAGAAATTTTTTTGTGACTTTAGATTCGCAACAGCCACACTGGCATGTAGGCAAGAGTGACATTTTGTTTGATTTGTGTACAAAATAAACACCAAAGCGTAATATCCTGACTGTTTCTTTTGTTAATAAGTTGTAATTAAAACCGTTATGCAAGTCGCTCCGTTACTGCACAGAAATTATGCAGAGTTTTTCTATTCTGGAGTGTAATCGCGAGTCGTCTTGCCACTGCGTCCATCCATCACCACGCGATGCCGCTGTTTACAGTATACAGAGGACAAATGAGAAGTATTTATTCAAATATACGAATATAGATTTCTCTACAAAAGGCACTGAAATGCAACACCTGTCTGTCTATTTATCTCATCGAAGAAACGCAGTCATTGCTGAAGAGACTGCCACCACCTGAGGTCTCTTCGCTAAAGCCTCCTGTAATGACTGAACGCACTACTCCGTCACTAGCTGTATGTGCAGCGCAAAGCAGTTGCCACCACACGGCATAGTGATGAAAAGCAATGGATTTTGACTCGTAGTCTGTTTTTCGAGCCCGTTCCGACGGAACTTTTACGTAAAACTCACCAAACAGAGTCAAATAACCTACTACAAAGACAGCATCAGACGCAAGCCAAGGCGAGTCGTCTTGCCGCTGGGTCCATTCGCTCCTCTTCGGGGAGCGCCGGCCTCTCGATAACGTCCTAATCTGTATCACGTACGCCTGCCCAATCCTCGACTGTTGTTTGTGATCATGCTCCTCACCCTTCACCGTGTTTCGCTGCACTGGCAGCTTCACAGGAACAGAGCGAAAACACGCTAACAGATTTTTGACACGCTAGGAAAAACCATACATGATCCTATATAAGAGACTCACAGAAAGTTCTGAGAATGACAGGATTCAGATACACTGTAAAACTGTAATGTGTGACTTTTTCTTATACAATCGGTTGCTGCAAATTTCAAGAAAATGTAAGTTGTGAAAGCAGTGACTGCACCTCCACTGCCAACAATTGTTGAAACATTTTTTCCACTTTGTTGGTTTTAGAGAGAGAAGTCACCTTCTGGACAAGATGAAAAGCACTGTGCACGTATGTTTCTGTTTGACTATGGAAACAAAAAAAAAAGGTCGACAGTTAAATATAGGAAATGACACATTAACTCGATATTTATGTCCATCGACTAATCAACTGCTGGATTCGCTGAGTAACAGCTGGTATTGCCACGATGAAAAGTGACGCGACCATCGCTGTACAACATTTGCAGCGTAACCAAAGAAACAAGTGATCATTTTCTAGAAGTGCTTCTAGAACGAAGCACGTTTTTGGTTTCGATTCATTCAAGAGTAGATTGCTGTTTAGTTTCCGATTAGTACTAGTACCTCCAAGTTTCATACCATGCTAAAATGTTGTATTCAATAAGAACGAAGATAAATGAGTAAAATCTTCAGCAAAACACATTGTGTCAATATTTAATGGTAAGACTAAGAACCGATGTCAAAGGGGATGATCGGTACTAGAGAAGGCAAATAGCAGACCGATATGTTGAAAGGTTCCTCGGAAAGAGCGGTGCATCTCTAAAAGGAAATCGCATACAAGACACTACAGTACTGCTTTAGTGTTTGGAGCACTTACCAAGTAGACATGACAGTACACGTGTGATGACTTCAGACACGCGATTCTGGGATCGCAACGGGCCGGTAGAAACGTGTAAGCACAGGAAACTAACACTGATGAGCCAAAACACTATAGCAGCTGCTTATTAACTTGTTTTTCCGTCGTTGCAATACATCAGTGATTCTGCTTATCATGGATCTGACAGTTTGTTGGTAGGTTTGTGGATGTATGTGGCATTAGATGTCTACGCTCTGGTCATGTAATTCGCGTAAAAAACGGGCAGCTGATTTTCGTACGCAGTCATGACGCTCGATAGCGAGCTGGATGGTTTCGACAGGATTTACATCGGGAGAATTTCGTGGCTGAGACTTCAACGTGAGTTCACTATAACGCTCAGCAAAGCACTGTAGCACGGTTCTGGCTCCGTGACCCGGACAATTATACTACTGAAAGATGATAAGACATCAAGTATGAAGGGATGCTGGTGGTTCGCAGTTGTCAGCGTGTTCTCGATTACTAGAGGTCCCATGCAAGAGCAGGAAAATGTCTCCCATGACGTAATACAGCACCCTCTCGCCTGCGTCCGTGGCACGCTGCACGTTTCGAGCAGCTGTTCATCTCGGTGAAGGCGTTTGTGGAGACGACAATCGACCTAGCGTAGCAAAAGCGTGATTCACCCGAAGAGCCGACACGTTTCTGTTGATCGACGGTCGAATCCCGGTGGTCCCGTGCCCACTGCAATCGTAATTGACGGTGTCGTTGGGTCAACATGTGAGCACGTAAGGGTGGTCCGCTGCGGAGCTCCATGTTCAACAGTGTACGATGAACGGTGTACTCCGAAAACACTTTTGCGTGCACCAGCACTGTCCTACTTCGGCAGATCACCATCAATCGTGTTTCACATAGCAGACAAGCCTCCGAACCCCATGTTCTGTGAAGAGTCGTGGGCGTCGAAGCATGCAGTGCCTAATGGTAGTTTCACTATCCTTCCACCTCTTCCCGTAGATGCTCACGACAGCAGCACGTGAACACACGACCAGCTTGGCCCTTTTCCAGATACTCGTTCACAGGCTCTGCTTAATAATAATCCGTCCTTTGTCATAGCCGCTTATCTCAATGGACTTCCCCATTTGCAGCCAATTTCTTCGCTCGTCCGTGGGCGCTCCGCTTACGTACTTTTGTGACCGCGTCACGTCCCAGCAATCATAATCAAGCAGCATCCAATGTGGCGGTGGGCAGTGGTCATAATGTTTTGGCTTATCACTGTAAATGCGATTGTAATCTCTCAGGTTTGACTGCTGCACGCATAGTGATGGATGCCCACCTACAGTCCGGGGCAGGCCACGGAGTGAGGCGTGAGACTTCGCTATGGCCGCCGGCGTGTTAATAACATGCTGGTCACATTCTGATTGAAGTCCAGTCAGCCAGTATGCATAAAAGCAGAACTCGCAGCACATGAACAAGACGTCTTGATAGGTTGTCCAATTATGTGCACAAAATGGAAGCAACAATTCGCCAGAACGTTCAGAAGCACATTATTAATTAAATGGGCATAATTGGAAGAAAGACAATTTTCTTCTCGCGAAAACAGAGCAATTTAACAGAGTAAATTCAAAGAATAGCTCTCCGTTGCGTCAAAGGTCTAACGGCCAGAGTAAGTGTGTATTGCCGGTTGAATGAGTACCCATATTATGAACGAAGACTTTTTTTTTTCAGAAACAGATTACTGATTTTTCAACATACTACCCTTCACAGAATGCACAATTCCCAATATCTCTGCGTGTTTTTAACCTCACCCCCCCCCTGAAAATTATCGAGCTCTCTAACACGGGCTTCTGTCTCTAGGATGCCGAGCTTTTCTGAGCAGATTTATTTTACCTGCGAGCTATTTTATCGTATCGGTGGATAAGGAGGGAATCTCGAGCGATCGAGGCCGGACGAACGCCGGTAGCGCGACAGTAATTCGTAGGGATTTGTGACGTCAAGTCAACAGGAATGTACTGGCGCTTTGTCGTGCTGAAACAGCACTTCCTTCTTCGTAAAACGATGTCCTTCCTTCCACATTTTGTCGAAGCGGTCCAATATCTCACAGTATCGTACAAGTTTCGTATTTCGTTTCACTAGAAAGGCTATTGGTACCACACCCTTTCCATTCCAAAAACTCTTCGTAATACACTCCTGGAAATGGAAAAAAGAACACATTGACACCGGTGTGTCAGACCCACCATACTTGCTCCGGACACTGCGAGAGGGCTGTACAAGCAATGATCACACGCACGGCACAGCGGACACACCAGGAACCGTGGTGTTGGCCGTCGAATGGCGCTAGCTGCGCAGCATTTGTGCACCGCCGCCGTCAGTGTCAGCCAGTTTGCCGTGGCATACGGAGCTCCATCGCAGTCTTTAACACTGGTAGCATGCCGCGACAGCGTGGACGTGAACCGTATGTGCAGTTGACGGACTTTGAGCGAGGGCGTATAGTGGGCATGCGGGAGGCCGGGTGGACGTACCGCCGAATTGCTCAACACGTGGGGCGTGAGGCCTCCACAGTACATCGATGTTGTCGCCAGTGGTCGGCGGAAGGTGCACGTGCCCGTCGACCTGGGACCGGACCGCAGCGACGCACGGATGCACGCCAAGACCGTAGGATCCTACGCAGTGCCGTAGGGGACCGCACCGCCACTTCCCAGCAAATTAGGAACACTGTTGCTCCTGGGGTATCGGCGAGGACCATTCGCAACCGTCTCCATGAAGCTGGGCTACGGTCCCGCACACCGTTAGGCCGTCTTCCGCTCACGCCCCAACATCGTGCAGCCCGCCTCCAGTGGTGTCGCGACAGGCGTGAATGGAGGGACGAATGGAGACGTGTCGTCTTCAGCGATGAGAGTCGCTTCTGCCTTGGTGCCAATGATGGTCGTATGCGTGTTTGGCGCCGTGCAGGTGAGCGACACAATCAGGACTGCATACGACCGAGGCACACAGGGCCAACACCCGGCATCATGGTGTGGGGAGCGATCTCCTACACTGGCCGTACACCACTGGTGATCGTCGAGGGGACACTGAATAGTGCACGGTACATCCTAACCGTCATCGAACCCATCGTTCTACCATTCCTAGACCGGCAAGGGAACTTGCTGTTCCAACAAGACAATGCACGTCCGCATGTATCCCGTGCCACCCAACGTGCTCTAGAAGGTGTAAGTCAACTACCCTGGCCAGCAAGATCTCCGGATCTGTCCCCCATTGAGCATGTTTGGGACTGGATGAAGCGTCGTCTCACGCGGTCTGCACGTCCAGCACGAACGCTGGTCCAACTGAGGCGCCAGGTGGAAATGGCATGGCAAGCCGTTCCACAGGACTACATCCAGCATCTCTACGATCGTCTCCATGGGAGAATAGCAGCCTGCATTGCTGCGAAAGGTGGATATACACTGTACTAGTGCCGACATTGTGCATGCTCTGTTGCCTGTGTCTATGTGCCTGTGGTTCTGTCAGTGTGATCATGTGATGTATCTGACCCCAGGAATGTGTCAATAAAGTTTCCCCTTCCTGGGACAATGAATTCACGGTGTTCTTATTTCAATTTCCAGGAGTGTACATCTTCCGGGCGATGAGAATTTCTCGCTCTGAGAGTAGGTTTTAAGGAATCAACTTACTGTATTGGCTGTAGCTTAGTTTCCAGGGTAGACAAAACCACGTCTCATCGAGGGACCCAAAATGTCCTCGAGATGTCTCCAAGCACTTTCAATGTTAAAAGCATTCCCGTTTGGTGTCTGAGAAAACTCAGCAGTTACCGGCCGACAATTTATTCATCGCCAACTTCTCACGCATAATATTAATTGCCTTTCCCATCAACATAATCAAGTACTTTTCTTCGACGAGAATCTTGTAATGCAATTTTCCGATGATTTCTTCGAGAAACACATCGGGCGGGCGTCCTGGAATACCTTAATCAAAAATGGACGCTCGAACTCGTTTAAATTCACTGAACGAATATCTAAATGATATCACAGATGGCTGACGGTCACCATGAATATGACGCAGTCTCGCACTAATCGCCTCCTCTTCCAAAAACAAAATGGAGTGACTTTTTACACCTTTCCCAAAAACTTGTGATTATCACTTATTGAAGAAGTTGCCAAAGCTAACTTATTAATCAATGACATTTTTGTGTCTAGCTGTCTTAAAAATGGCGACGTACGACGGAAATACTAACAGTCTTTAAGAACGTAATTTGTTTTCAAACAGACCTTCTTAATGAAAGAACTCCGCGAGGGAGACGAAAATTCCAGCTATGTAGGCGTTTACTGAGAGTGGTTCTTCCCGCGCACCATACATGAAAACAGGAGTGGAACGAAATAATGGTGGCATATGAAGCTACAATGCCGCCGTCCGGAGGCAAATGGAGGTGGTGGTGGTGGTGGTGGTGGTGGTGGTGGTGTGGGGGGGGGGGGGGGGGAGGCTACAGCTACGTATGAGCACGTTTCATTCTAGTCCTTCCAAATAATCTAAAAACGATATTCGCAAACGAAATAATTGAATTTTGGTTGAGCACGTTTCATCGTAGCCCTTCCTAATAATCTAAAAACGATATTCGCAAACGAAATAATTTAAATTTTGGTACGGCGTGGTGGCTGAGTTGGCGCGTTTCAGAGCACAAACCAAGAGATTCGGTGAAGAATTCTCACTCGCTCTTAGGAAATTTTCTGTCTCACATCGCTTTTTGAACTTCTGGCGATAGTCTGTGTATGCCAAGAATGCTTAACTTCCACGGTGGATGGTAGTCCATGGTAGACTCTAGGTCTTCATACAATGATGACCCTTAACATTATGTACCTTTGGAACGCAGTATAGGAACGATCCTGTGTGCCACCGATTCTAGCCGTCTTTAAGATATTTCCGGGGATATGCGGCGCCAGGTGCCTACGAACTGGTAGCGCGATACCCGTAAATTACGGGCCAGTGGTCTACTGGCGCCTCACAGCATCCCGGATGCGTTCCGTGGCGTTCGGTTCGGGGTAATTCGGTGGCAAAGTTATCAGCGTCGGTTCTGGCCTTCTCACAACAGTTATCCTGCTGGAAGATGCCACAGACGTCGGGAAAGACAGCAAGGACGGAAGGATGCAGGTGATCCGCTGTCATGATCACGTAGTCCACAGCCGTCATAGTACCTTCGATTATTACCACACGTCCCGTGGAAGCATAGGTGAACGCTCACGTGGTGCATGTTTCGAGGAGCCGTTCGCCCGGATGACGGTGTATCCGGACACGATGGTCGACCTGGTACACACAAAAAAATGTGATTCATCCGACCAGGCTACACGATTCCACTGACCCACGGTCCAATCTCGATAACTGCGCTGCAATCCCAATTGACGATGTCGCTGGGTCAACATGGGAACACACAGGCGTCGTCTGCTGCAGAACCCCATCTTCATCAATGTGCGCTAAACTGTGTGCTGAGAAGCTTTGTCCGATCCGTCACCGACCCCATCTTACATGTTCTACACAACGGGCAATTGACCGACGTCCAGGTTCTGTGCTGAGGCGTGAAAGCCTGTTCGTGATTGCACCGTCCTTCAACCACTTTCGACGACAATAACACGCCAACAGCCGACCAGTTTCGCGGTTCGCGAGATGCGTGTCCCCCGGCGCCGGGCTGTACCTACACTCCTGGAAATGGAAAAAACAACACATTGACACCGGTGTGTCAGACCCACCATACTTGCTCCGGACACTGCGAGAGGGCTGTACAAGCAATGATCACACGCACGGCACAGCGGACACACCAGGAACCGTGGTGTTGGCCGTCGAATGGCGCTAGCTGCGCAGCATTTGTGCACCGCCGCCGTCAGTGTCAGCCAGTTTGCCGTGGCATACGGAGCTCCATCGCAGTCTTTAACACTGGTAGCATGCCGCGACAGCGTGGACGTGAACCGTATGTGCAGTTGACGGACTTTGAGCGAGGGCGTATACTGGGCATGCGGGAGGCCGGGTGGACGTACCGCCGAATTGCTCAACACGTGGGGCGTGAGGTCTCCACAGTACATCGATGTTGTCGCCAGTGGTCGGCGGAAGGTGCACGTGCCCGTCGATCTGGGACCGGACCGCAGCGATGCACGGATGCACGCCAAGACCGTAGGACCATACGCAGTGCCGTAGGGGACCGCACCGCCACTTCCCAGCAAATTAGGGACACTGTTGCTCCTGGGGTATCGGCGAGGACCATTCGCAACCGTCTCCATGAAGCTGGGCTACGGTCCCGCACACCGTTAGGCCGTCTTCCGCTCACGCCCCAACATCGTGCAGCCCGCCTCCAGTGGTGTCGCGACAGGCGTGAATGGAGGGACGAATGGAGACGTGTCGTCTTCAGCGATGAGAGTCGCTTCTGCCTTGGTGCCAATAATGGTCGTATGCGTGTTTGGCGCCGTGCAGGTGAGCGCCACAATCAGGACTGCATACGACCGAGGCACACAGGGCCAACACCCGGCATCATGGTGTGGGGAGCGATCTCCTACACTGGCCGTACACCACTGGTGATCGTCGAGGGGACACTGAATAGTGCACGCTACATCCAAACCGTCATCGAACCCATCGTTCTACCATTCCTAGACCGGCAAGGGAACTTGCTGTTCCAACAAGACAATGCACGTCCGCATGTATCCCGTGCCACCCAACGTGCTCTAGAAGGTGTAAGTCAACTACCCTGGCCAGCAAGATCTCCGGATCTGTCCCCCATTGAGCATGTTTGGGACTGGATGAAGCGTCGTCTCACGCGGTCTGCACGTCCAGCACGAACGCTGGTCCAACTGAGGCGCCAGGTGGAAATGGCATGGCAAGCCGTTCCACAGGACTACATCCAGCATCTCTACGATCGTCTCCATGGGAGAATAGCAGCCTGCATTGCTGCGAAAGGTGGATATACACTGTACTAGTGCCGACATTGTGCATGCTCTGTTGCCTGTGTCTATGTGCCTGTGGTTCTGTCAGTGTGATCATGTGATGTATCTGACCCCAGGAATGTGTCAATAAAGTTTCCCCTTCCTGGGACAATGAATTCACGGTGTTCTTATTTCAATTTCCAGGAGTGTATATGTATTGCTTAACCCTGCGGGGCTGAAACCATCTTTACCTTAATCTAGAGAGTTTTGAGATGATCGAGGTGAACAACATACCGGTACCGATTACCGCTCCCCGGGCGCACTGGCAGACGCTGGGAAGTAAGTAGCGTGGGCCGCAGGCAGGGTGCATTGCGTGAACATCCGGGAAAGCTGGCCCGCCGTGCCGTCCTGGGCTTGTGGCATCCTGCAGAGACCTGCACGTAGTCGGCGCTGTTTCTACTGATCCACAGCACCCGCCCTCGCGCTACGCCACTAATCTGTCCGCCACAAATTACAGCACCTACTACACGACGCTCAAATTCTTCCTACACAAATCGTTATCAATACTCTTTTCAAGCGACACAGCCTAATTGTCTCCCAAATGCCTTTACAACGCCAAATGACTGCAACGTATATGACTAAGATTACGCACTACTTGTTTTGAAAAGCATCAAAAAAAGGGAGAAGAGGGAACAGACTGCTGTTGAAGAGTACGAAATGAAGGCGGTATCTGAGAAGACAGAGAACAGTAAGCCTATCACCAATATTTTTCAATCTGTACACTCAGAAAGCAGTGAAGAAAAGAAAGCAGAAATTTGAAAGGGGAATTAAACTGCAAAGAGAAGAAATAAAAACTTAGAAGTTTGTCGATGACATTGTAATTTCGTCAGAGATGGGAAAGGAGTTGGACAAGCAGTTGAACAGAATATGTAGTGTTCTGAAAAGTGCTTATAAGATGATCAACAACAAAGGTAAAACAAGGGTAATGGAATGTTCTCGAATTACATCAGGTGATGCGGAGAGAATTAGATTAGGAAAGGAGCGACGTAAAATGGTAATTACTTTTTACAAAATAAACTGGATATCGTATGCAGAGTGGACATAACATGAAAATCATTTCCGAAAAGCAGAAATTTTCTAACATCGAATAAAAATTTTAGTGTCTGGAAGTGGAGTGTAGCCTTGCACGGAAGTGAAACGTGAACGATAAACAGTACAGAAATGAGGTAAATCTAAGCTTCTGAAATGTGATGCTACAAAGTGCTGAAGATGTGTAAATCGAATAATTGATGGTGAGATACTGAAACAAATTAGGAAAAAGCGAAATTTATGGGAAAACTCCACTAATTAAAGGGACTGGCCTTGAACAGCTAGTTCCACGCGGAATGAAAATATCTTACACCTTGTAGCTACCAACAGGCCGGACCTTATGGATGCGTCAGTATGGAGACGGGAATTAACGATTATTGTGTCATAGTGACTATGGTTACGAAAATTAATACGAGGTGTATGACAAAACAAATTAGATTCATTTTTGTCGATCTAAGTTTTAATTTTTTTGAAACAAGAATATTGTTCCCTCCTTTTGACAACTACACACCGGCGGAGCCGTTGTTTCGTCTTGGTAGGAGCAATGAAAGACTTTAACTTTTGAATGTTCTCCAGAGTCACAAAATAACGACCTTTTAAGACGTTTTTCAATTTTGGGAAAAGAAACAAAATCACAAGGACACAGATGAGATGAATAAGGGGGATGTGAAACAACAGAAATGTCCTTTCAGGGGTAAAATTCCGTTATGGAAGTGGCCATGTGACATTAGGCGTTGTCATACCATAGCATCCACTTGTCTGCAATGTCCGGTCTCACTCGATACAAGTTTTCCTTAGCCTTTGAAGAACGTCTATGTGAAACATCTGGTTGACAATTGAACAATTTCTTTATGCACGATAACCCTACCGTTAATAAAGCGAATCAGCATTGTTTTGATGTTTGATTTGTTCATTCGAGCTTTTTTCGGTCGAGATGTCTCAGTTTGCCACGTCTCACTTTGCCGCTTTGACTCAGGATCTTAACTTCAAAAATCCACGATTCACCACCTTTGATCGCACGATTGAACGATTAATGGTCACTGACAACTCTCTGAAGAAGACCAATGCACACGTTTCTTCGATCGTTGTGAGGTTTTTTGGTACCACCTTGGCACAAACCTTTTGCCTGTGGAAATCTTCGGTCAAAATTTGATGTACGGTGAAAGTGTTTAACAGATCACTCGTCATGACCATTGTCTGATCTCACATGAGGACGTACAAGTACGCTTCCGTCGGTTTTTGAAGTTGCAGGTCTCCCTGAGCGAGGTTCACCTTAAACGTGTTCTCTGCCTTTCAAAAATCATTTATGCAAGAGAAAAACTTGCGTTCTTGATAAGGAGTGTTCCCCATAGGCCTGTTTCAACTTTTGAAAGGTGACACTCCCGGATTCCCAAAGTTTAACACAAAACTTGATGGCACAACTTAGCTACAAATCCCGCTGTTCAACTGTCGTTAACACACGACAATATCACAACTTAACTGATGGCGCTCTGAGAAATCACGTGATGGCTGTACGGAGCTGAAACTCCAACACAGCCCCTGGAAGGAATGAACACACCGGTCTAGCCAAGCAGAACAACACAGCGCTGCCACATCGCTCACAGCCTTGTCAGGCTCATTACTTCTCTCACACATCTCGTAAATGCCTAGAAGGCTGGTAGAGTGTTTCTGCTAGAAACACCAGATAAGCAGCTGTTGGCGTTTCACTTAAAAAATGAATTGCAATTATTTGGTTCCAGTATGATGGATACAATCTAATAATCGTGTCATTATCTGATATACAGGGTGAGCCAGCAGGAAATTTACATGCTTCATTATCTGATATACAGGGTGAGTCAGCAGGAAATGTACATGCTTCATTATCTGATATACGGGGTGAGTCAGCAGGAAATGTACTGCTTTCAGGGGTAGTACTCGTGATACTGAATAAAAAAAAGCTTCATATCGACTTATGCCCTATTCCAAATGGTTTCCAAGATGGAACACATTTAATATTCACTGTTATTTACTTTCTGTACTATCAAATATTGTCACTGTTTACAACGTACCAGGGTAGTGTAGAGCAAGTTGAGACGAACAGTTTGATACGGGACACTTGTTGTCTATCAAGTCGGGAAACTAACTCAAATTGGCCTACAAAAACTACGCAAGGCACAGCGCATGCGCGTCGCGCGAGTTTACAACTTTCTCGCGCTCTCTTCGCACAAAGTGTTAGTTCTAAAGAAAAAAAATGAGGACTTTTTACAGGAAATTTAAGGTAGTTTAATTTTGTACTGCGACTCGTTTTCGTTGGAGGGTGCGGTTTTCGAGTTATTCAAGAAAAACGTAAAAACGTGATATTAAATGTGTTCTATCTCGGGAACCAGTGGACGACGAGGAGATTAGTGTTTAACGTCCCGTTGACAACGAGGTCATTAGAGACGGAGCGCAAGCTCGGGTAGGGGAAGAATGGGGAAGGAAATCGGCCGTGCCCTTTCAAAGGAACCATCCCGGCATTTGCCTGAAGCGATTTAGGGAAATCACGGAAAACCTAAATCAGGATGGCCGGAGACGGGATTGAACCGTCGTCCTCCCGAATGCGAGTCCAGTGTGCTAACCACTGCGAGAAACCAGTGCAAATAGGGCATACGTCGATATGAAGTTTTTTTGTTCAGTATCGCGAGTACTATTACCCCTCAAAGTATGTTACTGCAGATGAATAGGAAAGTCAGATGTGTTATGTTCGAGTACAGCATTAGTAGTGTACAGCTTGACACAACCACGTCATTTAAATATACGTCATTAAATATATATTTACATAATACGGAACGCGAGTGGTCGACTTCGGTTTATTGGGAGTGTGGTTCACCTGTAAAGGAGACCGCATATAGGACGCTGGTGCGACCTACTCTTCACTACTGCTCGAGTGTTTGGGGTCCGCTCCTGGTCGTATTAAAGGAAGATGTCGGTGCAGTTCAGAAGCGGACTGTTAGATTTGTTACCGGTAGGTTCCAACAGCACGCAAGTGTTACACGGATGCTTTGGGAACTGAAATGAGAGACCCCGGAGGGAAAGGGGGCGTTCTTTTCGAGGAAGAATATTTAGCAAATTTGTGGATAACTGCAGAACGCTCCTACTGCCGTCAGCATACTTTTGTGTAAGGACCACGAAGATAACAGAAATTAGGGTTCACACGGAGGCATACAGACAGACGTTTTTCCCACGCTCTATCTGCGAGTGGAACAGGAAAAGAGACGTCTGGTAGTAGCACAAGGTATCATCAGCATCGTACGGTGGCTTATGACATACGATGTAGACGTAAATGTAGACTGGTTGATAGGACATATCTCGAGGCATCAAGCAATAGTTAATTTGGTAATGGAGGAAGTGTTGACTGGGAGGTAAAATTGGTGTCCTGACGACGGAGTGCTTTATTTATTCATAGTGGCGGCGCGTCGGAGCTTCAGACGGGGGAAACACTCTAATCAGCGAAACCGCGGTTGCCAATCTGCAAAACATGCCTCCCTTTTCCTAGCAAGCACTATGCGAAGGAGCCTAATTAAATACCAGTCCGGCCGTACATAATTCATTTTTCCTCAGTCTCTGAAGGTGAAACGAAATGATTAGTTTGAAAATGCCACGGTCAATTTTCTTCCTCATACTTAATCAATCTGAATTTGAGCCACTACGTCTCAAATAATTTCACCGTCGACGGAACGTAAATCATCTTTCTTGTCAGTAGCCGTTAACAGGCAGTATGAAACGGGTACTCGCACCTTCGTTTCTCGGCCGTGGCGATGACCGAGTTTTCTGTGACACTATGGAATACTGAATACAATATTGCTAATACTCTTTTTTTCTTGTCGCTTAGCCATCTACGGCCTACGCTATTTGAATTGTCGTTTTCCTTGTCCTTGTACCTTGACTAACTTCAGACCGGTGTTCCCGAATGCGTCTCCTATGCTGTTCCTCCTTCCCTTCAGTCCACTTCTCCACCCTGTAGGACTCATACCAGACACGGCGCCACAGAAAACAATGCTCCAAAGAATGGTGCATCTGAGCTTTTCTACAAGTGTGTAGACTTCAAAGTTCTGTCTCCTTTTGATTCACCACATCCTTTGATTGGACCTAGGATCTATACTCAGTATCTGTCTCTCACTTATTTCTAATTTCTCGTGCAAACATTCTCCACCCATATCAGGCATGTGCGGCGTGTAAGATATCATGTCGCAATACTGCGCAGCAATGATATATTGGCATTTCGTCTTTTACACATTTCTGCTTAGTCGATATGCGGTCTTCACTGTCACGATTCGTGACGACAAGGCTTCTTTCTTTGAAGTGTTGCTATCGTTGCGGTCTCCTAGGTTTTAAATTTCTCGATCCGCTTGATATTCCCTCCTAATACCTCTAACACTCTGAGTGACGAGTTTACTTTTTCTACAAATTCCATCTTTTCGAAGGCTATAAATAATAAATCCTGCCAGGAAGCAAATGAGGGTGATCAACGGATGAGAAGGCAGCGCCAATACGACTGTTGGTACTGGGCACAAAAACCGTATCGGCTTGTAAATGCGATGCTTATTGCCTGAATATTAAACAATTGTTGAAAGCTGCTATGGGGAGAAGTCGGCAACTAAAACGGTTTTCCAGCAGTTGAAGCTGTTTTTCAGGTGTCATTGGAAGTGGAGAGACCTCCCCCTCACCAACGCAACAGGCAAAGAGCGCGTGAAAAAATGACCGTACAAAAAAGATCCACAACGTTACGGGCATGTAGCTGTTGAGCCTGCATGGCTAGACTTGGCGGGCTCTGGCCAGAGCGAGTCAGAGCCAGTTATAACTTGAATACTCTCCAACCTCTACTGCACCCAGTTAGTTTACTAGAAAGCATGTATAACCAATATTCGGGAAGTATTTCGAATCAAACGTGTATATTCGTATTCCTAAAATCTGTATCCTTTCATGTGTACTCCATTCTAACGAAAGTTTTATTGCGTTTTACTTCCAAGTTCTGAACTTACAGGGAACTCGACTCTTCCGTGCTTTATACGAATTCACTGTATCCTAACCTCAATAAAAGTTTGAAAAATTTTTCCATAAAAGGAAAATGATAAGCAGCTCACATTTGTACCCCCTTCTGGTATTAAAAAGTACTTGCGCCATCAGAAAATCCTGAAAATTATATTCTTCATAATAGACAAGATGTTTCTTTATAAGCTAGCCTATGCGCTTTTGGGAGAATTGAATGAACAACAGTAACAACACCAGAACAATCCGTGTAATATTGCTACTTACTATAAAGCTTGTATTTCACGTACTTACTGATGTTAATCTTCATCCTACTTCTTTTCAGCTTAATGACATACGTACCTGCAAACAGAAAGAAAATCAAAATTATTACAGGTTCTAGTTATAGTGTTGCAGTAAGCAGGTTCCATTCTACCTGCCTAGTCGTATTAACGCGACCACCTGTCAAAAGCCTGCACAAAATATGACACTGTTGTACATGCAGGGTGCAATACTCTTACTTATTCTTGGTCTCTTGATAAGTTAGTTTGTCTAGATTCTTGTATTTTCGCCTCTCTCTGGAAAACAGTGCAATCTTGCGAGCAGGGAGATTGGCAGGCTCATCCACCATCTTTACAGACGGGGTTAGCGCTGCTATGCTAACACATGTACCCGAACATACGGTTTCACATCGCATCGGTATACCATAACCTTGACCTTTTCAGATAATGAACCACCGTCAGAGGACAAGGCATCGGTAGTGAACCTTTTGTCCTTTGCCCCCTATGTATACGACGGACAAAGTGTATACACCATTGCTCCAAGTTGGCACGAAACTTATCAGATTGTAAGAGCAGGTAACGCTGGAAAATGATGCCCTGAACCATTTTTAGACTATTACTGGGAATGACAGTCATCGGTTCGTCACCCAGCTTGTTACAAGCGAGCAGTGCCCGTGACTGGGCAGGGAATGCTGTTTTGATCACAACCCACTTTTCATTTCAGATGACCCACTTTTCATTTCAGAGATGGCTGCCATTTCCCCAAACTTGTCTTCCAAGTTCTCCACAAAGAATATGGGCTTTGTGGCTAAGAAGGAATCACTGTTAAGTTCTTGTAAAAACCAAGAGGACTTTACTTCCACATACACTGTTGGGACCGTATTACCACCAGCGGGAGATAACTTCATCTGCTTCATTTGCGGCTCAACTGCCATGGTGCCACCCACCCACTCTCCCCGTGGGCGCCAGCCAGCCTCAGTAGTGGCTACATGGCCTAGTCTGTTGCTCAGAGTCCCATTGCCCCCGTCACGATGGGCACATACACCTTGGCATACATAGGGAGTTTGGCACAGGCACCAAGAATGTGATTCCTGTGTGGTCAGGGGGCTACCACTGTGCAGGTACTTGATGACTCCCCCCAACAACAGGATGTGGTGGAACATACACCACATTCGGTGCTCTTCCCTCCACGATCCACAATTCTGAAGAATTTTGATAACTGGTAGCTGGTCAAACCCAACAATGGGGACCATGTGTTTAATGAAAAGTTGTAGAAAATGCCGCAAGTGGACACTCGAGTCTCAATCATAAACCAGGTCCAAGCAGGGTCTGCACCAAGAAGACCATCTGATGGAGAGGCATAAGGAGAAAGGGACAGTGGAAGTGTAAGCTTGCAGCACGGAAAGAAAGTAATGCTGCAAAGGCTGGGGCCTCGTGGTAGCTAAGTACGAACTCATAAAGAATGGTGAGCCTCCTGGGAGGGAGAGGGTATTCTAGTTGGGTGAGTAGGCGAATATCTGGCTGGCATGCTTCAGACGGCCACAATTTACACACAGACCAGAGATATCAGAGCTCCAGTGCACTGAGATGAAGCTTATGGAAAAGAATCCTGGTGCTCCAAGGTATTCAGTTTCGTCAGAGCAGAGAAAGCGAGCAACAAACAGAGAGACGCTTGACACCCTCTTATTGCTTAGTTCTATAGCTAAAGAACTGCGATGCACAAGGAAAAAGTAAGCATTACGTGTTAAGTATATATTTTGAAACTGGTGTGAAGGTTAACAAACTGTCTCTGTGATTTGAGTAACAGCACGTCCTAACGCCCCAGGTAAGGAACGGCAGATCGCCTAGGCAAACATGCTGCTTCCCATAAATTACAATACAGCATTGGATTAACGGTTCATCACTTTTTTCTATTGTCTCCAACTGCAATTTAAAGAGCAATTGATTTTGTGTCCCTGGTAAAAAAGTGCTAACGTCTTACAAGTAGTATAGCCACTCGAATTAAAAAAGTCAACTACCTGCACAAATAGCGTAGGTATCTCATCAATTGTACACTGCTGAAAACTGAATTACAATTATGGATTTTAAAAAATCAGATAGGTGTGTGACACATCAGACTGCTCTTTGACCAGCAAGCAGCGTCAAGCTACGGATAAAAAGAGACACGGACAGGTGGTCTACAAAGAACATGCCTACTTGTGGGCTTAGACTGCAAGCTACCTACAATCTCTAAAATGTAGCTTGCTGCGAATGACTGCAGCAAATATCAAGAAAAGCACTATTCTTTTTAACAAAGATTTTTTGATATGTAAGATGAGTAGTTTTCGCTACTCCATTACTGGGGCATTACTGCTTTCTTTCCTTTTCCTTTTTCTAACAGAAATATTCTTCCGGACATCAAGGAGGACTGAAAACACCCTATCTTGCTGCAAACACAAGAAAACGAGCGTAGTGCAAATAGTTGCGCAACCCTCCGGGCGGCCACTGAAACGGCATGTACCTGCACACATAGAGGGGGTGGATGAGAGTATGGAAACACGAAAAATACTACACACTACGATGTCTAAAACGGCGCAGAAAACCCGTTGGCATTCCAAACAGCTTCCAGTTGTCTGTGGATGGATAGATAGATACAGGCCCTGTACTGTTTTTAAGGGAATCTTATACTAATCTTCCTGCAAAATACTGGCATGTTCAGATAATTATTATGGACGTGGTTAGTGATCACGCACCCTTCACAAAGGTTGAATAATACTGAGATCTGGTGACTGCAGTGATCAATGGAGATGTGACAACTCATCCTCATGCTCACAAAAGCAGTCCTGGACAATGTGAGCTGTGTGAACAGGGGCTCTGCCGTTTCGGAACACAGCATCATCAATGGAGAACAAACTTTGTCCACGGGATGCACGTCATCATCCAAAATGGTCACATGATCCGTGGCAGTAACGCAGCCTTTGAGAGTACCCATTGAGCACATGGAATAAGACGACACTGCTGCCCAAATCACTGCCGAACCGCCGTCACGTTTCACTGTTGGGTCGAAGACCAGGCTAGAAGTTGGGTGTAGTGTGAAAAACGTCTCATCCTACTAAATGACATTCTTCCACTTCTCCGTAGTCCAGGTTTTATGGCTACGGCATCACGTTTTCCTATTACGGGCAACTGCATTACTCATAAGTAGTTCTGGAATTCCAGCTCGCTCTCAGAAATTCCCAGCTCACGGAGCTCCCTTCGTGTTGTTTCGGTGCTGTCGTAAATGCAACATTCAGTTCTACAGTTGCAGCTGCCGCCCTCTCATTTTCCGTCGCAATCCTCTTCGATGAAAGTCCCTCGCGATCACTCTACACACACTTTAGTTCCACTTGTGAGTTAGCAGATGATATTTTTCCGCTTTCCCTGTAATCTGAACAATGTTTCGATACGGTGCCTCTTTAACCACCACACACTTGGCTACCTCGATTACAGAAGCACCCACCATACGCGCACCGACAATTTTGCCCACGTTCGAATTCACTTAGCTCCAACGTAGTACACTGACAACAGCACAGAACAGTTCTGAGCGCGGCTGACAGTTGAAACGGACTGAGGACATCGCACAGACGCCGTCTATGGTCAATTACAACCGCGCAGTCTGCAGTTTTGGCTAGAATCTGCATTTATGGACAAGCATGCAGTTCTCACAGTGTTTCCTGTGTATAGTGAAATATCCTCCACAGTAATTTCAGTCTGAATGTTTGAACTAATCTCAGAAACCACTTTAAGGCTTTTGATACAGTTTTAACTGGGACAGCATGATTCACGAGTAAGTTCTGCGAATGTTATTTATAACTGTTTTGTGAAATTAGATTGAACTATACATAAATTAAAAATCTACGGCGGCTGTGAAGCAGCGCAGGAGAAGAGCCTGAGGCTGCGGTGCTAGGCCAGTACCGGTACCAGAAGGCCAAGCCGGGACGAGCTACTGCAGACCCGCAGTGCAGAACATACCAGGTGTTCAGCTGATAACAACGGTGCTGCCACAAGTTGTCAGAGCAGAAGCCACTCACATACGGAACATTTACCATTCGCGTCTCCTCAGAACTTCCCTGGTGTGGACAGCTTATACACCACTGGCCATTAAAATTGCTACACCAACAAGAAATGCAGATGATAGACGGGTATTCGTTGGACAAATATATTATACTAGAAATGACATGTGATTACTTTTTCACGCAATTTGGGTGCATAGATCCTGAGAAATCAGTACCCGGAACAACCACCTCTGGCCGTAATAACGGCCTTGATACGCCTGGGCATTGAGTCAAACAGAGCTTGGATGGCGTGTACAGGTACAGCTGCCCATGCAGCTTCAACGCGATACCACAGTTCATCAAGAGTACTGACTGGCGTATTGTGTCGAGCCAGTTGCTCGGCCACCATTGACCAGACGCTTTCAATTGGTGAGAGATCTGGAGAATGTGCTGGCCAGGGCAACAGTCGATCATTTTCTGTATCCAGAAAGGCCCGTACAGTACCTGCAACATGCGGTCGTGCATTACCCTGCTCAAATGTAGGGTTTCGCAGGGATCGAATGAACGGTAGAGCCACGGGTCGAAACACATCTGAAATGTAAAGTCCACTGCTCAAAGTGCCGTCAAAGTGAACAAGAGGTGACAGAGACGTGTAACCAATGGCACCCCATACTATCACGCCGGGTGATACGCCAGTACGGCGATGACGAATACACGCTTACATTCTGCGTTCACCGCGATGTCGCCAAACACGAATGCGACGATCATGATGCTGTAAACAGAGCCTCGATTCATCCGAAAAAATGACATTTTGCCATTCGTGCACCCAGGTTCGTCGTCGAGTACACCATCGCAGGCGCTCCTGTCTGTGATGCAGCGTCAAGGGTAACCGCAGCCATGGTCTCCGAGCTGATAGTCCATGCTGCTGCAAACGTCGTCGAACTGTTCGTGCAGATGGTTGTTGTCTTGCCAACATCCCCATCTGTAAGGGATCGAGACGTGGATGCATGGTCCGTTAGCTATGCTGATAAGATGCCTGTCATCTCGACTGCCGTGTGATACGAGGCCGTTGGGATACAGCACGGCATTCCGTATTACCCTCCTGAACCCACCGATTCCATATTCTGCTAACAGTCATTGGATCTCAACCAACGCGAGCAGCTATGTCGCGATACGATAAACCGCAATCGCGATAGGCTACAATCCGACCTTTATCAAAATCAGAAACGTGATGGTACGCATTTCTCCTCCTTAACGAGGCATCACGACAACGTTTCACCAGGCAACGCCGGTCAACTGCTGTTTGTGTATGAAAAATCGGTTGGAAACTTTCCTCATGTCAGCACGTTGTAGGTGTCGTCACCGGCGCCAATCTTGTTTGAATGCTCTGGAGAGCTAATCATTTGGATAACAGAGCATCTTCTTCGTGTCGGTTAAATTTCGCATCTGTAGCCCGTCATCTCCGTGCTGTAGCAATTTTAATGTCCAGTAGTGTAGAAAGGTGACGGTAGTTATCTTGACAAGTCGTCTCGTCGTAGATAGTTACTGGTACCCGTGCAAAGCCATTAGGCCTATTCCGTATCGTCCATACCGTTCGGTTCCGTAGGTTAACCTCAGTAGTGACGTCAATTTCGGTTCGGTAGTCGAAGTTTCTATTGTGCACGCCACTGAAACGTGTTAAAGATCGGTCCACCTGCCAATAATTCGTCTACTGTACAAAGAGGTGGTGAGGTGTCTGTAAGGCCTTTCGTTCGCTTCGGTGTGCTTTCATTGCGACGGTAATTTACTTTAGATGTACTGAGTGCATTTTCGTTTCGGATTTTTTGGGTTAGGTTTTACTGAATGATCACTAGGAGACATTCGAGTGGAAAGTGAGTTCATAAATGTTGTTATGCATCCATTTCAGCCGAGTATCACAGAAGTGGACATGGTGCAATCGGTACTGATAAGGAGAAGGCAAGGGCAACGAAGGCGGGCAAGGCGGCTCGTGGAAATGTGCTGCGACGCGATTCGGCAACACAGTCTGCGGGACGAGACGTATCACTTTGAAACGGCCGAGAGGAACTTTGTGAGGAGGTACAGACTGCGCACTGACCAGCAGGTGGTCTGTAATATGATTGAGGGACTACGGCCGTACATGGCAGCCCATCAAAGAGCTACAATCATGCGTTTCCACCAGAAGTTCTATTTGTTTAGCAAGTCCTCAGATGAGTCATCATCATCATCATCATCATCATCATCATCATCATCATCATCATTTAAGACTGATTATGCCTTTCAGCGTTCAGTCTGGAGCATAGACCCCCTTATAAAATTCCTCCATGATCCCCTATTCAGTGCTAGCATTAATGCCTCTTCTGATGTTAAGCCTATTACTTCAAAATCATTCTTAACCGAATCCAGGTACCTTCTCCTTGGTCTGCCCTGACTCCTCCTACCACTCTACTGCTGAACCCATGAGTCTCTTGGGTAACCTTGCTTCTTCCATGCGTGTAACATGTCCCCACCATCTAAGCCTGTTCGCCCTGACTGCTACATCTATAGAGTTCATTCCCAGTTTTTCTTTGATTTCCTCATTGTGGACACCCTCCTGCCATTGTTCCCATCTACTAGTACCTGCAATCATCCTAGCTACTTTCATATCCGTAACCTCAATCTTATTGATAAGGTAACCTGAATCCACCCAGCTTTCGCTCCCATAAAACAAAGTTGGTTGAAAGATTGAACGGTGCACAGATAACTTAGTCTTGGTACTGACTTCCTTCTTGCAGAAGAGAGCAGACCGTAGCTGAGCGCTCACTGCATTAGCTTTGCTACATCTCGCTTGCAGTTCTTTCACTATGTTGCCATCCTGTGAGAATATGCATCGTAAGTACCTGAAACCGTCCACCTGTTCTAACTTTGTTCCTCCTATTTGTCACTCAATCCGTTTATACCTCTTTCCCACCGACATGACTTTCGTTTTTAAGATGTTAATCTTCATACCATAGTCCTTACATTTCTGATCTAGCTCTGAAATATTACTTTGCAAACTTTCAATCGAATCTGCCATCACAACTAAGTCATCTGCATATGCGAGACTGCTTATTTTGTGTTCACATATCTTAATCTCACCCAGCCAGTTTATTGTTTTCAACATATGATCCATAAATAATATGAACAACAGTGGAGACAGGTTGCAGCCTTGTCTTACCCCTGAAACTACTCTGAACCATGAACTCAATTTACCGTCAACTCTAACTGCTGCCTGACTATCTACGTAAAGACCTTTAATTGCTTGCAAAAGTTTGCATCCTATTCCATAATCTCGTAGAAGAGACAATAACTTCCTTCTAGGAAGCCGGTCATATGCCTTTTCTAAATCTATAAAGCATAGATACAATTCCCTGTTCCACTCGTAACACTTCTCCATTATTTGCCGTAAGTTAAAGATCTGGTCCCGACAACCTCTAAGAGGCCTAAACCCACACTGATTTTCATCCAATTTGTTCTCAACTAATACTCGCACTTTCCTTTCAACAATACCTGAGAAGATTTTACCCACAACGCTGATTAAAGAGATACCTCTGTAGTTGTTACAATCTTTTCTGTTTCCATGTTTAAAGATCGGTGTGATTACTGCTTTCGTCCAGTCTGATGGAACCTGTCCCGACCCCCACGCCATTTCAATTATCCTGTGTAGCCATTTAAGACCTGACATTCCACTGTATTTGATGAGTTCCGACTTAATTTCATCCACCGCAACCGCTTTATTGCACTGCAATATATTGACCATTTTCTCCACTTCCTCAAATGTGATCCTATTTCCATCATCATTCCTATCCCATTGTACATCGAAATCTGAAACATTACTGATCGTATTTTCACCCTTATTGAGCAACTCTTCAAAATATTCCCTCCATCTGCCCAAGGCATCAACAGGATTCACCAGCAGTTTTCCTGACCTGTCCATAATACTTGTCATTCCCTTCTTACATCCCTTTCGAAAACTGCTAATTACACTCCAGAATGGTTTTCCAGCAGCTTGACCCAAAGTCTCCAACCTGTTTCCAAAGTCTTCCCAAGATTTCTTCTTCGATGCTGCAATTATCTGTTTGGCTTTGTTTCTTTCTTCAACATAACTTTCTCTGTCTACCTGAGTTCTAGTATGTAGCCATTTTTGATACGCCATCTTTTTCCTTTTACAGGCTGCCTTGACTGTGTCATTCCACCAAGCTGTTTGCTTCATCCTACCTTTACACAATACTGTTCCAAGACATTCTTTAGCCACTTCTAGTACTGTGTCCCTGTACCTTGTCCATTCCTTTTCCAATGACTGTAATTGACTACATTCAACTAACTGGTACCTTTCTGAGATCCCTGTTATGTACTTGTGCCTGATTTCCTTATCCTGAAGTTTCTCCACTCTTATCCTCCTACATATGGACCTGACCTCCTGCACTTTCGGCCTCACAATCCCAATTTCACTGCAGATTGAATAGTGATCAGTGTCATCAAAGAATCCCCTGAATACACGTGTGTCCCTAACAGCCTTCCTGAATTCCTGATCTGTTATTAAATAGTCAATGACAGATCTGGTTCCCCTGTCTTCCCAAGTATACCGGTGAATATTCTTATGTTTAAGAAAGCAATTTGTGATTACTAAGCCCATACTGGCACAGAAATTGAAGAGTTGTTTGATGATGCTGGCAACAATCAGACCTGAGATGAGTACATCAGCTAAACAATTCCTATCAGTCATCAAATGCAATGGCCATTTTTTCCCTAGGTTTTGACAAGTTTGAAATTTTTTGGAACACAGGTCCGATGGAAAGGGGGATGACGGTTCACCTGGCATGAGTCAGCAGTGCATTAACGAAGTTGTGAGGCCTCTCAATGCGCCAGTAGTCGGAAAAACTAATGGGGAGAGCGTGTTGCTAGTTGTGTCGGCTGGCCGCATCGGGTGTGGGAGCGCTGAGCTCGCACTGCGATATGGTGTGTCGCGGCATGGGCGCAGTCGTCTGGTGAGCATGTCCGCAGCTGTGGTCTACGCCTACATGGATATTCTGCAAATCACATTTAAGTGCCTGGCAGAGGGTTCATCGAACCACCTTCACAATTCTCTATTATGCCAATCTCGTATAGCGCGCGGAAACAATGAACACCTATATCTTTCCGTACGAGCTCATTTCTCTTATTTTATCGTGGTGATCGTTCCTCCCTATGTAGGTCGGCATCAACAAAATATTTTCGCATTCGGAGCAGAAAGTTGGTGATTGGAGTTTCGTGAGAAGATTCCGTCGCAACGAAAAAGCCCTTTCTTTTAATGATTTCCGCCCCAATCCAGTATCATTTCTGACACTCTCTTCCATATTTCGCGATAATACAAAACGTGCTGCCTTTCTATGAACTTTTTCGATGTACTCCGTCAGTCCTATCTGGTAAGGATCCCACACCGCGCAGCAGCATTCTAAAAGAGGACGGACAAGCGTACTGTAGGCAGTCTCCTTAGTAGGTCTATTACAAGTTCTAAAACGCAGGCAGGTCATTGTGTGTGTGTGTGTGTGTAACGAAAATCATATCAAAACATTTTCATTTGCAGTTGCTTGTCAGGCCTGCGAAAGAGTTATATGACTGAACTGATCTTTATAGAAACAGATGCTGTTCTGAAATGAGATCAAAGAATATTAAGAACCTGAACCGAATTTTATTTCATGATCTTCAAAAGGTGGGACTGACATGATCGACACTTCCAAACAAAGCAAATGCTGTAGTTTGACAATCGTTCGGCTAATTTGTGAACTGTGTGATTCGGCAGAGCAAGTTGTTCTTCGCACCGTTTTAAATACAGAAGGTTTGTAACAGTGTTCTCGTTACTTCCACTGCTTCAAACTGTACTAGAGTTTTACGTATTTCTGTCTCTTACAGAAAAACTGGATGTATTTTCAGGGTAATGGCCGATGCACCTTGCTGTTGGGATAAAGAGCATAACTAAACCTTCTCTCTGTTATTTAATCTATTTCCCATACAAGAAATAACGCAATACTCAGAAAAGATGACAAGGATAAATATAATGCGCACACAGACAATAACCTCCATCACTTAGACTAGGCCAGGAATCATCAAGCGTGAAAGCATTTTTCAAAGCGCGGTCCATGTATTGAGAAACCTCTCCAGTCTCTCTGTGCCTGGAACCCGCACACTCGCGGCAGTGTTGGCGTCACCTGCAGCACTCGTGTGCCACGGAACACTTTTTGACGCTACAGGCGCCTCACGTCTCACGTTCCTTTTACTGCCGCCAGCTCACACTTTCGCGTGCAGAGCGGCCCACTTTCCGCCTGTCAACAGTTCGTACGGCGATTCGAAATTCGCACGCGACTGCACTAACGTTAAGTTCGCATGCCTCTTAGGGCCGCCGGCAGTCGTTTTATTCCGAGTATACAAAAGTTATCACGGGCCGCGAAAAAGATACTCAGCACGCTACTCTCAGATCTGCCTGTACTTAAATCTAATGCATTATGCTAATGAAAAAATTCCTACAATGTAGCTAATAATGACACTCACTCTGACTAGGCAGAATACAGGTTCACCGTGAAGTCACTTCCTGATTACAAGACCTACTTCTAAGAAACTATGTATGCTACATAGAGTTAACATAGAACTAAGTGGTCTGTTGAAAGTAGTAGCTTAACTCGTGAAGCTTATGCCTACATTTCTAAATGTGCTCTGACAGCAGCTAATTTCTCTGTCTCTCTATCTCGTTACAGGCAGCGTAATTTAAGAGTGCTGCGTCTATGCAGAGGAAGCATGTTTTCACGAAATATAGTCGCCTATCACAGTTCAGCGACAGTTTTAAAGTGCCTACGGTCGAGATTCGACAAATGTGAACAGCATCCAAGGATAGTGTGTAAAGTTTAAAGAGACTGAGCTGGTGAGGAGACAAGAAGCGGCAACCTGCAGCGCGTGCAGCACTGTGCTGGAGATTGTACACAAACTGCTGCATTTTCACGCATAAGAAGTGGAGCTGCTGCTAGTTTTGCAGCCAGTTGATAGACCCAGACGTGCTGAGTTTAATATGAACTTGCTGGAATGAAACGACGCAGACAATCACAATCTGAATAACGTTTGTTTTTCCAATGAGGCGACTTTCCACGTCAACGGGAAAGTAAACGGGCGTAAAGTCCAGATCTGAGGATCGGAGAATTCACATATCACAGCAGGTAAGGGATAGCCAGGAAGTGAATACGAATGCGTGGTGTGTCGTAACGTGTAACACATATTGGTGGACAGTTCTTTTCCACAGAGCGTATCACTACGGCAGCAGTTTACATGGATATCTTGGAACTTTAGGCTGCACCTCAGTTATAGGAACTTCAACCACAATTAGTGTTTCAAAAAGACTGTACACTCCCACACTGGAGGCTATTTGTTCGTTAGTTCTCGGATGAAACTTTTTCGGATAGATGGATCTGTAGAGACCGTCTGTCATGCCCAGCTCGTTCGCGACACATAAGCTCCCTTGACTATTTTTTGTGGGGGCAACTTGAGGATAAAGTCTTCAGGTTGCCAGTTCCTCATGTGCAAACTTCTACGCCATGGTGTAGGGACGATGATGGATGAGTTGTTGGCAAAGACATGAAGAGAAATTGAGAACCGCCTACACATTCTACTGCAACAAACGGAGCACACGTGAAAGTGTATTCTCAGAAATAAGATTTTGTGCAACCTTGTACAATCGCAACAAGTCCAAACACCATTCACTTAATTTAACCCACGTTACACGGGACTGGGAGAGGCTGGCAGCGCCTCACGAATTTCAGAAACGACGCACTGTTCTGCTTCCGCCACGTTTTAAATCATCATATTATACTACGAGTAGGCAGCTTCAAGATTTCACAAGGCTTCATTTTAGCCTACGTACCGCAGTACAGGTAGTCAATGATTCTAGACAAGCGTTTTGTTTCCACCAAATAACAACTGCACAAAAATATCACAAAAACGGCTAAGGAAATTGTAGACCATTAAAAGAGTGCACATTTTAGCACTAGCTGCTCTAACGTTACCAGATACGATTCAGGCTAAAGCTGAGTCTCACGCTAAAAACATTTTACAGAATAATACTAAAGGATGTTTCATTGAATACTGTCATTAGACTGGTAAATACACCGGATTTCGGACCCCCAAGAACAAAGTAACTTCCCATCTTCATGAGACGAAAGCAAAGTACTTTGGAAATGTGGAGGTGGGTCCCATGATGGTACAAGACAAAACCACCATTCTTTTCTCTACATCTAACGTATCAATACATTTTCGGCTAAACCATTTATCAGCAAGAAGTCCACTGGGCAGTGACACTGTCAACGTGAGCGTTAATTCACTAATAACACTAGAGGTAATCACCTGTATATGCACATTGGTGGTAAATTATTAAACTACTTACACCAAAACAAAGTGAAATTCTGAGCTTAAAAACTGACTAAAGGAGAGAACTAGGCAAGTACACTGATCAGTCAGAACATTATGACCGTAGACCTCCCACCCAGGAGACAGCAGCGTCACCTGGCGAGGAATGACTGCTAACCAGACGCACGTATGTTGCATCTACTACCAGTGAGCGTGTTGTCCGTGTGTAGAATCGGGAAGGCGCGCGATCTGTCAAGAATTTCACCGAAGGAATACTGTGATGGCCCGGAGACTCGGCGAGAGCATTTCGGAAACTCCACAACTTGTCGAGTGTTCGAGGACTGCTGTGGTGAGTGTCTTCAATGCGTAGCGAAACCAGGGTGGAGCCAAGGTGAAGCCAAGTCAAGACGTCGTGGGGCTCATTACAGATGTCGGACGTCGTAAGCTGGGCGGACTGGTAAAACAGGACAGACGGCGAACTGTGGCGGAACTATCATCAGATATTAAGTGTATCTGAACAAACACGGCACCGAACTCTCCGAACGATGACCCTGCCACGTCCAACACCACGACATCGGCAAATACGACTGGAATGGGCGCGTGACAATCGGCACTGAATGTTGGCGCAGTGCCAGGGCGTTGCATGGTGTGATGAATCCAGATACCTTCTTCATCATGCCGATGAGAGGGCACGAATCCGTCGTCTTCCAGGGGAACAGCTCCTTGACACCTTTACTGCTGGACGGAGACGAACTGGCGGTGGCTCCATTATGCTCTGGGGAAACATTCTTGTGGGCATCCATGGGTTCAGCGGGGCTCGTGCAAGGCACGATGACGACTAAGGAGTACCGTACACTGGTTGCAGACCACGTACACCCCTTCATGATGATCATTCTTTTCCGAAGATGGTGGCATTTTTCCAATAAGATAAAGCACCGCGTCACGAGGCCAGGAGTGTGATGAAGTGGCTCGAGGAACATGACAACGAGTTTCAATTTATGAGCTGGCCTCCAACTCGCCAAAGCTGAACCCGATCGGACACATCTGGGATGTGATTGAACATGGCGTCAGAGCTTATAGCCCCCCCTCCCTCCCTCCCAAAATTTTACGGTGTTAGATGACTTGCGTGTGTCGATGTCGTGCTTACTCCCTCCAGCGTCCAACCAAGGCCCCACTGCTTCCACGCCACAACACGTCGCCGCTGTTATCCGTGCCAAAGGTGGACATACTGGCTATTTGGTAGGGGGTCATAATGTTTTCGCTGATCAGCGTAGGTCATCTTATTTCCCTAAGTGGAGAACCAACGTTGCTCGACCCACATTGTCACATGAGCGCACAAATAAATTTACTACAGGAATGGAAGCCAAAGATGTTGCCTTGTGGCCGGCCGGTGTGGCCAAGCGGTTAAAGGCGCTTCAGTCTGGAACCGCGCGACCGCTACGGTCGCAGGTTCGAATCCTGCCTCGGGCATGGATGTGTGTGATGTCCTTAGGTTAGTTAGGTTTAAGTAGTTCTAAGTTCTAGGGGACTGATGAACTCAGATGTTAAGTCCCATAGTGCTCAGAGCCATTTGAACCATTTTGTTGCCTTGTGCTACTTCACACTAATGCCAACCGACAACTAGTAGTAACTGTCCCAAACAGCTGAATTGTCGAAATGATTATAACATTCCCATTTCATGCTAAGGACCTCACATGACATTTATCACACTGCATGTGACTGCTGTAATTCAAATCTCCGTTCCTGCAACGGCATTCAGCATGAAGTATGCACGTTTTCGTGAGGTACGCCAACAGAGCACAATTCACCGCAAACAAGCGACTGAAGTTTAGTTCAGATGCCCAGGTGCAGTTACTACAGGATGGTGCAAAATACATGGAAATTGTTTGTCAACTGTAATTACTCGTATGCCGTAAATGATTTTCGTTGCGACATTTTTCTATTGTACCTCTGAAAATTGCCTAGTTTACTCGCCAATGACTCAATTCACATTTCCTAATGGAACCACTAACACCGGAACAGCGGTGCTGTGACCCCACACGTTCAAACTGCTGTTCCACTTGATTCACAAAAAGTCAGTGTTTGGTGGGCAGTCTGTGCACAGCGCACTACTGAGCCCCTTTTTATTGAAGAATCTCTCACAGAAGACAAATGCAGACAACTCCTGGGACAAGGGCCTGTGCCGGCTGCACGGCGCCGCCGGGTGCTGTGGTCCAGGATGGGTCACGTCCGCCCCGTACCGAAGACGACATTCAGGCACTGGATTGGTCGCAGTGGATACCTTAACATTCACTGAACTGGCTGCGGAATGGCGCTCTTATAGTCACAATCTTAGCCCGTATGATTATTTTTTATGTGGTTATTTAAAGGACAGAGACTTCTAAGTTGTTGCTGCAGCGTTCCAGGATCTTTCTACTGTAGATCGTGTAGCCCAAAATGATGTTCCTCAGAAAGTCACCACGGAATTGCTGACAGCTCTACACACACATTGCTGCACAAGGGAAACACTTTGAAAACCTTCCGTATCGTATTTCAGGTTGTCTGCTACAGAATAAATAGAACAACAAGAATGGGTCACCACTTACAACGTCATAGCAGACAAAAATTTTCTAACACGTATTTTGCGCCACTGTGTCTACTGGAAAGCACATTCCTTTAGTCAAGTGTCAGCTGAAGAGGATATCCGACAAATCACAGGAGAGGTGGTCTACTGCACACAGACAAATCGACCGAATGGCGGATGGAGCTCTGAGAAATGGGTCTGGTCGAACGCTATCAGTGAACGTATATGCTCCTACTGCAGTTTTCATCCCATTTGTGTTCCGTTCCTTACTACATGCATGGCTCAGTCAAGCTCCAATTAACGTAGGTCACATTAGCAGTCAAACTGAACACTTCCAGATGTTTTTCGCTGAGAGAAACCACACAAAGAAACCGATAGATATATACAGTCACAGGAATTTACAAGAAATTACAAAGAAAGTGCAAATGTAAAATCGAAAATGATCACAAACATGTAAAATGGAAAAAATATGGATAAACTTGCGCAGTCCACAAATCAGCTCAGACGTGCACTCACTATAGCACTGAGTCCCACCAGGAAACCACTGTTAACACTCAACTTCATGATACAGGTTCAGGTGTACCACTGCGTGCCCTAACTTTAATCCAGAAAACTTTGTAGAAAAAGGTTGTTGCGAAAAACCGGTTATCTCTACCAACCTCAGAAAATCGGGGGAAGATAGGTTAGTGGGGGTGGTCCAAGTGACCTAAGTCACCCGACCACCACTTCTTCCTATGAACTGGCACAAAGTTTGAATTTTGTCTGTAAATAAAGGTCAATTCGTGTATCTCTACTAAGCTAAGAAAATGGCGCAAAAGAAAGGACACTTGGACTAACCTCAGTCACACGAGCGCCACCTCTTCCTAATAATTCTTTATTAAAACAGTTTCATGCAGCTCAGCCACCCAGCGTGTTCACCACGAGGTCTGGAATCCAACTGACTTAGTACACAGCACCACCATCAGAGGGCGCTCTCATCTGTGACGTAATCCAAAATGGCGGGAAACTGTGTTCGCCACGAGACCCGGACACAAACTGACATAGTACACAGCGCCACCACTAGAGGGCACTGTCGTCCAAGATGGTGGCCATGCTGTCAGGTCATGACACAAGTACCGTTAGACCTGTGATGTCACAGACACACTGATAGGGTTCCCACCCCAAATCCAAGACGGCAGCGGCTGTAAATTCAAAAAGAGCCACACACTCCTCCCAGGTGGGAAATTCAAGTTCTGTCAGATTTTCTCGAGTGCCACGTCCATCTAGACTTGGAAGGAAATAGTTAAAGTCTCCACAACGAACCTCAACCGACCACCATATCCCCTTACCAACGCATTTTCGCGGTCTAACGTGTACTAACATGCGCAGCACATGACATCATCCAAGATGGCGGCCAGAACGACAGTTGATGATGCAAATACCACCCCCACCCCCCCCTGGTGGGAAGTTTGAATTTTGGCGAGAAGATAGGTAAATTGAGCTACCCCTGTTACCCTAAGAAAATGGCAAGAAAGAAAGGACACTTGGACTACCTCCACTAACCTCAGTCACCCAACCGCCACCTCCTCCTAGAGATTCGTGGGAGAACGACTCAGCCTCCACTGGGCTGGTGGAGAGAGGAAGGAGTGTACTTTATTTATTTTGGAACAATTTATTTAGGGATGGAGTATATTTATTACACTGATACCAATCACACACTCTGACATGCTTGGGGTCATGTCACGCAGCCTACAGACATGAAAACCACTAAAAAGACTCTGCAAACATGCTTGCTAATCGTCAACTGTCGAAATCATGCACCAGTATTTATTTAGACTGGTGCATGATTTCGACAGTTGACGATTAGCAGCCGGCCAGTGTGGCCATGCGGCTCTAGGCGCTTCAGTCTGGAACCGCGTGACCGCTACAGTCGCAGGTTCGAATCCTGTCTCGGGCATGGATGTGTGTGATGTCCTTAGGATAGGTTTAAGTAGTTCTAAGTTCTAGGGGACTGATGACCACAGATGTTGAGTCCCACAGTGCTCAGAGCCATTTGAACCTTTTTTTTTACGATTAGCAAGCATGTTTGCAGAGTCTTTTAGTGGTTCGCATGTCTGTAGGTTGTGTGACATGACCCCACGCATGTCAGAGTGTGTGTTTTGTATCAGTGTAATAAATATACTCCATCCCTAAATAAATTGTTCCAAAATAAATAAAGTACACTCCTTCCTCTCTCCACCAGCCCAGTGGAGGCTGAGTCGTTCTCCCACGAATCTCTAGGAGGAGGTGGCGGTTGGGTGACCGAGGTTAGTGGAGGTAGTCCAAGTGTCCTTTCTTTCGTGCCATTTTCTTAGGGTAGCAGGGGTAGCTCAATTTACCTATCTTCTCGCCAAAATTCAAACTTCCCACCAGGGAGGGGGTGGGGGTGGTATTTGCATCATCAACTGTCGTTATGGCCGCCATCTTGGATGACGTCATATGCTGTGCAAGTTAGTACACGTCAGTCCGCGAATATGCATTGGTAAGGGGATGTGGCAGTCGGTTGAGGTTCGTAGTGGGAACTTTAACTATTTCCTTCCAAGTCCAGGTGGGCGTGGCACTCGCAAAAATCTGACAGAATTTGAATTTCCCACCTGGGAGGGGTGTGTGGCACTTTTTGGATTTACTGCCGCCACCATCTTGGATTTGGGGTGGGAACCCTATCAGTGTGTCTGTGACATCACAGGTGTAACGCTACTTGCGTCATCACCTGACGTCATGGCCACTATCTTGGACGACAGCGCCCTCGATGTGGTGGCGCTGTGTACTACATCAGTTTGAGTCTGGACATCATGGTGAACACACTGTTTCCCACCATCTTGGATAACGTCACAGATGAGAGCGCCTCTAATGATGGTACTGTGTACTAAGTCAGTTGGAGACCAGACCTCGTGGTGAACACGCTGTGTGGCTGTGCTGCATGAAATTGTTTAAATGATGCATGCAAAATAAAGACTTCTGTCCAGCACTGGTTGAGTCCTTTTCCCACGAATCCTTAGGAGGAGGTGGCGGTCGGGTGACTGAGGTTAGTGGAAGTGTCCTTTCTTTTGCGCAATTTTCTTAGCTTCGTAGAGATACGGAAATTGACCTCTATTTACAGCGAAAATTCAAACTTCGCGGCAGTTCATAGAAAGAAGTGGCGGTCGGGTGACTTAGGTTAGTGGAGGTAGCGATTTTCTGAGGATAGTAGAGATAACCGTGATGTGATGCATTATCCTGTTGGATATTTGAACTTCACACCATTTTTCTGGGGGAGGGGGGCGTGGCAATCTTGGATGACGGCAGAGCTGCCATCTTGGATACATCTGGCAACACTGCAGAGTGTGCTCGTACACCTTGCCCCAATACTAATACAAGTTCAAGAGCATCAAACAATTTCACCCCAACTCACATATTTATTTCAAATGAAATGCAGCGGGTACCACTAGCTATTACCCAACTGCACCTATTACGACATTAGCAAATTGCAGAAGTCACGCTCGAGGATTATTGGCATCATTTAACACCAGAGCACAATACGCTATTCAATGTCCAAAGTACAAAACACATTACGCACGTTTCTTAAAAGTCACAACACTACATTGAGAAAAATAAATAAATAAAACTCAGGCGGAATGGCAGGTTTTACTTCTAGAATGAACAATATAAACAAAACCAGCAAACAAGAACTTCAATCACACAAAGAATAAATATTAAAAAGGAACATTTATTAGTAAATATAGAAAAAACACAAATGTATTCACAGTCAATTATACTTTAATCTCGTGCTTCTATTTTCATTATATTGCTCAGCAGAGTGGCCAGGAAGATGTTGTTTACTAAATCACTAGTTTTTTTTCTTGATAACACTATGCCACAGAAGCGAAGTCGATGCTGATTTGTCAACGTTACCATCGTTTCTTTTTATTGAAAGAAATGCGCCCGCGCCCGCCCGCGCGCGCGCGCCACACACACACACACACACACACACACACACACACACGAGGAGCTCGTAAGTGCCGATCTACGGATCCGAAGGTCTCGGGTTCGATCCCCGTTGCCGGCCGGGATGGCCGAGCGGTTCTAGGCGCTACAGTCTGGAACCGCGCGACCGCTACGGTCGCAGCAGGTTCGAATTCTACCTCGGACATGGATGTGTGTGATGTCCTTAGGTTAGTTAGGTTTAAGTAGTTCTAAGTTCTAGGGGACTGATGACCTCAGAAGTTAAGTCCCTTAGCGCGCAGAGCGATTTGAACCATTTTGATCCCCGTTATGTACCTACTAAGATATCTGTTCGTCACTTTCTACTTCGTTCACCTCTGATGTCCATTTAACTGGATGGGTAAGTCAGTTTAAAAGTCGGAGGAAGGCATCTCTGATAGGTCCAAGACCAATGAAGCATTGTGGTGTTCAAAGCAACCTTCAAGTTACCGACAGCATAACCTATTTGCCAATTATCGATACTGTGAAGGCTTTTGAGTTACAACGGGTCATTGTGGGATATGGAAGACAAGAAGTGCCAGTACAGTGACGTGCAGAAGGAAGTGTTGTGGAATAGGCGTTCGAGGTAAATAAGGGTGGCAATCGTAAGTTCGGGAAAGCTACGATACTTATTGGACACAATTTTGCAAGAAACCAGGTACAAAAATATTTCATAAAATGTTCAGTTTCGACTGCCGAAATCAAGTGCTCACGCTACGTAACTTGTAAACTAATCAAATCGAATTTACGATTTCATTCACGCAAGAGAAACGCACGGATTTTTCTCGAATGGAATATTCCTCCATGCATTAAGATTGAGCCTACAGAACCGATCTTTTTGTCGATTGTGTTCAGCTACGAAGTGAATGCAGCTGGTAGTTCTTCAATCTCAATCTCAGTTACAATATTATGCACATACATTTGATTTATGTCAACATCATTGAGCTCTTCAAGAGCGGCCAATATCAGTACTTCTTTGGAACAATCTTCATTTACTGTTCATCATTCGGAAATTCACATTCAAGTAGTTGTCAAGCTTTAGAAAGGAGTTAGTTTAAAGTAGTTCGCATGTTCTAGGACTAGTCACTAGGAAGGGCTTCGTCAGTGAAATCTTCAACAGGACATGCCATAGCGGTTTTTCCTGAGTTTTGCAACAAGACTAGAATGAGAAAAACACCACTGACGCTACCTTTGACATACGCCCGACGTATAAACACACCGTACGCATGTGACAGCATACGCTACCAATGTGTCGCAAAACACCGCGCACGAGTAAGGAATTTTTCCGGTGTTGATACCTCGCGTTCTGTTGGTGACATAAAGGTACGGTCAGGTTTTTAGGATAGTCTTTGGGCTACGTACCATTTGCATACCCAACAGAAGGATCGTCTCACTGTAACAATCCTAGAATCAAAAAATGGCTCTGAGCACTATGGGACTTAACTGCTACGGTCATCAGTCCCCTAGAACTTAGAACTACTTAAACCTAACTAACCTAAGGACAGCACACAACACCCAGCCATCACGAGGCAGAGAAAATCGTTGACCCCGCCGGGAATCGAACCCGGGAACCCGGGCGTGGGAAGCGAGAACGCCACCGCACGACCACGAGATGCGGGCAATCCTAGAATCCAGGGTCGTAGTTTGAATATTACACTCTTCCTGCATCTTAGGCAAATTAATTAATTTATTTATTTACAAACATTTATAGAGTGGGCCCACTGCGTTCGTAACTATGGTGGGTCGTTTGCTACTAAAAAACAGTAAGAAGCTGCAGAGACAGACTTTTTGTCTTTTTCTGCAGCTTCTCTCAGTGCTGTTATTTTTGTCTTTTCATTACTTACATTGTCAGTTAAAAAAAGTGTGATACTATCTGCTGCCCGCGCCATAAGCTGGAGAGGAGCTTTTGAAGGATGACCTCGTGCCTCGTCTCCCCGAACGGCAGGGCCGGCCGGTGTGGCCGTGCGGTTCTAGGCGCTTCAGTCTGGAACCGCGTGACCGCTACGGTCGCAGGTTCGAATCCTGCCTCGGGCATGGATGTGTGTGATGTCCTTAGGTTAGTTAGGTTTAACTTGTTCTAAGTTATAGGCGACTGATGAACTCAGAAGTTAAAGTCGCATAGTGCTCAGAGCCATTTGAACCATTTTCCCCGAACGGCACTTCTTCGTTGTGAGTTCGTGTTTGTGTAGTTGAGTCTTATTATATTGCATATGTATTTTCATGTACAACATTATAAAGTTCTCATGTTTTACAAAAAAATGGTTCAAATGGCTCTGAGCACTATGGGACATAACATCTGTGGTCATTAGTCCCCTACAACTTAGCACTACTTAAACCTAACTAACCTAAGGACATCACACACATCCACGCCCGAGGCAGGATTCGAACCTGCGACCGGAGCGGTCACGCGGTTCCAGACTGAAGCGCCTAGACCGCACGGCCACACCGGCCGGCCATGTTTTACAGTTTGCATCTTATACTGTTTACATATTACAGAATTAAAGGTTTGAAATTAATGATCCAAAAAAACTAAGGAATTACTAGTTTTACTTTGCATCAACAAGAATTCCCTGTTTTACTTCTTATTACTAACTTATTCCTAAATTGTATATTACTTGCAGCATTATGGCAGTTGCATGCTCTGCTAATATGTAATATACGCACTGTGTCTGTATACTGGTGTGTTCATGTCATCATCTGTTGTTGTTTTTGGGGGAGGAGACCAGATAGCTAGGTCATCGGTCTCAACGGATTAGGGAAGGAAGCCGGCCGTGCCCTTTGAAAGGAACCATCCCGGCATTTACCTGGAGCGATTTAGGAAAATCACGGAAAACCTAAATCAGGATGGCCAGACACGGGATTGAACCGTCGTCCTCCCGAATACGAGTCCAGTGTGCTAACCACTGCGCCACCTCGCTCGGTGTGTCTGTATATTCATCTGTTTCCATATCAGTGTTCGAACCTCTACTGTCCCATGTACGGTGTTGTGGCGTACAGTGCGTCTAGTCGTGGTCTTGCATAAGGTAATTGCTGTTTATGTAATAAGTTTAGTGTAGCGCTCTCGATATTTCATCAGTGATGTGGTGAAGCAAGCTCAATTTAAATGGGTCTCTTAAAGCTTGCCCTACATCTTCTGTGACCAGTCTTACGTGTGAGTGTGCCGCATTGTAGCGTTGTATCTTCGGGGGATCCATGTTCCCTATATTAACATGTATCACTTTAGCTAGGGCCAAAGCAGTGCAAGGGTGTAGGGTAAGGGCCACGGCCCATCAGGAACTGTAACAACTGCGGGTTAGGTTAACGAGTCTAAGCCTCGACCGTCCCCAGATGTTCGGGAAGGAGCAGCAGACCAGACAGCACTTGACAAAAAGAATGGGAAACATTTGACATGTCTCAACCTCCCAAAGATTTAATTGGCGTTTTCCTGTAATAAGGCCCTGTGTTATTTCATGTACCTTGTCCAGTCTTCCCCGCTTGAGCCAGTATGTTGCTGCTCTGTGTCTAATGGTTATCTCAGTGGGATATGTTGCAAGTACAACGAGTAGGACTTCCACGGACGTGATGCCAAATCCCCCTGACAATATGAGCAGTACATGCATCTCAATGGTTGTGTGGGTCTTGAGAGATAGTCGATATGCCTAGAAACTTGCTGGGAAACACATAATAGACTCAGAGAGGGCTGAATGATACATTCGTAGTGTCTGAAACGGTAGTCTGTAGCGAACTGAGTTTAGCGTGGCAAGTTTGTTCATTAGACTAGTCGCTTTTTCAGTTGGGAGTCTTTTGTGCCCCTTGAATGTCAGTCGTTCGTCGAGGTGTTGTTATTTTCCTCTGTATGCTAGTGTTGTTCAGCCTAATGGTGGGGTTTCTCCGCAGTGCCCCTTCGATCAGTAAGTATACGTTCTTGTTTGCCGCTTATAACGTGCTTGTTACGCTTATTTTTACAAGGAGTTGCGTAACCTCGCTTTCGAGTTGCGCTTTCGCGTTTGCAGCATAAGCTGCTATACCCTTAATTCTATCATCTTTGTCCAGATAGTTTACGAATGATTCTATGTCCATATCACATACAATTGACCCGTGGGCATCCTTTAGTTGAAATAACTTAATTAATAGCTTAAATAAATAAACTGATAACCTTTTGTGTTCCCGCTCGCCATTGAGCCACCGTATCTTTGCAGTAGTCGAGTGATCTATTGTACAGGACTGTTAATGTCTGCATCTCTCGTAGCCTTCCGCACAGGACAGAGCACCAGAGACAGTCGAAGTCCTCAGCTATGTCTATTGCTATTGCTACTGTGTATTTTCCTTTTGCGTCCCGTATTTTCGGCGCGCGGTTAACTGCACTGCCTGTTGAGATTTGGGGTTTAAAGCCATTGTGATGTGGATTAAGGACGAAGAGCCTCCTGTATGACTGTAGTCGATTAAGCAGCAGCCTCTCCCGCACCTTAACCTAAGTGTTCCAGAAGCAGATGGGCCTATAAGTCTTTGGGGTCTTTTGGGTCCCGATCATCTGATTTTTGATGATTGTTACGTTCGCAGTTCCACATGGCAGGGTCCCTACCTCATAGCAATGCTTCATTCAGTAACTCTGTTAGCAAAGGGGTGACCTGTGGAACTGTATTTTTGAGCGTTTCTGAGTATACGCCATCTCTTTGATTAATTGCTAACGGTGCCTTTCCTTGGACAAATGGGACAGTAACGAGGCCATCTGCGTACGCGTCATCCATATCTCTTCGTAAGTCTGTGTGATCTTGCTGGTCATTCGGCTTTTCGTCATCAGGGAGAGGCCTGTTCAGCAACCCCAGCCCCCATGCAATAGTGCCGCGTGTGCGCCCAAAAGCCGTCACTGCTGTGGCGTCTTTACCTTATCTTACGCAAATAGAGCAAATCGGTTTTTTTTTTTTTTTGCATTAATTATGGTCAACGATGCGCCTTAAGCGGCTTACGGAGGCACAATTTAGTTCATAGGCGGTTCCTGAAAAAACCTGAACAAAGCGTTTTTCACCACTGTTTCGCCGTCAGCAGTGGATATCGAAGTAACTTACCCCGAGCAAACTGCTGTATTCTTAACAGTTTACTCTCTATGTATTTATCTGGAAGCGCCACCTCCCCGTTTACAAAAATCGTTATCCGTTATCGAGAAACACCCCACAAAAATGGTTTTTGGGTACAAAAAAGGAGCCGCAGTTTCAAAGACGTCTATGCACAGCAAATGGCTGAAATGTTTGCGATATATTCAAAAGATTCGGATCTCTTACAACACTGAACATTTTCTTGATATCCTTACCGTTTCCGAATACAGCAGTTTAACGTTACCCTACTTTTATGCGTGAAGTACGCGCGGGAAATGCGCTGTATCGTAGCACGGAGAAATGTGCTGCACTGTGTCTCCGATGTCCTCAGAACTACTACTCGGCAACATGCAAAATTTTCGAGCATGTAAAATCCAGTCTGAGGTGTAAAATTAGTTCCGTGTTAGTACAATTTCACATAAGTAAACTATGGAATTTCTACTGAGCCATAAACGTCTTTTCAAATGAGTGACATGCCCTACTGTAGAAGGGAAAAGATGGGATCCAGCGGAAAAACGAACATAAAAGACGAATATGCTCCTGTTTAAAAGGCTCTGACTAAAAAGTGGATAGTCAGGTGCCTCAGTTTACCTTCATCAGCACCTTTAAAAATTTTCCGAAATTTTTGGTATGCGAATACATTCGAGCTTTCTTATGCTGAGAGGAGGAGACAATAGCAGTGGGAAAGAGACGGGAATGTAATAAATACTGGAAGATAGTAGACAGTGGTTGTGGCATGGAAAGAGTGAAGTAGACAAAGGCAGTGTCGGAGAAGGATAGGGAGACGGTGGTAGTGGAACATAGTTGACAGTGACAGAAGAGTGCCAGGAAAAGAGTGAAGGAGAGAGAGTAACTCTTGGGGAGGCATAAAGAGAGAAGGTGGAAAAGGGTGAGAGCCACTGAAAATGAGAGACAGCCTGTGACAAACGCAAAAAGGAAGATAGAGATAATGACAGCGAGGAGGGGCGGCAGCAGTCGGAAGGAATGTAGCAGCAAGTGAGAGCAAGATGGAGGCAAGTGACAGTGATACGAGACAGTAGGAGAGGGACAGAGTGAAGTAGACTGTGGCTGTTAGACAGAAGATAGTGACAGACAGAAAGAGATAGTGACTGACCTGGGCTGAATGAGTGAGTTGAGAATGGGCTAGCGGGAATGGATGGGTATGAGCGACTTACAGCGACAATTAGTGTGTGTGAACGAATTACAATTAGTGATGCTCATAGGAGTGAGAGCTGAGGTACATGTTAAAAATAGCGCGAATACGTCAGGACGCCAAAAATTTTTGACGGTGGTGAGGAAGTTATTTGGTACCCCACTTTTAAGCCAGAGTCTTTTGATCATCATATAATACTTTCTCCTTCGATAGAAGCATTCTTCGGCTGGTAGACAGAAATACCATGATGTATCTCGAGAGATAAGACAGCTAAAACTTCTAACGAGATTAGGGGGGACTGCGTATGATATCCAGACATTCTAAGCGAATTCCATGGATTCTTGGCATCTGTGCAATTCAGAAACGGCCATTTCACCGATCGCCGTTCTGTTACAAATTTGACGGGATCTCATTTGTAGAGAAATATGCGCAAAAGGTGTAAATCGTTCCAAAACCAAACGGATGGAGCACCAACTGCGTAATCGCGTGCTGAATAGCTGCAAGGATGTAGCTGGTGACTATAATTAAAATGTAGCAACTCACGAAAGTCCGGTGTCGGCTGTAATTATCGTACGGCAACGAAACTTGATAGATAAGCTAATGCGTTAATGCAGAACCGATTTACACTGGAAAAAAATTAGTTAAAATTTTATCCACTAGGTCCAAATATGGCACTGTAAATGCAACAGACGTGTAGGAATGTTTCCACATGTAATGGATTAGGAACAGGACGTGAGCAGAAAAGGTTAAAAAAGTGAGAGACGCATAATGTTGATTTTATTATTGAGTGCTGCTTACACAATTTGTTCAATGACCATCGGAAACGTCACGAGATGGTGCACCCATAAAACGACGTGATCAACAGATGTGCGCAGCATTTCCGGTGGAATCGGAGCAACGTGTTCCTGCATACTGGCCATCAGACCAGGCAGAGTGTGAACGCAGACTTTTAGGTATCTCCGGAGCCATAGGTCACACTGATTCTGATCAGGTGATCTTGCAGGTCTTGTATATGAGAAACCTCTGGAGGTACCACATTCGTGAAAAGCTGCATTAAGGAGATCTTTTAATGGGCGACCGAGATGAAATGTTGCCCCGTCTTGCGCGAAAACAGTTGTTTTGCACACAGTGGCGCTCTTCCACAGCAGGAATCACATGCTGCACAAGGTGGTCTCGATAACGTGCAGACGTCACGGTAACACCTGACAGGCGGGCTGCGTGTATTCTGATCGAAGAAGAACGGACCGAGAATAAAGATGCCTGTGAATTCCACACCACATAGCCATATGGATCAAGTCCAGTGGCCCTTCGTGCCCAACACGCGGTATAACAGTAGCCCAAATTTGGCAGTTCTGTGTTTTCGCTGCACCTTGTACTGTAAAATGTGCTCGGCACACCACAGAATATTGCCAGGGCAGATGTCACGAACTTCGACTCGTGCCAGAAACCGAACAGTAATTTCAGAACTTTGCTGAGGATCGTCAGGTTTCAATTGCTGCACCGTCTGGATCTTATACAAGTCCTGACCTAAAATAGACCGCAAAACCTCCTATACTGTTGAATGCGGGATTTACAATTCTCGTGACACTGCACGAGCACTAGCACTTCCCGGCATTCAGTTAACAACAGCAACGTCGTCTGTGACTTACATCAGGATAGGACGCCTTCCTCTTCTAGCTACTACACAAAGCTCACACGTTTATTTGAATTTCATCATCATCTTCGAGATATTTAATGAATCGGCCTCTCCTCAGATCTTTCAGTCCGCGATACTAGCTCAATGCAGCACTGCAATGCTGCCGGTTTTACTAACAGCGAGCAGTCTCTCTTCTCGATAGCCATACTGTTCAGTCTCGTTATGGCGTGGGTGCCATACTGTCATGCAGACTGTGACAGATTTGCACCTGGTGGCCACAATTGGAACTAACTTTCTTTCCTGCCTAAATCGGATCGGCAATAACGCATTAGCATATCTACCACGTTTCGCTGCCATACGATAATTACAGCTGACACTGTAGTTCCGTGAGCAGCTGCACTTTAACTATAGCCACCTGGTACTTACCTGCAACAGTAGACAAAATATTTCCCCGTCCCTGTTTAGTTATGGATGTAGGTGGCAGAATTCTCAGTCTGTTTCGTTTGATTAGCACGATACTGATACAGTACAGTACTGTCTTCGCTATCGGTAGGTTCCTCACCTTATGAGGTTGTCGAATGTTACGCGGTGGCAGTGGAAGAACTTCAGCGATTGGGCGTGGAGAAGCTAAATGTCGCCTAGACGTTGTGCGAGCAAGAAAAGAGCACATCTGGCAAATTATCCACAAAAGAAACTTTATGAGTTAGGCTACAATTTGCAAAAACCCGCATAACTTTATCTGGTACAGTTCCTTAGAAATACATTTTTGCCGTCAAGCAGATATTTTATGCTCAACCTGCATTTTAATTGTTTGTATTATGTTTCTGACGCAGCGAAGGGGAGCCAGTGCCGAATTTGCCTAAGCACCTGTGTAGGAGACTACAGCTGTCGTCAACACGAAGTATATAAGCCTCTGAAATGCTCCTAAATTTTCCTGTCGCATTTAACCAGCAACGCGTGCCGAATAAAAGAGCCACCACAAGCAGAAAGCAAGCGGGGCGCTGGTGGGCGATTTCACGGCCGGGTGCAGGCCGTTAACATTTCACGCCGCCTAGCGCTCCCAGGGCTCCGAGAGCGGCAGAGCGCGCCCTGCAGACCGCTGGCTGCAAATCAATGCAGGCGGCCGCGGCCCTCCGTCGTCCGCGCAAAACACACACGCCGCGCCTGCGGCATTACGTGGCAGCGGAACAGCGAGGCACGACGGAAGAAGATGACGATCTAATGTCATTCAGACGATGGGCTCATTGGAGACGATGGCATACGCTCAGACAGAAAATCGACCCAGTCATTTCCAAAGAAAAAGTCCCAGAGGTCACCTTAATTTAAGCTTTCAGTCAACACCGCTTTAAAATCCTGAAGAGTGTTTTTTCCGATGTAAATGAGGTTTTCTGTAAATAATGTGTTGTTCGTGTTGTTGTTGTTGTGGTCTTCAGTCCTGAGACTGGTTTGATGCAGCTCTCCATGCTACTCTATCCTGCGCAAGCTTCTTCATCTCTGTTTAGCACACTGGACTCGCATTCGGGAGGACGACGGTTCAATCCCGTCTCCGCCCATCCTGATTTAGGTTTTCTGTGTGTTGTGACTTGGCAAGACAGCCAAGCCACTAGGAGGTAGCCGAATGGCACGTATTTAAGCTCACGCAGGCTGGCGTGAGGTCTGGAACACGTAAAGTACTTATACTAGCAAAAAAGGTACGTAGCTTCTGGAATACTTAACTTTAATGCACAATTGGTGAACATCGGTCTGACGGTACATGCATCACAAGATAAATAGCAAATGATAATGGCGCCTTGCTAGGTCGTAGCAAATGACGTAGCTGAAGGCTATGCTAACTATCGTCTCGGCAAATGAGAGCGTAATTTGTCAGTGAACCATCGCTACCAAAGTCGCTTGTACAACTGGGGCGAGTGCTAGGAAGTCTCTCTAGACCTGCCGTGTGGCGCCGCTCGGTCTGCAATCTCTGATAGTGGCGACACGCGGGTCCGACGTATACTAACGGACCAAAGGACCGCGGCCGATTTAACGGCTACCACCTAGCAAGTGTGGTGTCTGGCGGTGACACCACACCGTGATTTCCCTAAATCGTTTCAGCAAATGCCGGGATGGTTCCTTTGAAAGGGCACGGCCGATTTCCTTCCCAATCCTTCCCTAACCCGAGCTTGCGCTGCGTCTCTAATGACCTCGTTGTCGACGGGACGTTAAACACTAACCACCACCACCACTCCTTCATCTCCCAGTACCTACTGCAACCTACATGCTTCTGCATCTGTTTAGTGTATTCATCTCTTGGTCTCCCTCTACGATTTTTACCCTCCACGCTGCCCTTCAACACTAAATTGGTGATCCCTTGATGCCTCAAAACATTTCCTACCAACCGATCCCTTCTTCTAGTCAAGTTGTGCCACAAACGTCTCTTCTCCCCAATCCTATTCAATACCTCCTCATTAGTTATATGATCTACGCATCTGATCTTCAGCATTCTTCTGTAGCACCACATTTCGAAAGCTTCTATTCTCTTCTTGTCCAAATAGTTATCGTCCATGTTTCACTTCCATACATGGCTACACTCCACACAAATACTTTCAGAAACGACTTCCTGACACTTAAATCTATACTCGATGTTAACAAATTTCTCTTCTTCAGAAACGGTTTCCTTGCCATTACCAGTCTACATTATATATCCTTTCTACTTCGACCATCATCAGTTATTTTGCTCCCCAAATAGCAAAACTCCTTTACTACTTTAAGTGTCTCATTTCCTAATCTAATTCCCTCAGCATCACCCGACTTAATTCGACTACATTCCATTATCCTAGTTTTACTTTTATTGATGTTCATCTTATATCCTCCTTTCAAGACACTGTCCATTGCGTTCAACTGCTCTTCCAAGTCCTTTGCTGTCTCTGACAGAATTACAATGTCATCGGCAAACCTCAAAGTTTTTATTTCTTCTCCATGGATTTTAATACCTACTCCGAATTTTTCTTTTGTTTCCTTCACTGTTTGCTCAATACACAGATTGAATAACATCGGGGACAGGCTACAACCCTGTCTCTCTCCCTTCCCCACCACTGCTTTCCTTTCATGCTCCTCGACTGTTATAACTGCCATCTGGTTTCTGTACACGTCTTGTACAGCACATTCAATTTCATGGGCAGTGTGTCGGTGAGCACACATCACCTTCCTATTGCAAGAAACATCACCTTCCTATTGCAAGAACGGCAAAATAATGAGTGTAACAACATTCTGCACGTACCGAGCGCTGGTTAGCGTCTCCAGCTGAAAGACGTGTTTACCGCATGCCAGACCGTAAGGCGTGGAATGGAGCCAGCGCTCACCAAGTTTACACCACCGTGCGGGCAGAACCTGCTTCCGTCACTGAAGACCACGGCGCGCCATTTCATCTTCCAAGTTATCTCCTGACGGCACCAGTTCTGAATGCTGAAATGTGAGTGGAAGATGGGCTAAAGCTGTGGCTCCCCGTAGTGACACTGCTAATAATCGGTTCACGACAGTTCGTGTTGACACGTTCTGGCTCACAAGCCCTCTTTCCTTTGCTGTGGTACTACACGATCTACCCTGCTGCCCCCTCAATACGACGATCCTGGTGGGCGTCTGTGCTGCATGGACGTCCAGTACCTCGTCTAAACGAATGAGAATGTTCACGTGACCACCGATTCCAGCACAGTTGCACAAATCACGCCGCACGTCCAACTCGTGTGTAATTCTCCGAAAGGAAAACCCCGCCACTTGGAAGGCTACAATTGCATCCCTTTGAAACTCGCTAAGTTGGCTACAGGAAGCACGAGTGCGTGTCCGGAGGATGGACGCCTGCTTTCTTCACACGACTGCAACACACTGAGCCTTCTAGCTCCGAGCATTCCCTAGTAAAGGGTACACACAGATGGCGCTCTGGTAGCGATGCCACTCTGCTATCTGTTGGCGGACGGCGTTGAAACCATTATCAGTACATCTACCATCTCCCAGGTCGCAAATGCCGTCATCGTATCATAACCGACGTCGTCTTTCCGGGTGTATTACTTTTTTCCGGCAGTCTATTTATTTTTATGTAAATCAATATGAACTCAAAAGTCGACAGATGTGGATGAGGGAAAACTTTCTCGCAGGCTTGGTCAAACTAACAAAATAATAAATTTAATAAATCGATAAAAAATGAAAAACTGGTACGGAAAATTCTTGGGAACATCCGTACAAAACAAGTTTGATTTTGGAAGAAGATTGGAACATGTGACGTCTATACGCTAACATTTATTGCCGTATTTATAGAATGAATAACAATCGACCCTACAAAACACTATTCATCATTATTGATTCGGATACAGTTAGGAACACCAGGTTGGAAGAAACTAGGGAAGCTTCACAACATATGAACATAACGGAGGATGATACTGTAAATCGTCTAACGAAGTGGTAGTCAACCTGGTCCCAACCGCACTGCCCACTTTCATGGTGGGCGGTAACGGGTAGGGCTTTTTTTTTTAATCGCTCGCGGGTTAAGTTTTGTTCGTGTTAGGTAAGGGAAGCAAAATATTCCTACAGCGCGACCGCAAACAAAAGCGCCTTCTCCCAAAACAGCCCGCGTATTTTCCCCACACACCACCACTGTGGCAGGCAGTCGGAACTAGAAGCCGGCGCAACCCCCACCCCAACCACCACCCACGATGCGCGAGAGGCATGCGGAGACGAAGGAAGGAAGGAAGGAAGGAAGGAGGGTTAGTATGTAACGTCCCGTCAACATAGAGGACGTTAGTGGCGACGATACACGCCGCAGCCCGTAATGTTTTCTGTCGCAATAGTCAGTGTGCAGTTCGATTTGTGAGTCAGCAAGTCCTAACAGTTTCAAAAGAAATGTCTTCATATACTGTGTGACATCTTTCAAAATAAAGAAATCTGTTCGTCACTATTTACTACAGTATTACAGGATGGGTTTCATAGAATCTGTTCTTAATATACAATATCCAGTGCGTTTCTTGTGCCACAAAACACTATCCAATGACGCAATGAAGTCAAGTCGACTGCGAGAACATCTTTCCACAAACCATCCAAATGATAAGTACAAGCCTACTGAATATTTTCAGGAAATATACAAGAAATTTCACAATCGTTCAACAATTGTTGCATCATAAGAAAAAGCATGCAGCAAAAGAATATCAATTAATTATCACTTATCACATTTCACAATTAATTGCAAAAAGTGGTAAAACCTTTATTATTGAAGAAATAGTAATACATCCTCTACGAAAAAATTATCTTCCCAGTAGTGCATCAGGATATACCTCCAAATTAAAAACGTTGCACCTGAGGGATAGCACGGTAAGGCGACGGAGTGAAGAACTGGCAGTTAAGATTGAAAAAAACAAAAAAAAAAGAAAACAAAGAAAAAAAACTTTCCTATTCTTCAAAAATCATTTTCCATGCAATTAAACGCGTTTACAATTGCAAATAATACTCCTTTATTGATGGCATACGTAAGTTATTTTTGTGAAAACAATACATTGTGAGAGGAAATCCTGTTTTTAGTAAGTCTCGTTACAGGAAGGGAGGGAGGGAGAAGGGGGAGAGGGAGAGAGAGAGAGAGAGAGAGAGAGAGAGAGAGAGAGAGAGAGAAAAACACAACTATCTAAATTTGTTACTGTGAACTCATACTTTAAAAAAATCCTCCTTTGAATAATATTGTTGATTGACTACCAATTGAACACTATCAATGATAGGTCGCTACCCGGATTTGTTGCTTCTTTGAAAGCAGAAGTAGCAAATGTTTTATGGACTCGTTGTGTGGCGCACCTACATCGTCTTCACGGAAAACATCTAAGTATAAATGTCAATGGTAATAGTTCGTGCCTTAAACAAGATGAAATACAATGCAAAAAAAATGACATGTTTCTACTGTTTTGCCATAACATTGATGAAGATTTATTAGGTCTCGCAGAAGCTAGGTGCATTATTTATGACAAATTCTAATTACTTCGTTATAATCTACTGAAGGGAGGATTTTATCACTTTCTACATTATCAGCTATAAAAGATGATGCCACACCAGACGACCGTGCAGCGCCGGGTTTAATAGGAAGCTTTTCTCATTAAATTTTATTTCAAGTCTCATTTCGTTCCGGGTCGGATAGCTGCCTAGTTCCGCTGCTATCTGTCGGCAGTTCATGAGCATGGCACGTGTTGCAGAACTCGCACTACTGGCCAGTTCCAAGCAGAAGAACTGGAAGGGTCACGTGGCACCTTGGCGAGGCGCTATCCAACGCGCTCACCTCACCTTCGATGGCTTAGCGCGCCCTTTCCTGCTGTCTATATGAACATGCAGCCGTGGTAACTAAACATAATTCTACAGTCGTTCTACCACCCCACCCCGCCTCTCCTCCAGCAAGAATGCTATACCAACTGTGGACAGGATGGTGGCAGATTCAGAAGCCACCTCAACGAACTGGACACGGAAAAACGATTTGAAAGTATTTTGAAACTGAAGAGAAACACGTTTTTACCGCAAATATCGACGAGACTGCTACACCTCGCCAAGAACTGCGAGAAATTAGATATGATGAAGACAGTAAACTGTTCGATAATGATGGACGTGAAAACTTTGGACAAAACAATAAAAAAATACCTGTCTTATACTCAAATATGTGGAAAACTTATGCTCAGTATATTGATACGTTTCCCTAAGTCATATCTTGTGGAATCAGGCTTTAGTGCTGTTATTCATATTATGAGCAAACGGGGTAAGAATGCGACATTTGTACAGTGTGGTCGACGCCGTGAAAATTATTGTTTTCCATGTTCCTACGAAGTTTATCACTCTGGCTCGTGTCAAATCACATGTGTCCTACAAAAGAATGGGCATATTCAACTAAAGAGTTTTTGACTGTGTAATGTTTCTTAACTTCAGCAACTTTTAACAATCTTTTATAAAATATCGATGCCTAAGAATTTATATTTTGCGTGCGACATGGAATTAGAAACTAGATGACGTGCAATTTTCTTGAAAAATGGTGGTTAACTATGGTGTAGCTATTCAAACCGAAAAAAAATTATAGAACACAACGAGATTCGAAAGTTGCCCCAACACATACATGATCTGCGACGCTACCGATTACGCAACGGATATAAATTGAATATAACCTCCTATTTAATACACAGTGTTTCTAGAAAAACGTCAGAGCTGATTTTTTTCTGTAAGCTTATGAAAAACATTACGAGCGACTTGTTTCTCGCCATTAACTGTGTTCCGCGCGCATGTTTCACTACGAAGCAGGAAGTAGTGTCAGCCATTTTCATAGTACGTGTTGACAGTGAGATAATCAGAGCACAAGTAGCGTTTACAGAGACTGTGACTGTACACACTTCTGAAACAAAAATTACGTAGCTAAAGTATGATTAAGGAAAACCATTAATAGCTGTTAATGTATCAGAATTCTTGAAGTTTCATTTACAGCGACACTGTAATAATATATCATAATACATTGTAATAATGTATCTGCAGGCCAATGATCGTGTATGTGTTTTTTTTTTTTTTACATACGGTTTATTCTTCTGAAGGACGAAGTACAGCAAAGTGTATCTTGTGCACAGGATTTCTGTGCTTTCGTGCTTCTGTCATGCATTCTGTCACACGCACGTGGCAACACGGACAGGAACAAAATATGTAAAAAAAAAAAAAAATGGCTCTGAGCACTATGGGACTTAACAGCTGAGATCATCAGTCCCCTAGAACGTAGAACTACTTAAACCTAACTAACCTAAGGACATCACACACATCCATGCCCAAGGCAGGATTCGAACCTGCGACCGCACAAGTCGCGCGGTTCCGGACTGAAGCGTCTAGAACCGCTTGGCCACCGCGGCCGGCAAAATACGTCAATCTTCGAGAAACCGAGTGATTCCAGTAAGCCGGCCGAAGTGGCCGTGCGGTTAAAGGCGCTGCAGTCTGGAACCGCAAGACCGCTACGGTCGCAGGTTCGAATCCTGCCTCGGGCATGGATGTTTGTGATGTCCTTAGGTTAGTTAGGTTTAACTAGTTCTAAGTTCTAGGGGACTAATGACCTCAGCAGTTGAGTCCCATAGTGCTCAGAGCCATTTGATTCCAGTAATAATAAAGAAACATTTTTCTTTTCGCCGTCACACTCGTCAGTAGTGTAATTTGTTTGTGAGCAAAAAGAAACAGAAATTACAGTAACTACATAGGACCAAATACGTGTGATCATAAACGGTAGGCATGTGTGTTAATCATTGGTTTTTCGTTGTTCACAATGAAATACCTCCAATGAATTAACATTACTTATTTCTAGAGACTTGATCTGGTCTGAAATGAAAAATACGTTGGGTTTTTTTCCGAACACGTAAGCCTTTTTTATTTTAGAGAGTAGAAAGAACTGACAACTTAAGAGCCCATGCCATACCTAACCTTGTAACACCAATAAATAAAAGAAGTCAAAAGCGACTGCACGTTAAGCCCTATGGGCAGAAGGAAGGAGAGCTAAAAACATGAACTTTATCTTGGAGAAAGACCCAGAAAATACGCCGAGGACAACAGAAGTCCGGAGCTAAAGATTAAATGTCTTTCGCCATATTGCTACGACGGATAAAAAGTAAAACGCGATCGACGGCCTGCGCGTCGTTCGCTAAAACGGACGATAACCCAGACGGCAAACGCACACTGCAACATGAGGGGTTAAAAATGGGCATTGAATCAGGAAACGGTGAACCGTCACTGCTTGATAACAATGAGCACAAAGTGGAGGGGGATCACCACTTAACAAATGGCGATGGCTAAAAAGGTAGTGCCCAACACGCAGCCTTCTGTAAGCTAAAATGATCTCGCACAGAGACGGCCCAGAGGAGGTCAGTCACGCCGCTTCCAGCTTGTTCCGGTGGAGAGGAGGCCAGCGACACCGTCTTCCGACACATGGCACCACGGAGATCATCTGAAGGAATGGAAGAGCTACCAGACCGACGTAGGAAGACGGCAGCAGCATCAGCAACTTCATTTCCCATCGGGCCGGCACGACCAGCAACCCTCTAGAACATCGCCGAGCGGGGTAGCCGTGTGGTCTGGGGCGTCTTGCCACAGTTCGCGCGGCTCCCCCCGTAGGCGGTTCGAGTCCTCCCTTGAGCATGGGTGTGTGTGTGATGTCCTTAGTGTAAGTTAGTTTAAGTTAAATTAAGTAGTGTGTAAGTCTAGGGACCGATGTACACAGCCGTTTGGTGTTGTGTTGGCAGAAGAGCCAACACCGTGTTACTAGAGGAGGCTGAAATGCACGCGTTTTAGCTCACGCAGGCTGGCGTGAGGAGGGAAGAACTATACTGACGTGAGGTCTGAAAGCGGACGTAATTAGTTTGATACTTAACTTTAATCCATTAATGATGAACGTTGCTCTTGAAGGTACATGATTCACAATATCAATAGTAACTGAATATGGCGCCTTGCTAGGTCGTAGCAAATGACGTAGCTGAAGGCTATGCTAAACTGTCGTCTCTGCAAATGAGAGCGTATTTAGGCAGTGAACCATCGCTAGCGAAGTCGGCTGTAGAACTGGGGCGAGTGCAAGGGAGTCTCTCTAGACCTGCCGTGTGGCGGAGCTCGGTCTGCAATCATTGATAGTGACGACACGCGGGTCCGACGTATACTAACGGACCGCGGCCGATTTAACGGCTACCACCTAGCAAGTGTGGTGTCTGGGGGTGACACCATATTTGGTCCCACGGAACTTACCACAAATTTTCAAATTTTCCACTTGAACATCACGGTGGCTCCATCAACAGCGACCAAGTAAGAGCTTTCTTGGGGTCGCTGCACTAAGGGATTGATTGTGTACAGCACACCGAGGATCTGAAGGGCATTGAGAGAATCGGGGCGTAAGACAATTAAAAAGCCTGTGTCGCCGGATGTACTAGGTGGCCTGAAAGAGGGCATAGGACTCTGCTGTAAATAGTGACCAGTGTTCTGGAAGATGATACCGAACGTGGTTGGTGCCAACGACGAACGTACACCTGGTCAGTCTCAGAGCCATCAGTGTACACGAATGTGCTATCACTAAGTTGTATGCCAAGGTCGAGAAACGTACAGCGATAGATCAAGTCCAAGCTGAACAACGGGCCGTCATGCAAAGCCAAAGTGGCGAAGAGTTCGTAACCATCAGGACCGTAGGAGCTAGCGTGAAGTTAAGCTGCCAGAGCTGCAGCCGAAAGCGAACTTCCGGAACTAACTGAGAAGAACGGCGCGCCCCATACTGACGGTTAAGGCTGTCATCAGAAAAGGAGGCTTAGGATGGGTGGACCGGCATGGCAGACAAATGGCATGAGTATCCACTGAGAACTGACGGAATGACAGTCGTTGGTCGGCAGCTTCAGCGTAGAGACACTCAACCGGGCTAGTGTAACATTTTTTTTTTCAAGCTTTTAGGACGCAAAATTGCTACGGTCATACGCGCCCATACTGTGGCTTAGTAAAGGGTAAAAAAAACCGAATGTCAAATGAGTAGCAATGGGAGCGAAACTCAAAAAGGAAGGAAACTAAAAAAGGAAGGAAATCTTAGAAAAGTGCAATTGAAGCGGGTTGTCTTCCCCGAAAAAGAGCTTCAAATGGCTGACGTCATCTCACTGACACTGATAAACTAAAAGGACGCGATCGGGTTGTGCGAGTGTCACCTGCTAAAATGGAAGATGTATAAGGCGACAGCTGTAAACGGGCGCGTAGCAGATTAAAATAGGGGCACTGAGGTAAAAGGTGTTTCACCTTCCACGGTTGAGAGCAGTGGGGACAAAGCAGAGGAGGATCGCCACTTAAAAGATGTCGGTGGCTAAAAAGACAGTGCCCTATCCGGAGTCTAGTTAAAATTACCTCCTCCCGACGACAAGGCCGGGAGGACGAGGTCCAAGCACAGGCAAGAGGTCTGATGTCCCGTAATTTATTATCGGGAAGTGCAGACCAATGTGTGTGCCATAGAAGAGCAACACGGCGTCATAAAACACTCTGTAGATCGGCAAAGGGAACCATGGGAACAGCGGGCCGAGGGAGAGAGACTGCAGTCTTTCCCGCTATATCGGCTGCCTCGTTTGCGAAGATACCAACATGCCCTGGGATCCAGAGGAATGCCACAGAGACACCCCCCAAGTGGAGCATGTGGAGGCAGTCCTGAATCCGGTGGACCAAAGGGTGGACGGGATAAAGAGCTTGGAGGTTGAGAGGAGAGCTGAGCGAATCAGAGCATATAATATACTGCATCCGCTAATGGCGACGGATGTATTGGACAGCCTGGAGAACAGCGTAAAGCTCCGCAATAAAAACCGAACAGGGGTCAGGAAGCCGAAATCTAATAGAGGTGTCGCCAACAATATTGGCACTCCCAACACTAAATGTGGTCTTTGAGCCGTTAGTTAAAATAAATGTGGCATCCTCCATTTGTGTGCATAGAGTAGCAAATGCCCGACGATAAACTATAGGGGGGGTTACTATCCTTGGGAAGGTCACGGAGAAGACAGGTCCGGAGGCGAAGCGAAGGTGACGCCGTACCCCCATTTGTCAAAGTTTTTGGAAATTGGAAGGAAAGGGAATGTAGCAGTTGACGGAAGCGGACTCCCGGTTATAGTAGAGAGGAAGGGCGGCCTGCATACCCTAAATCCAAAGGAGCGTGGGAAGAAAAAAAAATTTTTTAAAAAAGGGGGGGGGGGGGGCAGGGGCGGATGAGCAGTGATGGAAGACAGATGACTAGCGTAACGACTCAGGACAGCTCGCCGATTGGACAATGGAGGTTCAGCAGTCTCAGCGTAAAGGCTCTCCACGAGGGTAAAAAGCTCCAGACGCTAAACGCAAACACGGTGGTGGACAGAGTCGAGACGCTGAAGAATAGACGGCCGTGCAGAGGAGTAAACTACGCTTCCACAGTCCAACTTCGAGCGCACTAAGGCGCGATATAGGCGGAGGAGGAGCACTCGGTCCGCTCCCCAGGAGGTACCACTCAGAGCACAGAGGGTGTTGAGCGATCACAGACAGCGAACCGAAAGATATGAAACGTGGGAAGACAAGCACACTTTCCTGTCAAACGTAAGTCCCAAGAATTTGGCAACGTCCGCGGACGGAAGGTCGACATGGCCTAAATGTAAGGAAGGCGAATAAAACTCTGTACGACGCCAAAAATTAACACAGACGGTCTTACTGGGAGAAAATCGGAAGCCGGTTTCGATGCTCCATGAGTGGAGGCGATCAAGACATCCTGGAGGACGTCGTTCAAGAAGGCTGGTCAGCTGAGAGCTGTAGTAGATTGTAAAATCGTCGACAAAAAGGGAGTCCGAGACATCGGGAAGGAGACAGTACATAACTGGATTTATGGCGATGGCAAACAGTCCTATCCTTAGCACAGAGCCCTCGGGCACCCTGTTGTCTTGGAAAAGAGTAGTGTTCACCCGCACCTTAAATGTGCGCTGTCATAAATTCAGGAATGAAAAGGGGTAGCCGACCTCGATAGCACCAAGAGAACAGGGTGCGGAGGATGCCTGTTCCAACAGGTCCGGCAATTTCCCATCCGCTCCACAATCTTACATACACTACTCGTGAGACAGATGGGGCCATAGCTAGAGGGGAGATGTTTGTCCTTTCCAGGTCTCGAAACAGGAATGACGATAGCTTCCAGCCATCTTCTGGGAAAGGTACTATCAGTCCAAATTCGATTATAAAGGTGAAGGAGGTAACGCAGACTACGGAATGACAAATGCAGCAAAATTTGGACGTGGATGCCATCCGGTCCTGGGGAAGAAGAGCGAAACAAAGAGAGTGCGTGTTGGAATTCCCGCATTAAAAAAAAGTATTACAGCTTTCGGGATTTTGAGAGGAGAAAGCAAGAGGTATCACTTGTGCTGCTCGTGTCTTCAGGAGAAAGGCTGGTGGGTAACTGGAAGAGCTCGAAATCTCAGCAAAATGTTGACCCAATGGAGATAGAAATTGCGACTGGTTACACTAAGGTACCTTGCACGACAGTTAGCCCAGAGATCGGGAAGAAACTAGACGTGCTGGATAATCGTCGATTTCAACCCCAAACAACAGATGAGGGAGTGAAAGTATTAAAGGCGGTGGTAAAGAAGTCCCAGCTTGCCTTCTGCTATCACGTATGATGCGACAGCATTGCGCACACAACTGCTTATAGTGGATACAGTCGGCCAGTGTAGGACGATGGCAGAAAATGCGAAGAGCACGTCTCCACTCGTGGCGGGACATCGGGGCAAAGGGAGGTACGGGGTATTGAACTTACCGTTGCTGCAAGAATAACTTCCGTAACACGAGTGAGTTGATCGTCGATGCTAGGAAATGGACGGTCATCAAACGTTGCTAGAGAGGAGAAAAGTGTCCAATCGGCTTGGGAAAACTTTCAGCGTCTTTGGCGCATAGACGAAATCGAAGGACACATGGAAAAAGGTCACTCGAGTGTGTATCAGCAAGAGCGAACCATTCAAAGCGCCGAGCTAGCTGAACAGTACCAAATGAAAGAAGGTTGACGTCGAGGCAGGCAAAAATGTAGGTTCCCCAGTGTTGAGGCAAACAAGATCCGCTTGGTGGAAGAGCTCATTCAATAGGGAACCTCTCAAGGAAGCGGAGCTCGTCAAATCGGGTGGTGGGCATTGAAGACCCCAACCAGCAAATAGGGGGGGGGGGGGGGGGGGGAGCTGACCAAGGAGATGAAGATCGCCTCTTGCCATCGGTGTGGATGTATCTAGATAGGGAAAGACGTACAGCGGCAGCTTGGAAGGAAGTGTTTCAGGGGATTGGGTGATAATGGATAGTATCATGGAGAAGAATCGTAAGTCCCCCATGTGCCGGATCGCCATCAAACCGGACTGATTGGAAATGAGGGAAAACAAAGTGGTCGTGGGGGCGTAGCTTTGTTTCCTGAAGACAGAAGACGACTGGGTAGTATGATCGTAAGAGAATCGACAAATCATCCCGATTGGAGCAAATTCCGCGGATATTCCAATGGATAATTGACATAGGGTGGACAGAAAAAGCATAAATCTCACCACGGTTGCCGTCAACTTGACGGCCGAGAGCCGGGGCCCAACGGCTTGGAACGGCATTCCGCCAAATGCAGAAGATCCTGATCCATAGTTTGTTCGGGGGCAGCTCCTGCCAACAGTGATCGGCTGGTTGATCGGCCGCCAGCAGTGCGTCTCGGCGACACGGAAGACGGCCGAGGTCGTCTTCCGCTGGGTGGCGTTAGAACAGTCACGCAGTGGAGGAGAAGGAGAGGAACTTTGTTTCTTATGAGCCTTCTTGGAGGCAGGAAGTTGAGAAGATGGAGGAGTCGAAGGTTGTGAGATCTGCCTATTTAGAAAATGTTCACGAGTAGGCTCTTTTTTGCAAGTCTGGGCGTCCGATTTTGGGGCCCATGATTTAGCAAGGGCTGATGAAGGTTGAGACATAGAGTGATCGGGTGATAGTGGGGAGGTTGAATGGGCGATTTTTGGGCTGGTCGACCTGACGACTGTGGCGCTAAAGGTGAGATCGCAAGTCTGCGTGGCTACCTCCTTAGTAGGTCGAGGAGAGGTGAAGACAGTACTATATTTACCCGTTGGGAGCACAGTGAGCTTTCTACTGGCGAATTACTTACGAGCAGCAAAGGTAGGCACCTTTTCCTTCACTAGGATTTTCAGAGTAATTCGTTCATCTTTAAAGATAGGGTAATCTCTAGAGGAAGCAGCGTGGTCGCCCATACAGTTGATGCAATCAGGGGATGGAGGTGGACAATTACCCTCATGGGCATACCTGCCACATGTAACGCATTTGGCCGTATTGGAACACGACTAGCTGGTATGATTAAACCGCTGGCAACGATAGAAACGCGTAGGGTTGGAGATGAACTGAAATGATCTCATATGCCGCTTTAATTTTGGATGCAAGTTGAACTCTGTCAAACATCAACAACGGAGTACGGGTCAGTAGCAATTCTTTTTCAACCCTTTTCATGATGCTATGTACGGCCGTTACGCCCTGATTAGACAGGTAATTTTGAATGTCCTCATTGGATAATCCGTCTAGCGATCTTATGTAAACCAACTCGCGCAACGAGTTTAACCTACGGTGCGCTTCCACCCGGGCAGGGAAGGTGTGTAGCAGTGTAGTTCGAAGCAATCTTTGTGCCTGGAGGGCACTGTCTGTCCCTAATAACAAGGTGCCATTACGTAACTGGGAACAAGACTTGACAGGGCCTGCAACTGCGCCGACACCATTCTGAATAATGAAAGGGTTGACTGTGGAGAAGTCTTGACCTTCGTCAGACCGAGAAACAACTAGGAACTTTGGCACTGATGGAAGAATTGTCCGTGGCTGAGACTGATCTAACTTTCTCTTGTGCGCAGAAGTTGTAGTGGAAACCATTGCGACAAAGTACCCCCATGATTACCAGCGTCTCCGATGGCGCGCTACTTCTTAGTGAGGGTCTCTCTGAGGGCACTCCCGCTTTCGGTGACTGTCCGCACCTCAGGTCACACCTCCCGAGAAACGGACGGACAAATTCGCACGTTCGGAAGGTACCAGCTCGGGTAATCACCCCTTCCTAGGACTGGCCTTTACCAGGGGGTACGTACGTGTCCTACTTGTCTACCCGGGGCGGGGAATTACGCGTTACCTCGTCACCGGCTACGCGTGGGATCGCGTGGGTCGGCCTTCAGACACAACAGGGAGGAAAGAAATAGAACGGGAGGAACAAAGAAAAGGAAAGAAGAGAAGAGGTCTCAAACGCTGCAGTGGAGAAGAAGGTTAAGAGAAGAATCAAGGAAAAGAGATTTCTTGGACAGGTTCTGGAAGAGCCCCAAAAGTCGATGTTGCGCATTGAAGTCACCGAGCAGCAAAAACGGGTGAGGGAATTTATCAATAAACTGGAGGAAATCAGCCCTGGTGACACCAAACGATGGAGGGATGTAGATGTAGACGTTACAAAGAGAAAGGAAGGAAAATGTGGACTGCAACAGCTTGCAACTGGGTGTTCAGTGAGATGGTTTGACTATGGGCATCGTCCGGAATGAGCAACACGACTGCCCCATACGACGGAATGTGGTCCTCGGGGGAAGGGGGTAGGGAGTCAAATCAGGCTGGAAATAAATGCGAGAGGTCAGAGTGGTTGCGAGGACGCAATTTTGTTTCCTGGAGGCAGAAAACAAGTGGACGGTGTCATGCGAAGAGCAGCGGTAATTCATCATTGTTGGATCTAATGCAGCGTGCGTTGCATTGGAGGAGAGGAATGATGGGGAAACGGGAAGAGTGAAATTATGAAGGGTTGTCACCTTAGTGGATGCCGAGTGCCAGCCTTCAAAGGCTCATTGTTACAGGCCACAGAGGCTGGACGATCATGTTCCGATAGATCCACAAAGGCGACGGCAGTCTCTTTGGGCCAACCTACAGATTTCACGGCAGAAAAACGGTTGGTGGTGTGCACCGGCCAAACGGAGGTCGGCTGGGTGAGGGTATCAAGCGGCGACACCACGTAAGAGGATCTACAAGTCGGTGAAGGAGAGGCGAAGATTTTTTGGCTTGTTGCACAGCTGGAGTAGAAGGAGACGGTGATACTACAGTGACACTGAGCGATCTTATAAGTGGGGTGCTGAATCTGTCATCGCAGAGCTGCGTGGCCATGTCCCTCGTGGAGCGATGGCGTAGCAAGAACAGTATGGTAAGTGCCAGGTGGTAAAATGCGGAGCTTTAGACTAGGCAACAACTTGCGAGCGACAGCTTAAGGTACTTTTTCCGTCAACTGGATCTCCTGGACAGTCTTGGGATGAGGCAGTGGCTCATTACAACATGCAGCGGGGAGAAGGAGGCGCCCTCGAGAGCATTCCTACCACAAGCACCACATTTGGTAGTGTTTTTACAGGACTTTCGAGTGTGGTTGTATCGCTGACACTGGTAGCAAATCATCGGCTTTCTAATGTGAGTCAGGCTGTGATGACTTCATAGCCTGCTCTAATCTTCGATGGAAGCACTACTCCATCAAACGTGAGTAAAATAATGTGTGTAGTCACTAAGGTTGCATTAACCTTTTTCATTACCCGATGGACTGCAGTGACGCCCTAATCGAAAAGTTTGGATTTCTCCCTCCGTCAAACCGTCGAGCAGCCCAGTGCAAATAACACCAAACGAAGAATTCTGAGTTCGATGGGTTTCGACACAAACAGGATAGCTGTAGATGAGTGTAGCTGCAAGTAGTAGTTGGGCTTAAAAATCACAATTGGTCTGCAAAAGTGAAGTGCCACTACATAAACCAGAGCAGGATTTCTCAGGGCCTGCAACTGCATCAACACCTTTCTGAATAATAAACTGATTAACTGTAGCAAAGGAGTTACCTCCTTCAGTGGGTGATACCACGAGGAACAGAGGCGCAGCTGGGAGAATCTTGGAATCTTTAGCCACACTCCCTTTACTTATAGTAGACAGACTGAGATGGTGATTGGCTCATTATGAGAATATCCCCCACGATTCCCAGTATCTCTGATGACGCGCACCTTCCATGGGGGGGCCCCTCCTCAGAGGAGGGGTCATCCACCTTAGGTAACTGTTTACGCCCCATGTCACTCCTCCCAAACTCCTGACAGAGGGACCAATTGGCTATTTGAGAAGGTAACAGCTCAGGGAATCATTCCTCTCTGGGTGTGGCCTGCACCAGGGGATGTGTGTGAACCCAAGCTGTCGACCTGTGGCTAGGAATTACGCGTTACCCAGCCACCTGTTACGCGTCAGATGCGTGGGCCGGCCTTCAGGAGCGCGTAGGGAAAGGAAGAAACAAAGAGGAACCTCAAATGCCAAAGCGGAGGAAGGAGAGGAGGAAAAAACCCACAGTGGAAGGACTGTTCTGACGTCAGGCTACTGAAACTTCAGAACACATTCCCAAATATATCCCTGATGTGTTCTCCAAGGGAGGGGAAAAAGGATAGCAGCAGGATGGATATGCAGCACGGAAGGGCTGGGGCCCCGTTGTAGCCAAGCACGAACTCATCAAAGAGTGGTGACCCATTGTCTGATAGACTGCTCAGTGACTTCCCTAGAACATAATTTGGAATCTTTGTCTCGCTCGCAGCCCCACAAAATGATGAAATAAAAAGTTTATTTCCTACTACATGTTCGTTTTTGATGCAGGATAACTTCGACATCAATGATTACGTTTTAATTTATTATTTCTATGCTACTGAGTCTACTCGCTACCCATAATGAAGACAGTAGGAGCATATAACAATGGAGATACGTATATACTTATATCATTGTACGACACATAGTTTAGGAGAAAAACTAGCTTTTCATGAACATTAAAACTAATAAAACGAACATGATAAGGGTTTTGCGTCTTCAACTGTAGAATGTTTTAGATGCTACATGTCAAGTATTTAACACACTAACCCACTTGTAAAGTAATCAAGACGTCTGAAGATGTTTTATACGAGGGGATTCAATTGGTAAGTGTGTGTGTGGGGGGGGGAGGGGGGGGGAGCGTGAATTACTCCAGCGCCTGGAGCCCCTATCAAGTAGGCATCACAGCAGACGCCAAACGAATCCGGAAGTGCTCTGATACGCACTTGGGAATATTAAATGGGTGTGTTTGGAGAAGCGGAAGCTTTGTTTTTTTTTTTGTTTTTTTTTTATTTTTATTTTTTTTTCCAGACTGTGTTGGGTAAATTCAAAGAGCCTATACTGGAGGAAGAGTCTGCAGCAACTGTATAATGCAGGGAGCTTGAGAAAGAAACGAACAGAAGTACAGTATCCTCAACAGGCGAATGGAATGAATCAGCGAATCGGTGACATTGGTACGAAGTAGCCTTCATCACGCACTGTATAGTGGCTTGCAAAATATGTATGCAGATGTAGTTAGAGCAGAATAAATAATAAGCGACCTCAAAACATGGATGTTAAATGATGCATTTATAGAATTACGTAAAACGCAACATACAAATACGCCGAATATCATATTTATTCATAAATATAGTAATAGTTCACATAACATTCGCACAATTTTTTATGTACAGATAGGAAATAACATTTCGAGAATTGTTTCCCCCTCAGTCTGCTGCGCCGCTGACAGATGGCATATCCTGCTTTTGAGAATACTTTTTCAGAACGTGTGTATGTGGCTACGCAGCTCAAATTTGAAAGAGGAGTTATTTCCAGCTTTAGACAGTTAGTACTGATGATGTGACTTCATATTCTTAATGAATCTGGTTGAAGATCGTTCGGATTCTAACTGATCGGTGACGGTAGATCTGTTTCAGTTTGCACACTTTTCTTTTCTTGTCCTGCTATCATAATATTCGCTCAATAAATCGAATTTTGTTTGCCCTTAATAAACCAAAGTGTTGCCTACAATGCTTGATACCACAAAAACATGAACTGAATGAACAGTGAATGACATTAATCCAAGCTTTTAGCTACAACAACAGCCAATGTTCCTGTGTAAATATTACTCCCCCCAAGCTTATCCGATGGTCACGTTCGACACATCACAACTATGGGGAGGTTCCCTTGTGAGGAGGCGGCTCTCTGCCCTACTGGACAGTGCAGCAAGCGGGTCCAGTTTGCAGGCAACTCAACTCGCAAGGTCTGGATTAAGACAATTTGCGCACCGCGTCATCCGGTGCGGGCGAATTAGCGACACACACACACACACACACACAGGATGCCGCACAAAAACCCCCCGGCCCGGCCGGCGCCGCCCGCAGCCGCGAATTGAATTTCCGGGGAGACCGCGAGCCGTGCCGTCCCTGCCGCTGCCTGCTGGCGGCACAGCTGCTGCTGCAGAACATCCCACATCACGCGCGCCTAACCGCCCACCATTTCCCTCCCACCAAGTACGCATCTTTACGGTTAACGGTTTTACCTCCTCTTCCTCATTATTAAACAGAATTTGTACACGTTAACAATACTCAGATTTGAGAGTTATCTTTTGTGTCGTCTGGTTGTCACTGTAGGCTTGTACCTTGGGAAGCAAGAAGAGGATGTTGAAACTTCCTGGCAGATTAAAACTGTGTGCCGGACCGAGACTCGAACTCGGGACCTTTGCCTTTCACGGGCAAGTGCTCTACCAACTGAGCTACCCAAGCACGAGTCACGCCCCGTCCTCACAGCTTTACTTCTGCCAGTACCTCGTCTCCTACCTTCCAAACTTTACAGAAGCTCTCCTGCGAACCTTGTAGAACTAACACTCCTGAAAGAAAGGATATTGCGGAGACATGGCTTAGCCACAGCCTGGGGGATGTTTCTAGAATGAAATTTTCACTCTACAGCGGAGTGTGCGCTGATATTAATCTTCCTGGCAGATTAAAACTCTTCTGTAAAGTTCTTTATTTATAAGAATAAGAAGTGTCCCGCTACGTACACTACAGCGGTCGTTAGGTACTGACTGACTCTATGAACTAGAGGCGGAGCGCGGCTGCGACTCACACTGGACTGCGGCTGATGACTCGTTGACTCACTGGATGGCTGACTGGCCCTGTGGTCCGCGGCGGCGACGTAAATACTGCCGGTTCAGAGGACTGTGGCGGCAAGTTTCTTGCTAGTTTGTCTCTGGCCTCTCTCCTGATAGTCTCGCTTGCTCCAGCGTCTATTATCGATCTTCTCGCAACCTCTTTGCTACCCGGAGTGCTGGCGCCAGCTTGCGCCAGCACATAATCTGATGTATAATGCTGTACACGCACTTGTACAATATTATCTCCGAAAAGCTTCTGGTTCTTAGGCTCCACAGTGAAAATGAGTTGTTTAAGAACCTTTTCCGCCACTGATTGATGTTTTACTTTTTAACATTCGACTGCAGTTTCAGCACTTAGTTCACTGTCAGGTGTGCAAAATTATGGCGTCACCCAGACGTCAAAGACAGCGGCCTCGAATATCACCATGTTCATATAATGGCCGAATATATCTTAATTATCGTAAGACACTGTTGTAAGCACTTCACAATGGCATACGTGCTGAGATTGCAATCCTGTGTTGCAAAATAAAAACATTACAGTCAACTACGGAAAGACTATGTCCTTTAAAAAACTGTTACTTAGGTCATACTTCAAAGTAAACATCACATATAGACACTGACACGCACTCATCGGGTGTTAGGATGTGCAGCACAAAACTTGTTTCGCCGTACATATGTTTTCCATCTCTCGAAAAAGAAAACCGAGGTTAGGAAGAAAGTGAAGAGAAAAAAAGGACAACTTCCCAAAAATGAAATGAAAGCAGATATAAATTTCGTTTTAAGTGTAATTTTTTAGATAAGCTGTCTGTTCCCGACGAGTGACGCGTAAGAAACGTAGTGGGATTTCCAACGTGAGCCGGCCGCGGTGGTCTCGCGGTTCTAGGCGCTCAGTCCGGAACCGCGCGACTGCTACGGTCGCAGGTTCGAATCCTGCCTCGGGCATGGATGTGTGTGATGTCCTTAGGTTAGTTAGGTTTAAGTAGTTCTAAGTTCTAGGGGACACAGATGTTAAGTCCCATAGTGCTCAGAGCCATTTGAGCCATTTCCAACATGACACACACCCAAGTTTTGTAATCACAGTTATTTTGTACAGGAAATGAATTCGCAGTTGCTAATACAGGGAATATCCAACTGTAGAATGGAATTTGTGCCGTACCGCGACTCAAACCCGGATTTCCCGCTTGCCGCGAGTGGTCGTCGCAACCATCCGGCTACCCGTGTATGCTTCACGGGCACATCCAGACATGTACGCATCTTCTAATGAACACTGCATCGTACTTCTTAGAAACACACGCACTGCAATATCGTATTTGTGCCCAGACACCGGGCAAGCGACTTTCGATTTAACGTTTCTCCTGCACGGGAATTACAGCAAGGTTAATGACGCATGGGTGACGACATATGGAAACTTGCGCCTGGTTGGTTGGTTGGTTTTGGGGAAGGAGACCAGACAGCGTGGTCATCGGCCTCATCGGATTGGGGAAGGATGGGGAAGGAAGTCGGCCGTGTCCTTTCAGAGGAACCATCCCGGCATTTGCCTGGAGTGATTTAGGGAAATCACGGAAAACCTAAATCAGGATGGCCGGACGCGGGACTTGCGCCTGGCCACAATGCGTGCAACGAAGGACGAAATATTCAAGACGCCCGCACGCAGCAAGCGGGAAATTTCGTTTCGACTTCCGGTCCTCACAAATTTTTTAATGTCGTTATTCCATTCTACAGTTGGAGGTTGCATATATCCGCAACTCTTAATATGCGTATTTGGATTATCAATGTTGTCTCGGGCACGCATTAACCCGAATAATTGGGAGCTTGCTGTTGTACAACTTTAGATATATATAAAATTCGCTGTACGTAAGCAGTACCATTTGTACACGTAGATCTGTGTCCACTTAGTCATCTGTCGCTTCTCGGTACGTGAAGTCACGACTACAGACGATGCCTTTATCCGTCCTGTTAGCGACACCTCTAAATGGTCGTAACTCCAAGTGGTCTCGAACTGCATGTAATCGCCAGGCCATCCATGGTCCGAAATATCCTTGTAGAGACGTGTAGAACATCAAACCACATCACCACTGACGAGATTTGAATTTTTTCCAATGTCTGATTAACGTGAACGCTCCAAACCCGTGCGAACTGCGAACAGCGTGTGAACTCTAACGTCTGTGCTCCCGAGTTGTGCATTCAACCATTCTATTCCTCGATCCGCCGTGACAACATAATATCACGCGATTCGTATCTTCTTCGTCGCCACGTGTACAAATAGTCGACTTAGACTTTTTAAAACGGCACGATTTAATTTTATACGTGCTGTGGTTGTCTACTGACTGCTTGGTGCCGCGATTAACAGCGTGAATTTCTCCTTCGCTGTTAGTTGTTCTCCATCATTTTTCGTGCCGCCTCAACCCATAGTCAGTTTAAATCACTGTAGAAAATTAGTGTGCGGTATTTCTGGATGTCATGTCAACAATATGATCCTTAACAAGTGGAAATGGGAGGCCAAGTCGCTAGACTTTAAACTTGAAGAGACAAGCTAGCACGACAGAAAATGTTTCATACTTGTGTTTAACAGGTACAGGTATAACATCTGCTACCTGATGGGACTGGAGCATAGATCCCTCAGGCCGACAGTTAACAGAACTACGGCTATGAGCTGTGCTGCCAATTCTGCCCTCTCAGCCATTGGCAAACATCCGACAGCAATATTTTTCGCCTCAGACGGTCCGCAGGTATTCTACAAGTCCTTATTCATGCCTTTCCCGTACATCCAGAGCCGGCCGCGGTGGTCTCGCGGTTCTAGGCGCGCAGTCCGGAACCGTGCGACTGCTACGGTCGCAGGTTCGAATCCTGCCTCGGGCATGGATGTGTGTGATGTCCTTAGGTTAGTTAGGTTTAAGTAGTTCTAAGTTCTAGGGGACTGATGACCACAGCAGTTGAGTCCCATAGTGCTCAGAGCCATTTGAACCATTCGTACATCCAGAGGACTTCCCCTATTCGCCACAAGGAAATGATTCGACATAATAATAGAATTCTGAGTGTACGCCATGAGAACGTTAAGTATCAAGCAGGTGTTATCGGCGACCCTTCCAAGTTAAATTTACGGGCAGTTAAACATGGGTTAGACATCGTGATGAGCTGCCGCTTTCTTTTCAACTCCATTTTTGTGACCAATTCTTTGAGATGCAGATGTATTATGCAAAATACAGACTTACAAGAGCAATTACATTCCTCAATTAAGGTATCGGAAACCAACGAGATTAAAATCTTTTTTAGTGATGTTTTAGCACGACCCCCTCTGTTAAGGGTAGAAATCCAACGATCATTATATATCCATAAAACGACTTCAGTTCCAAATTACATACGTGACGCAAATATACCGTAACCGGCTACTAAACCTATTTCTAGAAAGCTGTACGACACTATCGGATGCGGATGAAGTTATATAAAAAAATGAAAAATCTTTCATAACACCTTTGTGGTAGTTTCTTTTCATCGTTGTCTCAAAGAAAGTACAGTTTCTCAGCATGGGCTACTCAGTAAACGGATGGGGGGCAAAGTAGAAGCAATGTTGGCAGCTTTAAGGCGTACTGATCAAAAAATGGTTCCAAGCACTATGGATCTGAGCTCATCAGTCCCCTAGACACAGAGCTACTTAAACCTAACTAACCTAAGGACATCACACACATCCATGGCCAAGGCAGGACTCGAACCTGCGCTCGTAGCAACAGCGCGGTTCAGGACTGAAGCGCCTAGAACCGCTCGGCCACAGCGGCCAGCTTTCCCCTTCGTTTCGAACCAAATGACCACGACATTATAAATGCCTCGCCATATATATATATATATATATATATATATATATATATATATATATATATATATATATATATATATATATATACAGGGTGTTTCAAAAATGACCGGTATATTTGAAACGGCAATAAAAACTAAACGAGCAGCGATAGAAATACACCGTTTGTTGCAATATGCTTGGGACAACAGTACATTTTCAGGCAGACAAACTTTCGAAATTACAGTAGTTACAATTTTCAACAACAGATGGCGCTGCGGTCTGGGAAACTCTATAGTACGATATTTTCCACATATCCACCATGCGTAGCAATAATATGGCGTAGTCTCTGAATGAAATTACCCGAAACCTTTGACAACGTGTCTGGCGGAATGGCTTCACATGCAGATGAGATGTACTGCTTCAGCTGTTCAATTGTTTCTCGATTCTGGCGGTACACCTGGTCTTTCAAGTGTCCCCACAGAAAGAAGTCACAGGGGTTCATGTCTGGCGAATAGGGAGGCCAATCCACGCCGCCTCCTGTATGTTTCGGATAGCCCAAAGCAATCACACGATCATCGAAATATTCATTCAGGAAATTAAAGACGTTGGCCGTGCGATGTGGCCGGGCACCATCGTGCATAAACCACGAGGTGTTCGCAGTGTCGTCTAAGGCAGTTTGTACCGCCACAAATTCACGAAGAATGTCCAGATAGCGTGATGCAGTAATCATTTCGGATCTGAAAAATGGGCCAATGATTCCTTTGGAAGAAATGGCGGCCCAGACCAGTACTTTTTGAGGATGCAGGGACGATGGGACTGCAACATGGGGCTTTTCGGTTCCCCATATGCGCCAGTTCTGTTTATTGACGAAGCCGTCCAGGTAAAAATAAGCTTCGTCAGTAAACCAAATGCTGCCCACATGCATATCGCCGTCATCAATCCTGTGCACTATATCGTTAGCGAATGTCTCTCGTGCAGCAATGGTAGCGGCGCTGAGGGGTTGCCGCGTTTGAATTTTGTATGGATAGAGGTGTAAACTCTGGTGCATGAGACGATACGTGGACGTTGGCGTCATTTGGACCGCAGCTGCAACACTGCGAACGGAAACCAGAGGCCGCTGTTGGATCGCCTGCTGCACTAGCTGCGCGTTGCCCTCTGTGGTTGCCGTACGGGGTCGCCCTACCTTTCCAGCACGTTCATCCGTCACGTTCCCAGTCCGTTGAAATGTTTCAAACAGATCCTTTATTGTATCGCTTTTCGGTCCTTTGGTTACATTAAACCTCCGTTGAAAACTTCGTCTTGTTGCAACAACACTGTGTTCTAGGCGGTGGAATTCCAACACCAGAAAAATCCTCTGTTCTAAGGAATAAACCATGTTGTCTACAGCACACTTGCACGTTGTGAACAGCACACGCATACAGCAGAAAGACGACGTACAGAATGGCGCACCCACAGACTGCGTTGTCTTCTATATCTTTCACATCACTTGCAGCGCCATCTGTTGTTGAAAATTGTAACTACTGTAATTTCGAAAGTTTGTCCGCCTGAAAATGTACTGTTGTCCCAAGCATATTGCAACAAACGGTGTATTTCTGTCGCTGCTCGTTTAGTTTTTATTGCCGTTTCAAATATACCGGTCATTTTTGAAACACCCTGTATATAACTGAAGCGTCAAAGAAACTGGTATAGGCATGCACATAAAATAACAGGCAGTATAAGGCGCTGCGGTCGGCAACGTCTATAGAAGACGTCTAGCGCAGTTTTTAGATCTGTTACTGCTGCTTCACTGGCAGGTTCTCAAGATTTGAGTTTGAACGTGGTGTTACAGTTGGCGCACGAGCGATGGGACACAGGATCTCCGTGGTAACGGTATGACCATTTCACGAGTGTACCTTGAATATCGGGAATCCGGGAAAACATCAAATCTCAGACATCGTTGCGACCCGAAAAACATCCAGCGAGAACGGGACCAACGGCGACTGAAGAGAGTCGTTCAACGTGACAGAAGTGCAACCCTTCCGCAAATTGCTACAGCTTTCAGTGCTGGTCCATCTGCAAGTGTCAGCGTGTGAACCATTCAACGAAGCACCATCGATATGGGCTTTCGGAGCCCACGGCCCACTCGCGTACCCTTGATAACCGCGTGACACAAAGCTTTACGCCAAGCCTGAGCCCATCAACACCGACACTGGACTGTCGACGACTGGAAACATGTTGCCTGGTCGGACGAGTCTCGTTTCAAATTGTTTCGAGCAGATGGACGTGTACGGATATGAAGACAACCTCAACCTCATGAAGCCATGGACCCTGCATGTCAGCAGAGGACTGTTCAAGCTGGTGGAGGCTCTGTAGAGGTGTGGGGCGTGTGCAGTTGGAGTGATATGGGACCCCCGAAACGTCTAGATACGACTCTGACAGGTGACACGTACGTAAGTATCCTGTCTGATCACCTGCATCCATTCACGTCCATTGTGTATTCCGCCGAACTCGGGCAATTCCACCAGGGCAATGCGACACCCCACACGCATCTGTTCCACAGCACTCAGCAGCACTTGTCATATATATATATGCAACCATGACAAATGCTAAGTGCCATGGAAACCTAGGAAGTATAATAGCATCGTCCGCAGCTCGTGGTCTCGCGGTAGTGTTCTCGCTTCCCGAGCACGGGGTCCCGGGTTCGATTCCCTGTCCCAAGATGACTGGGTGTTGTTGTGTCATCATCATCATCATCATTATCATCATCATCATCATCATCATCATCATCATCATCATTCATCCCCATTACGGTCGGAGGAAGGCAACGGCAAATCACCTCCACTAGGACCTTGCCTAGTACGACGGCGCGGGTCTCCCGTATCGACCCCCTACGCTCTGTCAAGAAGCATGGGACTTCATTTCCATTCCATAACAACCTCCGTATAGCATATTATATAACTTCGCTACTCTCTAAAGGTTAGAAACTCCGTCACCCCCCCCCTCCTCCCCCACCCCCCACACACATACACTAAAGCACAATTCTGGCAGCAAGTCAAACGTTTCTAAAAGTAGAGCGAAACTTATTCTCTCAAATTTTGTAACTAATTATACGGAAACAAAGAAATTTTGACTTCCTATGCTAAGAAAAGACAACAGATATCATCGAATCGGTTCGATACACTCTCATTCTGGACAAAATTTTGCCTGGAAATAAGTTAATAAAAAAGCATTTCAGAGAATTCCGGAAAAGGCACTTATTTTCATAGTTCCAGAGTTTCTTTGGAATTGATTCTTCAGTGAAACAAACATTATTTGATAAATTGTTGTTGTTGTGATATTCAGTCCCAAGACTGGTTTGATGCAGATGTCCATGCTACTCTATCCTATGCAAGGCTCTTTACCTTGGAATAACTATTGCAACCGAAACCCTTCTGAATCTGACTGTATTTGTTTCTTGGTCTCCCTATACGATTTTCTCTCCCCCCCCCTCCCCCTTCTTCCTACCAATGCTAAACTGGAGATCCCTTGGTGTCTCAGAATGTGTCCTAACAATTGATCCCTCCTTTTGATCAACTGGTGCCACAAACTTCTTGACTCTCCATTTCTATTCAGTACCTCCTCACCAGATTCGCGATCTACCCATCTAATCTTCTGCATTTTGTATAGCAACACATTTTACGTCTCTTTTCTCTTCTTGTCGAAGCTGTTCATTATCCATGGTTCACTTCCATACATGGCTACATTGCTTACAAATACTTTCTGAAGAGACTTTCTAACACTTAAATCCATATTCGATGCTAGCAAATTTCTCTTCTACAGAAACGCGTTTCTTGCCATTGCAGTCAACATTTCATCTCCTCCCTACCTCGGTCCTCATCGGTTATTTTAACGTACAAATAGCAAAACTCATCTACTACTTTAAGTGTGTCTTTCCTAAACCAATTCCCTCAGCATTACCTGATTTAATTCGATTACATTCCACTAGACTTGTTTTGCTCTTGTTGGTGTTCATCTTATCAACTCTTTTTAATACACTATCTATTCCGTTCAACTGATCTTCCATATCCTTTGCTGTCTCTGGCAGAATTACAACGTTACTGGCAAATCTCAAAGTTTTTCTTTCTTTCTCCTGACCCTTAATTGCTATTCCAAATTTTTCTTTGGTTTCCTTTACTGTTTGTTCACACTATAGGTTGAATAACATCGGGGATAGGTTACAAGCCTGTCTACCTCTCTTCTCAACCACTGCTTCCCCTTCATGCCCCTCGACTCTTTTAACTGCCCTCTGGTTTCTGTACTATTTGTAAATAGGCTTTCACTCCCTGTATTTCACCCCTGCTCCTTCAGAATATCAACGAGAATATTCCAGTCAACACTGTCAAAAACTTCCCCTAAGCCTACAAATGCTTAACCTATGTTCTAAGGTAATTCGTAGCGTCGTTATTACCTCTCGTGTTTCTACATTTCTCCGGAATCCAAACAGATCTTCCCCGAGGTCGGCTTCTACAAATTTTCTGTAGTTCTGTACAGAATTCGTGTACGCATTATGCAAGCAAGACTTATTAAACTGATAGTTCGGTAATATTTACACCTGTCAGCACCTGCTTTCTTCGGAATTGAAATTATTACGTTCTTCTTGAAGTTTTGGCGTTATTTCACCTGTCCCGTATATCTTGCACACCAGATAGAAGAGCTTTGTGACGGTTCTCTCTCCCAAGGCTACCAGTAGTTCTGATGGAATGTAGTCTACTCCCGCAGCCTTATTTCGACTTACGTTTTTCAGTGCTCTGTCATATTCTTCTCGCAGTGTCGTATTTTCCATCTCATATGATCTACATCTCTTTCCTTTTCGTCATTTTGTCTTAAAGTTCATTCGCCCTGTAGAGGCCCTCTATATACTTCTTCCGTATTTCACCTTTCCCTTCTTTGCTTAGTATTGGTTTTCCATCTGAGTTCATGATTTTCATATACCTGTTCCTCTTTTCTCTAAAGGCCTCTTCAATTTTCCTGTAGGCGGTATCTATCTTTCCCCTACTGTTAAATTAAAAAGCAAACTGTGTATCTTGCCGCGTGCAGGTGATTAAACATTTCACGCGGAGTTTTCAAAATTAACGAGTAACAAAACATCGCTAAAATAGATTGCTCTGTGAACTCTAAAGAACAAAGGTAGAACTCTAAAGAACAAAGGAGAAGCCGCAAATGTATCATATAATGCCAACTGTGTGATGAATGAACGCGGGCAAACGCTGCCGTGCCATTCCCAGCGAGCGCGCGCGCTCGATGGTGTGTGTGTGTGTGTGTGTGTGTGAGAGAGAGAGAGAGAGAGAGAGAGAGAGAGACGCTGTCTGCACACACACGCGCACACACACACACACACACACACACACACACACACACCTGCTGCTCTACTTCACGCGGCACCTGTGCTAGACAGCTGCCGACGAAAGAATAAAAACAAGCCAATCAAGTGTGTGTCCATTTGGATTCCTCAAGATATCTGCATTTCGTAATACATCGATGACCGAGAAACTGATCACTTGTTTCTTTCGTTATGCTAAACATTTTGCTACTGAGTACCGAATAAGTCATCGATGAAATCAGGTACAACAATCGAAAACTTCTCATCATTGTTCACCATGACAATATCAGCTGTCCTACACAACACGACAAACAAGTGATTATTTGACGGAGAAAAGCGTAGGATTAATATGTTATTGCTAGTGTTCACCTAAAGACCCCATTTAGTATCTCGAGTCATCAGTCTTCTGTAGTAACCTCTTTCTCTCGAGTACCACTTGCAACCTACATCCTCAATTATTTGCTGGTTACATTCCAATCTCTGTCTTCCTCTATAGTTTTTGCCCTCTACAGCTCCCTCTAGTACCATGGAAGTCATTCCCTCATGTCTAAGCAGATGTCCTATCATCCTGTCCCTTCTCCTTATCAGTGTTTTCCACATATTCCTTTCCTCTCCGATTCTGCGCAGAAGCTCCTCATTCCTTACCTTATCAGGCCACCTAATTTTCAACATTCGTCAGTAGCACCACATCTCAAACGCTTCTATTCTCTTCTGTTCCAGTTTTCCCACAGTCCACGTTTCACCACATTCACAGACATTTCTTCCTGGAATTAAGGCCTATGTTTGATACTAGCAGACTACTCTTGCCCAGGAATGTCCTTTTGCCAGTGCTAGTCTGCTTTTTACGCCCTCCTTGCTCTGTTCATTATTGGTTATCTTGCAGCCTCAACTTCATCTACATAGTGACCATCAATCCTGATGTTAACTTTTCGCCATTCTCATTTCTGCTGCTTCTCGTTAGTCTTTCTTCGATTTACTCTCAGTCCATATTCTGCACTCATTAGACTGACAATTCCATTCAGTAGATTCTGTGATCTGTTCCCTTATATCAAACAAAAAATTCGCACCTCAAGATGCTGAATTAGTCAAAAACCAACTACTGAGGAGCCAAAAGCAGAAACAAAAAAAAGTCTCCCTAACTGGTTCAAACTCATGCAAAATTGTATAAATTTTTATGACGGATATTTTGAGAAACAAAATCGATTTGGAAAAAGGAAGTTATTCTTTCAGTGAGTCTGTGAAATCATAAAAGCCAATTCTCTTAAGGCAGAATACAACAAATTATATAAAGAAGCAGTGCATTAATTCATTCTCCACCCAAATGATAAATAAGTGAAAACTAACGTGGATACAGAAATGTTCTAATCACCGTTACCTAGGCGCTGTTACTACTTCGTATTTGACCAACTAAAAATTAATTTAACGGAGGCGTCATTTCGGTGTGGGCGGGATGAGAGAGAGCAAGGGTCCATTAACGGCCGGTAACAGTTAGTGAAAATGGCCTTTGTCCCGCGTGCGGCCATTAAATCGTGCAAATTATTGCAGACAGAGGAAGCAAGCCACGGCGGCTGTGTCCGACGCAGATAAGCCGCTAGAATGCATCTGCTGACCCTTTCCTGTGAAAGCCGTTACGTTCCACTTTTTCGTTTCAATTGTGCCCCCTTTTTTTCTCGCCCAATCCAGATGAAAACCTATGACACCGAATTAATCGTCACGTTTGCTTTTGACACCACTGCATTACAACAGAGGCAGTATTCGTGACAGCTCTGCACAGGGCTCGTCCGGCGAGCTATACGGATGACAGGCGAGGTGAGAAACGTAAAACTCGTTCTTTGCCATGTCACTGTCACAACAGCAGCGGGAAATTAAACGGGCGAATCCCGCTATGAACACAAAGCAACACTTCTCGAGCGTGTCCTGCACAACCAGCCAATGCAACACATTTCTTGGCTCAAATGGCTCTGAGCTCTATGGGACTTAACATCTATGGTCATCAGTCCCCTAGAACTTAGAACTACTTAAACCTAACTAACCAGGACAGCACACAACACCCAGCCATCACGAGGCAGAGAAAATCCCTGACCCCGCCGGGAATCGAACCCGGGAACCCGTGCGTGGGAAGCGAGAACGCTACCGCACGACCACGAGATGCCAACACATTTCTTGGAGCACGTTTCTCATCACATCAACCGTTATTTTTTGATGTCAGTATCAACTACGGCTGAAGGATAACATTCCTTTAATAAAGGAAAAATTTTAATTCTTAAAAAATTGTACTAAAAATAAAATCCTATTACTGCATTCTGTATTTTGCACTGAAAACAGATGAGAAAAGTTGTTATGCATCTTATGGAGCACTCAACATTCGCTATAGGGTCCGTTCATATACTTTGCCGTCGTATTTATGTTCCTTATTGCATGTGTTGGAAATCTGCTGTCCACAACCACTGCCTGATTACTAATGTAATACACAATTTTTAAAAAAATGAAACAGGCAGTACGAGATTTTTTTGGAGTCACAAAAAAATGGTTCAAATGGCTCTGAGCACTATGGGACTTAACATCTGTGGTCATCAGTCCCCTAGAACTACTTAAACCTAACTAACCTAAGGACATCACAAACATCCATGCCCGAGGCAGGATTCGAACCTGCGACCGTAGCAGTCGCGCGGTTCCGGACTGAGCGCCTAGAACCGCTAGACCAGCGCGGCCGGCCTTGGAGTCACACATACTGGACACAAAAGTATATCAGAAGCACGAAAATTCTCGTTTACAACATTATCACCACTAAATTTAATGTTCGTGTCACAACTGCAGCCGGTAAAATTGTTTTATACATAGACATTTAGTATTTTGTGTACTTTTATGGGAAAGACATACTTACTTCATGAACCTTTGAAGATTAAAAACGAGCAACATGGATGATTGTAAGGGAATCACTGACGCACAGTTTTTGAAGAACCCCAGCTATTGACTCTTTCGGTATTAGGCGCAAGAAGCATGTTTTCCGAACTTACGCTCACGCTTTTCGCTGTTGAACATTGTACGTCCGTAAGTGAAAGTAGAAAAAAACTTCCATTGAAAGTGTCCTGTACCAAGTAGAACAATTTTCAGTATACTACCCATTAAAACAAACAAAACAACTACCCCTAAAAGAGACGAAAATATCCTTAGATCTTGCAATTCCTACAGTAAGTAGTGACTCCAACAGTTATCCACCGATTTCCTAAATAGGGCGTATGTCCTTTTATAATGAATGTATTGCCTACTGTTCAGTAGTTACTATGTTGAAAGAAGGCATCAGAAGCGTCAGATTGGTGGTACAAATGAAATGTCCACATTTTAAAGTCCTTTTTATTCGTTTCTTACGTACCAGTTGGGCTACTTCCATCTTAAAAAGGAAGGCTTTCTCGTGGCAGACTCCAAGTCTCTACATGAATTGCTCGCAGCAGTTAGAACCCTACCTTCTAACGTGTTATTAATTTTCTACATTATCGTAATTATTTTGCTTTCTTGTTTTCCTCAAAAAAAAAGGCTTGTTTTACATTTTTAATAACCTTTTATGCATGATTTAGTGTTTCAGTCCATGACAGAATATCTTAGTCGGTATGGTACCTCGGAATCCGTCAAAAATACAAGTCTGTCCTTGTAGTGACAGACAGGCTGTTTACTTCGCAAACTAGCTAGCTGTCGGCAGGAAACTTGCAAGGTGGAAGTCACGGGCTCTTGGCCCGCCCGGTTGGCCGTGCGGTCTAACTAGGTCCTCGGTTAACATACAATACACAGGCTCTTGCTGGATGCCAAAGACGAACACTGTATGAGAGTTTTAATTACCAGGGCCGCTATGTATGATGTAGCATGAGGGGTTGTGGTTGTGGTTGGTGTAGGGGTAGGGGTAGGGGTAGGGGTAGGGGTAGGTGTAGGTGTAGGTGTAGGTGTAGGGGTAGGGGTAGGGGTAGGGGTAGGGGTAGGGGTAGAGGGAGGCCAAACAAAACAAAACAAATTTATTTGCAGTTGTAAATATGGATAACCATCAGATGTTTAATGGAATGACAACAACGAAAATTCGCGAGTGGACCGGGACTCGAACCCTCGACGGATTTCCTGCTTATCGCGAGCGGTCGCCTTACCATTTGGCTACCCGTGCACGAATCACAGCCACACCCAAACTTTCATACGCCATCAACCAAGTGTCTACAATCTGTACTCATGCATCCGCTATGTACACTGATCAGCCAGAACAATACCACCACCACCTACCTAATAGCCGGTATGTCCATCTTTGGCACAGATAACAGCGGCGACGCTTCGTGGCACGGAAGCAATGAGGCCCACACCTTGCACACAAGTCACCCAATTCCCGTACATTATGGGAAGGGTAGGATGAGCTCTGAAGCCACGTTCAATCTCATACCAGATGTGTTCGACTGGGTTCAGATCTGGCGAGCTTGGGGGCGAGCACAGCAATTGGAACTCGCCACTGTGTTCCTCGAACCACTCCACCTCACTCCTCGCCTTAACACATAGTGCATTATTTTGTTGAAAAATGCCACTACTGTTGGGAACATTATCGTCATGATGGAGTGTCAGCAACAAGTGAACGATACTCCTTCGTCATCATGGTGCCTTGCACGAGCTCCAGTCGACCCATGGATGCCCACGTGAACGTTCCCCAGATCATAATGTCTCCGCCCGGCAGTACAGGTGTCAAGGACCTATTGCCCTGGAAGACGACCAGTCTGCCCAGCCAGCCTACGACCTCCGATATTTGTAATGAGGTGTAGCCGCCCAGTCCCACATCGTCTGTATGTGGTTTAACCTTGGTTTTGCCGCTGGTTTGAAGCATTCACCAGAGCACTCCTCGAATATCCGATAACTCATGCAGCTTCTGAAATGCTCGTGCTGAGCGTCCGGGCTATCACAATCTGACCTCGGTCAGACTGAAACAGTTCGCGCGCCTTCCCAATGCTAAACACATGCTATGTCGTATTTATCCGCCGACACCAGGCAAGCGACATTCAAGTAACACGTCTCCCCTGTACAGAAAGATACATGGATGTACGAGTACAGGCTGTAGACAACATTGTTGACGACTCAGCGAAGTTTGGGTCTGGCCGAGAGTTGTGCTCGGATAGCCAAAGCGTAAGGTGACAGAGCGCGCTAAGCGGGAAATCCGGGTTCGAGTCCCAGTCCAGCACAAATTTTCACTTTCGCCATTCCTTTATACCGCTGATGCTTATCCATATTCGCCACTGCGAATACAATCCTTGTATTTCACAATGGCTACAGTCGCCGCACTGCCTCTCCCTTCGGCTACGCATGGACTTCCGAAGGAACTTTGCACACACACACACACACACACACACACACACACACACAGAGAGAGAGAGAGAGAGAGAGAGGCGCTCTAGCGTCTGCGCCGAGAGTTTGAGATGATTAAACCAAAGTTCACAAGAACGCACGGGAATTTAGTGCACTAAATAGGTCATCTCACTACAATGAAATTTTCACTCCACAGCGGAGTGTGCGCTGATATGAAACTTCCTGGCAGATTAAAAACGTGTACCGGACCGAGACTCGAACTGGGGACCTTTGCCTTTTGCGGGCAAATGCTCTACCAACTGAGCTACCCAAGCACGACTCACGCCCCGCCCTCACAGCTTTAATTCCGCCAGTACCTCGTCTCCTATCTTCCAAACTTCATAGAAGCTCTTCTGCGAACCTTGCAGAACTAGCACTCCTGGAAGAAAGCATATCTTCGCAGAAGAGCTTCTGCCAGGAAGTTTCACGTCACCTCACTGTTGGATTCAAGCATTTAATTTTCTCTGCACTAATGCGATGCTCTAAATCGTACTGCAAGGCTGTAAAATCATTGTTCCACGGGTCAGTAAATTACTTCTGAAATAAACATACGTTTAATTAGCATTACTTCTCAATATCCACGAGAATGGAAAAGAGCAACACATGTCAACAAAACCTCATGTTGATCGGTCGATTGAAGCAACCTACTTTAAGCAGCGTTCACACACACCTTTCTTTCCTCGCTTGACTACTCGATCTCGGTGAGACATTCATCCACGTCCTTCCTTCCTTCCCTCCCATTACCTCTCACTTTTGCTACAAGTTTGTTGCTATGTATTGTTAGTTTCTTAAATTCTATTTACTCTCTTTGCAGTTCACACAAGCCTTAATTTTGTCGAATCACCCTAAAACAGCGTTCTTTCAGTACAAAACAGTGGCACCGCTCAAGTGGTACTTTCTACAAAGCGTTGCTAGCTTAGCCGAGAGTGATACGTCATGCATTCGGGTTAGATGACGCAATGGATCGTTACACCCACAGGACGAATGCTAAATTTTACACATTACGTATCCCGCGTCATTCTGCTTACCAAGGTTGATCACAGAGCGGTCAAGGGCGTCTTTGATCAAAATAATGACCAAGCAGTGTGGAAAGTCTAATATTCCGCAAAAGCGTGAAAATGTATTTGCGCTTTAATGTTAGATTTCTTGACTCCTGCTTGAGTGTTAACTGACGGAAGGGAAGTTCACCGCTGTCATCCAATCTGACTTTCGTGTGAAAATGTAATGTTTCAAGCAGGTGATTACGGTAAAGAAATTCTCTTGACGTATAGCATTGTTTCACTTTCTGCAGTCCAGAACTGATCCTTTGTGAAATTATTTTGGTAACTTGCTCTGTCTGAAGATAAGTGGCTCATTTTACTGACTACCAAACCGCGTAAGGTTGAAGCATTCATAGTAGATCGAAATTCATTACCGTTTTTCCTAACAATACTAAAAACTCTATCACTGACAGCATTACTGTGAGGAAGAAGCAGCAACGGAAGCATAAGTTCACTCAGTGACGGACAGTTTTTAATGCCTCATGCAACACACACAGCAGATATTTTGCACCGAACAATATCAGCTAACTCTTCTTCCACTGTTCGATGTCATCAGCATGGTATCTTGAGAACTCCTATTCTAATGTGTTTTTTCGTATTGTTCAGGAGTCAGCAAATAGTCGATACAACTTTACAACTGATGATAAAGATTTATTTTTCCTAGCTCCAGTGTGTAACTTGTATGTTTTTTAAAAAGTCATCACCTAGTGGAAATTTCTCTTTGGTGTAACTACATAAGCGGATGGTTCGAAGAATGTGACAAAGATATTAGGCACATTGGTATCTTAGAGAGAGAGAGAAATTCCTGACAGGAACAAATTTAGAAGATTGGTGAACAACTACCAAGGTTTTAAAATGGCATCAACGTCCAAAAGACGGAGAGGACCTTTGTCCGAAGAGCATAAACAGTCACTTATTGGTGGGCTCAGAAGACACTGGCAGGAAGTCAAAGCTGGAACAAGAACAAGACACTAAAATGAAATTGCGTGTTACCATGCAGTCCATAGAGGCTCAACTCGACATATATTTAAAATAAAAAATAAAAAAAGCGGCCAAAAAGCTTCTGATATCTTCATAAAATTTTATAAGAACAGGTTTTTCGAACTTTGTATGACGAATGTAGCCTCCAGTGTCTACACCATTATTAATCCCATTTGTGATATTTATTTATTTTGGAATTTCAGTTCCAACAGACAACCAGAAATATGTACTGCGGAAGGATTGTAAATCTCACAATCAAATCTATAAATAAGTTATTTAGGGTGCTATGCAGTTGGTGCATTACTGGCTCTTCTTTCCAAGCAAGACATTTGATTTGGTAAATAATGAAAGAGTGTTATGCAAGAAAAGAAGATACAGTTTAGTAACTGCATCATTTAAGTTAGGAAAAATTTTTGAAATTTGTAGTAAGTTCCTATGGGACCACTCTGCTGAGGTCATCGGTCCCTAGGCTAACACACTACTTAATATAACTTAAACACACACACACATACACACGCACGCACGCCCGGGAGGGGGGGGGGGGGGGGGAGGAGAGCCGCGCGAACCGTGGCAAGGCGCCTGAGACCACGCGGCTACTTCACACACCTTAAGTTTAGAAACTGCATCATTTGGAATAGCGTGTACTCTACTTAAGTGAGAGTTTATATTTTTTGAACCTTCCTCACAGAAAAATTTTACATTTTTCCAATGTTCAACAATTCTTTCTATTGATAAGAGAGAATTATGAGGGACTTACTACGTACTCAGGAAGGAAATCTTAGCAAGTTACTCAATATTAGCTTATGATTAGCGGAATGTTAACAGTACCCTTTCAGATTTTTTAAAATAAAATTATAAAATGTCTATCTCTGTAAGCTTTTCTTCCCGTAACAGCGCAATTAAGGTGATAAATCCGTAATAATTATGGACAATACTTAATAGCTGACAGCTACGAAAAAGAATAACAATATTTATTAACTTTTTTGACAGAAATCCATAAACATGAATGACGCGGATTGCAGACGTCACAGCAGATCGAAGGGAAGAGGGAATATCGGAGGAAGTAATAGGAAAAACAGAAAAAGTAAGAGCGAAAGTAAAAAATTTCTTCGGGTTCAAGGAGAAAACAAAGAACAAGACAGACGTAATACGGGAGAAGAAACGAAGTAGGAAACATGACTCGTACCTCTTTGTGCCAGACTGAGCTACTGCTGCTCTGACATAGGACAAGTCGTTACAAACATAACTCACAGAACGTGGATTAAAAAACTGAATGCGAAAACAAAAGTTTTGCAATAATATAAACACATCTTCACGCATTAAAAGGTCTTTATACTACAACGAATTGCCACACAGCGCGAAAGGAGAAACCTACGTCACGAAGGAGTCGTTTACATGAAAACCTGGACTTTATTTCATTTCTCATTTCTGCTGGAACTTCACTGCAATGGAATCAGCAGAAAGACGACATCGGTAAGGAAATTATTGTCCACGAGAAAATCGTTTCTCTGCTCCCTGTTCACTGAGCGATTGCTGCAGTGTCTTTTGGAATAAGCCCACATTACTTACTACACTTTCCAGTGAGGCAGTCAAATAATTTAAAGGGGCGGTGGAGTTTAAATTTCAATAGTTTTACAGATACCTGTTTGAAAGATGTGCCAGTGTAACGCATACTAAAGTAAAACTAAATTGGATTTCACAAAAAATAATAGCTAACAAAAAATGGTTCAAATGGCTCTATGGCTCTAAGAACTATGGGACTTAACCTCTGAGGTCATCAGTCCCCTAGACTTACAACTACTTAAACCTAACTAACCAAAGGACATCACCCACATCCATGCCCGAGGCAGGATTCGAACCTGCGACCGAAGCAGCAGCGCAGTTCCGGACTGAAGTGCCTAGAACCGCTCGGCCACAGCGGCCGGCAATAGCTAAAACAATAGAACCTCAATGTGTGATACGCGAAGCTAGGAAGGTGAGGAGCGGCACCGATCATCACTTATGGTTAGCAGAGATCCCAAAATATTTCTGTAAGACCGTGTGACGGCTCATACCCGTTGTGCCAGACTGCGAAGTCAGTTGAGTACAGTTAAATGCACTGTCCAACGGAAAGTAGTTGGAGAAGTAGGTCCACGTCCAGCGTTCCGTACGTGGTTACGAACAGGTTCCGAGTCCGGCTTCCGGCCGCACGCCTGAACGACAACTACTCCAAAGAGCAATCCCACAGCGCCTGCGGTCGATCGTCTACCAAGGCAAGGTGAAATGGAAACTAATTACACCAATTACAAACGCATTCAAACTGAACGAGGCGGAGTGGTTTCTGCTGCCTTCTTTGTGCGCTCTATGGAACAATCTAACTGGCTGTGCAGTGCCGAATAATTACGTCCCTTCTCACCCCCCCCCCCCCTTACCAACTCCCCAAGAGACATGAAGCAACTGCCACTAAAACTCCACCTGGCTGAAACAACAAACATAACTGCTTAATAACACCCTCATTCATTTACACGTTCATTTTACCTGGCAAAATTAGGGCCTCGCATCTAAGCAGACATACTGAGTGGGTTAACATTACAATATACATAATACACGAACAGTATATAATAGCAGTTAACAGTAACGAAAAGTGTATTAATAATAATAATAATAATTATTATTATTATTATTACAGAATACAAAAATAAATATAGGGTACAGGTTTTGAAAAAAGGTTTAATTCGATCATTCACTGAGCTGTGTTTGAGGCTCTAGAAAAAGGAATAGAACAGGCCTGTATTAAAGTTCTATACATGTACACAAAACCTCCACAGCGTTTGTGAATGTAACTGAAGAAATCAATGAATTTTCCTTTGAAAATGATGTAAAACAAGGTGACTCTGTATCTCCAAAATTATTTACACTAGGCCTAAAAAAAAAGAAAAAAAGAAAAAAACATGTATAAATTGGTGTGGAAAAGAAATGGAATCCAACCTCTAGGAAAGAGATTAAATAAATTGAGGATTTCTGCAGATATTGTTCATTTGCAAATAGTATAGAAGGACTTCGAACACTGGTTAGTGAACTTGCATTAGTCTACTCTGAACTTAGTCTAAAAGTGAACTATGACAAAACGAGGACCATGCCGAATGAATGGAGCCGGCCGGAGTGGCCGTGCGGTTCTAGGCGCTACTGTCTGGAACCGAGCGACCGCTACGGTCGCAGGTTAGAATCCTGCCTCGGGCATGGATGTGTGTGATGTCGTTAGGTTAGTTAGGTTTAATTAGTTCTAAGTTCTAGGCGACTGATGACCTCAGAAGTTAAGTCGCATAGTGCTCAGAGCCATTTGAACCATTTTTGAATGGACAGACACCGGAGGGAAATATACCTATTGGAAGTACGCAACTCCAAGAGCTACAGAATATGTCCCTCTGGGTCAACCTGTAAATATGAGTAAAGACCTAAAACCAGAAATATTTCGATGTACTGGATTAGGACGGCAAGTTTATGGAAGATACTGTTCCGTTTAGAACTCTACGATGTAGGCCGAGCTGAGGGAAACAGTTTTTGAAGAATATAGTGCAAGTAATAATTTATGCCTGTGACACATGGACATTAAACGAATTCTTTGTTAGAAAACTAAGAGTAACGCAGAGGGGGATGGAAAGATCAATGTTGGGGTACACAAAGAAAGACAGAAAGAAAGCAACTGATATCAGATTGACAACAAAGATCGGTGACGTAACAGAAAGAGTGAAATCTTGAAATGGCAGTGAGCTGGTCATGTCGCTCGAAGAAAAGATGACAGGTGGTGAAAACGAGTACCAGATTAGACCCCAATTTACCTAAATAGACCAAGGGGAAGATCACCGGACAGATGGGACAGCGACGTAAGAAAGGCAGCCGGACTGAACTGGGAATGGGAAGTTCAAAGTTGGCAGAAATGGAAGAACCAGCACGGACGTCGATTCAAACAGGCCACATCACCAAGTGATCGCATTGGCTGCTGCTGCTGCTGATGATGATGATATGGTATTCCTGAAATGTCGGTCTAATTAACACCTAACTAATTTCCTCCTCATATTTCTCTTGAATGTGAACAACAGAAATATATCATAGCAATATGAAAGGAATCAAATGTGCAGAAGCAGTTGAACGGTCTGGAGAAGAGCGACGAGTAATACGGAAAGGTTAGCAGATGAAATGGAGAGAAGAAAAAGGAAACAGAGAGTCGAGGGAAGCATGGATAGCGTTCACAATATGACAGTAGCACTGGTTCGTTCTTGGATAAAAGGATTGCGGCTGGAAATTCCCAGAGGGAGCGTAGGCCGATGACAACAGGTGAGGCTCTAATCTCTTGAACGCAGAGATTTTGGGTAAAGCGCAGGTTACTGGGTAGTTTGTTCTGACCATGTACTGCAGTTACGGAATGATACGTATTTTATAGTACTGAGGACACCAGAGACTAAGAAACCGACGAAGAAAACATGCCGAAAGTCACCTCGCGTGTCCGTCGCATTCAGTACAGGCAGCACTGACCTGCTCAAACAATGGCATTATTAACACTAGCACCCATCGTTACAGTCTTCTGGAGTTTTCATTATTTGTGCCGTCTTGCACCTCACAATCGTAAGGATTTGTCAACATTAAGGACTGAACTAATTTTTGTTTTAGTGCAGGTGAAAATAGTTTTCAACATTTTTCACAAGAGAGATTTCGTGCTTGCTACGACTTTTTTTTTCTTCCCAATTCAGGTGCTCAACCAACATAATACCGACATCTCTTACCGTTTCCAGAATGAGATTCTCACTCTGCAGCGGTGTGGGCTGATATGAAACTTCTGGCAGATTAAAGCTGTGTTTCGGACCGCTACACGAACCCGGGTCTCACTCTGGCACACAGTTTTAACCTGTCAGGAAGTTTCACATCAGTATACAATCTGCAGCAGAGTGAAAACTTCATTCTCGACCCATCCCCCAGGCTGTGGCCAAGCCATGTCTCCGCAATAGTCTTTCTGCCAGAAGTGCTAGTCCCCCAAGTTTCGGAAGAGAGACTGGCCGGGGTGGCCGAGCGGTTCTACGCGCTACAGTCTGGAACCGCGCGACCGCTACGGTCGCAGGTTCGAATCCTGTCTCGGGCATGGATGTGTGTGATGTCCTTAGTTAGATCTAAGTTTTAGGGGACTGATGACCTCAGAAGTTCAGTCCCATAGTGCTCAGAGCCATTTGAACCATTTTTTTCGGAAGAGAACTTCTGTGATATTAGAATAGTAGGAGACGAGATACAGGAGGAAGCAGGCTGTGAGGACAGGTCGTGAGTCGTGCTGCACTTGCTCGCAAAAGGCCAAGGTCACGAGTTCGAGTTTCGCCCGGCATAGAGTTTTAACCTGTCAGAAAGTTTCAACTGTCAAGGAGCATAGCAGAAATTGTTTCACGTAAATCTTTGCTTATCAACTTATGGCGTGTTATACAAAGATGACACGTGACGTCTTATGGTTTAGTTTAAGACCCAAGTTTTGAACACAAAGACTGACCGCTGTGACACTCCTGAAAGCACAAGTTTCCATGATGACTTTCTGACCCACAGACGATTCGCAGATTTCTGATTCTGAGGTGGCAGTCAGTAGGGGACGTAAGTCGGACTCAGGACAATGCTTTTGTAGTAAAAAAAACCGCCCCCTTGTCCTAGCCTAATTTAATGACCCTAATGTAAAACTGCTCACTTGGCCGCTTGTATTGTTCGTGTAGGATATAGTTAATGCGAACTAACTGTCATGATAATGTCAATTAATGGTCAATAACTATGGTGACTACTATAATTTTCAGGCATGATGGCAGCTTAGTGGGGGGACTTGGATTCATGTTTACTCAGTTGTCCAAATGCTTTTAGGCTAAAATGATAACTGTCATTGTCATGATGGTAATTTATGACCCCAAAAAAATGAATTCACCTTCACTATCCCTCCCACTGCCCCACTGTGCTGATATTGGTCATTCCCCCACCACCACTGCCCCCAAGCATCCTGCGACTGGCAGTCTTAATATCTATCTCACTCAAGCAGCAGCATCATTAGATCCAGGTGATATTGCAAATTTCCAGTATAGTAAGTACCCAGTGGTATTGGCGTAGTTTTCAGGAATGTTAGGCACCTACGCTGTTTTCTTCAACATGCGATGATATTTACGGTTTCGTGGCTAACTTTTAACGACTGTTTAAGACGACGTTCGCTCCACTGCTATTTTACCGATTTTCCCCATTTTTTTAAGAAGATACACGTAAATGTGTGTTTCATGGCTAATTTGGTCGATTTTATCAAAGAAACGCACATACACTGACCTACTATCAATATAAACCCATGCAGGCGATAGCAGCGTCACCTGACGAGGAATAACTGACAGGTCAGACAGAAGAAGGCGGCTTGGCAGTGTCAGTCAGCGTGCTGTCCGTGTGTAAATGGTGAAGGCGCGCGATCTACTCGAGTCTGACCGAGGACAGACTGTGATGGTCCGGAGGCTCGGCACGAGCGATTTGTCGGGCGTTCGAGGAGTGCTGTGGTGAAGGTCTTCAAACTGTGGCGAAGCCGAAGTGAAACCAGGTCGAGACATCGTGGGGTTGGGCGGAACAAACATCAGCTTTTAATGCTGGGCAGAGTATAAATGTATGTGAACACACAGTGCACGGAATATTCCGAACGATGGGCCTCTGCATCCAATTACCCAGCCATGTGCCAATGTTAACACCACGACATCGGCAACTACGACTGAAACTGGCTCCTGATCATCAGCACTGGGCGTTTGCACAGTGACAAGAGCATTGCATGGTCAGATGAATCCCGATACCATCATCATCATGCCGTTGGGAGGAGGGGGGGGGGGGGGGAGAATCCGTCATCTTCCAGGGGAACAGCTCCTTGACACCTGTACTACAGGACGGAAGAAAGCTGGTGGTGGCCAAGATGTATAGTACACTGGTCTCAGGCCACGTACACCCCTTCATGACGATCATGTTTCCCGACGGCAGTGGCATTTTTCAACGAAGTAATGCGCCATGCCACAAGGCCAGGGGTCCGATGGAGGGGTTCGAGGAAGACATTGGCGAGTTCCAATTGATGTGTTGGCCCCCCAACTCACCAGATCTGAACACAATCCAACACATATGGGATGTGATTCAACATGGCGTCAGAGCTCATCGCCTCCCCCCCCCCCCCCCCCTGAATTTACGGGAGTTAGGTGACTCGTGTGTGCAGATGTGGTGCCAACTCCCTCCAACGACTTACCAAAGCCTCATTGCTTTCACGCCGCAATGCATCGCCACTGTTATCCATTCCAGCTGTTAGGTAGGTGGTCACAATGTTGTGGCTGATCAGTGTACATCTACCTCTACCTCTACATCAACACTCCGCAGTTCACCTTATGGCGCGTGGCGGAGAGTACCCAGTACCACTACTAATTATATCCTTTCCCGTTCCACTCGCAAACACTACGGGGGAAAAGCGACCATGTATATGCCTCTGTATGAGCCCTAATTTCTGGTATCTTATCTTCGTGGTCCTTACATGTCACGTATGTTGGAGGCAAGAGAATCATTCTGCAATCACCTTCAAATGCTAATTCTCTAAATTTTCTCAATAGTGCTCCTCGAAGGGAACGTCACCTTACCACCAGAGATTCCCGCCTGAGTTCCCGAAGCATCTCCGTAACACTTACATGTTGCTCGAACCTACCAGTAACAAATCTAGCAGCTCACCTCTGAATTGCTTGAATGTCTTCCTTTGATCCGACCTGGTATGGATCGCAAACACTCAAACGGTACTACAGAATAGATGGCACTAATGATGGTCAGACGTGAATACGTGATGGTGGACGTGAATACTGGTTTTGTGGATATTTTACTGGATGACACATCTAAAATACGGGTTTGTAAATACCACCACCATAAATGCCCTGCAAGCAACTCAATGTTTGATGCTATCTACATTTTTGGGGTTATTTCACAGATTTCTCGAAAATTTTGGGAATTTGTGGTAAGGTCTTATGAGACCAAACCGCTGAGATCATCGGTCCCAGATTTCTCGAGAGGACACACGTAAATACTTTAAATGTCCAAAAAATTTCTACAGCACATCTCCTGCAAGCACATACCGTTGGTATGATTGCGAATTCCAAAAATAGCCACTTTTTCAGGAAGACGCATGTGAAAATATCGGTCTATCACGACAACGTAGTAACCTAACAAGTTACACGGACATTCAGCCTCAAAAAACAACGAACGCACACCAGGTCTACATTTCTCTTAAAACGAACTATATCCCCAACTCACCTTACACACACAATAACATTATACTTGACTCGTAGAAACAACGGCGGGAATGCTTCTGCAGAGAAAAGTAGATCCCACACACATAGGGCCTGGACCAGTCCAGGTGAGCACACTTGCGTCTAGTATATAGACGTTACTTACAGCTAGTTGCTACCGCCGTCACTGAACTGTGCTGCCGCCATGTTTTCCTTGTAGCTTCTGTCGCACTGCTGAACGCTCACGACTGAAAATAAGAGGATGACTGCAAAAATCCTCCTCTTGCTCCGCAACAGCAGAACACACGTGCGGATCAGCAGGTTGCGACTACGGCACTCTAGATGGAAGCGACTGCCGAACATTGATGGCCGGCCGGAGTGGCCGAGCGGTTCTAAGCGCTTCAGTCTGGAACCGCGCGACCGCTACGGTCGCAGGTTCGAATCCTGCCTCGGGCATGGATGTGTGTGATGTCCTTAGGTTAGTTAGGTTTAAGTAGTTCTAAGTTCTAGGGGACTGATGACCTCAGCAGTTAAGTCCCATAGTGCTCAGAACCATTTTTTTTTTTTTTGAACACTGATGAACGTATCAACGTTCCAAGTACGTCTGATGGATCCCCACTAGATTTAAGTTTCACTATCTTGGCGGTAGGATGTACACTTTATCACTCCAAGTAGTCATGAGGCATATTTGTTTTTCGTCTGTAACTAGAACTATTCATTAATTGCATGCAGAAACAATGACTGTCTCTTGGTCACATTTTTTGTACTGCAGAGTAACTCCATAACCTTATTCAGCATATTTTATCTACGAACCAACTACGTAAATTTAGTCTGCCTATTAAGATGTCATTCCATCCATTTGCAAACACACAAAACTCGTAGAAGAATGTACAGTATCCACAGAGACTCCTCTGCCACTCACGCTGTCCCAAGCACTTGATTTACTCTACTGCAACTCAGCACCCTGGACCTACTGTTCGTGGATCCACCATCGAGACCTATCCCAGACGAAACACGCGGTGGATCCACCTTCGAACCCTATCCTGGACATAACACACTGTGGATCGCACCTTCAAACCCCACCCTGGACGCAACGTGTGCTGGATCCAGATTCGAGCTCTACTGTAGTCATAACGTGTGGTGGATCCACCTTCAAATCCTATACCGCACCTACCCTAAACCGCGACCCAAAATAATACATGCCCACCTGGCGTGTCTGTGGAGTGGCGTCCATCACCACTCACACAGAAATTTAACGTCCATTGCCAGGTGACAATATCAGAATGTCAGATCTCTGTAACATAGAAAACACGATGCAGATGGTGCCGAGACAACACAATGAGGAGGATCGATGATAGCAACTCAACAGTAGCTCTGATCTGTTACTCTGTACAACCTGTTTACATTCGCCTGAAGCATAAAAAAAAGAAAGAAAAGAAATGTTGCACCAAACAGGAGCGCAGAGTAATACTTGAAATGTCCGGCGACCCTACACCGAAGCGAACAGAGCCGCGTGTTTTTCCACTACCTATGAAAACAGCCGGGCGGGGGGGGGGGGGGGGGGGTGGCGTGGGTGCGAACCGTGAACACAATGTCGCGCAGGTGCGTTACGCCGCAAATGGACGACCAGCAGCAGCAGCAGCGGGGGCCGCAGACCTGTGGGAAATCAAGCGCTAGTGGCAGCGGCGGCGGGCGTGGCGGAGCCAGTGCGTGACAAGCGGCCCGCCGCTGCGGTCTGTCATTAGCAGCTGACGAGCAGTCCAATATCCCGCAGCCTGTCACGGCTCTGACTGTAAAATTACAACAACCACAGATGAGAATCTCGCCCGTCTCTTCAATATGAATTTAACAAGAACACCAACAGCACCATTACTCATTCAAGATTTGGATGAGACGAAAGAATGTTTTCGGTTATAGGCGTTCCGTTTTATTATATGCTTGCAACTATTTATATGGGGGTAAGCTAGACACAAATCGAACCAACGGCGACTCAGTGTTATCTGTTTCAGCATGTTTTCATTCCTCAATAGACACTTTTAAAAATCAATTATTGATTATCTTCACTTGCAAAACGTACTTCTTTATAGTACAATAATATAATTTGACAATTTTCCCAAACTTCAGTTACCCCATAGTTGCGTTTCTTACAAAAAATTTCAATCAAATATATGAAGACAGTAACTGTTCTCGAAAGAACGGATACTGTTGATGACCGTGCAGCTTTTCCCTGGAATAAATGATGACTAACTGAAACCCTCAGCTGCCGACAGGTGTTGATTTACCTCGATGTGGAAAACTGAAAATGTGTGCCCGAACCGGGACTCGAACACGGGATCTCCTGCTTACATGGCAGACAGTCTATCCATCTGAGCCACAGAGGACACAGATGAATAGCGCGACTGCAGGGACTTATCCCTTGCACGCTTCCCGTGAGACTCACATTCCCAACTGTCCATAATTCTATATATGTAATGTACCTTATCGACATTTGCGAATGCGCACAGGTTGCCCAAACTCTTACGGGAATCGCCAAAGCGTGCGCGAGTAATGAGTGGATGGGCAAATGTCTATAAGGTACAATACATATGTAGAATTGTGGACAGTTGGGAATGTGAGTCTCACGGGAAGCGTGCAAGGGATAAGTCCCTGCAGTCGCGCTATTCATCTGTGTCCTCGGTGGCTCAGATGGATAGACTGTCTGCCATGTAAGCAGGAGATCCCGTGTTCGAGTCCCGGTCGGGGCACACATTTTCAGCTGTCCACATCGAGGTATATCAACAACACCTGTCGGCAGCTGAGGGTTGTTTCAGTTAGTCATCATAATTTCAATTGAATTGTCGTCTTGTGTAGAATACCGTGTTTACTACAATAAGGTCATACGGGGAACAACAGAATTCTTAATCAACAGTTATTTAATCAACAGACTATTTAATTTGCAATTTTTTTCTAAGATGCTTCAGTTAATAGACTCTCATATTTCAGGCAACACAAATTGGGGCAGATATCAAATAAGCCACTAAAACTGATAAACCTAATTCCTAAAACAAGAAATCAACTTTAAAGATAATGTAAATTATCAGTGTAACTAGATAAAGCACATGACACGATTCGGACATTCAGTAAACTCAGTAACAAGTGCAATGATTTAGTCGAACACGGCATACCACCACTTACTCGTAAATGGAGACTGACACAGTTTCTTCCAGGTTTAGAAATAATCTCCAAGTGTAAGTTACGGTTCACACATAGTAAAGTACGCAAAAAATCAGATTTTTCTGAGGTCATATCCTCTGGTTCTATAGCTTCCCTACAGTACAGAGTCAAAATTCAAACATTACGCACTTCCTCCAGCCCACGCGAATTGAGCACATCCAGCTGGTTCTTTTGCATTATGCGTGGTCTACGGTGGACCTTAGTCGGCTCATATAAGCACCATTTGATCATCGGTGGTTCGTGAGAAAACGCCGAAAAATCTATGATTTTTTGGTACCAAAAGCATCACTTGTGGAGATGGGCAATTCTACATTTTCTATTCGCAGCAAATCGTTGAAATTTTTACCACACGCTCTTAAGATGATAATCTCTGGCACTTTGAAACTTTTTTCGATATCATTATCCATTACCAAGACCCAGAGATATAAGATACCGTACTTATGCACGCAAAACTGCCAGTATAGACTTGTCTGACGTGTAAGTGTGGTTTTGTCTGATGTAGGGAACACGTGAAATAGGTTCTGGTGTCATCCCTAACTTTCGGAGGTCACCAAACTATCTTTTTAGTCTCCACATTTTCAACAATAAAAAATATGAAACATTTACTCTGCGTAATGAACACTTCAGGCCTATACAGACTGTCGTCCCCTGGGAATTATTCGATGGTGCCACTAGAGTACAGAAGCAGCTTACAACAAATCATTTTGTCATAAGAGATTCTTTGTGCATGCAAATCAAACACGGCGATTTATTTGTATACTGTATGTGCAGCCTAAAATACGTTATGAATTTTTATGTAAAGTAGCGTAAAGAACACTTGCGTTGGATATGATACGATTTTGCGTTAATCTCGTATTATGCGTACTTATTTGCTGTTGATGTTTTTCAATGTACACACATGTGTCAAAGTATGTAAATAAACTGTGAAAAAACTTTAAGGACGTATAAATTTTGTTTTATATAAGATGTAAAGCCTGCTGCGGCAGGAGAAAGGAAAGGAATCAGCAGAAAAATGCTTCTGTGGCAGCGGAAAAAAGCCAAATGTGCTCCTCTTTGAAAGACTCCGACAGGAAAGCTGGTAACCAACTCCCTCAATCCACAGTCTGCTTCCTCACCAAAAATGCTGGTATGCGTCCTTCTTTGTGCTGAAAGAGAGCAGCAAAGTACAGGTGAAAGAGAAAAGAGACAGTGGTGGTGGTGGTGGTGGTGGTGGTTGGGGGAGGGGGAGGGAGGGAGGGAGGGAGGGAGGGAGGGAGGGAGAGAGAGAGAGAGAGAGAGAGAGAGAGAGAGAGAGAGAGAGAGACGAAAGCAGTAGCAGTGGGAGCCAAAGAGACAGGACTTATTAATGGACTGTGAGAGACAGGGCAGACAAAAAAGAAAATGGATGGAGACATTAACAGTGATAGAAAAAGGAGAGAGGGGTCAGTGGATGTGAAAAAAGAGAGATGAGTGGAGACCGTACATAACTTGGAGGGGGGGGGGGCAGTCTGAACCACCTCACACTGGCGAAATTTAACACATAGGTGTAGGGACGTCGCATTATGGACAGAAATTTTAAAGCTGAAGCTACAGGGGAAAAGTACGATGGATCGCACTCCCGAAATTTTTGAGCTGCCGAGCTATGATGGCGACAGTGGCAGTGGGAAAGAAAGGCAGGAAACAACATAAGTAAGAGAGGAGACAGTGTCAATGGGAGGCGGATAAAGAAGTGTGGACAGTGGCAGCTAAAGATGCAGCGGGTTGTAAGAAAAATAAAGACACAGCGGTAATGGGAAAGGAAAGGGAGTGGGACAAAGACAATGGCTATGGGACAGACAGACAATGAAAGTGGCAGAGAAGGAGACATAAGTTAGTAAGAACAGGAGAAAGAGAAGAAGACAGTGGGAGTGGAAGAGACGCAAGCAAGTGCCAGAGTCAGAAGGAGGAGAGTTGAGGCAGCCGGTTACCCTCTTTTCCCGTCAGTCTTTCAAAGAACAGCAAATTTGCCTTCTTCGTGCGCATTTTTTTGCTGGTATGTATAATGATTGGTTAGCTGTAGAAGGAGTCTCGGTGGCGCTAATCTTCATAAGTTGTGTATTGCACAGCGGGTACAAGAGAGAAAGATCACCGTTGCCACTCCTTCACTGGTTGTCTAGAATTTGTAAATGAAACTGCTGCGGGTGTTTCACCGACGGCAGAAGGCGGCGCGCACTCGGCGCCGCGCAAACACCGACTCAAAGGAAGGCCTCGGCGCTTGGTGGTGACGTCACGTCAGCTAGGCAGAAACGCCTGGGCGTGCTTATCACTATAAATCTCTTATTTTTGGACAAACTGTTTGGTACTGTTGTGGATTCTGCAGTTTTATTTAGATGAAAGATTTTCTTACTATCGTAAAGCTACAAACGAAGATCATAGTTCTGTATAACTGAATCCTGTCGAAACAAACGTAGATCAATATCAAAAGACGCTTTGCCCCATTGCAAGCTTTGGAAATTTTACATTCAAGTAACTATATTTACTTGATCCGTTTTGTTATCGAAACTTACCCCAACCCCCTTACAATGCACTTGTTTCTTTTATTTATTTACATTTGACATCGTCACTGGAAATGTGAGCTAATTTACAGGTGTAAATGTCCAACTGTTGCCAGTCATTAGATTACAGTCGTTTTCAACGAAAGGAATTCTAAACAGGAAACAAAATAGCTTCATACATCGAAAACACTGCTGATCTTAAACTTTTTTAATCATGCACATTAGAAAAGATAAATATTCCCCTCTTGCAACTGAAAGGAGAAACTTTTTAAGATAAAAGAATTTTATTTGATAAAACAAATATCTCTCTTTTGTCTCTTCTTCTGTCCCCCACCCCCTCCCCCAACGTGTACAACGCAAGATATTTCTTTAACATTCAGTGCTCGTCACTCCATAGTCAACCAAGATACCTAAAGAAGAGCACCAATATCTTCACAGTTTCTTGTAAAAGGAACCCAGTCCAAACGTAACTTCCTCAGATTTATAAATAAGGTAAAGAAGCACGAATTCTGTTGCTGTTGGACCGTGAAGTTGTTTTTGTATGTCATTCCTTAAAACAGGTGGAAATTTAAGTTCAGGAGTACACTATTTGTTAAAAAGAGTAATGAATTGCGCAATTAATTGATTGCAGAAGCCGGCCGAAGTGGCCGTGCGGTTAAAGGCGCTGCAGTCTGGAACCGCAAGACCGCTACGGTCGCAGGTTCGAATCCTGCCTCGGGCATGGATGTTTGTGATGTCCTTAGGTTAGTTAGGTTTAACTAGTTCTAAGTTCTAGGGGACTAATGACCTCAGCAGTTGAGTCCCATAGTGCTCAGAGCCATTTGAACCATTTGATTGCAGAAATCTCTCAGAACAATGTGTGTTGGTCAACTACCGCCAATAGTTAACACATTTTCCTGTGTCAGGGAGGGAGACACCACCATTATGAGTATGCCTGCAACAGACCTGGCGTTCGCCGTGCCTAGCTGACGTGACGTCACGAACAAGCGCCGACGCCTTCCTTTGAGTCGGTGTCGGTCGCGCCGGTACCCCTACCGAATTGCGCAGTGACGGAGCTGCGTCAGCCGCCGCCGGGCGACCACTTATCCCGGACGCCGGAATCGATCGCAGCGCCGCCACGCGACGGCGGCCGCCGCCCCGTACTTCTCGCCAGCCGCGTCCTCTGTCTTTCCTCTCCTCTCCTCTCCTCTCCTCTCCACTCCGCAGACAGATGACCGTGCCGTACAACGTTCCTGCCCGCCGTAGGCCAAGATCCGCATTTGTTCTCTTTCTTAGCTCATAAAAACAGCCTGCAACACCAGTATCTGCTACGGGGACGTCCGCCGTTGCGTGACCTTCGTTCTGCGTTTGGCCCTTGCCATTGATGGGTAAAGGTATCGGTAAGTCGTCGTTAAATTGCATACTTCCGGTAGTGAATGTGCTACAGGACTACTTTCTTCTGCAATGCCACTCACCCGAGGGGAGGTCAATCCTTGTGGAGGATCGATTTCCACCAACTTCGTCTGTGGCCTCTGGAATGTACACAGTGTGATCAAAAGTATCCGGACACCCTCAAAAACATACTTTTTCATATTAGGTGCATTGTGCTGCCATCTACTGCCAGGTACTCCACATCACATCAGCGACTTCAACAGTCATTAGACATCGTGAGAGAGCAGACTGGGGCGCTCCGCAGAACTCACGGACTTGGAACGTGGTAAGGTGACTGGGTGTCAATTGCGTCACACGTCTATCCGCGAGATTTCCAACTCCTAAACATCCCTAGGTCCACTGTTCCCGATGTGATAGTGAAGTACAAACGGGAAGGGACACGTACAGCACAAAAGCGAACAGGCTGATCTCGTCTGTTGACTGACACAGACCGCCGACAGTTGAAGAGTCGTAAAGTGTAATAGGCAAACATCTATCCAGACCATCACTCACGAATTTGCATCACGACCCACTGCAAGTACTATGACAGTTAGGCGGGAGGTGAGAAATTTGGATTTCACGGTCGACCGACACACATCACACCGGTAAATGACAAACGACGCCTCGCTTGGTGAAAGGAGCGTAAATATTTGACGATTGAACAGTGGAAAAACGTTGTGTGGAGTGACGAATCAAGGTACACAATGTGGCGATCCAATGGCAGGGTGTGGGTATGGCGAATGCCCGGTGAACATAATCTGCCAGCGTGTATAGTGCCAGTAGTAAAATTCGGAGGCGGTGGTGTTATGGTGTGGTCGTGTTTTTCATAGAGGGGGCTTGCACCCCTTGTTGTTTAGCGTGTCACTATCACAGCACAAGCCCACACTTACGTTTTAAGCACCTTCTTCCTTCCCACTGTTGAAGAGCAATTGGGGATGGCGATTGCACCTTTAAAAACGATCGACCATGGCGGAGTGTTTACACGACAATAACATCCCTGTAATGGACTGGCCTGCACAGAGTCCTGACCTGAATCCTATAGAACACCTGTTGGATGTTTTGAAACGCCGACTTCGTGCCAGATCTCACCGACCGACATCGATGCCTCTCCTCAGCGCAGCACTCCGTGAAGAATGGGCTGCCATTCTCCAAGAAACCTTCCAGCACCTAACTGAACGTATGCCTGCGAGATTGGAAGCTGTCATTAAGGCTAAGGGTGGGCCAACACCATATTGAATTCCAGCATTACCGATGGGGGGCGCCAAGAACTATTAAGTCATTATCAGCAAGGTGTCCGGACACTTTTGGTCACTTAGTGTAACTCTTACGAAATGGTTAAGGTCACTATGCGCCCACTTTCAAAAAGGTATTGAGGTAAGTTAGGATCATTATATCACTTAAAAACAGGAGCGTTTTATTTACATATACAGGGTGAAGAAAAAATACACGTGGCGATTCCTCGTCCCATTTCAAGACAGAAGTGTATCTAGCAAAACTTAGCCCCGCCAATAGGTTGAGTAGAAATGCGATTTAGGAAACATCGCTCTAGAAACGCTGTAACTGCGTGCGGCGTGGCCAGAAACACGTAGCATCGACACTGCGCTGTACCGGATCTGTCCCATTAGCTCAGTGAGACGAGGCAACGTACGTGTCGCGTTCGCACCATGGATTTTTTTTTTTTTCAGTTAAAGCGCCAGTTTACACCTCCACACTTTTGTGTCTCGGGTATTTCTTTATGTCACTGTTATCTTTGTATAACCATCGAGATATAACATGGACTTCTCACAAATGTGGAGGACCACTTCTTTTTCGTCCACGACACAGTTGAAGCCAACAGCATGTAATTGTGGATCAGTAACGTCGTCTGTATCCATAGGAGACAAAGAAAGACAATAGGTAGGCTACACTTGATTGCACATTATGCTACACACAAGAATTCCATTCTGTACGTTTGACGTCTCTTATCTTCACTTAGCTGGTACGTGCACGTACATGTAATGTTCTCTTTAGAGAAGATGTTCAAAGGAACCCCCTTGAATTTGCAAACACTTCGCCGCTACTCGCTGTATCGTATATTGCTGGACCCTGTGCTACACACCCGCATCCACGACTGCCGAAGCTGCATGCCCGCAAGCTATTAGGATTAGGTCGCGTACATCCATGAGTGGAATACTATAAACTTGTTCCTTTAAGTGTCCCCACAAATAAAAATATAGCGGATTAAGGTCCGGGGAACGTGGTGGCCAGAACATTGGACCTCCACGACCAAATCATTTCCCTGGAAAAGAGTGACTCACATTCATCCCTTGAGTGTACGGTGCACCATCATGCCGAAATCATAGCTTTCGCCGAACACCAAGTGGGACGTTCTCTATTGCACAGAAACGTTCGATACAGAGATACAGGTGCGCATTCAACTTATCAGGCAACAGGTAAGGGCCCAAAGGCCAACTCACAGGCTTATGTCAAAGCGTGCCTGAAAGCAAAAAAAAAAAAAAAAAAAAGTTCAAATGGCTCTGAGCACTATGGGACTAAATATCTGAGGTCATCAGTCCCCTAGAACTGCTTAAACCTAACCAACCTAAGGACATCTCACACATCCAGGCCCGAGACAGGATTCGAACCTGCGACCGTAGCGGTCGCGCTGTTCCAGACTGAAGCGCCTGAAAGCCACATTCATGTGTGACATGGCTGTTGTGGAATTAATGGCCGTTGTGGAAGCTGAATATACCTTCACGAATGAAGCTAGGTTCGTCGGTCCATATCACGTTATTTATAAAATGTTCGTTATCTTCCATTTGGTGCAAAAGCTACCCATAAAACTACTCGTAGAAGGCGTTCTTCCGGCTATAGGTGTTGAGTTAACGTGTAATGATATGGAGGCGGTTGTTAATCGTTCAACGCTTGAAAAACGAGTCTTAGAGATATCTTGAACTGCCCTGAAATATCGCGCCTATTTTGCTGAGGTGACTCGTGAACGGTGTCAAGAATCGCGTTCTCCGACTGTGGAGTCCTTGGATAACCTCGGTCCTTTACTTGTGGAGGAAGATCACAGGTTTCCCGTAGGTGGTGCTCCAGGTGATGAAAAACATTGTTATCAGGACGCCACCTTCGAGGGTACCGTGCAGCATACACACGAGCAGCAGCTTGGTTATCGGATGCACCCAGCACCAAAAGCATATCGACGTATTCACCGTTTGTGTACTCCAGCGGGAAGCCGCCCTGCATGCACTTTACTAGTTATGGTTGTGCACTGTGCGGTTAATGCAGTTTAATGGATTACACTGCCATGTGATAGGCTGTTGTCATGTAACAAAATGATGTCATGCTTGTAAATGACGACAACTACGGAACGGATGTCTACAAAAAAAGAAACCTTGCGAGTGTCCGCACGACAGTTGTATAATGGATGCGGGTCTGATGACCCTGCGGTCTCCTTAGTGAGCTGCGGCTGCTGGTGCGGTAATGCGCGGTGGTAAACAAACGTTCCTCTGCACACTCTGATGCGCTGCACGACGTGACAGTGCTCTCAGATCCTCGTTTTCATACTTGCGTTTTCAAAATAAACACCCGCTCTGACTTGGTTTGACAAACTTTTGTCTTCACTATGGATGAGGAATCGCATGCCGCCCTCAAAGTGCGGCATTTTTTCTTCACCCAGTATACAGGGCCAATGAAATGAAAACGAGACAGATGCGAAAAAAGTAACTAAATTGTTTTCATTTTGAATGTAATCGCCACTGAGAGACAGGAGGGTTTATGCCTTCGTAAAAAAGGGTATGCGGTTGCCTGCAGAACAATCATTGCAGTCAGGCATGCGCCTAGTGGTCCGAAGAAGACTTGAAACGATAAATAGTTTACTTACTCTTTTAACATCTGTTTCGTTTTCATTTGGCTGTCCGTTGTAACAGGTGTACCATCGCAATCGGTCGCAGTTACACACCTGTAACGAATCTCTTACCGACTGGATAGGCGGCCAAGTGGAGTGCGGCTTCCGTTCATTTAACTCTCTGCGCTAGAGTTCCAGTCGCACTTCGTGCAAAATGGTTCAAATGGCTCTGAGCACTATGGGACTCAACTGCTGTGGTCATTAGTCTCCTAGAACTTAGAACTACTTAAACCTAACTAACCTAAGGACATCACACACATCCATGCCCGAGGCAGGATTCGAACCTGCGACCGTAGCAGTCGCACGGTTCCGGACTGCGCGCCTAGAACTGCGAGACCACCGCGGCCGGCGCACTTCGTGCAATTTTTTTTTCTATTCGCAAAAGAATGAAAACGCGAAATTTATAAATTACGCCTACAGTGTGCCCCGAGTATCAGAGCATGCGTCGCCATCGCTCGTAGGCACACATGCGGATCACTGTCTTTCTCTGTCACTTTTCCTCGCTTACGTCTGGTGAGCAAGCCAAGCCTAGAATGAAATTGTCACTCTACAGCGGAGTGTGCGCTGTGGCTAAGCCATGTCTCCGCAATATCCTTTCTTTCAGGAGTGCTAGTTCTGCAAGGTTCGCAGGAGAGCTTATGTAAAGTTTGGAAGGTAGGAGACGAGGTACTGGCAGAAGTAAAGCTGTGACGACGGGGCGTGAGTCGTGCTTGGGTAGCTCAGTTGGTAGCGCACTTGCCCGCGAAAGGCAAAGGTCCCGAGTTCGAGTCTCGGTCCGGCACACAGTTTTAATCTGCCAGGAAGTTTCATATCAGCGCACACTCCGCTGTAGAGTGAAAATTTCATTCTTATTTAATTTTATCTGCGACATCCTTAAACATTCCTGCATCATCTCATACATTTCCAGTAGCTCCAGGGAGATGGCAGCCGTATAATCGTTCTTCAGAATTAAGTCTGTATCTGACGTGCGTTCCAAGCAAAGGGAAGTTACTGAATTTCTCTTTCGGCTGAAAAGCACACCATCACAATTATTCACAAGTGTCTACAGAACATCCACGGACAGCGCGCACTGTGTAAGAGCGCGGCAAGTTGTTGGGCGACGCGTGTGTCGTCAACAGACTTACTTGAAGTAATTCGGCCCCACCTTCCATGCGCAGGCCGGCAGCACACAGGTGTGACGCCTGCAATGTTGCAACGTGCGGACACCCTTATTTGAGGCGATTTTCCTCCATTTCCAGTCAGCAATCCGTCCCTGCAGTTTGGCGGTTTTAGTAACGTTCACCCTTTATATATATCATACACTGTATTGGCTTTTAGTATTAAGGAACTTGTAAAATTTCTAAATTTGTTGTTTATAACTTATTGATTGAGATCAGTCTTTGCAAATTAGAATTATTTCCGCTTTTGTTTTATGCTGCAAATGTGTTTCTATTTAAGTGTCACTTTCAGTGTGTGCTCTTTACCTACTCATCTTTTTTTTTCAAAAACCCAGTCGCATTTGGAACTAAGCTAAAATATTTTTAAGAAACGAAATACACCAGGAAAAAGACTGATGGACAGAATAAGAGTTACTATGACAATATGAAGCTTAGGACACGACGAGTGGTAAAATAACTAGTTGTAACTATCGCACTTAGGTTATAACAAATGACCTTTGATGCAGTTTTATGTTGGCTCACTAATAGGCACGGTGCGTTTAAAATCAGTTGCGAGTTTTGACAGTTGAGTACGGAGCGAGTGGCGGGTAGCGTAGTTGCCAGCGGAATCTGTCCATCTCAGTTGACGGCGTGAACAGGAAGCCGCGCACGCCGGCCAATCCACGATCTTTCTTAAAACGATTTTAATCAAACTATCCGGTAATAAACTCTGACTCCCTTATAGCTTCATGATGAACTGCCTATCATTTCGTTATTGTGATATTTCGATATTAGGAAAACTACTGCCCGAAATTGTTAAAGTTTGCAGTGGAAAATATGGATCGCTAAGAACTTGCTTTTGGTGCGTGTTAGGCCGTATATTGCTGCGTATGAAATTTACAGAACATCTGAATTATTCTTTAAACTAGGATGGATATCGCTATCTGTGCCCAGCGTCGGAGAAAGGAATGTACACTCCTGGAAATGGAAAAAAGAACACATTGACACCGGTGTGTCAGACCCACCATACTTGCTCCGGACACTGCGAGAGGGCTGTACAAGCAATGATCACACGCACGGCACAGCGGACACACCAGGAACCGCGGTGTTGGCCGTCGAATGGCGCTAGCTGCGCAGCATTTGTGCACCGCCGCCGTCAGTGTCAGCCAGTTTGCCGTGGCATACGGAGATCCATCGCAGTCTTTAACACTGGTAGCATGCCGCGACAGCGTGGACGTGAACCGTATGTGCAGTTGACGGACTTTGAGCGAGGGCGTATAGTGGGCATGCGGGAGGCCGGGTGGACGTACCGCCGAATTGCTCAACACGTGGGGCGTGAGGTCTCCACAGTACATCGATGTTGTCGCCAGTGGTCGGCGGAAGGTGCACGTGCCCGTCGGCCTGGGACCGGACCGCAGCGACGCACGGATGCACGCCAAGACCGTAGGATCCTACGCAGTGCCGTAGGCGACCGCACCGCCACTTCCCAGCAAATTAGGGACACTGTTGCTCCTGGGGTATCGGCGAGGACCATTCGCAACCGTCCTCATGAAGCTGGGCTACGGTCCCGCACACCGTTAGGCCGTCTTCCGCTCACGCCCCAACATCGTGCAGCCCGCCTCCAGTAGTGTCGCGACAGGCGTGAATGGAGGGACGAATGGAGACGTGTCGTCTTCAGCGATGAGAGTCGCTTCTGCCTTGGTGCCAATGATGGTCGTATGCGTGTTTGGCGCCGTGCAGGTGAAAGCCACAATCAGGACTGCATACGACCGAGGCACACAGGGCCAACACCCGGCATCATGGTGTGGGGAGCGATCTCCTACACTGGCCGTACACCACTGGTGATCGTCGAGGGGACACTGAATAGTGCACGGTACATCCAAACCGTCATCGAACCCATCGTTCTACCATTCCTAGACCGGCAAGGGAACTTGCTGTTCCAACAGGACAATGCACGTCCGCATGTATCCCGTGCCACCCAACGTGCTCTAGAAGGTGTAAGTCAACTACCCTGGCCAGCAAGATCTCCGGATCTGTCCCCCATTGAGCATGTTTGCGACTGGATGAAGCGTCGTCTCACGCGGTCTGCACGTCCAGCACGAACGCTGATCCAACTGAGGCGCCAGGTGGAAATGGCATGGCAAGCCGTTCCACAGGACTACATCCAGCATCTCTACGATCGTCTCCATGGGAGAATAGCAGCCTGCATTGCTGCGAAAGGTGGATATACACTGTACTAGTGCCGACATTGCGCATGTTCTGTTGCCTGTGTCTATGTGCCTGTGGTTCTGTCAGTGTGATCATGTGATGTATCTGACCCCAGGAATGTGTCAATAAAGTTTCCCCTTCCTGGGACAATGAATTCACGGTGTTCTTATTTCAATTTCCAGGAGAGTATATAAAGAGCTCCGCCACGAACGCAGGCGCCAGTGAAAAAGTCAAAATGAAATATTGCCTCGTATCTCATAACCGGTCAGAGATATCGAAATATGATATTAGCAAATAACAGCACCCAAAGTGGAGAGTATTTTTCCATATATGTAACATGCGAAACTTCCATATCTACCGCGGTATTCAAGCAACTACAGTTTTTCAGATCAAATAATGTAACTTTAAAAACCACTAATAGCTGGTGAAACGAGAATTGCTGTGGGTTTTGCAACAATACAAGTGAAGAAGTTGCATGTTTATTTTTATAATGGGAATGGTTTTTCTGACTACTATTGAACTGTCTTGCCCTCAGTTGCTGGTTTAATACTACACGTTTTGGGATTCTGTCACAATTTCAACTGAGATGAATATTTGGAAACTCTGATGTCTTTAGGCAAAAGAAGCGGATTTTAACATGGCACGAGAGAAGTTAATATTGTCAAAACTCTTAGGTACCACATGAATCTATGTCTTCTCAACTACATTCTTTGTATGGCTCACACCAATACTGTGACGTAACATTTGCAATGGCTTCTTTTGTCAGCATTTCAACCTAACTGAGCGTAAGTTTTTTTTGCCACATTACTTTTCACCTGGGCCTGTATAGTCTCAGTCGGATTTAAATGAGCGCGATACTGAGGAAGGCTGATTAAACTATGGTCTTTAGCGTCAGTCAGTCCGTCGATCGAGTAGCGTGGAGTTTTTGGCTTGTACAAAAGTTCCATTAACTCTGCCTTACACGAGTTAGGTTCGGCTTTTAATGGAACATTTCTTTGTACCCAGAGCAAAATATCCGCTTTCGTCCGTGCATTGTTGGAGCTTTCTCGATCACAAAAGAGTGGTACGGCGAACTTTCTATTATTATTGTCGAATTCGGAGGAATATTTTCAGCAGAATATTATATTCACAGCCGGTGAACGTGTTGTTGGACAACCGTTTTTACTGCGAATGTCATGTTCAGACGTGCTGTGGTGTTGTTATTAATGCAACGCGAACACAGAACACTTGTTCACAATCCCTGACTACTGCAGAACACTTCAAGGCCAGAAAATACCGCTTTACAAGAAGAGCTCATGACTATCCACGGCGTGGCAACAGGCGCGCTTTACCAACCGAGCTGCCGGCGCCGTGGTAGGAAAAGCCGGCTCGCCGTTAGTAACACCTGGCCAACGACGTCATGTACCCTCCCCGAGGCATAGGTCAGAAGCCGCACAATTTTAAGCACACTGTAGGTAGAAATAACTTATTAACAATGTTAATTGCCTATGAAAGGTGAGACAAAAGTTTAAAAGTAATAGTTTAAGCTATAATCAATAATTCCAGGGGAGGGGGAGAGAACTCAAAAATAGTAGGTGTTCCTTCACTGTGGGATTAGGAACAGCAGCAAATGGCTTCTCTCGTTAGGTGTATCTACTGCAACTGTTTCGAATCAACAGTCGAAGGAATGAAGGACGGAAGGAAGATTTGGGTGAAATGTCCCGTCGATGACAGATCATTAGAGAACGCTGTACAGGATCGGTCTCTGAATGGTTGGACGAGGAATGGCTTTCATAGGATCCGTCCCACTCTAGTGCAAAGATCGTATCTGGTGAGGAAAGTGCCCAGTAGGAAGCAGATTGCAGCAACGTTGCTGGATACAATCGATACAGCAGTATCCTAAGCAGAAGAAGCTCGTGCCGCAAGGCACAGCAACGCCGCAGCAAGGACAACTCAAATGCGTATAAGTAACTAGCCATTTTAATCTAAAGTCACTTTTGTCAGTACCACAGTTTTACTACCGTGGGGTTCCACCCGGAACGCTGTGCGTGGAGCACAGTTTGACAGTCGGTCCCGGAGTCGCTGGAAAGCGCGCCACCTCCCCCCCCCCCCCCCCCCCCCCCCGACCGGAGTCGCCGCCGGCCGAGGCGGTTGCGTCACGAGCCGCACACAGTCAGACGAGACACACGAGGCCTCGGGACGCCTCAGCCACGCCGCTGCTTCCCGAATTAACCCACGTCGGGAAGCCGCGAGACAGCAATCTGGGAACTTTCGGCTGTTTCACTGACGTCCCCCCTAAACCTCGAATCCACCAGGTACTTTCACCGCAACCGTCTTAAGCAGTTTAGGGAAATGACACAAAACCTAAATCGTATGGCCAGACGGGTATTTGTATAGCCGTGCTACAAAATACGAATTCACTGTTGTCTTACCACGGCGTCGCCTCGTTCGGTACTAGAGATGAAAGAGTCAAATATAAAATGAACCTGTAAAATATCAGATTCCAAGATGCCTTAAGAGAGATGGCTTATCTGGATACGATGGAAGAGTGGCTCTTTCTATAATTAGAAGGAGAACCTGAAAACTGTATTTGGCGACAAGGTGGAGACCCTCTCCACTCGCATGTGTCTGTACGAGAGTGGTCAACGTCGAAGACTCCGACCGTTCGATCAGTCGAAACGGTCAGTACGACAGAGCTCTTTTCCCCTGGCTTCCACGTTCACTTGGCCTCACGCCATGCGATTTTTTCCCATTGTAGCTTTATAAAAGATCGTGTCTATGTTCCGGCACTACCTAACGGGTTCGCCAGAGTTAAGACACACAGGTGAATAGGCTTTTGCTTCCATTGCTCCTAATTTCTTAACCAAAGTGTAGGAAGAACTGGATTTTAGGTTGAATGTATCCCGGATATTGAACATTTGTAAGAAAAAGAAGGTTAGTTTACCTTCAGTTTGATGTACAATTTGCTGTAAACAGTCTGTTGTAATATACCACTGAAACTGGGACATTCTTTTACGGACACCGTGCACTGTACTGGATTAGCCTGGCTTACGGGCCGGTGAGTGAGGGCTTCCTGCCGGACTACTCGAGCACACAGTACTCCGTTGAATCTCCCGTCGGCGTTCGTTTCATACTAAAGACACGCTACACAATGAGCGACGAATCAAATACGTGTCTCTCGCCCCTGACTCCCCCCCCCCCCCCTCTCTCTCTCTCTCTCTCTCTCTCTCTCTCTCTCTCTCTCTGTGTGTGTGTGTGTGTGTGTGTGTGTGTGTGTGTGCGCGCGCGCGCGCGGCGGCGGCGGCGGCGGGGAGGGGCGGTTATGAGGAGAGGGGGGGGATTCGAAGTTTTGCGACGCTGTCTCAAGTTATAGTGGCGCTCCACTCTCAATGGCAACAGAAAGTCGCTATAAAGTTTTCATCTCTTACAAAAGCACGTACCAAATCTTAAATACACGTGTAGTACAATTCTCTGAAGTGACTAAGCACGATAAAAACCTGTTTCCAGCTTTTTTTAAAATTATGGCCCAAGTAGCGGTTTTTGTTCCGGAAATCGCGAAATTTCCATTGAATGATGTCCTCCGTTGACACGCTGCTCGCTGATGACCCGAAACACGGCGACACAATTAACGCACAGCAGTACGTGGGCACTTTGCAAAAACTGGAGTGCTAACGCGCAGGAGCGTTGGCGGGCAGCATCACTCTGCTGCTGGATAATATCCGCCCACATGTTGCGTTGCCGAGATTGTTACAGCAACGCTGCGGAAGTTTCGCTGGGAAGCCCTTACACATCCTCCGGACAGTCCTGGTCTCTCTCCGTGCACTTTCCATGTTCTCGGAGCCCTGATGAAAGACATTCGTGGCCGTCGATTTGTTTCTGACAGAGAGCTGCACGCCTGGATAAAATAATGGTTCCGTAAGCAACAGCGAACATTTTTCCACGAAGGCATTGGCCGTCTTGTCTCTCAGTGGGATAAATAAATTACCAGTTATGGCTATTACTTTTCACATAATAAGCAGCTTGCTTACTTGCTTCTGCCTTTACCGTTTTCATTTTACTACTCTTTATAATTACGCCTGCGGCCGAAACATCATCGTCACGCACCGTAACCGCCTTCACTCTACAGTACGGACATTGCTGAAGGACGACAGCGGTGGTGCTTCTACTCGAGTATGTGCAAAGTAAAGATTTGTCTCGTGTTAACTGATTTGTGAAAAATAATATTCGGGACTTGTAAGTAGAAATCACAGTTCTCTTAATTTCAATCTCTGGACGAGGGCACAATGGCAAATTATTTTTATTGTTTAGTGTGGGAAACTGTAAGGGCCTAGAAAATGAATATGCATATCAAAGATTCACTGCCGATGGAAAAACGCTACCATTAAAGCGACACGAGACTTGGCCTACGTTGGTCTGCAGTAAGTCCACGCCGGCCGAAGTGGCCGTGCGGTTAAAGGCGCTGCAGTCTGGAACCGCAAGACCGCTACGGTCGCAGGTTCGAATCCTGCCTCGGGCATGGATGTTTGTGATGTCCTTAGGTTAGTTAGGTTTAACTAGTTCTAAGTTCTAGGGGACTAATGACCTCAGCAGTTGAGTCCCATAGTGCTCAGAGCCATTTGAACCATTTAGTAAGTCCACGCTAGGCGAGGCTACAGGAATGACGGCAGAGAGCCTCCCCCCGTCGAAAACGATGGAAGGACAGTGTTTGATTTGTTACAGAGGAAGAGGTAATTTGAGATGTACCGAAAGTTCGAATGGATGAGCCACGGGTAAAGAGATAGGCTACGCGCTTTCGCGCAGGGTCAATCCCGCCATCTGTATTACTAAACGGCCAAAACGGTCATCCGGTCTCTGTTACTTCTCTAATGGCTTCCATGGGCAACAAAAGTTTTATTTCCAGTATTTCGTATAATTAATGAGCGAATTTAAAAATTTAATATGTTGTCGTAGTGCACTCATTATGAGGCGTAAAATTACGTTAAAGGTTAACACAATACGACAAGCATTAAAATCAGAAACTGTATATACGTTGTAACGCCCCAACGACCACCTTAAAGTCAATTAAGAAAGAACATGAAGTAGGGAAAGTTACTTTGGCAGTTACGACATCTTTGCCGATGAGCTAACACGAAAGAGTTTTGTCAACAACTACATTGTACAGCACTGAGTATATTTGTTAGCGAAAGAGAAAGAAGAAACATCGTATTTCAGCAATGGACAAATATCCATGTGACAAATGTGAAATTAATATGTGGCAGTGATATTTTTCATGTCTGGTGCAAAGTGATATCAAAAGTGCGCGAGAGTTTCTGTGTACGTGGGTTGCCCGTTCTGGATGCCCCCTTCATGTCACAACTGACCAAGGACGTCAGTTCGAATCTACGTTGTTCCTCGAGCTGTCCAAAATGTGCGGTTTCCAACGCCACCACACGACTGTCTATCACCCTGCCAGTAATGGTATGGTCGAGCGATGGCACAGAACACTCAAAGCTGCATTAATGTGTCTTCAAGAGATGGACGGAAGCATTACCATTAGTGTTGTTAGGCCTGCGGACAGCTCAAAAACCCGATATTGGTGCATCTGTTGCCAAGATGGTTTACGGCGAGCCGCTACGGATTCCTGCAGATTATTTAGTACCAACCTCAGTACCTGGATCAGAGGGCCTCACACACTGGGTGCAGCAGCTAAAACGTCACTGCACAAATATACGTTGCCCGCCACCTTCTCGCCATGGTAACCGTAATGTGTTTGTACACAAAGATTTGTACAATTGCTCTCACGTAATGTTGCGAACAGACTCAGTCAAATCGCCTTTGCAACCACCATATACGGGCCCATTTCAGGTGCTGAGTAGAAATAAGCATACCGAGTACATTATGTACAATGGTGTTCCGACAAAGGTATCGATTGAACGTGTCAAGCCAGCATGGGTTTTACCCTCTCCGACCTCTGACACCACGCATGTGCATCAACACATGATGGACGCAGAGCATACCAAAACACCGCTCAGTACATCGTCCGAGACAGGTGAATCACCACCACAAACAACAACGTCACCGCCCCCGAGACACCCGACGCACACCAGAGCTGGACGTCGAATAAAATTCAAGTATCAAGATATCCCTGGGGCTCCGCACTTTAAGGGGGGGTGGAGGGGGGGGGGGCTGTGTGGCAGTGATATTTTTCATGTCTGGTGCAAAGTGATATCAAAAGTGCGCGACAGTTTTTTTTGGTCATGTGTTGTTTTTTATCTTTGCCGCAAGACTATAGGATCTCCTAGTTTTTGTTACTTCTCTGTTGTTCTTTCTAGTTTCTTCTCATTGTGAGTTTTCACGAATAAATATGTTATTGTTAACTCATGATACCGGACGGCTATGCAATTATTTGTTGTAGGTAAGTCGCCTACAAATATGTCAAAAGTTAAGTCCAAAGTAATGTCATCAGAGATAACTTTAATGTGGAAGAGAGTTGTAAGCGCAACGAAGAAATTCAATGCGCCTACAATGCTCTTCCACAGAAGAAGTCGCTTGCTAGAACTCATCCAGTGCAGACGTACGAGAGCAGTTCTGACTTGAATTATTGAGATTGCGAATCGTGACGAGATTGTTTTCGAGTTTAAAAGTGTTTGTTGCGTGACGGGATTCACGGCTTAAGACACTGATTTTATGAACTGAGACAGGAACAGATAGACTCATTTAACCGTGCACTACGGGTCAATTGAAATCTAATAACGGAATTAGTGAACATTGGACTTGACTTTAAATTAATTGGACCTTAAGGAGAAGTGAACATTCTATGAAAGAATACACGCAATTAGTCTTGAGTAGGAACCAAGCACACGACATCATGAAGATAAAACAATTACGCTAAGTGTTGAGTTGTGGTAATTGCCAAGAAACTATAACTTAATCGGGCTGACTTAACTAAACTATTCCGTGTGCGTGTGGTGCGGGAGTTATAAGTATTTAGTGATAAAATAACAATAAACTGTTCGTTACCAGTTAAATACTCGGTGTGGACTACATCATTAAATAGTTTGATAAATGACTAAATCAACGACTACTCATGAAAGACTATTTCATTGAAGTGCAAATATTCACGTCATTAGTTGAGAAGTGAACTTTAAAATATTTTCGTATTACGACGCAATCTTAGAAAGACTGAATCAAAGAGTATCTCTGGATCTCACTGCATACCAGCACAACAATTCCATAGCAACGAGACAACAGCGTAAGAAAAAACTGTTAACTAAAATATTTCCTCGCAATCAGTGGTGTGTGCTATGCGAACGAGAGAAGAATTAATAACTACTACAAATCCGGGCAATTAACAATACAATATTAATAATAAAAAGCATGAATTATACGAGTTCGCATACGTGGAAACGCTGCGGACTTGTAATTGAGATACAGCGACTACGCGAGGAACGCCTTTTCGGGTGTTTTTCAGGTTATTTCTCCCGTTAATCTACGGGGACCGACGTTATATCGCATCGTGTGTCTACTCTGTCGCGAGAGCTGTGGCAGTAGCAGCTCTACGGCGTCGACTACATGAGCACGCGGTTGGAGTCCAGGGGCACGTGTCACAACGTCCTGCGGCAACTTAACTGCCAGCGCGCAAATTATCCAGACACGATTCATGCAGTATTTGGGAATAAGAGCCCACTTGCCGACTTCTAACGAACTTAACATATAATTTCGCACCTTTTAGAAACTGACACCGTCCTCCCCCCTCCTGCCCCACTCCCCCAAACTAACGAAAGGAAACAAAGTTAGTCGGTTACCACATTTTCGCTGTTCGTGCAGTAAAACTCCAGTATCAGGCAAGACGTCGTAAACGTGTGAGTCTGGTTCTTTATAGGATCGGGTGGGAGGCGGTGATTTAGGCTGGCCACACGGGGCTCAGAAGCACAGCCGCCAAGTGCCCGGCAGACAGCTGGCCGCTGACCTTAGCAGGGAGCGCGTACACGCGCGGTCACTCACCAATACCTCCGGGACTACAGCTGACGACTGCGCGAAAACCGCAACACAGACACAAAACGCACACATCACTGGATAGGGCACCTCTCCAACTTCTTAACTCACATTACAGGTCCAAAATACAACCACAGCGAGACGCGGCCAGCGTTAATACGACAGTCAAACTCTTCCCGTACACGTTCCAACACGTCACGGCCGGTATCGGCAACCAGGTGTCCGTGGGGCCCGTTAATAAGAGGGCAGTCATGGCGGAAAGAGAGTCCAATCCGGCGCCGAGCAGTAAGCCACTGACATAATCACAAAGGGACGTGTGGAAAAGTGTGGCGGAGCACCGTCTTGTTCCAAAATCGAGTCCTCATACTCATGCTGCAGCATGTCCAGATTTACGAACCAAATCACAGTTTTGTGTGCGAAGAAAAATTGTCGATAAATTTCTGATAACGGTTCACCTCTGCAGACATGAAACGCGGCTTCGTCACTGAAAATTGACCTCCTCCAGTAGATGATGCAAGTCAGAGCAAAAGTAAGAAGGAAGTCCAGCGTACCGAGTAGACGGCACACGTAATAATGTGGCTTTCTCCGTCACACGTTTCCGCAGAATGCGCCTGACATTCGAGTGCTCCTAATGAACGGTCTCCGCAGACGCTCCAACTTCTCCGCCCAAAGCCCCAGCAGGACTGTTTCCTTAGCACCACGTAAGCGGCCAGTTTCACGGAACGCATTCTACCACCCACGGACTGCTTTGTCGCTGCTTTAACTGTCACAACTGACTCACATTTCGCGAATTCTAAGAGACGTAAGGCGCTACTCTGGCCCAGCTGCCTCCTAAAGGTACGCTCTGTAACTACGCCACGGCGCACATTACGACACAAAACTTGGAGAGATGCTGTATCCACAGGTGTACGTTAGTTTCCTGTATGTGTGGCAGTTTCAATGTTGTCTTCTGAAACCCCCAGAGATGCTGCTCAGTAGTTGGTGTGTGAGAACCACTGACGCCCGTCAACACTGATACCTTCCCTCGGCTGGTGCTTCTGTTCTCCGCACTGCTGCACTCACCTGTACAATCAATGTAAACACAAGTCGCTGGCCTCTTGTTGAAGCGCGAGACGGCGTTAAACTTCTCACTACTCTAATGTCAATAATTAAAGAACCGTACCAATCCAGCCACTTTCACAAGGACTGGCAGATCCGATTGCTGAAATGGAATATGTACAGTGCCGATGATCTCGAGACAGCAAAACAAAAGTGCATTCTGAACATTACCTTCAAATAGCTAAATGCTCTACGCTCTGACATAAGACGCCCCTTCCTATCACCCACTTGCTAGCCCATTGCAAGGCTAACCTTGCCTTGAAAACTGTAAAAGACGAAATATAAGTCCATGCCCTCACAATGGAACGAAATGCAGACTATTGTAGTCTTTCCGTATTTGGCGGTTACTAGCTCCTGGCTTAAGTTACACATCAAATAAAAAAATAAAAATAAAAACTCTGCCCTACAGGGCCATCTGAACCTCACGAGGGCTCTTGCCCTACTCCTCTTAACAGCGAGCTACAATCCACTCCACGAAATTATTTAACCTTCAGGCTTTTCGGCCAATCAGACGTTTCTCTCGCGCTCTAATCACTCCAATGCAACATAACTCCTGTCATTCTTCGAAAATCACTCTCCTCTGAGCTAGCCTCGTAGGCCTCCAACACAACCCATTTACAAAGATTACCGCAAGACCAGCCCGTCATATTCGGACTGCAGAAAACCAGATTGGCTCCGATGTCGGAAACCGGCTTTAGCACACACGACAGCCACAGGAGAGCACTACCAAGCGCCACCAGTAAATGACAGCTGTAACACTCGGACGTCGTTCAAGGAAAGAAAGGATATTGTGTCAGTCATTTACTTCGTTCTCCATATCTATAGGGCAGTTTTTCAACAAATGGAGACGAACTGCAGGAACCCATACCTGGGAGAACTAGGAACAAAAACGGCCAGATCGACATACAGATATAGCCAGGAATGCCTTCCAAAACTACCGCACCCACCTAAACGTGCAGATAACAGATATTTGACACTGTAGATTTTAATGATTGCAAGCACACATGAGAACAAACGTGGAAAATGGGGATATTCTTGTCTGCACTAGTAACTTAGCGGTGCAGTGGCAGTGAACCGTAAGCACAGGTTCAGTCTCAATGTGTTGCCGGAGCAGGCGTTGTCCAGATGCCTCCGCAGGGAAATGCGGAAGTGATCTGCAGCACCGACCTGCAGTGGCCACAATCTCGTCGTTCCACCACAGGCACGGTCACCCGCAGGAGGTGCACACATGCCTCGTGGAGGACCGACTGGTCCCACTAGGCGGTCGACCACACACTGAGGCCGAACTGGTGCTGATGGTTCGCTGCCAACACCCTTTAAGACACTTCAACAGACACTGTGACCTGCTCTGTTGTCATGTTCGCTTGGATTGAATTTCCGCTCACGTGTCCATATTACCTTTTTGCTCGTTAGCCTCTCCAGTTTCGTCTCCTGCAGTTTCTCCCCATCCTGTGTAACTTCAGGTAAGGAAAAATATTAAATTTCCTTAAACTTTGATTGCGACTTGAAACTAGTACAGAGCGGCCCATACGGCGGACCGGGACCCGCTACGCGGCGTAATTAACTGCCGCACTGTCGCCGATGCAACTGCTAATAGATGGGTGCGGATTAACACACACAACTGTTATACAAGTAAAACAGCTTCAATCCGCAAGCTAAGGTTAATTAGAGACACTCCTCACTGCCCCGCGCAGCAGTCCGGACGCACTCAGATAAATTCTCTGACGCCACCACTGTACTGGAAACACCGCTAACATACAGGGTGATACAAAAAGGTACGGCCAAACTTTCAGGAAACAGTCCTCACATACAAACAAAGAAAAGATGTTATGTGCACATGTGTCCGGAAACGCTTAATTTCCATGTTAGAGCTCATTTTAGTTTCGTCAGTATGTACTGTACTTCCTCGATTCACCACCTGTTGGCCCAATTGAAGGAAGGTAATGTTGACTTCGGTGCTTGTGTTGACATGCGACTCATTGCTCTACAGTACTAGCACCAAGCACATCAATACGTAGCATCAACAGGTTAGTGTTCATCACGAACGTGGTTTTGCAGTCAGTGCAATGTTTACAAATGCGGAGTTGGCAGATGCCCATTTGATGTGTGGATTAGCACGGGGCAATAGCCGTGGCGCGGTACGTTTGTATCGAGACAGATCGACAGGAAGACGTTCGAAGCAATTGATCGGCGTCTTAGGGAGCACGGAACATTCTAGCCAATGACTCGCGACTGGGGAAGATCTAGAACGACGAGGTTCAAATGGGTCTGAGCACTATGGGACTTAACATCTTAGGTCATCAGTCCCCTAGAACTTAGAATTACTTAAACCTAAGGACATCACACACATCCATGCCCGAGGCAGGATTCGAACCTGCGACCGTAGCAGCCCCGTGGTTCCGGACTGCAGCGCTAGAACCGCACGGCCACCGCGGCCAGCAGAACGACGAGGACACCTGCAATGGACGAGGCAATTCTTCGTGCAGTTGACGATAACCCTAATATCAGCGTCAGAGAAGTTGCTGCTGTACAAGGTAACGTTGACCACATCACTGTATGGAGAGTGCTACGGGAGAACCAGTTGTTTCCGTACCATGTACAGCGTGTGCAGGCACTATCAGCAACTGATTGGCCTCCACGGGTACACTTCTGCGAATGCTTAATCCAACAATGTGTCAATCCTCTTTTCAGGGCAAATGTTCTCTTTACGGATGAGGCTTCATACCAACGTGATCAAATTGTAAATTTTCACAATCAACATGTGAGGGCGGACGAGAATCCGCACGCAGTTGTGCAATCACGTCATCAACACAGATTTTCTGTGAACGTTTGGGCAGGCATTGTTGGTGATGTCTTCATTGGGCCCCATGTTCTTCCACGTACCCTCAATGGAACACGTTATCATGATTTCATACGGGATACTCTACCTGTGCTGCTAGAACATGTGCCTTTACAGGTACTACACAACATGTGGTTCATGCACAGTCAAACTGTTCGTACGCTTCTCAACAACGGATTCGGTGACCGATGGATTGGTAGAGGCGGACCAATTCCATGGCCTCCACGCTCTCCTGACCTCAACCCTCTTGACTTTCAATTATGGGGGCATTTAAAAGCTCTTGTCTACGCAACCCCGGTACCAAATGTAGAGACTCTTCGTGCTCGTATTGTGGACGGCTGTGATACAATACGCCATTCTCCAGGGCTGCATCAGCGCATCAGGGATTCCATGCGACGGAGGGTGGATGCATGTATCCTCACTAACGGAGGACATTTTGAACATTTCCTGTAACAAAGTGTTTGAAGTCACGCTGGTACGTTCTGTTACTGTGTGTTTCCATTCCATGATTAATGTGATTTAAAGAGAAGTAATAAAATGAGCTCTAACATAGATAGTAAGCGTTTCCGGACACATGTCCAAATAACATATTTTATTTCCTTGTGTGTGAGGAATGTTTCCTGAAAGTTTGGCCGTACCTTTTTGTAACAACCTGTATATGAAGATGGTATCTGAAATGTCCGAAAGAACAGATACCATCTTCATATATAGTTCGAGCTAACCGGCCATTGACCTTCTTCTTCTGTGCGGATGCACATGTATTGCCCGAACTCTTACGGGACTCGGTAAGATTGTCTGCCGCGAGTGATGAGTGTAATGGGCAGGCGACTACGAATGTAGTGTGTGGACATTATGTTGGGAATGTGGGTCTCACGGGGAGCGTGCAAGGGATAAATCCCTGCAGTCGCCCTATCCCCTGTGCCCTCGGTGACTCAGATGGATAGCGTCTGCCATTTTAGCAGGAGATCCCAGGTTCGAGTCCTGGTCAGAGCATACATTTTCAACTGTCCCCGTTGATGTACATCAACGGCTGTCGGCAGCGTAGGGTCTTGATTTAATTTCACACCGCTAACAATCCCATTTTAACCTCCAAGTGCCTCACTGGAACGTCCCCGGCTATTTTCACACTGAAAAATATCTCAGGAAAACAGTTCAAAGATGTCGAATTAAGAAAGTCACACGTCAAATCAAACAGTCAAGTCAGAAATCCAGTATTCTCTTAAAAATGCGTTCTATGTCCTTTTTTCAGTGTTGATGGAAGTTACAGTGATGTTAACTGCTTAAAATTCACTGAACATTTTTTTGTTGCGTCCTGCATCTATATTTACTGGTGTTATCTTTCTTTCCACACTGGCGATTCCAAAGTTGGGTACCATCATCTTATAGTACGATGGACGATGAGCGCATCGATATCCTCAAGTGTCTGTCAAGGCGACCCAGTCTACACTGTCTCAAAGAACTGTTCAGCAGTTTCATAGGTTATCTATTTTTCAGTTACACTTGATACATGCAGATCTTCTGTGCACAACTCGGATTTGTATGAGACAGCACACATCTGTTAATATTGATTGACTTCTATGTCATGCTGGCTATCTAGCTTCGAAATTGATGACTAGTAAAATTAAAACTAATAAACACAGCTGCACGAGAAGAAAAAAAAATCTTTCGTTGATACGCTTCATTCCTAATTCCATAAATCTCACGAAGACCGTTTCTTCGACCAGCACTTGTTCCAGCCTCCAACCATTAGCTTCCTAATCTCTCTCTCTCTCTCTCTCTCTCTCTCTCTCTCACACACACACACACACACACCTGTGGACGTGTCTGAAAGTCACAAAAGGTGAACGGCTACTATACAACAAGGCTTCGCAATAAAAATCATACGGTGCGTGCGCTGAATTGATAAGGCCGCGTAAGGAAGTCTCAACTGCCGCTATTACTCCAAGTTCCCCAGACGTATTTTCTGTCTTCCATCAGCATCTGTGATCAGGCCTTCGAGTTTTAAATTTACAGCAACCCTTGAAATTTGGTAAATATTGAGGCTTCTTAGCCATTTAGTGCAGGGAACTTATAATTCTTGGCTTAGTTTTGCCCATTAACGACCAGTAAAGTACATGTGACTTCACGCGCAACGTTTAATACTCTAACACTGTCAGTTCTCGCGTATCCTTGCGAAAATGCAATACAGTCTCACAACACTACCTGCATCTATGTATGGGAACCGGCCATACAACAATTACAGGAGACAGAATTACGTACGACCCATCTGTACATGTAGAGTTTTAATTGCCAAGTGCATACTCAAAATATCCGTTGCGGCGGATAGAGTGGCATCACAAAGTACTGGCACACCTACTATCACGTATAGATTACAAAGAAGTAAAGGCATACCACGACACTGTTATATTAACTTAAATGTACAGTAGTAAACATAATGTTGTTCTAGTATGTTTCTCAAAACAAAAGTATTAGTTTAGCATAAGAATTCAGTTACTCTGCACATCATAAAAGTATTGGCACTCCTGCACAAAAATGAAGTTAAAGCCTTCTAATTCAACTAAATGTGTGTACACCGTTGACACTGATGATAGCTTCGTGAAATGACCTTCGACCATTTCTCTAACAATACCGTCTGAAACTCCCGCTCCCGTGTCGAACGACGTTTTCGAACTTTTGTATCCAAGTGTGCCCAAAGATGATCTGGGTTGCAAACAGGATTCTGTGATGGAGTGAAACCCTTCTTGGAGCATTATACAATAACCATCGCCGAGTTGTGAGAGCCGTATGTTTAGAGTCGTTGTCTTGCTGACACTAAAAGGCGCCATAAAGACCGCGATTCTGCTTCGTAAATGGCCGGGAAACACATCGATATATTTACTATGATCCATGACACCTTCAATAATTCCCAAGTCAGCAACACCAAAAGATGTGACGCATCACAAGCCATTATGCTTCGTCCCCCACGTTTTAATGTAGGTAGCACGTGTTATGATTGCAGCTCTGTATTTGGTTTGCGCCACACCTTTCCCTTTCCGTCAGATCCAAACAAGTTATTTGGATTCATCAGAAAATAGCACAGAATTCCAAAATTCAATAGACATCATCTTTGGCAAACTGCACGCGTTTTCTTCCGTTAACATCCGAAATAAACGGCTTCTTTCTGGGAGTGGGCACTGACCTGTTTGTTGGACGGTGACGGGATGTCCGATACAAACGACCGTGCGCTCTTAAAGAGCTCTTTTTCTGCAAGAAGAACTATCCTTCGACGCTCTCTACGTTTACGAACTTTTGGACGTCCGGATCTGGGTTTATTGTCTGTTGTGTCAGTCTCCTGAGAGTTCTTGATGATCGCCCGCACTGTGGTATATTTGACAGAAAGTTCTTTACCAATGTCACGATAACTGCATGCCCCTTACACTGGACGTCAGGCAAGCGAACAGGGATTCTGCTCAAAATGGTTCAAATGGCTCTAAGCACTGTCGGACATCAGTCACCTAGACGTAGAACTACTTAAACCTAACTAACCTAAGGACATCACACACGTCCATGCCCGAGGCAGGATAAGAACCTGCGACCGTAGCAGCAGCGCCGTTCCAGACTGAATCGCCTAGAACCGCTCGGCCAGCGATTCTGGAAATATTACGTTAATTATACTGCTGCATATATAGTGCTAATACACTTGGTCCTAATTGTCAAAATAAATGCTTGGCTTGGTTTTATCTACAAATGAGCGAATCTGTAAATGTTAGCTCCAATTCGCATAGCTCGTAATGAGAGTAATCGCGTGACTCGGGTGTCGGGGGGGAGGGGTGGAGGGAGCGGCGGGCGCGCGCAGACCCTGTGCTGGACTACTGCACTGCACCGCACGGCGCCGCGCCTCGCCTCGCCGCTTTCCGCTGGGGTCAGCTAAAGTTCCGCACGGCCGCGCTTGCCCAAGGTCAGGTGACGGCGCCTGCCCAACGGCCGAGGTCAGCCGCCCCGCACGTCACCGTGACGTCACCGCCACACGGCCTCCAACAGCGGCCGCGCGGCCGAAACCACCGCTCCAAATTTCCTGAGCAACTCGACGTAAATAACAAGCCACGGCGTGCATCTTTCCTTCTTCCTGTAGCCCACCGATGAGAGAGAGAGAGAGAGAGAGAGAGAGAGAGAGAGAGAGAGAGAGAGAGAGGCGTGAACAGATAGCCATAGCTCTTACATATATCGGTATGCACATGAGTCCCATAAGAACACAGTCTTGGTTAAATCGCCAAAAGGTCGAAGATTAAATTTGAAAAAGTTATAACACAAACGCTAAAGTTCTTTTCCCACTTTCCTTGCTTCTGAGTCACAAAGAGAGACACGTTATTCTAGTTGGGCCAAGGATACGATGAACAGTCCGAAATTTTTTTGAATTCCGTGCTTCTGAAACCAAATGAAAGTTGCTTCTATTTGCGAGTTGATTGCCATGTATTTTATTCGATTTGCTCTGACAGTTCGTTAGTAATTTTCATTTAAATATGATTCTTGAGTTTCTCCCGGCGTATTTGATAATCAAAATATCCACGGGTGTACTGCCGGTCTACAGTGTCCAACGGGCACAATATTTCGGCGATCATACATGTCTCCATCATCAGGTGAACTGACGGACTGAGCTCCTGTGAACGTGCCGGCACGGAGATCCGTACACTATGGCTGCTCAGGGGGAACTGGGTTCGGTCGCGGCGGCGGCCGATTTAAATACCCTCCGCCCGCGGCGCGCTCACTCCGCCGTCCGCGCCCCGCGCCACGGTCGCGCGGTGGAACAGATTGCGACGGCGTCTGAGATGACGTCGGTGTGATGGCTCTGTCCGCCGTGGTCGTCACAACTATACATTTGCTCGATTTACTCTTGATTAACCCAATCGCTGGTTCCCAAGCCTTGCTAAGATTATAGCAACAGTCACGGTTTATGAGGTCGTCATTGGTGCGAATCTCGATGGCCTCTCTAACAACGCTGTCCCAGTATCTCGACATCTGTACCAGAATCCTCGTGCGTTCATACTCCATAGCATGATTTTCCGACAAACAATGTTCAGCGACCGCCGACTTGCTCGGATACATCAGTCGAGTGTGCCTCTGGTGTTCACGGCATCGATCCTCGACGGTACGCATCGTCTGACCAATGTACGACTATACGGCAGTCGTATGATGGCGACATGTACGATCGCCGAAATATTGTGCCCGTTGGACACTGTAGACCGGCAGTACACCCGTGGATATTTTGATTCATTTAAATATATTGTGCGGATCGAAAAATGAATTTGATTAGAGCTAATTTCCGGCCTATGTTCTTTTACAATTCACACGCCAATGTGAAGATCGACTTAGAAATGCATTTGGTTAAGAATTTGCGTCTCAAATAACAATTAATAACAATATGCATTTGGTTAAGAATTCGCGTCTCAAATAACAATTAATAACAATGGTATAGCGAATTCACGAGAGATTGGTTTCTTCTCAGTGATGACTTTCTTGACGAGCGCTCAAGAATTGCTGTTACAGGTTAAAATGTCCGCCCGCGGTAGCTGAGTGGTCAGCGCGACAGAATGTCAATCCTAAGGGCCCGGGTTCGATTCCCGGCTGGGTCGGTGATTTTCTCCGCTCAGGGACTGCGTGTTGTGGCGAACCGTCCACCCGACGGGAGGCCCTCGTCACACGACAGGTTAAAATATTCACGCTATTCGAGCAATGCTTGAAGAAGATCGACGGACCTCTTACGATTTTATTTGGTCGACATTCGGCACTGCTGTGAGCCAAATCCAAAGCATTTTACATTAACGGACGATAGGTCACTTTGCCGTCGATGGATTCAACATAAACAGACACCTGACCAAAGACGGCAACGCATTAACTGGTGCACAAAAACGCTGGAAAATTTCTAAGGCGACACTGCAAACTTGATTTGGAATATCGTTAGTGGTGATGAGTGACTATTGCGATCCTGAAACGAAGTCAGTCGGCTCAACAGGTCTTCCGAACACAACCTAAACCTGCAGAAGTCCGACGAATTCGCAGTGCTCGTAAGAAGATCGTTGCCGGGTTTTTTTCTCCTAAAACGGACAATATTGTAACTAAAGCATTAGAAGACAGACGTACCATTTAAGTCGATTGGTACACAAACTTCTATATAGCAATTCTTTGAAAATTTTCTGTCACGATAACACATCATCGCACACAGCAAATCAGTATATCGATGCGCTGAAGGTCAGCACCGACGACACTCCATAGCCGCATATAACAGCTACTAATTTACTTTTATTTCCAAAAACTGAAAATAAAATGCGTGGAATCATTTTTTCGTTATCACATAAAGCAGTACAACATTAGAATAACCTGGTTTCTGACGTGCCTCGGGAAGAGCGGCATCGTTACTTTCAGGACACTTTACATCAAATAGAAAAATGTATTGATACTACACGGGACTATTTTGTAACCATTAAAAGCTTTTATTTTTTTAAAACTAAATCTTGTTTCATTTTCTACGAGTTTTCAGCGTCGTTCCCATGTTACACACAATCGAGAATAACAATTAACTCTTAAAAACCTAACAATGGTCTGAAACTATTGCAATCATTGCGTGCTCGTCTACTTTGTATGGATTATCCAGAAAACGTTAAGTCAATGACTGCTGTCATAGGGTGTTACCGCGATGATGTAAACAGCTCCCAGGGGCAATGGAGAAAGCCAAATGTGTCAATTTGAGATAGCAAATAGGCTATGTCATAAAGCCAAACACACTGTGGATCACGGCGCTACGGTCGTGGAGAGCTCCTTGCAGTGAATCTGGAGGCAGACACAGCCAGGCTACATTGTGCTTCTGTGGCAAAGTCCTCAAGCTGACACGTGACGACGCCGGCCGCCGTGGCCGAGCGGTTCTAGGCGCTTCAGTACGGAACCGCGCTGCTGCTACGGTCGCAGGTTCGAATCCTGCCTCGGGTATGGATGTGTGTGATGTCCTTAGGTTAGTTAGGTTCAAGTTCTAGGGGCCTCATGACCTCAGATGCTAAGTCCCATAGTGCTCAGAGCCATCTGAACCATTTGACACGTGACGTCATCTTCACGTTTACAGCTTGTGGCCGCAGCTCACTTGTCACTTCCCGCTCGTGAACGAAGAAGACGGATAGAAAGGGGCGAGGATCCAGCCATTCTGCAGTCAGCACGTTTACGTTACCCGCCCCCAACTGATTTCTTCTAGTGAGGTCACTTGAAACGTTGTGTGCACGAGGCACCTATCCAGACTGGAGAGGATCTCCTTGCAACCAGTCTCGGTGCATGTTATAGTGTTCGAACAACACGGGTTGTTTAGGCCGTACCATGTCTACATACAAACCGGGAGACGCCAGTCTAAACAACTGTGCTGAAATCTTACAGACAGAAAAGTTGTACACAAATGCGCATTCTTAGGTGTTTACCGTCACAAGCAGACCAATGGTTAAGTTCGGGATTTTCTCATTTTTCTTACAACTTTCGACTCAGTCGTATCCGGGCTAGGGATACCAGTTATTATTGATTGATTAAACATTTTCCATCATCCAGGACAATTTGTGTTACCATCACTGTAATTCTCTCTATTTAGAAACTCTTTATTCAAATCTCTTGTCCAAAAGAGAAACTGGTACTGCACGAACTATCCGCTTTTACGTAATTTATAGTACTGTTTTACTGACCACTTATAGAAACAAGTAAGAACTACATCACATTTCGCTTACTCAGAGCAGTTTTCTGCGTCGGTATGAGCTTATGTACGGTTAGGGCTCCAAGTAAAACACCAACAGAATTTTTTAAAAAATATTTTGCTTCCCTGAGATTTCGAGTGGTAACGCACGGGCTCAAGCAGGACATCGCCGGACGTCAGCAACAATTAACACAGGTACTGCACCGTATATCCGATCGGCAGCGCAGCAGTCGTTAGTGAGAGTGTCACGGCGTCCAGGTAACGGGCGGCCTCCACTGCAACAGCAGCCGCCGACCTCCGTGGCCAGTGCTGCAGCGGGAGCGAGGCCGGCGTGCGAGCGCCGGCGCTACTGCTGGGGTCGCTCGGGCCTCGTCAGCCAAGGAGCCACGCGACGCTGGCCACAGAGTCGACTAGAGATGGATAGTTCGCGAACGAACGGGTGCAAAGGAACGGTTCACTAAGGTGAACAAAAGGACCGAGGAACGAATTCCAAGGAACGGCGGTCTACTTACAGTTCCCGGGAACGAGGAACGATCGGTTCATAGTTCACTAGTTCACTTCGGTCGCGGCGGTCACTTCGGCAGTTCTCGTCTCGTCGCGTGCTCGTCTCAGTCTCGGTCTCCCTCGGCCGCAACCGTCGTTCTTCGCGTGACCACCTGTCTCAGTTCCACTGCCGACTGCTCCTAGTTAGTTCAGTATCCACTTGTTCGTTTTGTTCCCTGCGCTCGCCCATTTTACATGTGTTCCAAACTGTTCTTGCACTTGGGTCTGGCTACTCAGCGTCCACGACCGGTAATCAAAAAGTATTTTATAGTTACGTAAATTACATAAAAATTACGTTGTATGTAATAGGTACGTCTTTTCAGGTAACAAAAGGGCATATCAGCTCAATTCATTATATCGATGAACAGCAGAAGACACACTTATAACACGGCAAGGTTTTTTTTTTTTTTTTTTTTTTTTTTTTTTTTTTTTTTTTTTTTTTTTGGCCGGCCGAAGTGGCCGTGCGGTTAAAGGCGCTGCAGTCTGGAACCGCAAGACCGCTGCGGTCGCAGGTTCGAATCCTGCCTCGGGCATGGATGTTTGTGATGTCCTTAGGTTAGTTAGGTTTAACTAGTTCTAAGTTCTAGGGGACTAATGACCTCAGCAGTTGAGTCCCATAGTGCTCAGAGCCATTTGAACCATTTTTTTTTGTTATTCATATATTTTTTGTTTTCATCGACTTGATTTAGCAGCTAACTTTCAATAATTCGCTTAATTTTTAGTGCAAGAAAATGCATATAAAACGATCTTCGAGTATCTTTCATATACAAAACATTACATTTAGGAAGGGTCTAATAATTTTTAAGTTTGGTTGTTTCCAATTTGCATTACCCGCTAGTTTGGTTTCTTTGAAGGAAAAAAAAAGAAAAAAGTGCATTGTGAGTCATTTTGGCTCAGTAGCAAAAGCGGCGCCTCTCCATTTGAAGAGACAGATTGCCATAAAATCGTATTATTATCTCAAAATCATTTGTTCAGAAGGAGCTTTCAAACCAAAAACTTTACTACTGCGAACTTAATTATTATTATTATTGCAGCATTAACTTTAATAATGCAACATAAAAACCTAACTTTTACTAAGCGCGTGACGCAAGTATGATGAGAAAACCACATTTTATTTTATGCTTCCATAAAGTCTACTTCGCCTACGAACTCTGAGACAACGTGAAGTATATATAGGGTGTAAATGATTATTGTTTACAGCGTAGCATAGTTATATAGTGGAAGTCGAAACTAAGAATTTTATACAAGACACTTGTGGTCTATTGAGTTGGGAAACAGCCACCAACAGGTTTACAAGACTACATGTGCTATAGCCCATGCGCGTCGCGTGAGATTGTCATGATCTCTTCTCCAGCTCTCTACACGTCGTCACCGATTGTTTCGCCATTGTTGCTTGCAATAGCTTGTTATTTCTTCACTGCCTAATTGTTACATGTTTGTCTGTTTGTTGTATCTGCTCGTAACGGGCAACACATCGTCCGTAATTGGTTGGTTGGTTGGTTTGGGGGAAGAGACCAAACAGCGAGGTCATCGGTCTCATCGGATTAGGGAAGGATGGAGAAGGAAGTCGGCCGTGCCCTTTCAAAGGAACCATCCCGGCATTTGCCTGGAGTGATTTAGGGAAATCACGGAAAACCTAAATCAGGATGTCCGGACGCGGGATAGAACCGTCGTCCTCCCGAATGCGAGTCCAGTGTGCTAGCCACTGCGCCACCTCACTCGGTTCCGTAATTGGCGAGCAGTCTGTACTCGGAGCCGGTTTTCCGTGCGCCACCCTATATTATTTCCCTGCGATCAGCCACACAACGCTACAGTTGGCTAAACGAGAGGTTCTGCAGAATCACACTTTTAGAACTATCACAGAAATTAGTTCTAAAAGTGTGTAAGAATTCTGTAATGAATAAAAACTCTATACTCCAGGGGGGAGGCAAGTGCCCCCTCTTGGTGCCCTCCATCCTTTAGTCACCTACACTACTAGTTTTCAGTTTTTCATAAGAACCATATACCAAGGCGATGGCTCTGAGCACTATGGGACTTAACATCTATGGTCATCAGTCCCATAGAACTACTTAAACCTAACTAACCTAAGGACCTCACACAACACCCAGTCATCACGAGGATCTGACGCGGGTATATGCCTCCGATAGAACCACACAATCGCCGGCTTCTCGATAGCGAAATGCGGATTCTCACTCCCCCAAATGCGACAATTTTGCTTACTGACGAACCCACGCAAATGAAAGTGGGCTTCGTCGCCAAACCAAACCGTACATCACGTACTAATTCCCATCATGCCCTGCGGTCAACCGTGCAGTTTCAACGTCCTAACGCAAACCATACAGGACTTACGACGATTTTATTTCATGTAGTTCAATAACTGTCACCCTGTATTTAGCGCCTAAATGGCACGAATCGGAACAGTCGCGTAGATGCAGTATGTTATCTCGTATGGAAACTAATCTCCAGGAGTACAACTAGCTTCAGGCGTGCCCTAGCGAAGTGTGTTGGTTCTCGAGCGGTTCACTTGCTTTAATGAATCTCCGTTCAATATTTACAGTAACATCATACTTTTTACAAACGATACTGCCGTGCATGATGTATTTTTGTCTAAAAAAGCTCCGCAAATACAAGGTATTTCAAAATGAATATACGGATTTTAAGGCGTTGTAGCATTTATTACGTTCAACTTACAATTGTAAATAATACACCAGATGAAAGAGCAACTCAAACAGTTTTGTTTGTATACCTGTGCGCAAAAGGAAGAGTACAAAACGACCAAGAGTGACTGAAGAAGGTATTGAGCGAGTGAGAGTTGAAAGTTCTAATACCTACAGACTACAGTTACGAGCCAACTTAGCAAACGAAATGTTGCTACATGACAACCAAGATTTCCTGGGTCGTGTCGTCTTCAGTGAGGAATCGAAATTTCACGTCAGTGGATGGAAGAAGTGGAACAACACGATTTTATTTGATAGCAAAATAGTGCGCCGCCTCACTGGCATAACTCAGTACGCGACTGGTTAAACAACTTTGCGGAGGGTGGGGGATGGGGGACGGGCAGACTCCGGTTCAGTGACAGGGTACTGCAAAAATGCAGTCAGTCTACGAACGAGTCTGCTTTCATATCACCATCAACAATGCTCAAGTGCGTGGGACCCACTGAAAACCGGTCTAACACGAGATGGTGATAGCATATAAAACGGCAGTAACAATGCTCACACGTTCGTTTGCCCCCATCACAGTCGCGATGGAAAACCCACAACTGGCACACGCTTGAAGGAAGGCGTAAACTATCCTGCGAATACCAATTCAGTAGGTTTCTTCACAAGTGAGGAATCTACGAATATGCAGAAAATCCTATCACTAACGCAGGACTCGCCAAGACAAAAATAGTCTAATTAAAGCGCGTACAGGCAATCTTTCATCCAGCGCTCCATGTGTCAATGGAACTGGAGGGAGCCATGACCACTGGTACCATGGGAAGTAACCTCCGCCATTCACTTCACTGCATGTTGCAGACTGTAATTGGAGACCTTTTCTGAGATCAGTTGCATTTAATAATCACGTCTCTTTTACCTATTCCATTCTGCTATCTTTATTTATTATCATCATCATCATCATCTTGGACAGTTTCCAGCCACTGGCTGGGTCTGTCGGGAACACAAGCCTCTCCATCGTGTTCTGTCTTTCCACCATTCCCCCTCTTCCACCTTCGTCCAGTTCTCCCCTCTTCTCATCACACATTCCTTCACTCCCTTCACCCATCTATCTCTTGGTCTTCCTCTGGGGCCGGCCGCGGTGGTCTAGCGGTTCTGGCGCTGCAGTCCGGAACCGCGGGACTGCTACGGTCGCAGGTTCGAATCCTGCCTCGGGCATGGGTGTGTGTGATGTCCTTAGGTTAGTTAGGTTTAAGTAGTTCTAAGTTCTAGGGGACTTATGACCTAAGATGTTGAGTCCCATAGTGCTCAGAGCCACCATCTTCCTCTGGGCCTCTTCCCCTCCAGTTGCAGATCAAACATCCTCTTTGGAATTCTTCCCTCATCCATTCTCTTCATGTGTCCATACCACTGCAGTCTTGATTTTTCTATCCTGTCCTGTACTGGTTCCTCCTTTAGTCTTTCCCTCACATACACATTTCGCAATCTGTCTCGTCTTGTTACACTCAACCTGCTCCTCTGGAACTTCATTTCACTAGCCTGTATTCTACTTTTGTCGCTTTTGTGCATTACCCATGTCTCACTTCCGTATGTCAATATGGGGACAAAGTAGGTTCGGTATATAATTCCCTTGGATTTCTGTGGCACCTCCTTGCTCCAAATAAGCCCCCTAATGCATTTGTAGAACTGCCCTGCTTTTCTGCACCTTTCATTTATTTCCATTGCGTTTCCCCCCTTACTTTCGATCATGCTTCCCAGGTACTTGAAGTTCTCTACCACTTGTAGTTTTTCCCCTCCACAAGTTATATCCACATTTGGCCTATTCTTCTTCCTTGTTGTGACAATTATTTCACTTTTCTTTGCAGAGAAATGCATTCCATATTGTGCTGCCGTTGCCTCCCATACATCTAACTGTTCTTGCACCTCCTTCTCGCAATTTCCCCATAACATCAGGTCATCGGCAAAAAGCACTGCTTTCATTTTATGATCACCAATTGCATCTGATACTTGCTGTAGGATTTCATCCATAACAATAATAAACAATAAAGGCGAAAGTGCACTTCCCTGTCGCAGCCCATTTTCCAGCTTGAACCATGCAGTATGTTCCCTCCCCACTTTCACACAACTCTCACTTCCCTCATACATTTTTCTGACTTTTCGTGTTATCTCTTCATTTATCCCTTTTGCGTTCAGCACATCCCAGAGCTTGTCCCTACAGATACTGTCATACGCCTTCTCAATATCTAAAAAGGCCATGATTAAGTCCTTCCCGTACTCATAGTGCCTTTCCTGCAGTTGCCTTACCGCAAATATGAGGTCCGTTGTTGATCTTCCCGGTCTGAAACCGTACTGCTCCTCTTGCAGTCTACTTTCAATACTGCTTCTTATTCTCTTCTCCAGGATCTTTTCATAGATTTTTCCACAGTGGCATAGCAGGGTGATTCCTCTGTAGTTCTCACATCTCCTTTTATCCCCTTTCTTGAAGATCGGGACTATAATTCCTTTCTTCCAATCCTCAGGAATTCTGTTCTCCTTCCACACCACCCTCAGCACTCTGTATAGCCACTGGGTTCCTACTACTCCTGCTGCTCGTATCATATCCACTGTTACTTCGTCCCAGCCTGGTGCCTTGCCCCCTTTCATCCTCTTTATGGCTTCTTCCACTTCATTCCAAGTTAGATCATCAATTTCCCCACTATTATAATCGTCTGCTGCCTTAGGCTCTCCATCGCTGCTAGTTACCCGCTTGGCGTCATTCAACAGATCTTCAAAGTACTCCTTCCAAATCTTTTTGAGCTCATGTATTTCCTCCACAACTCTTCCATTTTTATCCATGATCCTCAGGCACTCGCTGCGACTAGGTGGAGAGGAGTTGGTGAAAAACCACTAAGTAAAGGATGTAAACTGTACTGGATAGGGAATGAGAGGGGAAGAAATGGAGTGGCAATAGTGGTCAGAGAGGGTCTGCAGGAGGAGGTGGAAGGTATCAATGATCGAATGATAAAAGCCAGAGTACGAGTGAAAGGAAAAAGCATTGAAATCATCCAAGCATATGCCCCACAGGTGGGGTGTACAAAAAAGGAGAAGGAGGAATTCGAAGATGACATGCAAAAGCAGCTAAATGGAGGTAATCAGATTATAATAGGGGACCTCAATGCACATGTTGGCACAGATAGGAAAGGGTTCGAGGAGATAATGGGACCAGAGGGCTGGGGGAACCGAAATAGAGAAGGAAAATTGTTGCTGGAATTCTGCAAGAGGAATGGGCTGGCGATCGCAAATTCCTGGTACAAGAAGAGAAGTAGCCACAAAATAACTTGGTACAGTGGAGACTGGTCCCAAACTTCAGTAGTAGACTATGTACTAGTGGATAGGCAGATGATGAGCAGCCTCACAGATGTTAAGGTCATTCCATCTGAGGCCTTAGACAGTGACCACCGGCTGTTGGTAGCCACCCTGAGAGAGAAAAAAGATAGGAGGGCAACAGATATACAGGAGAAAAGGTTGAAGACATGGATGCTGAAAGAGGATGAACGGAGGACCCAGTACCAGACACTGATCAGGAAGAAGCTGCCAAAGGAAGATCAGAGAACAGTGGAAGAAGAATGGGGAGATTTTAAGAGGGCTCTAGTTGAGGCAGCTGAGACTGTGTGCGGAAGAACTAGCACAAAGAGGAGAAGTAAGGAAACCCCATGGTGGAACAACATATGTAAAGAGGCAGTACTTCGAAAGAACAAAGCCTTCAGAGAATGGTTCCAGACCCGAACAGAGGAAGCTAGGGTAAAATATAAGGAAAGCAAGAAAGCGGCACAGACCATAGTAAGGGGGGAGAAGAAGAAGTGGATGGAAAAATGGACAAGAATGTTAGGACAGTGAAGGGAACAAAAAAGTACTTTACACCATGTTAAGAAATAAGAGAAAAAGTACTTTATTTATTATGTTCATATTTATGTTTTGTTATCGTCAAATGTCCATTTTCTGTGTAAATCAATCGAGCATGGGATACACGGAGAAACTCAAATAGCGTACATATAGATTAACTGTGTACGGTGAATAAAATAGCAACTAAAATCGTATATACCGCCTTGACAGAAAATTCTAAGAACTTTTTGTCTTACGTTCAAACATTAAACGAATCGCAGCCATCCGTCAAAACACTCTGTGATCATAATGCCATCGAAAAGGGGCGTGACACAGAGAAGATGGAAATACCAAACGTATTTGGCAAAACTGTTTTCACTTATGAAGATCGCACTGTACCTCCTCCTTTAAATCGTACTGTTGTTGTTGTTGTTGTTGTGGTCTTCAGTCCTGAGACTGGTTTGATGCAGCTCTCCATGCTACTCTATCCTGTGCAAGCTGCTTCATCTCCCAGTACCTACTGCAACCTACATCCTTCTGAATCTGCTTAGTGTATTCATCTCTTGGTCTCCCCCTACGATTTTTACCCTCCACGCTGCCCTCCAATACTAAATTGGTGATCCCTTCGTACTACAAAGTTCAAAATAGGTTATCGAAATAAGTAAGTATGGAACAGAAAACCAACTGAAATCACTTAACAAATCAAAATGCCACTATGCCTGACGAGATACCGACACGAGTGTACACAGCGTAAGCGGAAGAATTTGCTGATCATCTAGCAGCAGTCTATAGGTTGCTGGAGGAGCGAAGCGTTCCTAGTAATTGGAAAAAAAAACGGAGGTCATTACCATTTTCAAGAAGCATCGTCGAAGAGACGCAAAAAACTATAGTCCTATTTATATCTGGCATCGGTCTGTTCCAGATTGATGGAAAATGTTTTATGCTCGTGTGTCATGTCATTTCTGCAGACCAAAAGTCTCTTCTGTACGATTTAACAGGGGTTCCGAAAATAACGGCACTGAGAAACACGTTGCTCTGTTCGTCCACGAGACTTAGAAAGCAGTAGATACCGGCACCCAGATTAATGCTGTGTTCCTTGGCTTCTGGAAGTAGTTCCATACAGTTCCGTTCTGCCGTCTAGTGAACAAAATACGAGCGTACGGAGTATCGGGCCAGCTCCGTGATTTCTAGCAAATAGAGCACAGCATGGCATTATCAAAAGAAAGAAATCTTCAGGCGCAAAAACAACTTCGGAAGTACCGCAAGGAAGTGTTATGCGACCATTACTTTTCGCAGTACTTTTCAGAGAACAGCAGTGCGGTCTGTATACATCACTGGACGCTTGCCGAGTCGGCTGAAAAAATAACGGTTCCACTTTCTGCCGCCAGGTGCAAATATGGCGCCGTAAGCAGTGAGAATGTGGTGTGGGTACAGGAAAGGAAAAGGAAGGATCAAACACATGATAACGGTGGTTCTGGCAGGTTTATTAGGATAAGGTCACAAGATAAAACATGTTTTTAATACGGTCTCCCAACTCAGCAAGATGCTGCATCCTTAACAAGGCATGGTCAGCAGTTGCTCGCCGCATATATACTGTAATCAAAGCGATATGTCGTCGTATGCTATCCTTCACGTAAGTTGTAGTTCAGATACAACCCTGATAGGCACGGTCTTTGAGATACATGTCCCCACAACCAGAAATCACATGGACTTAGGTCGGGAGATCTGGAGTGCCACGCAGCATGAAATTGCTTAGAGGCGATGCGGTCGTTACCGAAGGTTTCTCGAAGCAAATCTTTGACCTGGCAAACGACATGTGATTCGCCCCATCTTGCATCGAAATAGTGGTATGGATACGCTGCGTTCTTGCAAAGCTAGAATCACGTATTGCAGAAGGAGGTCTTTACAGCGTGCAGATATTGTACACTTAACACGCCGCCCGCAAGGTGTCATGTGCTCCAAGAAAAACTGACCGATAACACTGGTCAACACTCATTTTCTTGCCAAGGATATTTGAGTGGCTTTAGGATGGGTTAGTGGTGCTGAGCACGAATATAGCAACCATTTATGCAGTTTGGCTCTAGTTTTTGAGATAATGCATGATTTATTCAAAAAATTAGAAAAAATTGCTAATACTGAACTGAAGCGCTACGAACTACAATGAAAAAAGAAAATAATCTTTATAAATAGCTTCTATGAAAACCTGATAGGCATTTGTCCACGTATAAAACATAATTGAAAAGTTTCTCTATATCATTTTCCGTCCATGACGAACCGCTTCCTGCACGCTTTCCTTTTATAGGTCTCTTCAGAACAGTCACGTTGCAGATTCCAGCAATAATCTGCCATCATATGCCTGTCCCATCTTCCTTTATATCTTTCCTCTATTCCTTTCATATCTTGATGGAACCGCTCTCCTTGTTCCTCACTGAAATCACCTAGATTACGAGGAAATCGATCCAAGTGGCTGTGAAGGAAGTGCAATTTTATGCTCATGTTAGCTCCTAAGTTTTGAAAGTTAGTGAGCATGTTTTTGACCAGTTCCTCGTAATTGGGAGCTTTATGATTGCCCAAAAAACATTTTACAACAGCGACAAAACTGTTCCAGGCCGATGCTTCAGTGACAGTCATGACACTTGTAAAATTGGTATCGTTGATGAGCCTGCGAATTTGAGGACCATCAAATATTCCTGCTTTAAGTTTTTCACTACTGAGTCGAGGGAACGTATTGCAGATGTATGTGAAGCAATTACCATTTCTGTCTAAAGGTTTGGTGAATTGCTTCATTAGTCCTAACTTAATATGTAATGGTGGAAGAACAATCTTGTCCCTACTAACCAGAGGTTCATTAATGATGTTTGCTTCACCAACAGCCATATGTTCCCTTGGAGGCCATGTTTTCTGCTTCCAATGTTCGTGCTTTGCCCTACTATCCCACATGCAGATAAAACATGGGTGCTTTGTGTATCCACTTTGTTGTCCAAGCAAGAAGTTCACCATTTTCAAATCAACACAAATCAACCACTGGTGCTGCATATACTGAATTTTCTGCAGAACCATCTTGACGTTAGCATATGCTTCACAAAGTTTTGTTGAGTGGGCAATTGGAATGGATGCGTAACGATTGCCATTGTGTAGGAGAACACATTTTAAACTTCTAGTGGAACTGTCTATGAAGAGACGCCAGTCCTCTGGTCTATATTCCGGCAGCCCCAATTCAAGTAAAAGTCCAGGTATATTGCTGCAATACACTATAACCTCTTCTTGGTTGAAGTATGGAAGAAGGTTTTCTTCTCTCGTCCGGTAAGCTGTTATTTTAACACTTGGATGAAGACAGTTCTTTTCCTTAAGCCTGGATGCTAAGAGCTCTGATGCTTGCTTTGAAAGATTGAGTTCTCTTATCAAGTCACTGAGCTCCTTCTGGTCGAACTGCTGGGGTTGTGTCTCACGTCCTTCGTATTCCGAACCACTAATTGTACATTCCTCGCCGTGCACATCGTCATCTGATGATGTTAGCGTGGGTAATGTTGTGAAGGTTGGTACAGGAACATCGTTGCTGTGCACCACCGGTCTTCTTGCTGACTCCAAATCGGGATATTCCCACTTTCGTTTTTTGAACCTATTAAAACCTTTCACATTAACAATGCAAAAATAGCAATCATCTGTATGGTTCTTCTGCTCTCGCCATACCATAGGCACTCCGAAGTTTAAGCTTTTCCTTTTTCGTTTTGTCCACTGCCGTAAGCACTCCACACAGCATTTACAAACTTTATGGGGTGCCCACGCCTTGTCTTGATCTCCAAGTTTAATTCCGAAATATGCCAGATACGCTTCCTTCACAAAAGGAGTGATATTCTTCCTGTTCTTTTGAAGAACGTATTCACCACAAATGTAGCAGAACTCATCTGGATGGTTCACGCAAAGACGGCGTGAAGAACTCATGTTTTCCTAAAACAAAATTGCACAAATACTACATATTATGCAGAACTTTCTTGTATTTGCATGTCAACCACATCCAACAAACATCATTAATTGTTTTGTGTGAAATGAATACTCACCTCTTATTTGCTACGTCACGATGAAAAGGTTCTATCTCCTTGAAGCTGCACTGCACATGTGTGTGACTTTCGACCATCGCCATTTTTCTTGTTTACACTGAACGCTACCTATCGGCTGTTGCGGGGATTACCTCGGCCAACAAATGAATGTCGAGTACTGCCGAATTCAAATCTGCACAACCCTCAATATCTTCAACACACGCACCGCACAACAGGACTGAACACATGCTGACAGTGTGATGTTTGAATGATGTAATCCTCAACCACACAGATGCATTCCCTGAGCACAATTGTTTAATAAAGATAGTACAATATCACTAATTAAAAAACAGGTAGCAAATACATTACACCATATATGGACCCTGCAGTCGATATTATCCACATGAAACTCTCATTTCCACAAATAACCTAAATCTCAAAAACCAGAGCCAATTTGGAAAAAGTACAAATATACTCGGAATGAGTATCATAACAATATCCCATTTTCGTTCAAACTTCCCTGGCAACGAAAAAAAAATTTTATTTTGTAGAGCTGTGTAATTAAAGAGCTTGTGAAACCAAACTACACAGTCACATAAGCAGAGTGCAGTGGATGTGACCGGGTAAGACCCTATATGCTAGAGTTCTGTGCATTCAGTAAAATATTCCTCATTCGTCCAAAAAATATTCCCCAGTCACGTGTCATCCATTTCGATGTCTGCCAAAAAAAGGTTGGCAAAGACGTATGTTGGTCACTTTCAATATCTGCTATAGCCAGGTTAGTACTGTATTTACTTCGTCTGCTGTGCTCCCCCCCCCCCCTCCCCGCTCCATCAGGTTGGGAATCTGATAGTCTGTAAATAAATGTGTTATTAAATGGCAGTTTAGCAATTTCTGCGATATTATGAATACAAGGCGACACCGTCTTTGCAAGAACTTCACAGTTTCCGTAGCAATGGAATTCACGCTGGCAATGAAATTCTGAGGATAAAAACTGCTCAATCTACTGGATTTGATTTTAAATGGTGCCAAAATGAGCGAGTCATTACTTGTGGACAAAAGAACATACTTACAAAAGGAGCATCAGAATTAAAGCGGCTACTAGTTCATTTACATGACCTGTGGATTTATACACACCACACTGCGTATAAACGTCGCGAAGTGACAGTGTGCGTAGGAAGGATCCGATTATCAAGTCAAAAAGAAGAAAAATACAGAGAGAGACAAGGAAAGTCGAAGTTTTGGAATTAATTTGTTTCAGTAACACAATACTGCAAGAAAACGGCACCATTCCTACTTCCGCCGTACCATCTAGACCTAAATCCAGTAGAAGCCGTCTGGAATGTTGCGGAGAGTATCATCCGCATGTTAACACGTCGAGCATCTCGCTCCCTAACCCGCTGTCGTATCTGGTACTAGCAAAGTAAACGCCGTGTGTCGGCTGGCCTGGTGGCAGGCTCTCAGGAATACCACTTCAGCGACTTTGTGCGTCTGTTTCGCTGCATTTACACTCAAGCGGCTTCTACATTCAAGTAGCGTGTGTGTACTCGTCGCAAACTAATGTAGGCTCTGAACTGTCAAAACAAACTGTAGTACAACATTTCCGCTGTTGAGATGACTGTATGGACGCGTTCCGAAAGCCAATGAACCCCTACTCTATATAAAGATGGATGTACGTTTACTATACATGTACGTAAGGAGCATGTGTGATAAAAAAAGTAACGGGGAATTTTCAAAGCTTTTTTTACCTTGTTGGTATTCATGTTCCTGACGCATGTTTGCATTTTCTGCTGTTTTGAGTATTTAGTTTATGGCTCACAGTCGATAAGGTTATACGTGGTCAGTGGATTTTTACTTTCGAAAAAGGATTGATCAAAGAATTTGCATTAAATTTTGCTTGAAAAATGGAATAAAGTGGAGCACCGCATTCGGTGTTCACTGTGGCGTTTGGCGAATCTACTACACGTAAGACAAGAGTTTACGAGTGGTATAAACGTTTCACAGAGGGTCGAGAAAACGCAAACCGCCCTGGTCGCTCTAGCACATCAATTACTGTCGATAGCGTGGAAGAAGTAAAGAGAATGGTCTGAGAAATCACCTAATTCCCATCCGAGAGATTTCTGATGGTGTTGACGTATCCTTTGGCTCAAGTGAAGCAGTTTTCTTTCGAATGTTTTGGGTATGAAACGTGTAGCAGCAAAGTTTGTTCCGAAATTGTTGAATTTCTACCAAAAACAACGTCGCACAGAAATCGCTCGGGATTTGCTGAATGAAGTCGACCGCAATCCAAAACTTCTAAACAAGGTTTCCCGAAACATGGATATACGGTATGACGTCGAAAGCAAGGGCCAGTCCTCCCAATGGAAACTGCCTGAAGAGACAAAAAAAAAAAAAACAAAAAAAAAAAACAAAAAAACAAAAAAAAAAAAAAAACTCGACAAGTTCGATCACATGTGAAGGCGTTTCCTAAGATTATAATGGGGTGGTGCATCATAAGTTTCTGTCTTATCGTCGAACGGTCAATAAGGAATACTAGCTGGAAGTTATGCGACGTTTGCGTGAAGCAATCTGAAGAAAACGACCAGAATTGTGGCAAAAACACTTGTGGAGCATAGCCATAACGTTGAAGTAGCAGAAGACCATCACGAAAAGTGAGTCCTAGAAGTGCGTCACAGATTGGGAAAAGCGCAGGAACAAGTGTTTTACATTTGAGACTGATTACCTTGAAGGGGACGAAATTGAAATTGGTGCATAAATTAAGAATGTTTGAGAAAATAAAAATTTCCGTTACAAATCTCGTATGTATGTGCTTGTTCCCCATCTCCTTCTAAACCACAGAACCGATTTCAACCAAACATGGTCCACGTCCTCCCCCCGTGAACCATGGACCTTGCCGTTGGTGGGGAGGCTTGAGTGCCTCAGCGATACAGACAGCCGTACTGTAGGTGCAACCACAACGGAGGGGTATCTGTTGAGAGGCCAGACAAACGCGTGGTTCCTGAAGAGGGGCAGCAGCCTTTTCAGTAGTTGCAGGGGCAACAGCCTGGATGATTGACTGATCTGGACTTGTAACACTAACGAAAACGGCCTTGCTGTGCTGGTACTGCGAACGGCTGAAAGCAAGGGGAAACTACAGCCGTAATTTTTCCCGAGGGCATGCAGCTTTACTGTGTGGTTAAATGATGATGGCGTCCTCTTGGGTAAAATATTCCGGAGGTAAAATAGTCCCCCATTCGGATCTCCGGGCGGGGACTACTCAAGAGGACTTCGATATCAGGAGAAAGAAAACTGGCGTTCTACGGATCGGAGCGTGGAATGTCAGATCCCTTAATCGGGCAGGTAGGTTAGAAAATTTAAAAAGGGAAATGGATAGGTTAAAGTTAGATATAGTGGGAATTAGTGAAGTTCGGTGGCAGGGGGAACAAGACTTTTGGTCAGGCGAATACGGGATCATAAATACAAAATCAAATAGGGGTAATGCAGGAGTAGCTTTAATAATGAATAGGAAAATAGGAGTGCGGTTTAGCTACTACAAACAGCATAGTGAACACATTATTGTGGCCAAGAGAGACACGAAGCCCATGCCTACTACAGTACTACAAGTTTATATGCCAACTAGCTCTGCAGATGACGAAGAAATTGAAGAAATGTATGATTAAATGAAAGAAATTATTCAGGTAGTGAAGGGAGACGAAAATTTAATAGTCATGGGTGACTGGAATTCGGTAGTAGGAAAAGGGAGAGAAGAAAACGTAGTAGGTGAATATGGATTGGGGTTAAGAAATGAAAGAGGAAGCCGCCTTGTACAATTTTGCACAGAGCACAACTTAATCATAGCTAACACTTGGTTCAAGAATCATGAAAGAAGGTTGTATACATGGAAGAACCCTGGAGATACTGACAGGTTTCAGATAGATTATATAATGGTAAGACAGAGATTTAGGAACCAGGTTTTAAATTGTAAGACATTTCCAGGGGCAGATGTGGATTCTGACCACAATCTATTGGTTATGAACTGCAGATTGAAACTGAAGAAACTGCAAAAAGGTGAGAATTTAAGGAGATGGGACCTGGATAAACTGAAAGAACCAGAGGTTGTACGGAGTTTCAGGGAGAGCATAAGGGAACAATTGACAGGAATGGGGGAAAGAAATACCGTAGAAGAAGAATGGGTAGCTCTGAGGGATGAAGTAGTGAAGGCAGCAGAGGATCAAGTAGGTAAAAAGACGAGGGCTAATAGAAATCCTTGGGTAACAGAAGAAATATTGAATTTAATTGATGAAAGGAGAAAATATAAAAATGCAGTACATGAAGCAGGCAAAAGGGAATACAAACGTCTCAAAAATGAGATCGACAGAAAGTGCAAAATGGCTAAGCAGGGATGGCTAGAGGACAAATGTAAGGATGTAGAGGCTTGTCTCACTAGGGGTAAGATAGATACTGCCTACAGGAAAATTAAAGAGACCTTTGGAGAGAAGAGAACCACTTGTATGAATATCAAGAGCTCAGATGGAAACCCAGTTCTAAGCAAAGAAGGGAAGGCAGAAAGGTGGAAGGAGTATATAGAGGGTTTATACAAGGGCGATGTACTTGAGGACAGTATTATGGAAATGGAAGAGGATGTAGATGAAGATGAAATGGGAGATAAGATACTGCGTGAAGAGTTTGACAGAGCACTGAAAGACCTGAGTCGAAACAAGGCCCCGGGAGTAGACAACATTCCATTAGAACTACTGATGGCCTTGGGAGAGCCAGTCATGACAAAACTCTACCATCTGGTGAGCAAGATGTATGAGACAGGCGAAATACCCACAGACTTCAAGAAGAATATAATAATTCCAATCCCAAAGAAAGCAGGTGTTGACAGATGTGGAAATTACCGAACTATCAGTTTAATAAGTCACAGCTGCAAAATACTAACGCGAATTCTTTACAGACGAATGGAAAAACTGGTAGAAGCGGACCTCGGGGAAAATCAGTTTGGATTCCGTAGAAATGTTGGAACACGTGAGGCAATACTAACCTTACGACTTATCTTAGAAGAAAGATTAAGAAAAGGCAAACCTACGTTTCTAGCATTTGCAGACTTAGAGAAAGCTTTTGACAACGTTAAGTGGAATACTCTCTTTCAAATTCTGAAGGTGGCAGGGGTAAAATACAGGGAGCGAAAGGCTATTTACAATTTGTACAGAAACCAGATGGCAGTTATAAGAGTCGAGGGACATGAAAGGGAAGCAATGGTTGGGAAGGGAGTGAGACAGGGTTGTAGCCTATCTCCAATGTTATTTAATCTTTATATTGAGCAAGCAGTGAAAGAAACAAAAGAAAAATTCGGTGTAGGTATTAAAGTCCATGGATAAAAAATAAAAACGTTGAAGTTCGCCGATGACATTGTAATTCTGTCGGAGACAGCAAAGGACTTGGAAGAGCAGTTGAACGGAACGGACAGTGTCATGAAAGGAGGGTATAAGATGAACATCAACAAAAGCAAAACGAGGATAATGGAATGTAGTCGAATTAAGTCGGGTGATGCTGAGGGAATTAGATTAGGAAATGAGACACTTAAAGTAGTAAAGGAGTTTTTCTATTTGGGGAGCAAAATAACTGATGAGAGGATATAAAATGTAGACTGGCAAGGAAAGCGTTTCTGAAGAAAAGAAATTTGTTAACATCGAATATAGATTTAAGTGTCAGGAAGTCATTTCTGAAAGTATTTGTATGGAGTGTGGCCATGTGTGGATGTGAAACATGGACGATAACTAGTTTGGACAAGAAGAGAATAGAAGCTTTCGAAATGTGGTGCTAAAGAAGAATGCTGAAGATTAGATGGGTACATCACATAACTAATGAGGAGGTATTGAATAGGATTGGGGAGCAGAGAAGTTTGTGGCAGAACTTGACTAGAAGAAGGGATCGGTTGGTAGGACATATCCTGAGGCATCAAGGGATCACAAATTTAGCATTGGAGGGCAGCGTGGAGGGTAAAAATCGTAGAGGGAGACCAAGAGATGAATACACTAAGCAGATTCAGAAGGATGTAGGTTGCAGTAGGTACTGGGAGATGAAGAAGCTTGCACGGGACAGAGTAGCATGGAGAGCTGCACCAAACCAGTCTCAGGACTGACTACCACAACAACAACAACAACAACATGGTCCACGTATGACTTACTGTGGTTAAGAACCACCTATCTAATCAAAGGGGCGGAGGTCAAAAAGCAGTGTAGCCCAAGACGCGCTAATAGCCATATCTCATTGATCCAATATTTGAGAATGCGAGCACTTAGTGACTTGCAACAAACTTAACGCACAATTTCAAACCTGCGGCGTCGTGTAGGATGCTTTAATTTATTACTTCTTTACTACTACTTATTCTATTCGCAACACATTTTGCAGACCTTATAAACATATACGTCTTGATGTATTTGTAAAATTATATCACTGTACAGCACATAGCTCAGGAAATACGACGTCAAACACTGAGCTCCGCGAGAACCACACTGCAGGGCGAAATTCGCTGGGGATACAGGTGAAATATGTGTACAAATACGTGCGAAATATGTTGAATATGTATGAAATATGCTTGACATGTGTATACGAGGGCAAAAGAATAGGTAGAAAGCTCATCCTAAATCCCTGAGACAGTTTCAACCAAATTTGGTACGCAGATTAATTACAATCTGGAAAGAAACGCTGTGGGTGTGAGAACTACTGTCTTCCTGTGATAATGTGGGTAAAGAAGGGGATGAGAGGAGGAAGCACGAAATGGTCAGAGAGGGAGGAAGGGGGAGGGAGGAAGGGGGAGGGAGGAAGGGGGAGTGAGGGAGGGGGGAGGGAGGAGGAGAGGGGGGAAGGAGGAAGGGGAGCGAGGGGGAGTAGATGGAGACAGAAGAGTTGAAGACGGTGGAGATGGACAGAGAGGATGGGTGGAGGTGGACAGAAAAGGTGGGTGGAGATGGTCAGAGGGGGTAGGAGCAGACAGAAGAGAGAAGACGCGCAGGTGGAAAGAGGGAGGATCATGAGCAGACGGAGAGGGGGAAGAACAGATGGACACAGGGGGAAGAGGAGATAGGCAGGCAGGGCAGTGGTAGGAAGAGACACAGAGAGGCAGTGGACAGAGAGAGGAGGAAGGAAGAGGTGAACTCACAAAAGATCAGAAGAAATACATACCCGGGCATTACGACGGGGCAGTGCTCCACTTTTAACAGTACTGGACTGTACGCTGCTACTACTTCAAAACAAAAATAAACGTAAAGGAATCCGACCACTAATACGACGTGTGTAAGTATACAGACTAGAGTGGTGCAGCTTCCGTACGAGTTTTACCCAAATGGTTTGGGGCACCTGGCGGGCCGCACATTCAATTCGTACAATCTCAATGTAGTGTTTCAATTTTTTAACATTAGTGTGTTTCTGGTTAGCCATAAGGGTAGCGACAAGTGGAAGCAGAGACGGCTGGGCGGCGGGCCAACGCAGCGTGCGTCACGGCCCGGCTGCAAGGTCGCGGGCGGCGCGGCGCGGCGGGTCGCCGCAGAAGCGTGGGCGGCCGGCGGCCCGCGGCTCGATACACGGCACGGCCATCGCCTCCGCTCGGCTAATCCGGCCACGGCTGGCGCCGGGCCAGCAGTCCGGAGTAACCACTACCAGGTCCAATCAGAGCGCGCGACACCAGTACACCGGTAAGACTGCCTGCGTGGCGTACACGTGGGACCAGCAGCGGTCATCACAGGATGCGAACCTTACCATGCAACAACGCTCCTGAGGTGAGAGCGTGTGGGTCTTCACGGTCATCCGGCTGTCGGACCTTAAATTCGGCTGCCATGGTGTTATTTCGGAGGAGGAAGCTGTGTGTGTCTGCTTTTATCTCCTCTCAATTGCTGAACAGAGCAACACACTAAGAAACAAGGTTGAAAGATTAGTGTTTTGGGTCCAGTCGTCGACGAGGTCATGAGCTAATGAGTACAAGCCCTCTGCCACACACCGTAAGGTGGCTTATGAGGTACATATGTAGAGAAATGGGGAAGGAAAGCCTATGACATTTGCAAGAAAAAATCTCGGACTTTGCCCAGAAAGAAACAAAGAAAAAACGGAAACACTGCATCTCAAACACTATCCGGGAATTTGAAAAAAAAAAGAAAAAAAAGAAAGCCTACCGAATGCGGTACGACAGTGTCAGCCACCGCCACACCATCCCCAATTAGTACCAGTACCCTTAGCAGTCATCAGCACGACAAAACTACATTTAAGAAACTTCCTGGCAGGTTAAAACTGTATGCCGGACCGAGACTCGAACTCGGGATTTCCCGAGTTCGAGTATCGGTCGGGCACACAGTTTTAATCTGCCAGGAAGTTTCATATCAGCGCATACTCCGCTGCAGAGTGAAAATCTCATTCTGGATACATTTAAGAATGTTGAACAACCACCGCCGCTGTTATTTTTTGTGTTTTTACTAAGGCATGACCGGTTTCATGCTCGTTCGGTGACAAACTGGCAGAAATATGCCAGGGTGATGACTGAAAACGCTTACTCGGCCAATAAAACACTGAAATGTATATGAAGGAATATGACAAATACAATGTTTTATTTCACTGACTGTCCTTGGCTTAAGTACAGCAAGCAGTACGTGTTGTGTACAGAACGATATGCAGCGCTATCACGCACATTTTAGCCTCTGACTTTACTACTTAGCCCAGCACAGGTTCAGATTCCTCACATAACCTTAAACCCTGGTTTTGACTGAGGTGCTTTCGTTCTTCTGTACTTTACTTTTTTTCTTTTCACAAGCCTACGAACAAAATAAACATACACCTATTTGTTTTCCATAGGCTATTAAAAAGGCAGACTGATATCGGAATTTTCCTGCATATTTTCTCCACAGACGGTCGCAAAATCTACACATCGAATATGAATTAGAATGCAATTCATATTAATGCATGTTACAGCTACTCACCACTGTCACTCCTAATCCCGTCTCCTTTAGCCAAAGTCGTACGTACCTGTAACAAAAAGGAGAAACGAAATAAAATGTAAGTAGTCCACTTGTCTAAGATGATTGTCTAGTCATTGTGTAAGGAATTTTGGTGGCTACCCAATCGCCGCACACCACAGATTGTTGAAAAGTGAAGCACTACAAATGAAAGAACAAAACTTCGCACTGACACGCAAAAGAAAAAAAGGATAGAATTACTACCTATTTAACCACAGTTATCCCAAACCAAATTAATTTACTAAAAACAACTTTCGTGAATGTACTGCGAAAAATGATCGAACAGTCCAATGGGCGCCTCATTTCCTCTCGTTCCTTAAATTCATTGGTAGCTACATTCAAATCAGTTACGTTATCACCAAATTTACTTCAAATGATCTGGAGAGAGAAGTAAGGTCGTCACTAATTTATAATTGTTCACCAAATGTAAGCGCATTCTTTTAAAGCATATGTAACAGGATAGAACTTCGAATCAGTCAGTGACGATACAGCAAACATCTGCTGACTACAAAACTGTGACAGGGACAAAATACATTATCCGCTAAAGCTCAGTAGCGCAGAGATTGCATATAAACGTTTCATTTCTGGCGACAAACAATAGAACTTCCATTGCCAAACTACATGGGTGTTAGAAAAAAAAAAGGGCATTAGCAGAGAGAAGTAGACTGGACGTTACTCATACACTCCTGGAAATGGAAAAAAGAACACATTGACACCGGTGTGTCAGACCCACCATACTTGCTCCGGACACTGCGAGAGGTCTGTACAAGCAATGATCACACGCACGGCACAGCGGACACACCAGGAACCGCGGTGTTGGCCGTCGAATGGCGCTAGCTGCGCAGCATTTGTGCACCGCCGCCGTCAGTGTCAGCCAGTTTGCCGTGGCATACGGAGCTCCATCGCAGTCTTTAACACTGGTAGCATGCCGCGACAGCGTGGACGTGAACCGTATGTGCAGTTGACGGACTTTGAGCGAGGGCGTATAGTGGGCATGCGGGAGGCCGGGTGGACGTACCGCCGAATTGCTCAACACGTGGGGCGTGAGGTCTCCACAGTACATCGATGTTGTCGCCAGTGGTCGGCGGAAGGTGCACGTGCCCATCGACCTGGGACCGGACCGCAGCGACGCACGGATGCACGCCAAGACCGTAGGATCCTACGCAGTGCCGTAGGGGACCGCACCGCCACTTCCCAGCAAATTAGGGACACTGTTGCTCCTGGGGTATCGGCGAGGACCATTCGCAACCGTCTCCATGAAGCTGGGCTACGGTCTCGCACACCGTTAGGCCGTCTTCCGCTCACGCCCCAACATCGTGCAGCCCGCCTCCAGTGGTGTCGCGACAGGCGTGAATGGAGGGACGAATGGAGACGTGTCGTCTTCAGCGATGAGAGTCGCTTCTGCCTTGGTGCCAATGATGGTCGTATGCGTGTTTGGCGCCGTGCAGGTGAGCGCCACAATCAGGACTGCAGACGACCGAGGCACACAGGGCCAACACCCGGCATCATGGTGTGGGGAGCGATCTCCTACACTGGCCGTACACCACTGGTGATCGTCGAGGGGACACTGAATAGTGCATGGTACATCCAAACCGTCATCGAACCCATCGTTCTACCATTCCTAGACCGGCAAGGGAACTTGCTGTTCCAACAGGACAATGCACGTCCGCATGTATCCCGTGCCACCCAACGTGCTCTAGAAGGTGTAAGTCAACTACCCTGGCCAGCAAGATCTCCGGATCTGTCCCCCCATTGAGCATGTTTGGGACTGGATGAAGTGTCGTCTCACGCGGTCTGCACGTCCAGCACGAACGCTGGTCCAACTGAGGCGCCAGGTGGCAATGGCATGGCAAGCCGTTCCACAGGACTACATCCAGCATCTCTACGATCGTCTCCATGGGAGAATAGCAGCCTGCATTGCTGCGAAAGGTGGATATACACTGTACTAGTGCAGACATTGTGCATGCTCTGTTGCCTGTGTCTATGTGCCTGTGGTTCTGTCAGTGTGATCATGTGGTGTATCTGACCCCAGGAATGTGTCAATAAAGTTTCCCCTTCCTGGGACAATGAATTCACGGTGTTCCTATTTCAATTTCCAGGAGTGTAGATACCACATCAGCCAACTGATTATACACACCGCTGATAAACTAGCCACAAAAAGATAAAATCCCATTTACTAAAGCTTACAATGTAAGCATGGGAGACTTGTCAAACTGAAATAACCAATGGAAAGGCAGTCGAGTGCTGTACGAACATCACAATAACGGTACCTAGAGTCGACGCCAGCACAAATGTCGCATCACACACAACACAATACAGCTGTAAGACAAACAGACATACTACCTTAGCTATGGTGGTTAACTCCTGTAACCAGAAAACGGAGAAGTTTGATGGCAGTCGTATGTGACAACGACATTACCCTATTCTATGTTTGCCTTTTCCCAATGGAATTCTTAAGTATTGTATTGCGCCTTACGAAATGATATTTATTAGCCCAGAAAACTGCAGTCACAACTTTATGCACACTCAGCTTCTGAACTTCAGGTATGATGCTAGTAAAGCGTCACGGAACTACAGGACAGAAGCAAATTTATTCAACTTCGAATATATTCACATGTAATCGGTGTTGTCTCATATGCATCTAGAGGTTATATTGATACAGAATGGTTAAATAGTACATTATTTAAATAAAGGTAGTACAAAAATTAAATGCAAATTTTTCCATACTGTCTGCATTACATTACAATCAAACACATTACAGTACATATTTTTATACTTGATTATAGTTTGTCACTGAGTGCAGTTCAGCATTAAAATTCCCAGATCATTTATTAAACACACCTGAAAATATTGTACTGCATAATATGTCTTACTTGGAATCAATTTTGTAACTACACTTTTTAATTTACTCATTGACACTGAGTAGACTTCAAAAAAAAGAAGGCGGAGGCTGATCTTTTTGCAAGAATATGTCTTATAGTAGCACACATATGTGGTTAAGGAGGACATGCATTACTTATTCAGTGGGCATTACTTATTCAGTGGAACCCCACAGACTTAAAAAAATATTTTCATTTGGACATCATTTCCTCGATCACATATAATGTGGTGATATGCGCATGTGTGGTGGAGGGGGTGGGTTGAAGAGGCTGGACACACAAACCAGGCACAAGCTGTGCATACGCTGGAAACGGTCCACTGAATTGCAATCTTCTCTCCTTACAATGAGCTGAACTGATGCGCCCCCCCCCCCCCCCGAGTTGAAACCAAGCAATCGCAGACAAATTAGAATCTGCGGTCCAAAGCTGTAGTTTAATTCCTCTGTCACAACTGAAAGGGAAAGCATGCTGCGTTTGACTGATAAAAACATGGAACTGCCTGTATGTAAAGGATCCGTCAAAGTAAGCAACGAGCACATAGATGTGTTACTGTTTACAGGAGGTGCTAGATAAAACGCTGTATGTCCAACAGTATCTGGACAAGCGACAACCGACAGGTGGCATGTTTAAGAGTTTGGAATGATACTGCCACGAAGAAGTTCAATGGAAAGATATATAGTTGTGAAGAAATCATCCAATGAATTACCATCACAAACCAAAGGTTTTGTTGGCTGCTGTTCGACAACACAGGGCTGCTTTAAATATTCACATGGTAGAGGTGATGGCTGATTTTGGTCACCTGTTCAATACCCTCAAACGTTCCATTTGTAATTAAAAACGCAGCAGTTTCACAACAACAGACCCATTAATTTCCTCGACATGCACTAAGGGTGCACTAATTTATACTGAGTACATCAGACAGTTTTTCAGACACAGACATGTAGTGTTTAATAATGGGTAACAACCTTGGTGACCCTCAGGTATCTAACAGGAGCTCGCTACTCACTTTTTCTCCAAAACATCTCCCTACTGTTTCTGAAACATGTGGCACTAATGTGGTTCCAACATGAAAAATCTACACCCGAGGATGGCTCTCCTAAACAGCTGCCACTCTACGAAGGAAACTGCTGAAATGACTATTTTACACCAGCAGATTTTTTTTCTGTGTAAACCATTTAAAGAAATCCTGCATGCACTGTAACCAGGGAATTCTGATCATCTCCAAACATATGTGACAGAAATACTCCTGCTATTGCATAATTCACTTTTACTAAGAAGGGGAATAGTGCAACTAATGTCCTCCAGTGACATGTAACACTAAACACTTCTGGTAACATAACAGATAAGCAGATATCTTGAGGAAAACATTCACTAGTTTTTATGCTATCTCTGAATATTAAATGACAATTCTCTGAATAACACTTTTTATGAGGGAACTACGTGAAGTAATTATGGTAGTAGATAACATTTGAGAGTTCTGATGCAGATTAAAAAGAAAATCAAAATAAATATACTCAACCCAAAATTAAAAAAAGAAACATTTTATATTTATTCAGAAACAATTTCATGAACTCAATATCTGCAAATTTGATTTTTTTTTCAAATTGTTAAGTTTTCCTAATTTATTTTTATTTTCAGAAAAGATTTTAGTATAACGTTCAGGGAGAGTGATTTCATATACACTGTTTAAAACTGATGAAACATTCTGACCATATCTAGTTTATGAAAGTTCAGCTTTTGAAATATTGTACAATTTATTTATTTTTGATTCAGTCAATTTAGTAAATTCTTCTGTACAACCTTTACTATAAAAATTAAGTTCACTTTTAATATTATCATCCAAGAGTGTTTTTTTCCTTTCATTTAAACAGAAAAAAGTTAGATTCTTATTTTTAAACACATTTACAGCTGAAATGTACTTGCAAGTATTTTTCTTTTTTGTATGGAAACTGAATTTCATCAAATGTTTTAAGAAACAATATAAATTTGTTCTGTATAAATGAAACTAAAAACTCAGAAGTAAACAATTTAAAAAAAATTAAATATCTTCCATATAAATAAAAGGAATAAACTTAGAAGTACATTTCACCTGTAAATATTTAAAACATAAAGGATCTTAATTTTTTTTCCATACAAAAGGAAAAAACTCAAATTTCAACCATAAAGATTTCAAAAAGTCTAATATTTTATATATAAATAAAGTGAAAAAATGAACACATCAACAGACAACCTTAAATTACAAAACTTACATAATTTTTGTGAAACAGATAAACTGAAAGGTTATTCACACTTAAATTTGAATAAACTCAGAACATTTATTAATCATTACACCAACAATGATTTAAGGTATAAAACTAGAACAGAACTTCAAGAAATCAGGAAAATGAAAAATTTAATAAATTATTCTAAACTTAAAAACAATAATTAATCAAAGGTACTGAAAAATCAGAGAGCAATAACAATGAAGAGAAATAAACTTTAAAAATCTTCAAGTAATTTGTAAATAGAGAAATTTAAAGAATTATTCTAAACTTAATAAACAAGAATTAAACGAACTTATGAAAAAACAGGAGGCCAATATTAAGGATTAACTGAAAATCCAAAGACAGTATTAATAATAACAATATTGGTCAAAAAACTTAATCACTCCAGGACTATAAAGAATTTAACAAAACACCTGTTACAAAAATTATCCGGTTATAAGTTTTTAGATCTTGATGACAACAAATTGAAAACAAATCACTTTGGGTTTTCAATCTAGAACTTACGAAATTTATAATACCAATACTATTGTATATGCACAAGTATTTAAGAACATCTTAATACAAAGAAGATGATTAAAGTTAATATGAAGCTTTTTGTACTTCCGAATAACAGGACAAAACACAATAACTTAATTTTGAAACAAGCATTGAAATTTCATTAAAAACAATGGACTTGGAAGATTATTATCAAAGATCAACAAATAAACTATTAACAGAAATGGAACAAATGAAAATGGAAAAATATGGTTTGTCTTTTTTTATAGATAATTTAGAATTAAATGTCAATCAAAGTAACCCAATTTTTGCTTCTTCGTAACTGATTTACCAGAAGTTATTAAAAACAAAAAAGCTGTAACTCATACTAAAAACAACGATCAAAACTGGTTTCATTATTTAATAAAATCAGCTTTACAGACAGCACATCACAACTTGGAAAAAGTTAGTAAATATAAAAAAATTGATCTACAAATAGACGAGATTTTTGAAAAAGAAAAAACTTTCCCATTAACATATTCCAAAATGCGAAATAAACAAATATTGCCATTATGTTTAAGCTCAAGATGAAAAAAAAATATTATGTACCCACATTACCACACAAAAAATAAAGAAGAAAAACATGTTAATCATGTCTTACTCTAACATGAAAATAATTCACATTACTACTGGAGAAAAGATTAATATGGAGTAATTAGTTCTTACAAAAATGTAAAAATTTATACTTGCAAAAGAACTTTGAGATTTTTAATTTACAAGAAAAATTGGAGTCAAGGAAAAAAACGATTGTAATGAACATAATAAAGTATGAATAAATATACCTAAAATAGACGAAAAAATTAAATTTAAGAATTTTCAAAATTCGTCATGGCTGCAGATGAAAAGATTTACCATTGATCTTTGGTAATTTATTGACATAATCAAAGGCATTTCGAAAGACTGTTTGTGAGTGAAGAGTATTGGAGTATGTATCCTTGTGTGTCACCTTTTAGCAGTGCTTGATTTGTAAAAAAAGAGTTCCAGCACTGTCACATTCTGAGGGGAGGAGGGGGGGTGCTTTCGAAAGTGAGACATCTTGGTCATTTTAATGGTGTTCGGAGCATTTTAAAAATGGTGAATATAATATTTGTATTGTTAAAAAATAAAATTCCCATGTGCACTCACAATATTTTACTACATGTTTTATTAATTATTGTTTCTCAACTTACAATTTGTTACAAAAACTCTTCACTTTGTCCTGTATATTCTATACACAGAATAAAGGCTTTGAGAGCAAACAAGAATCCCCATCTGTATTTGCACAAACCATGAATTGGGGAGAGCATTTCTTCTGTTTTCCCAGTTAACCCCACATTCCTCCCACAGTACTGCCAGGGAAGTAAACATTATGGGGTTGCATCTCTGTGATTTGAAGGAATTCTTTCCTTCTGAAGAAGAGTGCTGGGGCCTTATGACCACCAGTGGGAGGAAGCTTCATCCACTTTATATGCAAGTCATCCACTATGGTTGGTCTCCCCATGTTTGCCACTCAGCCTCATCAATGGTTGCCTGGCCAGTAATCCACTGATTGGAGTCCCCATAACCAAACACACACCACACTGGGCAGCCTTCCCTGCACAATCTGCTCTTCTGAAAAATTTGGAGAAGTTGTGGCAGATCAAACCCAACAATAGGGCCCACAGATTTATTAATGAAAAGGTAAAGGGAGCACCAAAAGTGAACTGGAAAACTACAGTTCTAAATCAGGTACCAGGTCCAAGTAGGGTCTGTAGCAGGAAGAACATTCGATGGAAAGCAGAGGGAGAAAAGGGATAGTGGAAGTATGGTCTTGCACACGTTAAATCAGTAAGTGGCTCGAAACAGCATATCCAGACACTCCGGGATGATGATGGCATTGAAACAGAGGATGACACGCGTAAAGCTGAAATACTAAACACCTTTTTCCAAAGCTGTTTCACAGAGGAAGACCGCACTGCAGTTCCTTCTCTAAATCCTCGCACAAACGAAAAAATGGCTGACATCGAAATAAGTGTCCAAGGAATAGAAAAGCAACTGGAATCACTCAACAGAGGAAAGTCCACTGGACCTGACGGGATACCAATTCGATTCTACACAGAGTACGCGAAAGAACTTGCCCCCCTTCTAACAGCCGTGTACCGCAAGTCTCTAGAGGAACAGAGGGTTCCAAATGATTGGAAAAGAGCACAGGTAGTCCCAGTCTTCAAGAAGGGTCGTCGAGCAGATGCGCAAAACTATAGACCTATATCTCTGACGTCGATCTGTTGTAGAATTTTAGAACATGTTTTTTGCTCGAGTATCCTGTCGTTTTTGGAAACCCAGAATCTACTATGTAGGAATCAACATGGATTCCGGAAACAGCGATCGTGTGAGACCCAACCCGCGTTATTTGTTCATGAGACCCAGAAAATATTAGATACAGGCTCCCAGGTAGATGCTATTTTTCTTGACTTCCGGAAGGCGTTCGATACAGTTCCGCACTGTCGCCTGATAAACAAAGTAAGAGCCTACGGAATATCAGACCAGCTGTGTGGCTGGATTGAAGATTTTTTAGCAAACAGAACACAGCATGTTGTTATCAATGGAGAGACGTCTACAGACGTTAAGGTAACCTCTGGCGTGCCACAGGGGAGTGTTATGGGACCATTGCTTTTCACAATATATATAAATGACCTAGTAGATAGTGTCGGAAGTTCCATGCGGCTTTTCGCGGATGATGCTCTAGTATACAGAGAAGTTGCAGCATTAGAAAATTGTAGCGAAATGCAGGAAGATCTGCAGCGGATAGGCACTTGGTGCAGGGAGTGGCAACTGTCCCTTAACATAGACAAATGTAATGTATTGCGAATACATAGAAAGAAGGATCCTTTATTGTATGATTATATGATAGCGGAACAAACACTGGTAGCAGTTACTTCTGTAAAATATCTGGGAGTATGCGTGCGGAACGATTTGAAGTGGAATGATCATATAAAATTAATTGTTGGTAAGGCGGGTACCAGGTTGAGATTCATTGGGAGAGTGCTTAGAAAATGTAGTCCAGCAACAAAGGAGGTGGCTTACAAAACACTCGTTCGACCTATACTTGAGTATTGCTCGTCAGTGTGGGATCCGTGCCAGATTGGGTTGACGGAGGAGATAGAGAAGATCCAAAGAAGAGCGGCGCGTTTCGTCACAGGGTTATTTGGTAACCGTGATGGCGTTACGGAGATGTTTAATAAACTCAAGTGGCAGACTCTGCAAGAGAGGCGCTCTGCATCGCGGTGTAGCTTGCTCGCCAGGTTTCGAGAGGGTGCGTTTCTGGATGAGGTATCGAGTATATTGCTTCCCCCTACTTATACCTCCCGAGGAGATCACGAATGTAAAATTAGAGAGATTCGAGCGCGCACGGAGGCTTTCAGACAGTCGTTCTTCCCGCGAACCATACGCGACTGGAACAGGAAAGGGAGGTAATGACAGTGGCACGTAAAGTGCCCTCCGCCACACACCGTTGGGTGGCTTGCGGAGTATGAATGTAGATGTAGATGAAGGATAGTAGTGCTGCAAAGACGGGGGCCCTGTGGAAGCCAAGCATGTATTCAGAAAAAGGTTGTTAACCCCCCTGGGGAGTTCGAAAATTGCTGTGAAAAATTGTGAAATGGTGTTCTAGTGCAGTTCCGGGCTGTCGTGGACACAGACGGTTGTTTGTAATCTGGTAAGTAAACATGGTACGCAATTAACAAATGTTAGTTTCTGAAGAGTTAATTGAAATGTGTTCCTTTGAATATTTTATTCGTTATTTCTCTTCTGCGTGTCCAGTTTCCACAAAGTTTAACTGTCCTATAATCACTCGTTTTTCATGGGGGCCCTCTCAAGTAGCGAAAGTTTAATTATAACCACCCTGTATTTGAGAGAGCAAACAAAATGAAACACGTCGGGTGAGGGTTGACAAAAATGATATCAAAATGAAAAGACACGGACTACAATTTGCACTGCTTGGGGAACATTCATTTAGGAAACCTAAACTTCGAAAACTTCACTAGGCTTGTAAACTTTGAAGCTTTAAGCACCATCAAACGTATGAAAGTCTCGTGACACTTTTTAGAAGCGACGACTACAGCTTCTTCCAATTTATCGTTGAAGCAGAGATGGAAGGGAAACGTGGGCGTGTACAGAGGAAAGTTATGTGGTAGCAGCACCTTCCAGATTGGCTCAACGTCCCAGGCGCTGTAACACTGGTTACAGCAGCTAAGAAGAGAGAAAAATATTCCACGATGATAAGAGGACGGCACACGAGGAAGACCATTTTGAAACATCTGTTCAATGGTAAAAGGATACCGGCAAGACAACTTGACAAAAGAAGAGACAAACGGAGAACAAGGTCTAGACTAGAGGCTCGTACAACCCGTTGCGATTCGTTTACATAAATATGACGCGACTGCTCCAGCACTGAAGACAACTGCGATAGCGGAGACTATTTACACTGTTTCGCAAACAAGTGGCCGGAGGCAGCTCTCAGGGCAGAGGAGAGAGAGTCGAAAGCCAGCGGCGCCCCACCGCTGCACACCGGCCGGCCAACTACGTAAACATTTTCTATAATTATCTGTTGGAAGCAGAGGCAAATATAACTGCTCCTCTCATCGCATGCTCTCCGTGATGCCCAGCCATTCACACTTCCGCGGCCGGCTTTCGAGATACACAGTGTCCAGCGGGGAAACATAAAACGCGGAACGGACTGCTGCCGATTTCGGCACCCGAGTTTGAGCAGCTTACAGCCATCTGGAGTCCAAACGGACTAACACGGTTTTGTCGATGTAGGCGTACGAACAGATCGTGTAACTGAATCAGATCAACCACCTGATAGTATAAATTACGATAATGTACACGCTACGGCCGATTAGTGGCATCCAATGAAGCCTATTACAGCACACTAATGTAATGGTTTTAACGATGGGTGTCGTCAGGAGACCTGCTACGCAAACTAATACACAAACGTTTAATAAAAAAAAATCTAGGGTTAATAACTGTATTAGCTATATATAATTACCACAAAATTTGCATGTATTTCTTAGTTAAGGCGCAAGAGGAAATGATCTAACTACGGCGATTTCCAAATGGTATGGGACGCAGTTTGATACGGCAAAGAAACTTGGACACTAAGAAAGAAAGGGGAGAAATATTTGGAAAGCTTAGAAATTTGGCTCTGGAGAAGACTAGAGAAAAGAGAATGTTTGTCACGATAAGATATAATGAAGCCTTCGAAAGAGTGACTGACCTAAAAACATTTCTGAAGCATATTGAAACGAGGAAATCCAACTGGGTCGAACACATACTAAAGAAAAACTAGTTCAAATGGCAACGGAACAATAGAAGAAAACTGAAGAACGAATACCCTACTGACGTATTTAAGGAACGAACATTTCACCAAGACCAGAAGAAAGCATCAAGGAATAGGACATACTGGACGGCAAAGTTCGACCGAAAATTGTTTTTTGACAGTGGTATATTTGTTATAACGTTGTTATTGATGATGATGATGATGGAGAGTAGTGCAAAGCAAATATATGCCCTAGGCAAATGCAATGGTTACATTTTGAAGTACTTTTGATATACAGGGTGTTACAAAAAGGTACGGCCAAACTTTCAGGAAACATTCCTCACACACAAATAAAGAAAAGATGTTATGTGAACATGTGTCCGGAAACGCTTAATTTCCATGTTAGAGCTCATTTTAGTTTCGTCAGTATGTACTGTACTTCCTCGATTCACCGCCAGTTGGCCCAAATGAAGGAAGATAATGTTGACTTCAGTGCTTGTGTTGACATGCGACTCATTGCTCTACAGCACTAGCATCAAGCACATCAGTACGTAGCATCACGAACGTGGTTGCCGGCCTTAGTGGCCGTGCGGTTCTAGGCGCTACAGTCTGGAACCGCGTCACCGCTACGGTCGCAGGTTCGAATCCTGCATCGGGCATGGATGTGTGTGATGGCCTTAGGTTAGTTAGGTTTAAGTAGTTCTAAGTTCTAGGGGACTGATGACCTCAGAAATAAAGTCCCATAGTGCTCAGAGCCATTTTGCACGAACGTGGTTTTGCAGTCAGTGCAATGTTTACAAATGCGGAGTTGGCAGATGCCCATTTGATGTATGGATTAGCACGGGGCAATAGCCGTGGCGCGGTACGTTTGTATCGAGACAGATTTCCAGAACGAAGGTGTCCCGACAGGAAGACGTTCGAAGCAATTGATCGGCGTCTTAGGGACCACGGAACATTCCAGCCTATGACTCGCGACTGGGGAAGACCTAGAACGACGAGGACACCTGCAATGGACGAGGCAATTCTTCGTGCAGTTGACGATAACCCTAATATCAGCGTCAGAGAAGTTGCTGCTGTACAAGGTAACGTTGACCACGTCATTGTATGGAGAGTGCTACGGCAGAACCAGTTGTTTCCGTACCATGTACAGCGTGTGCAGGCACTATCAGCAGCTGATTGGCCTCCACGGGTACACTTCTGCGAATGCTTAATCCAACAATGTGTCAATTCTCATTTCAGTGCAAATGTTCTCTTTACGGATGAGGCTTCATTCCAACGTGATCAAATTGTAAAGTTTCACAATCAACATGTGTGGGCTGACGAGAATCCGCACGCAATTGTACAATAACGTCATCAACACAGATTTTCTGTGAACGTTTTGGCACGCATACTTGGTGATGTCTTCATTGGGCCCCATGTTCTTCCACGTACCCTCAATGGAGCACGTTATCACGATTTCATACGGGATACTCTACCTGTGCTGCTAGAACATGTGCCTTTACAGGTACGACACAACATGTGGTTCATGCACGATGGAGCTCCTGCACATTTCAGTCGAAGTGTTCGTACGCTTCTCAACAACAGATTCGGTGACCGATGGATTGGTAGAGGCGGACCAATTCCGTGGCCTCCACGCTCTCTTGACCTCAACCCTCTTGACTTTCATTTATGGGGGCATTTGAAAGCTCTTGTCTACGCAACCCCGGTACCAAATGTAGAGACTCTTCGTGCTCGTATTGTGGACGGCTGTGATACAATACGCCATTCTCCAGGGCTGCATCAGCGCATCAAGGATTCCATGCGACGGAGGGTGGATGCATGTATCCTCGCTAACGGAGGACATTTTGAACATTTCCTGTAACAACGTGAAGTCACGCTGGTACGTTCTGTTGCTGTGTGTTTCCATTCCATAATTAATGTGATTTGAAGAGAAGTAATAAAATGAGCTCTAACATGGAAAGTAAGCGTTTCCGGACACATGTCCACATAATATATTTCCTTTGTTTGTGTGTGAGGAATGTTTCCTGAAAGTTTGGCCGTACCTTTTTGTAACACCCTGTATATCTAACTTCAGTACTGAAGCTCCCAATTTATGTCCAAAAATTGGCTGCTTATGATAAAAGGGCATCGACGAACAGCGTTTCAGAGAAGTTACGCCTGGAGGAATGATAGGTGCTTCGAGTCCCACGAAAAGTACACTTTTTTCTAATTTTTACATTTTAATCTACATCTATATGGTTAGTCAACAAATCACACTTAAATGCCTGGCAGAGGGTTCATAGAAGCACATTCGCACTAATTCTCTATTATTCCACTCTCGAGCAGCACGCGGAAAAAACAAACACCAGTATCATTCCGTGAGAGCTCTGGTTTCCCTTATTATATTATTATGATCGTTTCTCCCTATTTAGGCTGACGTCAACAAAATATTTTCACATTCGGAGGAGAAAATTGGTGATTGAAATTTCTTGAGAAAATACCGTTGCAACCGAAAAGGCCTTTGTTTTAATGATTTCCACCCCAAATCCTAAATCTTGTGTGACACTCATTCTCTTATTTCTCGTTAATAAACAACGTGCTGCCCTTCTTTGAACTTTCTCGATGTTCTCCGGCAGTCGTATCTGGTAAGGATCCCACACTGCGCAGCGGTACCCCGAAGGAGACGGACAAGCGTAATGCAAGCAGTCTAGTACATCTGTCGCATCTCCTACGTGTCCTGCCAATAAAACGCAATCTTTGATTCGCCTTCACTATAACATTTTCTGTGTGTTCTTTCCAATTTAAGTTGTTCGTAATTGTAATTCCTGGGTATTTAGTTGAATTTACGGGCTTTGGATTTGATTAATTCAGCGTGTAACCCAAGTTTAACGGAAATTTTTAGCAATCATGTGGATGACCTCACACTTTTCAGTATTTAGGGTCAGTCGCATCATACAGATGTCTTCTCTAAATAGTTTTGCAACTGGTTTTCATCTTCTGACGGCTTTTCTAGAGACGGGTGCTCACATTCTCTCCTAAATCGTTTACAGTAGAGCACCGGCAATTCGAGCTAATTGGGGCTGTGGCTCTCTCGAAACACACAAAATTCATATAATACGGAAATATCACTAAATCAATGGATAAATCATGAATAAATGTTTAATGAGATCAATAATGATTAAAAAATAAATAAAAACCAATGTAGTACATACCTGTGTTATATTTACATGTATGAGTACACATTTCTATGTTGCAAAAATAGAAGTTGCATTTTAAAGAAACTATCCACTGTCCTTTGTTTTAAAAGAGAACCCGTTTCTAAGCACCAGTGTCGCGCCATCTTGTAAGCAGCACGGTGTCACTTCGAGTAGGTTCCGCTTGCTGCCCGATATAACGCAATGCCGCATCCGGCGCTGCAAAACCCTCGGTGAGAGTGAGAGTGATCACTGGTACAATTATCTCCAGGCAATTCCTCGTCGTCACTGTCTTCAACGGGTTCACTAAAACATTCCAACAATTGCAAGATCGGTCACTTCAAACTGTTTATAGCTGTTCATCCATTATGAAATATCACTCGCATTCGCCTTTTCACCTTCAGCAAGCTTTTTCGTCAGTACTGCCAATGGTAGATCATCATCGTCTGCAGGTATCTGCTTCATTCCGTAAAATCTGGTTTCAATACTAAATGTCTCTGCCCTAATTTTTTAGAAATTGTTTGATGGTTCCTTCACATTCTGTTTGTAGAAGCGTCAGTACTTTGGAAGGCAAAAACTTTTTCCTCGGGTATCTTTTTGTCTCTGGATCAAAATCTTCGAATAATCACTTCTAAAAATATTTTTGGTGGACATATGTAATAGGCAGTGCAGGAGCAATGATATTTTTTTAAAGCTCTAGGCTTAGCAGACTTACCTATTACCAGCAGTTTAAGTTTATGGTCTTGAATTCGATGAAGAAAAACCTGTTAAGCTTTCTTTAGATTTTTTTTAGCCCTGGGGCAGGCTTTTCTTCTTTTGAGGCTACAGTTTTAGATGGAAACATTTTATAATTTAGGCCTATTTCAACACAGTTATACAGTTGTTCAGGAGTAAGGTATTCTTCTTGTATAATTTTTATTGATTTCCCACAAAATTGTGTAGCAATTTGAGAATCCGCAGAAAGTTTTTCACCGCAAATTTCAAGCTGCTTTATGCCGTAGCGCTTCTTTCGCCTATGCAATCATCCTGAACTTGCAGTAAAATCGACCCCACCTTTCTGTAACTCATTTCTAAAAAAAGTTTGCAGAATAGGTCTTGAAATTGGATTACTTTTTGTCTCTGTTGAGTACACCAAACGAACAGAGCATCACTCGTGTTTTCCATACGCAAATTTCTTCATTGACTTCCGTTCAAATGACAAAACAGAACTCTTGTTTGATGGAACTTCTCAGTTTTGGCTCTGTTTCTACGTCAATCTCCACCTGTCACTTCACCGATTCCAAACTCAGCAGCAAGTTGTTTTTCTTTTTGTTTGTTTCTTTTCCTTCGTGTAGTCTTTTCAAGGCCTCCAGTTTCGCATTCAACGGCATAAACTTTCTTTTACTCCTATCACTCATTGTAATGTACGAATTAAGACATTAAGAAACAAACAGTTACATATGTAGAATACAGTGTACATACATACACTTCAAAATTAACGTGTCACAGGTGGTCTCACTATAGTGGAGATGTTCCTACGCCATCAACTACAGTACATACAACAACGGTCAGCCAATATTGTAAAACGTGTACTATATTATTACTTAGGCGTACCGTATTTTAATGACCACTGTTGCTGTGTAGGTACAACAACACAGGTAACAATAAGGAAGGTATGCACTGTACAACTGATCGTCAGGCGATCCCAATTAGTGAAGGGTCTCCAAAGAAAGAGAAAGCGCACTCCTCGAAACCTAATGGTACATGTCAAGCTGCAATAGAAAGGCATTTACAGTCTGAGACCAAGGTTATTTCCGTGCATTATGAACGAAAACGCAAAATGTGCCAGTTTCAGCTTTATTGTACATGGAAAATTGGAAGAAAGTTAAAACTGTAAACCATACATGTCGACAACGTATGGAAACGGGTTTTTCCTCTACTTTTATGTAAAATTTTAAATTCCTAAAGACCAGCTCGAATTACACGAACCTCGAAATACCGATGCTCCACTGCATATAGACAAGGAACAGCTAAAGGTCTAAACACCACCTTGGAGGAAAGGCAGAAATTACTTCTGTTTTACTCGATAAGCACGCAATTGGATTACCTTTCGCTTGTGAGGAACGGTGCCGAAAGCCTTCTGGAAATCAAGAAATACTTAATCTATTTGAAATTCCTTGTCCTTGTCGATAGCACTCAATAATTCGTGTGAGTAAAGAGCTAGTTGTGTTTCACAAGAACTATGTTTTCGAAGTCCGTATTGAGTATGTGTCAATAGACCGTTCTCTTCGATGTGATTCACAATGTTCGAACACGATATATGTTACAAAACTCTGTTGCATATAGACGTTAATGCTATGGGCCCGTAATTTAGTAGATTACTCCTACTGACTTTCTTGAATACTGGTGTGACCTGTGCAACTTTCCAGTCTTTGGGTACGGACATTTCGTCGACGGAGCGGTTGTATACGATTTTTAAGTATGGGACTATTGCATCCGCATACTCCGAAAGGAACCTAATTGGTATACAGTCTGGACAGGAAAACTTGCTTTTATTAAGTGGTTTATGTTCCTTCACTACTTCGAGGATATCTATTTCTGGGTTACACATGTTGGCAGCTGTTCTTTATTCGATTTCTGGCATATTTACTTCGTCTTCTTTGGTGACGGAATGCTGTGTTTAGTAATTCTGCTTTAGCAAGACTGTAATCGACAATATTTCTATTGTGAGACCTGAGTTTCTCCTGGCGTATACAACTTTCAAATAACTTCCGGGAATTCAGCCACGTAACACTTTCAGCGACCGCCGATATTTCGGCGGGAGAACACCCCGCCATTTTCAAGGCAAACTGCAACGGACAGGCGGCGTACATGCAAATTTAATACCTCGGTTCTCCGACAGAAGCAGGAAAGATAACACACACACACACACTGAACACTAGTGCCACCAAAGATGACCAAAGTCAGAGCTATCGATAGTGAGACTATGAATTCGCAGGTGAGGCAGCATTGACTCTGTTCCTCTGTTTTTTGACAAGGGAGAGAGCCGGATTCCAAACAGAGTTTAAACAGAAACCTCCATCCCTGTTAACAAGGTTGCTCGCTAATTTAATCTCAACTGCCTCCCTAATGACACTGTCCCAATAGCTGGACGTGCATGCCAATATCTCGGTGTTATTATATAACATGGGGTGACCAGTATCCAAGCAATGTTCGGCAATAGCAGATCTATTTGGCTGCTGTAATCGTGTGTGCCGTTTATGCTCAGTACATCTGTCCTCCACGGTCCTGATAGTTTGACCAATATATGCCATGCCGCAGCTACAAGAAATACGATATACACCCGCCTTACGCAGTCCAAGATCATCCTTAACGGAACTCAAAAGTGCTCTAATTTTAGATGGAGGTCGGAAAACACATTTCACATCGTATTTCCGTAAAATACGACCGATCTTATTGGACGTGTTTCCTACGTAAGGCAAAAAGGCAGTAGACTTAGGTGTTGACTCAGAATTATCATCAATCACCCGATGTACAGATGGTCGATAGCGCAACGCACGTTCAATCTGTCTATCACTATAACCATTTTGACGAAATGTAACTTCAAGATGGGACAGCTCAGCTGGCAAAGTCTCAGCGTCAGAAACGACATGTGCCCTGTGTACCAAGGTACGAAGTACCCCTTCACGCTGAGCCGAATGGCTATTAGTTTGTAAGTACAAGTCGGTGTGAGTACGTTTCCTGTAGACTGCATGTCCCAATGATCCATCATCCTTCCTCCTAACCAACACGTCGATAAAGGGAAGGCAACCATCCTCTTCCACCTCCATCGTAAAACGAATGTTCGGGTGGATCGAGTTCAGATGTTCTAGAAAGACATTCAAATTCTCCCTACATCAATGGCATACGCCAGATGATATGCAGACAGACAACTATCCGAAAAATGATCATCTCGTTGTTGTCAGATCGAACTATTGGCGTGTAAAAGGTATTAAAGTTAGCCTCATTTTTGAAACTGTAATATAACTAGTTTTCAAGAGTTCGAAATATATTGGAGACCTTACGACTGTAGTGAACTAGTGTATAAGCAATAAGTTTATAACCTTTGTATTGTCGGAATTAGCCAGCAAGCGAAGTTAGAACGAACGTAATATTTCTACGGAAACATATTTTAAATTCAATATTACATATACATTTATCAAATCTTTGGTTAGTTTATCATAGAATATCGAAAAGTATATCATTACGTCATGTCAACCAAAGCAGAACTGCCGTCTGTAACAAAATATCTTAATACTAAATTACCACGAAAATAAGCCGAAGAGAATCGTTCACGTAATATATTCTTCATGCTATATACTGGTGACAGAACAATCGACTACCGATATAGACATAAAATTTGACCTGATCTTTGCTTCCGACCATGGGACTAATTATGCATGTGTGGTAAAATTCTAGAAAAGCTTAAGTTATTTATTGATAATGAGGTGGTATTTCGCATCCAGCACCCGACGTGCGATTAACTGCAATGTCACTGACGGTGGCTGACTCGTCGACTTTCACACTCCACCTTTCTTTATCAACGTAACGTTCAAACCAATATTCATTTCAGTGAACAGCTCACTCTAACCACAAAAAGACAGCAGGACTGCGTACAGTAAAAAGCAATCTATCTTGTTGGACTGAACATCACTGTTGGACGCTCCTATAGGAGGTGGGTATCAGTAGCAATTTGTAACAGACACTACGAACATGTTGAGCTCCAAAAACGTAACAAACTAACGTGAAACGAACTTGAAGATACCGTATAACAAAACTCCGCTAAAAAGCTAAAGCACGTACCATGCTAACGTAAATTTAAACGAGAACAGGAATTCATACTGATTATCGTTGTTATGCAATTACAAGTGAGCTACTGCTAGAACTTCTAGAAACATGCCGGAAATTACCCCTCAACGAGCGGGCGAAGTTGCAGGGATTGGATAACTCGGTACACGGGTGCCGTCTAATCTCTGGCGCGCTTTCCGCGCTGTGGCAAAAATCAATGATCGGACTTCTCGTTCGACTGAACTTTGGAGAGCTGTTTGCTGCCGAGCGGGTCGAGTCGAGTTGCCTGCTAACGACTGGGGCCGCGCCGCCACAGCCACGCCAGGTCTTCCAAACACTAGCTACGAAATCTTAGCAGAGGTAACCGAACGTACATGGCAAGACCTCGACAATTTCGGAAAAATAGTGGATGACTATCACAAAAGTTGGAATTTTATAGTTTTTTAGGGAACGAACACGGAACGCGTATTCGAATTATTTTCTCTTTTCATTGTGGTTTTATACTACCTATAAAACACCATAAATATTATGTTCTATGTTACAAGGAGCGGTTCATTCTAATTACAAGCTCATAAATATTAATGGCATTAACGAAAGGCATCGGTTACACGCTCAAAGAATATTCCAACATTAAGTTATGAAGATCGCGAAAAACTTTTGAGTTCGCCTTTTGCATAAAGTATTCTAGATGAACACGTAACCTAAGTACAAAGTTCTGTACGTGAGGCCGCCGATATTGTCACATGAGTTCGCTTATTATATTATCAGTAATTGACGAAGAAGGTATTAAACATTATCTAACAGTACAAACATCATCATAACCAATCTAACTAATTAAGCTTCCGCGAGAAGACCAAATTACCGGGGCGCAGATATTCGCCTCATTCCTTCAAAACGTACCTATTACACTTACCACCGTGAAAATAAACTTTTCCACTTACGTGTTGTCACTGCACATCACAATTTTTCAAAACAAACCTAATGATGATGGTTTCTCTCTTTATGATACGGCAGTGCAGGACTGGCAAGTATTTCAGCAACAGAACTTCCGCAACTCACCCTCGACTCTACAGCAGAAAACTTCAGTTTGTAAGCGCTGATCGAACATCACTGCTACAGGAATGCCATTTGCGTTTTAAACCGCTAAGCCAATGTCGTCACTCTTGTCGTTTGTCGCAACCCCAGCACGAATGTGCCCTCCCTTACTAAAAGTGGTTTTATTTTACGTGGAACACAAGGGCGAGACGGAGAGAAAGAAAGATAAATGTGTGTATTTTACAGAACTACTGAGTTTCCAAAACTGCGGTCAATCCTGGTTATTGAAAATGGGCTGAAAACTTTTCAATTTTGCCTCCTCCTTCGCATTTTTGTTTATCCGTTAGAATCGGCATAACCACTCAGCTACACATCTTTGCCGTCACGTCCTGTAAATGAAGAGCAACCGTGTTCAAAGATCTGGCGAGTCAGCACACCCATGTACCATTATGTCTCCCGACACCGTAACACCTGGGCCACTAATACGATCACGTTCGACTGTATTCCTGGGTGCATTAGGTGTTCCCACCTCACCATACGAGGGTACGTCGAGAACCACTACGGCAGGCGACGACACGACAGTCCCCGCTCGATCGTAGGTATACGGTCCTGTCACCGGCGCTAACGGTACGGCCCACGTGCGGCTGCCAACGGCAGACAACCTACTGGTCGGCTGCCGAGGAGGCCCGTCCCATACAGTAAAAACTGAAACTGCATTCCTTGCAATTCTGTTAAATGTGGCTGTAATTACACCCCTTTAACTGTAACATCGAGCATGGATTTAAGTGTCAGGAAGTCGTTTCTGAGAGTATTTGTATGGAGAGTAGCCGTGTATGGATGTGAAACATGGACGATAAATAGTTCAGACAAGAAGAGAATAGAAGCTTTCGAAATGTGGTGCTGCAGAAGAATGCTGAAGATTACATGGGTAGATCACGTAACTAATGAGGAGGTATTGGTTCAAATGGCTCTGAGCACTATGGGACTTAAACTGCTGAGGTCACCAGTCCCCTAGAACTTAGAACTACTTAAACCTAGCTAACCTAAGGACATCACATACATCCATGCCCGAGGCAGGATTCGAACCTGCGACCGTAGCGGTCACGCGGCTCCAGACTGTAGCGCCTAGAACCGCTCGGCCACCCCGGCCGGCGAGGAGGTATTGAATAGAATTGGGGAGGAGTTTGTGGCACAACTTGACTAGAAGAAGGGACCGGTTGGTAGGACATGTTCTCGGGCATCAAGGGATCACCAATTTAGTATTAGAAGGCAGCGTGGAGGGTAAAAATCGTAGAGGGAGACCAAGAGATGAATACACTAAGCAGATTCCGAAGGATGTAGGTTGCAGTAAGTACTGGGAGATCAAGAAGCTTGCACAGGATAGTGTAGCATGGAGAGCTGCATCAAACCAGTATCAGGACTGAAGACAACAACAACAACAACCTGTAACATAACGTTGCGGTCATCTGCTGCTGCAGTTGATCGTGGTCGACCACCTCCACAAAGGAGGCTGCTCACATATAACCTGCACTTTCCCTCTCAGCGTACTGTCGAAGTGTTTGGGGCCCATACCGAACAGCACTGACACGGGGATATTTAACATATACCACGAAGAGCTGCATGAATATTCACAAATTTGTTTGACTCACGAGAGAGCTTCTCGGAAATTGAAAAACCTGAATTGAGACACACTTCAAGTAGACAATAGGTATCTCACAAAAGTCTAATCACAAAATTTCAAGATCCAGTATTAAACAAAGAACGCACACAAATTCTTCATACACTCGTCGTTCCAATACCGTCCTTCAAGAGAAAATTAGACCTCGTACAACGCGTACAGAGGCATTTAAACAGTCATTCGTCTCGAACTCCATACGCGACTGGAACGGGAAGAAACCCTAACATGTGGTACCAGAGTCAGTAACTTCACAGAGGTCTGACGAGTATATACGTAGATACAGATTCAAGCAGTGCATGCTATCACAGCTTAGCAGAGTCCGCCCACGACAGCTGAGTTGTCAGCGCGACAGAGTGTCAATCCTAAGGGCTCGGGTTCCATTCCCGGCTGGGTCGGGGATTTTCTCCGCTCACGGACTGGGTGTTGTGATGTCCTCATCATCATCATTTCATCCCCATCGACGCGCAAGTCGCCGAAGTGGCGTCAAATCGAAAGACTTGCACCTGCCGAACGGTCTACCCGACGGGAGGCCCTACTCACAAGACATTTACATCTGCCTCTTAGCAGAAACAATGAACGTCCAAACGGAAGTTGTACAAATCTGATGACTTGAAGCGACGTTTCTCACAAGTGAAAATGACACACATGAAACATCGTCCCTGGTGGTGCCGGGAAAAAGCACGCCACCGTACCTGTGCACTAATAACACTCGCAAAGTACGCATCTGTGGTTTTGATTTGTTGTCACCTATGTAATTGGTCGATACATATCGACACCTCCACACTGAAACTAGTAAACTACATACAGAAGTAGCAGCAGTACGCCATCCGTGGACTTGCACTGCGTATCAGATCAGATCAACACAACATTTCCAACAATTACCTGCACCGCAACATTTCGAGTATGCCCGTAAATTGCATGACTACTTAGACACCAGATTTGCAAGTGACTACAAAGACGCTCTGGACCATTACACAGAACTCTACGATCTCTAGACGCAACATGTAATTTCTGGTAATTATGAAGACTGAATTGCGTCCCTGTCGCTGGAAGGATCACAATAACTACAAACAAGAAAGATGGAAGTTTAACCTCCCGTCGGCACCGAGATCGTTACAGACGGAGCGCAATATCGGAAATGGTGGGTTACGGAATTCGGGCGCGTCATCTACAGCAACGATTCCAACATTTAGATGGTCCATATTGTCTGGCCTGGAGAAGGTTTGAACCACGTTCCTCCCGATTGCGCATCCAGTGCCTTCACCCCTAGGTTTTTCTTCATCCTCACAGGATTTTCTAGGACAAGAATCAACTATAAAAAAAATACAAAAAAATTGCCCTTGATGATTAGAAAATTCCGAGCGTTGCTAACTGCATAATATTTCGAGCTTGTTAATTGAGGCACCGCAACTGAATGCGTAGCGTTTATGTCTTATAATCGTAAGTCGCCGCTTCGATTCTCGCTTGTAGCAACTTTGTTTTATTTAATCTGAATCCTCCATTTATCATTGAATAGAATGGTAATTTTATAATGATGATCGATATTTGTTAATTAAGATTTTTAATTATTAATCGGATTAACAAAAAAAATTGATACAGACATGCGAAATGTCTTCTCGTCTAACAAAAAAATTATATACGCCAATAGTAAGGTTCAATGTCTAGCTAAAAATCTTTAGTTTATTTTTCATGTTATTTTTCCCATTTTTTGCACGAAATTTTAATTTACTATTAATACTAGCATTTTCATGTAATTAGGAATTGAATATAGAAATATTTTATTCAAATATATGATCAATATTCGTTAATTCTATTTCATCATAAATATAGAATGTGGCACTGTCAATCTTCAATCTGATTGGAGTACTTGCGGATTCTCTACGTGGCACACACTCTGAACATGATGAAAACGTAATTCGGGGAATGAAAACGTGGCTACGACAACAGGATAAGAACTTTCACCCAGGGGGAATACAGGCTATTATACAACTATGGCGTAACGCCACAGGAAGTGATGGCGACTATCTTGAAAAATAGTTTCAGTCAACAATTATTTTGCAAGTACTGTCACCAGATTCTAACTCTTAAAAATAAATATGTTATGAGAAAAAAACGTGCGGCATTATTTATTAAACGATGCTCGCACGTCTGTTTCGTCACGGAGCGAGCGAAATGCTGCGCCTTTTGTGGCAGAGAGGTTAGCCCGTGCGCTAAGGCGCCTCGCGCCTGCGAGCTCCCGCTATTAATTTGAACGGAGCAGAAAAGAAAGCGCCGCCGCCCGCTGACGTCAGACGCGTGATTAATGCTCTCGGTCCAGCATCCCTTCTCCACCCTTTACAGCCAGAGCGAGCTCCTCTCAGATTCTCACCTTCTATTCGGCATTCTCCGCTACCGGTATCATCCTAACAATCCGTCACGCTATTCTGTTGTGACGTCCCTTCTGCACCCGGTTTCCCCTCCGTTTCGCCCCCCCCCCCCCCCCCCGATAATGGTTTCTGGCTCCATGAGCAGTTTCAGCACAAATGCGTCAATGATATGCAGTGTTGTACCAAACAGTATCTATCATTTCTGGAGCCTCGAACCACAAAATGTATTCCCTCGTTTCAGATCTCAGTTGCGCAAAGATGTAACTGACGCATGACGCCATGTAATGGAGTTACGGTACATCTACATGATTACTCTGCAATTCACATTTAAGTGCTTGGCAGAGGGTTCATCGAACCACAATCATACTATCTTTCTACCATTCCACTCCCGAACAGCGCGCGGGAAAAACGAACACCTAAACCTTTCTGTTCGAGCTCTGATTTCTCTTATTTTATTTTGATGATCATCCTACCTACGTAGGTTGGGCTCAACAAAATATTTTCGCATGCGGAAGAGAAAGTTGGCAACTGTAATTTCGTAAATAGATCTCGCCGCGACGAAAAACGTCTTTGCTTTAATGACTTCCATCCCAACTCGCGTATCATATCTGCCACACTCTCTCCCCTATTACGTGATAATACAGAGCGAGCTGCTCTTTTTTGCACCCATTCGATGTCCTCCGTCAATCCCACCTGGTAAGCATCCCACACCGCGCAGCAATATTCTAACAGAGGACGGACGAGTGTAGTGTAAGCTGTCTCTTTAGTGGACTTGTTGCATCTTCTAAGTGTCCGGCCAATGAAACGCAACCTTTGGCTCGCCTTCCCCACAATATTATCTATGTGGTCCTTCCAACTGAAGTTGTTCGTAATTTTAACACCCAGGTACTTAGTTGAATTGACAGCCTTGAGAATTGTATTATTTATCGAGTAATCGAATTCCAACGGATTTCTTTTGGTACTCATGTGGATCACCTCACACTTTTCGTTATTTAGCGTCAACTGCCACCTGCCACACCATACAGCAAGCTTTTCTAAATCGCTTTGCAACTGATACTGGTCTTCGGTTGACCTTACTAGACAGTAAATTACAGTATCATCTGCGAACAACCTAAGAGAACTGCTCAGACTGTCACCCAGGCCATTTATACAGATCAGGAACAGCAGAGGTCCCAGGACGCTTCCCTGAGGAACACCTGATATCACTTCAGTTTTACTCGATGATTTGCCGTCTATTACTACGAACTGCGACCTTCCTGACAAGAAATCACGAATCCAGTCGCACAACTGAGACGATACCCCATAGGCCCGCAGCTCGATTAGAAGTCGCTTGTGAGGAACGGTGTCAAAAGCTTTCCGGAAATCCAGAAATACGGAATCAACCTGAGATCCCCTGTCGATAGCGGCCATTACTTCGTGCGAATAAAGAGCTAGCTGCGTTGCACAAGAACAATGTTTTCTGAAACCATGCTGATTACGTATCAATAGATCGTTCCCTTCGAGGTGATTCATAATGTTTGAATACAGTATATGCTCCAAAACCCTGCTGCAAACCGACGTCAATGATATAGGTCTGTAGTTCGATGGATTACTCCTACTACCCTTCTTAAACACTGGTGCGACCTGCGCAATTTTCCAATCTGTAGGTACAGATCTATCGGTGAGCGAGCGGTTGTATATGAGTGCTAAGTAGGGAGCTATTGTATCAGCGTATTCTGAAAGGAACCTAATCGGTATACAATCTGGACCTGAAGACTTGCCCGTATCAAGCGATTTGAGTTGCTTCGCAACCCCTAAGGTATCTACTTCTAAGAAACTCATGCTATCAGCTGTTCGTGTTTCAAATTCTGGAATATTCCATTCATCTTCCCTGGTGAAGGAATTTCGGAAAACTGCGTTCAATAACTCCGCTTTAGCGACACAGTCGTTGGTAACAGTACCATCGGCACTGCACAGCGAAGGTATTGACTGCGTCTTGCCGCTTGTGTACTTTACATACGACCAGAATTTCTTCGGATTTTTTACCAAATTTCGAGAGAATGTTTCGTTGTGGAACCTATTAAAGGCATCTCGCATTGAAGTCCGTGCCAAATTTCGCGCGTCTGTAAATTTTAGCCAATCTTCGGGATTTCGCGTTCTTCTGAACTTCGCATGCTTTTTCCGTTGCCTCTGCAACAACGTTCGGACCTGTTTTGTGTACCATGGGGGATCAGTTCCATCTCTTACCAATTTATGAGGTATGAATCTCTCAATTGCTGTTGCTACTATATCTTTGTATTTGAGCCACATCTCGTCTACATTTGCATAGTCAGTTCGGAAGGAATGGAGATTGTCTCTTAGGAAGGCTTCTAGTGACACTTTATCCGCTTTTCTAAATAATATTATTTTGCGTTTGTTTCTGGTGGGTTTGGAAGAAACGGTATTGAGCCTAGCTACAACGACCCTGTGATCACTAATCCCTGTATCAGTCATGATGCTCTCTATTAGCTCTGGATTGTTTGTGGCTAAGAGGTCAAGTGTGATTTCGCAACCATTTACAATTCGGGTGGGCTCGTGGACTAACTGCTCGAAATAATTTTCGGAGAAAGCATTTAGGACAATCTCGGAAGATGTTTTCTGCCTACCACCAGTTTTGAACAAGTATTTTTGCCAACATATAGAGGGAAGGTTGAAGTCCCCACCAACTATAACCGTGTGAGTGGGGTATTTATTTGTTACGAGACTAAAATTTTCTCTGAACTGTTCAGCAACTATATCATCGGAGTCTGAGGGTCGGTAGAAGGAGCCAATTATTAACTTAGTTCGGCTGTTAAGTATAACCTCCACCCATACCAATTCGCACGGAGTATCTACTTCGACTTCATTACAAGATAAACCACTACTGACAGGCACAAACACTCCACCACCAATTCTGCCTAATATATCTTTCCTGAACACCGTCTGAGACTTCGTAAAAATTTCTGCGGAACTTATTTCAGGGTTTAGCCAGCTTTCTGTACCTATAACGATTTCAGCTTCTGTGCTTTCTATTAGCGCTTGAAGCTCAGGGACTTTCCCAGCACAACTACAACAATTTACAACTACAATTCCGACTGTTCCTTGATCCAAGCACGTCCTGTATTTGCCATGCACCCTTTGAGATTGCAGCCCATCCCGTACTTTCCCGAGGCCTTCTAAACTAAAAAACCGCCCAGTCCACGCCACACAGCCTCCGCTACCCGTGTAGCCGCCAGCTGAGTGTAGTGAACTCCTGACCTATTCGGCGGAACCCGAAACCCCACCACCCTATGGCGCAAGTCAAGGAATCTGCATCCAACACGGTCGCAAAACCGTCTGAGCCTCTGATTCAGACCCTCCACCCGGCTCTGCACCAAAGGTATGGACAACAGACGGCACTCCGAGTATACATGTCGTTAAAAATTGTGCCAGCTGAATAGTCTAGCAGCCTGATTGCATGCCGTCATAGAAAATGGAGGGATTATCTCGGTTCAGCGTGCCAAAGCTCATATTTCCATTCTCTGTTTATTACCTTAATGTAATTCAGTGTCTTCACAATCGCAGTGGAAAACCTCTCAATCATAAGCTATCACCAAACAGTTAAAACTTTATTTTAGTATCAATTTTTGAAGAACAGCTCAGTAACGAGATAGAGCTGAATCACTTTTGTTATCGGCTGAGCGCCCAGCGATGTGGTTCGTGCTATCCAAGTGGCCAAACAGTACTGCCCTCATTGTCACTAGACGGGCCCCACAGCTCAGTCAGATGGGTTTCAGTGGGCGCCTACAACAGCACCACTGAGAACAAATCTGAGAGCAACTGAGCTTAGGGTGCGTAATTCGATTTCTGAAACAGTTGACATATTTAACGATGCTTACGTATCATAGTTACGAATGAGATGCATGATCAGTTACTTCACGCCTGACTTCTGTAGGCATACGTTGTATCACAAAATTCCTGTGATCTGTTTTCAGCTTCATCTGATAAAATGAGAAATAAAAAGGCCGATGGCATCCCAAAAAAGTTCCGGATTTTGATTTTAGTAGCAGTTAGCCTTAGCCGATTTATTAGTAGTTCCGTTGCAGTCTCACAGAAAGAGAAGCGGACACTCTTTCTACGTGCTACCCCTGCGCTTAGACGAGAACATCACTTGAGAACGTTAGGGTGGTGGACATTTGCGGGATTCCAGTGTTTTAATTTGATGCGTCGAGACAAAACTACACACCTCGCACGTCCTGCTACTGAGATACAAAGGGAGACAGTTCGTGCCATCTGCGGTATCATAGAGGAGGGATCCGCACTCTAATGACTGACTAACGTCATATTCAGTAGGGACGACTGCGCATAACATAAACACACAGGCGTTTAGCGGAAGATAGCCTCAAACGCTTTGTAGAAGTGGGCAAAATCGTTATTTTTCAAGAATGATTTTCTCTCGTGATTTGTCAGCTGGGAGGAGTGGACTTTCTAAATTGAAATTTTTTTTCCGCAGGAGGGAGAGACGAAAAACATTTTCGCACTGGACCTTAATGATGATGTTTTATACTTAATTCTGAGCATCAGCTTAATACGGAGCCAACGAGCGTAGTTTGTATGTCGTGTTCGACGCTGAATTCCCATCTCTGAGGAGAAGGAAGTTGTGCTGCTACCTGCGCCGCCCCAATAACTGTTTTAGCGTACGTTTTCGTTGTTGTTGTTGCCTTCAGGCCTGAGACTGGTTTGATGCAGCTCTCCATGCTGCTCTATCCTGTGAAAGCTTCTTCATCTCCCAGTACTTACTGCAACCTACATCCTTCAGAATCTGCTTAGTGTATTCATCTCTTGGTCTCCCTCTACGATTTTTACCCTCCACGCTGCCCTCCAATGGTAAATTTGTGATCCCTTGATGCCTCAGAACATGTCCTACCAACCGGTCCCTCCTTCTTGTCAAGTTCTGCCACAAACTCCTCTTCTCCCCAATTCTATTCAATACCTCCTCTTTAGTTATGTGATCTACCCATCTAATCTTCAGCATTCTTCTGTAGCACCACATTCCAAAAGCTTCCATTCTCTTCCTGTCCAAACTATTTATCGTCCATGTTTCAACTCCATACATGGCTACACTCCATACAAATACTTTCAGAAACGACTTCCTGACACTTAAATCTATACTCGATGTTAACAAATTTCTCTTCTTCATAAACGCTTTCCTTGCCATTGCCAGTCTACATTTTATATCTTCTCTACTTCGAGCATCATCAGTTATTTTGCTCCCCAAATAGCAAAACTCATTTACTACTTTAAGTGTCTCATTTCCTAATCTAATTCCCTCAGCAACACCCGACTTAATTCCACTACATTCCATTATCCTCGTTTTGCTTTTGTAGATGTTCATCTTGTATCCTCCTTTCAAGACACTGTCCATTCCGTTCAACTGCTCTTCCAAGTCATTTGCTGTCTCTGACAGAATTACAATGTCATCGGCGAACCTCAAAGCTTTTATTTCTTCTCCATGGATTTTAATACCTACACCGAATTTTTGTTTTGTTTCCTTTACTGCTTGCTCAATATACAGATTGAATAACATCGGGGAGAGTCTACAACCCTGTCTCACTCCTTTCCCAACCACTGCTTCCCTTTCATGTCCCTTGACTCTTGTAACTGCCATCTGGTTTCTGTACAAATTGTAAATAGCCTTTCGCTCCCTGTATTTTACCCCTGCCACCTTTAGAATTTGAAAGAGAGTATTCCAGTCAACATTATCAAAAGCTTTCTCTAAGTCTACAAATGCTAGAAATGTAGGTTTGCCTTTCCTTAATCTATTTTCTAAGATAAGTCGTAGGGTCAGTATTGCCTCACGTGTTCCTACATTTCTACGGAATCCAAACTGATCTTCCCCGAGGTCGGCTTCTACCAGTTTTTCCATTCGTCTGTAAATATTCGCGTTAATATTTTGCAGCTGTGACTTATTAAACTGATAGTTCACTAATTTTCACATCCGTCAACACCTGCTTTCTTTGGGATTGGAATTATTATATTCATCTTGAAGTCTGAAGGTATTTCGCCTGTCTCATACATCTTGCTCACCAGATGGTAGAGTTTTGTCATGGATGGCTCTCCCGAGGCCGTCAGTAGTTCCAATGGAATGTTGTCTATTCCCGGGGCCTTGTTTCGACTCAGGTCTTTCAGTGCTCTGTCAAACTCTTCACGCAGTATCGTATCTCCCATTTCATCTTCGTCTACATCCTCTTCCATTTCCATAATATTGTCCTCAAGTACATCGCACTTGTATAGACCCTCTATATACTCCTTCCACCTTTCTGCTTTCCCTTCTTTGCCTAGAACTGGGTTTCCATCTGAGCTCTTGATGTTCATACAAGTGGTTCTCCTTTCTCCAAAGGTCTCTTCAATTTTACTGTAGGCAGTATCTATCTTACCCCTAGTGAGATAAGTCTCTACATCCTTACATTTGTCCTCTAGCCATCCCTGCTTAGCCATTTTGCACTTCCTGTCGATCTCATTTTTGAGACGTTTGTATTCCTTTTTGCCTGCTTTATTTACTGCGTTTTTATGTTTTCTCCTTTCATCAATTAAATTCAATATTTCTTCTGTTACCCAAGGATTTCTACTAGCCATCGTCTTTTTACCTACTTGATCCTCTGCTGCCTTCACTACTTCATTCTTGCAATTTAAAACCTGGTGCCTAAATCTCTATTATATAATCTATCTGATACCTTGTAGTATCTCGTTTTCGTTAAAAATACTAAACCGTAGCACCATGAAAGAAAACACAGTTTGTTAACAGCGCAGTGCTACTACTCGTCCGAATTACTCAAATGTTTGTCAATTCTGCAGCACGTAGCCGAGATAGACCACAACGCACGCAGATAGCACCCGTTTTCCACAACGGTGCGAACAAGATGTGGCAGGCTACACTCTTCCCTGCATCATTTGGTCCCCCATTTCCGCGGGTGCCTCTGTGCACGGCGTAGCTCAGATTAGCTCTTTGTTACAGCCCTCCCTCGTTGCTCCACTTTGATATCGGGCTAGCTTCGAACTCCATTTCAACTGTTCGCAGCACTGTCAGCAGGAAGCCATGCTGTAAGCGAAAAGTGGAAACAGGTGGCGGTCCAAAATAATATGTTCCACAAGTCACTGAGGACAATTAGGATAATCACTACGTAATTATATGATCGCAGAAGAGGTATAAAATAAAAGTGAACTGATATAGAACAAACTTCGACGAAGCATAGAACCCTGAAGTCATAAAGCTGTGCGGGCTGAAACTCGCATCTAATTAGAAAAGATCATAAAGAACAGTGGTAAAGGAAATACTCACCTGTGCCATTAAATTAATTTATTCACAACAGTACAAGCTTCAGAAGGTTAACTTTTACCGTTAAGTGTATTAAGGAGAACAATTAAACTATTCCTGTAACTGCATAACCAATACACAGGGTGAGCACAAAGTCTTGCCCTGATTGTAACAATTTATCACAGAATAACCGTTTGACATAATAATTTACATTTGATGCCGTTGCATAGGTTAGCGTTACTAGTTTTTTTGTTTTAAGACCACTTACGTTAGTAAACCTCAACATGTGCTCCCTTGGTAGCTAGGAGAATGTAGAGGCGGTATTCCAGTTCCCGTCAGGTGTTTCGTAACATGTGTTCTGTCACAGTACCCACAGCAACTTGTATCCTTTCCTTCACCCAGGAAATAACGCACTATCAAAGTTCCACAGTTAGAAGAATATCAATCATGGATAATTTAATTTTCCAGCAAGGTGGAGCACCCCTCCCCCCCCCCCCCCCCCCCCCCCCCGGCCCCTGGGCTTTGAATAGTGCGTGATTTCCTGGATGAAACATTTCCGGATAGGTGGATTGGAAGGAACGGTCCAACACCCTGGCCACCCCCCTCACCAGACATAACACCCCTCGACTTTTTTTTCTGGGGCTATATCAAGAACAGTCTTCGTCAAACCAGTTGCTGGTGTCGACGAACTGAAGGCTAGGGTACAAGCTGCTGTGGGTACTGTGACACAGTTACGAAACTCCTGACAAACTGGAATACCGCCTCGACATTCTCCGAGCTACCAAGGGAGCATATGTTGAAGTTTACTAACGTAAGTGGTCTTAAAACAGTCGACCAATCTAAGCATGACACAAAGAAGTGAAAGGTAAAACCATCCACAACCCGAAAGTTGGTTTGAACATACCAGAGTTTTACTAGGCGTCGGCCTACTCCAGGTGGCATGGCTCTGTTTTCTTCCAACCGTGAACAGACTAACAAGTTATAGGTTGACCTACAATACGGCGTGGACTCTGAACGACGGTGTAGCTTGGCATTTCTCACACTACCACAGCAGTGCCTCAATGAAAGAAGAGACAAAAGCTCGGACCGAGTAAACATTAGACCCTTTAGTCCACTCAGCCGCCAAGGATCATATCCTCTCGAACATTACCACTCCTCTCCTCGCACAAGTTATTGCAACTGAAGTCCGCCCCCGGTAGCTGAGTGGTCAGCGCGACAGACTGTCAATCCAAAGGGTCCGGGTTCGATTCCCGGCTGAGTCGGAGATTTTCTCCGCTCAGGGACTGGGTGTGATGTTGTCCTAATCATCATCATTTCATCCCCATCGACGCGCAAGTCGCCGAAATGGCGTCAAATCGAAAGACTTGCACCAGGCGAACGGTCTACCCGACGGGAGGCCCTCGTCACACGACATTTCATTGCAACTGAAATCTGGCTCTCAACTATCTCAGAACTGTGCAATGCGAATGTGACGTATGCGAGAGAGTACCTCGACTAAAGGGTTTCGCTCTAGCGTAATAAATTCCTTTCACACTAATAGGACACGTGTTACTGCATCGGAGAGTAGCTACGATGATGCTAGAGAGCCACAATGGACAAAAAATGGATGGAAATACGGAGATTAGAAGATTCTGCCTGACTTTTAACAGTGTACGGGAAATTACGCGATGCACAGATGATGACAAAGGGCATCGAGTGGTTATGTACCATTTTTCACGCTAACCAATATTTACTTATCCTTTATTGTCTAATAACTATGCAGGGGTGTGTTGGGACCGCTTTCAATTAATGTCCAAACTTCACTGTAGTGCCAATTTATCCACTAATTTTGCATCCAGCCAATTATGACGCTAAAACATATAGATCCCGCACGTGGCATATCCTGACGGGCCAGGGTCCGTATCCAGAACACCTGTCATCCGAACACCCAGATGACAGATACACAAACATACGACACCATAATGAGAATTTTTCTGCAGGGCAGGGTGGCGAAAAAACAACTGTGGTCACAAGCGCCCATTTTATAACCTGAGAACACTAATAAGGAAAAAAGTTAAAAAGTGACTACAAGTTAAGGAAACTTGCCAGTGAATGGCTGGAAAAACAGTAATAACTTTCATAAAGTTTATGAGGGTCTAACTACATAATGTGAGCTCCTACATAATGTGAACTCTGAATATATAGAAATTTTGGGACAATGTAAGTGTTTTCAGGATGAAGATTTTGGTATAAGAACAATCAGAATATAAGAACAATCAGAATAGCTTCGATATAAGCTTTATTATATAAGCACTTACGTCGGTCGGTAATTTAAAATTTTTCCTGCCAGACTATAGACTTTTAATTTTGGGAAATGCACCTCCGCTGCGCTCCCCATACCAGCTGCCCCGTTATAACGGGACAAGTGCAAACAAGTGACAGTGAGATAATCGCATAAATTAGACACATCGCGAACGCATAAATTACCCTAACTCCTCGCTGCCTTCACTTACAAGCTTCAAACTTTGAAACCGCCAAACGACCACCGACCTTAGTACGTGATATCAATTTTAACTTGATACACGCTTACTTTCCCAGGGATAAACGCTCACAAAAACGAAATAAAACAACCGAAAAACGGATTAAAGGAACTCAGAGGAAAGCCGGTTTTTCGTCTTATGTAATTACAAATTAAACACTTTCCGTTACTTTCCTTCAATTGTACTGTGAGACCTTGTTTCTTTCCGCCTCTCACACTTCTAGGTCAACGCAAATAATAATGACGCCATTTGACATCTGACCGCAGCGGAAACACGGTCGTTGCCGCATACCAACATATATTTAAATTTGTTTTTAAAGATGTTCTCGATGTTCGAATCGATTCATTTGACTACCATTTTGTTCACAAAACTCTAAATATTGATTTAAGACGGAAAGAAAATCGAATTTTTAAGCAGATCACTAGCAAGTGACCTTAAGCCCAATCGATGGAAGGAAACAAAGCTAAAAATAAGAACTTTCTCTTCGAGAAAGATCCACAAAATACGCCGTACAGCCCGCGGCGTCGTTCGCTTAAACGGTCGATAACTCAAGACGTCAAACACACGCGAGAAAGAAGCTGTTAAAAAAAAAAGGGGGGGGGGGCATTTGGTCAGAAAATGGCGAACCGTCAAAAGTTGACGACAATGAGCACAAGGTGGTGGGGGATCACCACCTAAAAATAACAACGGTTAAAACGACAGTGCCCAATACGCAACCAAGCTAAAATGATCTTCTCACGGCGAAGGGGCCGAGAGTTGTCAGCCAATCCGCTGGGAGGGGTTTAATTCCCCAGAGCTCGCTCCCGTGAAGATGCAGAAGTGACACCACCTGCCACCACACGGCAGCGCGCAGATCATACGAAGGAACAGAGGAGCTGGCATGCCGAGGCAGCAACGTCAGACCGAGGTGACCAGGAACCTTCAACATCACGGTGGCTCCCTCAACAGCGAGCAAGTGGGAGATTTCTTGGACCCGTTTCACTAAGAGATGGACTGTGTACAGCACAGGCTGGGTGTTGTGTGCTGTCCTTAGGTTAGTTAGGTTTAAGTAGTTCTAAGTTCTAGGGGACTGATGACCATAGATGTTAAGTCCCATAGTGCTCAGAGCCATTTGAACCATTTGTACAGCACACATAGGCTCTGAAGGGTACTGAGAGAATCGGAGGATACGACACAGTTGGAAAGTCTGTGTCGCCGGCTGTACTGGGTGGCCTGATAGAGGGTGACAGGCTATGCTGTAAATATTGAGCAGTGTTCTGTGAGCCGATGATGAAAATGGTGGGTGCCAATGGCGAAAGCACACCTGACACTACGATCAACCCTAGAGTCATCAGTTTACATGAAGGTGCTATCGCTAAGTTGCGTGCAGAGGTCGAGAAACTTACAGCGATAGATCAAATCACGAGTAATGTCCTTGGAAAGCGAATGAAGTCCAAGAGGAACACGGCTCACGAAGCCAAGGCAGTAGAGTGTTCACACCCATTGGGGTTGTGGAAAGTAGCGTGAAGTTACGTTGCCAGAGCATTAGCCCAATGCGAACTCCCGAGAGATAACGGGGAAGAAGGGCGCGCCCCATAGCGTCGGTGAAGGGGGTCATCGAAAAAGGAGGCACAGGATGGGTGGCCGGGCGTGGTAGACGAACGGCATGTGAGGACCACATTACGCCGGTATGGCGGTGGTCGATCGGCAGCTTTTGCGTAGAGACTATCAACCGGGCTAGTATAACAGTTGCCAGTGGCCACAAGTATTCCACAATGATCCAATCCGCTTCCCAGGAAGTACCGCTGAGGACACATAGGACATTAAGGGACCAGAAACAGCCAGGCAAGACAGATGGGTGGACCAAGAAAGTTTCCTATCAAGCATGAACCCCAGCGATTTCGTTGTTTCAGCGAACGGAAGAGCAACAGGCCCAAGATAAAAAGACGGTGGAAGAAAATCATTGCGCCGCCAAAAATTCGAACAAACAGTTTTATCAATGAAAAAACGAAAGCTACTGTCGATTCTCCACGAATAAAGACGATTGAGACATCGCTGAAGGCGCCACTCAAGGAGACAATTTCGTGGAGAACTGCAATACAGGGTGTTACAAAAAGGTACGGCCAAACTTTCAGGAAACATTCCTCACACACAAATAAAAAAAAAAGATGTTATGTGGACATGTGTCCCGAAACGCTTAATTTCCGTGTTACAGATCATTTTAGTTTCGTCAGTATGTACTGTAGTTCCTCGATTCACTGCCATGATTTCATACGGGATACTCTACCTGTGCTGCTAGAACATGTGCCTTTACAAATACGACACAACATGTGGTTCATGCACCATGGATCTCCTGCACATTTCAGTTGAAGTGTTCGTACGCTTCTCAACCGATTCGGTGACCGATGGATTGGTAGAGGCGGACCAATTCCATGGCCTCCACGCTCTCTTGACCTCAACCCTCTTGACTTTCATTTGTGGGGGCATTTGAAAGCTCTTGTCTACGCAACCCCGGTACGAAATGTAGAGACTCTTCGTGCTCGTATTGTGGACGGCTGTGATACAATACGCCATTCTCCAGGGCTGCATCAGCGCATCAGGGATTCCATGCGACGGAGGGTGGATGCATGTATCCTCACTAACGGAGGACATTTTGAACATTTCCTGTAACAAAGTGTTTGAAGTCACGCTGGCACGTTCTGTTGCTGTGTGTTTCCATTCCATAATTAATGTGATTTGAAGAGAAGTAATAAAATGAGCTCTAACATGGAAAGTAAGCGTTTCCGGACACATGTCCACATAACATATTTTCTTTCTTTGTGTGTGAGGAATGATTCCTGAAAGTTAGGCCGTACCTTTTTGTAACACCCTGTATATCGCAAAATCGACGACGAAAATGGAGCCAGATGCCTGGCGGGAGATAGCCCATAATAGGGTTAATAGCGATAGCAAAGAGGACGACGCTCAGGACGGAGCATTGAGCCATCCCATTCTCCTGGATAAAGGTGTCCAACAAGGCCTTGAATACTCTGCCTTTTAAAAATTCCTGAATCAAGTGGGGCAGGCGGCCTCAGAAGCCCACGTGTAGGGAGTACGGAGGATACCAGTCCTCCAGCAGGTGTCGCACGCTTTCACCACATCAAAAAACACGGTCATTCTGATATTTCCGCAAAAAACCATTCATTCCATCACCGCAGAAAACCATTCATTCCATCACATTGCAAATACAGCTGGAGAGAAATGCGGCGGTAGCTACAAGGAAGGTGGTCGTTCTTATGGGGTTTAGGCATGGATATGACTGGCTTCACAACACTACATGGGAAATGTGCTATCTCCACAAATGCGATTGCACGTATGCAGGAGAGAGTGCTTGCCCACAAGAGAAAAGTGCTGCAACATCTGAATGTGAACATCGTCTGGCCCTGGGGCGGAGGATCGGTGTTAAGTTTGAGCACGGTGTCACCGAGCCTCCCCCACTCGTTTCCGAATGAGGATGACGGGATAATAGTGTGTGGAGCTCGAAATCTTCGCAAAATAGCGGCCTATGGTTTCGAAAATGGCAACAGGGTCCACAATGACATCATCTGCTATGGTCGGATCGGAACTTGGAGAATGGACCTTGGTCCCAGAGAGCCGACAGAGGTTGCCCCATAAAATGGAAGAGGGAGTGAAACTATTAAAAAACTAGTAAATGAAATCCAATTAGCTTTCTATTATGAAGAATGTGAAGATACTGCACACACAACTGTTTATAATGAATACAGTTCGCCATCACAGTATGACGGCTAAAAATGCACAGAGCACGTCTCGTATGCATCGCCTCAGTCCACCAGGGGACCAGGACAGAGTGTGGTAAAGATGAAGTGTGAGGTACAGAACATTCTGCGGTGAATAGGATAACGTTCATAAGGTACTCTACTAGGTCATAAAAACTGGGGAAATATTCTTTGTCGAATGTCGCCAGGGAGGAGTAAAGCCTCTAGTCGGCCTTAGACAGGTGCCAATTGAGTTTACACGTAGTGGAGTAGGAGTCAGCAAGCGGATAGTGCAAGGAAAATGGTCACTCGAACACGTATGAAACATAACGGACCACTGGAGACGACGGGCAAGTTAGGCAGAGCACAACGACAGATGCAAATGGGAATAGGCGTGCGTCGGTGCTCCGGTGTGGACAGTTCTTGAAGAACCGAAAAGTGAATGTTGCAACTCACCAAGCAGCAAAAAGGTGTGAAGGAGTGACCAATAAGCTGGAGGAAGTCCCTCCTGGCGCAGTGAATGACGGAGGGATGTAGACGTTACGAAGAGAAAAGGTGAAGCAGGGATCGAAAACGTGGACTGAAACAGCTTGCAGCCAGGTGTTCAGTGAGATGGTTTAGCAATAGACACCATCCGGAATGAGCAGCACGACTCCCCCATGCGATAGAATGCCGTCCTCAGAGGGGGAGTCAAAGCGGACTGAAAGGAAACGCGAGATGTCAGAGCAGTCAAGACGACGCAAATTTGTTTCTCGGAGGCAGGAAATAACCAGACACTGCGATTCCAAGAGCAGCCGTAATTCCTCATTGTTGTATCTAATGCCACGAACGTTCATTTCGAGAAGAGTCATAATGGGGAATGGGGAGGAGGAAACAAATGTAGGACAGTCACCTTTCGGCTGCCGAGTGTCACCCTTTGAAGAATCACTGCTACAAGGTGCAGAGGCTGGAAGATCCTGTTCCATGATCTCCCTGGGTCGGCCTGCAGATTCCAGGGCAGCAGAAAAACTGTAGGTGGTGCGTACCAGCGAAGTGGCAGTTGGCTGAGTGAAGTTATTACGCGGCGACACTGTTGAAGATGATTTCCGAGTCGGGGAAAGAGAAACCGTTTGCCTTTATTCGACTTCTTATAGCCACTACGGTTGGCAGACGAAGACACAGACGGTTTTTGGCTCGAGGGACGTACAAAGTTTTCCCGAGAGTATTCCTTTCGTCCTACCTGGCCTGCCTGTTGTGTAGAACGTGATTTCTCTACCGGGACGAAGATTTGATGGCTTGTTGCGCAGCTGTAGGAGGAGACAGGGATGGTACTGTGATACCGGGTGAAGTGATGAAATGGAAGTCGCAAATCTGTGTGGCCATGTCCTTTGTGGAGCCACGTGTAGCAAGAACGGTATTGTCAGTGGCGGAAGGTAAAATGCAGGGCTTTCGACTAGCCAACACCTTGCGAGCGACAGGGTAAAGTACTTTATCCTTCACCTGGATCTCCAGTATGGGCCGCTCCTCGAGATACATGGGACATCCATGCCGGTCGCTATTACAACTGATACAGTGGGGAGGAGGAGGGGGGCAATCGCCCTCATGACGATGTCTACCACAAGTAATACATTTGGCCAATTTTGACAGGACACGCGAATACCGTTATAACCTTGACACTGGTACAAACGCATCAGACTTGGAATGATAACTTCATAGCCTACCTTAATCTTCGATGGAAGCGCTACTCGATCAAAAGTGAGGAAAAGAGAGCATGTAGGAAGTAAGTTTGCATCAACCTTTTTCGTTAGCGAGATAATGTTGGCGGACCATCAAGGAGCAATAAGACCACTTGAAGAATTAAGTGTACGACGGAGCTTGATATGAACACGATATACATGGAGGCGCGAAGCTGTAAGCAATCGTTGGGCTTGCAAATCGCAGTTGGTCACCAGAAGCAAAGTCCCATTTCACAGGGCCTGCAACCGCATCAACACCTTCAAAAAATGGTTCAAATGGCTCTGAGCACTATGCGACTTATCTTCTGAGGTCATCAGTCGCCTAGAACTTAGAACTAATTAAACCTAACTAATCTAAGGACATCACACACATCCATGCCCTAGGCAGGATTCGAACCTGCGACCGTAGCGGTCGCTCGGTTCCAGACTGTAGCGCCCAGAACCGCACGACCACTCCGGCCGGCCAACAACACCTTCCTGAGTAATAAATAGATTAACCGTAGGAAACGACTGACTTCCTTCGGTCAGAGGGGGGCTAAGCCGTCTTCAGTGATTGTTGACGTAACAACAGTCTGGTGTTTCCGCAGATAACCGTTCGTGACATAGGTTGACAAAGTGACTAGATGGTCAACAGCAAAACAATGAGCACGAAACGCTGCCATACAAGCTGGACATGAATCGTACGTTCAATCACATTGCAAACAAGTTGGTGAGAGAAATGGGGCGGCAGCTAGAAGGAAGCTGTTTGTCCTTATCGGGCTTAGGTATGGGTGCGACAGTGGCTTCACGCCACCGTATGGGAAATGTGCTCTCTGCCCAGATGGGATTGAACATACAAAGCAGAAAGTGCTTGCCCGCAACAGAAAGGTGCTGCATCATCTGAATGTGAACTTCGTACGGCTCTGGATCGGAGGACTGCAATGAAGTGAGAGCACGATGTAGCTCCCTCACAGTAAAGTATTCATGAATCTGAGAGGAGGGTATCGCCTGAGGCTCCTCCATTTCTTTCTGACGGAGGAAGATAGTCGGTGGTGCTCGAGATCTCGGCAAAGTAATGGTCTAACGGTTAGGAACAGCTGTGGGGTCCACAGTGACATCATCTGTTATGGTCAGGCCAGAAACTTGGTCCCAGCGAGCGGCCGGAGCTTGGCCCACACGATGGTACACGGAGTGGAACTGTTAAAAGAACTAGTAAATGAAATCCACTTGGTTTTATTGCTGAGCCAATGAATGCGACGACACCGCGCATGCAACTGTTTATAAAGAAAACTGTTCGCAATCAGAATGGCAGTTAAAAACGCAGAGAGCACAACTCCGCAAGCGAGCTGTGTCGCGGCAGTCCCCAGTCCACCAAGGCACCAGGACACGGCGCGGTAAAGATGAACTGCAAGGAATGGAACGTTCTGTTGTGGCTGTGCCCCCTGCAATGTTTTGTGGTTCCTGGCTGGGTGAGCAGAGGGTGGTATGATAGGTGGATAGTCGGTTACCTCTCACTACAACACAAAATGCACACGTCGTTAAAATACACTTTATTACAGGAACCAATTGAGTACTAAATTTCAATCCGAAGTTCTAAGGTTAACAGCAATCAAACAATATGTATTAATTCTTGAATCTTGTCCGTGCACATAACACAACTACATATAATGACTACCGTCCTCTCACAGCTCGCTAAGGTACAAGGCGACGACTATCACTGGGGAGGACAAGAGCACAGTGCGGTGTATTGATGGCGCAATGCGAACTGAGTCCCGATATGAGGTACTGAGGTACGGAGCTTCAGAGACTGAGCGAATGACCCAGCTCGATCGGCGGCGGCGGCGGCGGCTGATTTGCACGCTGCCCAGGGGGCGTTATCGGCGCGAGCCTGGGGGCGTGTCTTTGTCTTCTTTCGTCACAGGTGTGCTTAGTTCAGCGTCTGCTATACAATGTTTCCTAGTGCCGACCGGTGTCCTAGCGAAGGCGTACTTCGTAGTATGTTCTGTAGTGGTACGGAAAACGTTTGTAAGGTATTCTACCTTGTCAAAGTCGACGGTAAAAAGGGAGGAGTAAAGTCACCAGTCAGCATTAGAAAGCTGCCAATTGGGTTTACACGTACGTGGGGTAGGAGTCAGCAAATTGATAGCACATGGGAAACGGTCGCTCGAGTATGTGTCAGAAAGAGTGGACCACTAGAGACGATGGGCAAGCTGGGCAGTGCAGAACAGGAGATCCAAACGGCAATAGGAGTGCGTTGAGTCTGAAAGGAATGTGGGTGCTCGGGAGGTAGGGGTGATTGAGAAGGTGAGCCAACAGGGCACCTGTAGGACAGGTTCCGGAAGAGCCACAGAGGGGATGGTGTACATTAAAGTCACTGAGCAGCAGAAAGAGGTGAGGGAGTCGACCAATAAGCTGCAGCAAGTCGTCCCTGGTGACACCGAAAAGCGGAGGGATGTAGACGTTACAAAGAGGAAACATGAAGTGAGGAGGGAAAAACGTGGACTGCAACAGCTTGCAGCCGCGTGTTGAGTGAGATGGTTGACTATGAGCGTCATCCAAGTGAGCAGCATGACTCCCCATGAGATGGAATGCCATCCTCAGGGGGAAGGTCAAAGCGAACCGGAAAGAAATTCGAGAGGTCATAGATGTCGCGAGAACGCAATTTTGTTTCCTGAAGGCAGAAAACAAGTGGACGCTGCAAATCCAAGTGTAGCCCGTAATTCCTACTTGTGGGATCTAATGCCCTGAACATTCCACTGGAGGAGAGTCGTGATGGGAGAAGGGGAGGAGGCAGAAAAACGAAGGTTTGTCACCTCGGCAGCTGCCGAGTGCCAGCCTTCGAAGATTCACTGCTACACAGGCATCGGCATTCTCGCTAGGTTGGCCTGTGGATTCCAGGGCAGAAAAACAGTTGGCGGTGCACACAGGCGAAGAGGAGGTCGGCCAGGTGAGTGTATCACACGGCGACACCGTTGAAGAGAATCGCTGAGTCGGTGAAGGAGAAGACCGTTTGTTTGATTTCTTGGAGTCTTCTCAGTTGGCAGAGGAAGACTTAGATGTTTGTCGCCTGGAGGGGCGTAAAAAGTGTTCATCGGAGTATTCCCTCTGTCGTTTCCGACCTGCAGGTTGCGAAGCCGGTGATTTTGCCACTGGAGGCGACGATGTGGTTGCTTGTTGCACAGCTGGAGGAGAAGGAGGTGGGGACGCTGCTGTGACACTGGGCGACTTAACAACCACGGTGCCGAATCTGATGTCGCAAGTCTGTGTGGCTGTGTCCTTAGTGGAGCGATGTGTAGTAAGGACAGTACTGTAAGGGCCAGATGGTAATACACAAGCCTTTCGCGTAGCCAACAACCTGGAAGTGACAGGATAAGGCACTTTTTGCTTCATCCCACTCACGGAGATACACAGGACATTCTCAGGATGAGGCTGCGTGGTCATCACTGAAATTGATACAGTGGGGAGAAGGAGTGGAGCAATTGCCCTCGTGGCCATCCCTACCACAAGTAACACATTTGGTTGTGTTTCTACAAGAGATTAGAGTGTGGTTGTAACACTGACACTGGTAGCAATGCACCGAGTTCGGAACGTACAGTTGGACTGAGATTAATTCACAGCCTGCTTTGATTTCTGATGGAAGTACTATCCTATTAAACGTGAGAAATGGGGAGCAAATAGGCACTAAAGCTGAATTCACCATTTTTATTAACCGATGGACTGCAGTGATGCCCTGATCAGAAGGGTAAGACCATTGAGCAGCCTAGTGTAAATAACACCACATGACTAATTCAGTGTTCGATAGGCCTCAACACAAACAGGATAGCTGTTGAGGAACAAAGCTGCGAGCTGTTGTTGGGCTTGAGAATCACAATTTGTCTCCAAAAGCACAGTGTGATTACATAAACGAGAGCAGGATTTCACAGGGCCAGTAGCTGCATCAACAGCTTCTGTATTATAAGTGGATTAATTCTTCAGTCTGTGATAACACGAGGAACCGAAGAACAGCTGGGAGAGCCTTGGAATCTTTAGCCTCATTCTATTTTGTGTTTGGCAGACGTAGACTGCGAAGATGGTGACTGACACACTGCGAGAAAATCGCCCATGATTGCCATCGTCTCCAATGGCGCGTTCCTTCCAAGTGGGGGCTCCCTCAGAGGGGGACCCACCCGCCTTAGGTGACTGGTCACGCATCGAGTCAGACCTCTCTAACTCGTGACAGAGGGACCAACCGGCAATTTGGGAAGGTAACAACTCAGGTAATCACCTCTGTGAACCCTACCTGTCGACCCGACGCTGGGAATTACGCGTTACCCAGTCACCTGTTACGCGGCAGAGTAGTGGTCCCGCCTTCAGGAGACCACATCTAGGAGGAAGAAACAAAGAGGAACCTCAACTGCCAAGCGAAGGAAGGATAGGAGATGGAGAACGAAGAAAGAAAGAAAGAGTGTGGGGACTGTTCTGTAGTCAGGGTACTGAAAATTCGGAACACACTCCCAAAAAATATCCCAGACAGGTTCCCCAAGGGAGGGGAACAAGAATAGCAGGACAGACATGCAGCATAGAAGGAGAAAGATGCTGCAACAAAGGCTGGGGCGCCGTGGTAGCCAAGCACGAACTCAATGAAGAGGGGGGGGGGGGGCTCTCCAGAGGCGACAGGTGTCTGGCTTCTTCGTTGTGATTGCAGCTATGGTATGGCTATTTGTATCGTTGAGGGACGCAAGACACTTTACAACGGTTAGGTCGGGTCCACGGTTCACGGAGGACTCCACTGAGTGAATGATCTTTTATTACCATTTTATCCCTGCCTACCACACAACGTTCTCGCAAAGTAAACGGACGAGAGTGTAATACTTGTTCAGCCTGTCTAGCATTTGTGTGTTAATGGTCACTGACAAGAAGCCAGAGAGAGGAATTCCTGTTCCCTTTTCCTTGTTTATAATTAGATACCCCCCCCCCCCCTTTGAAGCTGAGAGAATAGATAGGAGATAGATAGACGTCGCCTGCTGCATTTTGATAAGTACGGGGTGCTCAAGCTCTGGCAATCCAGTTAACAACTGAGAAGATCCGAATCGGAGAACCACAGCGGGTTGCAAGTTTCCTGCATGGAATCATTCAGAACGCTAGTGGTCGAATTTTGACCGCTTAGAATGTCATCACGTCTACCGACAGACTTGGCCGTTTGCTGAAACAAGTCTGGCCCATAGCTTTTATTGAGAGGGTCTTGAATGTTTTAATGTTGCCTGTCGATGTATCGACTGCGTTCCTGACACTGGGTAGACCCTCACAAACGGAATGTGGCAGAGCCGATCAAAGACAGAATGACGATGCTCTGTCTGCACGCGGTCAGAGGCGTCGTCCCGTGAGCGTGACGTAACAATTAGGACGTGCACGTAACGATCGACGTCAGCAGCGCACCGCAAGGTTCCCTTCGTTTTAATTTTATTACACAAAATACGCACAACACTCTTGATTTTCTTATTGCTGCCGTGCCCAAACCTTGACAGACAACAACTAACGAAAAAAATGGTAGAAGCACATAGAGTCTAAGATACCGGAACTGCCTTTACTTAAACGCACAACGGAAATGGGTAAAATTTAATTTAAGTGAAGTTGACATTCTCGTTTGATGACCTGCACATCTATCTTAGAAAGAAGCGTCATTGGTAGGAGACGATTCAACAGCAGTATTACAGACTGTGGTGTCACAGTCAGACACCACACGTCCTAGGTGGTAGCTTAAATCGGCCGCGGTCCTGTAGTACATGTCGGACCCGCGTGTCGCCACTGTGTGATCGCAAACCTAGCGCCACCACAAGGCAGGTCTCGAGAGACTGACTCGAACTCAGCCCAGTTGTACGGACGACAGAGCTAGCGACTAGACGTACGAAGCCTTTCTCTCTCATTAGCCGAGAGACAGAATAGCCTTCAGCTAAGTTATGGCTACGAACTAGCAAGGCGCCATTAGCCTTACAGTGATTGTAATTAGAGTCTCACTTGTGTTCACCATAGAGATGTACAAGAAGAAATTAAAGATAAGTATATGAGAAACTCCGTTCTTTTCTTCATAGCATTAATTACGTATCCTGTTCCAGTACTTCACGCCCGTCTGCGTTAGTCTCGCGTGCCTTTTTAAGCCACCTCTATTTACAAGGTGTTGGCCCAGCTGCCGACACATCACAGACAATCGAAGTTACGCTATATATATATATATATATATATATATATATATATATATAGAGAGAGAGAGAGAGAGAGAGAGAGAGAGAGAGAGAGAGTTAGGCTGACAGCACAAAGTTTGCCGGACATGGAAAATTAAATATGGAGGCACTCTGCACTGTGATACACTACAGAACATAAGGTCACTCTTTTGTTTATGCAAGTACTAAGAGTTCTGAAGTTGTATCACTTGACGGCGACAAAAGAAGAAAGAATAGAATTTAATGACTTGTCAAACGAGTATTCATTATGAAACTGAGCAGTAGCTCAGTAGGACAAGAACACAGAGCAAATTAATGCAGAACCACCCCGGCATTCAGCTGAATACATTTCTGAAAATCTCGTAAATAATGAATTTAGACTGACAGATGCTAATATGAAATCCTCTCCCTCCGAATACGCGTCCATGGCGTCGGCGGTAATTCCATAATGAGGAACGCAACGTTTGTCTAATCACTGCAAGAATCTTCCATTCCTCTGCCTCATAAAAGAGAAAAAAAATGCCATGCCTTTGATCGAACACTGAACACATTCTTCTTGAGAGACGAACCCTAACCACTAGGCTACGTGAGTCCTAATCTACTGATACTGATACTCAAATCACTGAAGCTGGAGACCTCACTGAAAAGAAAAAGTTACTGAAGTGATAGTTTTCCCAGCATATAGATCAACTATCTCTGTTAGAGCAAGTCGGACACAGTTGAAAATTCCTCCAGAAACACGGTTAGGCACTTAAACACGACGAGCGCTGTTTTCAATAGGCTGCGGGGAGTGACAATCTTTACTTTTAGAGATATGAGGTTCATTTCAAAAAATACTGCACACTGTGCATGCGCGATCGTTACGCTAGCGTTATCAAGTTGACATTCGTGTCAGCTGTGAGCGAGACTTTAGGCGTGACGGTCGCATATGTGCTTGCTGGTTCGCGCAGCCGCGTCGTAACTCAGTTTCAAGATGGAAGTTGAAACCGAGTCAGGTCTGATTACATGTAGTGACCAGCATTCCTACATTAAAATCAAATCATTACATGAAACGAACACAACGGAAATTTACACCGCTTTGAGAGGTGTGGGAGAATAGTGTAGTGGATCGTAGCACAGTATCACAGTGGTCTGTTCATTTCAGTGATGGTCGGGTAAGCAATGAGGACAACCCGGGAAGTGAAGTCCATTAACTGCAACAGGCTACACCTCTCGAGTTATTGTTAATTACATTTTGGGAGAGGATCGACGAAAAACATGAGAGGAAATTGCATATGAGGCCAGAATGTTTGTCGCTTCAGTTTATAGAATCGTAACTGAAAAGTTAAAGATGAGAAATATTGTTGCCAGACGGGTTCCGTATGATCTGAGTTAAGATTAGAAAGCAGTTCACAAAAGAATCGCACAAGAATTGCTTCAACGACATTGAACAGAAGAAAAACGGTTTCTGAAAAGGACTGTTGCATTTGATGAAATCTGAATACGAGATTTTGAGCCAGAACTGAAGATTCAGTCATCACAATGGAAAAGTTCCGACTTACGACGCCAGAAAAAAATTCCGCCGCCAACAATCGAAGGTAAAACTGATGACTACTTCTGAGTATGACGTGAATGGAGTCGTAGTTACAGTTACAGTTGTAATGGTACTTGAATTACGTAACCATTACGGCAGCTCACCTGAACCTCTCGATACCAGTAATATTCTACTGTGTTTCTGCAAAGTAGTTGACGTATTTCTGAGACAACATTCAGATTTGATTTCATTTGTGATACATCGATATGTTTATATTGCAATGATATTATTCTTATGTGTATTCTTTCTTTTGTCACTATGATCTTTGACGTACTTGTAACTCTGATGTTTGGGCGCGTAAGCGATAGTTAGTTGGTTGTTAACTTGTTAGAGAGTCGGACCTTGAAAAAGTCAAGTCGTGGACGTCATGTTAGAAAGACGAATATTGTCGTCCGCTTATAAAATGTGAACTTTAACAGTGACTGTGAGAGAGATGTTTTCACGTATGTTTTGTATTGTGAAGTGATGTTTTGTGTTTTACGTGATATTGCAATAAAAGCAATTAAAAGGAAGTGTAACTTAAATTCGGAGTGCTGATTATTTTTTTTACACAACTATTGTGCTAACTTTGAAAGGTTTAATCTCCAAGAATGGTTTGAGAAGCGCATCTACAAAACTATTGAATATAGCAGAATAAAACCTAGGACTCTTTGCATCCGAGCTTGGAATCGTAATCACCTAGATTTCCAACCATTGAGCCATAATAATACGAGACCATCGTGGGAAACACAAAAAGATGAGTGCCTAGTTTTTTCATTATTACATGAAATGACTTAACTGTGCTCTATTGACACCTGCCACATAATATGACTGATGTTGCCCGAAAATGCAGTATTTAGCAGCGTGAGCAACACCACAATCGTTATTAAAATTTTGGCCTTTGTTGTGGTAGGGTTGTTAGACAGTGCACCAGGGGACGTCTGTATCGGACTGAAGGCCTGACCTGCTTGCAGCTGAGAGTCCTCATTTTGTTAAGACCGCATATTGCCCTACCAGCGAGAGGAATGCTCGACAAATATAGATGGGAAATACTTCTCCACCCATCATACAGTTCTGATATGAGTCCATCACACTTTGAATCGCTTCCCATATTGAAGGAACGACTCCGTGGAAAATCTTTCTATAGATTTGATGAGGCGCCTAGTGAGGTGACCAGAATAATCACACAGCTCAACAATGAAGGTTTCCTATCCGGACTACAGAAGTTGCCAAAACGTTGGGAAGCTGTGTTACAAGCAAGAATGGATGGCTTGGCTCTGAGCACTATGCGACTTAACTTCTGAGGTCATCAGTCACCTAGAACTTAGAACTAATTAAACCTAACTAACTTAAGGACATCACACACATCCATGCCAGAGGCAGGATTCGAACCTGCGACCGTAGCGGTCGCTCGGATGCAGACTGTAGCACCTAGAACCGCACGGCCACTCCGGCCGGCAGCAAGAATGGAGATTATGTTGAATGCCTGCGAATGTATTTTGTAACAGGAATTATTTTCTTCAATTCTGACAGTGTGCAGAACTTTTGAAATGACACTCGAATATACCCTAAGGGTATACATACTACATAAATATGTCGACGTTTTATTGTCTAATAAGGGAAATGTAAAACACTTCCTAAATAAGTGTCTTAAAACCATCCTTGTAGAGTAGATTTATCATGTGAAAACATAATCCGAAAATTTTAAAATTAACTTGAGATAAGCCATTGGATATTATATCTGTATATGGTCCGTGAAGAAACAAAACTAAATGCTTGCTTGCTTCAGTTAGTACGAAATTATCGAACAGTTGCTTACGAATAAAGGTGAGTGCTGGAAAATTGGACTGCCTTGAGAATATTATGCAAAAATATTTAAGCCAGGCTTCTGACCGAGACGGTTGCCAGGAAAAAAGCACGGCGAGTAATATAACTACATTCAGCTTCACGCTTTGCTAGTGAAGCACATGAGAGAGAGAGAGAGAGAGAGAGAGAGAGAGAGAGAGAGAGAGAGAGAGAGAGAGGGGGGGGGGGGGCTCGATTGCTTCCTAACGGGACAATATCACAGAATTAAGAACTAATGCCCCTTAAATTGCGATCAGATTCCGTAACTTACAGTGGGTTCAACTCTGAAAGTCGATAGGCACCTTAAACATAACACGAATCTTTTTCTATGCACACTGCTGAAAAGGCATGTGCAAGGAGGGCGAAGGTTTAGGTACGTTCAATACTATTACATTATTTAACTTTATGAAAAATGCAGTATTAAGCAGCCTACACACCTTCAGTTTATGTACAGATATCTGAACTGAAAGAGTGTAGAGCACATTTAGTTGGCCCCACAGCTCTTTCAGTTACCGCAGTTCTATCGTTCCGTAGGCAGCGTTCACGGCGATCACGCGACAACGGGTGACAAAAAGGAGAGCCGACTTTGATACGTGAAACTAAAGTATTTTAATGTGTTGTACGTTGGCACAGTGACAAAACTCGTATAAATATCGCACTCTTTCTCACTCACTCCCTCCCTCCCCCTCCCCCCTTAACGCCATCTGATGTTGCTTCCTCCACACATATGTGTGTGGAATATAACATGGTACAATATTTTTATTGTGAATCAAATAGCTTAAAAACGCCAAGGGGACGAAGTTACCTAATAGCTGAATTACAACATAAGGTCATTATTTCAAAAATAAATACAGCGTACGCAGGAAAATGACGTTCCTGAAGAAATTCATCGTGGCTATGTACCCATTTATACGAAATTCATGTATTTACTATGGAACTTTTCAATTGGTTTCAAATTACGCCAATAAACACTATTTCTCTTAGCTATAGAAACTGGAAAGATAAAATTAAATTGAGCTGCCCACGGCTGAAACAATCGAAGAGACGGAACGTAGGGCAGTCGACTCCAAAATCCCACGGTAGCGGGCGCGTTTTTGGAAGTGCTGGGTGGTTTGGGTGGATCTGCACTGGTTCTGGAAGGATCAGAGTCCACACGTTGCTGGATGCTGCGGAACCATCCCCAGTACGTAAGCCACAGCGCCCCAGCCGCAACAGTAGTCATCCATTATTAATTTACATCAGGAACAAATACCAGCTGATTCAGTTGAATTGATCTTTGAAGTGTCTTGTTAATATTTTGTTATACAGATTTTCTTTTGTTAGGAGAACAGTAATAGACGATATCGCTTATTCATCCTTTTTGACCTTAATATCAATACATCGAACTGAAGCTGATTCGTATTTGGACGGTTGCAACCATCTTGCCAAATTTACACTGCTGGCCACCGTAAATGCAACACCAAGAAAGACAAGAGGTAGCACAACAAAATTTATTTTGTAGATAACATGTTGATCAAGTATAAAATGATTACGTTTACAGACGTCTGTGAAATGTGGTTCCTGCCAGAATCAGTAGCCAGAGTAGCCGCCATTGTTGGAGATCACCGCTGCCACACGTCTCGGCATTGAGTCAAAGAGACGTTGGATGTGTTCCTGGGGTACAGCAGCCCAAGCAGCTTCCACACGTTGCCAAAGATCATCTGGTGTGGCAGCTGGGGATGTAATCTGGGTCACTCGTTGAGCAACCATGGACCACATGTTTTCTATCGGCGAAAGATCCGGAGAGCGAGCCGGCCAGGGAAGCAATTCAATCTGGTTATTGACGAAGAACCTTTGGACAATGCGTGCCACGTGTGGTCGCGCATTATCCTGTTGAAATATGGCTGTGACCGAGCCCTGAAGGTAAGGAAGGACAACTGGCTCCAGCACCTCGGGTATGTAGCGCCGGCTATTTAAAGTACCGGCAATGCGTACTAGAGGCGTGCGAGAGTAATATCCAATACCGCCCCATACCATAATACCAGGTGCAAGACCAGTGTGGCAGTGCATAATGCAGCTGTCCAGCATCCTCTCTCCACGGTGTCTCCACACTCGAATCCGACCATCGTGGTGCTGCAGACAGAAGCGTGGCTCGTCAGTAAAGACAACGTCATTCCATTCTGCCGTCCACATCCGTCTGTCATCACACCATTGGCGACGGAGACGTCTGTGGTTCTGCGTCAATGGTAGACGAAGCAATGGACGTCTTGCGGACAGACCACTCTGCTGTAAACGGCGCCGAATGGTACGCGCAGACACTGGATGATGCGTTACAGACGCAATGTGCTGTGCTATGGTTCGGGATGTCACTGAGCGATCCGTCACTGCCATGCGCACAATTTGCCTACCAGCACGTGCAGTGGTGCACCGAGGTGAATGCGATCGACCACGTCGGTCCGTCGTAACCCTCTGCATCCAACGGTCACATATCCGCATTACAGTTGTTTGGTTTCGTCCAACACGACTAGCGATTTCTCTGTATGATAATCCACAATCTCGGTAAGCCACTATCCTTCCTCTGTCGAACTTGGATACTTGATCAAACGATGTTCGCTGTTGTCAACGAGGCATAACTGATCGTCTTGTGAAACAACCACAAGGTAAACACACATGCCGAACGTACACTCGTCGAAATCGCCAAGCCTTATGGCGCTATGAGGTGGCGCCACAGGCGCGCGTGATGTGCGTCTGCGCTGAAATTCTAATCAGTTGCATATCTCATCGTCTGGAACCGCAAGACCGCTACGGTCGCAGGTTCGAATCCTGCCTCGGGCATGGATGTTTGTGATGTCCTTAGGTTAGTTAGGTTTAACTAGTTCTAAGTTCTAGGGGACTAATAACCTCAGCAGTTGAGTCCCATAGTGCTCAGAGCCATTTGAACCATTTTTTGCATATCTCATCGCTGCAAACCTATGGTGTAAATTTCACTTGATTCGGATGCTTCCTTCAGGGTGTTGCATTTACGGTGGCCAGAAGTGTATTCAAGATGGCGGCGATGATGTCATCCAAGACGGCGGCACGTAGACTTGGCAGCAGCACATGACGTCATCCAAGATGGCGGCTTTTGTTGGGAAAATAGGCCAATTGGGCCACCTCCACTAACCTAAACCCCAGAAAAAATTGTGGTAAATTTGAATTTTGGCGGGAAAATACGTCAATTGGGCTACATCCACTACCCTAACCCTCCAGAAGAAAATGGTGGGAAATTCAAATTCCAACACGATAATACCTGTAAAACTGTACTTTATTATTATTATTATTCATTATTATCCATTATCATTCATCATTTATTATTATATATTATTTGTTATTATTATGTGTTATTATTTGTTATTATTATGTGTTATCATTTATTATTTATTGTCATTTATTATTAATTATTATTGACCTACCTCCACTAACATAGAAAATCGCGCCATGTTAAAATTATGTTAAAATTCACACGCCATAATTTCTGGAAAACCGTACTTCTATTTATTACTATTATCATTTACTATTATTTATTATCATCTATTATTATTTATTCAAGACGGTCGATTTTTGCGGCAAGAAAGCCAATTCCCTTAGATCCATAACAAAAAATCTGTCACATATTCAAATTCAAACACGATAATCTGTCACACCTACGAAAAAAAAGACCATGTGCACTAGCCTAAGTCCACCTCATCCTACGAAGTTTGAATTTTTCGCGGTCACTTATTGTTTCACTCCTAAGCTATGAAAATCGCGTCAAATTACAATAAAATGCACTTTTATTAACGTAAGTCACCTCCTGTGAATTCGTGGGAAAAGGACTGAAGTCTTTATTTCAAACAGTACCGTCATCACTTGTTCTGTGATGTGTCGGCAGCTGGGCCAACACCTTGTAGATAGAGGTGGCTTAAAAGGCACGCTAGACTAACGCAGACGGGCGTGATGTACTGGAACAGGATACGTAATTAATGCTATGAAGAAAAGTACGTAGCTGGTATAATACTTATCTTTAATCAATCATTGTGGTACATCGCACAAAGGAGACTTTAATTACAATCACTGTAAGGCTAATGGCGCCTTGCTAGTTCGTAGCCATTAACTTAGCTGAAGGCTATTCTGTCTCTCGGCTAATGAGAGAGAAAGGCTTCGTACGTCTAGTCGCTAGCTCTGTCGTCCGTACAACTGGGCTGAGTTCGAGTCAGTCTCTCGAGACCTGCCTTGTGGTGGCGCTAGGTTTGCGATCACACAGTGGCGACACGCGGGTCCGACATGTACTACAGGACCGCGGCCGATTTAAGCTACCACCTAGCACGTGTGGTGTCTGGCTGTGACACCACATTCTGCAACAGAGTTAGTACACATCTTACAGATCGTAGTCCAGTCGCCAAGAGGCCCCCAGTCCAACTGAATTAGTTCATATTGTCGCCGCCGACCCGCGCCGGACCGCGCGCCACCGGCAAGCGAGTGGTCGCCTCACGTGACGGCCGTCGGATGCGATCCGCGCGCGCTGCCGCTCCAGCGGCCGCTCACGTCACAGCCTACTGGCGCCGACACGCTTCGCAGGCCCGCGCTGGCCCAGATATGTAAACATGTTTTAGTGGACAAATGGTTCAAATGGCTCTGAGCACTATGGGACTCAACTGCTGAGGTCATTAGTCCCCTAGAACTTAGAACTAGTTAAACCTAACTAACCTAAGGACATCACAAACATCCATGCCCGAGGCAGGATTCGAACCTGCGACCGTAGCGGTCTTGCGGTTCCAGACTGCAGCGCCTTTAACCGCACGGCCACTTCGGCCGGCTTTTTAGTGGACAGTGGAGTCCACCCCCACTGACCAGTTGGCACCAAAGCTGTTCGCTGGACAGGTTGGAACCTGCCGATGGCGACTTCATAACGGTAGGTTGGTTCATCCAGCACCTGGTTGACAAAGAACGTCCTGCCGCACGTTTGGCGCCAAAGTTTGCTCCCGAGTGGAATCCGCAATGACGTCACAACAGGTGGTCCAGCACATGTGCTCGCCACAACGTCTCTCGCTAAGTTAATTGATCACCCGACTCTCATTATTCAATCCACATTCTGCGGTTACCTAATCCAAGATTGTCGCGAAAACACACGCCCGTACACAAGAGCCATCGCGTGCGCCTAGCTTAGTACCTCCGCAAGTGAATGTAACAAAGTTTGCATCACTACTTACTTAAACTGATCAATTAATTAACCTCTCTGATGCGGAAAAGTGCCCCGTCCACCTAGACTTGGAATCAATTTTCGCCAGGGCCACACCCACCTGGACTTGGATTGAAATAGTTAAAGCCCCACCGACCACCACGTCCTCATACCTATCCATGCTCGTTGGCTAACATGTACTAATGTATACTGCCGTTTACTAACGTGCACACCCTCAGTACTCGTAATCTGTCCAAATAAAGCATAGCGAAATAACTCAACAGACGTGCGCAATCAACCTGTCCCACACTATGTCAATCGTCCGACAGCTCTCAATTCGCTCAAAGGTCTCTGTTCGACCCCTCAAACATGACTTGAAGACAGCCGCATTCACGCCTAACACCGGAGAAATTCATATCATCTAGACGCCGAACATGACTATCCAAGCCAGGCCGCGCGCGTCGTCTGTCACCGTCCTAACTCAGTGCGGTCCAACACATAGGTTAAGGCCGCATTCCATTGCTTGCCAAACTATTTGCGACATATATCCACCTTCACGTCTGTTGTCAGAATAGCCGTGAGCGAGTTCACACACAGACCGTCCGCATACATCCCAGCGCTGCCCTCCCCTCGCAATCTAAAACGATCATCCGACTATGTAAAAAAAATAAGAGCCCAGTAAACCTCTCCGAAATTGTATAGTGTCCCAGAAATAGTCAACCTCTCCGAAACTGTATAGTGTCCCAGAAATAGTTAACACTCGCTTTCGTGTTTTCTCAGCTTATTTTTAAATTCAAATTCTTGCCCTAACAGAGCTTGTTCACGAAAATAATACTGAATGCACTCCTAACCTCCTACCCTTCCAGCTCTCAACATACGCAAATGTTCTCAACCCTCATATATCCCAGCACAACCGATTAATCAGTCTTATTCCTTCTTATCGAATTTACCGGCCTAATTTCGTAAGGCCACGTTATCGAAGTACGATCCTGCTTTTCTTTCTGAGGCTTTCTGTGCTTACTTTTACAGAGATCGCTAAATTACCTCCACAGCCCCCTCAATCTACACACACACACACACACACACACACACACACACACACACACACACACACACACAGTCATCCTATCTACTCACCCCATAACATAAGCAATAGTAACTCTACAATCCATTACATACAAACCCTACACGATGTAAGCCACAGTAACTTTACAATACCGACTTTATGCCCCAATGCTCTCCATTACTTAGGAAGCGCTGTGAACCTGCTCTTTCTTTCTACACACGCGACACTCAGCGGTAATGAGCCCTTCTACATCAACGGACAGAAGTCCCTCTCAGAACTGTTCCACAAATTCGGCGATCGCTTCCCCTCAACACAAATGCGTTACTCTCTCTTCTTCATTGCCTGCTCGCTTTTTCTACAAACATATCCAGACTCATAGACTACATGAAGACACCAAAATTTTTCCAAGTACAGCACATTGTAAACCACTGACTAACTAGAAACAAACAGACCAAAAAATTATATTCGCACTCTCGAATACCGAAGTCGTTGATGTCATTATATTTACCTTTAAACGTTACGATCACGGTCTCAATTGATTGGCATTCGACAATCAGCTAAGCAATGGAAATACACTCTCTTGACCGCTGTTACTCTGGAAATATCTCTACCGTCCTTACGACTTCCTCTCTATCCATCACATAACATAAACAATAGTAACTTTACAATGAAATATATACAAACGCTACACAATGTAAACCAGTCACTTTACAATACAGTATATACACATTTGGCACAAAACAGTGCACTTATCCAGTATATCTCTACAGCATGCGAAAAAAATATCCTATTCCTGTAGCGTCTATATACCGCAATGCTCTCCAGTCCTAGGAAAGAACCGTCAACCTGGTCTTTCTCTCTACAGACCCGACACTCAGAGCTAATCTTCCCTCTTACATCAGCGGACCTAAGTCACCCTCAGAACTCTTTTTACAAATTTATATCATGCGCGTGTGTTCGCCACAAGGTCCGGAGTCGAACTGGGTTAGTACACATCGCCACCAGCAGAGGGCGTCATTCAAGATGTCCTATTTTGGTGTAGAGTTTGAATTTTGGCAGAAGATCATACAATTCGTTTACCTAACAAAAATGGCTCCAAGTTCAACTGTGTTTAGCTCCTATCACAGCCACCAGAGCGCTCTGTCATCACGTCAGTTGATTACGTAATTACCGTTACATAAGATGGCTGCCTCCAGTGCGAAACGTGTCACCTCTCCCGAACCTGCATGCTACAGTAAAATTCCAACTTGGCTTTAGTCACACCCTACACATCGTTCAGCTGATCCCATTTCCATATCTTTGCGCATCTGACCTCTGCAATTTAAGTCGGAGAAAGACATATCCATTACCTTCTGCAGCCTGTCTATAAACAGAACCACCTCAGTTACTGCAACAGGACCTTGTCTTGGCCATTCGCCGGAAATGCGTGCAATGTTGTATGTCCCAAACTAGATACAAGTACAACAGATCCTCAACACCCTATCATCTTTATCCTCTACCATCAAACAGTGAAAAAAAATTACCAACTATAAAAGCTCATCCTATTTACAAGTCACGAAGACACCAATGCAATCCACCTCCAGCGCGGAATTCAGAATACTCTCCCCGAATACCTCAAGAGTGCGACCATCCAAGAATTCCTAACAGCTCACCAAGTCCGACACCTCAAACTGCAGCTGCCTATGTGGACAAGATCATATTAAATAGTCAGACGCTGCAGAGAACACTTTAAAGTTTGATCACCCATACTCTAAGCGAATTAGAAGCTACCTCTGACCCTTGTTCAGGCACTGTTTTCTAACACGCTTTTGCACACTGCCGAACATTTCGTCTATCTGCCACGACTTCGACGTCTGTGTCTGATTCTGAACAGACATTAACACGGACTGATGCACGGCCTCTTACAGGAAACTATACCCTGCACCATGTAAACCATATTCTTACAGTCGATAGTATAACACTAAATGATTTTAAATAAAGGACAGCTACAAGACAAGGAAACTAGAAGAGCCTGCGGCGTTGTGGCGATTTTCCAAACTACCCCATGAAAGTGATGACGGCCTCTACATTTAAACTCATATGTCAGAGTGACCGAATAGTTAATAACTCTGCGTTCCATTTCAAGTGATTCCTCATTTTGCACACAAGTACAGGATCACCGTTTTCGGTGCTAGCAACCCCAGAAGTTGCGGTCCATCAACCAAAATTTGTTCCCCAACTCAAACAAGCATTGTCACTCAATCATTATGTCGTACCCAATGCACGGATGGGATGGAGAAGACACCACCGATCTACTGTAATATTATCCATCACAGCTGATATCGCGAAAAATTTTACAGTAAGTCCAACACTGGCCAATCATGTGACAGAACGTTTTCCTAATTTCAGTATCATAGCTAAACCGTACCCCCTCTACTTTGCAAGTATCATTGCGAGCACTGATAGATGACTGCTCAGTACGCCCATTCACACTTAATTCTCGAACACATAAAAACAAAGTATACGAGACAACGCTATACATACAGTATTTCTAAGACCTCGCGCATAGTACTCGATCAATCTCTCTGCGTATGGCGGTCACAGAGCAATCTCGCCGCCTTACGTTAAAAGACTATACTCACATGGGCATTGAACAACCTACCCTGCAACATCGCTACCCAATTAATCCTCAACCGAGCAGACGAATACAGCTACACTCCAACTTTCTTGACTGAATAGACCTTTCCTAGCCCTTCCCCCTCCAAGTGAACCACGTTTCTCGAGATGTGACCAAGTCTTGGAGCTTAGCACACCATATCGATCTATAGTAACAGATTTCAAAGTGCCTTAATGTAATAGCATACAGTTAAGAAGAACAAAAACCGAGTAATATTTATACGCAACGTAGTTCGACACATTTTTATATAAATCATCCAATCTATTATATGTAAAGTATTGTTCTAGAGTCTAGGATCGGTGCGCCGAAGGTTCTGGTAATTATATATCAGTTTACGCATTTCTTTCGATTTTATGTCAGATCCATCCGTGCGACCGCGACATAACCTATCGTTCTGTGTTCTAAAATTGGCTGTAAATGTAACACAGACGTATCCAGTCACCTCCACATTCGGAGAGCGCTTGCTCTGTTTTCTGTATGTCTGTGATCGGATGTGATCAGTGGGCACTACACGTGTCTGCAGGGCTATATTGCGCTCGTATCATACAAAGCAAATGTTTTACGATTGGGGAAAGGTAGCTCAGCGTAGGGGAACCGGGAAGAAGGATGGATGTCTGACAGGACGGAAAAGTAGGCGATCTAAGATTATCGCCCGTTTTTAAGTGCGGAACACTCTAGTCTATATATATACAGAGAGAGAGAGAGAGAGAGAGAGAGAGAGAGAGAACATAAACACACGCACTCCTAAGACTAGACATGGAAGAGGCCTGGAGATGCTGGTAAGTTTCAGATGGATTATATAATGGTAAGCCAGAGATTTAGGAACCACGTTTCAAATTGTAAGGCATTTCCTGGGACAGATGTGGACTTAGATCACAGACAATGAAGCAGGTGAAAAGGAATACAAACGTCTCAAAAATGAGATCGACAGGAAGTACAAAATTGCTAAACAGGGATGGCTAGAGGCCAAATGTAAAGGTTTAGAGGCATATATCACTAAGGGTAAGATAGATATTGCCTAGAGGAAAATTAAAGAGACCTTTGGAGAAAAGAGAACAACCTGTATGAATATCAAGAGCTCAGATGGAAAACCAGTCCTAAGCAAAGAAGGGAAAGCAGAAAGGTGAAAGGAGTATATAGAAGGTGTATTTGAGGACAATATTATGGAAATGGAAGAGCATGTAGATGAAGATGAAATGGGAGATATGATACTGCGTGAAGAGTATGACAGAGCACTGAAAGAGCTAAGTAGAAACAAGAGTCCAGTAGTAGATAGCATTCCGTTAGAACTACTTATAGCCTTGTGAGACAGAACTCTTCCATCTGGTGAGCAAGGTGTATGACACAGGCGAAATACCCTCAGACGTCAAAAAGAACATAATAATTCAAATTCCTCAGAAAGCAGGTGCTGACAGGTGTGAAAATCACCGAACTATCAGTTTAGTAAGTCATGGCTGCAAAATACTAACACGAATCTTTTACAGAAGAATGGAATAACTCGCAGTAGCCAACTTCGAGGAATACCAGTTTGGATTCCAGAGAAATGTAGGAACACGCGAGGCAATACCGACCCTACGACTTCTCACAGAATATAGGTTAAGGAAAGGCAAACCTACGTTTCTAGTATTTGTAGACTTAGAGAAAGCCTTTGACAACGTTGACTGGAATACTCTCTTTCAAATTCTGAAGGTGGCAGGTGTAAAATACAGACAGCGAAAGGCTATTTACAATTTGTACAGAAACCAGATGGCAGTTATGAGAGTCGAGGGTCACGAAATGGAAGCAGTGGTTGAGAATGTAGTTAGACGAGGTTGTAATCTATCCCCAATGTTATTCAATCTGTATATCGAGCAAGCAGTAAAGAAAACAAAAGAAAAATTTGGAGTAGAAATTAAAGTCCAGGGAGTAGAAATAAAAATTTTGAGGCTTGCCAATGATGCAATTTTGTCAGAGACAGCTAAGGACTTGAAAGAGCAGCCGAACGGAAAGAACAGTGTCTTGAAAGGAGGACATAGGATGAACATCAACAAAAGCAGAACGAGGATAATGGAATGTAGTCGTATTAAACCAGGTGATACTGAGGGAATTAGATTAGGAAATGAGACACTTAAAGTAGTAAAGGAGTTTTGCTATTTGGGGAGCAGAATAACTGATGATGGTCGAAGTAGAGAGGATATAAAATGTAGACTGGCAATAGCAAGGAAAGCGTTTCTGCAGAAGAGAAATTTGTTAACATCGAGTATAGATTTAGTGTCAGGAAGTCCTTCCTGAAAGTATTTGTATGGAGTGCAGCCATGTATGGAAGTGAAACATGGGCAATAAACAGTTTAGAAAAAAAATGGTTCAAATGGCTCTGAGCACTATGGGACTCAACTGCTGAGGTCATTAGTCCCCTAGAACTTAGAACTAGTTAAACCTAACTAACCTAAGGACATCACAAACATCCATGCCCGAGGCAGGATTCGAACCTGCGACCGTAGCGGTCTTGCGGTTCCAGACTGCAGCGCCTTTAACCGCACGGCCACTTCGGCCGGCAAACAGTTTAGACAAGACGAGAATAGATGCACTTGAAATTTGGAGCTACAGAAGAATTTTGAGGGTTAGATGGTGAAACACCCCAAGAAACCCGAATACCCAAATAAGAATATCATGATAGTTTAAAGTAGGAAACAGTGTTATCCTGACAGGTACGACAACTTTGAGAATGATATAACAGTTTAAAGTTCTGATTAACATCAATTTCAATAATTACTGAGTATGTCATGATATAAAGGTACAAAGAAAGGAAGATTATTTTTAATTAGCTACCAAACATTTCAGTAATAAATGCAAATCAGTACGACGAAAGTTAAGTCCTAAGTAATATGTCGGTCAAAGATAACATTTATTGTGAAAGTGAGTTGTAAACGCGGCGAAAGGGAAATTCAATGCGCCTACAATGCTCGATCATGGAAATGTTAGTGCTTGCTAGCCCGCTTGTTATCAAGTCGTGACAGAGCAGCGTTTGTTATAGTACTACAAACGGAACGCTACGAGATTGTATCTATTCAAAAAAAGTACTATTGCGTGATAGAAATGCGCGGAATTTGTTCTCAGTTATTCTGACTTCAGAACTTGAACTGAAGTGATATTCTGATAGTGTACGACGAGTTAATGAACTCTAATTATTGGAGATATTATTGTTGGACTCAACCTTCATCAAAGTCAACAGTTACAACGAAGAATGGACATAGTATCGAAGACTGCAATAGCTGATTAGCCTTGAATAGGAAACATTAATACGAACACACGAAGATAATACAAACACGCGGATTGTAAAAGTTGTAATTGTCACGATCACCGATCTGAAAAGAATCGTAATTGATTTGATCCATCGGTGTGCGTGTGGTGTGATGACTATAAACTAACTGCTAAGAAGGAACAATAAAAAATGTTCGTTAGGAATGGAAATATCAAGTGTTGGCTCTATCATTAATTGAACTATGTGATAGTTGATGGTCAAAATTAATTAACTGTGAACATTTTAATTGAAAGAGTGACTTGATGAACATTGAGCATTAAAAGGAGTGTTTTGCCGAAATAATATTACGACTCACGAAAGCAAGATAGCATTATAGATTATCTCTGGATTTGCGTCGTGCCGTAGTGAAGAATTCTGCCTAGCAACGTAATAACAACTATTGATACTGAACCGCAAATGAATTTTTCCTCGCTTCAGTGGTGTGAAACGACGCCGGTGATGAATGATTCACTCAATACTGCAATAACTAACTAGCATGGCATAGCAAATCATCATAAAACCATAACAGACAATTAAAATCAGCTGTTCGCATAGCTGAGAAGACTGTATGGACTCGCAAACGTACTTTCATACATTACGCGAGGAACAATTTTCATTACAGATTTTCAGGTGCTGTTCCACGTTATCCGACGGGGACAACCATCACTGCGAGTCGCGTCTCCATTCCACCGACCGAGCTATAGCAGTAGCGGCTCAACATCAACAGCGACAACAAAAGGGGAAAAGGGACGTCACAATGGGTAGATCACGTAACTAATGAGGAGGTACCGAACTGAATTGTTGTTGTTGTTATGGTCTTCAGTCCTGAGACTGGTTTGATGCAGCTCTCCATTCTAATCTATCCTGTGCAAGTTTCTTCATCTCCCAGTACCTACTGCAACCTACATCCTTCTGAATCTACATCTACATCTACATCTATACTCCGCGAGCCACCTTACGGTGTGTGGCGGAGGGTACTTATTGTACCACTATCTGATCCCCCCCTTCCCTGTTCCATTCATTCACGAATTGTGCGTGGGAAGAACGACTGCTTGTAAGTCTCCGTATTTGCTCTAATTTCTCGGATCTTTTCGTTGTGATCATTACGCGAGATATATGTGGGCGGTAGCAATATGTTGCCCATCTCTTCCCGGAATGTGCTCTCTCGTAATTTCGATAATAAACCTCTCCGTATTGCGTAACGCCTTTCTTGAAGTGTCCGCCACTGGAGCTTGTTCAGCATCTCCGTAACGCTCTCGCGCTTAGTGTATTCATCTCTTGGTCTCCCTCTACGATTTTTACCCTCCACGCTGCCCTCCAATACTAAATTGGTGATCCCTTGATGCCTCAGAACATGTCCTACCAACCGATCCCTTCTTCTGGTCAAGTTGTGCCACAAACTTCTCTTCTCCCCAATCCTATTCAATACTTACTCATTAGTTATGTTCAAATGGTTCAAATGGCTCTGAGCACTATGCGACTTAACTTCTGAGGTCATCAGTCGCCTAGAACATAGAACTAATTAAACCTAACTAACCTAAGGACACCACACACATCCATGCCCGAGGCAGGATTCGAACCTGCGACCGTAGCGGTCGCTCGGATGTAGCGCCCAGAACCGCACGGCCACTCCGTCCGGCATTAGTTATGTGATCTACCCATCTAATCTTCAGCATTCTTCTGTAGCACCACATTTCGAAAGCTTCTATTCTCTTCTTGTCCAAACTATTTATCGTCCATGTTTCACTCCCATACTCCATACAAATACTTTCAGAAATGACTTCCTGACACTTAAATCTATACTCGATGTTAACAAATGTCTCTTCTTCAGAAACGCTTTCCTTGCCATTGACAGTCTACATTTTATATCCTCTCTACTTCGACCATCATCAGTTATTTTGCTCCCCAAATAGCAAAACTCATTTACTATTTTAAGTGTCTCATTTGCTAATCTAATTCCCTCAGCATCGACTACATTCCATTATCCTCGTTTTGCTTTTGTTGATGTTAATCTTATATCCTCCTTCCAAGACACTATCCATTCCGTTCAACTGCTCTTCCAAGTCCTTTGCTGTCTCTGACAGAATTACGATGTCATCAGCGAACCTCAAAGTTTTTATTTCTTCTCCATGGATTTTAATACCTACTCCGAATTTTTCTTTTGTTTCCTTCACTGCTTGCTAATTGGGGAGAAGAAAAATTTGTGGTACGCCTTGACCAAAAGAAGGGATCGGTTGGTACGACACGTTCCGAAGCATCAAGGGATCACCAGTTTAGTGTTGGAAAGAAGCGTATGGGGTAAAAATCGTAGATGGAGACCAAGAGATGAATACAGTAAGCATATGCAGAGGGATGAAGGTTGCATTAGTTTCTCGGAGATGAAGAGGCTTGCAGAGGATAGTGTAGCTGCGGCAAGCCAGTCTTTCGACTGAAGAGCACAATAACAACAACGTTCTTCAATGTTCTTGAAGAAAAACATTCAGTATCAAGCACGGCGTTTTACTTTATTTCTTTACTACCACGTCTATTCGCAACGCACTTTGCACACAGTGTCTACATATACCTCTGAATGTACCAGCAAAATTGTATCACTGTTAGACGCATAGTTTATCAGATGTAACGTTAGAAACACTGAATTGTATGAAAAAGCTCATTTCTTAAAACTGAGCGTAGGTACCCCGACAATACTTATCCAGTTTTTACATTCTTAATCTGAATCTGTAAAGTAGTAAGACGTCTGAAGCTGCTCAACTAATCGGGGGGTGGCGTTATTGATCACTGGAAGTAGCGTACAAAGAGATGGTAAATGTAAACAGGAAACATTGAGAAAATGGTTCAAATGGCTGTGAGCAATATGGGACTTAACATCTGAGGTCATCAGTCCCCTAGAACTTAAACCTAACTAACCTAAGGACATCACACACATCCATGCCCGAGGCAGGATTCGAACCTGTGACCGTAGCAGTCGCGTGGTTCTAGACTGAAGCGGCTAGAACCGCTCGGCCACATCGGCCGGCTAAACATTGAGAATGTCCATTTCGTAAGATGTTAACACGAAGGCGGAATGTCAACCAAAATGAGTTTACCAATAAACGAAAAAAAAAAAAGTTTCTCCGAGAATATAGGGCATCATAAAGTCCGCCTTAAATCTTCTGATCGATGTTTTATCGCCGGAAGACACGACCCTATCGAACGTCCTAGAAATGTATTTTCCGTTGTTTCCCATGTGACCATCTGAAAACTGCAGGGACTCAGCTATGTAACATGTCAGCGAACGATATACTATCGTTTTGTATGATCAAAGGTGGATTATTCTCAATTCATTTAAAGCCGATAGTAAAGTAAGGTGCTCCAGGTTTTCTTCTCGGACGATTCCCTTCAGCATTCTTGTTATTCTTGTTCTGCAGTGATACGAAATACGTAGTCTGTTTCCGGTCAGTAACGCGTATGTAATGCAGTGAGCTTTCAATCGCGCCTTTTTATTTTTTTAAGGACACTAAGTTGTAGTTTTGGGTAAAATGTGTATTTCCTTTTTGGTACGGCAGCTCCAAATGCACAGCTGCTCCGCCACGGTGGACGAGTGCGCACCCGCGGCGCGCAGACCACGTGACGCCGCAATCAGCGGCCGCCTCTCCGGTCTAATGAGCAATACGCTGCGGGGCGTGTCGTTAGAATAATTAGCACGGCTCCTCCCCGCTCTACTCCCGTGACTCGACATCGCGCTCGCGTTGAAGCTCGAGAACACTTCCCCACTCACCGCATTCCTTACGATTACCCGCTGCTGCAATGCATTCAATCTGTGCAATTATCACGATAGAACAAACAAGGCGTGAAATCGTAAAACACATACAGTCATGGGGAAAACTATCCATACACCGTTGTTCACGCTGAATATTTATTAGAACTAAAGATAACAACCAGAAATGCTAGTTGCTAAACTAACAAATGGTTCAAATGGCTCCGAGCACTATGCGACTTAACTTCTGAGGTCATCAGTCACCTAGAACTTAGAACTAATTAAATCTAACTAACCTAAGGACATAACACACATCCAAGCCCGAGGCAGGATTCGAACCTGCGACCGTAGCGGTCGCTCGGTTCCAGACTGTAGCGCCTAGAACCGCACGGCCACTCCGGCCGGCCGCTAAACAGAAGGGTTTTCCTTCCTAAGCTGTACATATAAAAGGATTAACTAAATTACCGTTCTGCAAAAAGTAGGTAAAAATTCTGTACCATCTGGCTTTACAAAGCGTCGAAACAAGTATGCTTATAAAAAAAGAAAATTACATTGTACATAAAAATAATAACAGGAATGGGCCAGTTTTTTGGTAGCCTCTGAGGAAACACATTGCCAATCTTGTTGTAGACATTGGTTCGGAGCAGTCTTACCTTGTATTTCATTTTTTCTGGCCATTTCTTCAAGCGTACTCCAAAGATGTTGAACTGGATTAAGGTCTGCGTTCTGTGCTGCAAACTTGAGAACATGGGGAGTATGGTACAACAAAGTCGGACGAACAATTTCCGCTGTATGCGTAGGGTCATTGTCTTGTTCAAAGTAATAATCTGTGCCTAAACCTAAGCTATCAACATTTTTTTTTTGCAGATTTTCCTTTTGGATATTTAAATGTCCCAAATAAAATAAAATCTATCCATGCTACCTTCGAAAAGAACAAGATGCCCAACATCACATGTAGCCATGCATCCCCACACCATAATTCCCCCACCACCGTGCTTTCCTGGGGGTTGAATGTGTTTGGGATCCAGTTCAGTATTTGGTCGTCTCCACACCAAAATTCTGCCGTCGTTAACAAACATGCCTGCATCTGTGTTGTTCTTGCTTATATGCTCTCCAGCAAATTCAAGTCCCTATTTCTTGTTATTCTCGCTGATATACGGTTTTCTTCTAGACGCCCTACCTCCATAACATGCCCTATTTAAAATACAGCGAACAGTCCTCGATGTGATCATTTTCATGCGCATGCAGTACAGAAGCCGTCAATTCAGAATGTTTTCGGACCATCCTTATTGACATACTTCGGTCTATTTGCGTTAGCTTCTGTGGTCGATCTCTTTTTTCGCTATTAATGCCAGTATTTCTTTCTCTAAACCGCGATATTATGGACTGCACAGTTGCCCGGCTTCTTCCAACAACATCAACTATTTCTGAAAATGATTTCCCCTTTCCATACTAGGAGACAGCCATTTGCCTTCCCTCTACAGTTATTTCCTTCCCTTTGCGGCCCATTTGGATGTTGCACGACATTCACCGCGTACCAGAACCTACATGCACGAGGTGCAGCTTACCACTGAAGCATTCCTTCCTGCAAGCCATTCGTTAGTTGTTTCTGTGTTTACATTTCTCGCAGTGTTGTTTACCCACCATACGAAACCGACTGGTACAGAATTTTTATTTAGTTTTGGCAGAAGACTAATTTACTTAATCGTTTTATATGTACAGATTAGGAAGAAAACCAAATACCGATAGTTTACCAATAACATCTGGGGTTAAGATCTTTACTTCAAATAAATAGAGTTATTCTACATGAACAACGGTGTATGAAGAATTGTTTTGCGTGACGGTGCAAGAACAGGTTCTCCAGAAAGCGTAGATGTACTCTGACGCTGGAAATGTCTATTGGGAAGTTCTCTAACAGGAACGTGTTGTTAGAAACTCGAGTACCTTCATCAGAGATTAAACCCTTTTTTTCCTCAAAGGTCCTGAACTGTAAGTAAACGTAAAATGCAAATACGACTAAAATTTTGGTAGAGCACTTGCCCGCGAAAGGCAAAGGTCCCGAGTTCGAGTCTCGGTCTGGCACACAGTTTTAATCTGCCAGGAAGTTTCATATCAGAGCACACTCCGCTGCAGAGTGAAAACCTCATTCACGACTAAAATTTGATTATTTATTCTTCTGTAAGTGCGAACCTCTCCGCAGAATCTGCGGACCCCTCTGCAGCTACTCGACACGAGCGGGCTACATCTACCTCCCCTCAGACTTAGACTCACCATTCCTCCAACTAAAGGGGGCCAATGTGTGTGGGCGAACAGGCTGCTGAACCCACCCCTTGGGGTCTCCTAGTCAATGCAAGGGCGCTGATGATCTCGCTGTTTAGCGCCCTCCGCCATAAATCATCATCATCATCATCATCATCATCATCATCATCATCTTAGTCAACGACTCCACACGACCATTCCACTGTTCCTATAATTGAAATTTCGGGACTATTATTAAAAAGTTATTGCTGAAAAGAATATCTTTGATGGAAAGACCATTTTCATTTAAAATTTCAATGGCCAGGCGTGTATCACGGTTCTACAAAACGTTAGAACTTTGCGCACGAATTAAATTTTTATATAACTGATTTTATTCGTATTAAAACTTACAGACCTTAGCATTTAAAATATTAATAAACGATGTCTCGACTTTTGTTAATTTGAAGACCATGAATATTGTCCTTCAGTATGGAAGTCTACTGTTACACCAGAAAAAGATACCAATCCTTATAATCCCGACCACACCAGAAAAGGAAAGTTTAATAGGATCTTCAGGATCAAGAAGGAACGTTATTCACAGTACAGTAGAACTGTATGATGGAGTTATCGTTAAAAGAGTGTGAAGGTTGTTCTCTCTCTCTCTCTCTCTCTCTCTCTCTCTCTCTCTCTCTCTCTCTGGATCAGTCCAGTTTAGCACAATTAATTTAATGGAACAGACGGTAGATCGTACCGTCTCTGCTATGATAACAGAACTAAATGCAGTCTTTTTCAAGAAACATTATTTCCTAATTTAAATGCTGCATATCAGTTAGCAAAACGTTAGTTTATTTGACCACTATTGCCTTTTTCGATTTTTAGCAACTTTCAAGTGGAGCCTTACAGAACTGGATATCGTCATCTTAACTTCTCCACTGAAGAAAAGTTGGCACAGACCAACTCATTAAACATTCATCTGAAAACAGCTTAAAAATCGAAACTGGGCAGCTGTGGTTAAATAATCTTAAGTAATGCTAACATACACAGTACATACTTGTTCAGTCTTGGCGCAAGAAAATAATGAAATTCTTTAAAAAAAAATTGCAACATGCAAAAATAAATGCAGTTTTCTTTCGGTGTAACGTACCAGACTGTCACTTCAGCTAAAATTACACAGAACGGTTCATGTAAACGGACAAAAATTTCATAGTCCCGTACATTTTACTGATCATCTCCTACAGTAACATTTTAGTTCTTTTATGCACCAGTGGACACGGTCTTCACTGACGAATGGTTTAACCATTCGAAAAAGACGGTCGTGTGAAACCCAGCTCGCGCTATTCGTCCACGAGACTCAGAGAGCCATAGGCACGGGTTCACAGGTAGATGACTTCCGCAAGGCGTTCGATACAGTTCCCCACAGTCGTTTAATGAAGAAAGTAAGAGCATATGGACTATAAGACCACTTGTTTGATTGGATTGAAGAGTTCCTAGGTAACAGAACGCAGCCTGTCGTTCTCAATGGAGAGAAGTCTTCCGAAGTAAGAGTGATTTCAGGTGTGCCGCAGGGGAGTGTCATAGGACCGTTGCTATTCACAATATACATAAATGACCTTGTGGATGAGATCGGAAGTTCACTGAGGCTTTTTGCAGATGATGCTGTGGTATATCGAGAGGTTGTAACAATGGAAAATTGTACTGAAATGCAGGAGGATCTGCAGCGAATTGACGCATGGTGCAGGGAATGGCAATTGAATCTCAATGTAGACAAGTGTAATGTGCTGCGATCTGGGAGTACGCATTAGGAGTGATTTAAAATGGAATGATCATATAAAGTTGATCGTCGGTAAAGCAGATGCCAGACTGAGATTCATTGGAAGAATCCTAAGGAAATGCAATCCGAAAACAAAGGAAGTAGGTTACAGTACGCTTGTTCGCTCACTGCTTGAATACTGCTCAACAGTGTGGGATCCGTACCAGATAGGGTTGATAGAAGAGAGAGAGAGAAGATCCAACGGAGAGCAGCGCGCTTCGTTACAGGATCATTTAGTAATCGCGAGAGTGTTACGGAGATGATAGATAAACTCCAGTGGAAGACTCTGCAGGAGAGACGCTCAGTAGCTCGGTGCGGGCTTTTGTTAAAGTTTCGAGAACATACCTTCACCGAAGAGTCAAGCAGTATATTGCTCCCTCCTACGTATATCTCGCGAAGAGACCATGAGGATAAAATCAGAGAGATTAGAGCCCACACAGAAGCATACCGACAATCCTTCTTTCCACGAACAATACGAGACTGGAATAGAAGGGAGAACCGATAGAGGTACTCAGGGTACCCTCCGCCACACACCGTCAGGTGGCTTGCGGAGTATGGATGTAGATGTAGATGATCGCCACGCAACAAGATTGTTTTATGTCAGACGAGGAAACCAACCAGAATGAAGTTTTCCGTTGTTTCCCTATATAGCTGAACTCTAACGTCAGCATGCTTGCTCTGAAATGGAAATGGACACAGCCGATTTCGTTCTCCAACTGGAACTTCTGCTGCGTCTATAATGACCTAGTCTTCAACGAGGCATTAAATCTTAATCGTCCTTCCTCTCTTTTACCCTCAAATGCCTGCATGTAAGAGACAGATTCTCAACCTGCCGGCAGCAACCTAACAGACAGATTTCTCATTAACAAGCCGTCCGACGTTGGAAAGACTCTCTGGAGTTGTCAGGGGAGCAAATGCAAATGCGACGGGAACAAATGATCGGAGATATGGCTGAATGACTCCCACAGTAGACTTCTTGATGTCCAACAGGGCGAAACAACGAGAACTGTTAAACTCACAGTACCACATAAAGCATAAGAATTAAGAATAAGCTGCACGTAAACGTCACATTATGTATTCTTCCGCGTTTGCTGAAACCTCACTGAATTTTGTTCTACGGGGAGTGGAAGCAAAGCTTCAAGAAGAATATAATGATTCCAATCCCAAAGAAAGCAGGTGTTGACAGGTGTGAAAATTACCTATCAGTTTGTTAAGTCACGGCTGCAAAATACTAACACGAATTCTTTACCGACGAATGGAAAAACTGTTAGAAGCCGAACTCGGGGAAGATGAGTTTGAATTCCGTAGAAATGTTGGCAATGTGAGGCAATACTGACCCTACGACTTATCTTAGATTAAGGAACGGTAAACCTACGTTTCTAGCATTTGCAGACTTCGAGAAAGCTTTTGACAATGTTGACTGGAATAGTGTCTTTCAAATTATAAAGGTGGCAGGTGTCAAATACAGGGAGCGCAAGGCTATTTACAATTTGTACAGAAACCAGATGGCAGTTATAAGAGTCGAGGGGCATGAAAGGGAAGCAGTGGTTGGGAAGGGAGTGAGACAGGGTTGTAGCGTCTGCCCGATGTTATTCAATCTGTATTTGAGCAAGCAGTAAGGGAAACAAAAGAAAAATTCGGAGTAGGAATTAAAATCCATACGAAGAAATGAAAACTTTGGCGTTTGCTAATGATGTAATTCTGTCCACCTGGAAGAGCAGTTGAACAGAATGGACAGTGTCTTCAAAGAAGGATACAAGATGAACATAAACAAAAGCAAAACGAGGATAATCGAATGTCGTCGCATTAAATGATGTGATGTGAGGGAAATAGATCAGGAAATAAGACACTTACAGTAGTAAATGAGTTTTGCTATTTGGGGAGCAAAATAACTGATGATGGTCGAAGCAGAGAGGATATAAAATGTAGACTGGCAATGGTAAGAAAAGCGTTTCTGAAGAAGAGAAATTTGTTAACATCGAGTATAGATGTACGTGTCAGGAAGCCATTTTTGAAAATATTTGTATGTAGTGTAGCCATGTATGGAAGTTTTTTTGTTTTGTTTTGGTTTTAGGGCGCACAACGTCAACGGTCATTCGCGCCCAGACTACTTTAGGAATGCACCGCGAGTCACAAGTTTAAAACAGCAACGAAACGGAAAACACGATGAAAGACATACCGACAGGCATAGGATTAAAAAAAGAAAACAGCATAATCAAATGTCCTTTGAGAGGGTTGTCAAATTGATAAAATGAAGAACGCGAGCAGCTGCTCGTGGGTCATCCGCTATAATGGCTTCTACAGTACATGGCAGGCCAAGATCGAGACGCAGGGTGTTAAAATCCGGACACGACGTTAAAATGTGGCGGACCGTCAGCAATTGCCCACATGGGCAGAACGGCGCCGGCGCAGCCGTCAGCAGATGGCGATGGCTGAACCGGCAGTGGCCAATTCGCAACCGGGCCAAAACTACCTCCTCCCGCCGAGAAGGGCGTGAGGAGGACGTCCAAGCCACGGGAAGAGCTTTCAAGGCCCGAAGCTTGTTGTCTGGAAGTGCAGCCCAATCGGCATGCCACAGCGATACAATGCGCCGACAAATTACCCTGCTACAATCTGACGAAGGGACACAACAAGAAGCTGTCCGAGGCTGGAGGACCGCAGCCTTGGCCGCGGCATCTGCAGCTTCGTTCCCAGGGATACCGACATGGCCAGGAACCCACATAAAGCTAACCGGAGAACCGACGTCCACCAGCTGCTGAAGAGAGCGTTGGATCCGGTGCACGAAAGGGTGAACCGGGTACGGATCACCGAGGCTCTGGATAGCGCTCAGGGAATCGGAGCAGATGACATATGCAGAATGTCGGTGGCGGCAGATGTAAAGGACAGCCTGGTAGAGGGCAAAGAGCTCAGCTGTGAAGACCGAACAATGGCCATGGAGCCGGTATTTGAAACTTTGTGCCCCGACAATAAAAGAACACCCGACCCCGTCATTGGTCTTAGAGCCATCTGTATAAATGAAGGTCATATTAATGAACTTCGAACGAAGTTCGACAAAACGGGAGTGGTAGGCTGAACCGGGGGTAACCTCCTTCGGGAGCGAGCAGAGGTCAAGGTGGACGCGAACCTGAGCCTGGAGCCAAGGTGGCGTGTGGCTCTCGCCCACTCGAAAGGTGGCAGGGAGTGAAAAATTAAGGTGTTGAAGGAGGCGACGAAAGCGAACTCCAGGGGGTAGCAGGGCGGAGACATACAACCCGTATTGACTGTCGAGAGAGTCATCAAAAAAGGAACGATAAGACGGGTGGTCGGGCATTGCCAGTAGCCGACAGGCATACCGACAAAGCAGTATATCGCGCCGGTAGGTGAGTGGCAACTCACCAGCGTCAGCATGAAGACTCTCGACGGGACTAGTATAAAACGCTCCGATCGCAAGTCGTAAACCCCGATGTTGTATGGAGTTGAGGCGGCGTAAGATGGATGGCCGTGCAGAGGAGTATACGAAGCTCCCATAATCCAGCTTGGAGCGGACGATCGACCGATATAGGCGAAGTAGGACGGTTCGATCCGCTCCCCACGACATACCACTGAGAACACGGAGGACATTGAGAGAACGGGTACAACGGGCAGCCAAATAAGACACATGTGGAGACCAACTAAGTTTCCTGTCAAATGTGTTGTTGTTGTGGTCTTCAGTCCTGAGACTGGTTTGATGCAGCTCTCCATGCTACTCTATCCTGTGCAAGCTTCTTCATCTCCCAGTACCTACTGCAACTTACATCCTTCTGAATCTGCTTAGTGTATTGATCTCTTGGTCTCCCTCTACGATTTTTACCCTCCACGCTGCCCTCCAATGCTAAATTTGTGATCCCTTGATGCCTCAAAACATGTCCTACCAACCGATCCCTTCTTCTAGTCAAGTTGTGCCACAAACTTCTCTTCTCCCCAATCCTATTCAATACCTCCTCATTAGTTACGTGATCTACCCACCTTATCTTCAGCATTCTTCTGTAGCACCACATTTCGAAAGCTTCTATTCTCTTCTTGTCCAAACTGGTTATCGTCCATGTTTCACTTCCATACATGGCTACACTCCATACAAATACTTTCAGAAACGACTTCCTGACAAATCTATACTCGATGTTAACAAATTTCTCTTCTTCAGAAACGATTTCCTTGCCATTGCCAGTCTACATTTTATATCCTCTCTACTTCGACCATCATCAGTTATTTGACTCCCTAAATAGCAAAACTCCTTTACTACTTTAAGTGTCTCATTTCCTAATCTAATTCCCTCAGCATCACCCGATTCAATTTGACTACATTCCATTATCCTCGTTTTGCTTTTGTTGATGTTCATCTTATATCCTCCCTTCAAGACACCATCCATTCCGTTCAACTGCTCTTCCAAGTCCTTTGCTGTCTCTGACAGAATTACAATGTCGTCGGCGAACCTCAAAGTTTTTACTTCTTCTCCATGAATATTAATACCTACTCCGAATTTTTGTTTTGTTTCCTTTACTGCTTGCTCAATATACAGATTGAATAACATCGGGGAGAGGCTACAACCCTGTCTCACTCCTTTCCCAACCACTGCTTCCCTTTCATGCCCCTCGACTCTTATAACTGCCATCTGGTTTCTGTACAAATTGTAAATAGCCTTTCGCTCCCTGTATTTTACCCCTGCCACCTTCAGAATTTGAAAGAGAGTATTCCAGTTAACGTTGTCAAAAGCTTTCTCTAAGTCTACAAATGCTAGAAACGTAGGTTTGCCTTTTGTTAATCTTTCTTCTGTCAAATGTAAGACCTAAAAATTTTGTTGTCTCCACGAATGGGAGAGCAACGGGACCGAGTCGTAATGACGGTGGGAGAAACTCTTTGTAGCGCCAGAAGTTATTACAGACCGTCTTCTCGGCAGAAAAACAGAAGCCATTGGCGACACTCCAGGAGTAAAGACGGTCAAGAGAACGCTGAAGACAGCGCTCCAGGAAACACGTACGCTGCGCGCTGCAATAGATGGTAAAATCGTCCACGAAAAGGGAGCCTGATACATCAGCTGGGAGGCAATCCATTATTGGATTGATCGCTATGGCGAAGAGAGCGACGCTCAAAACTGAGCCCTGTGGCACCCCATTCTCCTGGCGAAAGGTGTCTGACAGGACAGAACCCACACGTACCCTGAACTGTCGATCCATTAAAAAGGAACGAATAAAAAGAGGGAGGCGACCGCGAAGGCCCCATGTATGCATGGTGCGGAGAATGCCCGCCCTCCAACAGGTGTCGTAAGCCTTCTCCAAATCAAAGAACACAGCCGCGGTCGGGCGCTTCCGCAAGAAGTTATTCATAATGAAGGTCGACAAGGTAACCAGATGGTCAACAGCAGACCGGCGCCTACGAAATCCACATTGTACGTTGGTAAGGAGGCGTCGAGACTCGAGCAGCCAAACCAATCGAGAGTTAACCATTCGCTCCATCACTTTACAGACACAGCTGGTAAGCGAGATGGGTCGATAACTGGAAGGCAAGTGCTTGTCCTTCCCCGGCTTAGGAATCGGGACAACAATAGACTCGCGCCAGCATGCGGGAACATGTCCCTCAATCCAGATGCGATTGTAAGTACGAAGAAGAAAACCTTTACCCGCAGGAGAAAGGTTCTTCAGCATCTGAATATGAATAGAATCAGGCCCTGGAGCGGAGGACCGTGATCGGCCAAGTGCGTTTCCGAGTTCCCGCATGGTGAATGGGGCATTATAACTTTCACGATTCGAGGAGCGGAAGTTAGGTGGCCTAGCGTCCTCTGCCTGTTTGCGGGGGAGGAAGGCAGGGTGGTAATGAGCGGAGCTCGAAACCTCTGCGAAAAAGCGGCCGAAGGCATTGGAGACAGCCTCAGGGGCCACAAGGACGTCATTCGCGACCGTCAAGCCAGAAACTGCTGAGTGGACCTTAGTGCCAGACAGCCGGCGCAGGCTACCCCAGACAACAGAAGAAGGAGTAAAACTGTTGAAGGTGCTTGTGAAAGCAGCCCAGCTGGCTTTCTTGCTTTCTTTAATAATACGACGACACTGTGCACGTAATCGTTTATAATTGATACAATTCGCCACTGTAGGGTGGCGTTTAAAGGTGCGTAAAGCACGTCGACGAGCACGTAAAGCGTCTCTACGTGCTGCGGTCCACCAGGGGACCGGTACGCGACGTGGAGAAGAAGTAGGGTGAGGGATGGAATATTCAGCAGCAGTGAGAATGACTTCCGTGAGGTTTGCGACCTGACTATCGCAGCTTGGGAATGCTTGATCCTGAAAGGTCGCCCTGGAAGAGAAGAGCCCCCAGTCTGCTTTGGAGATGTTCCAACTAGATGAGCACGAAGAGGGGGTATGCTGCAGGAGATGGATAACACACGGGAAGTGGTCGCTCGAATATGTATCAGAAAGTGCATACCACTCGAACCGGCGTGCAAGTTGGGGAGTACATATAGAGAGATCTAAATGGGAATAGGTGTGAGATGTGTCCGAAAGAAAAGTAGGGGCGCCAGTATTGAGGCAGACAAGATTGAGCTGGTTGAAAAGGTCTGCTATCAGGGAGCCCCTCAGGCAGGATGCTGGAGAGCCCCAAAGGGGATGGTGGGCATTGAAGTCTCCAGTTAACAAAAATGGTGCAGGTAGCTGAGCAATAAGTTGCATCATGTCTGCCCTGGTAACGGCAGACGACGATGGAGTGTAAACGGTACAAATGGAAAATGTAAAAGTGGGGAGAGTAATGCGGATGGCAACTGCCTGCAGGCCGGTGTGCAACGTGATGGGATCGTAGTAAATATCATCCCGGACCAGCAACATAACCCCTCCATGAGCTGGGATACCTACCACAGGGGGTAGGTCAAAACGCACAGAGGTGTAGTGTGCCAAGGCAATTTGATCGCATGGGCGTAGCTTCGTTTCCTGGAGGGCTACGACGAACGGACGGTGCAAGCGGAGCAGCAACTTCAAGTCCTCTCGGTTGGAGCGAATGCTGCGAATATTCCAGTGAATAAGTGCCATCGTAAGAAAAAAAAAAAGGAAGATGAAAGAAGGGGTCACCTCGAAGGCCGCTGAGGGCCTGGCTTCGAGCGAGCACTGCCGCCGCTATCAGTAGGCGGACAGTCAGCGTCCATTGGGTCTATAGGTTCATCGGCCATCTTGGGAAGATGGCCGGGAGGGGGAGCTTCCTCCGCCGGTGAAAGGCCAGATGTTCGGCTACCAGCGGTGCGGCCAGGCGAAACGGATGACGGCCTGGGGCGGCAACCGCTGGGTGGCGCAGGAGAAGAAATGCGCCGTGGCGGAGGAGGAGAACTGTGCTTCCTATTAGCCTTCTTGGAAGGTCGTTTGGTGGAAGTACCGGTCGAAGGCTGGGAGGTCGAGGTACGTAGGAAGTCTGCACGGGACGGTTCCTTCTTGAAGGCCCGTGCATCTGACTTCTGGGTCTTCGTCTTAGCAGAAGCTGATGAAGGGGCTGGTGTCTGTGGGGTGATGGGAGGAAGAGGAGACGTCGACCGCGCGATCTTAGCACTGGCCGAACGGACGACCGTGGTGCTGAAGGTCAGATCGCATGTCTGGGTTGCCACCTCCCTGGTAGTCCGAGGAGAGGCGAGGACAGTACTGTATTTCCCCGCTGGGAGCAGCGTGGGCTTCCTACTAGCCAATAGCTTGCGAGCAGCCGAGGTGGACACTTTCTCTTTGACCCGAATTTCTTGGATACAGCGTTCTTCCTTATAGACAGGACAGTCGCGGGAGGATGTGGCATGGTCACCCTGACAGTTCACACAACGAGGAGACGGAGGTGTACAGTCACCCTCATGGGCATCCCTGCCGCAAGTGACACATTTAGCCACATTGGAACAAGACTGGCGAGTGTGATTGAAACGCTGACACTGGTAGCAGCGCGTAGGTGTCGGGACATAGGGGCGAACAGAAATAACCTCGTAGCCCGCTTTGATGCGCGATGGCAGCTGAACACTATCGAAGGTCAAGAAAAGTGTCCGGGTCGGTACAAGGTCATTGTTGACCTTTTTCATGACCCTATGGACAGCCGTCACGCCCTGCTCAGCGAGGAAAGATTGAATCTCCTCGTCAGTCAAGCCGTCGAGGGATCTAGTATAGACCACACCACGAGACGAATTCAAAGTTCGGTGAGCCTCCACCCGGACAGGGAATGTGTACAGGAGTGTGGCCCGAAGCAGTTTTTGTGCCTGAAAGGCGCTCTCAGTTTCGAGTAATAAGGTACCGTTACGCAACCTGGTACAAGATTTGACAGATCCGGCTATGGCATCGACGCCCTTCTGGATAACGAAAGGGTTGACAGAGGAAAAATCCTTTCCGTCCTCAGATCGAGAAACGACGAGGAACTGTGGGGCAGGCGGTAGTACTTTTGTTACTGGTAGCTGGTCACGTTTCCGTTTTTGGGCAGAAGTCGAGAGAGATGGAGTGAAATCCATTGCGGAGGAATCCCCCATGATTGCCAGCGTCTCCGATGGCGCGCTCCTTCCTTGTGGGGACCCTCTCAGAGGGCACTCCCGTCTTAGGTGAATGTTTACACCTCAGGTCACACCTCCCGAGAAACAGACGGAGGGACCAATCGGCATGGTCAGAAGGTATCAGCTCAGGCAATCACCCCTCCCCGGGCCTGGCCTTTACCAGGGGGTACGCGCGTGCCTTACATGTCTACCCAGGGCGGGGAATTACGCGTTACCCCGTCACCGGCTACGCGTGCGAACGCGTGGGTCGGCCTTCAGGCGCGCACAGGGAGGAAGGAAGAAGTGGAAAAAGGAGAGAGAGAGAGAGAGGGAGGGAGGGGGAGAGAGAGAGAGAGAGAGAGAGAGAGAGGACAGTGTCTCAAACGCCGAGGCGGAGACCAGAGAAGGCAAGGAGAAGAAGGCAATGAGAAGGCAAGGAGAAGAAGGCAATGAGAAGGCAAGGAGAAGAAGGCAATGAGAAGGCACGGAGAAGAAGGCAATGAGAAGGCAAGGGGAAGGCAGGGGAAAGAGGGGAAAGAGTAAGGAAGACAGTGAGGTGGAGAAGAGCAAAGAAAGGAACCAACCAAAGGAAGGAAGGAACGAGAAGTGAACAAGCAAAATGACCGCAAATAGAGGTCGTGGAACCGTCCGTCTCCGGACGCAGGCGCTAACTACCCCCTTGAGGGGGAGGGACTCCTTTTAGTCGCCTCTTACGACAGGCAGGAATACCTCGGGCCTATTCTTACCCCGGACCCGCAGGGGGTATGTATGGAAGTGAAACATGGACGGTAAATAGTTTGGACAAGAAGAGAATAGAAGCTTTCGAAATGTGGTGCTACAGAAGAATGCTGAAGATTAGATGGGTAGATCACATAACTAATGAGGAGGTACTGAATAGGATTGGGGAGAAGAGGAGTTTGTGGCACAACTTGACTAGAAGAGGGGATCGGTTGGTAGGACATGTTTCGAGGCATCAAGGGATCACCAATTTAGTATTGGAGGACAGCGTGGAGGGTAAAAATCGTAGAGGGAGACCAAGAGATGAATACACTAAGCAGATTCAGAAGGTTGTAGGTTGCAGTAGGTACTGGGAGATGAAGAAGCTTGCACAGGATAGAGTAGCATGGAGAGCTGCATCAAACCAGTCTCTGGACTGAAGACAACAACAACAACAACAACAACAACATGTTCAGTATTTCAGAACGGCTCGTAATGGTATTATTTTACATCACTGCATCATCATTCGTCTCATATTTACAGGATGCACTGTAGTGCCAGAAGAAGGGTCTCTTTTAGATGCTGTGAGGTTGATTAGTCCCTCCTACGAGTATTTGTAACTGGTACCAAAGTACAAACAATCTAGCATATAGTAAAGAGCTGGTATCAACAATGTTTCAGTGGTTCGATGAAAATGCTAAATAAGTGAACGCCAGAGACACATACTTGGGACGAAGAAACGTTCGCTTGTAATAGGCCGTTGCCCTCCATCGTTACTGTGTTTTTTACATTTGTGTGTAAAACGTACGTTGAAACTAATTGCAAAAGTAAACTCACGAATAAGTAACTTGTGACAATCACTGGACTGATATTCATGTAAACTAACTTCACCATCTTTTTTGGTTATGTTGTAGCTAATTACAAAATGTGTCATGAAGAACACGAACTTCTTCGGTGAAAGCTCAAGCAGTGTCACAGTTACAACTCCGGAACACATGTAGGGATGACAGAGGTGATATCTAAATTCAGAGACAAAGGCCGCAAAGTTTCACGTCCACGTTCCTTCGTAACATTTTTTTACGAACAACCGCTTACCCAGTGTAATTCAACAGGCGGAACGTTGCCACGCAATTCGCGACTGGCTTCGGCCGGATTTTTCTGGTCCGAATACATTTGCGCATTAAACCAGTCACCAGCGTAAAGAGAAATAACATCTTAAACTCTTATTTTCAGTTTTTGCTTACTTAACTCCTCTCAACAAAAGCACAAGTTATGTAAACACGATAACCATTCATACCAAGTACAAATAAAAACATATCGTTTACGGAGACTTACAATCATTTTCTCGGTGCCCCTTAGCAGAATGTAGTAAGTAATGATGATATCAAAAATAAAACGTTAGTCACCATGCAAATGGGTCTAAACACTATGGGACTTAAGATCTAGACTTCTCTCTCTCTCGTGTGTGTGTGTGTAAACCTAGGGAAACTTTAGAAAAAGACATTAATTCAATTAAAATTGCACTCTTACATTTCCAGACATTCATCCGTACAATTACACTCAATCATCCAAAATTTAGAAGTTCAACATGGTGTCCCCCTTTTACAACAGATAGGCTCACCAAGTTAAAGCTAAAATGTGGCAGCCTGACCACTTTTAAATAACCTGCAAGAACCTGTGACCCAGACGAGACATTAAGCCCCACCCCCCTCCCTAATAATTTAGGAAGCACGCCAGACAGCGTGATAATGCGACGCGGTAACTCGTTACGTATTTTACCATTCGTTTCATATGCATGGGACGAAAACTAATGTATAAAATATAAACTGTTAAAAACTCAATTTGGTTGAAGCGAACTGAAATGAAAATTGGAAAAAAAAATGGAAATGTCTTATTGTCTTCATGTAAGTGCCTTTCTGGTGCACTACGAATTCATGGGGGAAACTTGAGGCGACTGATTCCATACATGCGCTACTACTGGTTGTAGTGTCGCAGCCAAGTCTTTCTCCTGATACAGCGAACCCCAGTCGGCTCCCAACAGACACGCCCGCGTGAGCTGCCAGCACCACTCACAGCATGGTGCATACGCGGACACGGAAAAAAATTCCCGGATTTTTTCCGGATTTCCCCGTTAAAAATACGCATTTTTCCCGGACGAAAATACACTTTTCCCCTGTTAAGTGACAGTATACAAGGTCCGTTCCATAAGTAACGCGACCAAATTCATAAAAAATTTTCAAAATAGCACCCTCTTGCGTCAATACACTTCGGGAGGCGGTGTTTCCATGCCTGGAAGGAATCCTGGAATGCCTTTTCCGGAATGTCCTTTAGAGCTGATGTAACATGCGCCTGGATGCTTTCAATTTTGTCCCAATGTTTTCCTTTCAAGACTCCTTTTAACCGAGGAATAAATAAATAAATAAATAAATAAAAGGAAGAAAGTCAGCAGGAGCCAGGTCAGGACTTCAGGGAGGCTGGGGAGCCAATGGGGTCTTGATCCTGGCCAGGAAGTCGTTGACAATGAAGGCGCTGTGACTCGGCGCGTTGTCGTGGTGAACTTCCCACGTGTCCTCGATGTCGCTTCGGCAGCGCGAGACCCTCCTTTTCAGTCTTTTGAGCACTTGCAAGTAGAAAGCTGAGTTCACTGCAGTCCCGGTAGGTACGAATTCGTGGTGGACAATGCCTCTGACGTCAGAGAAGACAATGAGCATGGTTTTGATCCTGGACTTGCTCGTGCGTGCCTTCTTCGGACGATGGGGTGTGCCACTCTGAACTCTGCATTTTTGTCTCAGGGTCGTATTAAAAAATCCACGACTCATCACCAGTGATAACTGAGTTTAAAAAATGAGGATCATTTTCACACATTTCCACCATTTCTCGGCACCGAAGCACTCGCATGTGCTTTTGTTCGTCGGTCAACACTTTTGGGACGAGTTTGGCACACACCTTTCTCATGTTCAAATCTTCGGTCACAAAACGGTTGTTTTTGACATGTTTAGAGTTTGTGCTATCAATTGGAGGCTCAACCGTCTGTCAGAATTCAAACAATCGAGCACACGCGTCACATTTTCGTCGACTCGTGCGGCTGATGGCCGTCCACTGCGAGGTTCGTCGGTGATCTTCTCTCGGCCCTCCATGAACGACTTGTGCCATCGGAAAACTTGTGAGTTGGACAGGCAATCAGTCCCAAAGGCATGCTGAAGTAATGGAAACGTTTCGTTGGCGAACCTCCCAAGTTTAACGCAAAATTTGATAGCGTACCCTTGCTCTACAGAATGATCCACTGTGCCGTGTTACATAAACTCAAAACGGGGTTGACGGAAACGCACGTCCTGACTCTCCGGCAGTTCGCAGCCGAATGAGACAAAGAGCGGTTTGAAGCTAACATCCCCCTCTACTTAGCCCAGCCAGTTACAACACGCTGTGGTGTACCGTTGCGTCATAAAAAAAATTGGTCGCATTACTTATGGAACGCACTCTGTACTTTCCCTCGGAACTGTAAAACTTATCAATCCTTTGAATGGTTAACATTTTATATATCTGCGTAGAACTTCCTGCACTTTACGAAATGAAACCCAGTATAAGAAATCAAATACAATAAAAAGAGTTTTGAAAGATCTTTGGTGTGCAGAAACATGTAAGCTGCAAAAAAATGGTTCAAATGGCTCTGAGCACTATGGGACTCAACTGCTGAGGTCATTAGTCCCCTAGAACTTAGAACTAGTTAAACCTAACTAACCTAAGGACATCACAAACATCCATGCCCGAGGCAGGATTCGAACCTGCGACCGTAGCGGTCTTGCGGTTCCAGACTGCTGCAGCGCCTTTAACCGCACGGCCACTTCGGCCGGCCTGTAAGCTGCATATTTCCGTATTAAGGAAGTATAAACTCCAATTCCACCAAACACAGCACGTCAGTTTCCAAAGTATTGGAAATTTGTGGTAAAATCTTATGGGACCAAACTGCAGAGGCTTCCTCACTACTTAATGTAAATTAAACTAACTTACGCTAAGGACAACGCGCGCGCGCGCCGCGCCCCCCCCCCCCCCCCCACACACACACACATATATACACACGCACACACACACGTGCCCGAGGGATGACTCGAACCTCTGACGGAGGGAGCCGCTAGAACCGTGGCAAGACGCCTTCAGACCGCACGGTTACCCTGCGCTGCCCAAAGTATTGAAATCGAGGTTGCGATGTCCTCTTGTAAGCAACTCACAGCTCACGTCATGTCATCTCGCCAGCCTATGACAGAGTACAGGACAAGTGACGTAGTCATCCAATAGCAACATCACTGTTCAGTAGCGCGAACACACAAATAGAATAAAATAATGGTTTAAATTACTATACAGAGTGTAGTTACAGGAAAAGCTACGCTTTCACATATAATACTCCTACATCTACATCTACAGTTATACTCCGCAAGCCACCCAACGGTGTGTGGCGGAGGGCACTTTACGTGCCACTCTCATTACCTCCCTTTCCTGTTCCAGTCGCGTATGGTTCGCGGGGAGAACGACTGTCTGAAAGCCTCCGTGCGCGCTCTAATCTCTCTAATTTTACATTCGTGATCTCCTCTGGAGGTATAAGTAGGGGGAAGCAATATATACGATACCTCATCCAGAAACGCACCCTCTCGAAACCTGGCGGGCAAGCTACACCGCGATGCAGAGCACCTCTCTTGCAGAGTCTGCCACTTGAGTTTGCTAAACATCTCCGTAACGCTATCACGGTTACCAAATAACCCTGTGACGAAACGCGCCGCTCTTCTTTGGATCTTCTCTATCTCCTCCGTCAGCCCGATCTGGTACGGATCCCACACTGTTGAGTAATACTCAAGTATAGGTCGAACGAGTGTTTTGTAAGCCACCTCCTTTGTTGATGGACTACATTTTCTAAGGACTCTCCCAATGAATCTCAACCTGGTACCCGCCTTACCAACAATTAATTTTATATGATCATTCCACTTCAAATCGTTCCGCACGCATACTCCCAGATATTTTACAGAAGTAACTGCTACCAGTGTTTGTTCCGCTATCATATAATCATACAATAAAGGATCCTTCTTTCTATGTATTCGCAATACATTACATTTGTCTATGTTAAGGGACAGTTGCCACTCCCTGCACCAAGTGCCTATCTGCTGCAGATCTTCCTGCATTTCGCTACAATTTCCTAATGCTGCAACTTCTCTGTATACTACAGCATCATCCGCGAAAAGCCGCATAGAACTTCCGACACACACACACACACACACACACATATATATATATATATATATATATATATATATATATATATATATATACTCCTACGCTTTAACATACAGCACACAAATGTGCCAGTATAATTTAAAATAATGACATAAATGTCTGGTCTTCTGGGCTCGAAATTCTTCTAAGTGGCTGATCCTCAAAGTGTTACGTTTTAAAAAAAGAGTCAAACACTCTGTGATTTAAGAAATTCACCGCACATTCTCATACGTAACATAACCCATCTTGCGTAAAAGGAAATTTACTTTGAAAGTAACGCTTTTCGAACCACCATTCGTTCGTTTCAGGAGTTTCCTGAGAGAGCCAGAAAACAGGCATTAATGAGCGTTCGCAGCTACGATGACTTACGAAGCCCGTCTGTTCGTACGTATAAAGCGTTAAGAGATCTTACACTAAATCATAAAAGAAACAAGACATCAGAAGATACTCCAAGGGTATCGGAATTTCGTAAACCATACTAAACTGCATAAATCAACTTTAAGTGCATAGTCGTATGTCCATATTCACAATGACGTAGGTCCCAACCTGATATTAAGCTCTGCAGTGTGGTTTTCGGGATACAAATTTTCTCGGGGTACCAGTACTTTACTATCTCAGGTTTGGTCCTTTATTATGGCATAATGCCATACCTGCCAGAACATGAAAACGTGTACCTGAAATCCAGCAAACAGTTGGAACTGGCCAATAGTGTGAAACACTTCTTCTCAGATAAATTGACAGCCTCGGCGGAACAGAGTAATGAAACCCAAATTTCTTTGGCAAACGACAAAAATAGCTTGATTGTTCTGCAAGGCGTTTAATGCTTGACTGCCAAAAATGTGAAAACTGAAATAAAATCGTGCAACAAACTAATAATATGTTTTAGCCTTCTGTAATTATGTGAATGTAGTTAAATTCACTTGACAGCTCCCATACACAGAAATCAGTTTTGTTTTCATTTGGCGTGGGAGCCGCAAACGAAGAGATAAACACGATCACACGGAGGATACCCCCCTCCTCACTACAATTCAGACTGCTCTGCGCGTGCGCGAATCCGGCAGCTTGGGCGCGCCAGGAAAGGTTTTCCAGTTAGCGCCTGGGTGCCTTGCTGCCGCTGCTGGTACAGCTAAAAGCCACGCTTCAAGCAGCCAGAAGCGGGAGAAAGTACTGCTCATACGCTACTTAACTGCGCATGCCCATGAGCGCGCTGGCAACTGCTCAAACGAACCTAATGTAAACAGTTGTGACGTCACGCTCATAGCGTGAAGAGAGTTTCACACATCCCAAAGGTGAAGGTCACGGCGGCGGAAAAAAAAAGGGAGCCTATTTTGACTTTCGTGTCGTAAATTGAAAACGTCGCTCGATACGGAGACGTCATTTAAAGAACTGTGAACAGATGAGTGAAAATAAAAAAAAAAAAAAGTTACTCCTCTGGTTATAGGGATCGCCGTTAAATATAGTATTTCGCTTACAGACTTAACAACGCAGATCATGTTACTGTATTTCCCTGTTAATACATATTAGAATATTCTTTACCACTTCCTGCCACGGTCAATAAAACATAACAGCCGTACTATTTCTATGCCACACACGTCACGGTAAGTAGGATAGTTCAGGCCTCATTCACGTCTATGCAAAACTGTACAGTCGAGTTTATATATTCGAGGCAATTGTTTTTATTCCTCCTCTCGAGGGTTCCCTGTGTTTTTCGCGTTCACATACATTTCTTAAACAGACGACGCTTTGGCGATATTTAATCGCAATCAGCAAGACTTTTTGCGCCGATTTTTCATCAAATGAGGAACTGATAGTTGCAGCGAACGACTATTTTTCAGAATTTGACAGAACATATTTCTCTGAAGGGGATGAAAAAACTGGAGAAACGTTGGGCCGAGTTTATATCCTTCAAAGAAGACTGTCGAGAAGTAAGGGGAGCTCTTTACGAAAGGAACATCTTTTGTTCCTTTTTTATCAGACTTGCCAATGAAGTTGTTCGACTAACAAGCGACGAAAGACTCAGCTAAGATAACGATCCTTAAATCAGAAACTGTCACGGAGCTCAACAAGATCTGGCGCGCATAAGACAAGCAAGAATTTATCCTTAGTGAAGACGACACTTTACGAGAGGAAATAAACCGCTAAGGAGAGAAGACGTGGCTTGAGCTAGCGGCGCCGGCCGCGGTGGTCTCGCAGTTCTAGGCGCGCAGTCCAGAACCGTGCGACTGCTACGGTCGCAGGTTCGAATCCTGCCTCGGGCATGGATGTGTGTAATGTCCTTAGGTTAGTTAGGTTTAAGTAGTTCTAAGTTCTAGGGGACTGATGACCACAGAAGTTGAGTCCCATAGTGCTCAGAGCCATTTGAACCATTTTTTGAGCTAGCGGCGGCGGCGGTACTCGGCCTGACAGACCACCACTACTCTTGGCAACGAACGTGAGCGCGCGGAATAATTTGGCTGTGCTCGGCGAGTCGCATGCGCTGCATTAGCGCACTTAGCGCTCCTATTCCGGAGAGCTGAGGGCTGGACCGGCTGTTTGCGGAGCGCCCGGCGATAATCTGTTTATCGAGTGACACCTGAAAGCGCAGTTGCGACACCGCTACTTGCGCTTCGCAGCTCCCTGCCGAGGGCGACCGCCTCACAGCGCACTGGCCAAATCTCCCAGTGCAGAGCACGGCTACTGCGAAATACAGTTCGTCTCGCGTACCTGCACCGACAATGGTCACGGACCCAAAGAGACGACCGTGACAACAATGACGTGAAGAGACACTTTCAGTTAGAACTTCACAACAAGTCAAAAACTAGGGAAGATTGGCACTGTGCTTTCACTGTCCACAAATGTCAAATTGTACACAGCACAAATAGCAAATATGTACCACAATATCAACGAGTAATAATTGCAATCGGTCACGTCACACAAAAGCCTGACAACGGAATGGTTCAATGAGACATGTCAAAATACACCCTGAAATTTTTTAAGCAGAAAGAATACAACGAAAAACTACAATGTCAAAATTTTCGATGCTAAGAAGCACTACAAATATTTTTCTAAAACTGTTCAAGTTAATCGTTTTTCCGCACGAAGAACCGCTTGCGAGGGCGATTTGTACAGCCCTTTCATGTCTGGTGTATAAGCAGACGCAGCTGCTGTGACCAGGAGACGTAGCGCCAAATCCAAAGTGCACACACGCGAATTTTAAGCATTTAAACCAAAAAGTCTCAAATCATTGACAGCTAAACTACTGAAGATGCTATTGTTACACAAGTAACTAGCAGAGAAAAGGAAATTAAGGCAACGTTTTACGAGGGTCGTTCAGTAAGTAACTCACCACTTTTTTTTAAGCCATTAATATACAAAGACAAACGCCCTTGTTGGTGCTTCACATTTGATGTTTGTTCTGTGTGCCGGTGAAGCTTCTAGCCGTTTGGCAGATGGCAGAGCCGTAGTAGACCGTCAAAATGCCGTCTACATGCGAATCACGTTACAAGCAGCTTGCTGTTATTGAATTCTTGTGTGCAGAAAAAATAACTGTGGTGAACATCTATAAAAGTTTGTGTCCAGTGTATGGCGATGCTGCGGTTCATAATTCAGTTGGGTAATGGAAAAATAAAGTTACAGCCTCAGGAAATACAGAAAGATAGCTCCGTGATTAGCCATGCCCGGGATGTCCTGCCACAGCCACTGGACATCATTGACTCATCCACCCTACAGCCCAGACCTGGCAACCTCGGACTTCCATCTCTTTGGCCGCTTAAAGATTCTGCCCTTCCACAACGTTGGCGTAAGACCGTACAACGTAATGGAGACCACGTACAAGAATAAGACATGAACAAGACAAGTTGATGAATGTTGTCACCAAGTCTGACTCTTAACAATAAACATGTTCTGAGAAAGAAAATATGGGCGTTACTTACTGAACGACCCTCGTAGTCTGGACAGTTATGGCTTCCCTTCCCTACTTTCATCATAGTGGGTTCAGCATATTTCTAGAGGATGCATTATACACTCCTGGAAATTGAAATAAGAACACCGTGAATTCATTGTCCCAGGAAGGGGAAACTTTATTGACACATTCCTGGGGTCAGATACATCACATGATCACACTGACAGAACCACAGGCACATAGACACAGGCAACAGAGCATGCACAATGTCGGCACTAGTACAGTGTATATCCACCTTTCGCAGCAATGCAGGCTGCTATTCACCCATGGAGACGATCGTACAGATGCTGGATGTAGTCCTGTGGAACGGCTTGCCATGCCATTTCCACCTGGCGCCTCAGTTGGACCAGCGTTCGTGCTGGACGTGCAGACCGCGTGAGACGACGCTTCATCCAGTCCCAAACATGCTCAATGGGGGACAGATCCGGAGATCTTGCTGGCCAGGGTAGTTGACTTACACCTTCTAGAGCACGTTGGGTGGCACGGGATACATGCGGACGTGCATTGTCCTGTTGGAACAGCAAGTTCCCTTGCCGGTCTAGGAATGGTAGAACGATGGGTTCGATGACGGTTTGGATGTACCGTGCACTATTCAGTGTCCCCTCGACGATCACCAGTGGTGTACGGCCAGTGTAGGAGATCGCTCCCCACACCATGATGCCGGGTGTTGGCCCTGTGTGCCTCGGTCGTATGCAGTCCTGATTGTGGCGCTCACCTGCACGGCGCCAAACACGCATACGACCATCATTGGCACCAAGGCAGAAGCGACTCTCATCGCTGAAGACGACACGTCTCCAGTCGTCCCTCCATTCACGCCTGTCGCGACACCACTGGAGGCGGGCTGCACGATGTTGGGGCGTGAGCGGAAGACGGCCTAACGGTGTGCGGGACCGTAGCCCAGCTTCATGGAGACGGTTGCGAATGGTCCTCGCCGATACCCCAGAAGCAACAGTGTCCATAATTTGCTGGGAAGTGGCGGTGCGGTCCCCTACGGCACTGCGTAGGATCCTACGGTCTCGGCGTGCATCCGTGCGTCGCTGCGGTCCGGTCCCAGGTCGACGGGCACGTGCACCTTCCGCCGACCACTGGCGACAACATCGATGTACTGTGGAGACCTCACGCCCCACGTGTTGAGCAATTCGGCGGTACGTCCACCCGGCCTCTCGCATGCCCACTATACGCCCTCGCTCAAAGTCCGTCAACTGCACATACGGTTCACGTCCACGCTGTCGCGGCATGCTACCAGTGTTAAAGACTGCGATGGAGCTCCGTATGCCACGGCAAACTGGCTGACACTGACGGCGGCGGTGCACAAATGCTGCGCAGCTAGCGCCATTCGACGGCCAACACCGCGGTTCCTGGTGTGTACGCTGTGCCGTGCGTGTGATCATTGCTTGTACAGCCCTCTCGCAGTGTCCGGAGCAAGTATGGTGGGTCTGACACACCGGTGTCAATGTGTTCTTTTTTCCATTTCCAGGAGTGTATATTTCGCTGCCAGAAATAATGGCTTTAGCTCCTGACAGCGGAAATACAAGAGGCAAAGTGGATTTTAGTGTCAGTTCTTCCACTGAGGGTAGAATCACCATCCCACTCGTAGGCTGCTGTTAACACAAACCGCTGCGCATGAAGTGGTGCCACGACAGGGAAGCACCAACTGCTGATGAATGGCGTACCTTTGTGTTCAGGGACAGCACTGCGGTGGACGACGACACCTGCGAGTACGACGGCGACCTGGTGTGCGGTCCCTCCTCCTAATGTTCTGGGTAGGCACAGCGGTGTTGACTCCGGACGTCACGGCGTGGAGAGCCATCGGGTATTGCACCAGGTCGCAGTCGGCAGGAACTCAGGGAAATGTGACGGCGCGGGCCTCCTGCGTCCACCTGTGTTACAACTCGTGCGACAGTATCGTGGGGCCAGCGCTCACCCGCACGTCGTTCGGTTTTCTACGACGTGTCTGAGGTGTGCCACTGCTGTGGCCGGCAAGGTGTCCCGATCAAACCACAACAGAACACGTGTGGGATCAGGTCGGACGTCGACCCTGTCCCAGTTCCATTACATCGAGGAGCAATTTCAACAGATCTGGGCCAACTTGACTCGGGAAACGATACAACGGCTTTGTAACGCTCATCCATACCGTATCCCGGTCCGACGGGGTGCAAAGTCGCAGTGATAAGTGAGCTCATACTGCCCAGTTCTTTGTCAGTTTTACTCGATTTTGTAATCACTGCAATTACACCATCTCTCAAAAAGAAAAAAAAGTCTCTGAGCACTATGGGACTTAACATCGGATGTCATCAGTCCCCTAGAACTTAGAACCACTTAAACCTAACCTAAGGTCATCACACACATCGATGCCCGAGGCAGGATTCGAACCTGCGACCGTAGTGGTCGCGCGGTTCCAGACTGTAGCGCCTAGAACCGCTCGGCCACCTCGGCCGGCATACTCTCTCAACCCGTGAATATACGTCTCACGTCCTCCTCCGTTTCTGACTGCTTCTTTTCTTTTTTCAGGCAGTGTACATGAAATCGCACAAATTTAGAGTCCGGACACAGAAGCAGTTGATGGGTTTTTGTGTTTACGACAACTGATGGACTGACTGGATGGACAACGAAATGAATAAAAAAAGAGTTACAGCCTGTAATGACGTTGCTAACGTAAAAAGGATTTTCAAAGCTTAGGTTTCCATCACACTGAAGAAGGTAAAATGGTTCAAATGGCTCTGAGCACTATGGGACTTAACATCTTTGGTCATCAGTCCCCTAGAACTTAGAACTACTTAAACCTAACTAACCTTAGGACATCACAAACATCCATGCCCGAGGCAGGATTCGAACCTGCGACCGTAGCGGCCGCGCGGCTCCGGACTGAGCGCCTAGAACCGCGAGACCACCGCGGCCGGCTGAAGAAGGTAATTTACAAGTAATGATTATTACCAAATCTGACTTACAGAAATGAATTCACTCAAAAACTGAGGATCAGACAGTGAAGAATGGAGATATGTATGTTGACACTTTCTAGCAGTGACACGAAAACAAACAAATTCGTCAGGGACCACACTGGAGTAGAAGACGCAATTTTGCCTGTAGTGGAAATGAAATGGGAGTGGATGGGACCTGCAGCCAGGTGAAAATACAGTACGTGCACAAACTGAGTCCTTTGCGGGATTCCGAGATATAAGCAGAGATCGATACGACGTCGTAATTGTAAGATGGGTGGATAACGTTAGAAAGAACTCTGGCACACTATTATATATAACAAATGGATGATGGTTATGATCCAAAAATGTTGAGGAGGAAGTCTGTAGTTCTGACAGTTAAAATTCTTATAAGAGGTATTTTTTCCCCCTCTGAAACTATTACACATCTTACCTTAAGTGTGCTTCGAACCTGTCCCTCTGTGGAAGGTTTCCTAAGACCTGAAACACGCATTTCCAGCGATTACATTGCGACCGAGTGACAAAATCAGCTGTTGAAGAGAGAAGGTGCCTTGTTCATCGAATCACACAAGACGACACAACGGAGGATTACATGACGGAAACAGTCACCAGTTTACTAAACGCTCTAGTTTATTAAACGCTGGGATGGCTTCTGAACAACTTCGCTGGCTTACCAAAGTGCCCACACGTTGTGCACACAACGTCTCTCAAACGTTCATGCACCGAACTGTTTAGTTAGGAGCATAATGTTTGTGTCGAACGTAATGACAGTGGGAGCGCCAGATAGTTCTCAAAACGGGACGCGACTAGTTAAAAGTGTTTGCGGCTGATATGGATACTACGCTCGATCCCTACGTCGCACTGCCATCAACGATGCGCCGTTGAACTGCACCCCGAAACATTTACATGGACAATGGTGAAAGGACTCTACAATTCTGGTATTCGACCGAATTTACGAATGGAAACTAAGGGGTACCCAAGTCTCTATGTCCAGTCCAATAAATGGAATTAGGTGCGTCTGAAAAGTAAGGTCCATTTGGAAATAAAACGTGAACGGGTAACGTTACAGAAAAACTACAAGTCGTAAACCATCTTTCTACATAGTTGACACCATTTTGTAGGCACTTCTCATGTTGTAATCCAAGTTTCCGTAAGTTTTCCACATAGAACGTTACCGTCTATATTGTCAACTATGTTGAACACGTTCTTTGGATATCGCTAGTAGAGAGATCGCGGCTGTACGGAGGCTTCGGCCAACGTCCTGTACCAGACGTATCTTGCTCTGCTTAAGATTCTAACAGTAAACATTTGCACTGTTTGTTTGATCTCGCGGTAAAAAAAATCCACCACTAGAATGCCGTGTCCATTCCGACAGACTGCACGGCTTTTCGAGGTGTCAAGATTTGCCTGACTTCAGTCTTTACTGGTGGTGCAGTGTGCCTCCATTCCACTGATTGTCGTTTACATCGAGCCAGGTCTCACCCCTGGTCACTTTCTAGCTCAGAAAATCAACATCTTTGATTTAAAGTGTCAAAAAGTTAAATCCACTTCCCAGACGCTGGTTTTCGTGTTGCTCTCTAAGACTTTTTGGCACCCAAAGAGCGCACAGTTTTCGAATTTATTTTTTCAGATACAATTTGGAAGGAGTGAACTTGAAATATGCGGGAAGTCCTTAGAGAGACTGGATACTGTAATCTTACGGTTTTCTGTACGAAACAGTTCTTCATTAACCGAATATGGACGTCCTTTTCGTCCATCATCGTGCACAAGATCACGTCCTCCACTGAATTGTCCTATCCATCTCCTTACCACTGAACCACTCATCGCATTTCGTCCGTAAACATCACATACCTGTTGATAAATGGCGCCAGGTTTAGTGTTCTTCGATCACAAAAAATGTATTACTGATCTTATCTCACAAGCGCCGCAATTTTCAATCAAGTTTGCCAATCCAAACAAGCACTGTACAGCTTAAACACCATCCGGAGAAATCAAGACGGTGTCGTCTCCTTCTCCTTGCCTTGAAGGAACTGCCGCGCATGCATCCAACTGTGAATGCAGGGCTGCCGCAGAAAGGAACAGAAACGGAACTTTACTTCCAGAAGGACTGTGTCTCGGTGAGAGAGAAACCTCAAGCAGCTGGTTAACAAACAGGAAAAGAGAGAACCAAGAGCTGGTGTTGATGCGCTGCAGCCCCGCCGGTAGTTACGAGCTGCGAAAAGCTTTAGCATCGTGGGGTATTTTCACACACAATGATGTTAAACATGTTTAATAATTCCCCAAGCTAACTAGAGCCTTTAGAGAGACGTTCGCTGAATTTCTAACACCGCGTGAGCCCTGGAGTCTCAGAATTCACACGGTATCTGTTACACCAGGCCGGTTTTATCAGCGCTACTTAACGCACGAAAGGGAAAAAACAGCGGAGCACTTGCTGTTGACGTCGCATTTATTTACAGTCCTTTCTTGTGGTTCAACAATATTCAAGACCCACTATTATCTGGACAAATCTTCACTTTAAGGTACTATGAAGTTCAGTATAAAACATCGGCAAAATACCTTTGTCTCGGTAGTCGATGTAATTCTGAATTCACTTTAGTTCCTCTTTCGTGCACAGTTACGTGATCCCCTCATGTGCAACTGTCGTGCGTATCTTAATAGCTTCCTCTCTCATACATCTCGCGAAATGACTAAGATGAGTGCTAAATTAGAGCTACTACAGAGGCTTACTGACATTCATTCTTCCCACACGCCATTCGGAAGTGAAACGGGGAAGTGAGATCAGTTAGTGGTACCAGAAATGCCCTCCGCCACACACGCTATGTTCCTCGCGGATTACTGACGTAAATGTAGAATAGCTTATGAGCAGAAACGTGGCCACGATTTGGGGCAGAACCAAATAACCTCGTCAGTTGCAACCTTCAATCGACTTATTTCACAAGAAACTTCATTATTTTATTGACTGTTATACATAAACGTACCAATGAGAAAACATTGCAGTCTATCAGAATTCCACGGAGTAAACATTTTTATTTTATCGAAATTAATTACAGATAGATAAACCGTTCATAGTAGATTTTCCGTTGCCCAATAGTGCATATCATGTCGATTTACGTTACCGCTGTTGGTGAATGACGCTTCGTCGCTAACCAGAACGCCTACAAAAATCTGTCATCGCCCCGCAATTTCTCTTGTGCCCAGTGGGGGAACTGTACGCGACGTTCAAAGTCGTCGCCATGCAATTCCTGGTGCACAGAAATATGGTACGGGTGCAATCGATGTTGATGTAGCATTCTCAACACCGACGTTTTTGTGATTCCCGATTCTCGAGCAATTTTGTCTGCTACTAGTGTGCGGATTAGCCGCGACAGCAGCTAAAACACCTACCTGGGCATCATCATTTGTTGCAGGTCGTGGTTGACGTTTGACATGTGGCTGAACACTTACTGTTTCCTTAAATAACGTAACTATCCGGCGAACGGTCCGGAAACTTGGATGATGTCGTCCAGGATACCGAGCAGCATACATAGCACATGCCCGTTGGGTCTTTTGATCACCATAGCCATACATCAACACGATATCGACCTTTCCCGCAATTGGTAAACGGTCCATTTTAACACGGGTAATGTATCACGAAGCAAATACCGTCCGCATTGGCGGAATGTTACATGATACCACGTACTTATACGTTTGTGACTATTAGAGCGCCATCTATCACAAAGCGAAAAAAGTGGTCCAACGAAAATATACATGTTTCTTTACGTACTTCATTAATGTGTAATAAAAAATGGGGTTTCCTATTTTTAAAAAACGCAGTTGATGTCCGTTTGACCTATGGCAGCGTCATCTAGTGGGCCAACCATAGCGCCATCTGGTTTCCCCCTTCAAGCTAGACGAGTATCATTCTTTATAGTTTTTTCGTTTGATGCTTATTTCGTGAGATATTTGGCCCGGTCACTATAAATGGACCAACCTGCATAGGAAATCTATCAACTGATGTAATACTGTTAACAGCTATGGCAAAGACAGTCACGCTTAACACTACCTTGAGAGACTCTGTTCCCCTGCCCAAACCAGTCACACACTTAATATCGAAAACAGTGTGGCGAGAGAAACGACCAAATAAAAGTGGAAAGGCAATCAAATAAAACCCATTCATGAAGCTGCCTGACGAAGAAAAGCCTCCAAGTAATGTTGTAGGCCTTTCCGATATCAAAAAATTCTCCAGAAGATGATGTCGGCGCAGGAAAGCCTGTAGTATAGCCGGTTCCAGGAATGCCAGGCTATCAAAGGTGGAAACCAAACTGAACGTGACTACAGAGCTGCCTAGAAGCTAAGATCCAGACAAGGCGGCTGCTGACCATCCACTCCAAGGTCTTCCCCACACAGCTACTGAGGGCAACACTGCGGTAACGACTCGGGCATGTGCGGGCTTTAACAGGTTTCAGGTTATAAAAGAGGAATTAAAATTGCCTCTCGCCACGAGTCGGGAAAGTGACATTAAAAACGGCTACGAGGGTTTTTTTGCGTCAGCCTAAGACGTATCACAGAGTACTATAATGAATCCTATTGTGGCTAGGGAATGTGTCACAAGCTGCAGTCAGTGCAGAACCTAGCTCCAGAAAGTGGTTTGGGAACAGTTTCGGAAAATTAGCAAATATCTGCGATCTTTATGGATCAGACTCCGTATCCCACGATGATAAATTCAGTATCACAAAGTTCATCTATCAAATGGACGAAGGATTCTATTACTGAAGCACTACACAGAAATAACATTGAGTTTCCAACTAATACCACGTCATACGGGGAATTTACTAAAGAAGGCTACTGGCATTAAGGTAGTTTTCAGTACATTCATCATTCTTTCCTGCAAAATATATTCTCGATAATCGATTTTTTAATTACTATTGAATTATACAATACATTTCATTGTTCATTTTTGGGCACTTCTTGTATACTGAGCGTTCACTTGCAACTTGCCATTTTAGTGCCCTCTACTCGCAACAACAAATGAATGCGGCAACGCTGTATTGGAATGTAAGTACGAAGTTGCCATTCCTCGCTGGTGAATACGCGCTTAAGCGCCTTACAGCAGTCGTAGCGCGCAAGTATTGCCAACGACACTCCACCGCAGCCTCGCACACATTGCCGCTAGTAACCCAATCGCTTTACCAAATCTTAACAGACAAACACGGGGAACAATCAGTAGTAATAATGCAGATATAACTAACAGAAGTGGCAGCTTTACACCCGCGCTTTCTCCGCCGCAATACCTGCAATGTAAGCTCAATAGCGGCGTCTTGCGTTGGATATTATAGCGGTGACACGAGTCACCATCCATATCAGGATACACCATCTGTAAACGAAAGATGTAACACGGAAACCTTCAAATTTCTTTTCTTGGGTAATAGTCATGTGCAAGTCCCAATGGTGGTATTTTTCGCCACCAGCTATGGGCTACATCAAATTTACAACCTTGGATTCTTATATCACAAAATCTGGAAACATCGTTGCAACAATGGCGGCCTCGCCACCGCCGCGGCGCCTGCGGTCGTCAGGGCTTCTGTAACAAGGGTCGTAGGTTACGGTGCCACGAGGTCACTAAAGGCAGAGCTCTCTCTAGAATTAATGTTTCACTCTACAGTGGAGCGTGTAAGTTGTTTTGAAACTTCTTGGGAGTTTAAAACTGTCTGATGGACCGCGACTCCAACCAGAAGGCCAGCTTTCCGCGATTAACTTTTCTCCTGACTGAGCTATCCATGCACGACTCACGATCCGCTCTCATAACTTTACTTTAATCATTCCCTTATCTCCTACCGTTCAAACTTCACAGAAACTCTCTTGGATACCTTCTGGAAGCTTACTAATTTTAAAGGACACTAGTTAATTTTTCTTCTGTATAAATTCTACAGAAGTGTAATATTTATATACATTCATCAGTCAAAAACAAATCCATCTGTCTATACCCAGTTCTACACAGTAGTCGGAGTTACTCACCCTTGTTCGTCATAATTGTACGTCTTTAGCCGAAATCATCGTACGTACCTGCAACAAAACGAAAACATAAAATTAAATACAAATGAAATTAAAGAATGTCCGAAGCATAGATGGAACATTAATATTTAATAACATTTCCAGAACGTTAATAAACATTTTACTGCCGGATGTTAACCTACAAATACATCAAACTAAAATAATAACGCCATCAGCAACTAGTATACGAATTAATGGAGGAACCTTCAACTTGTCATGCATCTTAGCAGAAGAAATACAATATTTTCAATTGTAGAATCATAATTTCTGAAACAAGGCAACAGCACCAATACGGTTTTTCTGAAATAACGCAGAACACAGTGACTTTTGAATTACTGCAATACTATAAACAGTAATGATAATTTAAAATATTAAGAAATTGATAGGAAAAAACTAGAAATTATAGAAACTTAAAAGCAATGTGTTTCCTGAAATAACTTTGCTGCATACAGATCATACCTAAGAGGAATGAGAGGCTGTAGATTTGTAGGAATTCGACTTGCCTCGGCTGACCTTTTAATATATTTGTAGGCCTACGTTACATGCTTTTGGAGGTTAAACACGAGGCAACATGATGTGGTTTTGCTACGGTTGATTGGCAGGTGTCTAATGGGGGTTATATCACGCCCAAGTCTAATGCACAGTTAAGTGAAGAACGTAACATAAATACATCCCAAAGGAAATCCTGTTTCAGATAGTAAAAAAAAAGAAAAACACCAGTGTTCGACAAGCTTCTACTGTCACAAAATCTGTAATGGTTGGTTATGACGCATGAAAATATAACAGCATACGGATTAGAGTACAGCTTGAAAGCAATGGTATGCTACTGGCCGACCAGAAATCAACTTTGTGTCGCGCACTGGAGTATGTAGAGTTCAGAAAACCAGGAGGGCACAAATTTCTCTACGTGCTAATGGGAACAGGTAAGACTGCATGCACTTGAATACCGCACAAACAGGCGAAATGACATATTACTGGCGTTCAATCGCATTAAACAATAAGAAGCGATTTAGGGAAATCACGCAAAACCTAAACCAGGATTTCCGGACGCGGGATTGAACCGACGTCCTCCCAAAAGCGTCATCACGCTATGGTTTAGTGTAAAAAGTTCCGGGATCGTAAGTCTCCTCCTAAATACGTCTCGCGTAAAAACCACGAACATAAAATCAGAGAAATTCTGCCTGTCACGGAAACTTTGATTGCCCTCCCCGAGAACCATTAGCGACTGGAACAGAAAAAGGGGGATGTGAGATTGGTACACAAGGTACCCACTGCCAAGCACCGTGGGGCGGCTTGCGCAGATGCAGATGTAGATGCAGATGCGAGCGTGCTGTCTTTGACGAAGTGAGCAAAACGGAGTAGGAAAAGAAGCATTTAGACGTCGTAGTTTCTACCTGTACCTGAGATGCGTGGAGGTAATGCGTATTACACAGAATTGCAGCTCCAGCATTGTTTAGCGCTATTGCAAAACATTGCACATACTCGTATTAAAGCTGATGTTTTTCGCTGGCTCTTCATTACGTCTGAGGACGAAATTTAAAAGCAGAACACCAACTACCGATGAGCAATATAACCTGAAGAACGCTTAGCATTTACACTCTTTATATTAGCAATCGGAGAAATTTACGTTACTCATTATTTGGAATGTCAATAGCTGCTATATGTTGTTGTTATTGTGGTCTTCAGTCCTGAGACTGGTTTGATGCAGCTCTCCATGCTACTCTATCCTGTGCAAGCTTCTTCATCTCCCAGTACCTACTGCAACCTACATCCTTCTGAATCTGCTTAGTGTATTCATCTCTTGGTCTCCCTCTACGATTTTTACCCTCCACGCTGCCCTCCAATACTAAATTGGTGATCCCTTGATGCCTCAGAACATGTCCTACCAACCGATCCCGTCTTCTGGTCAAGTTGTGCCACAAACTTCTCTTCTCCCCAATCCTATTCAGTACTTCCTCATTAGTTATGTGATCTACCCATCCAATCTTCAGCATTCTTCTGTAGCACCACATTTCGAAAGCTTCTATTCTCTACTTGTCCAAACTATTTATCGTCCATGTTTCACTTCCATACATGGCTACACTCCATACAAATACTTTCAGAAATGACTTCCTGACACTTAAATCTATACTCGATGTTAACAAATTTCTCTTCTTCAGAAACGATTTCCTTGCCATTGCCAGTCTACATTTTATATCCTAGCTGCTATATATCACATTGTTTTTCAAGCCTGCATTGACATATGCGAAACACTTCGAAGATTTTATTAAGCTACTTAGAAGAAAGATTATGTCAATATAGTACGATTAAATAATTGCAAAATACACTGTTCAAAAGACTTGGGGGAACACATGTATGAACGGCCAGTATGTTAAACCTATTTTGGTACAGGCGGTATCAGTTATCTTATTGCAGGGCTCGAGATCCTCGCTTTCAATATAGACAAAAATTAAAATCATTCGCCACGCGTTGGCTGTGTTACGCCTTACATTAGCAGGTGACCCCTCAGAAGGGAGTGGGTACCGGCGCCCCAGTGTTTTCAAGTGAGGTACATACATACCCGTTTTCATTTACGGACGTTGTAGTCAACTAAGCACATCCAATGGGACATGCAGCGCAAGTTGCAAGGGCCGTCTTTCGGTCGCGTTGCTGCAGATGTCAATGTCTCTCCATGTATCGTCCACAGGTTGTGGACACGCTACAGGGAGACAGGTATGTGCAGAAGTCTCCAATGCGTTACACCTGCACGTGAAGACCGCTACCCGGGCATTTCTGTGCTGCGGCGTCGTACGGATATCGCAAGAGCACCGCGAGCCTATCTCAGAAGGGTCACGGGTGCCGCTGTGTCCGACCACACTGTGATGAACGGGTTACCAGAAAGGACCTTACGACCCAGACGTCCTGGTCCAGTACCCCGCTTGGTACGACAACACCTTGCAGCTCGCCTTCACTTCTGCCGTTCCCACATCGACTGGCAACTTCGTCACAAGCGAAATGTGTTACCCATAGACGAGTCCAGATACACTCTAATGCCAGGGTCCCTATGGCGAACATCAGCGGGGATGTTTTGCGAAGCCTCGACACTGAAGTGGTGGAATGGCCGGCGGTGAGTCCTGACCTAAACCCCATAGTGAATACGTGGGACATGGTTGACAGACGTGTTCGTGTCCAAGAACTCACGTGGGCTCTCGCTGAAGAATGGGCCTCCGAGTGCTCTGGGAATTTTGTAGCGTCACATTTCTTTTCCTTCGACATTTGTTCTTTTGATCTCTTGACTGCGAGAAGCAGCTATGACATCGACATTCTTTTAGCAACGACTGTACACACACTGCGCAGAACTTCACAGCTCACGCAACCGATATCAACAACAAAGGTAGACAACATAGCGGACAAAAGCTTGGTATACTGATAAAGAGCAAGCAGAGAAGACGCGAACTTGCGTCGATAGTTTGTGGAACACGAGCGAGCACTCAGGAATGCGAGCCGAACACTGCAAAATGCTGCTGCTCGCGCTCGCCTACCGTTTACGCTGGACACAATTCTCGATCGCGGGCGCGCTGGTTTACGTTTGGCTCCGGTATAAGACGTAACGCAGACTGCACGCCTGCGGGTGGTACGTGGTGTACTGCTCTGACGCTCTCCCGTCTGCAGTCTCTCTGCTTTCTCCACGCAGCAGAGAGCCGTGATCCGTCTTTGTCCACGGCGAGATGTCACGTTGCTGCATGGGAACACGTCTACCAATCTGTTACAGGTCCAGTACTACAGTGAGTTCTGCACTCACAGGACAAAGTATCGGCCACCTGTTAGCAGAGCATACTAGACAGCTTTAGATGGTGCATGTCTGGTACCATGCGGCTGTATCTCTCTCCTAACCTGACGTACACATGTCAGTGAAGCCGTGTCTATGCAGAGGATAAGATCGACATGGAGATGTGGGACAATGGCAGAAAGCCGTTGTCGTGTTTGAACGTCCCCACGACCACATCTGCAATGAACTTACCCCCGATTTGTAGCTCTATCGATTACAATTGCCCAACGTGTCCGCAACGACCACTCGCAGGCATGTAGAACGGCGTAAGCACAGTGGTGCTAAAAGGATCCTTATGGACAGTGACAGGAGACGTGTTATTCGCATTTCCAAACCAGACTGAAAATGCAGCTGCCAGTGGAGGCAGCACCGCTTCAACCAGTTTCCGATCCAAGAGTGCGAAGGGAACTGCCCGCAATGAACATTTAGAGCCTGGTATCCCGAATGAGATAAATACAGCCGTTTGGAGGCGCCTAGTGTGTTCGGACGAGACGCGACTTTGCCTCTCTCCAGATGGCGACTGCCCAGTCGGCTGCTTACCCAGCAGTATGTGGAGGGTGCAGTTGAGACCAGAGGTAGCTCTGCGATGTTTCGGATGTGTTTTTCGTGTCACCATGACTCAAGTCCACTTACTCAGGTTACCGTACACTTCATCTACGATTATTCGTAGACAAAGTGTTATCCTTTGTTTTGCATCTTCATCATGAGTGCTGTAGACACACTCGTCTCCCAAAATGACGACACATGTTCTCCCAGGGCTGCACAAACACGTTCCTGGTTTGACGAAGACTCAGACAATCCATAGCACCTAAACTGACTCCCTAAATCACTCCTCTTAATTCCTTAGGCAATGTGTGCGGATGAAACATAACCAACATCATCCTCGTAATTTGGAAGCCCAGCCAGATCAAGTCAACACAGAGTGCACTCACTTGGATATGGCACTCTTTAAGAAACTTGCGGGCGCACTACTTCGATGAATTTAGACGATTAAAAGGGCTAAAGCCAATGTTACACACTGAGTTACTGTGATACGAGCCAACAGCTACTAACTGAAACGACGAAACATCTTGTCCACTGTGAATGTTTTATAAAACACACTACGAGGTAAAAATTCCCAGACGCCAATATCTGTTTGTACAGCAACTTCACACACACACACACACACACACACACACACACACACACAGATAACTGGAGGGCGGGGTGAGGGGAGGGGGTTAGAGAAATTCTTACTGTGAAAATAGTTTCTGCATTGTCTTGGTCGTCAGGAATTGACAGCGACGGATTTTGGAGGTAAAGTAACATAGGGTAACAAGACATCTGGAGAAGATACCAAACCTGAATGGCCAACAGAAGGCGCTAAAATTATCTGTACGACCGCTCCGCAGGGTATAATGAGCACTTAGACCACAATCAAAGAAACATTCTTCAGTTCCCTTCAAGTAGCTTCTGAATGAAGGATGTGTGAAGGGCAATACATGGCCATAACGTACCTGCAATCCTGCTAGTTTGTATTATCAACTAGAAAAATAGCAATGTAATGCCTTATTAAACTGTATATTACGCAGAACAAAAATCTGTTCCCCCTCATGACAACGGTGACTCCAACGTACCCATCAGCTCTACCTGGAAGGTAAATATTGTACTGACAGTGCTTTATATTCACGTTAACAGCTATCCAATTCTCGGCGATAAGTGTTATAAAATCACCGTGGCTATCAAGATAATTCATTTGTTTCGTGCGCCAAGAACACTGCACAGCAGAAAAGTGAGTGCAACATCACACCACTGTCATTAGAAAGCCTCCACACGGTTAGAATTAGGTGCATTTTTTACTGTATTCTTTTTATGAATCGTAGTGTCACCTGTTAAATGCTCAATATCCAATAGAACAACAGAACCACCGACAAAATTTATCGATATTTATTCGTTGATTACAGTTCCTGCACGAATCGCAGAAGTATGGATTTTGTACAATCGAGGCGATAGGACCGCTACACGAGAGAGGGGGGACGAGGCGACGGACAGAGAAAGAGGGGGAGGAAGATGAGGAGGGAGAGAGGTGGAGGGAAAGGAGGATGGAGAGAGGGGGAGGAAGAGTACGACGGAGTGGGCGAAGGAGGGGATGGACAAAGAGAGGGGGATGAGGCGAGATGGACAGAGAAAGGGGGGAAGGGGAGGTGGACAGAGAAAGGGGGAAAGGGGAGGTGGACAGAGAGAGAGGAGAGGAGGAGATGGTCAAAGTGAGGGAGGAGGCGAAGGAGATGTTTGCATAAATGTGACATACACATATTAGGGCGAAGCTGTGGATAAACAGCTTGAAATAACAAGTCACAGTAAGGACCAATATCACAAAACCATACTTAAGAGCAATACAAAGAGAAACAGGAAACTTTAAAGCAAAGACAGCTGACGTTCAAAATGACGACCGAGTATCATTAATGTAGTCTCCGAATTGCCGTTGCTGTACCGCTGAAGATCACAACCTGAATTTATTAGAGTGCACAAATATGAAAACAACTTAGATAATAGTACACAAAGAACTCTAAATTGTCGATAAATTCTCACTGCAATTAGTTCTAAGTTCACTGAACTATGAAACGTGTAAATGTATAAGTTCATTAGACTCTGTCAAAGGGATCTTTAATGGTACCTTCAGGTTGTGCTTACTACCTGTCTGGTTCATTAATTTGTTAGATGAAGGAAAAACTTAACAATGTATGCTACCATGTTTAATGACTTTGTATTCCTAAAACCGAAATTTACAAATATTAGTTTTGTGCAATGTACACCATAAGTTAAGCTCAATTTAATTTTGCCTCGCTTCTGAATTTTGTACTTCGTTGTACTGGCCACTGCCACAAGCCACCTGAAATAACATAAAGACGAGGATCAGAGCCCAGCTATCCCGCACAAAACACGGCAACGTCCGAGATGACAATACAATGTGGTGAAAACGTATGAGGAAATATTGCAGTTTCAACGTAGCGACCCAGGCGGGTACTGTGGGCATAATGGAAGATAGTATTGGCCGTGGGTCGTCCTCGCAAAAACGACTGCCTATCTACATTACAGGTGAGACGCCACAACTTCCAACTGCTGACTGACTTCTCGAAACAGCAGACATCTGGCGTACGAGCGTCGTACGCTCTTGGATGCAAGGCAATTGTGCGTTTGCGTGCAGGTGCTCGCAGACACGCTACGTGACAGTCCGCTGCTCAGCGCTACTATTACACTCTGCAAGCTAGCCCACGATATGTAGTGGAAGGTATTTCGGGCAACACAAACTTCCCCTGTTCCACCTCAACAGTCATTTTCTACGTGATGGAGAACGATTTTCTTTTAAGTCTGATATCTGAGTCATATGGGTCTTGCCGTTGGTGGGGAGGCTTGCGTGCCTCACCGATACAGATAGCCGTACCGTAGGTGCAACCATAACGGAGGGGTATCTGTTGAGAGGCCAGACAAACGTGTGGTTCCTGAAGAGGGGCAGCAGCCTGTTCAGTAGTTGCAGGGGCAACAGTCTGGATTATTGACTGATCTGGCCTTATAACACTAACCAAAACGGCCTTGCTGTGCTGGTACTGCGAACGGCTGAAAGCAACGGGAAACTACAGCCGTAATTTTTCCCGAGGGCATGCAGCTTTACTGTATGGTTAAACGATGGCGTCCTCTTGGATAAAATATTCCGGAGGTAAAATAGTCCCCCATTCGGATCCCCGGGCGGAGACTACTCAGGAGGACGTCGTTATCAGGAGAAAGAAAACTGGCGTTCTACGGATCGGAGCGTGGAATGTCAGATCCCTTAATCGGACAGGTAGGTTAAAAAATTTAAAAAGGGAAATGGATAGGTTATAATTAGATATGGTGGGAATTAGTAACGTTCGGTGGCAGGAGGAACAAGACTTCTGATCAGGTGAATACAGGGTTATAACAAAATCAAATAGAGGTAATGCAGGAGTAGGTTTAATAATGAATAGGAAAATAGGAATGCGGGTAAGCTACTACAAACAGCATAGTGCACGCATTATTGTGGCCAAGATAGATACGAAGCCAACGCCTACCACAGTAGTACAAGTTTATATGCCAACTAGCTCCGCAGATGACGAAGAGATTGATGAAATGTATGATGAGATAAAAGAAATTATTCGGATAGTGAAAGGAGACGAAAGTTTAATGGTCATGGGGTACTGGAACTCAATAGCAGGAAAAGGAAGAGAAGGAAAAGTAGTAGGTGAATATGGAATGGGAGTAAGGAATGAAAGAGGAAGCCGCCTGGTAGAATTTTGCACAGAGCATAATTTAATAATAGATAACACTTGGTTCAAGAATCATGAAAGAAGGTTGTATACATGGAAGAGGCCTGGAGATACTGGAAGGTTTCAGATAGACTATATAATGGTACGACAGAGATTTAGGAACCAGGTTTTAAATTGTAAGACATTTCCAGGGTCAGATGTGGATTCTGGACACAACCTATTGGTTATGAACTGTAGATTAAAACTGAAGAAACTGCACAAATGTGGGAATATAAGGAGATGGGACCTGGATAAACTGACAGAACCAGACGTTGTAGAGAGTTTCAGAGAGAGCATTAGGGAACGATTGATACGAATGGGGAAAGAAATACAGTAGAAGAAGAAAGGGTAGCTTTGAGAGATGAAACAGTGAAGGCAGCAGAGGATCAAGTAGGTAAAAAGAGGAGGGCTAGTAGAATTTCTTGGATAACGGAAGAAATATTGAATTTAATTGATGAAAGGAGAAACTATAAAAATGCAGTAGATGAAGCAGGTGAAAAGGAATACAAACGTCTCAAAAATGAAATCGACAGGAAGTGCAAAATGGCTAAGCAGGGATGGCGAGAGGGCAAATGTAAAGATGTAGAGGCATATATCACTAGGGGGTAAGATAGATACTGCCCACAGAAAAATTAAAGAGACCTTTGGAGAAAAGAGAATCACTTGTATGAATATCAAGAGCTCAGAGGGAAACCCAGTTCTAAGCAAAGAAGGGGAAGCAGAAAGATGGAAGGAGTGTATAGAGGGTCTATACAAGGGTGATGTACTTGATGACAATATTATGGATATGGAAGATCATGTAGATGAAGATGAAATGGGAGATATGATACTGCGTGAAGAGTCTGACAAAGCACTGAAAGATCTAAGTCGAAACAAGGCCCCGGGAGTAGAAAACATTCCATTAGAAGTACTGATAACCTTGCGAGAAACCAGATGGCAGTTACAAGAGTTGAGGGGCATGAAAGGGAAGCAGTGGTTGGGAAGGGAGTGAAACAGGGTTGAAGCCAATCCCCGATGTTATTCAATCTGTATATTGAGCAAGCAGTAAAGGAAACAAAAGAAAAATTCGGAGTAATAATTAAAATCAATGGGAAAAAAATAAAAACTTTTATGTTCGCCGATGACATTGTAATCGTATCAGAGACAGCAAAGGACCTGGAAGAGCAGTTGAACGGAATGGACAGCGTCCTGAAAGGAGGATATAAGATGAACATCAACAAAAGAAAAAGGAGGATAATGGAATGAAGTCGAATTAAATCCGGTGATGCTGAGGGAATTACATTAGGAAATGAGACACTTAAAAGTCGTAAAGGAGTTTTGCTATTTGGGGAGCAAAATAACTGATGATGGTCGAAGTAGAGAGGATATAAAGTGTAGACTGGCAATGGTAAGAAAAGCGCTTCTGAAGAAGAGTAATTTGTTAACATCGAGTATAGATTTAAGTGTGAGGAAGTCGTTTCTAAAAGTATTTGTATGGAGTGTAGCCATGTATGAAAGTGAAACGTGGACGATGATAAATAGCTTAGACAAGAAGCGAATAGAATCTTTCGAAATGTGGTGCTACAAAAGAATGCTGAACATTAGATTGGTAGACCACATAACTAATGAGGAGGTATTGAATAGAATTGGGGAGAAGAGAAATTGGTGGCACAACTTGACTAGATGAAGGGATTGGTTGGTAGGACATGTCTTGAGGCAGCAAGGGATCCCAATTTAGTATTGGAAGGCAGCATGGAGGGTAAAAATCGTGGAGGGAGACCAAGAGAGAATACACTAAGCAGATTTAGAAGGATTTGGGTTGCAATAGGTACTGGGAGATGAAGAAACTTGCACAGGATATAGTAGCATAGAGAGCTGCATCAGATCAGTCTCTGGACTAAAGACGACGACGACGACGACGACGACGACGACGACGACGACGACGACGACGACGACGACCACCACCACCACCACCACCACCACCACAACAACAACAACAACAACAACAACAACAACAACAACTGAGTCTGATGAAGATTTCTGTACTACTAGTTCAAGCGATTCTTCTTTCGTGAGTGAATTACCGTCCTTTACGACTTTTCCAGTGAATCTTATCCTGACGTCTGGTATTCCAGTTAGAAGGCATTCCACTTTAGGTCGCTCCCCAAAGATGCTGGCAGATGTTTTAAGGTTGGCACTGGTTCCATTTACATTTGTGAGTGAATTACCGTGCTTTTCGACTTCTCCAGTGACTCTTATCCAGACATCTGCTTTTCCAGTTTGAAGTCATTCCAATTTCGGTCGCTCCGCAAGGATACTCGCAGATGCTTTAAGACTGGTACTGTTTCCCTTATTTATGTGCTGTAAGCTGCGATTGTGTTTGGTAAGGACTTTTTATGTCGAGACGTGAGCCCCTGCAGGCCGTCCTACATGTCACTGCACTTTTTTTGGAGACGGCTCTCTTCTCAACACGACATCATCACCCACGAACAAGGTCTCGGAGTCTCCGTCGGAGATACACGGTTCATTTAACATCTCGGTCTATGAACTTCAGCTTGACATAATTACTTTGCCAGCCTGAGTTTACTAGCACAAACCACTTTCGTCTGTTTCGTTCCGCAGGCAGAACTTTGTATTATGTCGCAACTACATCTTCACTATGTTTATATTGTTCCCTATTTCTTTTGGAAGCAATTTATTCAGAAACGTAGAGAAATATTACTCAGCTCTTCTAAAGCGTAACAACATTGGAATACAAAAATTGATGATCGACGAGCTCGTGAATTGCAGATTTTCCAAACAATCGATGTTGTTTTTGTAATAATTGATATGCTGTCATAAATCTCTAACAGCCACAATACTTTGTTAACTTGTTTATTTTTTTTTAAAAATATTGCAACATGTTTCGGTGTATGCATCATTAGACTAAAACGGCAATACAAATCATTTCATATGAACACATACACATTTTGATATACATATTACTTTTGTCTTGGCGTATGTTGCGGACCGTCTAAAACGGAAATATAATATGTTAAACAAGTTTGCTGGTAACACGAAAAGGTAAAGAACGACACACGTTGGTAATGATTATAACAACGTGTAATAAGTGTACTTCACGAGTATACAAAAAAAATCCAGATGGAAGCAGGAGAATGCGCTACAGCAGGACAGCCATTTCTCACGAATACACTGATTAAGTAATGTTCGTATTAGCAAAAGACCAGAAAAAAAAGAAAAAAACACGCTCTCCTAAATGTGGTTCATTTCTGTCTGCTGAAGAAGTCCACTACTTGTACCGAGTTAAGCGTCAATACATTCAGACAGTATGCACTCGAGTTAAATGTTTTAGTATTGTCATTTACGCCTGCTGCTGAATTCTTGTTTTGTACCATGTCGGAATAATCAAATAACTCAAGCAGGTTCACAAATAACCGGGGTAATATGGATGTAGGTGGCCGTGGCTCTTCCGTCACGTGCCTCTTTTGGCAATTACTTTATCGCTGGTCGTAGGCAACTGGGTAGCAGGACACGATAGTCACAGAAAAACCTTGAGTCTAATGATTTCGTTCGGCGGAAGATACGACTTGACTGCTGTTGATGCCGATACGGATAGAGCGAGATTGAGTATTATTTGTTTATAATCACAAACACGTTTTGTTTCCGAATTTTTCTAAGATTTTGGTTGTGGCTGTTAGCACAGTTTAAATGATTGCGAATGGAATGAGCAGCATTGATATTTACGATCATTGTCATCACAAACGTTTCGCTGTTGCCTCGTGACACGTCGCCACTTTCACAAATTGTACTTAGAAAGGGATCGAATACCTTAGCTTCAATTGCTGTGAGTGGAACTTAGTAATACTGTATAAATATTTGGATGTTCCTTTTTCTGGGATAAATCGCGATTTTCGAAGTTGTGGTCAGAGTCAATACAGAGAGCACAATCTAAATTGAGCGGCAGATGTGTTTACTATCACGGAAGTTCCGCTGATTTCCGTAATTATCGAGATCTCGGAGTGGCAGTTTGGCTGCTTAAATTGCTGCGAGTGCAGTGTGATTGGACTGATTGGCTGCCCACATCCAACTCACGATTCGTCGTGTCCGGTTTCATTCATCACGCGAATCGTTATCAACGGTAGCACGCAACGGAAAAACTGGCGGACACAGCAAGTGCCCTTCAACCGGGTAGTTGGGTCTAAAAATACTGTTAATAATTTTTAACAAACCGTCGCGATGGAATAGCAGCCGATACAGGCTTGAACTGCGTATTCATAACGTTTAAGGTGAACTTTCACGGTTACTAGCACGGAGTCAACACTTACGCACACGGACAAGTCAGCTCCGCCTTGCAGCACTGGATTCTTGCTATTCCAAGACTGCCGTATCGCTTTTCCACTTACAGCAGGCGTCCCGCCTAGAGGCGGGTTACACAGAGGACGATATGCAAGTGTCGAGAGGAACGGGCTTCAGTGAGGAGACAAGAGGGGCGGTGGGGGTAAGAGCTATAAATAACTCTTTCCCTTTGTCGCCGCGGACAAGAATGAACGCTACTGTATCGCCGGTGAGGCGGCGTCTATGGGAACGGTTATCAGCTTCTGGAATGTTTCGCGGAAGGGCACTGGCAAGGAGGCTGCCAACGGCTGATATGAGCTGGATCCTCAGAACTGATCAAAACCAGGCCGCCTCCGGACATGCGAATGTTACTCACATAGGGGCTACCGCGTTCTCCGTCCTCTAGAAATAATTCTTAATGTGGGATCATAATTGATTTTCTTGTAGACTTTCAGCACTTCCGTACTAGCTATCTGCAAGACTGCCTCTGACGAATGAAAAGTGTTACTTCAAAATGACGCATCCGATTTCACAAGACTCTGTCTTCTACACAAACGACGACAGGAACTTGGACCGAGTTTTGAACGTACGCATGTACATCACTCAACTGCTAAATCCGCTCCCACTTGCACGTTTCCTATCTAACGGCATCCAGTAACAAGTTAGCTTTTCAGTATTTCACATAATTATCGACCAAATTGCTTTAATAATCTACTCAAAAGGAGTGTAATCTTTTAACACAAAACACTAGTATTAAAATTATAAACTTTGTGTATGTCTTACCTCACGGTGCGCAAATTGCTCGGATTATATTCATCCAGTATATGCAAATGACATCACTTACTGATTTCCAACGAACTTGACACCTAATTTCAAACCTTCTGGAAACGTTTTTTTCGCTAACACTCAATCTCCCCCCCTCCCCCCCCACACACACACAAATAATGAAAGGAAAAAATGTTTATCGCTCACTACATTCTCGCTGTTCGTGCAGCAGAACTTCAGCATCAGACACGATTACTTCTTCACTACGAACTCCATTCGCTACAGGTTTTGCAAAAAGCATCCACAGATAACACTGTATCCACTTGCAAAATTACGTCACTGTACGGTCCTAAGTTCAGGAAACATGACGTCGTAAACATTGAGGTGTGATGTAAAACCAGATTTTTTTTAAAAACGGAGCGCAAACTATGCTGACTACACTCATCGAGCGTTTGATAATGACAGCACTTAGCGTTTCTACATGAGAGCTCAATTCTTAAAGAGTATGAGGTGGGGGACTTACTGGCAAAACTGGAAGTCTACGTCGGCGACAGCTCTAAGTTCTCGCTTCATACGGTTGCCTGAAGGGGTCCCGCTTGTGGAGGTAGCTCGCTCGATCGTTCGTTCACCGAAAGCCATTTCGCCTTCCCCGTTTCAACAGGAGCTGTTCAGGTAAAACTGTGAGCTGCTGGCAGACTTTTGCGTTTCTTTGATTCGTCAGACAGCAGTACTAGACATTACGTGAGACAGTGTTATCCCGCGATATGGCTCGAGCAGTTGAAACACAGCTCCAAGTTTTATGAAGGCAAGAGATGCATGTCATGTCACAGTACGAGCAGTCTTCATACGCTTTTGCTACACAAAGTGAACATATACGAAAACGCACCACATAAAAACAGAAAACAATCATCGAACATTTCAAACAAAAGATACTGTTTAACTGCGCAAGTTCTATGCTACATGTGACGGAAATTCATCAGTAAGTAAACAAATTGCAAAAATACTTGGCATAAAATAGTTTAAAACTGATGAAAATGGTCCAAATTTTTATGTGCTAAGCTGAAAATGGTGTGTACACAAATATACTATATATTCTATTTACAATGTCAGTTTATGTACTGACAATTTATATTGTATTGTAAATGTACTGTATTGAAATTTTTCAGTCGTTTAACTAACAGGTAGCACAGAAGATGTTGCTCTTAGCGGGACTAAATTAACAGATGTAATCGTAATTACGACCTTCCGTGACAAGACAATGGCGGAACACTGAATTCAGTATTTTCTCACACACAAAACACGGCCAGCTTGAAGTCTTGCTCCTTGACATTAGGAAGGCATTCAATGCAATTCTGACTGTCGTTTAATGGCTGAATTTGAGAGTCATAAAAATTTAATGCTCTACTGAAAACATTCCCACATTTCCAATAAATTTCTACTAACTAGGACAACATTTCATACCGAATTCAGTGGCGCCTAGTAATCCCACAATCGCAACTACCCCACACACGGGCAAAAGTGCAAGACGTTACGTCTTACATTTTTGCCCGTGTTAGTTTTCGCCATTAATCATTACACACGCTGTACACATATTTTGCATGTGGACGCCGCCGGTGCCACTCACCTTGGGTGGCGCCCCAAGCGGTCACTTCTGTCGCTTGGGTCTTCCACGGTAGTTTTCTGAATTTGGTAACACTGTGGACGTCGAATCTGTCTACCTGTGCTGCTCAGTTAGTGCAGAGGGCAGCGTTCTGCAATAGAATACTGGCGTGCAAGAATTTGATTCCGGGTCTACTTTTTTATTAACATGTGTTTACGACTAGGACGTCGCTTTCCTGTCTGTCTGTCTGTCAGGTACAAATTTAATAATTGATTTTAATCGAACTTCCCGATGAGAAGACTTCAAACTCTCAACATAGCTTGGAACTGGACGACAATGCCATATTAACTCACTTTCGCGTGTGGTGCGTGGCTGAGGGTATTTTGTATACCACTGCCGTTTCCCGCTTTTCCTGTTCCAGTCGCCAATGTTTCGCGGTAAGAACGATTGGCGATAAGCCTCCATGTGAGCTGGATTCTCTCTAATTTTTTACCTTCATGGTCATTTCGCGAGGTATACGTAGGAGGAAGCAATATATTGATTGACTCAGGTGAACAGAAACTGAAATAAACCTGAAATTTGCCACTTGTCTATGTTCTAATCTCTTCAAAAAATTTTACCTCGATTAAAAAATTCACACACACAAGACTAAAAAGTAAAAAAAAACATTACTTAAAGAAAAACGTTTTAATATAACATGTTTTTAAAACGGACTAAAAAGTATAAAATAATTTTTCCTAGTCCCGTACAGATTCCTAGCCCTATAGATATAGCCTTGAAAATTTGGGCTTGTAAAATTTTAACAGCTATGGAAACACATGTAAGTTTTACAACGAAAAACGTGAGACGCATCCAATACGCAACAGTAAGGAGCGCAGAGAGTAGCTGTCGTGAAAAATTACAACACTTCATATCGTTTGTTGCGCAATACAACTGTTACTGACTTCGGTGAAATGTTCATGCTTATCTACTGCAAGCGCTCCATGTTTCTGTTTAAAGTTTCACAGGTGTTGTCATAGATATTAAAAATACACAAGGACAAATTTTCAAGGGTTGTCTGTATCGGGTTAGGAATGGTACTATGGGAAATTATTTTATGTTTTTTGGCCCGTTTTAGGAAATTGTTCTATTATTTTCCAATTTCGTTCTTCCCAATAAAGCTTTAGTATACACTGTTCTTTAAACCACCGTTTCTTTGAACGTTGAAGATATTGGTCAGACGTGTCAGAAATATTGATGAAGAGTAATGATCAGTTAAAAATAAATTATCTGTCATAGCGGGAAGCATAAACTCGAGACAATGTAATTTACATGGTTACTGACGATCTGTTTAGAATAAAAACAGGGATAAACCAAGAAGCAATGGGGTGGAGTTGGTTTCTTTTTACTTTGGGGGAAGCAAAATGAAGCAACCAATGGACAGGGAAGCACGAAGAGCTGATGTGCGTCGAAGAGAAAACAGGAAACGTTTTAAGTCAAAATATGTCTAAGGGCGGATTCGTCAATACGACTTTGCTTTTGATTCTGTATTTCGACAAAGGAATTTATCGACGCGACGAATGTTTGCTAGGTATATTTTCTTACTGTTAGTATGCAAGGAATTGCTGTGGCTTTCCAGTACGCGACTGTCGGTTCACTCTGTATGTATTTGATAATATTATCCATGCCACACGACTCAGGACGTGTGATTAGCAGCTCATACCAATTTATCTTCTTCGCAGAATGACTGATCTTCACTTACCGTTCATGAGCCATGCAGGACAAGCTAACACCCCCATCTGCCCAGCAACTTTCGTCTTTTAATGCTCGGTCAACACTACGTCAGACTCCCGATTATTTTCTGAACATGTTGGCTTCTTTCTCCATCGCAAAAAGCGTTCTGAATATTATTCTGGTTAGTTGTGGAGGGTCCTCCGGCAACGTAAAGAGTATGTTTTCACCTCACAGCTTCAGCATATCTTCATGAATCTAAATTTCTTTGCAGGTACATTCTAAAGCTCCGGCTGGGGACGTCACCATTTCTGCCAGATGTTCCGTCTCCACAACATCGCCCTAGCCTTAGAGGTGAAGAACGGCAAGAATGAGATATATTTTCCAGTTGGCATATCTGTTTCGAAACTTTTCTCTATTTTCATTGTTTTCTCAGGGAGGGAGGGAGAGAGAGAGAGAGAGAGAGAGAGAGAGAGAGAGAGAGACTGTGACTATTCTTTCATCCCGTTCCATACACCCCACAGCGTTATGTTGACCCCACAGCGCTATGTTGACCTAGCTGTCATAACCCACCATTCTCCTGTCACAATATACTCGTTTCATGATTCCATGCTGGTTACGTGTTCGGTCTGAGCCGCTAGAAAGGGTAAACTTCCCGGTGGTTGCATTCTCTGGATTACGTCATTCCCACACTCTAACTGCCGTCTGCTAAACAAATGTAACACACAAAATTACGCGCCAAACGACTTTGCTTCAATTAGAGGTTCTCTTTAGATGGTGCAGATTATTATGAAGCATGAAAAGAAAACAGTATATACTTATTTGGCTCTGAGCACTATGCGACTTAACTTCTGAGGTCATCATTCGCCTAGAACTTAGAACTAATTAAACATAACTAACCTAAGGACATCACACACATCCATGCCCGAGGCAGGATTCGACCGTAGCGGTCGTTCGGCTCCAGACTGTAGCGCCTAGAACCGCACGGCCACTCCGGCCGGCTATACTTATTTATTTCAAAGATGTTTAGCAAACAAGTGCGACATATAAGTTATCTTTACTAGTGAGAAAAAAGGCGGTAGGTGCTCCTAAAATCCTGATTGACGTCAACTGACAATACCTTCCTGCATGTTTATTTTATGTACTTACTACCTAAACACCGGTGATGTTACTGTGTAGCCAGTCAGTGTAACATATACCACGATACGCAGACAGTTAATTACATAAGCAACTGTAACCTTTGCCCCTTACAACGTGCGTGACCATGCGACTATCTTGTCACACGCGGGCCCCGCGTTTTATGTAAGATCTCGCTGTGGCGGCTACTTAGCACAAAAGGACACAATGGTGTGGTTTTAGCTAACAACTGGCTTTCTTCTTACATCGCTCAGTGTGTTCATTAAATCAAATACCTTCAATGTACAGCAATGTAAAACACAATTTATTCACAGTGTGTTGGGTTGGGTTGTTTGGGGAAGGAGACCAGACAGCGAGGTCATCGGTCTCATCGGATTAGGGAAGGATGGGGAAGGAATTCGGCCTTGCCCTTTCAAAGGATCCATCCCGGCATTTGCCTGGAGCGATTAAGGGAAATCACGGAAAACCTAAATCAGGATGGCCGGGCGCGGGATTGAACCGTCGTCCTCCCGAATGCGAGTCCAATGTGCTAACCACTGCGCCACCTCGCTCGGTCACAGTGTGTGTGTGTGTGTGTGTGTGTGTGTGTGTGTGTGTGTGTGTGTGTGGAGCGGGGGAGGGGTTGACAAAAGTTAAAATTTCCATGTATGAAAATAATTTGCGCGTTAACGTTTTGCGAAAGACTTAAGTATAGTCATCGACAAAATGCGGTTAATGGGTCTACAAGCCTCTTTATTCCAGATTTCTGATGACGTGCACATTTGCACAGTCCAGTGAGGCACATGTATAGACACACCTAACTTCGACACGCTTATTGGCGTTGGAGCCACTCAAGATCTCTCACCACACTGACCACAAAAATGAAGTGGAGGTATTTTATGTACAGTCACACTGCCAAGAAGGCGGCCTATACATATTTCCGAATTAAGTTTCTGATTTCCTATGGTGGGTTGGATGCACTGGGTTTTGCCTCGTTTTACACGAGCGCTACTCCTCGGTCATCACAAAGACAAAGAGTATAGCCGGCCGAAGTGGCCGTGCGGTTAAAGGCGCTGCAGTCTGGAACCGCAAGACCGCTACGGTCGCAGGTTCGAATCCTGCCTCGGGCATGGATGTTTGTGATGTCCTTAGGTTAGTTAGGTTTAACTAGTTCTAAGTTCTAGGGGACTAATGACCTCAGCAGTTGAGTCCCATAGTGCTCAGAACCATTTTTGAACAAAGAGTATAAATTAAACTCACATACATATTTAGCTGGTAGATTACTCCACATATGAACGAAACACAGTGCGACACAAAATTCAATCCCTACACTTTTAGGATCTTAACGATGCACAAAAGAGTAGAATCCGTCAGGTCAGCAGATACAGGAAATCGCCATGAAGATTTCATGAGTTTCATTATATTTTCGGTACACAAGTTACATCAAATCTGTGTATCCAGTTCGAGCTATTTGTAATTAACTCTATTCGCGTCGTCTGGATGTTCAACGCGAAGAAAGAGATCCTATGATTTGTTATAAATAGAATAATCCAAAAAGTGGGGAAATTTCAGTTGGTAGGCACGCATCAACAGGCCTGCAACCGGAGAGAATGCGACCTCTGCCTTCGTTTAGCAAACAACTGTAGCGACATCAGAGCAGGAGCACCTGTGATCACTGTACGTGGCACGATACTTTTCAGAATATTTCTTCCGACAGCATCCCATTCCTCGAACTCAGCGACAACTAATTTCCTTCCTTCGCTTACACTGGAGTGGCACTTAGCATAGCGCTCAGCAACCAAAAGCAGTCTGCTAATTGCAGTCTTGTTGTACTCTCGACCAGTCGTACTACATAATGGCCAAGTTCTAATCCGCACACAACCTTTTTAAGTGCTTTTTCTCTGTCGCTTCCAGTGAAACGGGAATGGTCGCAGCTCTTCATTACCTCGGTCAGAGCTTCGTCTCCAATGATTGCGACATCGAGTGGGCGTATAACTATACTCTCCTTCGCACAATAATATCTACGACGGTACCTCACTTTTCTAAAACAAATCCGTCCCTGACGTGTGTGAAGAATACGGCTTGTCTTGTCTTGCTGGAAGCAGTAATCAATAAAGAATAAGTATTATATGTGTAATTGGAGCCCAACATAGTCATCTTTCGTGCTAGAAAATTTCTGTAATCCTGATGTCTGTCCTTCGGCTATTTTAACTCACAAATTACCTCCGTTGTAGTCCGTCACAAAATCGTGCATTCATGGTTTCTAGGCTCTATTTCTCCGGGACAGGTAATCGAAATAAGGCACACTGAAATAAAAAGTCGCCATCTGTCAGTAATTTGTACGTAAAAGTGTTTTGTGGAAACTAACTTTTAAGTCGTGACAGGCGCAAGGGAATCGAAATCCTCCCCTAGTTCCGCACCGCTTTCTGTAGGTACATGGTTCGAATCCTCGTGGAGTCGGCGATTTACCCCACACGAGAGTGAGTGGGTGGCACTACACCGCGCGCCAGAACTACCCTGATGTAGTGATGGTCCCCAAACCCTCACACACGGTGTTCGTCCGCTACAAACACCTTTCTGTAAACGAAACTAAGTTATTCCAGCGATCCTAAATTCTATTAGATGGGTAAGACCTGTCAAACAATGTGTATTTTATCGACTAACATTTGCAACGTTGCTCAAGCACTGCAGTGCGAAGACTGATTATTTTCCCAAATATGCATCATTTCTTAAAGATAAGTATTTCAACTTATAAGGCTTAAATTATTAAAGAAGAATGGAAAAGAAAGTTGAGGATCTTTTGGATGATAATCAGTCTGGGTTTAGAAAAGGTAAAATAACCTGTTTTGACAATGCACTTCATAATGAAAGCAAGAAGAAAATTCCAGACAATTTCATGGGGTTTGTCAACCTACGGAAATCGCTCCATAATGTAAAATAGAGCAAATATTCGAAATTCTCCGGAAAAAAGGTTTGAGCTACAGGGAAAGTCGGATGATATATCAAATGTACACGAACCGAGAGGAGAAAAAGAAGAATGGAAGGCCAATGACGAAGTTCTCGGAAATGAAACAAAACTTAGACCGTTTTTCTCGAAAAGTGTTAAGTGGTTGAATACTACAAAGAAATCAGCAGTATTTTCCTACTGATTCTAACTTTTTGAAACTATGCTCAAAAATAATGTTGTAATCGAAGATCATACCACTTTTTGGGCATTATGAATACTGAGTGCTAAAGGGTGAAAACCGAGATCGAAGTACTCTATTTTTCATGTTAATTTGTCCGCTCTCAAAAGCTACAAGCATATTATGTAGACATAAGCGACCGATCAGATACTTTTTGTATTGTAAACTGTGAATGAATTGTTAAATTTTAAGTTTTTTTCCCTTATGTGATGTTGCAAGTTTATTGTGGCTCGTGCCGTTCTTAATCTTTTAATCCAACGGGTATTGTACTCCATTCCACTGACACTGCACTTGGGAAGTACTTCCACATCAGGGATGGTGCCACTCTGTAATACAACAGCGAGGAAGTGCCATACAGACCAGACAGAGCAAGCCTCGCACGCGTGCCATTCAACTGCTCACACTGCATGGCAGCAGGTACACTATTCTCTCAGCAACGCTGTACCAGTTCTTATGCCATGTATTTGTTGCTCGTTTCTGTCGACATTGTTATTAAAATAGGACTGATCGCTGAGCCATATCGCTGGTCGATCATCAGCGATCGGCTTGTTATCTTTGGCGCGTCCCCGGGCATGAGCATCTTTGAGTTTTCGGCTGGGGCGCGCGGGATGGCGGGAGACTGGCGTAGTTGTGGCTCGGGCGTAAGCACGTGTGTGATGTCTGTTACGCTGGGGATGTTTGCTAATCGTGAAACTCCTGCGGCGGTTACTGGCTGCCTGGAAGGCGTTTCCTATAAACTGTGCCAAGCCTCGCAGTGAGAGGGGAGTCCGGACATGGTGTTGACCTAGATGTTTGTACAAATTGAGGTGCCTGAGTGAGAAGCAAGGCGTGAGCCTGTTGGTTGCTTCGTCCTGGCAGCCACCGCAAGCGGATGTTCGGCCGGAATGTCTACAGTTTGTGGTGAGCATAGTGTGAACAAGTTCTCGTAGGATGTGCTCCCAGCCTGACTCTTAGCCAGTGTTATTTGTGGGTGCCGACCCCTTGTCTGTTACTGCTTCCGGGTGTCCTGTAAGATTTCACAGCAAAACTGTGTTTTTGTGGCATTCTGTGCTTCTGGCTCAGCCTCCGCCTAGAAAGAGGAAAGATTTGTGCCTCAACTGAAAGGGGGGGGGGGGTTCGATTGGACATCTTTTGGAATTCCTTAATGCTGTAATTTAAACATACAAAAAAAATTGTTCTTTCAGAATAAGCGCCTGTTTCTTTGGGACACTGCAGTTCAAATAGGAGTGGCGTAATGTTAATGAGTATTTGTTATTCGTCAAATGAAGTGTATTTAATGTCTTGCTGTTTTCTGGGGCACGGAGCTGTGTTATTGAACTCATTTTGAAGTGTTCTGTCGGGTGAATGACTGCTCCCCACTTCAGTGTATTCTTTTGAGTAGTATTTTAAGGCTTTTTGGATATTTGTCAGTGGGCTGTATTGATTCAATTTTGTTTTTCTCTTTCTTTTGAATCACGGTGAATTGTTTAGTTTATCTGGTTATTGGCTTAACTCGCGCTTCACGCACTAAATCAGCTGATATTGAAATTGATTTTTTTTTTAATTCCTGTTTAATGTCAGGCAGATTCAAATGTAACTTCATTTATGTTATTTGAAATAAATGTGTTGGATTGATCTAACGAATTATGTGCAATCGAAATAAGGGACCCAGTCCTTCATTAGTGCTTAACAGTGCCGTGTGGTTCGGATTGTTAGCCCCGTGCTCGGACCACTCACTCTTCCCATTTTCTATAATAACGCAATAGTTCAAAGCAATGGAGATCTTACGAATTCAAACGACTAAATCAAACAATGGAATATCCAGTATGGAATGTAACAATATAATGAAAAGATAGCTGCTACTCACCATATAGCGGAGATGCAGCACGACACAGTAAAAGTACTGTCAGAAAGTTAGCTTTCGGTCAACGAGGCCTCTGTCAGACGTAGACAACATACACTCACAAACACACAACCACAGTCTTTGGCAGCTGGAGCCAAACTGCGAGCAGCAGGGCATACGGATGATTCCATTTTTAAAAGAGGAGAGGTTTATTTGAAAACCAAAAATTTTAACATTGCCACCATGGCTAGCGGCTAATTGATATTTCTGTTTTCCATCCGTTTAAAATACCGAAAAATAGTTGCTGGTAACTAAAATACAGTTTTCGGTTTTAACCGGTCGGTCTTCCCCATCCCCACTGCAGATGGGCCTCATACACAGTTAGCATGAGACGTAGACAGAAGGAACGCCTCCGTAGCCGCACGGCTAGCGCCAAAGCATTTGGTGCTGCCAAAGGGCCGTTTTCGATTCCTGGTACCTCCTTAGAATTTATCAGAGGTAGGGGAAGGCGGGGCAAGATGGTGAAGCTAAGTTTAAACCCTTACAAAAGGAACAAAAATAAACAAATTCAAGTGGGTTTGATTATCATTTGTTTACTTAACCACTGAATTACAATAGCATGCAAAGAAACCTGCAAACTTGTTACATTTAGTTAGAAATATTTCTATTTGAAACGTAAACTACCAATTCCCCGTCTTGCCCCATATGCGGGGTAAGATGGGGAACTAGCATGAATTCATCTCTAAAGCTTAAATAAGTACTGGAATACCGAAATCATGTGACGATAAGGTTTCGAAACATGGTTCTACTAATTGTAGAATCAGGTATTACGTTTTATTTAGGCCTCTTACTTTCACATAGTACACAAGTGTGGACAGCCTCGTCATCATCGCTTTCTATCCCTGCACAAGTGTCGTGGTCCCAGCGTCCGCAGCTAATACACCGTATCCAGCCTCCTTCAGAGAAGTCATAGCAGTATAAACATTCTTCACTCTCTCCCTCGTTGTCATTCGACCTCAGTTTATTATCCCTTGAGCATTAAGGGGTGGTTAAGACGTCAGTAACGTTCGTCACTTTTTCGTTGTCATTATGTCCTTTTGGTGGTATCCCAGGTTTATTAAGCGTCTTTGAGAAGAGTCTTCGTTTACATGCAGCACGTTTTGGGACTCCTTTTCGTTTAATTTCTTCAGATAGTTCACTCCTATAAGGAGATTCGGTTAAAACAACGGGTTTTCCACGCCTGTTAGATGGTAAACACACTAGTGATTGGTCCTAGCCTTTTCACAACTGTATAGCCAGGATTAGCACGTTTCTTTGCCACATGTCGTTCAAACATTGTCTGTGGCACGTTGAACTGTCGAGCAGCCCTGAAAGAACCCATACGACCTTCTATAACAGCAGTAGGGGCAAGACGGGGAAGCTCCCCATCTTGCCCCACCCCGTCTTGCCCCCTACCCTGCTGTCAGGTTCTGTTACGCCTACATGAACACTATTCAGTGAACATTGACTAATGACAACGTACTATTCAGTGTTATATATACAGTCTGGACAAATGTTCACGAAACATATTTTAGGACCTGGAAAGGTGTGAAACATTGCAAATCAGTATAACAATTGTACGTACCTTGCAAAGCTCACAGAAACCGCCGCGAAACTAAGGTTCAGCAATGTCAACACACTGGGACCTGTGTATTGATGATGCTGACGTAGCTATCCACAGATGGCAGCATTCTAACTGTAGCTTATAGCCCTTCCCCGTCTTACCCCACCTCACCGTCTGCCCCGCCTTCCCCTACTGTGGGCTCGAACGGGGTGCACTCAGCCTCTTGTGGCCAGACGAGGAGCTGCTGGACTGAAGAAGCTGCGCCACCATCAGGATTCATCTACTGGCAACGACGGCTGATGGGACTCAGCAGTGTGGGATGCGTACCAGATATGGTTGATAGAAGAGATAGAGAAGATCCAACGGAGAGCAGCGCGCTTCGTTACAGGTTCATTTAGTAATCGCGAAAGCGTTACGGGGATGATAGATAAGCTCCAGTGGAGGACTCTGCAGGAGAGACGCTCAGTAGCTCGGTACGGGCTTTTGTCGAAGTTTCGAGAACATACCTTCACCGAGGAGTCAAGCAGTAAATTGGTCCCTCCCACGTATATCTCGCGAAGAGACCATGAGGATAAAATCGGAGAGATTAGAGCCCACACAGAAGCATACCGACAATCCTTCTTTCCACGAACAATACGAGACTGGAATAGAAGGGAGAACCGATAGAGATACTCAGGGTACCCTCCGCCACACACCGTCAGGTGGCTTGTGGAGTATGGATGTGGATGTAGATGTATATGTAGACTGGCGAATGCTGGTCGCACGAAGCGGAACAGGCCGAGGACTGATCCAGGGCGGGTGTTCACGTCGAGGCAGCAGGCACAAGCCTCATCCCCGAGTGGTGTTTCCGTTTACGTCACGACAGCAAGAAGGAGCTTCATTAAGTCTTGCCACCTAGGTAATTTGTTCTAATACGGCATCACAGAAATAGGCACCGCACGACAAAACAAAAACGTTTCGTTGTTGTCCGTAAATTACTGCAAATGAATACTAAAAGGGTATTCTTCGCTATCTCTGTAGGCTCTGACCAAGTACCACGCCTGTAAGCGAGAATACCTTACTATTGTAAAGACAAGTAGTTTTGTCAAAGTAATTTTTCCCATATTTGCAAATTTTGCAGTAACTAATCACGTTCGTGGAAAAAACGCTTGCGAATAATGAAACTTATAGATAGGAGGAAGAAATAAAAAACGCTAGCAAGGCATCAGAACAGTTAAGACATCTTGAGACACCCTTCTTTTTTTTTGCATTGTCTGTAACGTGACGTCATCTGACGGCAATAATTGTGGGGCAAACGAGCTCCAGCTCCAGGGCTACATTAGCCCGTCCCTTTGACGATCCGAGTGTTGCATATAAATCAAGACGCAGCGGATCTTGATTAGTGCCTCGTCGGCGGTTTATAACGATTCCAATTACGCAGGCGGGAGTCGTTGATCAGTAGAAGAAAGCCCGGAGTTAACAAAGTGGACGGAGGAGATCCCACCTCCCTCGCCCCGCCACACAGAGCTCGCTGCCGTCACATCCGACCGCCACGGCTCCTACTGTGCTTCTCCCTCTTCCTTTTTAAAGAAAAAAACGAAGCCGTTTTATCTCTCTGAGCTGCTCACAAGTTTAGCAAGATAAACTCCGTAATTGGCGAGCATACGAAGTTGAAATACTAGCTCTGTAATTAAAGAATGGAGAAACACAATTAAAACTAACTCTCTCCACGAAACACACAGGAAGAGGTATTCCTTTTGGAACTTGGGATTTAGGTGGTGCTGCTAATTCTGTTTCTGCCACGTGCTTTTGGTAGACTACGCATTTCTTTGGTTCGTCCGACAGCTACATTACGCTTTAAGTTACGCGCCCATATTGAGAATGAGTGTCCCAACAAGAGTAATTTAAACCGCTCATCGACTGTTTTTGCGACATAAAATGAACATACCACTACAGAGTGACAGACATCGTTATTGGTTGCCCGTCACATTTAACATTATGCGCTTGACAAGAAATGCAAAATGGCTAAGAAGGAACGGCTAGAAAATTAAACTAGCCTTTGGAGAAACGAAAAGTAGCTGTATCAATAGCAATAGCTCAGATGGAAAACCACTCTTAAGCAAAGACTGGAAAGCTGAAAGGTGGAAGGAGTATATACAGGATCGTTAAAAAGAGAGATGGACCTGAAGGCAATATTAGAGAAAGGAAAGAGGACATTTATGAAAGACATGAATATATAATACTGCGAAAAGAATTTGACAGAGTACTGAAACACTCTAGTCGAAACTAGGTCCCTGAAGTAGACAACATTCCGTGAGAGCTAATGCCAGCCATGACACCATCTGGTGTACACGAAGTATGATACAGGCCTCACACCTCACAGAGAATGAAGTAATTCCAATTCCAAATAAAACAGTTGCTAACAGGAGTCAATATTACCGAACTATCAGTTTAATAAGGTGTGATGATGATGATGTTTGGTTTGTGGGGCGCTCAAATGCGCGGTGATCAGCGTCCGAACAAAAACCCAATTTTTACACAGTCCATTTTATTTTCACAATCCAATCAAGTCACTCTCACAAATGATGATAGTCATGATGAAATTATGAGGACAACACTAATAAGATGTGGCTGCAAAATACTAACACAAATTCTTTACAGAAGAATGGGCAATCTGACAGAAGCCGACAGCGGGGAAGGTCAGTCTGAATTCCGGAGAAATTTAGTATCACGCGAGGCAGCACTGGGAAAGACAAACCTACGTTTATAGCATTTGTAGACTTACAGAAATATTTCGATAATGTTGAATGGAATACACTCTCTGAAATAAATACAGAGAGCGAAAGGCTATTTACACCTTGTTCAGAAACCAGAGGCAGTTACAAGAGTCGAAGAGCATGAAACGGAATAAGTGTTAGAGCAGGGAGTGAGACAGAGTTGTAGCCTATTCCTGATGTTAATCTGTACACTGAGCAAGCAGTAAAGGAAATCAAAGAAAATGTTATGGTAGGAATTAACGTTCAAGGACAAAAAAAAGTGAGGTTTGCTGATGATATTCTTATTCTGTCAGAGACAACACAGGACTCTGAAGAACAGTTGACCGGAATGGATAGGGTCTTGAAAGGAGATATACGATGAAGATCAAAAACAGGAAAACAAGGTGAATGGAATGGAATTAAATCAGGTGACGCTGAGGGAATTATATTAGAAAATGAGACACTAAAAGTAGTAGATGACTGATGCTATTTGCGCAGCAATATAACTGATGATATCGGAAGTACAGAGGATATAAAATGTAGACTGGGAATGGCAAGAAAAGCATTCCCGAAGAAGAGAAATGTTAATATCAAATATAGATTTGACTGTTAGGAAGTCTTTTCTAAAGGCATTTGTATGGGGTGTAGCCACGTAAGGAAGTGAAACATCGACGATGGACAGTTAGACAAGAAACTAATAGAAGTTTTTGAAATGTTGTGCTACAGAAGAGGGCTGAAGATCAGATTGGTGGATCGGGTAGCTAATGAGAACGTACTGAACAGAACGGGGGGGAGCAGTATAAATTTGTGGTTTGACTGCAAGAAGGGCTCGGTTGATGAGAGACATTCTAAGACATTAAGAAGATCGCCATCTTAGTAGTGGGGGAAGAGTGGGGGGGGGGGGGGGGGTAAAAAATCATGAAAGGTGACCAAGAGATGAAAACAGTATGCAGATTAAGAAGGATTTAAGTTGCAGTTCTTACTCGGAGATGAAGAGTTTATCACAGGGTAGAGTAGCGGCGGCAGCGGCGACGATAACAGCATCGTCGGTAAGATACGAACTGAGGAGGTGGTGTGCAGAAGTGGCGAGGAACGGAACATACGGAGAATACTGACAAGACGAAGAAACAGGACGTGTATTAAGACACCAGTGATTATCGGAGGTAAAAACTGTGGAGGAAGACCGACACTAGCGTACATCCAACAAATAGCACAGGACGTGGGTGGCACGGAGGACGACGTCGTGGCGAGTTCCAGCAAAGTAGTCAGATGACTGATGGCCCATACAAAAAGTGAAGTATGATTTACAGATCTTCAAACTGAAACATATATTTTTCCTGGTCAAGGTGATACAGAGGAATATTCTAAACTGAAAATTTTCAGGCAAGGAAAAATTGAAGGAAGGCCTCGAAATAGCAATGCACGTGAGGCGCGTGTTTGAACGACTGATTACCGTAACAGACAACTGTGTGCTCCATCAATGATCGCACTACATCAGAAAATAATCCGCGGTGCATGTACAATTTCCAGTCTTGACAAACAACAGTGCGCCTATTGTCAATGAATGTCCCCAATTCGCGGCCCGCACCGTCGCCAGAATGATTTCTCATTCGTCTCTGCTTGTTTACTTCCCTTACCGCGCCGCGTACGTCGAACGTCACCTGCGGTGGGCAGTGGACATAATTTTTTGGCTCACGAATGAAAGACAAGAGATTTTGACATACAGAGAAGCGCACAGCCTTTTGGCCCATTCCGTAATGGATGCTGCAGCACAAGGAACGACTAATAATGGTGTAAATGTGCATGTTGGCGCTGTAGTAATTCTGACGCTATTTGTGAGATTAATCAACACTGCACAAAGTTACTACAAGACGAACAGTGTTGCAGCTTATTGGCTATGTGATTACGCCACTCAGGGTGAAAATTTATCTACTCCCTAAGCCCGTTTTTCACCCGCGACCTTATGGTCAAAGTCGACTACTCGAAGAGCGTGCGCCGTTCGTGACTGTTGGCAACTAACCATGTCGCGAATGTGTGTATGCCGCACAGTGCGAAGAAAGCATGGCGGTGTCCGCTAACATCGGAAGTTGTAGCGTGTTCTGGTCGAGGTCACTCCTATTACAGAACCGATTACCTGCTTTTGTCGCTTCTTAATCTTTATTACGTTGTTTGCTCTGTTTTCCTGGCAATTGAAAAGTTACACAAGGTCTTGGTATTTATTTCCTACTAATGTTTCGCTAGTGCCGGCCGCGGTGGTCTAGCGGTTCTAGGCGCGCAGTCCGGAACCGCGCGACTGCTACGGTCGCAGGTTCGAATCCTGCCTCGGGCATGGATGTGTGTGATGTCCTTAGGTTAGTTAGGTTTAAGTAGTTCTAAGTTCTAGGGGGCTGATGACCACAGATGTTAAGTCCCATAGTGCTCAGAACCACTTGAACCATTTTTTTTGTTCCGCTAGTCTACGAGAGACGAAATATCTGAAAGCAAAAACTATTTACATTTTACATAAAAAACCTACATTAATATAAATACGAGCGTAAACAGATAAACGTGTTTCATGAAAATTGTTTCAACAGTGAAAATTATTAGTACAGAAAAAGAATTTTTGTCGTTATTTGGCAATCGGCGGGAGAACAAGATACAAAGGATAAAGCTATTTACTGCCTTCTACGTATTGTATGGTGTGTTTGCAAGTATATATATATTGTCGAGCAGATAAATGTGTGTGTGTGTGTGTTCTGAAATGTATGGATGAACTTTTACCTATTCTTTCAGTCTTCAGGGGTGTGCCACGACATTTGACAAGAACCCGTACTATGAATTCTACTCTTGTCATTGCTTTGTTCCTACATTTTGTTACTTTATTTCGAATTTTCCGTAAAAAGGTTAGTCCCTCGTAATGTTATCGTTCATGAACACTCAAAACGAAGACTCCGTACAGCAATAATCCGCCATGGCCGATGCAGTAGACGCTCTTGTCTCGAGTAGCCGACTGTGACAAGAAAGTCAGTCGTGTAAAAGGGGCTTTACACCCTGGGGGACGAAACCCAGCCTGTCAGGCCTTCGGTTATTCTGCCGTCGGCGACGTGGAGTACACGCAGATTGGAGCCGTTCGCGCTGGGGGTGGTAAGTCGTCCGCAGCCGTTTGCACGGCCGATGCAGAGGGGGCGGGGTGAGGCGCCGCTGCCGCGGGCAGCCGCCCCGTCCAAACAAGATAACGCTCCGCGCGGGGTTCAGTCCGCCAACGCCGCCGCCACGCGTAGTTCTGTTCGCGCTTCGTGTAGGATAATCGCTTGTCTCACACGACGCTGGGCAGCGAGGATGCCGGTGTTTGCTGATACGGAAATCGCGCCACCGCTGAGTAACTGAGTACACTCCGTTTGGAACGGTTTCACTCTCAGTGTAATGCCTACGAAAAACTCTCTCTACATCTGCAGCAGGTCGGCGGTGCTGTGAACGACCACGGCACGGCAAGGGCTGTAGCATACACACAAATGCGTATCTCATTTAACTCGTAAGCTACAGCTAGCGAGTCTACGATCGGCAGTATTAACGCGTTATGTCAGTGCGACTAATAATTCGACAAATATACGTGTTCAAAATCAAGAGTTTCTCCCGTCTCATATAGGAAGGATCCATCAAAGCAAAATAAGTCCAACTATGCACTGCCAGAAGGAAGGGGGGTAAACAGTGTAGGGAAGCAGAAACGTCGGTAACCACGATATAAAGAACGCGGGGAAATAATCTGTGTGTGTGTGTGTGTGTGTGTGTGTGTGTGTGTGTGTGTGTGTGTGTGTCAGTCTCCTGACAACCCGTTCATAAATATTACCTAAATATAAAGGGTGTTTATCGATGTATACTGGCCACGACATCTTGGTAGATGATTGTTGCAGTGTCTGTGTGTTTATGGGTTGCTTTTTTTCATATGACTTCTCAAGCCAATGGCAGCACGGCATCTCTTGCCGCAATTGTCAAAAGTGTATCTTATCGATGAAGACAGAGTAATAAGATGTCACGGCTGTTAAAAAGGTTTGAGGAATTAGAAACAATAATTAAACTAGGAAAATAATCTCCCACGTAATACGACCAACGGAAAGCCTCAGGCAACGACGCTGAACAGCAATACTATCTGAACCAAGTTCTTGAAGAATTGATGAGAAAGTCTGCAGAATGGGCGCAGACGTTAGTGCGATTACCCATCAACTATATTATTCGCCAATGGGAATGAAATGAGCGTTTGGCGTCATTGGCTGGGAGGCCCCTTACGGGGAACAAATAATATTGGTTGCACATCACTATCATAAGGACTGCATGGTCGTGAGAATCATAGAAACTTACAATATGCCCAGACTAACAACTTTTTGTAAAATATTTGTCTATGGGAAGCAACATTATCATAACCGGAAACTATATTGAAGCATATGGAAAGTATATATATCTGAAAATAATAATCTCATACCATAGCTCCAATAAGCAAGAAATAAGGCGCGTGGTGGTGGTGATAGTGATGATGATATGTTTAAAGGAACTAAACTATCTGGTCGTCAGTCCCTCCATTTCATGAGAGAAACACGTAGAAAGGTAAATAGAACCTCATATCATGGTTCCAATAAACAAGAAATAAGGCAGAGGCTGAAGCTGACGACTATGTGTTTAAAGGGACTGAACTACTGGTCCACAAAGTGGGGACTCTGTTGCTCGAACTACATAAGCAAATCAGAGAGTTTAAACAAGGGTGTGACAGCAGCTGCAACGCTATAAGTGAAAGGAAATAGAGAACACAGGCAGCATCTTGCACAGGAGAGTCTATATGCACAACTAGGTGGGGGGGATAAAGTAAATTTGGGTCGAGCGGGGGTGCAGGAATATTACAGTTTAGTGTAAAATCCGCCCTCCCTCACTAAATTTAACACTTTGGTAGTGACTGTCTCGTCATCCGCAAGCAACTGAGGCAGTGAGGTAAGCAACTGACAGCTGTGTCGCAGATCGACCAGCACAGCACACTAACAAAAACAGGCTCCATCGCCAAGAGACTACCGCAGCTGCACTGAGGAGGATCCTCCCGACGCAGAGGGAACTCGTGGGTGAGTCTCGTGCGGCCGATACGTAGTCGGCACAACACAGCGGCGTCTTTCCGACAGGCCCTGAAAGATGCATGCCACACCTTAGTGGACCCCTTAATCGTCGTTAACTTGTTTTCGATCGTAGCAACCTGCCATTCCAATCCCCAGAACCTCAAAACATTGGGTCGGAGTTGTAATCATAAGTCTGCCCCCGGTTTCCCGACGTCAAGAACATCTCCTGCAGCCGTGTCTTTAGCTAGACGGTCGGCAAGTTTATTTCCTGGAATACCTTTGTGGCTCTGAGCCCAGATGGAGGTCACTGTCTTTCCAGAGCTGTAGAGGTCAACCATTAGGTCCTGGATATTGGCGACCAAAAGATTTTTGGGATAGCACAGGTTATGCCTTTCAAGCAACTCACGCAATCCCCACAGATCAGAAAGTCCGTCGTGGCCTGGGATTTGACGTAGTGCAAAGCCTGAGCAATGTCAACCACCTCTGCAGGGTACACACTGCAGGCACTCGGCAGAGACTGCTTTTCGTGTCTCAATGCATATGCAAAAGCATAAGCAACCCTGTCGTTGATTTTTGATCCGTCTGCGTAGATACATATCGAATTAGAATAATCGTGGGGGATTGAAAGAAACAGGTGTTTGAGAAGGTAGGATCAGCATCCCTCTTGCGGCCGCAAAAAGTCCATCCGTATCACAGGGCAGTGGTGGTCGTCGAGAGGGAGCTCAGCTCTAGGAACACAGTGGTGATGAGCAAACAGTCTGAACTGTTGGTCATGGACCAGAGTTGAGTGAGATGGATGAGTTTACACCTGAGAGATTGTGAGTGTTAACTTGCCAGAAGCTGCTGTCTTCCAACCTGCAGCAGTGGGACACCGGCTTCCGCCAGGGCCCAGTCATGGACTCTCCAGACAGGCCCCTGAAGTTGGCGCTCAGTGGTGCATAGTGATGCAGAGGCACAGTACAGGCAAAGATCATCCACGCGCAGTGACAGAGACTATGGGGCCCAGTGCATTTACGATACCACGGAAGGCCAAAGCGAGCAGTGTTACGGTCAGAACCAATCCCTGAGGAACTCGTTTCCTCTCTATATTGGTTGCTGAGAGTCGAGCCTATCCTCACCTCAAAAAGTTAGAGAGAGAGAGGACATTCTGGATACAACGGGTAAACTGCCCCGGAAACCCAAATCATGCAGTGCAGAAAGGATGTGATATCGCCATATGGTATCGTATGCCTTGTGCAGGTCGAAGAACACATCAATCAGATGTTAATGAAGTGCGGAAGCATTGGACACTGCGGATTCCAAACGAACCAGGTAGTATGTGGTGGACCGAAAAACTGGAAAGCCATTTTGGAATCGCGATGTATGCCTCGTGGCTTCAAGGCGCCAACAAAGACGCTGGTTGAGCATACGTTCGAATGGCTTACACAGTCCATTCGTCAGAGACATTCAGTCAGATTAAAATATGTGGGTCCCTTCCCGGTTTCAGGACAGGAATAATAATAATAATATTGAGAGGGAAAAACTCACTCCCACCAAACGCAATTAAAAAGGCCGAGGATATGTTTCCTGCTGCATGCATCATTAAAATGGACATTACATGGTGGAGAGCCGTGTGTATGGAAAGACAGAGTGCGGCGCTCAAAAAGGTGTTTACGTGTCAGGAAATGAGGGTTGTAATTTCGCCGTGGGTACTGGTTGGCCGCAAATACGGTGCAGTTTAGTCCATACTTGGGACGATGGAGTGTGCGATCGTATAGTTGAGACGTGTTACTCCCAACACTCCTATCTTCTCTTTGTTAAAAACGGCGCTTTCGCCCGGAGGCTGTTGAATATTATTAAATTATTCATAGAGGGATGGCGCTTGTGCCGTTGATGCACCCTGCAGCCTTCCCTGATAAACATGGTTATATCTTCAGACCACCATGACACCGGCGGTCGTCAGGATGAACCGGTGGAGTAGCGTATCGTTGCTGCTCCAGCGTGAGTAATGGTATCAACGGTATCCTGTACAAATTTAGCGATACCATCGCACGAGAGGCTGCAAAGGTAGCTGCAGAGGAGAAAGCCTGCCAATCATCTTTCTGAAGCGACCAACGTGGAGCGTGTTCCAGATGTCTGAGTTGACAGGAAACTGGTCACTGTCACAATGTTCGCCATGGATGCGCCGCTGAATCAGGGGTAACAGACTCAGGTTGCAAACTGTGAGATCAATAGTGGAGTATGTTTCGTGGGCCCCACTGAAATGGGTTGCAGCTCCAGTGTTGAGTGGGCAGACGTCGAATTCTGAAAGGTGTGGTTCTAGTACTCGGCCTCTGTGAGTCTTAGTGTCACTGCCCCACAGAGGTTTATAGGTATTATAGTCCCCCTGTAAGAGGAAGGGGAGAGGTAGCTGTTCCACCAATTCTAACACTTCCTGATAATGGAAAGGTCCGTCTGGGGGTGTATAAACATTACAGATCGTCTGTCATACAAACTGACAGGCAGACACTAATGGCTACGGCCTCTAGTGCAGTGGGAAACGGGCACCTGTTCACTGAAAATATCAGAGCGTATGAGGGTACAGACCCCACTGGACGCTCTCTCGACGTTAACGCGATTGGTACAGTAGGGTTTGTAGTGTTTTAGAGCAGGGAGGTATGTTGCCATAAACCGAGTTTCCTGAAGCACTATGCCAATTATGGAGTAAGTAGCCATTAAAGGACAGAGTTCGGTCAAAAGGCAATAGTAACCACTGCACTTCCACTGAAGGAGCGTTGGTGTCAGGTCTAAGACAGTGGGGAATGGAACATATGGCTTTCATTACTTTGCTACCAGGTCGTGGTCCACCTGACTGCGTTCTCTGTCCTTCATGTGCGAAGACTCAACTGATGGGGGGGCTGGGGAGCCCGCATCTCGTGGTCGTGCGGTAGCGTTCTCGCTTCCCACGCCCGGGTTCCCGGGTTCGATTCCCGGCGGGGTCAGGGATTTTCTCTGCCTCGTGATGGCTGGGTGTTGTGTGCTGTCCTTAGGTTAGTTAGGTTTAAGTAGTTCTAAGTTCTAGGGGACTTATGACCACAGCAGTTGAGTCCCATAGTGCTCAGAGCCATTTGAACCATTTTTGGGGCTGGGGAGCGGAACATCTGAAGCCTCAGAAAATAGTTTACCTTTCTGCTTACCCTTCTTATCCTTCTGAGACTTCGATTTCTGTGCAGCTTTAGCCATTTTATCTTCTGGCAGCGAGGACCGTACTTGAAACACCGCCTGTGGCTGCTGGTCCTTGTATTGAGAGGTGGGGACCTTGACAGGTGTCCTCATCCCTGACGCCAGAGAATCACTAGGCATCTCTCACCACACTGACGGTGTGGGAACCCCTCTGCTATACGTGTAGAGGATGAGTGAATTGACGTTCCCTCGCTCAACTGAGCGGCAGGCCCTGGAGGTGTCATCCGAGGCATTGTCATCGCGTGAGGTGTGGACAGTGACACCACAGTCGCAAAATTGGAGACTGTATTAGTTGGATGAAGTCTTTCAAACTTTTTTCTTACATCTCGGTAAAACGTACAGTCAAGAGTTTTATAGTTTAGTTTTCAACACTGAGAATTGTGGTGAACGAGGAGGGTATGGTTCCAGACAGTTGACACATTTTCGGGGTGGTCGCAAAGGCCAGCCTCATGGGACGCCCGTCCACAGCCCTACAGATGACAAGTGTGCGATCCTTTGGCACTTACATCATCTCATCAGAGGGGCAAAGTAAGGCTGTCGACGGCTAGGACAGAAGCTCTCGTGTCCACTCTATTATCCTTGGGTCCCTTCTGGGTGCGGCGAACAAAATGGACTCCACTCCGTGCCAGATTAGTACGGAGCTCTTCACTAGTTTGTAGCGTTAGGTCCCGATAGAAGATAACACCTTGAAATCTACTGTGTTTGTTATGAGGAGACATGGCATATCCCCTAAGTTGACAAAAGCCTGAAGTGCCCATGATTGGTTGGAGTGCGATATTTTCATCAGCAAAGATCCATTTCTCATCTTCTCTATTGCCGCAAACCAATCTTCAATGATGTCATATTTTAAATATTGGCTTCGTTGTAGCGAAATAGCCGTCCATCAGTGCGGGAACAAACCAAGAACTCGGCAAACTGTCCACTTTCATTTCTCCTTGCCTGGCTCTCGTATAGAGGTATGATCAGTGACACAAAAGCCGTAGGATTGTGAACTTCTGCGTTCAATTCATTGTTTCTGATTGATGAGGCGGCTGTGTTGGCATTGCCACCATTAAGTTTGATCAGTTTCGTTGTGAATCATCCGATCCGATGCCAATCCCGTCCCGATACACTCACTCCGACCGGAGGCTCTCCCTGTGGACGCCACCCAGCCAAGGCAGAGTCGCCGCCGTAACTTCTTATGACGTCTCGCAACAGGCATTAACAGCACACACCTCCAACTTAGAGCGCAGACGGTCCTTTGTAATTTCTACCATTTTTTAAAATTAACGAAATCTCATTAGTTGCGCGCTTCAGCTGTGTCACATTAACGTTTCTAGGGCTCGGCGGGAAAGCTAAGTTGTATTTAGGGCTCCGGTAACGAAAGAAGTTAGTGGACCACAGAAATACTGGGTGGTTATAACTAAACTGCAGCTGCTCACAATTATCGTACGGCAGCGAAACTTGGTAGTACGCTAATGTGTTGGTGCCGAACCGATTTACGCTGGAAAGAAATTAGTTCAAATTTTAGCCACCAGGTCCAAATCTGGCGTTATAAAGTGCAACGAAGGCGTGTAGAAATGTTTCCATTTATATGGATTAGGAACAGGATGTGGGCAGATAAAGTGAAACAAGTGAGAAAGGCATAATGCTGATTTTATTATTTACTGCCGCTTACAAAATTTGTTCAATATTACCACTGGAAAGGTCCTAAGGCGCTGCACGCGTACAACGACGTCATCAACAGTTGCTCACAGCAGATCCGGTGAAATCTGAGCAAGTGTTCCTGTATTTTGGCCTTCAGTCCAGGCAGAGAGTGAACTCATCCTTGGTAAACGCATTCTTTTAAATATCCCCAGAGCCGAAAGTCACACAGATTCAGATCAGGTGATATTGCACGCCTCGCATCTGGAAAACCCCCTGGAGCTAACATGCCCATGAAAAGTTGCGTTAAGCAGATCTTTTACTCGGCGAACGACACGAGTTGTTGCCCGATCTTGCATGAAAGCAGTTGTTTCCACGCGGCTGCGCTCTTCCAAAGCAGGAATCACGTGCTGCAAAAGGGTCTCGATCGTGTGCAGACGTCACAGTAACACCTGACAGGCCGTCTGCGTGTATTCTCTTCAGAGAAGAACGGACCGAGAATACAGGTGCTGGTGAATCCACAACACACAGCCACACGTAGCGACTGCAGTGGCTCTTCGTGCACAACACGCGGTTTAACACTAACCCAAATCCGGCAGTTCTGTGTATTCACTGCTCCTTGTATTGTGCAATGTGCCTCGTCACTCCATAGAATATTGCCCGGGCACATGCACCAACTTCGATTCGCGCCAAAAACTGAAGAGTAATTTCAGAACTTTGCTGCGCATCATGCGGTTTCAGTTGCTGCAGCGTCTGGATCTTGTAAGGGCGTAAATGCAATACACATCGCAACATTTCCGTGCTGTTCGCCCTGAGATGAACAATTCTCGTAACACTGTACGAGCGCTAACATTACCCGAGACACGTGCTGCATGGTCAGTTACAGCGAGAGCAACCTCGTCAGTTACTTCCACCGGGATAGGAGAGGAGGCCCTCGTCATCCAGGAGCCATAACCACGCTCAACCGTGATTTCGAGTTCATCACCGCGTTCTTTAAGTAATGCAATGACATCGGGCCTCTGCTCCGACCTTCAGTCGGCGTTACTACCTCAATGTAGCACTGTAATTGCTGCTGTTCACATAAAACCGTTTCTCTAACGGTCTCTGTTCTCGATAGCTACACTGCTCACTCACATTATGGCTTGTCAAATGACAGGGTGGATGATGCCATACAGACGGTGTACAGCGCCCGATTTGCACTTTGTGGCTGAAACTGGAACTAATTAGTTTTCCAGCGTAAATCGGCTCCGCATTAACGCGTCGGCGTATCTCTCAAGTTTCGCTGCTATACAGTAGATACAGCCCTTACTGCAACTTCGTGAGTAGCTTCAGTTTAACTATAACCACCAGGAAGTATTAAAAAGCGATGCCAGGGATGCTCTGGTACAGTGTACTACCGTGAATGTAACGGAATCAGATTTCTGCAGTCCCTCAAACGACTGACTCTTTCCGGGAGGGCTCTGGGCGGTGGGAACAGCGGCGGGGGTAGATAACGAGCTGCGGCGGGCCATCCTCAAATAGCACTGCGGGCGCCGCCAAAGTGGCAGTCCGGGGAAAGGGGGCGATTCGCCGGCAGGTCGCGGGCCAGACACCGAGCATTGATTTTGGCGGCTGCGCCAACCGCGCTGACGTCTTGCGTCGCGTGCCGAGCCGCGCCGGGAATCTATGCGCGGACCGTGGCACGAGACTCACTTTCCTTCCTGCGTCACATCTTCCTTTCTTACGGCAGGTCAGAACTATTCGCGCACCGTGCAGTGCACGAGTTGAAAACTTCATGAGCTTTGCAGTGCGAAGTGTCGAGACCGGATTGAAGGCCAGCCGAAGGACATCTATTGTGTGAAACCCAATTCGCTCTGTTCGTCTGCCCAGATCCGTACAGCAGTAGATAGCGGCGCCAAGGTCGATGCCGTCTTCCTCGACTTCCGGAGGCGTTCCGTACTATTCCGCAATGTCGCATAATGAACAAAATACAGAATATCAGATGAGCTCTGGGGTTGTATCGAATGTAACAGAGCATGTCGTTCTCAGAAGAGAATACTGTAAAAACTACTTCGGGCGTACCCCAAGGGAGTGTTAAGGACCATTACTAGTCTTTGTGCACTATCTGATCAAAGGTCATCCAGACATCCTTGTGTAATGTCGAACTGACAGCTACGCGTCACGAGAGGCAGGCCCGCAGGATAAGAATAGCGAGCGAGTGTTGTGTAGTCTGTCGGGAAGCAGCAACAGCAGAACTGGTGGATCAGAGCAGCTCAGAAACTTCGAGCACGAACTAGTCGTAGCACGCTGCCTAAGTAACAAACCCGTTAAGGACGATTCAGCCCTTCGAATCCTGCTACGGTCATGTGTTGCCGATGTGGTTCTGACGTGGAAATGCGAAGAAACGACCAAAGCCAAACCGAGAGCTGGCAGACCTTACGTACTAATGCACAGGGACCGTCAAGCATTGCAGAGGGTGATTGCATAAAATCACACGAAATCAGAGGAAGGAATCACTGGAGAGTTCAAATGTGTGTGAAATCTTGTGGGACTTAACTGCTAAGGCCATCAGTCCCCAAGCTTACACACTACTTATCTAAATTATCCTAAGGACAAACACACACACCCATGCCCGAGGGAGGACTCTAACCTCCGCCGGGACCAGCCGCCACTAGAGAGTTCCAAAGTGCTACAGCAGTCCAGCTAGTACAGCGACTGTGTGTAGAGAGTTGAAAAGAATGGGGTACAATGGTCGGAGCAACACATTTCTGTAACTGACGCTAGGCGACGCTTCGAGGCGGTGCAAAAAGCTACGGCACAATGGATGGCTGGAAACGAGTGACTTGAGACAGACGGAAATCGCTACACGTTGAGACAATTAGGTAAAAGGGTTTGAGGACGTTACCCGCCATCACGTGCATTGCCAACAGTGAAGCAAGGAGGAGGTTATGTTACAGGGGCGTGGGTTCCCTCATTGCCCTTATGAACACATTTTGGAGCACTGTGTACTGCGTACATCAGAGGAACTGTTCAGAGATGGTGATCAATTGTGCAGCATGACACTACACCGCGTCATAAAAGCAGCGTCCGTAGGTCGATGGCTTGCGGGCGATAACATTCCTGAGGTGCTCTAGACTGCCCAGAGTTCCAACCTGAACCCACTGGGGCACCTTTGGGGTGAGTGAGAACATCGACTACGCTCCAGATGCCACCGTGTAACATCAGTATATCATCTGGTTTCGACTCTCGAGGAAAAATGGTATGTCATATTTCCACGATATTCAAACAGCTCACTGAAAGTGTGCGCAGCAGAGTTCAAGATGTCAAAGTCGAATACAGCCATATCAATGTCCATGAATAGGTGTATGGAGAATTCCGATCAGAAATGCATCTTAAATAGTTTTCATAACCTCTTTCTGCCAAACTAGGCGTTAACATATAGTTCACTTACAAGAATCCTAGGTGACACTGTATCTGTTTCGTGTAAAAGAGGCTAACTGGAAATCGTTTTATCTTAGTGGCGTACGCCTATCTTCTCGGTGCAGACGGACGGAGCCTGGCTTGAGGGATCCATTCGGCGGTGTTTACACCTCAACAGACGATTCCAGGAGCCTAGTCTCAATTTTTGCATATTTTTCCGGTATTTTTTTTTTGCGACAAGTGTCAACGCCCACATTAAAGAGTCTTGTGTCACTGTATTTGTCTTTTCAGAAACTTTCGAAAGTCACTGAAAAGCATAGCGCTCCACTGAAAATACGTCCAGAAATTAGAACTAGGAAGACCCTGGCCATATTACCCCCAGAGGTAGAGGACAGTAGCTACTACTTAATATTTCTTAAAAATGCACATAGTTTCCGCACTTTATTTTCTTTTCTACTAAAAAACATTCCGTGTAATACCCTACAATATGTAGATTCACAATGTGTAAGTGGAAAGCTATCGCGGTAATGAATTCGGGCCGATTATCTCGGTTTGGTGAAATATCAATTTCTCTTGGAGCGACTACTTGTCCCCCCCCCCCCCCCCGCCCCCCAATTCCTCTGCTGTCTGGAAAAAAAGATGTAGAAATATTCAATCAGATACTCGTAAGTTTCCAAGGTGGTGCAGAGATATACAACATACTTTAAATGTTCAGAAATGTACTACTGTTCGCCCCAGAAAACAAAAAAAAACCTAGGATCATATGCCTACAATAAGAATCATTCACAATTACTATCAGTCAACTGCTACCAATATCTGAGTACAACGATTTGCAGGAATACGAAATTGAACGATCACATAGACTCAGTCGTTGATAAGGGAGGAAACTGTTGTGTTGGCAGAAGAGCCAACACCGTGTTACGGGTGGAGGCCGAAATGCACGCGTTTTAGCTCACGCAGGCTGGCGTGCGGAGGGAAGAACTATACTGCCGTGAGGTCTGGAACATGACAAGGAATTAGAATTCGGAAAGCGGACGTAATTAGTTTGATACTTAACTTTAATCCATTAATGATGAACGTCGCTCTTGATGGTACACGATTCACAATATTATCGGTTCAGAATACATTCTTGAATAATATGGCGCCTTGCTAGGTCGTAGCAAATGACGTAGCTGAAGGCTATGCTAAACTGTCGTCTCTGCAATTGAGAGCGTCTGTAGACAGTGAACCATCGCTAGCAAAGTCGGTTGTACAACTGGGGCGAGTGCTAGGGAGTCTCTCTAGACTAGACCTGCCGTGTGGCGGCGCTCGGTGTGCAATCACTGATAGTGGCGACACGCGGGTCCGACGTATACTAACGGACCGCGGCCGATTTAAAGGCTACCACCTAGCAAGTGTGGTGTCTGGCGGTGACACCACAGAAACCTCGCTTCATTGGCAGGATCTAGGGAAGTGCAGGCAGTCTAGAAAGGACTCCGACTTAAAATCACTTGTGCCCAAGTGTGAGTGAGGGCCCATACGAAACGTGACTATATGGGGATGCCGAACATAAGCGAGGAAGGGAGCCGCGCATGGTCACAGGTATGTCCGACTGGCTGGAGAGCGTCACGGAAACACTGAATGAATTGGCACTCTCGGACACAATTTATCAGACAAGAGGTTCGTTACAAAATTTCACGAATCAGTATTAAGTGAAGCATCTAGATATATTCTTGAGCGCCGACGCATCGGTCCCTTAAGGACCCTGAAGGCAGAATTAGACACGCACGGAGCCGACTGATCTGTCGTTCTTCACGCGCTCCACGCGTGAATGGAACGTTTGTAAACCTTAACATGTGTTGCCGTGCTAATTACGTATGCCTTTCATGCACTTCACACTGCTTCGTGGGGAGCAGACGGCACCTCCTGGCCGAAGACAGTTCCTCGAGTACCGGAGTGCGGGGCCGCTGGTGGAGCGGGGGCAGGCCTGCGAGGCGCCAGCCGGCCGGCCAGCCACGTGGCGTGCACAGCGTTCCGTGCCGCTCACAGTCGCAGCCGGCGCTGGCGCTATTCGAGGCGGCCGCGGGTCAATACGTCAACAGCGGCCGACACTCGATACCCCTCCTCTCACCACCGCCGCACTACCTGAGCGAGTGCGCCGCCGGGGTCAGGCGCTGACCAACGCACGCACCACCTCTTCTCGAAAGGACCACACATCTACTTCAAACTTTGTAGACGTTTCGTTGGCCATTAAAAAAACAACGTGCACGTAGTAAGGTGCACTGCTCTGGCAATTCCGAGAAAATTGCGAGACAAGTTCTGTCACGTAACTGACGGTTCTGTGAGGAAGCAGGCACGGTAGCTGAGCGTGTTCGGTCAGAGGGCTGGCTGGTCTCTGAAATAAAAAACTGAGGGAAGGGATCGACAACGAACTTCAACAGATGTCCTGTGACGCCCTTTACGACTAAATACAACGAATAATAACGAACAAAATGCAAAAAGTGGTTAGCGTTCGAGCATTGTAAGACGGACGTGTGTAACGCGACGGTTCGACTCCCACTCTCGCTTAACTTTTGATCTATTTTTTTTCATCACTTGCCATATTATTTAATTTATATGGGACTTAAGGGTTAATATCATTTTTAAAAAAACCACGTGTATTTGCACGAAGTTTAAGTGAATTTCAGGTTATTCGAGAAACTACTATTTTTAATTAAATTTAATTATTGCAACAAACATATTATTTCTATCGACAGGTAAATAAATAAACGCACAGAGCTTTCCTGAAAATATACGCCTGTCGTGCAATGAGGTAAGGTGCCCGGAACTACTTTGCACCTCGACGCTTCGAGCTGCAGACTCAAAGGCAGGCTGCATTTGGCAGTTAACCTGCGTAGCGCTCAGACGTAGCAAGAACGAATAGCGTAGGTGCGAATTTTTTGAACATTACAGAATTTATACTTGTACCACAAAAATGGAGCTTTGGGCGGAGTCGAACCGTCGCCTCATTACATTTTTCTCTTATACAGCTCACACTCTGACCACCTGACCGCCACGATCTCTAACGTCCGGCACCTACACACAGATACGACAGTTACATAATAGCCGCGTACAACTTCTCTCGCAATTTTCTCGTAATTGCCAGAGTAGTGCACATTACTACTTGCACATTATGTTGTTTTAATGGCCAACTAAAGGTGCGCAAATCTTTTAAGGAAATGCGTGATCCCAACGTCGCAGCCTTCTCTCGTCAGGCGTGTTTGACATCTTACCGTGGCCACACTCATCTCAATGTACTCGCAACGAACGACTAAGACAGTGTAAATGTACACTAGGGGCCCTGATTCAAGGGAACAAGGTTGTTACGTAAATAAAATACTTTTCGCTCGAGTGCCACTGCACCGATCGCTTTTATTCGTTGGCGAGCAGCTGGAGAGGGCATTTCATTTGTTCACTCGCGTGATCACTTTCAAACTATTTTTTATTCGATGGCCAATACTCTAAACAGACGGAATGGGTAGTACCTTGTAACCATCGAAGCCAATCTTATGGGAGATTTCGAGGAGCCAGTCCGAGGAGTTAAAACCTACGTGCTTATGTGGATGAAACCTTTGTAATCTGGCTCCAGGGCACTACATCACTGGATGTATTTCTGCGGCATCTCATATTCATTTCACCCTGACACCACGTTTATAATGCAGACAGAGAAAAATGGCGTCCTATCCTTCACGGACGTGTTGGTGCTAAGAAAAGAGGAATGCACCTTGTGTCACATTGTTACCGTAAACCAAGAAACACGCACTTGGACTAAAAGGCCAGCAGCTATCAACATCCTTCGCAACGAAGTGGCTTACCTAAGAAGCTGGTCGACAGTGCATATCGGATTCAGACAACGTCGTCGTAACTTGTTTGCCTACCATGCAGCGCGCCAAGTTGGAGATTTTGTCCGCTCGTGGAGTGGGTTTTTTGTTGTCCTCGGCCTCATTTCATCATCACCGACACGCAAGTCGCCCAATGTGACGTTACCTGAAAACAGACTTGCAACTCGGCGGCCGAACTTCATCGGATGGGACGTCCTGGCCATCAATGCAACACCATTATTCCATTTTTTTAACACAACATATCCGAAGAGCTAAATCACTTCCGTACAGCATTCTCGCGAGCAGATATTCCGAACGGGAGATCGGCGTGCCTCACTCCTGGAGCATTTAAAGCTATGTGAGGAGTTAGAAAAAAGTGAAGAACAAATATGAAAGGTTTTCCCGAATTGACTATGGCTGAGGCCGTACCTGAACTCAGGAAGCCAAAAAGGAAATCCCCAAGCAAGAGCCTGAGGGACGCTCTGAGGGCGAACAAATTCAAAGAATTTATTCAAAAAATCACGCAATCACGATCTCTGACGATAACAATGAAAGAAGTTTGCATACAAACCGACCCATGTGAAGAAGACGCTCCCTCTACTCCCTGATGGGGACCTAGGTCGAACCAAGAGCATTCTCGACCACGCAGGCATCCTGTACTTGGGAGTTCACAATCTCACTGCAAAGAATCAGTAACAACCGAACATGTCCAATGTAATGAAGTGAGCAGCACAAATCCATCCTCAGACTCACCATCCCAGAGAGGAATGGGAACTGATCCCCTACGAATATACCCCAACCTGGAGCATGCCATTGCAACTATCAAGATTAGAGGAGCCGGCAATCCTCACTAGCGCACTGAGACATGTGGTACGTGTCGGCCACGAGTACGGCAGAGACGTCACCTTTCCAGTAATGGAGGCTGTGGATAGAATCCAGCTCAAGACAATGAATCTCCCCACCGACTTCGGAGCCCTGCGAGATCTAGTCAAATAGGTTTTCGAAAGAAGAAATGAAAAATTCGACAGAGATGAATTATACTATCAATCAGTAATAACAAATGGCAGAGTAGCTCACGACTGATCCAAAAACTGGCCAGAAACACACATTCATACCTACTTCCCACGTGAGCCAACTAAACGTGCGTCAGATCAACACCCACAATAGCAAACTAGTCTTGCAGGAACTCCGGTGGTGGTGGTGTGTTGGGGCTTATGGGCGCTCAACATCGAGGTCATCGGCGCCCTGACACACATTAAAAGGAACGAATGTGGACAGACCTAAGAAAACTAAAGCACACACTCAAAGAAAGTTGGAAAATGCTACATAAGAAAGTAAAACCTAAGGAAAGGGGAAACATAGCAACAAGAATGTCACAGGAAATTGTTATTGGCTGGCCACTTACATAAAATATGGGCGAGCTTGTCACACAGTGAGCAAATTAAAATCCTCTCCCTAAAATCTTTGTAAAAACATTTGACAGGGCACAGAACATTAAAACTTTAACCACATTCGTCCGAGTGTTGCCTAAAAGAGATGGCAGGTCCGCTGGCAAGTCAGCCGCGACCCGCTGGTCAGAAAATAAAACGTGGCGCACAGTGACCTGGACGCCACAAGCACCACACATTGGAGGGTCCTCTCGCCGGAGCAGGAAGCCATGCGTCATAGGGCTGTGGCCTATTCGAAGCCGAGTGAGGAGAACCTCGTCCCGTCGATGGGGCTGAAAGGAAGTACACCACACACGCGGTGTGGGCTTGACGATACGGAGCTTATTGTCAGTCACTTCCAGCCACTCATCCTCCCACCGACGCATGACCCGTGAGCTCAACAGCGAGGTGAGTGCGTGCAAGGGGATAGCACACTGAGATACTTGTGGGGAGAGACACGCCTCCTTGGCTGCGAGATCTGCCCTTTCATTCCCAGCAATGCCGACATGCCCCGGAACCCAGCAGAAAGCTACAACCATCCCCAGTCGCTGTAGTCGGAGGAGGGCATCCTGGATCGTCTGGACAATTTTGTCTGCCGGATACAAACGTTGCAATGAGTGAAGGGCACTGAGTGAATCGGAACAGACAAGAAATTTAGGAGAGGAAGAACGTCTCATCTGCTCCAGCGCCCGCAAGATCGCAAACAATTCTGCATCAAAGACAGTAAAAGTCTGAGGCAGTCGGACCTTGAGGACACGATATGGAAAAACAACTGAGCAACCAACAGAATCCCCCTTGTTTAGACCCATCCGTAAAAACAGCTACATAGTCGTGGTGCTCAGATAAAATGGCAGAAAATGCTGCATTAAAAACGGTGGCAGGAATGCAATCTCTCTTGTACTGCAATAAATCTAAAATCACTCTGGGCCTCTTCAGTAACGAGGGTGGCAGGCGGTTAAAACCTTGGATTTGGGGTTGTACAGACTCCACACCGAGGGACTCTAGTACACGTTGCACACGGATCCCAAACGGCAACGTAGCCCGGGGACGGCGGGAAAAAAGGCGCTCCAGAGGTGGATGGGCAACAAGACGGTGAGCAGGCGAGCTGGGAGCTGCAAGAAACTTACAAGCCTGGCGCACCAGCAGGAGCTGCCGCCGAATGGTAAGTGGCGGTTCGCCAGACTCAGCACAGAGGCTGGGTACGGGACTGGTCCGATAAGCACCCGTGGCCAGTCGGATCCCAGCATGGTGAACAGCGTCAAGGATCCGCAAATAAGACGGCCTCGCTGACCCATATACTGTGCAGCCATAGTCCAGCCGTGATGCACAAAAGCTCGATAAAACTGTAGGAGACGCGCCCTGTCCGCTCCCCAAGACCTGTGGCTGAGGAGGATGTTCAGTGCCTTCAGCGTTCTGGCTTTCAAGTCACGTAGGTGTGGCAGCCATGACAACCTGGAGTCAAAAATTAGGCCCAGAAACCGCACTGTGTCTCTAAAATGTAGGACAGTATCCCCCATATGCAAGGCAGGCAAAGTAAAAAGATGACGAGAACGATTAAAATGAACACAAACACACTTATCGGCAGAAAACCGAAAACCCGTCTTTGCAGCCCACTCCTCTAACCGCCGCACTGTTAGCTGCAATTGACGGCTCGCGGAAGCAACACTAGAGGAGGAACAGAAAACAGCAGAGTCGTCCACAAATAAGGAGCACTGTACTGGACTCCTCACTGTAGACGTTATACTGTTGATGGCTATGGCAAAGAGGGTAACGCTTAAAACACTGCCGTGGGGGACACCGTTCTCTTGCTCAAAGCGATCAGACAGTGTGTTACCAACGCGGGTCCGAAAAAACCGCTGAGACAGGAAAGACCGAATGAAAATGGGGAGGCGGCCACGAAAGCCCGATTGATGCATTTGTGCAAGAATACAGTGTCTCCAAGTAGTATCATATGCCTTACTGATATCAAAGAAGATACCGATACAGTGATGCTGACGGAGAAAAGCCTGCTGAATAGCCGCCTCTAGGAGGGTCAGGTTGTCGACCGTGGACCGAAATTTTCGGAATCCACACTGAAAGCGGCTAAGGAGCTGTCTGGTCTCTAGCAGCCAGACCAGACGCCGGTTAACCATCCGTTCCAGGGTCTTTCCGACACAGCTTGTCAAGGCGATACTACGATAACTACCGGGACATGTGCGCTCCTTTCCTGGTTTGAGGAGAGGGATGAGGATTGACTCCCTCCACGAGATGGGGAACACTCCTGTCTGCCATATGAGATTAAAACATTCGAGGAGGATTTCCTTTGACGCCGCTGGCAGATGTCGAAGCATGGAGTACCGGATGCGGTCGTAACCTGGTGCAGTATCAGAAGTCTCAGTAAGTGCCGATTCAAGTTCCCACATGGAGAAAGGGGAATTGTAGGCCTCAGAACTGTTCGACCGAAAGTCCAAGGTCGCTCTTTCGACAGTCGCACGGTAGCGACGAAACGCTGGATCCTGATTTGCAGTGGCAGTACTTTGTGCAAAATGCTCTGCCAGCGTCTGAGCAATGGCTCTGGGTGTTGTTTGGAGGCATCCCTGGTTCAGGACAGCAGCTATTGGTAAACGGCTATGTTTACCGGAAATCCTCCGGATGGCTTCCCATACTCTTGTGGAACAAGTGGAACGGTTGATGGAGTCCAGGAACTCCTGCCATGGCCGGCCGAAGTGGCCGTGCGGTTAAAGGCGCTGCAGTCTGGAACCGCGAGACCGCTACGGTCGCAGGTTCGAATCCTGCCTCGGGCATGGATGTTTGTGATGTCCTTAGAACTAGTTAAACCTAACTAACCTAAGTTCTAGGGGACTAATGACCTCAGCAGTTGAGTCCCATAGTGCTCAGAGTCATTTGAACTCCTGCCATGACCTTTCCTTGCTCTCTTTAATGACACGACGTGCCCTGGCTCTCGCGATTCGAAAGGCGGTAAGATTGACCGCTGTTGGGCGGCATTTAAATCGGCGAAGAGCCGCACGCCTGTCCCGGATGGCTGAACGGCACTCTTCTGTCCACCAAGGCACAAGGCGCCGCTTAAGAGTGCCAGAAGACCGTGGTATGGACAGGTCAGCAGCATGGTGGACCACAAGCGTGATGTGATCCACCCATTCCTGTACGCTGTTGTGGCGGTCAAAGACAGCCAACCGAGTGAACAGTGGCCATTTAGCCCTGCCAATCATCCGCGATGGTGGCCGCTGCTCCAGCAATACACCATCCAGGAGATGAATGCGGATAGGGAAGTGATCGCTGGAATGTAGGTCGTCAATGACCTCCCAGTGAACAGAGTCGGTGAGGGTTGGAGAGCAGAAAGATATGTCAATGGCTGAGAATGACCCTGTAGCAGTAGAGAAATGAGTCGGAGTACCTGTGTTGAGGATGCACAACATTTGAGATGTTAGGAGGCTCTCCAAAATCCGACCTCGAGCGCAAAGAGAAGTGGAGCCCCACAGGACATGATGGGCATTGAAGTCTCCCAGGAGGAGAAATGGGCGGGGGAGTTGGTCGATAACATCTGTGAGAGCGTCTAAGGTCATTGCATCCAGAGGGGGTAAATAAAGGGAGCAAACGGTAAGCCTCCGAGGTGAATGAATTTCAACTGCAACTGCTTGCAGGTCAGTATCCAGGGGGAGAGCAGAGGAGTGGTGGTCATTATTGACAAACACAGCGACTCCGCCTTTGGCCCTGTCTCCAGTCGGGTAATCTCGGCAATATAACGTATAGCCCCTTAGTACAGGAGCATCAGATGGTTTTAAATGCGTTTCCTGTAAACACAAGCACAGGGGACGTTGCCGTGCTAGGAGGTTCAGTTCCTCCACATGTGCCCGGAATCCATTCATGTTCCACTGTGTAATGGGAGCCATCTATCAGGGTGGGAGTACTTTCAACCTCACTTTCTGTCGGGGAGGAGAGCCCACAACAGGTGGAGGCTCAGTTTTGGGGCGAGATGATTGCCCCAGTCTGACATCAACCTCCATTGCCTCAGAAGAGGAGTCGAGAGAGACGTCAGAGAGAATGACATCCACATCAGGAGACTGTATAACTGCAGTCTCCTTTAGTGGGCGAGTCTTCACCTTTGTCTTCGGCTTCGATGTTCTGGCCTGAGGTGGCATTGGAGCCAAAACCTCAGAAGCAGTAGGGGGCGTAGCAGCGCTGGGCAGTGCACAAGACTGGACCCGGGAAGGGGCAGGAAGTTCCATGATGTCAGCTACCACGGCCTGGTCAGCAGGCCGGGGGGGAGCAGCAGGCTTCACAGGAACGGCAGCAGCACACGTACATTGACAAGCGCAGATGCTAGTGCTAACAGTAACAACCTCCGTTTGTGTAGCGGCATCGGTTTTCAAGACTGGTTGTTTGACAACGCAAGAAAAAGAAGCAGCGAACGTGGGCGGCTGCATGGACTTGTAAATTTTCTTCGCCTCACCATACGGGATGCGTTTTGTAGTTTTTAGTTCCTGGATCTTCCGTTCCTCAAGGAAAACTCTGCATTCCCTACTCCACACAGGGTGATCCCCAGAGCAGTTGACACACTTGGGAGGAGAGGAGCAACCAACTCCCTCATGGGCGGCTTTACCACAATTCCCACAAGTGGCTTCCCCTTTACAGTCGAGAGTAGTGTGTCCAAAGTGTTGGCATTTAAAACACCGCATGGGGTTGGGGTAATAAGGCCGTACACTGAGACGTAGGAAACCTGCCTTCACATGCTCTGGCAATTTGGTGTTGTTAAATGTAAGGATAAATGAGTCAGTCTTTATGAGAGCACCTTCCACCCGTTTCATAGTATGTTGCACGTCGACAATTCCTTCCCGGGACCATTCAGCCTTGAGTTCGTCTTGGGGAATGTCAACGAGATCTCTTCAAGTCACAACACCCTTGCTGTAGTTCAAGGTGTTGTGAAATTCAGTCTCTATCGCAAACTCCCCAAGAAATTGTGTCTTCTGAAGGTTCTGGACTTGCTGGAAGCTAGATGTTTCAACCAACAAGGTGCCATTTCGCAAGCGCTTTACAGATTTTAATGTGCCAGCAATACCTTCTAAGCCCTTCTGTATATAAAATGGCGAAACTTTTTCAAAACATCTTTTCTTTTAATTATGAAAAACACATTCTGCGAAGCAGCATGCTTTCGGTTACTACTACCTGAATCAGGAGGACTGGCTACACGAGCCCTCTTGTTGGATTGGGTGTTAGAACCCACCAGCGGTCCACCCTTTCCGCTGGCAGGAGACGAAGGAAAGTTCGTGGGTTCCATCTCGGTCCCACGAGCAGCTAGGGAACTAGAAGTCCACCTAGACAGAGCCCCGCGTGCCTAGGTAAGCCTTATACAACTGAGGTGCGGCAAGTGCCCCAGAGGTTGCCCGCTTGCGACTGTTCCACCCCAACAGCCATGCATCTTATAGGCGCGCAGCACACCCAGATTGAGGGGTTTTTATAGAGGTTTCGGTCAAGCCAAGATTACCATTCCCCGCAGCACACAACATTACACCGCCGCGCCATGCGGTGGTCGCTGAAGCATGTCCGGGGGTTACGGTGACAGGAGACTGGCGGCGCTGACCAGTCCCCAGCTCAGGACCCCGGGGTCGCCAAGCCCGTACTCAGCAAATGAATGCTGAGCCCCTGGGGGGAGGAATTCCGGAAGGTGGTGGAAGAGAAGAGTCTAGATGTACTCTGTTTGCAGGAACCGTACTCCCAAGCGGGGCGGATCCCATTCATGGCTGCCAACTGGCAAGTAATACACTCTGACACAGAGCCAAAAGCTGCAGTGGTAATTATCAACAGAACATTTAGAGCCACAGTCCTTGCGCAGTTTTCTGGCGAACACTGCAATGTCGTGGAACTGCAAACACCCACAGGAGTGTTATACATCTCCAACATATACTTTCAATATGGAAGGGAAAGAGACGAGTTGTTTTTGGAGACACTTACACAAGTTGCCACGGCATTGTAGGGACGCAGGATGCTCGTGACGGCAGGTATAAATGCAAAGTCCACCCTATGGTTCAGTGGCACACACGACGATCGGGGGCTAAAGGCTGAGGAGACAATCATGGCATTGCAACTGGTGGTTGCCAACAAACAAGGGAACCCCCCCACCTATTCTGGCGGCGGGGGACAAGGCACAAATATTGATGTTACACTAGTAACACCAAACCTCATCACAAAAGTCGCCAACTGGAAAGTGTGGGACAGAGCAACCACCAGTGATCATAACTTAATCACCTTTACTATTGGGGAAAGGGAGTGCCACTGGGACATGGGGTGGGAGCTGCAGCTCAATTACAACAAGACCAACTGGGACCGTCTCGCGGAAGAGTGCAACATCCCGGCACTGCTGGAGGGTGACGAAAACGTGGAAGAGTACGCCGAAGAACTGGTACAAGCGATCACCAGAGTGGTGCGAGCTGCTGTACCAACCAGGAGGAGAGCCGCTGCGGCCACCCCCACACCATGGTCTGTCGAATTAGGACAGATGCGCCAGGATGTAAGGAGGGCAAGGAGGTACTACCAGCGGAGTGTCGTCTGGGGAGAAAAACAAAGATGGCTGCAGATCTATAGAGAAAGCAAGGATCAATTTCAGCAGGAGCTTAGGGCAGTAAGGTTCAGAAGTTGGGAAAATTACGTGAAAAGCCAACTGGCTACAGACCCTTGGGGAGTCCCGTACAAACTGGTACGGGAAAAAATAAGATCACCCATGGTGCTATCCACCGTCAGAGACGGGGACCGGATGACGGGCACATGGCAGGAAACTGCTGAGGCCCTCCTTCGGGTCCTGTTACCTGACGATGTGGAGGCAAATGATACAGAAGAACAGAAAAGAATAAGGAGAGAAGACCTAAGGGATTATGACAACAATATCAGAACTTACCCCTTCTCTGAAGAAGAGGTTGCTGCCCAGATCAAGGCCCTCAAAAGGGGAAAAGCTCCTGGCCCGGACGGCATTACTGCGGAGGTGGTGCAATTCCTTGCCCCCCAGCTCGTAGCTCCTCTCACTAAGTTATACAACGAGTGCCTGAGACTCGGAAAATTCCCAGCAATATGGAAAAAAGCAAATATAATTACCATCAAAAAGGGTCCAGATAAAGATCCTACCGAAATTAAGTCATACAGACCCATCTGCTTGCTAGACATACTGGGCAAACTTTTTGAGAGGCTACTGGCAAACAGACTGACAGCACACCGCATGCTGTGCGGGATGAGTGACAGACAATTCGGTTTCCGGTCTGGGCGTTCTGCGTCTGACGCAATCGCCCTGGCCGCCGAGGTCTGGGGCTCCTCCCCGCACAAGTATGTCGTCGGCATCATGGTGGACATCAGTGGCGCCTTCGACAACCTGTGGTGGCCCTCACTCTTTTCCTGCTTGCGGGAGAAGAACTGCCCAGGGCTACTATATGGCTGTCTGAGGAGCTATTGTGCAGACAGGGAGGTCTGGCTATCGGCCCCTAGCGGCATAGTCAGGAAAACTGTGACCAAAGGATGTCCTCAAGGCTCTGTCTTAGGACCTCTCTTTTGGGACATCAACATGGAGCCATTACTGGAAGACCTGAAGAACAGTGACGATGTGCTAGAGGTCATAGCCGAAGCCGCGAGGACTTGGAGCCCAAAGTGGAGAGAGCCATAACTGTACTTACATCATGGTGTCACAAAACCAAAATGACGATTGCGCCCAGTAAATCTACATACCTACTTCTCGAAGGCCAACTGGTCAGAAACCCTACTGTAAGAATTAATGGCACGCCAGTTCTTGGGCGCCGCGAGGCCCGATATCTAGGTGTAATCATCGATGAGAGGTGGAACTTTGCATCACACATTGATACCGTATCTCAAAAATCCTTGGTTTTACTAAACAATCTCATTGGAATTGGTCACAAACGATTTCACCTTCCACCCAACCTAATCAAATTATATCATAATAGTATCTTGACCTCAATAGTAGGATACGGATCAGGGGTCTGGGCACACAGACTCACGAGGATCATGCCTGCCATGGCCGTAAGAAGAGTGCAGCGGAACATGCTTCTACGTTCAGCAGGGGCCTACAGGACAACACCTGGGGGAGCGCTTTTAGTGCTAATGGGGATCTGTCCACTGGACATAAAAATTCGTGAGCAGGCCGCCTGGTACTGGGCGAAGAAGGAGAACAGGGACAAAATTAGGGAGATACTTGGGGTTTATGCTGGGGATAAGAACGCCATCAAAAAGAGAGGGATCGAACTGTGGCACGAACAGTGGAGCAACGAGGATACGGGACGCAGAACCTATGAGCTGCTACCGGACATAGAGGAACGGAGAAAACTTACATTTTTCACGCCTACGAGAGGAATGCTGCACTTTCTTACTGGACATGGACCATACCCAACATATCTATGTCGGTTTGGGAAGCAGGCTACACCAGCGTGTGACTGTGGTGCTGTGCAGGGTACCCCAGAACATGTGGTGTACGAGTGCCACCTCTTTGATGATGTAGCCCATGACCTAAGACAACAGCTACCAAACGATGACACGTGCCACTTACTAAGGCACGACAACACTTTCAACATCTTAAACTCACAGACGAAATATCGAAAAAAGTCCTTAAGAACTTTTTAAGGGACAATCATTAAAGACAAAAACTTTTCACCGACTCAGACTTCGTGCACCCTTCCTGTACCGCCGGGTAGGGTCTTGGCCAGACGCTTCACGGCTGGAATCCACCTTGCCCTGGACTAGGAAGGAGGGGGGTACATAAACACCGGACTGGAACACGCACCGATTATGACGAATGTAATTTAGATTAGATGTAGAAGATAGGATAACACCTTAGAATAGACTGCAGCGATACCAAGTTGAGGGCCAGCCCAGTGCCAGGGGCATGCCCACTGGGATTAGCTCAGTGGGCCTGGCCAACACCCAGTAGGTTTATAGTAGCACTGGCACCTGTAACGCTGCAGGTAGCATGTAGTTTCCTTGTAGATTAAGTAGCTTAGAACCACATAGTGGTAAGATTAGGGTAATAATAATAACAAAATTACCTGTACTGTAGAAAAAAAGCTGCATTTTCTTTGTATCATCATTAGGACCCACTAATTTAGTCAGGTAGTGGGTTAATATGTATAATGAAATGAATTGAATAAAGAAATTAAAAAAAAATATGAATGGTCGCCTTATATTCCAAAACAGGAATATTATTAAGGAAACAAAGTTAAATCAGTCTTCCGGCCTCCAACGAAATTCAAGAGCTAAGCTCCGTTAGGAACGACCTCGGTTTGAGAAGACCAGGTGTTTAAAGAATTCCTGTTGCTGCGCGAAGTCATACAAGAGAAAGACTTGCCGCACTGTCAAAGACAGATGCGCCGAACTACGACGACACACCCGTCTGTCCATCGCACATGTGTCCGCCGTGACCGAGCACTGTCTCAACACAGGACACAACACGGCGAAACGCTCGGCATAACAATCGGATTCGACTTCTTGCAAAGGCATTATCTAATTACCTGAGTACGTTACGTGAAGGTACAACCGAACAGGCCATAATAAGTGAATTTTGCTAAAATAATGCGATCTACACTCCTGGAAATTGAAATAAGAACACCGTGAATTCATTGTCCCAGGAAGGGGAAACTTTATTGACACATTCCTGGGGTCAGATACATCACATGATCACACTGACAGAACCACAGGCACGTAGACACAGGCAACAGAGCATGCACAATGTCGGCACTAGTACAGTGTATATCCACCTTTCGCAGCAATGCAGGCTGCTATTCTCCCATGGAGACGATCGTAGAGATGCTGGATGTAGTCCTGTGGAACGGCTTGCCATGCCATTTCCACCTGGCGCCTCAGTTGGACTAGCGTTCGTGCTGGACGTGCAGACCGCGTGAGACGACGCTTCATCCAGTCCCAAACATTCTCAATGGGGGACAGATCCGGAGATCTTGCTGGCCAGGGTAGTTGACTTACACCTTCTAGAGCACGTTGGGTGCCACGGGATACATGCGGACGTGCATTGTCCTGTTGGAACAGCAAGTTCCCTTGCCGGTCTAGGAATGGTAGAACGATGGGTTCGATGACGGTTTGGATGTACCGTGCACTATTCAGTGTCCCCTCGACGATCACCAGTGGTGTACGGCCAGTGTAGGAGATCGCTCCCCACACCATGATGCCGGGTGTTGGCCCTGTGTGCCTCGGTCGTATGCAGTCCTGATTGTGGCGCTCACCTGCACGGCGCCAAACACGCATACGACCATCATTGGCACCAAGGCAGAAGCGACTCTCATCGCTGAAGACGACACGTCTCCATTCGTCCCTCCATTCACGCCTGTCGCGACACCACTGGAGGCGGGCTGCACGATGTTGGGGCGTGAGCGGAAGACGGCCTAACGGTGTGCGGGACCGTAGCCCAGCTTCATGGAGACGGTTGCGAATGGTCCTCGCCGATACCCCAGGAGCAACAGTGTCCCTAATTTGCTGGGAAGTGGCGGTGCGGTCCCCTACGGCACTGCGTAGGATCCTACGGTCTTGGCGTGCATCCGTGCGTCGCTGCGGTCCGGTCCCAGGTCGACGGGCACGTGCACCTTCCGCCGACCACTGGCGACAACATCGATGTACTGTGGAGACCTCACGCCCCACGTGTTGAGCAATTCGGCGGTACGTCCACCCGGCCTCCCGCATGCCCACTATACGCCCTCGCTCAAAGTCCGTCAACTGCACATACGGTTCACGTCCACGCTGTCGCGGCATGCTACCAGTGTTAAAGACTGCGATGGAGCTCCGTATGCCACGGCAAACTGGCTGACACTGACGACGGTGGTGCACAAATGCTGCGCAGCTAGCGCCATTCGACGGCCAACACCGCGGATCCTGGTGTGTCCGCTGTGCCGTGCGTGTGATCATTGCTTGTACAGCCCTCTCGCAGTGTCCGGAGCAAGTATGGTGGGTCTGACACACCGGTGTCAATGTGTTCTTTTTTCCATTTTCAGGAGTGTAAAAGAATTGAGTTCCTGGCAGAACACCAGCATGGTACGTGAAACTAATCATAGCTATTCCAACAAACTGAACCACAGTTTTTAAACTGCGTTAATCATGTCCAGCTGACGTCCAGCTGTGCGAAAAAATGACTTCTGAAGCGTCGGAAATGTACTATTAGAGGCTTCTTTGATGAAAAAAAAAGCCTACGTCCTAGGAATTAGGAATAAAAAAAATGGCTCTGAGCACTATGGGACTTAACATCTATGGTCATCAGTCCCCTAGAACTTAGAACTACTTAAACCTAACTAACCTAAGGACATCACACAACGCCCATTCATCACGAGACAGAGGAATTTGGAATAAGGAGAGGGGTTTAACGCCTCTCGTCGACGATAGGTTGTTAGAATCAGAGCTCGAGTTCGGGAAGGGAGTATTTTCGAAACGTTGTTACCTAAAAAATGTTTTTCATATAAAAGTTTATATGTAATTAATGTTCTTAAAAACTGTGTAATCAACTTGTGTAATAATCTGAAATTTTGTGAAAGACTCCACGACCATTAATTTTGAAAAATGAAAACTTTTGTTGCAACATAAATTAAACAAGCCACGTACATCACTGTGTAATAAGGCTGGTTTCTGAAATACCATTTTTGGAAAATAGGCTGTACACAAATGTGCTGTTTGAGTATTTTCAACATACCTAATTAAAGTATCTAACATTCATTTCATTACTATTCTAGTCATTTATTTTACTTCTATTTGTTTCGCATTTCAAACTGTTATTTTACGTTTTACATTCAACTTTTTTTTAGTTTACCGTTTCACTTAAGTGTATTTTCTTAATTGAAAATAAGTAATTCATTAATATGATAGAAAATAATTACAATAATGATTATCTGTAAAGAAATCCTTGAAACGTAACATTTTTACACCATGCACATAAGCTGAAAGAAAGGTAAAAGAGAATATAAAATAAAATTCAGCAGGACTTCAAATTGTCACATGTCATCCTTCAAATGTCCTCATTTGTGTCAGGCATATTTCAGTTCAATGGTAAGCCTTGGCGAAGAGAACTGATTATGCACTAGCGACTGCAGCTTGATGGTATTGTTTCTCATGTGGAGGTTGACATCACAATCATTCAAAATAACCACATCTGAAAATCTCAAAGTTCTTACAAAATCGAAAGCTGTAAATGTTCCACGATTTTTTTTCTTTGGAACTGACCACCTGCCTTCTCACAGTTTTAAAAGAAATTAAGGGTAAGTTTGACCAATAACTTGAGATCTGTTTTTGAAGCCCACAATGTCCTTGTCACAGCTTAGATATCTCGTAAACAAACGTCTGACCAGTTCAGAAGATACTTGAAAGATGTTTCCTTTCCCAGTGATGGAGAAATATCTGTACTGTTTTTGCAGTGGTCAGTGCGAATGAACCGCTTAGAGCATCGTACCTGAGGACAAGGGACTTGTTCATCTGGTGACCCCTAAGGGATGGACGTCACAGGTACAGCCGTGGGACGTATACAGCTTTCGATGTTGGAAAAACTTTGTTAGAAGACTTTCAGACATAGTTGCGGTGAATACAAAACAAATACAAGTAATATAAATAATTATAATGGTAGTAGATGTTTAGGTATTTTTATTAATTGTGTTGAAAATATTCCAATAGCACACTGTGTACAGCTTATTTTCCAAAAATGGCATTTCAAAAGTGAGCTTTATTATACATGGATGTGTGTGGCTTGAGAGCTTCTTATAATTTATAACAAAAGTTTTCACTTTTCAAAATTAGTTAATGGTGGTGGGGTGTTTATAAAATTTCTAATTATTACAAAATTTGCTTACACAGTTTTTCAAGAACATTAAATATCAACTTTTATATGAAATTTTTTTATATAAAGCGAAATTGGAGAAACGCGTATTGCGCTATTTTGCCTCCTCTACACATCCGCCAAATTTCATCAAGTTACGGACACTTGGAAATGATCCCTTGCGAGTCTTAACGGCACATCCTGTGTGTGGAGCAGCGACCATCACCACCCATCCTGACACTTCAACTGTGACAGGCTGCTTCAATGTCGCTCTTGCAACGTCGTTGTTAAGACACCTGCTCATGGTGTATGCGGTTTCTCGGACACCATGCAACTCCATCTAATCTGCAGCTATATTCTTCAAGACACTGACAAGTGTATCGCATTTCTCACTAATACTTGTTATTGAAACTTTGTAATTAGCCCACTGCGAGGTAGTTTGCCTCATTCTACAAGTTTCTGTCACTGGTGGTGATGCCCTTCTCTGTATACGCTCAATATCTCCTGACAATCCTGGCTGGCAAGGACATCCCCCCCCCCCCTCAAATACTTTAGTAATATACTAGGATGGGTCGCACGAATGTCTGGCAAGAACCTCCGTTGCATTTCTCCAGTATCGTACGAATGAAACACTCGTGCCCCGAGAGTAAGGTTTGTTGTTGGATTATGCGAGAACTACAAGTGACGATTTTAAACAGGTACTTACTCCAGCCGTTTTTGGACGCTAAGCCATCTGGGACCACAGGAATACAGGTCATCGCAACCGCTTCGTAACTGATAATATTAGGTGTAATAATTTTGGGAATTAGTTCCTCTAACGACATTTTTCTGATCCGACGACCGCATGTGCCACCTGGGTGATAGCAGATGTTTCAGCGCCGTCCGCCTACAGATAGCGTAGTGACCTACTCAGCAAAGCGTCATCTGAGTCTACCCTTTAATACGGAATGCTCACAGCCAGAAGGTTCAGTGTGGTGTGCGAACGTGTGAAGCAAGAGGTAACCACGCCACGGAGACGCACTCGTGCTTCCTACAGCCAACTGAGCGAGTTTGAAAGGGGTCCAATTGTAGACTTCCAAGTGGCGGAATGGTCCTTTCGGAGAATTGACACACAAGTTGGACATGCTGCGTCAGTTGCGCGATTCGTCAACCAATAACTCTTTACAGAACTACGTAAACAGGTCGAAGAGGCGTGGCATAACGTATCCCAGGACAGCATTCAGCATCTGTACGATTGACTGGATGTCACCAATCTGCGCGATCGACTGATGCCAGAGTCAGCGCCTGCATTGCAGCCAGTGGAGGCTACAAGAATCTTGAGTGAATTGGAAACCTCTATACGGCTGTGCTTTTTTCTCTTTTTTTCCCGGCGGTGTATTTCGAGCAAGTCGCAACTCTCCCGGGCAGCACTCACTGTATCTCACCGGCGCAGCTTTCAGCAATATCGCGTGAGTACTGAGACAAGCTGTTCCCCTGGTGGCTCGCAGGGCGGGGTCACTGACGTACAACCGAAGCCCCGAGCGGACGCCGTTATTGGATTACAGGGGTGTTGCGCTCGACTTAGCACTTCCGGTTCCGTGGCACTTGCTCACTTACCAGGCGATCACAGAGGCTGGGAAAACCATATACCTCATGTACAAGTCACGTCTGCTGCCAGTATATACACGTGTCGAATAACTAAAGACTACGAGAACGTTCACTTAGACGAATGGATGCAACACTGTGCTAATAATTTCCCAGTTCGCGGATCTCTCTTTCACAGCAGGTCTATAGCAGATGACCAACACCACACAACTTTCGTCTACCAGAATGGCTGCGATAATAGCTTGTTGCCACATACATGAAACACGGAGCAACCTGTGTCGTGGTCACTCAGATGTGGTATTTATTCCTATTTGCCTGACCATTGTGCCTCCGCGCAGTGCTGTGTTGCTTATAGCTAATGTATTTTCGTGCCTATTTACATCTCCATTCATTTCTTACATCCGCAAGCCACCTTGCGGTGTGTGGCGGAGGGTACTTTGTGTACTACTGTCACTTCCCCCTTTCGTATTTCAGTCGCTCCGTGTAGGATCGAATCTCTCTAATTTTATCTTCACGGCCTTTTCGCGAGGTTTACGCAATATATCTATTGATTCACGTAAGAACACACGCTCTCGAAACTTGAACAATAATCCACACTGCGACGCAGGAAGCGTCTCTTGTAGTGTCTTCCGCTGCGACGTTTTTCTGCTTACTAAATGAACTTGTAACGAAACACGCTGCTCTCCTTTGGATAGTCTCCATTTCCTCTATCAATCGAAACAGGTACGGATTCGACGTTGACGAGCAATATTCAAGTACTAGTCGAACGTATGTTTTGTAAGCTACTTCCTCGGTTGATGCGCTACATTTCCTGAGAGTTGTTCCACTGAATCTCAATCGGGCATCTGCCTTACTCGCGATTAACTTTATGTCATCATTCGATTTCAAATCTCTCCGTACGCATACTCGTAGATACTTTATGGAAGTAACTGCTTCCGGTGACTGTTCTGCAATTGCGTAATCATACAATAAAGGTTCTTTCTGCCCATGTACTCGCAGTGTGTTACATTTGTTTATGCTGAGAGTCAATTGCCACTTCTTGCACCAAGTGTCGTTCGTGTGTAGGTCTTCCTGAATTTCGCTGCAATTTTCTAGCGTCCCGACTTCTCTGTATACAGCAGCATCCTCTGCGAAAAGCTTCATGGTACTTGCGACGTTAGTAACTTTCGTGGGTCACGCCCGAAGTTTATTTTACGTCTGCAGACACATCTCTGTTCTGAATGACATGCTCTGTTCTGTTGTAGTGTTGGATTTGTCTGTAATCATAGTATCCTTATTCCATTTTTATCGTCGACACAGTGAGGTGTGAAATAATGTGTAAAGTTTGTTGGGAGGACCTAAGTCCTCTCATTCTGAAATACTGGGTTCTAGGCGCTACAGTCTGGAACCGAGCGACCGCTACGGTCGCAGGTTCGAATCCTGTCTCGGGAATGGATGTGTGTGATGTCCTTAGGTTTAATTAGTTCTAAGCTCTAGGCGACTGATGACCTCAGAAGTTAAGCCGCATAGTGCTCAGAGCCATTTGAATCATTTTTTTTTTTTTTTTTTTTTTTAAATTCTGGATGAATAAGATCCTGGCATTTACGTGCCGGGAATTACGTTGTCTCGAGACCAACATACAGTTTGTAACTTTTAATACTTGTGTTATTGAATTAAACTTTTAACGTAACATTGCACCTCAGAATGATAGGAATTCAAATTTTTAAATTATGCCAATAATTACGCGAAATATGGAAAATAAAAGTATTGTTTCCTCCTGGAAGCTAGGTCGACAACCTACGAACGGATTACGGTACCGACTCCCGGGTTCCGTGATATCGTTTTAGTAATGTATGTAAGCATGCGCTGCAACGAAAATGCAAGGTTAAGTGGCTGATAAAAAATATTTACTATGTAGCAACCGTTAACTCTGGGCAGGCGAAGGCGGATAATGCAGCTGACTTGAAAAGCGCTCTCGAGATCAACCACGTACGTATTGAGCTTAGCAGACTCAGAAACTGGCTTGAGCGGCCCCAGTAACACTCGTCACTGGCAGCATTTACTGTTACGAGAACACTGACAGGGTACGCAGGTCGCTACACACAGTGAAGTGCTGCCACAAGACGCTGTCTGTTCTGGCGCGTAGCCAGGAGCGAGGAGGGGAAACCGTTTGGCGGGTCGCACTGGGCGAGGGCGACGGACCAGAAGACCTTGTGGGGTCGGCGAGCAGCGCGCTCCGTGCCGTGCCGCCTGGACCCAGCGGCCTCTTCCGAACCGCGCCAGCCGCCTCCTGGGCCCTCCGCACCCACAGCCCGATTTTAATTACAGATGTGTCCGCTTCCACGAAATTCACTTGCAAGCCCAGTATGGTGCGACATTGTTCTTACGTTTCTCCGACGGAACCAAGACCAGGGTATGAATAGCAAGACGGCAGAGAGGGAGAGGGGCAGGGCACGGGGGGAGAGAGAGAGGGGAGACAGACAGAGAGAGAGAATTGAAACTGCAACAAAAGGATGTACGCTCACTGGATATTGCCAAGGAAATGTTTCTCAAGGAGAGCATAAGTAGTAATTTCAATCAAAACGACGTCCGACTAATTTTATTTTCGCTCTACCAGTACATACCTTTCAAAGTGATGGGAAAAACTAGCAGAAACCGATCAGTTGGGGCCCCGAGGAAATACAGGAACAAGCCAGGCAATACTTACATTACGACTTATCATAGAAGTGGCTGAAGAAAAGCAACCTTACATTTATAGCATTTGTAGACTTAGACTTTGACGATGTTGACTGGACTACACCCTTTGAACTTTTCAGTGTAGCAGGCATGAAACACAGAGAGGGAACGGTTACTCATAATATATGCAGAAACCAGACAAGAGTCGAATGGCATGGGAGGGAAGCAGTGATCGGGAAGGTAGTGAGACAGTGTTGTACCTATCCCCGATATTATTCAATGTGTACACTGACAAAATAGTAAAGGAAACAAGGGAGAAATCTCGAACGGAAATTAAAGTTCAGGGAGAATTAAAAAAAAATACATGCTGTTTGTTAATGATTTACTTCATCCTTTCAAGAGCAGTTCAACGGAATACCCATTATCTTGAAAAGAGATTACACGACAAGCATCAATAAAAGTGAAACGAGCTTATTAGAATATACTCGAATTAAATAAGAAAATGCTGAGGGAAATAGATTACGAAATGAAATACGAAAAGTAATAGATGACTTTTCTATTTCGTCAGCGAAGTAACCGACGACGGCCGAAATCGAGAGGATATAAAATGCAGAATGGCAATAATAGAAAAAGCACTTCTGGAAAAATAAATATTTGCTAACAGCTAATGTCAATTAAAGTATTAACAAGTATTTGTCTTGAGCGCAGCCCCTTCTACTAAAGTGAAGCGTGGACGAAAAGCAGTTCAGACAGTAAGAGATCAAAAGCTTTTGAAATGTGGCGCTACAGGAGAACGCCGACGATTTGGACGGGTAGACTGAGTAATCAGAAGGTACTGAATCGAATCGGGGAAAATATTTATCGTATAACTTCATTAAGGAAAAAGGTTCGGGTGATACGAGACACCCTGAGACGTGAAGGAATCGTCAGTTTGCTAAAGGCGGAAGTGTAAGGAGATAATGTTGTAAAGGGACCCCAAGCTATGAATACAGTGAGCAGGTCGTAGTAGTCATTCAGAGATGAAGAGGCTGGTAGAGGGCAGACAGCTGCGTGAAGGTCGTCTCCGGAGTAAAGGAAACGGCAGACATCACGTCCGCGGCTGACGCGTTCATTGAAGTGCGCGATCCACAAGGAGGAGGAAAAATTACAGAGTAGCAAGCACGCTCTGAGACGCCACAAGATGTGCAAGTTCTGAGCAAAGTCCTTTCAATTGCTACAGTGCCACCTTATGCTAAGGGAAGATAGTTTTTGGAGACGGAATGCTCCCTTTGGAGAGTACCTATATCTGTCGGAGATGTACTCGTAATGTTGCAGCAGAACACACGGTCACATAATGTTACATTCACCGGTTTCAGGGTCCTCTCTTCGTTGTTTCAAAAGCCGTACATAACTTCTGAAGCCACGCACTATACAGTGAATTCCGTTGTGTATGTATGTAGATACTCAGAAATCAGATGGAGCTGTGTCAAACAAAGTATTTCTACTGGGCGGCCCGATTCAAATCTCGTTTGATAATATTTTTTTCAGTGAAAAAAGGACTATGCAAATGCTGTGAAATTTCTATATGCAAAGGTACACTGAAAATGTAAGTAGCGTTGCAGTTTTACTTTTCAAAGACATCAGATCCATTAGAGAACTAGCTCTCAATATGCAGCGGTATTATTGGATCATGTCTAGACTGAATGCGGCAGTGGTTTCTGTTCGAGTATTCGGTTATAACACAGAAAGTTTATCGTGATATTCACTATTATGGAGACTGAAATGGATTCCGGAAAGGGAGAGACTAGTCTTCAAAACTAATTAATAAGCGAAAAATCTACAATAATTTTACACGAAACAGTGAGATAAGTACGACAGTTGTCCGTGGCTTCTTCCCCTTCCTCTTTATCCACGAGATCGAGAATCAGGCCACCACAAAGCCCGGCTTGGTGCCCATTTCTTCCTCGGTGTTGATATGTCCGTTTCTCCTTTTGCACCACAGTTCATAGCTGCTGCTGGTAATCGTTACCCACAGGTCCTTTCCAAACGGTTCATTTTTGTTTGCTTTTATTTTACTCAACAGTGGCTCGTTCCAAAAAATGGTTCAAATGGTTCTGAGCACTATGGGACTTAACATCTGAGGTCATCGGTCCCCTAGACTTAGAACTGCTTAAACCTAACTAACGTAAGGACATCACACACATCCATGCCCGAGGCAGGATTCGAACCTGCGACCGTAGCAGCAGCGCGGTTCCGGACAGAAGCGCCTAGAACCGCTCGGCCACAACGGCCGGCTAAAAGTGGCTCGTCTTACATCAATTATTCTTTTCGAGATTTTTTTTCCTTCAGACATTCTTCGACGAACTTTCGATTTCCATGTTCTAAATATTTTAATCCACGAAGATACTATGCAATCTTTCTGAAAGACTTCATTTCTGCCTGACTCCTACATTTGTCGGAAGTTATTCTGTTAATTTTTCATTTACATCTATACAAAATGTTGTTTCGACACAGATCATTTCGGTATGAGGTGACCTGATGATCCTCGTTCTTTTAAAATTGTTCATGACTGTGTCCTGGTGACGTTGACAGAGGCTTTTTCAAAATAAACCACTAGTAAATGTGTTACGGTGTTGAATTCTCCTCTTCAATTATTCATTTCGGTATAAACATGGTATCCGAACATGACCGTCCTTTCGTAAAACCTGTTTCTTCCTCGCAAGTTAAAACCAGACATATTGATGACAGAAGAAACGAGAAGTCAGATAGGAGAAGAGGGAAAACAGAAAGAGGAACACACGTGTAACACTAACGTCTGCGCAAGAATGCCATCAGAGAGCGTAAAGAAATCCTCCCGATTATTCCTGCTTCCCCGTGTAGGAGCGGATGGGTCGTGGCAGAACGATTATCGCTACAACTCTGCATGCGCCCGACTTTACTTGATTTTACCATCGTCATCATTAGGCCGGAGTTACGTACAGTTATGTATTTTACCCAGATCAAAGTGAATCTGGGTAAACTCTATAAATTCTAAAGAACTCGACAGCAGCATTTAGTTTTTAAACTAACACTGCGAGTGAACAGCAGCTACAGACATGGTGCATTCTAAGTGTGACGTTAACCCGTAAGTGGCCTGAGTGGCAGATATGGTTCGCCTTTTCGACACTGCAGCGCTGCATGGTTACCTAACGAACAGAGGACCCCCATATACTTCGGTTAACTTCTCCCCCACGTGGTGGTAAGTTACTACAAGCTGCTAGACCGCTCTGTTTCAGGTAAGCATCATTTTTCCTACAAAGTAGTTTGTCTCACAGGTAACTCATCTCACAAACGTATGCTTTATTATCTGCCTCCAACGTGTATGTACCCACTAATGTGTAATTCTTCATCTACCTAACAGGCAGACTATCTCACTAACCCATGTTTCTTTATCGGCATCTGAGGCAGATAATACTATCAACGTATTTTTACTGCTACTTAAGTTTTATTTTTGTCTTCTAATAAATAATTGCACATTTAGATAACGAATCTTTAATTTTAAAACGTTAATGTATGTTAAATTATTTTACAATTTTTTAATGTACTGAATATTACCCTTAAAGATTTTCTGACTTTTCGTTGTTTCACTCTAATTTTGCGTCCACCATGATTTATATAAATTTCTAAAATCTGATTATTTATATCAGTTTTGATGGTTCAAATGGCTCTGATCACTATGGGACTTAACATCTGAGGTCATCAGTCCCCTAGAACTCAGAACTACTTAAACCTAACGAACCTAAGGACATCACACACATCTATGCCCGAGGCAGGATTCGAACCTGCAACCGTAGCGGTCGCGCGGTTCCAGACTGAAGCGCCTAGAACCGGTCGGCCACACCGGCCGGCATCAGTTTTGAAATAAAATATTTTCGTAGCTTACAAATTATTTAATAATCACACTGGTACATAACCCTGGGTAAAAATGGCTGAAATGGTTGGCATTTCACCCATATCTCCCTCACAAACAGATGATCCCACTAACCGCAAAAAACTCATCTTCCCACTAAAGAGTGAACTATTACTGCCGTTATAGTTTTCGGAACATTGTGCACTGAAGGTCTGCGCGGCAGCCAACGGTGTGGTGTATCGTTGGCGAACTTCCATAGCCGACTGGTTCCCTTTATCCGCCCGTATACAGAACCTGGCGAGTGAGGCCGCCTTTGTCAGGCACACGAGTTGCAGTCGCTTCCTCAGAATTTCTGTGCTATAAGCGACCATCGGCGCACCAGGCATGTGTATCTTACTTCTTATGCATTACCTAGCATGGGCTGGATTTCCCTGATGGAAGCTCAGTCGGCCTTCGGGTGCTGCTGCTGAAGTCTGTGGCCGGGCCAAACCACCTGTTTCCTCTGTATATTGCGGGCGGTGTAATTACTGGATTGTGTGTGTGTGTTTTTTTTTTTTTTTTTTTTTTTTTTTGTGGTTTTCGGGCGCACAACTTCAATGGTCATTAGCGCCCTGACTACTCTAAGAATGCACCGCGAGGCGCAAGTTGACAACAACAACTAAAAGGGAAAACACAATAAAAGACAGACTGACAGGCATAGGATTAAAAAACATCATCAAATGTCCTTAGCGAGGTTTGTCAAAGTGATAAAACAAAGAACACGAGCAGCTGCTCGTGGGTCATCCGCTAAAATGGCATCTAAAGTAGTAGGCAGGTTAAGATCGAGGCGCAGTGTTTTAAGATCGGGACAGGACATTAAAATGTGACTAACCGTCAGCAAGTGCCCACATGGGCAGAACGGCGCCGGCGCAGCCGTCAGCAGATGGCGATGGCTGAACCGGCAGTGTCCAATTCTTAACCTTGCTAAAACGACCTCCTCCCGCCGAGAAGGGCGTGAGGAGGACGTCCAAGCCACGGGAAGAGGTTTTAAGGCCCGAAGCTTGTTGTCGGTAAGTGCAGCCCAATCGGCATGCCACAGCGACACAACGCGCCGACAAATGACCCTGCTAAAATCGGACGAAGGGACACAACAAGAAGCTGTCCGAGGCTGGAGGACCGCAGCCTTGGCCGCGGCATCTGCAGCTTCGTTCCCAGGGATACCGACATGGCCAGGAACCCACATAAAGCTAACCGGCGTACCGACGTCCACCAGCTGCTGAAGAGAGCGTTGGATCCGGTGTACGAAAGGGTGAACCGGGTACGGATCACTGAGGCTCTGGATGGCGCTCAGGGAATCTGAGCAGATGACATAAGCAGAATGTCGGTGGCGGCAGATGTACAGAACAGCCTGGTAGAGGGCAAAGAGCTCAGCTGTGAAGACCGAACAATGGCCATGGAGCCGGTATTGGAAACTTTGTGCCCCGACAATAAAGGAACACCCGACCCCGTCATTGGTCTTAGAGCCATCTGTATAAATGAAAGTCATGTTGTTGAACTTCGAACGAAGTTCCAAAAAACGGGAGTGGTAGACCGAACCGGAGGTGACCTCTTTTGGGAGCGAGCTGAGGTCGAGGTGAACGCGGACCTGAGCCTGGAGCCAAGGTGGCGTGCGGCTCTCGCCCACTCGGAAGGTTGCAGGGAGTGAAAAATCAAGGTGTTGAAGGAGGCGACGAAAGCGAACTCCAGGGGGTAGCAAGGCAGAGACATACAACCCGTATTGAAGGTCAAGAGAGTCGTCAAAAAAGGAACGATAAGAAGGATGGTCGGGCATTGACAGTAGCCGACAGGCATACCGACAAAGCAGTATATCGCGCCGGTAGGTGAGTGGCAATTCGCCAGCGTCAGCATGAAGACTCTCTACGGGACTGGTATAAAATGCTCCGATCGCAAGTCGTAAACCCCGATGTTGTATGGAGTTGAGGCGGCGTAAGATGGATGGCCGTGCAGAGGAGTATACGAAGCTCCCATAATCCAGCTTGGAGCGGACGATCGACCGATATAGGCGAAGGAGGACGGTTCGATCCGCTCCCCACGACATACCACTGAGAACACGGAGGACATTTAAAGAACGGGTACAACGGGCGGCCAAATATGACACATGTGGAGACCAGCTAAGTTTCCTGTCAAAGGTAAGGCCTAAAAATTTGATTGTCTCCACGAGTGGGAGAGCAACGGGACCGAGTCGTAAGGACGGTGGGAGAAACTCTTTGTAGCGCCAGAAGTTAATACAGACCGTCTTCTCGGCAGAAAAACGGAAGCCATTGGCGACACTCCAGGAGTAAAGACGGTCAAGAGAACGCTGAAGACAGCGCTCCAAGACACGTGGACACTGCGCGCTGCAATAGATGGTAAAATCGTCCACGAAAAGGGAGCCTGATACATCAGCTGGGAGGCAATCCATTATTGGATTGATCGCGATGGCGAAGAGAGCGACGCTCAAAACTGAGCCCTGTGGCACCCCATTCTCCTGGCGAAAGGTGTTGGACAGGACAGAACCCACACGTACCCGAAACTGTCGATCCATTAAAAAGGAACGAATAAAAAGAGGGAGGCGACCGCGAAAGCCCCATGTATGCATGGTGCGGAGAATGCCCGCCCTCCAACAGGTGTCGTAAGCCTTCTCCAAATCAAAGAACACAGCCGCGGTCGGGCGCTTCCGCAAGAAGTTATTCATGATGAAGGTCGACAAGGTAACCAGATGGTCGACAGCAGAGCGGCGCCTTCGAAATCCACATTGTACATTGGTAAGTAGGCGTCGAGACTCGAGCAGCCAAACCAATCGAGAGTTAACCATTCGCTCCATCACTTTACAGACACAGCTGGTAAGCGAGATAGGTCGATAACTGGAAGGCAAGTGCTTGTCCTTCCCCGGCTTAGGAATCGGGACAACAATAGACTCGCGCCAGCATGCGGGAACATGTCCCTCAATCCAGATGCGATTGTAAGTACGAAGAAGAAAACCTTTACCCGCAGGAGAAAGGTTCTTCAGCATCTGGATATGAATAGAATCAGGCCCTGGAGCGGAGGACCGTGATCGGCCAAGTGCGTTTTCCAGTTCCCGCATGGTGAATGGGGCATTATAACCTTCACGATTCGAGGAGCGGAAGTTAGGTGGCCTCGCCTCCTCTGCCTGTTTGCGGGGGAGGAAGGCAGGGTGGTAATGAGCGGAGCTCGAAACCTCGGCGAAAAAGCGGCCGAAGGCATTGGAGACAGCCTCAGGGGCCACAAGGACTTCATTCGCGACCTTCAAGCCAGAAACTGGGGAGTGGACCTTAGTGCCAGATAGCCGGCGCAGGCTACCCCAGACAACAGAAGAAGGAGTAGAACTGTTGAAGGTGCTGGTGAAAGCAGCCCAGCTGGCTTTCTTGCTTTCTTTAATAATACGACGACACTGAGCACGTAATCGTTTATAATTAATGCAATTCGCCACTGTAGGGTGGCGTTTAAAGGTGCGTAAAGCACGTCGACGAGCACGTAAAGCGTCCCTACATGCTGCGGTCCACCAGGGGACCGGTACGCGACGTGGAGAAGAAGTAGGGTGAGGGATGGAATATTCAGCAGCAGCGAGAATGACTTCCGTGAGGTGTGCGACCTGACGATCGCAGCTTGTGAAGGTTTGATCCTGAAAGGTCGCCCTGGAAGAGAAGAGCCCCCAGTCTGCCTTGGAGATGGTCCAACGAGAGGAGCACGGAGAGGGAGTATGCTGCAGGAGATGGATAACACACGGGAAGTGGTCGCTCGAATATGCATCAGCAAGTGCATACCACTCAAACCGGCGTGCAAGTTGGGGAGTACATATAGAGAGGTCTAAATGGGAATAGGTATGAGATGTGTCCGAAAGAAAAGTAGGGGCGCCAGTATTGAGGCAGACAAGATTGAGCTGGTTGAAAAGGTCTGCTAACAAGGAGCCCCTCGGGCAGGATGCTGGAGAGCCCCAAAGAGGATGGTGGGCATTGAAGTCTCCAGTTAACAAAAATGGTGCAGGTAGCTGAGTAATAAGTTGCGTCATGTCTGCCCTGGTAACGGCAGATGACGATGGAGCGTAAACGGTACAAAAGGAAAACGTGAAAGTGGGGAGAGTAATGCGGATGGCTACTGCCTGCAGGCCGGTGTGCAACGTGATGGGATCGTAGTAAATATCATCCCGGACCAGCAACATAACCCCTCCATGAGCTGGGATACCTACCACAGGGGGTAGGTCAAAACGCACAGAGGTGTAGTGTGCCAAGGCAATTTGATCGCATGGGCGTAGCTTCGTTTCCTGGAGGGCTACGACGAGCGGACGATGCGAGCGGAGCAGCAACTTCAAGTCCTCTCGGTTGGAGCGAATGCTGCGAATATTCCAGGTAATAAGTGCCATCGTAAGAAAAGGAAGATGAGAGAAGGGGTCACCTCGAAGGCCGCTTAGGGCCTGGCTTCGAGCGAGCACTGCCGCCGCTAGCAGGAGGCGGACAGTCATCGTCCATGGGGTCTATAGGGTCATCGGCCATCTCAGGAGGATGGCCGGGAGGGGGAGCTTCCTCCGCCGGTGAACGGCCAGACGTTCGGCTACCAGCGGTGCGGCCAGGCGAAACGGATGACGGCCTGGGGCGGCAACCGCTGGGTGGCGCAGGAGAAGAAAGGCGCCGCGGCGGAGAAGGAGAACTGTGCTTCCTATGCGCCTTTTTAGAAGGACGTTTGGTGGAAGTACCGGTCGAAGGCTGGGAGGTCGAGGAACGGAGGAAGTCTGCACGGGATGGTTCCTTCTTGAAGGCCCGTGCATCTGACTTCGGGGTCTTCGACTGAGCAGAAGCTGAGGAAGTGGCTGGTGTCTGTGGGGTGATGGGAGGAAGAGGAGACGTCGACCGCGCGATCTTAGCACTGGCCGAACGGACGACCGTGGTGCTGAAGGTCAGATCGCATGTCTGGGTTGCTACCTCCCGGGTAGTCCGAGGAGAGGCGAGGACAGTGCTGTATTTCCCCGCTGGGAGCAGCGTGGGCTTCCTACTAGCCAATAGCTTGCGAGCAGCCGAGGTGGACACTTTCTCTTTGACCCGAATTTCCTGGATACAGCGTTCTTCCTTATAGACAGGACAGTCGCGGGAGGATGCGGCATGGTCACCCTGACAGTTCACACAACGAGGAGACGGAGGTGGACAGTCACCCTCATGGGCATCCCTGCCACAAGTGACACATTTAGCCGCATTGGAACAAGACTGTCGAGTGTGATTGAAACGCTGACACTGGTAGCAGCGCGTAGGTGTCGGGACATAGGGGCGAACTGAAATGACCTCGTAGCCCGCCTTGATGCGCGATGGCAGCTTAACACTATCGAAGGTTAAGAAAAGTGTCCGGGTCGGTACAAGGTCATTGTTGACCTTTTTCATGACCCTATGGACAGCCGTCACGCCCTGCTCAGCGAGGAAAGATTGAATCTCCTCGTCAGTCAAGCCGTCGAGGGATCTAGTATAGACCACACCACGAGACGAATTCAAAGTTCGGTGAGCCTCCACCCGGACAGGGAATGTGTAAAGGAGTGTGGCCCGAAGCAGTTTTTGTGCCTGAAAGGCGCTCTCAGTTTCGAGTAATAGGGTACCGTTACGCAATCTGGTACAAGATTTGACAGATCCAGCTATGGCATCGACGCCCTTCTGGATAACGAAAGGGTTGACAGAGGAAAAATCCTTTCCTTCCTCAGATCGAGAAACGACGAGGAACTGTGGGGCAGGCGGTAGTATTTTTGTCACTGTTGGCTGGTCACGTTTCCGTTTGTGGGTCGAAGTCGAAAGCGATGGAGTAGAATCCATTGCGGAGGAATCCCCCATGATTGCCAGCGTCTCCGATGGCGCGCTCCTTCCTTGTGGGGACCCTCTCAGAGGGCACTCCCGCCTTAGGTGAATGTTTACACCTCAGGTCACACCTCCCGAGAAACAGACGGAGGGACCAATCGGCATGGTCAGAAGGTATCAGCTCAGGCAATCACCCCTCCCCGGGCCTGGCCTTTACCAGGGGGTACGCGCGTGCCTTACATGTCTACCCAGGGCGGGGACTTACGCGTTACCCCGTCACCGGCTACGCGTGCGAACGCGTGGGTCGGCCTTCAGACACGCACAGGGAGGAAGGAAGAAGAGGAAAAAGAAGAGAGAGGGAGAAAGAGGACAGACTGTCTCAAACGCCGAGGCGGAGACCAGAGAAGGCAAGGAGAAGAAGGCAATGAGAAAGCAAGGAGAAGGAGGCAAGGAGAAGGCAAGGAGAAGAAGGCAATGAGAAGGCAAGGAGAAAAAGGCAATGAGAAGGCAAGGAGAAAAAGGCAATGAGAAGGCAAGGAGAAAAAGGCAATGAGAAGGCAAGGAGAAGTCAAGGGAAAGAGTAAGGAAGACAGTGAAGTGGAGAAGAGCAAAAAAAGGAACCAACAAAAGGAATGAAGAAACGAGAAGTGAAAAACCAAAAAGACCACGATTAGAGGTCGGGAAACCGTCCGTCTCCGGACGCAGGCGCTAACTACCCCCGTGAGGGGGATGGTCTCCTTTTAGTCGCCTCTTACGACAGGCAGGAATACCTCGGGCCTATTCTAATCCCCGGACCCGCAGGGGGGGTGTGTGTGTGTGTATGGGGGGGGGGGGGGGGGGCAGAAGCCTCGCGAAAGCCTGTAGCTACAGCGCTGATAGGTAGCAATACTTTCCCCGAGAAGGTCGAAACTCGCAAAATCTGAGTCTGTCGTGGGCAACTACGAGCTGCAAATAGCGGCGCCTTCTGACGTTTCTGATATGCAGGGCGAAATAATTTTCCGAGCTTTCATTAATTTCCTGTGGTATCTGTAGTAATCGTAGAAGTTGCTGTCAGAGTGGGGAATTTGCGTATTTTCGAGAGTCAGTTTTTGTTGGTAGTTCCAATGTTTTATGACGAAAGTTGGAATTCAGCGCACATGTGTGTGACTACTGGACGGAAAAACTGTACTTCACTGTGGAGGTGGTAGTTGTCGAAAAAACAAACTTGACAGGGTTAGTTAAAGCAGGAAGCTGTCATATTTCTGCGAATATTGAAGGGTTCGATTTTTGTGACTGACTATACGTCATACTTTCGAATCTTTAATCCAAGGCTACACTGCTGCGTTTCTGAAGGTGTTATTAACGAACACTGTGTCCTCATTCATTCCTTCCTAAGTACAGTGGGTCGGTGGTGGTGGTGGTACCGGCGGCGGTAGTTTTTAACCCACACTGCACTCACGTTGAATATGAATGTACCTATTTTATGAACGGAACAAAGATGTCTCCTCTTACAAATATGTTGAAGTAAATGACTTTTTTAGACAACGTACGATGAAGTTAATGCTTGGGTGGACGCGAAACACCGCACCTCAGTGCATGATCTACGTGGAGAGCCTACACCCACCAATGACAACACTGCTCCACTCAGTACCCTCTCACGTTAAAAAGCGTAGTGGGTGAGCGGCCCTAAAACATACACAAGCTTATTTGTAATTAATTAAAATTATAATTTTTTTGTAATTAGTTAAAATTATAATGTAAAACAATACGTATACTAAAATTAATCGTACGCGCGTTTCACAACAATTAAATAAAATTGTGATAGTCTTAACACAAAATCTTACATGAGGAAACGAAGATTTGCTGGATAACAGCACTAACACTTTCTCCGGATGCATATGCTGACCGATAACATACGAGTTGTAGAGCGAACTTAGTAGATACGATTCTGATAAGAAACGAATGTCCGGAAACGTAATGCTTGGCTGTAAAATGAGTCTGAAGGCAAGGTCACTTTCAAATTTCACTTTTCGCGGTACGGCCACGAACTGCTAAGACAGCTTCGTCGTCAGTCCTTGTTGTAATTGTGACGTCACATGCCGTTTACATCGGACTACAACCCGCGAGAAAATGCAATTTTGCTACAAGGAGGGTCCACGGACGCGCCGCACTCTCGTAGCTGAAGGCGACGTTTTCGTCACTTCCACTGCCGCTTGCCCATTCTCGCTCACTCATTCAGCCCAACTCAGAGTCGTTATCTCTGTGTCTCGCTGCCACTTTCCACCTCTTGCTCTCTTACTGCTAGTCTCTCATTCATTCCTTCCCACTGCTGTGGTCTCTCTCACTGTCACCATCTCACTCTTCCTCATCACTGCCACATACACTGTGTCTCTCATTATCAATGGCTCTCACCCACTTCCACTTTATTGTCCTCTTTATTCCTCTCACCTGTTTCCTCCACTCATTTCTCATCAATGTTCTGTCGTTGTCAGCTATGTTCCACTGCCACCGTGTCCCTCCCTTTCTCTGACACTGCCATTGTCTACTTCGCTGTTTCGATACCACAACCACTGTCTACTATCTTCCAGTATTTATTACTTTTCCGTCTCTTTCCCACTGCCTAAAGTCTCCATCTCTCTCAGCATAAAACGGAGCGGATATGTTACCATGCCAAAATTTTTAAATACATGAAATGTATTCGTAATTGCGAATTGGGACAACCATCAGCTGTATGGTGGAATGACGAATATGAAAATTTGTGCCGGACCGGGATTCGAACCCGGATTTCCTGCTTACTGTGAGCGCTCGCCTTACAATTAGGCCATCCGTGCACGCTTCACGGTTCACCGTTCGACCGAGACTACCACATGAAATTACAAAGAAATCCAGGCCTTTAGCTGCTCACGGGCGTTTATAAGAATCAACAGGGACAGTTGAAAATGTGTGCCCCGACCGAGACTCGAACCTGGGATCTGCTGCTTACATGGCAGACGCTCTATCCGTCTGAGCCATCGAGGACACAGAGGAGAGTGCGACTGCAGGGACTTATCTGTGGCACGCTTCCGGTGAGACCCACATTTCCAACTTACTGTCTACACACTACATTTATAGAGCCCATGCCCACTATACTCATTACTCGCGGCAGTCAATCTACGATCATTGGCCGGTAAGCTTTATATACATGAAGATGGTATCTTTTGTTTCGGACATGTCCGAAAGAACAGATAGCATTGGCGATCTTGCATCTCTCGAAGAATGAAATTACGATTAAATCCGACCATTAGCTGCTTACAGGCGTTGATAAATATCAACGGGGACAGTTCTTCAGTGCGGATTTCATTGTAATTTCATTCTTCGAGAGATGCAAGATCACCAATGGCATCTGTTCTTTCGGACATGGCAGAAACAACAGATACCATGTTCACATAGAGGCTACCACATGTCGTCTACCATGTGTCTACAACCTGCACTCCTACATCCCTTATGTATATTCCCGTACCAGGGACAGATTTTAATTGAATGTCGCTTGCTCGGCGTCGGCGGATAATCACGACATTGCTGGGCCTGTTCTTCACGGTGCTGAGGAAGGTAGAGTGAGGCAACTCGTACTCCACTTTTCGGTCAGAGTCTTTTAAACAGGAGCATATTCGCTCCGATACGATCATTTTTCCTCGGGTTCCCTTCTTTTTCCTACTGAAGCATGGCATGTTACTCATATGAAAAGAACTTTATGGGTCAATAAAGTCTTGGTAGTTTACGGGTACCTCACATTGTCAGTGTTAGTTTCGGCAGATTTTAATTGCCATCTTCAGATCATCTACATACACTGACGGAAAAACAATACCAACACAAAAGGATGAGTCGTGTAAGGTAAACGAAAGTTGGTAGGCGTGTTTCTACATCGCATACGAGTGGCGCTAGTAGCGCCTCTACGACGATGCAAATCAGGTTTGCTTTAAATACGCGCTGCAACTGTCGTGAGCGGCATTTATCAATATCGGACGTCGTGAGTTGATGTTAGCCAAGAATGTTTTTAACACAAGGAAGACGCCATTATCAACAGCTCACTGAGTTAGAATGAGGTCGTGTAATACGGCTACGAGAAGCTTGATGTCCCTTCCTCGTTTGACGTCCCTTCCTTCTTATTGCAGAACGACTTGGTAGGAATGTAGCCCCTGAGCATGATCGCTGGCAGCGGTGGTCACAGGAATGTGCGACCACGTGGCACTACCGAGAAGGTAAACCATCGTGTTCGGCGTATGGATTTGGGTTGTTTGGAGGACGAGACCAGACAGCGAGGTCATCGGTCTCATCGGATTGGGGAAGGAAGTCGGCCGTGCCCTTTCAAAGGAACCATCCCGGCATTTGCCTGGAGCGATTTAGAGAGTTCACGGAAAACGTAAATGCTAGCCACTGCGCCACCTCGCTCGGTTTCGTGTATGGCTCTGACGCATCTTAACAGGGTCTGCAGCAGCTGGCTCCACAGTGACAAGTTTTTTTTTTTTTAACAATTAAGGTCCATTTCTAAGACATATATAGACCGTGCTACTTCTACTTTATTACAGAACTACTGCAACTGTACAATGGATATACTAGTATGCCTCTACATGTTACATTACATCTTTACTACATACTATTTCCGGCCTGCTCAGCCCGGGTTACTAATTAACCAGGTTAGCGTCCCTAAGTGCGAGGAGCCGGGCCGGCTACTACTAGGTTAACCACTGCTCGAGTTCATTTGTTATGAAGGATCAGAAGGATGGGCATACAGTAACGACTGCAGGTTAACGCGCCTTTTTGAGCTACAGCCTGGCACGGTTGTAGCTGGGGTAGGGGTATGCGAGGGCTTCTATTCGAGACTGACGTGCCCGGCACTGTGGCACGCGCTGCGGCGAGAGCTGGGACGCGTTACGCAGCAGACTTCTGCCTGTGTGCTGTGTCCGCGGGAACCGGTTCTGCGCGCCCTGTCGTCGACACCCGTGAGAAAGCCCCATCCGCAGCCCCGGTACACAAATTCTGTTGTGGCGAGCCAACAGCGTATATTCGTTTCACTGTCCGACTCGATGCAGCGTCACCGACATTTTGTGGCCAGTGTGAGGCCAGAGCAGAGCAGGTGTAGGGTAGACACAGTGAACAAAAGCGCCTGGCGTCACGTTAAAAAGTCGCCCGACATTCTTTTACTCTCTGTCGAACAAACTGCACACACTGACCCTTCCTAACCTGGCGACTCAGTCGCGTGGTTGCAGAGAGCGGGGGTAGAGAGCTGCCGGCTCGGCAGGTTGTGATGCACTCTTATCTTCACTCGTGGTCTGTCATCTACCTAACAAAACCGCCTGCTAGCGCTCTGTGACTGGTCAATTACGAGCATTTGACCAATTCTGTTGTTCTTTTCTGCTGCAAAAGTGACACCCCTTTGACCTCGGTGTGGTCTTCAGTCCGAAGACTGGTTTGATGCAGCCCTCCACGACAGCCGTACTGTGCCTTACCTCCGAATAACTCTGCAAGCGCCTGCCATAAACCTGCTTACTATATTCATCCTTTGGTCTCCCTCTACAATCCCTACACCACACACTCCCCTGCACTATCAAACTGACAAGCCCTCGATGCCTCAGAACGTGTACTATCAGCCGATTCTTTCTTTTGGTCAGTCTGTGCCATAAATTTCTTTTATGCCTAGTTCAGTACTATTCGGTACATCACTCGTCACTCGATCTACTCACCCAAATCTTCAACATTCTTGCATCGCACCACTTGTCAAAAGCCTCTATAATCTCACTGTCTACCCTGCTTATCGTCCACGCCTCAGGGTCATTTCACACATATCCGGCGCTTTTCACATCGACACGCGGCTGCCGTGCAATCGCTGACAGTACGCGACTGCACCACGACTTGTACACTTATTCGTAAATACTGACAAAGAATTAGCAGATGGGTCGCAACAAATTACAGCAAGTTCAAATGTGTGTGAAATCTTATGGGACTTAACTGCTATGGTCATCAGTCCCTAAGCTTACACGCTACTTAACCTAAATTATCCTAAGGACAAACACACACACACCCACTGCCCGAAGGAGGACGCGAACCTCCGCCGGCACTAGCCGCACAGTCCATGACTGCAGCGCCTAAGACCGCTCGGCTAATCCCGCACGGCACAAATTACTGCCTCGGGTGATCCAATCAACATGAGAAGAGACGATGTTGGAGGATTTTTATACTTTTAGGTAACTTAAGAAATGATGGTGACACTTTTTTGAATTGTTTGAGGATAAGTTTGCAAACTTTTGGCGATCTACGGGTAACAAAACAGGATTCAATACAACTCCGCAACATATCCTTCCGAGAATAAATCCAGCCTTTACACACATGTTGAAAGTCACAGATGAGTCGAAAATACGAAGCATTTTAAATTTGTTATTTCCGTTTCCAAGGACATTAATAATATTGCGTATTATGAGGAGATTAACAACTTAACAGAGAAAGATCTCAGGTTCGTAAGGACCGTTAAGCAAAAGTAAATATTTAATTTTGAAGCAGAATGGATCAGGTGATGAGATTTCGGAGTGATCTGAAACAATAGGCTACGCACAAAACGTTCCTGTGAAGTCCTGGTAGCGGATGGGTAGTATATAGTGCTGGCTGTGCCGTGCTCAATGGTGTCCACGTGATACGCTAGGACCACACCTTTTTCCCTCCAGAAACGATTTGTAACGCTATAAACTGGAATTCCACAACGCGATATTGGAGGACGGAATTATTCGCCTGAGAAATGACTTGTGGCGTTCTGGCTTTTACATCTCGCTGCTACTTGTTAATAGTTCAACTGAGACTGGTTCCCGTTTTTTTTCCATTAAAATTAGTACATCCAGGTCTACTTCCATTATGATAAAACAGATAAGGACGGTTCAAACAATTTTAGTTTCACACCAAAGAAGACACAAGAAGTGAGGGATACCACAACATACGTCAAATACCGCCAGATGTGAACGCCGAGAATGCCCCGTGGACGCCTCGCCACTGGTCGTCTTTGTTTGCTGTCGCCGGCAGCCGTCTGTGGCAGCGGCAGCTCGGCACCCATGTGCCTTTTATGTTCAAATGTGTGTGAAATCTTATGGGACTTAACTGCTAAGGTCAGCAGTCCCTAAGCTTACACACTACTTAACCTAAATTATCCTAAGGACAAACACACACATCCAGGCCCGACGGATGACTCGAACCTCCGCCGGGACCAGCCGCACAGTCCATGACTGCAGCGCCTCGGACCGCTCGGCTAATCCCGCGCGGCCATGTGCCGTTTAACCGGCACCGGGCCAGAGTGAAATCGCGACAACCGTGTACCGGCGCCGCGGACGCGAGTGTGCAAGGTTACACTCCCGACAAATACCTCGACAAAAGACTTACCAACACTTAAATTGATATTAGATGGTAACAAATTCCCCTAGTTCGTAAATTCTTTCATTGCTATAGACTGTCTGCATTTTGTATCTTCTCTAAACCGACCATCATCAACTGTAGTTTGCTATTTGGGCAAAGAAACACAGTTGATGACGATCGTTTATCACTTGGCAGCTATCCTCTTCATATCTGCCTTATGTACCTAAATCTACGCTTGTCCCTGTGATTCTTTCCGTCTAGAAGCCCTTCAGTTGCAGTATTCAGCAACGACTCGTGCAGTAATCTGTCCCTAACCATTCTCTCTTCCCGTTTCATTAAGTTCATTAGTAGTCTTTTTCTCGTTGACTCGTTCCAGATCATCATCATTTCAAACTCCATCAGTCTATCTGATATTAGATGCTCTCTGATCTTCTATAACATTTGAAAGGCTTCTAGTCGTTTCAGTTTTGTCTTACTGTCTGTCCATATTTTGCACCTCTACAGAGCTGGGCTCTAAACACACTGTGTGCCAAAGAACAATTGAAGTACCGAGAAAACAGGGTAGAATGTTAAGTGTAACTTTGCACACGTACAGTACTGTAGTAATTCACTGTGACCGATAAATCGGCCGCCATGGGACATTAGTGTTGTCCGTATTTACTTCTATCACCGGGTGTGGTAGTGCATGTATGATGGCCTGAGCGGTGTCAGATGCCGAACGATCTCTGTGAAGCACACGAGATGCAGGGAACTCGTGTGACAAAGCGTTATCTGCACCTGACGTAGTCTGCAAGGTGTCTCATTCTGGGTCTCCATTTGGCCGGCTGGTGGAATCGTGGAGTATCCAGATTTGTTGGGCATTCGGATGTGACAGTGAGCCAATGTCGGCCTGCACGGGAACGAGCGGGCTGTGTTCTGGCCACTACAAGGGAGGATCGGCACACAGTGTACCGGGCACCCTTTTACATCTGCGGCTGCCATCCGAGAATTAGTAGTGGACTGCCTGCAACATTCTGTGTCATTCAGCACCACTGGTCGGAAACTAGCAGCAGACGGCATAGGCTGCAGTTAACAGCACGGCTTTTAGTGACCGACGGGACTCTGATGGTGCAGCCGTACGTGACGGACATTTTGCTTCCTCGTGTGTTACTTCTGATGCGACAGTATCCTGGTGACATTTTTCAACAGGACAATGCTCGCCCACACCAGTGTCTTTACGAACTGTGTGTGATGTTGAGGTGCCCTCGTGGCAAGAAGATCGCCAGATCTGTCCTCGTTAGAACACGAATGGGATCAGCTTGGATGTCAACTCCGTCGCTGCACCCAGTATCCGGGATATCGAGGATTACGTACAACAGCTGTGGCGGCTGTGGCCAGCTCACTTCAGCAGACGATACAATCATTTCATGGCACCCTTCCCAAACGCATCATCTGGGCCAGAGGGTGCAACGCCACACTGGTAAGTGGGCTCGTACTGCAGAGTTCTTTGTAAATCTGACTCTACGCCGTAATCACTGCAATAACATCATATAATCTCCTCCTCCTCCAGGTGCTTCACTTTTTTTTTATTTTATAGATAGACAATGTTCGTGTTTCATTAACCTCTTTCTGATCTCAAATTTCATATTTTTCGATGTGAGGAGGTGTTTCTTTTTATACAAAGGCTTTTTTCCCCTAATCGTTGTACATCACGTCTTTTTCGCATTTTATGTCTTTATCTTGTTTCCTTCCTAGTCTGCAAAATTCCTCCATCTCTTACTCATTCTCCCCCCCCCCCCCTCCTTCTTCTGCATTCAGCCACGCAGCACATTCGCCTGCTGCGCACACCGTCACCTCAGCGGTGTTCTCGTGGAGGTCCGTATTGTAGCTACCAGGTACCGCACAGGAGTCGTATTCGCAACTACGCCGGTTCATATCCCTATTCCTCCATGAAAGCTTTAGTGGTTTTAGGTCGATTACGAAAAATAAGACAAACACCAGTATGGTGCCTCTGCAATAGCTACAGTAATTTCCTTCATTAACTCGAGCTCCTGTTCAGTCACTAATAACTTCGTGGTCGACGGGATGTTACATCCTTACTTTCATGTAACACACGTTTGATTTCATTAATTTCTGATTGCTAATGTTCAGTGTAGGTAACTGCAGTAGTCTAGGAGGCAGCTGAAATGCTATTCACATACAACAACAAGTAGAAATGAATAGTGACGCATAACACTGTCCGTCGAAAAAGTTCTGAGAATGATTTTACTCCTGGCATAAGCGACGTCATACCAGTAACCCCAGTAGCAGCTTCAACTAACAATGGTAAATATCAGTTGTAAGCAGGCAGTGTTACGTAGTGGACTGCGACAATGGAGAACCACAGCGGGTTCTGGGCCAAGAGTTGCCGACATCAGCACCAGTGTCGCCAGAGTTATAACATCACCGCATCTGGACAACTGCATTAAAGCTATCACGTCAGACCACTCCTGGAATTCTCACATCATCACATCCCCGAGACCATGTCACTGCCCTATGAAGCCCCCCCCCCCTCCACACCACCACTTGACGTCATCGTGCTGTAAATGGCGTGCTGTCTTGCCCCCCCCCCCCCCCCCCCTCGGACAATTTTAATTTCTATTTAGTTCGGCTGTGTGTGCATTAACTTTTTTCCATCTGCAATTTGGTAAGCATGAAGCGTCACAAATTCAGTCCGCGACGAGTGGTGGCGCGCGGGAGAGGGGCGGCCTTCACAAAGCAGTGACATGGCCTTCGGGATGCGATGATGCAAGAATTCCAGGCCCGATGATGTCACAGCTTTGGTGCAACTGTCCAGATGTGATGTCACAATGCCGGGAACGGTGATACTGATGTCAGCAACTTTTGGCTCAAAACCTGCAATGATCCTGTACTTGCGTCCGTGTGTTTCAATATTGTAGTGGCACAAATCCAAATAGAGAAATATCTCTACACCAAGTGTACAAGACACTGTTCAGACCGGTGTGTACCAAGTTTGTCCTGCATACTGGAACTTCTTAAAAAAAATATTCTTTGCTGGAAAAAGATCATTTACCAATAAGAAAGGTACATAAACTGAAATCTAGGTCAAGCCTTAACCCACTGCTCATTCGCGCCTGTGGCTGCCGCTTATCACTTTGAGGGATGTTAATCTGATGTCAGCTTGCCGTTATATTATGTATTCGCCTGCCCAGTTGACTAGGCGTAAGTGACGCAAACTAAGGGGGTTTTGACACTCAACGAGTCAGATTATTGGGCTACGATTCGTTGTAGTAAGTGTATCCAGAGCCTAAACATGGGAGTTTTTGGCGGCATACACGCCTCCATGAAATGCTTTGTATGAGTGATGCGAGACAAAAATCGCGTTTGGTGCTGGAAGTCGCGTTTGATGCCGCCGAACAATGAGGATGATTTGTCGTATGTTAAAGTTGAGGAAACATACGTGATCTCGCAATCAGCAGCCGAAGCAATCAGCTTTTGCATTCAAGGTCTGAGGCGTAGTCCATGAAATCTCCAGCTACATTCACTGGCGTCGCCTCCAGCTTGTCAACCGATGAGTGCGACACGAAATGGGAACATATTTCCTATTATCTAAATACTTGTGAACGTTAGCGTCAACTCTGTCCTTCCGAGTCCTCAATTAATTTGATATTTGCTTGCTCGATTTTGCTGTGGTTATGCTTGCTGATGGTCGAAGCGATCTCGGTACAGTAGTATTTAGCAGTCGTACGTGAGATGAGAGGTTTGTTGTAGCACTGGCCAGCTCCCCTTGTCAGTTTGCCTCTATACGCATTCTACGTCCATTTGAGAGTTCTTACTCTATTCAAACCTTGGTCCTCCTCTAATATACGGCGTCCATAAAACAACGTCGCAGTTTCAATGGTAGATTATAGCAGCTCAATTTAGACTATTAACAACAAATAATACATCAAATTGAGGTAAACCTAGTTTTTCTTACCAATGTTTAATGGGTGCACTTTTAGTTACATGGCACACGTTCAACCTAAAATTCATTTCTTCCCTTAATTTGGTTAACAAGCATGGAGTAATGGAAGAAATAGCCTCTTCAGTTCTGTCTCTCAACTGTGGCAAAGGCGTGAGGTCAGGTGAACGCAGAGGACAGCGAAAAAAGAGCTCTGTCGTATTGACCACCACGACCAATTCAACGTTCGGGGACATCGTTCAACCTCTCTCCTACACAGCGCGGAATATGTTTAATGTTTGGGAATCTCTCCGATACTGCACAAGTTGTGAGGATGTTCTTACCGCTAGATAGGAATCATTACGGGTATTTGCCTTCCTACTTAGATGAAAAGTTGCCTCATCACTGAAAACCACACGATCAATCCAGTCATCTTCCCGATGCAATACTTGATTTGCACCGTTACAACGCACAACACAGTCATCTCCCTTTACAACACGTACAGCATGTACGAACTGTAACTGTGTAAGCGTTGTCTTAAAACCTTTCTCACTGTGATCTTTGGCAACTGAAATTTAAGACTTTCTTTCCGAACAATCTTCTCAGGACTATAAGATGCTCTGACACGTGAACAGCTCTTTAGTCACTTTTGGTCGTGCCACATGGGGGATCACGAACAAAACGCACGCTGAACTTAACTTACAGGTTCAGTAGCAGCAAAGTGACATGAAACACTCTACGCTTAGGAGTGTGGTGAAAGCGGGAAAGCAACACCGCGGTACTCACGCATGTGCTTATCTAAAACCGTTTAAATTACTCTTTAATTGTGACCTTGAACAAACACAATACAACGTTTACAGTTAACAGAATTAAAATTTATGACTGCGACATCTTTTTATTGACTCATTGTATTTTAACGGCCTCAACCCCCTCTATTACTAAATTCACTACTACTTGACTCCTCAGAATGTATCCTGTCCACCTATCCTTTCTTTTACTTTAAATTCTCCACCCCCTCCCCCTCCATTAATTGTTGTATTTACCCATCCAATCCGCAGCATTCTTCTGTTGCTGCCTGCACTTCAGACTTCCAGAGTACTCTTTGCTGCTGCCAGTCACTTATTTTGCTCATCCTGTACTACTTTCACGTTTCCTTCAGCAGTACCTCATGTAATTATACTGCCCTCGTTTTATTGTTATCTTATACCTCTTTTCGAGGCACTATCCGATTCCTTCGACTGATCTTCCAAGTCCTTTGTCGTCTTTGACAGAATTACGATTCTGTCGGCAAAATGTAGAATTTCTCCTCTTCCTCACTGGACTTCCATTTTCCAAATTTCTCTTCGGTTTTCTTTATTGCTTGTGGCACGTACCGTGTGAATAACATGGAGGTTAGGGGACAACCCTGTCTCACTCTCTTCTTAACTATTTTTGACGCTTATAACTGCAGTTTGACTTCTGTACAAAATACAGTCTGTAGACGAGACGGTAAGCTGGTCGATGGCCACTATGTTGCGCGAGGAGCGGGGACAAGAGAGGGGTAATGCTTTCTCGCCTGCGTTTCGGTGCCGACGACGCCAGCAGGTGCACCCCTAGCAGATATAGATTACACACGAGAGTGACAAGGATTTGTGAAAGCACATTTGAGAGACCTTTGTGTTCAGACGTAATACTAATCTGCAGTAATGAATAGGTACATAAATGAAATCAGCTCAATGATTAGAAGACAAATGGCATTTAAGACATTCAGTTGTCTGGCGGGCGGGGTGACGTCGCGATGAATGCGATCGCCCATTGTCGGCGGCTTCTCGTTGTCTCAATAAAGAAGCAAAGAAAATACAGGTATTCGAAAATTGTCTTTACAACTTTGATCTCACATATTTCACAAATGGGGATAGGTAGAAAAGCGCGGTTTGCGACATAATGTTCACACATACCTAAGGTTCTAGTAGCCACGTAACAGAGTTCAGTGTGTTAAGGTGGACCATATTTTCCAGAGCAAAATTAGGGACACATTAAAAATTTTTGATGTTGCAAAATATATCTTAATTGAATGTAATAAACACAAACTGTCACTTTAATTTATTTCGTAAGTACATTAATTTATATTTTATTAGTACCTTCTAAGATCAAGGAGTGCAATCAGACATACAGTATTATGAAAACATTCGAGTCCAGTTTTGTCACAATTCACTGTAGTCACTAACATTGCTTTCGTAGTTTTTACAATAAATTGTGTTTGTCACTGCTCCACACATTACTCGTTTGCAAAAATATCCTTTCAATAACAGCATACCGATACTGGTGAAATGAACATATAATTTGGGATTAATCGTTTCGTAACTCTTTAAGTCCAGGGCAAACAGATGTTCCGAAGTACTTTCGAAAAAATTCGGGACAGAGCTAGAAAATCATGACTGTCACGAGAAAATGGGGGACGGATGGTCACCTCAAATGTGTACACCTTCTGTAGCACACAGGATACCTTCGCGATATTCCAGCTCCATATTCGGCTTAAGATGTCCTCATTAAAGTGTGCTATTACTGCTTTGATGCGAGCTCACAGTTCGTGCAAGTCCCGCCCAAAGAAAAAAAAATGCAACGCGGTTCCGCAAAACCTGGAGTCGGGTCTGGTCTGTGCCAACAATTCCACACATTGTGTCAGCTACTAGAGGGCGGCCAGTCAACAGCTAACGTGGCAAAACAAGAAAAAAAAAATAAAAAATGTGCGTTGCCATAAACCACACGTTTCTACTTGTTCCCATTCCTAAAATACACATGATCAAACTTGTAAAGATCATTTTGGAACATAACGAATGCGTAACGGAGAGCGTCTAAGCGTGCTTGCCGCTGCGTTTTCAATAGACTAAAACGAAGAAACTATCTAGGGTTGGGTCCTCCTTTCATGAATTTTAATCAAGGTTTATTACAATTTGTTTCCAGTCAATCGAATTTCCACAGACACGAAAAAAGGTTTAGGTTTAAGCCGGACAGTTGTCTAAAAATCCCTCCAGCACGCCTCTGGACGCCCTCAAAATTAGGACCAATCCGGGAAAATTAGGACTATTGCAGTCATAATTAGAGATGCAAAAATAAGCGCAACAAGAGTTGATAACTTTTTAAGAAAGTACCTCTTTTCAGGGAGATGTGAATGAAAAGAATATTCCTAACAATATATTCAAAATGTTTGTATTTACTTACTGAAATACGAATTTTCGTACTTGTGGCATTAAATATCAGTTTTTTTGTTGCTTTTAAAAATCTAATTATGGTGCTGCACTGTAGATTTGTGTACATATAAAAGAATAATCACTTTTTAACACCTTTTATTAGGTAGGTTTCTTGTCTTTTTTTCGATACCAATTTTGCAATTGATTTTAAACTAGTTTCCCGATAAACTAGAGAACTGGATGACATTGCAATATTAACTCGCTTTTTAGTCTGGTGTGTGGTGCAGGGTACTTTGTTTTTTCGGTCTGTCTGTCAGTCTTTTTTTTCTGTTCGGCACAAATTTTGCAATTGATTTTTAACTAACTTCCCGATAAGCAATAGTCTTGAAACTTTCAACTTAGCTCAGAACTGGATACAATGTAATGTTAACTCGCCTTCTCTTCTAGTGTGTGCTGGAGAGCGGGCAGTTCGTGTACCGCTGCTGTTCCCCCGTAAAGAACGATTGCCGCTAAGTTTCCCTTTGAGCTCGATTCTCTCTCATTTTTACATTCGCCAATGAGGACGCAATATATTGATTGAATCAGTTGAAGAGAAACTGAAATAAACCTGAGGTTTACCACATGTCTTTTGTAATCTCATCAAAATGTTTTAAATCAGTCGAAAAATTTCACACACGTAAGACTAAAAACCAGAAAATAACTATTTAAATAGAGAAACTTTTTAATATAAACAGGTTTTAAATCGCATTAATAAATATTCTCTCCTATCCACATACAGATTATTAACGTTATACATATAGCCCTGAAAATTTGTGCTTGTCAACTGCTAATAGCTATGACACTACCTGTAAAACTGAAAACGTCGGGGGCACGTATGTAGTTGGCGACGTAATTTTCTCTACTGAAAAGAAGATGTAAGTAAAATCACTGAAACACGGCGAGTGAGTGAAAACATTCACCTAACGGCCACAACCGACGGAGACTTGTTTCAGTCGGTTGTCTCACACGGGGTAAAACCACTCAAACACAGTGAGTGAGTGAACCACGGAGGTAGAAAAAGGAGGGAGTTGTCCTTACGCCACAAACTTGAAACCGCCGTTTGCCGTCTTAAGCAGCCTGAAACATTACGTTCAATGCAGTCATACCTCCATAATTCACTGCGGTGACGTCACTCTGGCATGCCCGTGCCCAGTTTCAACAGTGCTGGGTGTTTTGACTGTGTGGAGACAGTTATTTTATCAAAAATGACTGATTGCTTTGTTTACTACTCGATTCGATAGTAATCTAAAGTTTACAAGAATCACACTTCATTCGTAAGTGTGGCAGTTCGTGCAAATATTTCTTTTGTATACATGTTGTACCGTTTGATTTTATTGTAGTGGTTTTATTTCTGTCATTTGACTTTAGATTTGCCTTGCTTTACCCAGTGTCTGTACATTCTCTTCTTTCCTGTTTCTTTCACTGCCTTCCAAATAGCAAACGCTCCAACATCCGAACCACATTGTGTTAACGGTCTCGTCGCGCACAACACACGGCTACGTAACCGGGCAGATTGTTGGGGCAGCATCTCATCTCATCTCCGAAATTCCTCCCGCCGATAGTTATTCATTAGTCGGAGACAGTGGTGATGTGCGTGCTAGTTTTGCGTGCATGAGTCTCTATGCGTGCTTTGTTTCCTTTCTGAAGAAGGCATTGGCTGAAAACTTTTGTGAACACACTTTTCGTCGCGCAGCCTACTGCTCGGCACGTGAGTTAGCAATCTAACCGATTCACAGTATAATTATTTCTTCATTAAATTTGTTGTAAATAATCCACTCCACTTTAACAGTAACAATGTTGTACATGTGTATATGGTTCTCGGGCGAGACGTCGGATGTCATAGTGAAAACTCGACAATATTTCATCAGCGCAACTGGCCGACTTCTTCAGGTGCGACGAACACACTGCGAAGGCAGGACCAGAGCCCCTTATTTATGCCAGTCTTAGTCAGGAAGTGCGCATGCGTGAAGGCGCCAAATTCGATGGCCAATTACGACGATATCAACCGATAGCTGGAAGGACAGCAACACCACCTACATGATGAAGAACCACGCGCGGAGGCTGCCGCTGCTGCTCTGCGCTGCCATCGGCCGCCCCAGCGACCTGTCGGAAGCCGCAAGCATAGCCTTCCAGCTATAGATTGATATCGTCGCTATTGGCCATCGAATTTGGCGCCTCCACGCATACGCACTTCCTGACTAAGACTGGCATAAACAGGGGGCTCTGGTCCTGCCTTAGCAGTATGTTCGTCGCACCTGACGATGTCGGCCAGTTGCGCTGATGAAATATTGTGGAGTTTTCACCATGACATCCGACGTCTCGCCCGAGAACCATATATACAACTTGTCCGTCGGAAAAGCCTCAAGCAACACAATGTTGTACATAATTACAATACCAGAAGAAAAAAAATGACATTCATTACTCCACAGTAAGGTTTTCTGTAGCACAAACACGGGTTAACAATGCTGCTACCAAAAGTTTTGATCACTTATGCATTGATATAAAATGCCTGACAGACAGCAAAGTACAATTCGAAACTAAACTGAAAACGTTTCTTTTGACAGCACCTCCTGTTTCGCAGAAGAATATCTATTACTGTAATGTGTAAATGGTGATGGGTAAGAACTACTGACTAACATATGTCTGTCTTTAATTAAAAACCGAAAAAAAGCTAATACATGATCAGCATATTTACAAATATATATATATATATATATATATATATATATATATATATATATCAGTATGCAAAGACTCGTTCCACATCATTACGATTTATCGTCCAAATGATCCACGGAACAGCAAACTAACTACTGGTATATCACAAAGCATTGTATATTAGGCTTCTATACTTCGAAAACTTCAAAATGAAATTCAAAAGCAAAATGAAGCAGATGATCAAAGTAGATGTACATTCCAATTGTGCTAGGTTTGGTTATTCCTGAAAACTGACAGTTACTGGCGAGAAATATTCCGGGAAAAGTAGGAAATATGCTATTGTTGGAAAGGTATGCCTACGACTTACACGGATTGGGCTAGCACTACTAAAAAAATTTCTTATATACATGTTAAAGCGCTTGAGACCATTCCATAATCACATTTAAGCATTGCACAATGCTGGAAGAAGTTTAAAAAATTATATCCTTTATTTCAACCGGTAAATTGCTGTTACTGGCCACAGACTGAATAGCGTATCATACATAAGATTTCAAATTGAGAAGATGTGTAAATTACGGTGAGACTAATGCAGTGACAAGCTAATAGAACAAGAACTCTATTTTGCATGGAGGAATACCTCTACGTAGTTTTCCTTTCGCTTTTCAATAATCGCTTACTTTGCTGACATGCACAAGATATGATAGAATACGTTACTTCTTTCATCGCTAAAAATGATGAACGTTATGATACAGTTGTGCTTTGTTCTTCAAAGACAGTGACTGGTGTCCCACACGATGTAGACAAAGATTTCCGAGTTCAGCCTGCTGTTGAGTTACAATTGAAAGATATTTCTCCTTTACCAGGCCCTCTTACATTGAAGAAAAGTGCCAGACCACAACATTCCTCAATTTTCACTTTGGGTCTAACAGAGTAAGTTTAGAAAAAGCTGCTGATAGTAGAAAAGCAAAATTAAGAAAAAAAAAAAACCAGAAGGTGAATTCTCTTGAATAAGGTGAATTATCTTTAGGAAAAATGAAGTTAAAGCCTAAGAGGGAAAAAGTAAGTTCATAAAATTTGCATCACAATTAAGACCTCAGCAAACTGGCGAACTGAAATGTCGACGGAATATTTCTTTTGCGTCTTCATAAGATGATGATTTAGACATTGCACAAACTCGGTAGTGACGACGAGATGGGTGGCACTGACGCCTTCGGAGAAATTCCTGTTACAAGGTACACTGGAACATTTACTGACAACGATTCTGTTTGCCTACTCTGTAGAGAGTTTGGGAAAAACAGGGAGCTGTGGTGTCGATGTGTGATTTGCAGTGGATCAGGTCACTCAGAATGTAGTGGATGTGAGACTGCTGAAAAGTATGTTTGTGACTATAGACGCTAAATACACTCCTGGAAATGGAAAAAAGAACACATTGACACCGGTGTGTCAGACCCACCATACTTGCTCCGGACACTGCGAGAGGGCTGTACAAGCAATGATCACACGCACGGCACAGCGGACACACCAGGAACCGCGGTGTTGGCCGTCGAATGGCGCTAGCTGCGCAGCATTTGTGCACCGCCGCCGTCAGTGTCAGCCAGTTTGCCGTGGCATACGGAGCTCCATCGCAGTCTTTAACACTGGTAGCATGCCGCGACAGCGTGGACGTGAACCGTATGTGCAGTTGACGGACTTTGAGCGAGGGCGTATAGTGGGCATGCGGGAGGCCGGGTGGACGTACCGCCGAATTGCTCAACACGTGGGGCGTGAGGTCTCCACAGTACATCGATGTTGTCGTCAGTGGTCGGCGGAAGGTGCACGTGCCCGTCGACCTGGGACCGGACCGCAGCGACGCACGGATGCACGCCAAGACCGTAGGATCCTACGCAGTGCCGTAGGGGACCGCACCGCCACTTCCCAGTAAATTAGGGACACTGTTGCTCCTGGGGTATCGGCGAGGACCATTCGCAACCGTCTCCATGAAGCTGGGCTACGGTCCCGCACACCGTTAGGCCGTCTTCCGCTCACGCCCCAACATCGTGCAGCCCGCCTCCAGTGGTGTCGCGACAGGCGTGAATGGAGGGACGAATGGAGACGTGTCGTCTTCAGCGATGAGAGTCGCTTCTGCCTTGGTGCCAATGATGGTCGTATGCGTGTTTGGCGCCGTGCAGGTGAGCGCCACAATCAGGACTGCATACGACCGAGGCACACAGGGCCAACACCCGGCATCATGGTGTGGGGAGCGATCTCCTACACTGGCCGTACACCACTGGTGATCGTTGAGGGGACACTGAATAGTGCACGGTACATCCAAACCGTCATCGAACCCATCGTTCTACCATTCCTAGACCGGCAAGGGAACTTGCTGTTCCAACAGGACAATGCACGTCCGCATGTATCCCGTGCCACCCAATGTGCTCTAGAAGGTGTAAGTCAACTACCATGGCCAGCAAGATCTCCGGATCTGTCCCCCATTGAGCATGTTTGGGACTGGATGAAGCGTCGTCTCACGCGGTCTGCACGTCCAGCACGAACGCTGGTCCAACTGAGGCGCCAGGTGGAAATGGCATGGCAAGCCGTTCCAGAGGACTACATCCAGCATCTCTACGATCGTCTCCATGGGAGAATAGCAGTCTGCATTGCTGCGAAAGGTGGATATACACTGTACTAGTGCCGAGATTGTGCATGCTCTGTTGCCTGTGTCTACGTGCCTGTGGTTCTGTCAGTGTGATCATGTGATGTATCTGACCCCAGGAATGTGTCAATAAAGTTTCCCCTTCCTGGGACAATGAATTCACGGTGTTCTTATTTCAATTTCCAGGAGTGTATAAATAGAGAAAAGTCGGTCAATTATGTTACAATGTTATTTTACTGGTAAGAGGATTTTTGATTTTTGCCCTCTTCCGGAACATTAATAAGTTGTTAAATTTATATTTTAGAATTGTAAACAAATTCTAAAGTTAGAATTTTTTCAGTTGCTTTCTTTTTAAGGTTTTTGCCATTTCATGTGCTATACTGTACTATGCCTTACGATGCATGGTATTACCCAACCCCTTGGGATACTATCGTGCAACGAAACATTTTTGTAAAACACTTGTAGATATGTAAATAGATTTAATGTACCCAATGTGGAACCATAAACGTGTGGGGAATTGGGAATTGATTGCTTGACAAAATAAGGTGTTCATCATTTCTGCTGAGATAGAAAAATCTGAAATATTTAAAAAAAATGGCTTAAATGCACGGTGTTTCCCCGCTCTCCCCTACATTGGCTATCTCGATATGAGTATCCCCTATTTAACAGGAAAATGTGCGTCCTTTTCCTGCAAGAAACGCCGTCAAGCTGCCGTAAAAGGCAGAAATGGCGGGACTTGTTTTAAATTGCTATTTCATTGTTCGGGGCGCTGGAAATAGTACGCTAGTGGCGTGTCCTCACGTGTCTCCCGTACTGTACACGTGCTGCTCTTTCTTGGAGTCCTAACGTTACAGCAACGCGAAAATATACGGACAAAAAGATCGCGTCAGCAAAACATTCTCTTCGCACGTAAATGCTAGATTACTCGAGATCGGGAGAGCTACTACAAATCAACAAAGAAACAACGATTTACACAATCTTGGCACACCAGTTTGTTGCAGCATGTTTCCTACAGGTAAGTAACTTACTTTACCCGAGCTGTTAAACATTTCAACGCCAATCATATCGGAGAGGCCCCAGGAGACGGAGATGGCGAAGGGGTAGCGGAGCGTGGAAACTAGGTGAGGTGGGGAGGGGGTCACATAGGAGCCAGCAGGGAGGGCGGCGAGGAAAGGGGACAGGGATGGAGGGAGTGAGGGGTGCTCAGCAAACGATACAGGGAGTGAGGGGTGCTCAGGAATCGAGACGGTAATGTGCGAAGGGAGAGGGGAGGGGGCTAATAAACGGAACGGGGAGAGGGGGCACGGAAACTGAGAGCTATGAATGTCGGAGAAATGTGAGAAGGGAGACACACAAGAAAAAAAGAAAGAAGCGAAAGCGAGGAAGGAGGGGGGAACTCAATAATTATAATATCATGGGCTTAGCAGAACAGGCTGACACATCACAGAAAATATTTAATGACTGTACAATTCTACAAATAACTGATGACAGAAGTCTCTAATGACAACGAGACATGAAATCGCGAATATGTAGGATTCACAGAGGTGTGTGACACTGTCTTGCCAAATCACCCAGCAGCAGGGAGGCGGTCAACAACATACGTAGCATTAGCGCAAACGTACCGCTCCTCGTGTGGTGCCGCGCAGGTAAGGCCTATGTCCAGTTACGGTACAGAGGGGAGCGGAGCAGAGCAGAGGGGCCGCTCGTCCCTGCCACCGTAGTGCCGCGCCTTTCTTATCTCGAGTGTGGAGTCCTACAGTTCTGGCCCAACGCCAGCCACGCCACCATTCCCCGGTACGGAGCTCAGGTGCTTCACCAGCTGGAGCTCGATTACCACGGCCCGCTACATTCTGGCCGTCACCGCTACTGCTAACGCATATGGACACTTTGTAACCCTCAGAACATCACTTATCTGATGTTCTGGGTATTTTCAATTTTTTGTCTTCCCAAAGCTGCTAAGTTTTCTAGATCTAGGTTCCTGAACGAATGTAATGCAAGGTGTTCGCTAGGTTACTTGCTACGTCCTATAGCCAAGCAATCTTAATGCGCCATTTTAAAAAAAAACGTCTCAAAATAACAAAGCTGCGAAACGAGACCCTACCGACATAGCTGTACCTCACAGAGTTCATTCTCGGTACCAATTTTCTAATCTCTCTTCATAGTGAACTCCACGCAGTCGATACTGTTGAATCATCGTCACGAGAAGAAAGAATGCAGTGGAGTTTGTTATGTTTAGTGGTCTTCAAATGCGATGCTAAGCGAAACACAACGTGAAGCGGCGCGGTTTTTGTGGAGTCATTATCTGGTAATTAATTTAATTGAGTATTTCGAGGCGCGAACTAAAGGACTGTGTCAGTCAGATTTGCTGACTGTACAGTGGGACGCAGATCAATTAGATGAAACATAGCTTTATACGACACTGGCAGGATCGAGAAAACGCCACAATGGATTACATTTTTTTGGAGCTGAGATCACATTTGGTGACTTTTCTCCTAAGAGAACTTACGTGGTATGAAACCGTGTCTTTTCTTGGCACCTCTGCATTAACTGTCTATCGTTGTGCAATAAAATAACCAATTATCAGCGCTGCGGTCAGCACGTAATCACTCACTCTCCTTACGCTTATCTGGCGTCTCCAGCACCAAACCTCCTATACTTCGAGAGCTTTTATTTCACTTTTACCTACTGTCCTCGTTTCACAGCCTACGATTCAATATTTTTGTCCAAACAACGTAAGTACTGAAGTGAGGAGAAACATATTTAAGTGCTGCATTTGCACCCCACCTCTTTATGGCTGTGAAACATGAACAACAGGCAAAAAAGAAATGAAATTTTACCGAAGCATTTGAGGTATGGTACTGGAGATTCTAAAGTGGACAGCTAGAACCACCAACCAGGAGGTTCTGCCAAGAACTGGCTAAAAGAAATACGTTTGGCTGTCAAGACAGCAATGCATGAAGCCTTCAATGACTACCGTAGCAGAATATTGTCAAAAGATCTTTCACAAAACCCGAAGAAAGTCCGGCCTTATGTAAAGGCTGTTGGTGGCCCCAAAGTTAAGTGTCCAGTCCCTAGCGAATGAGACCGAAACTGAAATTGAGGGTAACAGAGCAAAAGCTGAAATGGTTTGCTCCATTTTCAAATCACCCTTTCCAAAGGGAAACCCAGGACAATTGTCCCAAATTAATACTCGTACCACTGAAAAGATGAATGGTGTAAGTGTTAGGGCCAGTGATGTTGAGAAACAGCTGAAATTATTGCAACTGAACAAAGCTCCAGGCCCGACACAGGTCACACCCGTCTACAAAAAGGGTAACAGAAGTGATCCACAAAACTACCGTCCAATATCCTTGACAACGATATGTTTTAGAATCTTGACACATATTCTGAGCTCAAACATAATACGGTATCTTAAACAGAACGACCTTCTCAATGCCAAGCAGCACAGATTTCGAAAATGTCGAGCATGTGAAACCCAACTCGCACTTTTCTCACATGACATACTGAAAGCTAAAAGCATTTGAATCAGTACCGCACCTACGCTTATTGTCGTGAGTACGGTCATGTGGGGTATCAAGTGAAATTTGTGGCTGGATTGAGGACTTTTTAGTACGGAGGACACAACATATTACCTTCGATGGAGAGCCATAGTCATATGTAGGGAGTAACTTCGCGTGTGCTCCAGGGCAGTGTACTGGGACCCTTGCTGCCCATTTTGTATGTTAATGACCTTGCAGACAATATTGATAGTAAAATCAGACTTTTTGCAGATGATGCAATTATCTAAAATAAAGTACTATCCGAAAGAAGCTGCATAAATACTGAATCAGATCTCGATGAGATTTCAACGTCGTGCAGAGATTTGCAACTTGCTCTAAATGTTCAGAAATGTAAAATTTTGCACTCCACAGAACGAAAAAACGTAGTACCCTATGACTATAATACCAATGATCACTTTTGGAATCGGTCGACTCATAGGAATACCTCGATGTAACGCTATGTAGGTATATAAAAGGAATAACCACATAGGCTCAGTCGTGGTAAAGCAGATCGTAGACTTCGCTTTATTGGTAGGATATTGGGGAAGTGCATCTGGGAATATAATACAACCCCCTACGTATCGCTTACAGAGAGATCGTGAGGATAAGATTAGAATAATTACTGCACGCACAGAGGCATTCAAACAATCAATCTTCCCGCGCTTCATGTGTCAATGGAATAGAAAGAAATCCTACTTACTGGTACAATGGGATGTACCCTCTGCCATGCACCTCACGGTGGTCTGCAGATTATAGATGTAGATGTAGAAAGCACTGCCCCTCTACAAATTATATAACAATGCGAAAAATCCAAAGTTGTTGTGGTGAATCGAACCAGACTATTTCTTTTAGCATAAGAGCTGGTTGGCTTGAACATGAACCTTTCCAAAACAAAAGTAATATCCAACAAATGGGTCCCAGCTGGAGATGTGAAAGTCAAGGACAGTCTACTAGAAGAGGTCAGTGAATATGTCTACCTTGGCCAGATTATAAATATGAAGGGAGACATAAGGCCAGAAATCTATCGACGCATCAAGCTTGGCTGGCAAGCATTTCGGAAGAATTCAAAAGTATTCAGATCAAAAATGCCAGTAAATCTGAAGGAAGCAGTATTTGATCAATGCATTCTTCCTGTGATGACGTATGGCTGCGAGACATGGACACTGAACTCATTCACAAAAGGGAAACTTAGGACAGCACAGAGAGCCATGGAGAGATCAATGCTGGGCTATACAAGAAAGGACAGGAAAAGGGCAGATGACATCCGTAATGATTGAATTGGCTGATGATGATGATGATGATGAAGAGCATTGGGCTTTAATGTCATACTAGAACTTTTTGCTCCCAACACGAGAATACCTGAAAAATGTGCAGTTTTTATTCGATATATGTGATTACTGTTAGTGAAGATAGTAGGCGTTCTGTTCAGTACGACAACACAAGCCACAAAAGAAACGCCGGCTACGCAGATCTCAAGCTGGAACGCGAGTGACGCGCGGCCTTGATATGCCACAGCTACTGCAGTGGAATAAAGAAGTACATCAAGTCACGTAGAAACGGACGCCTCTCTCCTAACACCTACACACAGCTAGGCACATCTCTGTATGCTGGAGCGGGCACACGAAAAGGGCAAGAGAGCTTTATTGCTGATTTATTGTTTATTCGCGAACTGAACCCATTTTTTATGTTATGGCTACTGTAACTTGAGTTTCGGGTTTACACTATGAATTCTGTAATATCTCCGTAAACTCTTCGTACAATTTCCGTACGAAGTGATAACTTAATCACAATTTGCAAGCATTTTATGAAATCTATGCAAGTAGATTTCTTCTGCATGGCCACTAACTTTAGATTTTTTGTGGGAAACACAATACTGGATATTCGTTTTACTAAGGTTTGAAGCTCCTCTTTTCGTTCTTCCGTGTTTGCGATTTAAAAACTGGGTTGTTTTGGAAATCAGCCTTATGCAAGCACAATTAGTTTATTTTTATATTTACCCAGACATGTTTCGACACCAATGTGTTATCTTCTGTGGGTCAAATTTTTATTTCTGTAAAGTACAATATCATATTCGTAATAATTTAACTGCTGTAGGACTAAAAAATATAATATTTGCAATTTGCTTCGTTTTGTTTAGACACTCATCTTAAAATTACATCGCTAGCTGAAATGTATTATCATACATCGATTTTAGTGCTCGTTTTCGTCGTTTTCTTGACAGCATGTCATCTGCAAACTAGCCACGAAGAAAATTATTGCGTATTTGTGGAAAGCTGTTTCGAGGGTAGAGGTTATGTACGTTTTTGAACTTACATTTTCCGTCCTGTTTCGTGTCGCTGGTTGGTGTCTCAATCAGCTGCTATTTAGCGCATTGCTTTCACTCAGTTTTTCACAAATTGCCGCTCACTACTTCACCTCAAATGCACTTACACAAAATATGGCGACATGTGATCTGAGCAGACACTTCTGACAACACGCTCAGTGAGAAGTGTCATGTTCATCGTTGGTCTTGTTTGTTATGGCCCTGATTTTGAATGCGCGCGCGCAGAGAGAGAGAGAGAGAGAGAGAGAGAGAGAGAGAGTGGACGATTTCCACCAGAAACCGACCCCCAAATAATTGTCACGTGCCAAGTGAGTGTGGGTAATAATTGCTACTTAATATCTTCTCGTCAGCGAGACCATTGAACTCAGAATACAGGTTGCTTTGAACAGGATTGGGCAAGCAGAATCACCCCAATATTAATCTAAAATTATTCTGAGAAAACTTGAAGTTTAAACGGCATAGCTGGAGCAAGATTTAAGCAGTCTCCGTTGGAATGCCCATCCCTAGTAGTCCGCTATAATAGCCACGAGATCATAGCAGTCGTACTGCTAAATGCAAAATGAGAGCGCCTAATCAGAATTTAATTACTAACGTTTTGAACGGTACAGTCCACAGCCTAGCGAACCACTGCGGGTGTTGGAAAAGTCATTTGCTAAAGACAACGACAAGACAGTTTATACTAAACGAGCGGTATTACCTGACGCTTCTTTGTTTTTCAAGTAGTCATTTACAATATATATTTTTAAAGAAGCTCACTTGAAGGTACAGCGATCAGACCTAAACAGGGTTTCTGTGTGAAAATTAGTCTTTCTCAAGTAATTCTCTTTCTTACTTATGTACTCTGCTTCTGATGTTTTTTGCCTGGCTTCTCCTCCTATACTTCGTTTGCCTTTCTGTACGGATTACTATCTGTTTGTATATGTGATAATCAGATATAATACATCGTACGCCGATGTAATGCGCGTTCATTTTCTTTATCTACTGAAGCTTATGGGTAGATGGGCTAAATAATGCAGGCAAGTCCAAAGTTTTGGATCAACTAACTTTGTTGATTTCTTCGTAATTACTTACAAATTACTTACAAATAATGGACAAATTATTCTCATTGTTACGAATGGCGTCTGACTTGTTCTTACTGTGAGGCCAACAGTATTGAGATCATCGCTTGCCACTCTCTCTCTCTCTCTCTCTCTCTCTCTCTCTCTCTTCTTTGATGACAAGACTGATGCGGCAGCAGAAAAGAGACACCTGCTCGAGCGAGCTCCTAATCGAGCGCAAAGTACGACAAGATGAAAAATCGAAACGCTAATTTTGAGAAACCAAATGTATACTTGGTCGTAGCCAGAGGATACATAATATCGCATCTGTTGAGATGTAAGGCTACCGCTGAAACTGAGGACGTTCGTATCGTTCGACGAATAGCTAAATACAGGCTCTAGATAGTGACTAGAATTTTATACAGTCTGCCTCTCTAGTACAGAGAAAGTGAGGGGCGAGAGGAAAAATGTGGTTTGGGGCCGGTCAAAATGTAGTACTACTTCCACTGATGGCTACGAATGATACCCGTATGTACAGAGCAGTCGTCGTAACGAAAACAACAGCAGCACATAACGTTCTTAACTAAGGAAGACTGTTTCCTTACTTAATGCCAACTATTTAATTGAATAAACTAAAATGAAATGATAGGGACGACGAAATCAATAAGGTGCAATGTCGTGAAATGATTTACTTCGTTTCATTTCATTGAATCTTTCGATTCTTATAGACCTATATATACAACTACTAATATTACGATGTACACATAATATAAAAAGTAGTTGCGGAGTATTTTAGACAGTGCTGGAGGGGATACTAGTGAACACACAAGTCGACAAGCACTTGCAAATACCTGCGTGCCACTCTACTGCCTAATGTGGCGGTGCCATTCGAGACCAACCGCTGTCGTGCTCTTGGCATTGAACTAAATCACCACTGCGGATTTATCCTGTTCCAATCTCACCATTTCATTGCATTTCTTTATAATGCCAGTTTTACAGCGCTTTCTGAGCCTGTCCTAGGGATTGCCTGCTTTTACGTGACACTTGACAATGTTCCACTTTTACGCTCAGTCGTACTCTTAAACTGGCGTCGTAAGCCACAGTTCCAGGAAAGCATCAACTCCCCCGCTCTGAAACACCAAATGTAAACATGATTCAGCACAGGTTGCTGTCTGTAGAGACAATTCAAACTTATCTATTTGGTGGGACACGATTCCGCATAGTGCGCTGCCTGCACAGACAATACAAGCCCTTATCTATTTGCCGGGCCCTTATCAGCAGGAAATAAGCAAACAACGTAGCATCGCAAACAAGTGTAGGACTGAAACCAAGTTAAACCAGTTTCTGGCCCCGTTGTTGCCTTTTCTGTGCAGCATCTATAACTATCTGAGAATGTATCTCATTTTGCATCCGATTCAACATATTATTCACTAAGATGACATTTTCAAGGACAGAATGTTCGTCGTAATTGCAGCGCTACCCTAACTCATTTCGTAACACAGCAAAAGAAAATGCGCATTCTTTGGTCTTAAGACCTCACATTTCAAGAAAATACACAGATAAATACCGAAGTTTAGATGGTTATTCGAGGGGAACCAAAAATATTGTGTTGCCTTCGCTGGGGACTGCAACAGGACACGATATAATTGAAAATTGTCCTCACGAGATGCATGGCAACTAACTTCTAAGCTTGGACGGGTAGTTAGGAAGTAAGGAACTACTTCTGTAACATACTTGCGGAACGCTGTGATGTTCGTTGTACACTTGAGGACAAGGGATGTGACAATTTCTTGCCCGTATGAAAATTCTCGAGATGGTGTTTGCCCTTTCCGTCGTAGTTCCCTTAATCGCATATCTCCCATGCATACACCTTCACTGCGTTGAAAACCATTTCTCCTTCCACATACGTCAATAAAGAACACACTAACTTTCGTGTTGCGTCAGTTTGTATAAAATGGTTATTTATAACGGAAACAATATGGAAATCACTAAGCAACGTCCTCTTGGTCCACAGCAAGATATCTGCATTTATTCTGGATGACGAATAGACAAATGGAAATTCATCTCAACTTTACGCGACGTTCTGAAAAAGAGCGCACGAGAAGTGCCGGAGACGTCTTCCCTCCGCTCAAAATACTTATGTTTCTGCGGCGCAAAGTACAAGCCAAAGACGAAGCTTCTCGGTGTTGCCTACCAAATATGAAAAACGACCCTTAATTGTTGTCTCAGCGGAAAAGCACATAGCTCCCACAGTGTATGTTCTTTAGTGGCAAGGAGACTTCGGTAAAGTCTTGATGGGAGGACGCTCGGAACGAAATTATAGGCCAGATGAACTGAGCGATGACCTGAGGCACATAGCACATGGTCATCGCTCCTGTGCACGAATGATTCAGTGCAAATACTGACGACTTTCCGAAGGAGTTTTCGTTACTTTCCCCAAACAATAATCTTCAAAGTTCGTTTGGAGGTACTCATCTAGTTGAAAGATATCTTCCAAGCGAAGCTGAAAATCAATAGGTTTCACAATCGATCAGTGAGCTAGAAACGAGTTTTGAGAAATGTTAAGAATTTAACGTCCAGTCGACGTCGAGTTCACAAGAAACTGAGCGCATGCTGAGGTTAGGGAAGAAAAGTGGTGGGAGATATGTCCTGCCCTTTCACAGAAAGGATCCTGGCACTTAAATGAGGTAAGGAAAACATATAAAACCTAAATGTTTCTGTCCAACGTGATGTAAGATCGCGTTCTATGTAGCAAACCGAACTTCGGAGACGCCATACTAGATTTCGCCTTCTTCAGTTTAAGCGCATATTTGATGAGTTTTGTTTTATAACTTATGTCCTACGAACATATGCTGTTTCAAAGCACCAGCACATTGAGAATCAGTTGAAAACGCGTCGTTTTTGGTAAAGATCTGTTATAATAAAATGGTGGTTAACGAATTTTCGTATCTGGTTTTTTCTTGTATATACTAGCTGACAAACCCGACGTTACCCGTGTGTTCATTTTGCCAATTTTCTATTAGATACGAAAACAAAAAAAAAATTAATAGTATTTGTAGCTTAATAGCGAAAAAATTTCATTTATATGTACCCGTGAAAACACCTTTGAAATTAGGAAACAGTACTACAAAAATGTCTGCATAATGTAGAAATTTAAGTATAGCTGCTTTGCGTGTCTACAACGGGGATATAGTAAACGCCTCTATGGTTAACTCCTCTTCATAGCTTTATAGACCGCTATCGTTTTCGCCTGCAGCCGTTTGCGATTCGCAGTTGAAAGCTGTCAAAAGCGCTATCAGATGTCTGGGATTTCCTCAAGATGACTCGACTGTAGGAGTGTCTTAACAGTAAAGAGTAAACGTATTAAAACTTCATGCATGATGCGGCATGTTTTCACGTATCTCAGTCTTCATGACATATCAGCTGAACTGTCTCGTGCAATGACATATCTGTGTAGGTACAATCACAGGTATATGTGGATACTATCTGCGAAGCATTTTCCAAATAGAGATAGTAACGAAGTAGTAATAAATTTAAATGTCATGGATAATGCGGCAGCTTTTCACGCAACTCATTTTTTATTACCTCGTATGTCCTGAACTATGATAGGTAGGTCGTTATCACACCAACAGCGAGTGTTGCCTGACAGTAAGGAATATGTATACCAAGTTTGGTTAATATGGATCCAGTGGTTTCGGAGGCGATGTCACACACACACACACACACACACACACACACACACACACACACACACGGAATACAGAAGCTCTAATAATAACGTCCTTTGATGAAATAATTTTCATCTCACGTAGAAAAGCTACTGTGAATTTGTATAGCACTGTTTGTACTGGAAGTTTAAACGCTGAAGTCCTAAATGACTGGACATGGGACTTTTCTTTCTGTCTCGTATCACGTTCATGAACATATAACTTTTTTATTTTTGTATCTATACCGTAGACAGAACAATGTGGCTAGCATATGGACAAGGGAGGCAATGTGCGTTTTAACACAGCTGATGTAACAAGTTTACGCGCGTCCATTTCCGTAAACAAACTGCTTGATTTCCAAGCCAGACACCGCTGGCGACAGCCGCTGGAGAGGAGCGCTGCGTTCGCATATCACGACGTGGAACACGTTCCGTGAGATGCACCATCTCGTTTCTAAGCGTGCACCAACCACGATGGAAACCACGTCTGGCGATAAGATACACGTCCCGTGTGAGAGTAGTTTTTTTTTCCAGCCACCTCGCCCGACATCGCTTTTCTGCGATGTTCTGCCTTGCATATAACCGATACATAATATTGTGCACCAACTGAGCTCTGCGCAGGCGAGCAACAATACGGAAGCAATCACCTAGCGGACATGAGAATTCTTAAGCATCTAGAGTATATACCTTCGAGTCGTTTTAAGTGTTTTTCGTGAGGTGGAAGTCTGTACGCTCATCAATACCGATTCCTACTAATTCCGTCGGTCCTCCCCCAAGACACAGGTATCGTTCGCTCTCAACAACTAAGGAGGGTTCCTTCCCCGGAGTTCCCATCCACTACGTTTTCCCGGCCAACTTCTTGAGACATTAGTGTGTCATGTTGCTACTTTGTCACATATAAAACTATTCGATTCTGATGCTTTTGGTGCTCTGCATCCAGTCAGCGCCGGTCAGAGCTAATATGGTACTTCTCTAATTGGGCGGAGAATCCATACACGTATACAGGCAGCTGCAATGGCCGCCAATGATGATGCAAGACTCCAGCTCGACGGCTCGGATTGCTACAGCAGTGAGCGCTCGAGAATGGGGCTGCAACCCCGAAACTGGTCGCAAAGAATGAAATAAAAACAATTAACTGTAACAATGGAATTCCTATTTCTAAAATACATACTTCATTAGATACGGATTCGCAAATACGGGGTTAGCCTAAATGATTCATCAGGTATGAAAGTACTGTATATCGACAAATATACGACATACGAAGATACACTCATCAAGTTCACAAAACCCGCCTCTCGAGTCGCTTGCACGCTACATGGCAGGGCTATGACGGCGAGGCATTGATATTTAGCGACGAGGTGACATTCCTTTGTCGGGAAACGTGAATCGTCACAATGCGAGAATGTGGGGTGAACTGCTGACAAAGGTGTACTGCCCCTTTTTCTTAATCGAGCAGACGGTGACAGCTTCCATGTACATGGGTATGTTGCTGCTGTTCTTGTCGCAACTGACCGCCGATTCTCGACTTTCATCTTTCAACAGGACGGGGTCCGCCTCACTGGAGCACAGCCGTCCGACAGAGAAGTGCCGCATCGCTGGACAGGGCGTCCTGGTCTCGGTGACGCTCCTCTGCTGCGGCGGCCCCCAGATCGCCCGATCTCACGCCATCTGAGTTCCTGCTATGGGGATAGCTTTATGTACACCCCCGCCCCCCAAACAAACGGCAGCATCACAAGCAAGAACTGCAGGAGGCCATGACTGCTTCCGTGACGGAAACGTGCTAGAGGGCGTAGGGGCGGAAACGGATTACCGTTTGAATGTGTGGCGGGTGCGCGCGCGCACACACACCCACACCCACACATACACTGAATATCTGTTGAATTTACGAGATACTTGGTGAGTGTAGTTTTTCATGTATAACCAGTCTTTGTACGTTGTTATAACAAGGCTCTGAAATCCGAAGAATCATTTAGGCTAATCCTGTAGAATTCTCCTTTGAAAGTAATGGAGATCATGAATCACACTTTGTATCAGTGTCCAACGTTAAATCACAACTTCATTGCTGCCGTTTGTTGAGAGAAGCCAAGTGACACTTTCAAATAGTCCCGAGGTCAAGTTCAGTGAGCTCCTTGCTACTATCAGCGAGTAGACCATCTACCCGTACCGGATTTCGCGCACCTTTTCCTTTTATCTCGTCATCATTACGCGCGCACACACGCACACACACACACACACACACACACACACACACACACACACACAAACAAACAAACAAACAATAGGCCATCAGCCGCGCGGGATTAGCCGAGCAGTCTTAGGCGTAGCAGTCATGGGCTGTGCGGCGGTCCCGGCGGAGGTTCGAGTCCTCCCTCGGGCATGGGTGTGTGTGTTTGTCCTTAGGATAATTTAGGTTAAGTTGTGTAAGCTTAGGGACTGATGACCTTAGCAGTTAAGTCCCATAAGATCCCACACACATTTGAACAACAGGCCATCTTTACAATTTCGAAATGGACACAAACAAGCATGGGATGGCTACCACTCCCCGTAGTCTGCTACAGTGATACTACTGGTTTCTCACATTCTTACAATATAAAAATGACTGTCACAAAATGTTTTTCGTTGGTCTGCTCTTAAAGAGGCAATTTTGCACGTCGTGGACACGAATTGTTTCGCACCACTGCATCTGCTGGGTTCCAAGCCTTCCCTCTCCCAAAGGTCCCATCGATTAGTTGTTGTTGTTGTGGTCTTCAGTCCAGAGACTGGTTTGATGCAGCTCTTCATGCTACTCTATCTTGTGCAAGCTTCTTCATCTCCCAGTACCTACTGCAACCTACAACCCTCTGAATCTGTTTAGTGTATTAATCTCTTGGTCTCCCTCTACGATTTTTACCCTCCACGCTGCCCTCCAATACTACATTGGTGATTCCTTGATGCCTCAGAATATGTCCTACCAACCGATCCCTTCTTCTAGTCAACTTGTGCCACCAATTTCTCTCCTCCCCAATTCTATTCAATACCTCCTCATTAGTTATGTGATCTACCTATCTAATCTTCAGCATTCTTCTGTAGCAGCACATTTCGAAAGCTTCTATTCTCTTCCTGTCCAAACTATTTATCATCCACGTTTCACTTCCATACATGGCTACACGCCATAGGAATACTTTCAGAAACTACTTCCTGACACTTAAATCTATACTAGATGTTAACAAATTTCTCTTCTTCAGAAACGATTTCCTTGCCATTGCCAGTCTACATTTTATATCCTCTCTACTTCGACCATCATCAGTTATTATTCTCCCCAAATAGCAAAACTCATTTACTACTGTAAGTGTCTCATTTCCTAATCTCTCTCAGCATCACCCGACTCAATTCGACTACATTCCATTATCCTCTTTTTGCTTTTGTTGATGTTCATCTTATACCCTCCTTTCAAGACACTATCCATTCCATTCAACTGCTCTTCCAAGTCCTTTGGTGTGTCTGACAGAATTACAATGTCATCGGTGAACCCCAAAGTTTTTAATTCTACTCCATGAATTTTAATTCCTACTCCGAATTTTTCTTTTGCTTCCTTTACTGCTTGCTCAATATACAGATTGAACAACAGCGGGGATAGGCTACAACCCTGTCTCACTCCCTTCCCAATCACTGCTTCCCTTTCATGCCCCTCGACTCTTATAACCGCCATCTGCTTTCTGTACAAATTGAAAATAGCCTTTCGCTCCCTGTATTTTACCCCTGACACCTTCAGAATTTGAAAGACAGTATTCCAGTCAATATTGTCAGAAGCTTTCTCTAAGTCTACAAATGCTAGAAGCGTAGGTTTGCCTTTCCTTAATCTATTTTCTAAGATATGTCGTAAGGTCAGTATTGCCTCACGTGTTCCAACATTTCTACGGAATCCAAACTTATCTTCCTTGAGGTCGGCTTGTACCAATTTTTCCATTCGTCTGTAGAGAGTTCGTGTTAGTATTTTGCAGCCGTGGCTTATTAAACTGATAGTTCGGTAATTTTCACATCTGTCAACACCTGCTTTCTTTGGGATTGGAATTATTATATTCTTCTTGAAGTCTGAGGGTATTTCGCCTGTCTCATACATCTTGCTCACCAGATGGTAGATTTTCGTCAGGGCTGGCTCTCTCAAGGCTATCAGTAGTTCTAATGGAATGTTGTCTACTCCCGGGGCCCTGTTTCGACTTAGGTCTTTCAGTGCTCTGCCAAACTCTTCACGCAGTATCATATCTCCCATTTCATCTTCATCTACATCCTCTTCCATTTCCATAATGTAGTCCTCAAGTATATCGCCCTTGTATAGACCCTCTATATACTCCTTCCACCTTTCTGCTTTCCCTTCTTTGCTTAGAACTGGGTTTCCATCTGAGCTCTTGATATTCATACAAGTGGTTCTCTTTTCTCCAAAGGTCTCTTTAATTTTCCTGTAGGCAGTATCTATCTTACCCCTAGGGAGATAAGCCTCTACATCCTTACATTTGTTATCTAACCATCCCTGCTTAGCCATTTTGCACTTCCTGTCGATATTTTTGAGACGTTTGTATTCCTTTTTACCTGCTTCATTTACTGCATTTTTGTACTTTCTCCTTTCATCAATTAAATTCAATATCTCTTCTGCTACCCAAGGATTTCTACTAGCCCTCGTCTTTTTACCTACTTGATCCTCTGCTGCTTCCACTATTTCATCTCTCAAAGCTACCCATTCTTCTTCTACTGCATTTCTTTCCCCCATTCTTGTCAATCGTTTCCTAATGCTCTCCCTGAAACTCTCTACAAAATGGTTCAAATGGCTCTGAGCACTATGGGACTTAACATCTGAGGTCATCAGTCCCCTAGAACTTAGAACTACTTAAACCTAACTAACCTAAGGACATCACACACACCCATGCCCGAGGCAGTATTCGAACCTGCGACCGTAGCAGCGGCGCGGCTCCGGACTGGAGCGCCTAGAAACGCACGGCCACTGCGGCCAGCCAACACTCTACAACCTCTGGTTCTTTCCATTTATCCAGGTCCCTTCTCTTTAAGTTCCCAGCTTTTTGCAGTTTCTTCAGCTTTAACCTACAGTTCATAACCATTAGATTGTGGTCAGAGTCCACATCTTCCCCTGGAAATGTCCTACAATTTAAAACCTGGTTCCTAAATCTCTGTCTTACTATTATATAATCTGACACCTTCCAGTATCTCCAGGCTTTTTTCACGTATACAACCTTCTTTCATGATTCTTGAACCAAGTGTTAGCTATGGTTAAGTTATGCTCTGTGCAAAATTCTACCAGGCGGCTTCCTCTTTCATTCCTTACCCCCTTTGCATAATCACTTACAACGTTTCGCTCTCTTCCTTTTCCTACTATCGAATTCCGGTCACCCATGACTACTAAATTTTCGTCTCCCTTCACTATGTGAATAATTTCTTTTATCTCATCATACATTTCATCAATCTCTTCGTCATCTGCGCAGCTAGTTGGCATATAAACTTGTACTACTGTGGTAGGCGTGGGCTTCGTTATCTATCTTGGCCACAATAATGCGTTCACTATGCTGTTTGTAGTAGCTTACCCGCACTCCTATTTTCCTATTCATTATTAAACCTACTCCTGAATTACACCTATTTGATTTTGTGTTTATATCCTTGTAGTCACCTGAGTCTTGTTTCTCCTGCCACCGAACTTCACTAATTCCCACTATACCTAACTATAACCTATCCATTTCCCTTTTTAAATTTTTTAACCTACCTGTCCGATTAAGGGACCTGACATTCCACGCTCCGACCTGTAGAACGCCAGTTTTCTTTCTCCTGACAGCAACATCCTCCTGAGTAGTCCCCGCCCGGAGATCCGAATGGGGGAGTATTTTACCTCAGTGATATTTTACCCAAGGGGACGCCATCATTTAACCATACAGTAAAGCTGCATGCTCTCGGGAACAATTACGTCTGTAGTTTCCACTTGCTTTCAGCCGTTCGCAGTACCAGCACAGCAAGGCCGTTTTGGTTAGTGTTACAAGACCAGATCTGTCAATCATCCAGACTGTTGCCCCTGCAACTACTGAAAATTGCTGCTGCCCCTCTTCAGGAACCACACGTTTGTCTAGCCTCTCAACAGATACCCCTCCGTTGTGGTTGCACCTACGGTACGGCCATCTGTATCGCTGAGGCACGCAAGCCTCCCCACCAACAGCAAGGTCCATGGTTCATTAGTACCAACCATTATTCTTGCCTCGTTCACGCGCATTACATTTCATTAGGAATGTACTATGTAAATGTCGGATTCGTGTGATTTAAGAAAAGGCGTGTACTACGGTCCTATATGGCAGAATGAAATTGGCAAATAAAAACAAATACGCTTCGGCTCAGAATTGAACCCTAGACCTCCTGCATGCTAACCCAAAACGCTATTCGCTGCACTACCTGCACAGCACTACGCCTATCTGCCGATAGATGTAGTTACCGTACATGTGGATTACACTGTTGTCAGACTGCTAATCTTTAACGTCCACTTACTGCCTGAAATACGTGCATGACGAAATTTTTTTGTGTGTATTTGAGGATAATGCGCTGCGAAGGCCGAGTGAGAGAACTTTCCTTCATCCTGTACATGTAGCTAAATGTGTCCTTCAAAAAGATCTCGTCTGTCCTCATCGCACGAATTGAAAGGTGTGCAGAAAAATTCAGTGAATGACGTCAAGAAGACATTAACATAACGTCTAAATTCTGTGATCCCGTCGTATTCGGCTGCGTGTAATGTGCTGACAACTTCCACTTCAGTTCCATTTGATTACAAACGAATATTCCGGCACTTTAGCATGACTCCCATGCAAAGGGCCGATTCCCGGCCGGGTAGGAGATTTCCTCCGCTCGGGAAAATTTGGAAATTCGTGGTAAGGTCTTATGGGACCAAACTGCTGAGGTCATCGGTCCCTAAGCTTACACATTATCTAACCTAACTTAAACTAACTGACGCTAAAGGCGACACAAACACCCATGCTCGAAGGACGACTCGAACCTCCGACGGGGAAGCCGCGCGGACCGTGACAACAAGCCCAAGACCGCGCAGCCCTTCGCTCGGGGATTGCTGTTGTGTTATCCATCATTTCATCGTCATCGCCATGCAAATCGGCCAATGTGCGTCGACTGAAAAGACTTGCAACTTGGTAGTTGAACTTCCCGCGTGGCGACTCACGGCCATCAACGCTACACCATCATTTCATTTTTTCCCCTCCACAAATACGATGTTTTTTTTTCGTCCTGCACTGGATTCGCCTTTGCTTTTGCTTTCCCAAAGGCGTGTTGCTGTTCTGGTTTTAGAGCTGTTGTTCTGCCTACTGTCACTCAAATTTCATTTGCACAGCAATAAGAAATGAACTCTCATTTACTTCACAGGTAACACGAAGTAAACGTTCATTTTTTAATGCGTTCCTAATGAATTTGGAACTGTAGTAAGCAGAATAGCAGCTCTAAAACCAGAACAGGAACAAACGCGGAGAACTGATTATCTATTTCAAAAAATAAGGGTGAAATGCGTATTGCACAACAAAAATTTGTTTTATTCAGCTTTAATTAGTCGGACCTAACGTGAAAATTATCAGGATGATATGAAAATATGATGCCGTTCACATTGTCTTTAGAGACCTCCTTCCTCCAATGGCAAGCTTAACTGTATTTGCTCAATATTGGCTGTCAGCTATACTTATTCACAGACGACCTTGTAACGTGGCGCTTCAGCGACAGAATTTCCACTCCGCCGTACATAACCATCAACAAAAAAAAAGTTTCAGTGTAAGTAAAGGTGACCAGGTTGATGACGCGATGCTTGACTCTAACGCCTAGGGAATAAAATATGAGCAAACGCAACAACGGAAAGTTATACGGGATCGATGCTTGGAGCAGGGACATAAGCAAGCTTAACATATTCCGTACAAACGGCGAAGAGATCTATTACTGTCTGATTACACGACAAGCGATAAGTCACTGGAAACAGTAACAGTAACAGCCGTGAAACATCTGAAGTGGCACGACCACTTAAGACGTATAAAGAGCAGGTTGACCTGGGCCGCCGATGCGGGAGACGGGCTGCCGCAGGTAGGAAAAGGAGACGGTAATTCGGTTGCGCCGGAGAACCACGAACTGGCGAGCAGTGGTGCACGCCTAACCTTCAACAGAGGAACTCCGGCCTCCACCAGGACACTGGTCACCGGACTCGTTCTAAAAGCTCCCGTCGTTAGGCGAACGCCACAGAGATGCACTGGGTCGAGTAAACACAACGCTGAGGGCGCCGCCGAACCATAAACCACACTCCCCTAGTCAAGGCGGGATTGAACAAGGGCTCTATAGAGCTGCATCAGCGTAGAGCGATCTGCACCCTAGTTGGTGTTGCTCAGGCAGTGGAGGGTATGGAGGCGCTGCCAGCACTTTCGCTAAAGCTGACGAAGGTGAGGTAACCAAGTCAATCGGAAATCTAAAACCAGTCCTAAGAATCGATATACCTCCGCTATAGTGAGTGGACCGCCAGTAAGATAAAATTCTGGTACTGGATGAATGGTACGACGCCGACGTAAGTGCATGACACACAACTTCGCGGCTGAAAACAGGAAGCCGTGGGCTAGAGCTCATGGCTCCGCCTTGTGAATGGCTTCCTGCAGGGGTCGTTAAGCAACACCAGTACTGGGCGGGCAGGAAGGTATGCAGAAGTCATCCGCATACAGAGAAGGCGAGACTGATGGCCCTACAGCTGTCGCTAGATCGTTAATGGCCACTAAAAATAGACACTCAGTACGGAGCCCTGTGGGACTCCATTCTCCTGGATATGGGGAGAATTGTGGGAGGCACCAACTTGGACACGGAAAGTACGTTGCGACAGGAAATTTTGGATCAAAATTAGGAGCAGACCTCGGAGACCCCACTAGTATAATGTGGCAGGATACGATGTGGCCAGGTCGTGTGATACGCTTTTCGTAAATCAAACAAGACAACAATCAGGTGTTGGTGCCTGGAAAAGGCTGTGCGGATGACAGACTCGAGGGACACAAGATTATCAGTGGTAGAGCGACCCTGATGGAAGCCGCCCTGACCTAGAGACAGTAGGCCACGTGACTCCAGAACTCAGCCCAACAGCCGACACAACATACGTTTCAGCAGCTTACAAAGAACTTCGGTGAAGCTGATGGGCCGATAGCTATCAATATGAAGCGGATTTTTATCGGGCTTGAGCATCGGAATGATCGTGCTCTCCCACCATTGCGATGGAAAGACACCATCGCACCAGATCCGGTTGAAGATGACGAGGAGATGTCGCTTGTAGTAAGACAAGAGATGTTTAATCATCTGACTGTAAATCCAATCTGTCCTAGGAGCTTGTCGAGTCAATAAGCCAGGGCACTGAGGAGCTCCCACTCTGTAAATGGGGCGTTATAGGGTTCACTGTGGCGTGTAGTGAACGAGAGGACTTTCCTTTCCATCCGCCGTTTGAGAGTGCGAAAGGCTGGGAGGTAATTCTCCGACCCACAGGCTCGAGCACAGAGCTCAGCTAAGTGCTCGGCAATCGCGTTTGCGTCGGTAGATAACACGCCATTTATGTTGACCCCGGGAACACCTGTTGGGGTCTGGTACCCGAAAACACGTTTGATCTTTGCCCGGACTTGGGAAGGTGATGCATTACACCCAACAGTCGAGAGGTATCCCTCCCAACACTCCTGCTTCCGTTGTTTGATAAGTTGGCGAACGTGGGCACGGACCAATTAAAGGCTATGAGGTACTCCAGGGAATGGTGCCGCTTATGCCGCTGCAGAGCTCGCCGACGCTCCTTAATTGCTTCAGCGACTTCCGGCGACCACCAGGGGACTGGCTTTCGCCGCAGGCACCCTAAAGAGCGATGGATCACGTCTTCTGCCGCGGAAACGATAGTTGTAGTCACCTGCTCAAGCATCACACTAATGTCACTGTGTGGGAGAGATTCAAAGGTGACAGCAGAGGTGAAAATTTCCCAGTCCGCCTTGTTTAAAGCCTACCTGGGCAGGCGTCCGTAGGCTTGAGGCCGGGGCAGTGACAGGAAGATGGGGAACTGGTCACTACCACACAGGTCGTCAGGTGTTCTCCAGTGGATAGATGGGAGAAGGCCAGGACCGCAAACCGAGAGATCAATGGTTGAATATGTGCCATGTGCCACACTGGAATGTGTGGGGTTATTTGTATTTAAGACGCAGAGACTGAGTCGTGACAGTAAATTTTCGACATCTCTGCCTCAGCCAGTAAGCACGGTGCCACCCCACAAGGGGTTATCAGCGTTAAAATCTCCCAAAAGTAGAAACGGTTTATGGAGTTGATCAATCCTTGCAGCTCCTGTTCTCAGGGGTACTGCACCATCTGGAGGAAGATATACGTTGCAGACAGTCCTTGAGAGCCACAGCTTCAAGATGGGTTTGGAGGAGCACAGGTTTACTGCACACTGAGTTCAGGACATAGACGCATACTCCACCTGATACTCGATTATAGTCGCTACGGTTCCTGTAATATCCCTTATAGCCTCATAGGGCAGGGTTCCTCATTGCCAGGAACAAGGTTTCCTGGAGGGCAATGCAGAAAGCTGGTGTAAAGCTGAACAGTTGTCGTAGCTCAGCCAGGCGTGAAAAAAAAAAAAAAAAAAAAAAAAAACGCCGCAATTCCACTGGAGGATGACGTGTTCCTGAGGCTGGGAAGGAATGAAACATTCAATGAGGCAGTTTACGCCTCAGGGTCACCTGCTGCCACCGATTTATTTTCTGAGCAGTCTCTATCCATGGTGTCTGAAGGTCCGGCCAGATCTAGGTCTTCAGTGGACGCCAGAATCTCCACCTCATCCTCAGAAGCAAAGCTTGTAGGTAGGGGTGGTGTGGGTGTCACCCCAAGTCCCTTGGTCTTGGTGTCTTCTTTTTGGATTTCTCTCCCTGATCCTTGGGTTTCTCTGGCTGGGAGGGCTTGACTGATTCAGTCTCAGGGACGAAGGAGGACCGTGAAGCCCATGACCAGCTACTTTTGGGCACTTCAGCCACTGCTGGGAGTCATCTTTACCACTTGGACGGGAGTGACCCAAGGGACCCCTTCCTAGCGAGAGGTGCCGAAGAAGACTTACGCTGAGCAGTAGGGACTTGTGTCCTCGATGGTTGGGGGGCAGTGCTCCCGAGCTAGGTGGTGTGGGAGCAACAGGGTGGGAAGTGCCCCCCCCCCCCCCCCACCATCAATGGGGCAGGTGTAGTCTTCCAGCCCGCAGAGCCGACCGGAATCCGCGGAAAGGATGGAGCTACAACTGTTCTCGTAGCGGCGGCATAACAGGTGGTCACAGCCACAGGATCCAGACGCTCAAATTTCGTCTAAGCCTCAGTGTAGGTCAGTCGGTCCAGGGTCTTGTATTCCACGATTTTCCTTTCGCGCTGTAAAATCCTGCAGTCTGGCGAGCACGGGGAATGATGCTGACACATATGGTACGCTGGGCACATGGAGTACTGGGACGTGATGGACAGCCACAAACTCGACTTGTGATGCTGGAAGTACTGTGTGAAGACAATGGCCAAACTTCCAGCACTTAAAGCACTGCATAGGGGGAGGGATATATGGCTTTACATCACAGCAGTACACCATCACCTTGATCTTCTCACGCAATGTGTCACCTTCGAATGCCAAGATGAAGGCACCAGTGGCAACCTGATTATCCCTCGGACCCAGGTGGACACGCCAGACGAAATGTACACCTCGCGCTCTAAATTGGCGCGCAGCTCATGGTCAGACTGCAAAAGAAGGTCCCTGTGAAATATGATACCCTGGACCATATTTAAGGTTTTCTGGGGCGTGATGGTAACGGAAACACCCCCATCTTGTCACAAGTGAGTAATGCCCGTGAATGGACAAAGGATGCTGTTTTTATCAAGACCGACCCTGACTGCATTTTGGACAAGCCATCCAACTCCCCAAACTTGTCCTCTAAATGGTTAAAAAGAAAAAAAAAGAAAATAAAATAAACCACCTGTAGCTTCATCGAAACAAATGAGTCCCCATCAGTTCTCGTACATACGAGGTACTGGGATGAATAAGGTTATTCTGCCATCCTTAGCCAGGCGTCCTCCCATGGTGTGGCCAGGGAGGGGAATGATTTAGGGTCGTACTTCCTTGCATTGTACTGAGACTTAGAGGCTGCTGGTGTTTGATCACCAGCAAGTGATGACACGGTACGCATCGCCGCGCGTCGTCCGCCCTGATGCCACCCACTCCGACCAAGGGTCCTCCCCACAGGCGCCACGCAGCCGCAGCAAAGGCCACCTGGCCGGATGGCCACTGCCGGGAGTCCCGATGGCCCAGGGGGACGGGCATCTACTCCTTGGCATACGTGGGGAGTTAACGGCGCAGGCATCAGTAGAGCGATCCCTGTGTTGTCAGGGGGCTACAACCAACAGGGTACATGGTGGCCGCACCACAACGGACTGGCTACCGTGCTGGATATCAGGTGCAAACAAGACCATGGTCATCGTCGGCGCAGAAAGCGATACTGCATAGTGCATGGTGGAAAACGCACCCAGGAAGGTGTCCTCGCCCAAGAGATGGAGAATGAGGGGGACTGCACTGCGACGACGAGAAGGCGGGCTACAGATCTCAAGGCACGATGGACACGATGCACAATGTAAGGTGCTCTTCCCCAATTGGCTCACTCTTTGGAAAAATTTTGAAGAATGGAGATCAAATCCTACAGGGAACCATGAATAGAAGGGCGCAACGTGCGAGACTCCTTTTAGTCGCCTCTTACGACAAGCAGGAATACCTCAGGTCTATTCTTACCCCCGGACCCGCAGGGGGGGGGGGGGGGAGGTGAGCAGGTAATTTCGTCACTTTTTCAAGTGTGTTACGGAGGTACGTATCAGACTGGCAGTAGGAGGCTGCAAACAGGCAATATGGTCCACTGTGAGGTTTACTGTTAACATTCCGAGAGCAAATAATACCCCCCTCCCCCCAAGTACATCTCGTGATATCGCCATGTCATGAAAATGGAATAAATGTGAACTCATTAGCAGAATTACTGACCGTTCTTCTCAAGTGCCTTTCGCAAACGTGACAGAAAGAAGGAAATGCAACAAGATGTACGCTGCGCCGCACAACTTAAGATGGATTCTCAGGTCTGGATGTGTATCAACATGTCCGACCATTATTAGCGCACACGTCGGCCCTTAGAAGCACCGTAGGCAAGAGAAAACCAACAGTGTTTTATTTCTGTTATTACCAGCTCAGGACAATCGTTCCTAAAGTTCGTAGTAGAAATACAATTATACTATATTTTCTGTCCTCCTCCTGTAGGGTTAACTATTTTTGGGCAGTGTATGTTTGGTCAACGTGTAACGCATCATTTGCTGTGGCTGCTGGTCACGACAGGGTCGGTGTTTGGAGGAAGTAGGCTTTTTTCTCCTGCCTAGAGCTGACGGGCTGGTCTTTCCGTAATACCCCTAAATGTGCAGACGTCTGGGCGTAAGAAGCCGGCTAAGGGTCGACTGATTTCCCCCAGTCACCTGGGGTTTTCGAATGCAGAGAAAGTTACAAAGATTTTGACAGGAAACAGCAACTTACAAGTACGAGCAGGAAATATCCAATGAAATTTTCTACGTTTTGCTGCTCCTGTTTATAACTCGCTTACCGGCATTAATCTATATCTAAAAGTAGTATAAAATGTATGTATGTGTATTATGTTCCACATGTCCTCAGGAAATGGGCAGATAGAGAGAAGTGAGTATGAGACGTGCAGAGTTGGTGGAAAGATAAGATGGATAGGTACAAGGGGAGGGGGGGGGGAAGAGAAGGACAGAGAGACGGGGGAGGATGAGATGGAAAGATAGGAAGAGGAGGAGGAGGAGGAGGAGGAGATAGAGAGAAGTGGGAGCTGTAGGAGGCAGGTGGAAGATGGAGAGGGGTATCGGGCAGATGGAAAAGGAAGTGATCTGAGGAGGCAAGTGCGAGAGGGAGAAGTGGAGAGTTTCAAATGGAACGTTACTTAATTTCGTGGAGCTGTTTGGGGCTCGCGAAGTCAAGGAGTCGGCAAATGGGTGGGGTGTCGAAGTCGTGTAGCATCCCCAGGGCGGACCTGGACTTTTCGTTGAGTTTAAAGAGAGATCTCAGAGTAAAGCGTAGAGACATTAGCTAGCTAGCAGGTGTGGGACTTGGCTGGGGTCAACGACACCAACACATTTCATTTGTTTCCGTGTGAATCCGAGAGTGATGTTTCTGTGTGACTCTTGCTCCATTGACTTTGTACTGTACCCCTTTTCCATTGCTGTCGTGGTGAATATCGGTAAGAGTTGCTATTGGTCATCTGGAGATGGTGTACGATCTGTCAGCGCTCTACACATTCCAGTCCACTGGTCGGATCTTTCGATCTTTCCTGAAAGCGATTCGGTACCTTCAGAGCTTTCAGTTATTGTCGTTGGTGTGCTGAGAACTTTAACCTTGTCTCGATGGTCGAAGTGAGACTGACGTTCCTTGATTAGATAGCTTTTGCAAGTGTAGCATGCAGAGAGTTTATCTGGCTGCGCCAATAAACCCGCAGACCAGTCCGTCGTGTAATCGCATCCCGCACACCGCTAAGAGTCATCCACGAAAGAAGTGGCTTATAAAGCGCTTGTTCGCCCGATTCTTGAGAATTGTTCATCTACCTTGGGATCGCTATCAGGTAAGACTGATAGAGGAGGTGGAGAAGATCCAACGAAGAGCGGCGCGTTTCGTCACGGGATCATTTAGCTGGCAAAAATGTTCAAATGTGTGTGAATTCCTAAGGGACCAACCTGCTGAGGTCATCGGTCCCTAGACTTACACACTACTTAAAATAACTTATGCTAAGAACAACACACACACCCATGCTCGAGGGAGGACTCGAACCTCCGGAGGGAGGGGCCGCGCAATCAGTGACATGGCGCCTCTCAACCGTGCGGCCACTCCGACGGAGATGCTAAACGAACTCCATTTGCAGACGTTACAAGAGAGGAGCTGTGCATCACGGAGAGATTTGAGAGCTTTACTATTGAAATTTCGGGAAAGTACTTTTCAGGAGGAATCGGACAACGTGTTACTTTCCCCTACATACATCTCGCGCATTGACCATGAGGAGAAAATTCGAGAAATTAGAGCCAATTCAGAGGCTTACCGACAATCATTCTGCCCACGCACTAATCGCAAGTGGAACAGGTTGGAGGGATCACACACCAATAGGTGGCTTATGGAGTATGATGTAGACGTAGAGGAGTGTGCGGATTCTGGCAGCGATGCTGGAGACGACACGAAAGCTCCGAAGCGCGGGCAAAGGCAACATTACCCAGTTAAGCCTTTCCCTTTCCATTTTGCTCAGTTTGTAACAAAACATTATCTTTGTAATGCGTTGTTCTATTACACAACTACTCTGGTATTCCTTGTCTTACGATAGGTATCGACCGAATGTTCTCGACTTTCCTCTGTCCTGTGCCCCTACCACAACCTGCTAGTAACTTCGTCTATTTTGTACGTCACCCAGCCTTCCTATCTGTCTTCTTCCTCTCACTCTCTTCCCCACGAATTTTTCTTCGATGACTTTTCGTTACAGGCAATTTCTTCGCGACGTTATGTCCCAGCCAAGATGTTTTTCTGGTTCTTTCTACAGGGTGGCGGACAAGAAACCGACCCCCAAAACTAGAGCCCTCATTGTCGCCCGTTAATTGTCATCTACTGTTTCGAAGCTGTTGCGATGTATATTCGCTGTCTTCTGACAGGATGGGGACCATCTTTCACGCTTCACGCGAGTGAGTCATTCACTTCCACGAAATTCACAAAAGAAAGTCGGCCGGTGTGGCCGAGCGGTTCTAGGCGCTTCAGTCTGGAACCGCGCGACCGTACCTCGGGCATGGATGTGTGTGATGTCCTTAGGTTAGTTAGGTTTAAGTAGTGTCTAAGTTCTAGGGCACTGATGTCCTCAGAAGTTAAGTCCCAAAGTGCTCAGAGCCATTTGAACCATTTTTTTGAACCACAAAAGAAAGGCCTGCCAGCAAAGGATTGTGGCCGCCGTGTTCGCCGGACGTAACTACCGCCGGCACGGTAGCCAGCGTGTTCGGCCAGAGAGCTGGTTGACCTCTGCAATAAAAAAACTGAGTGGAAAGATCAACAAACGAACTTTAACGGATGTCATGTGACGTCCGCAACGACCGAACACAACGAAAAAAGAAAAAAAAAAAAACACTTGTGGCTATTGTGTGGCAGGCTACAGAGAAAAGTGTACGCAAATATCCCAGCAACTTTAGAAGACTTTGAAAGACAATATTCGTAATGGAATTTTGAGAACTGGAGCGGCACAGTTGCGCAATGTGTACATCAACATGTTAGATCGCGGACTACAGTTCGCTGAAGCACAATAACATTTTCAGCACATAATGTAATATAATGTAAAAGATAAGACTGAGTAAACACAGACCTTTGCATTAGGCTATTTGTTATTTCTTTATTATCTAATCGTTACATGTTTATCTATTTGTTGTAGTATCAGCTCGTAGCGGGCAATTCGCGCGTAACTGGTGAGCAGTCTGTAGTCGGAGCCGGTTTTTAGTGCGTCACCGAGTAGTTACGCATGACAGGACACGGGTTTCCACAGCGCAGCTGCGTAGTGCGAGGTCGTCCTAGGTAAGCCAGTCCCGGCTAAAAACGCGTGCACGTTTACAACGGACGCTCTTTAGGCGCTGCGCACTCCAGAGCTCCTGGCGGGCGCTCCACGAAACAATGCGCCGTGCCAGCGGCTGCCTCGGCGGGTTGTGGCGGCTGACTACTTTCACAGAGTGCCCCAGCCGCCTCCTCCCCCCCTCACTCCCCTTCTATCACCGTAGCTTTCCAAGTGGCGAGCGTCTGTTACCCCGCCCTGCGCCATTCGCTTCTCAGAGCCTCCGAGTCCGGCTGCTGCACTGGAATGAGGAACACAGCGACGGCCAACGTGTAAAATTATGGACACCTAGCTCGTGTGGCTCAACCCTGACAGGGCTTCTGTGGCCTCAGGGTCGTTTCTTAATACGAAAACCATTCAGTGAGCACCCGCCTTTCGAGCTGGTGTTACCACCGTCTGTCGCAATGTTACACAGCAGCTTCTCAACTTTCCTTTTCCTTTGAAGCACGCCAGAGTACGTTTCAAACTTTCGTGACACCCCTACAAGTAAGTTTTTCCTAGATGCAAAAAAGCAAACACAAAATACATGCAACAGTTTTTTTTTAATGGAACGACTATGAGACACAAATTGTACAAACATCTAGGCCAACACCAACTCCGAACTCCCCTCTCACTGCGAGGCTTGGCACAGTTTATAAAATATGCCAAGAAACGATTCGGCACTAATTTTACCTGCGGAAGATTATAACCAATGTTAAAAAACCTCGTGACACACCAATGCGTCTTTACGCTCCACGGCACTGGAGCACGTCTTAGTTGCGATTTGCCGGTGAAGTCAGTAATGAGCCAGATCGCTGGTCGATCATCAGCGATCGGCTTGTTATCTTTGGGCGTCCCCGGGCATGAGCATCTTTGCGTTTCCGGCTGGGGCGCGCGGGATGGCGGGAGACAGTCGATTTGGGGCGGCCGGTGAGACTGGCGGAGTTGTGGCTCGGGCGTAAGCACGTGTGTGATGTCTGTTACGCTGGGGCTGTTTGCGAATCGTGAAATCTCCTGCGGCGGTTACTGGTTGCCGTGAAGGCATATTTTATAAACTGTGCCAAGCCTCGCAGTGAGAGGGGAGTTCGGAGTTGGTGTTGGCCTAGATGTTTGTACAAATTGAGGTGCCTGTGTGAGAAACACGGCGTGGGCCTGTCGGTTGATTCGTTCTTCTGGCAGCCACCGCAAGCGGATGTTCGACCGGGATGTCCACAGTTTGTGGTGAGCATAGTGTGAACAAGTTCTCGTAGGATGTGCTCCCAGCCTGACTCTTAGCCAGTGTTATTTGTGGGTGCCGACCCCTTGTCTGTTACTGCTTCCGGGTGTCCTGTAAGATTTCACAGCAAAACTGTGTTATTGTGGAATTGAATAGCTAAATGCGTAATCCGTCACGTCACATGTTAAAGACTAGTTTGCAGACCATGGTTTGACCGTAAGAAGTCTTCGTTTCCTGTGATAGTGACCTTAATGAATTATGTGCAACCGAGGTAAGGGACCCAGTCGTTCATTAGTGCTGAACAGTGGCGTGTGGTTCGCGTTGTGAGCCCCGTGCTCGGACCAAGTAAGTTATACTAGGCGTTTGCAACGACATAGAAAAAGTGCAGTATCGGCCGGCGATTCGGGCACTCAACGGCGATATTATCAGCGCCCTTACACATATTACAAGGAAACAATATGGGCGGCTCGCCTGTTCCGCTCAAAAAGGAGGAGTGGCGAGTGGCGTGGCGTGGCGTGCGGACGTGTTCGGCAAGCGCTCCGCTTGTTTTCGCGTTTGTGGCGGGAAAAAGTGGTCGGAGTGCAGTACAAGTTTCAGCGTGGATAGCTAAATGCGTAATCTGTCACGTTACGTATTAAAGACTAGTTCGGAGACCATAGTTTGACCGTGAGAAGTCTTTCTTTTCTGTAATAGCGAATGTGCCGTGTGGCAAGTTTCGTCGGGGGAACGGGACGCTACTGTCTTCCCTGTGGGCTGCGACGCGTTGCGCTTTCTGCTGGCGGCGAGAGTGCAGCGGCTCGCAGTGACGTCAGACGCGGACTGCGGCGGGCTGACTGCGCGGGCCACAGCTGTTCGTTGCGTCAGGCGTCCAGACAGCAGCGGCCGACTCAGCGGACGCCGTCTACGGAAAGCTGGCCGCAGTTACTGTCAACTGGCGTGTGGCTCTTATATCCTGGCGTTACCGAGTAACAGCGCGGCTAACTGTCGAACAAATCACAGATCGTACTGCGCTTAACGGAACTGGTTGCACTCGGTTTGGAGACAAACTACATGCGCAACGGATCCAGAATTTGGGAATCGGCTGCCGTACAGCAAAATTCGTCCGGTGTGCGTTCTCTCTGCCTCACTCTGTCAAGCATTTGGGACGTGTGCATCGGCTTTTAACTAAGTTAAGTTCCACGTCCGCGAGTATACGCCGACACTGGGCCATACAACCCGGTCCAAGCTGGCGGCAGCCGCTTCTACTTTGGAAAATGCCGAACGCGCTCCCCGAATCAATGTGAGCTACGCATCAGTCGGAGGACGTCGAAACAGTGAAGCGACTCCGACGGGCAGGAGCACGGGGGCAGCCGGCCGAGGTGGCCGTGCGGTTCTAGCCGCTACAGTCTGGAACCGCGCGACCGCTACGGTCGCAGGTTAGAATCCTGCCTCGGGCATGGGTGTGTGTGATGTCCTTAGGTTAGTTAGGTTTAAGTAGTTCTAAGTTCTAGGTGAATGACGACCTGAGAAGTTGTGTCCCACAGTGCTCAGAGCCATTTGAATCAGCACGTGGGCAGTAAGACGAGTCGTATCCAGCGTAGAGTTAACTCCCAAAAGAAAGAAAATGGAAACTAAAATGATGAGCGCTATAGATGAGATCTTAGCGGAGTACCAGAATGAACTTAAAAAAAAAAAAATAGGCGTCAACCACAATTACTTCGTAGGTTACAGACAAAATTTGGGCACTCGCACTAGGTCAAGCAAGGCTTTATGGACAAAATGAAGAGCTCAGAACTGAAAACGCCAGACTCAGAAAAGAACTAGCGGTTGCAAACGCTCCAGATGCCCAGGAAAGCATTCAGCGCCTGGAACGAGAAATAGCGGAACTCAAATCCGAAAAATCAGAGATTAAAGTCAGAAAATAAACCCCTCTCACTCTCATTTACAGCGGTTGCGGCTGCCGGTCCGATTGCAAAACCTAAAAGCAAAGTACAGGAACGCATTCAACAAACAAAAGCTAAACAGTCCAGCACACTTTTCTTTAAATCAGAAACCAATCGAGATGCGAGAACCATTAGAGAAACCATCACTAAAACAATTAACCCCAAACAAGACAAATTAAAAATAAAATCAATCAGGTCAACAGCAAACACCGTAATAATTGAAACAGTATCACAAGTAGACAAGAAAAAGGCAATAGAAAAAGCGGCACAGCTTAAGGACATTAGGTGTGAAGAACCTAAGAAGTTCAGACCCCTGCTGGCACTGCACCATGCTCAACATAAATAGCTGACCAAGAATTCTTGGAAGAGCTCTACGAAATAAAGCTGAGTGAACACATTACTAAAGACGAGTTCGATAACGAGGTTAAAATAAAATTTAAAACAGGACCAAAGGGCAAAAGGACAGTAAACAATATTCTAGAAGTGTCGCCAAGAGTGCGATTACTACTGCTTTAAAAAGAAAGGGTTTTTATTCAATTTGAATCTTTGTACATCAACGACCTTTTTGCTGTACAAAAATGTTTTAATTGTTCGGCTTTCGGTCACCCATCGAAGCGTTGCCACAAAGATCTAGTATGTGGAAGATGGGCAAAACCGGGACACAAAAAGTCACAATGCAGGCAGGAGAATCCTGTAGGCTGTATACCATGCAAACACAGAACATGCGATAAGGTGGGCGGGCGGGCGGGGGAGGGCAGACTGTCCTACATATAAACAGCTCTACGAAAGACAAATAGAGCGCACCGAATACGATCTCCTGGACAACGTCCATTAATAAGGAGTGCAACCATAACTGTCAGAAACCCACCCCCCTAACACACGCTGGAACAGACGTAACTAATAACACAAACAGGCAAAGGTACAAATCGCCGTCGATCCGTTGCCTGGCGGCAACACATGGGGATATTACAACCCCCAAGTGCAGATACCGATGCTAATGTAATGCCTCAGTTCTGGGAGACAATACAGTGTAGGTACTTCAGCATTACCGACTATATAGAAGATATGTCCATGCAGGGGGCAATTGAATATGAGGTTTCCAGGCACCTGAAACATTACATGTTTGATTGGGCCATCTTCCAGGCTGGTCTCCTTTTGCGAGTTGACGAACCGGAAGACGAAATACTGCGAGATAGTACAGAGAAATATAACGACGTCCTGGAACATCTTGAGAATGAGGATGTCGCTGAGTTCACAAAAAATCCAACACCACAGGCAAACACAACTGCACACTACCCGTGCAACAAATACAATATGATACAACCAACTGTAGACCCTACATTACACCAGTTCGTTTTGTCTACGGGGGTAGTACACACACAGTCACTACGACAAACAAAACAGTAATGTAGTTGAACAGAAAGACACATCCTGCACCGGCACAACACCAGACACAAACACCACAGAAACGGACATACATTTTACGAACAAGTTCCCGGTAGAGATCAAAAACAAGAAGTCGTCATCAGGGGAAATGCTCAGCGAAAGCACATCAAACTCCATACTACCAGAAACTATGAAGCAGGAAAGACGTGCTACACTACAAAATTACTCGAAATCGTAGCAACAAAAAAACAGTCAAGAACACCAACCAGACACAACCGAGGACCCTAAGCTGAATACCGTTAATTAAGTAAACTACGAAAACTTAAAAGTTGACCTACGGCTTAGCTAATTAGAAAACAAGGATATATTTCAAACAGCTCTTCGCTATGAAATGCGAACTAAGCATGAAAACGGGGATAAAATTTGCTTTCCAACTACAAAACAAACTGACAAGATGATCCTAAGAGTTGAAAATCTGCCAACGAACCCCAAAGAGCTATGTAAGCTTTTAGGGGAGGCATGTGCGCGAAGGGGAGAGGGCATAAACCTAGAGAAAGTATACAAGGACTTCGTGAGAGCACATGGACATGTGTTTCTGGATTTTAAAGAAACCACACCCAAGTGCTTTTTCTTCACCAGATATCCCTTCTGTAGGTAATACAACTAAATTGCCAGGGCAGTACCCTAGTGAACATGGAACTAGGTAGGCTCGTAGAAGAAACAAAAGCAGCCATCGCCTGCGTTCAGGAACCTTTTCTGCGAGGCGGGAAAATGTCAGGGCTCACCTCACATCACATCACAATAGCAGGAACACCAAACGCGAAAGCCGCAATAATATCAGTTAATAAAAACCTGGTAGTAACACAGATCGCCCGGTTTTGCTCTGAACACATTGCCACAGCGGAATTAACAGACGGACAGGATTTATGGCTTATGTCGTCTATTAACGCTCAGTACTCGTATGATATAGAACCTTTCTTAGACAAAGACATTGCACGACACTCAGAAAGAAAAAGGCTGCTCATTCTAACTGATATCAACGCAAAATCCCCCTTGTGGAACTCAGAACTGACGACAGAGGGCAACTAGTGCTTGACGTGGTAAATGAATGCAACCTCTTCATACTGAATAGGGAGGGTCAGCCACCTACCTACCGCGGAGACGCCGGTGGTGTAAGTAACATAGACCTTTCCCTAGGGAACGCAAAATCTCTTCCACTAGTCAATACATGAAGGGTATTAGATAGAGCCACACACAGTGTCCACAACGCAATCGTCATAACCACGGACAAATACATCAATACACATAACATGGACCACGAACAGCAGCATTTACTCATAGGAAGAGCCAAGTGGCAAAAAGTTCGACATATTGTTGAGGCGCCGTCGCTACACACTGTTCAAGGCAGTATAGATTACAAAACGCATGTACTGACAGAGGTCCTACAAAGAGCACAGGAAGCAGCTATGCCACGCGCAAAAGCTGGTTGGGGGCAGAAACAACCGTGGTCGACAGAACTGACAAGATAAAGGAAGCATTCAAGGGACAAAAAAAGTACCACCAACAAGCAAAGACAGTTCCTGAAAGATAGATAAGACTTGATCTGTATCGTGACGCTAAACAGAAATGCCAAAAACAACTAAAGACAGCAAGGCAAGACTACTGGACCAATTTTGTAAAAACCCAGCTACAGAACCATTCAAGATAGAAACAGAACGAGTTAAGACACCGACAGTTCTGTCAACACTAAAACAAGGTGACGGCACAATGATGGAGAAGCACGGCAGAATACCTTCTGAACAAGCTCCTCCCAGATGACGACCTCACACAAGACGAGCGGCAGCACGCTGACCTAAGAGAGAGCGTGAGACAGCCATACATCAGTGACAGTGTAACCATGCCATTCGCGAAGGAAGAAGTCGCGACGGCAATCAGCAGGCTTAAAAATCGAAAAGCACCACCCGGCCCAGACAAGATACTTTCAGAAACATTAAAACAAACAGTAACATGTTCAACGAGGCACTACTAACAGGCAGAATTACAAACCTCTGGAAAACTGCTAATGTAGTAATAATCAGGAAATCACAAGACAACGAGCCAGCAGACCCCAAAACGTGCCGACAGATGTGTCTCTTAAACACTCTCGGCAAGGTACAGGAAAGGCTCCCGTGTGACCGCTTACAATCACACAGACGCCTCCTAGGCCTAACGCCCCATCAATTCGGCTTCAGGGAAGGTAGATCAATAGAAGACGCCGTCAACCAAGCACTGACAGTTACAAATAGCATCAGCGACAAAAACGCGTCCGCCATTCTAATCGACATAGCCGTGGCTTTTGACAACTTTTGGTGGCCGTCCCTCTTCGCCAGATTAAGGGAAATGAGGCTATCAGATTCCCTCTAAAATAGCCTCCTCGACTACTGCAGAGGCAGAGTGGCGGAGTGGAGGGCTGGTACACGGCAGGTTGTCAAGAGAATAACAAAGGGATATTCACAGGGCTCGATCTGCCGACCAATATTCTGGCATATCGCAATCGAGCCCTTGCTGGACACCCTGGACAGTGACGACGGGGTAAGAGGTGTGTGGCTTACGCAGATGACCTGCTCGGAGTGGTGTTAGCCAACTCGAGAGCGGCACTAGAGACAAAAGGCACGCAACTGCTTCAGAAAATTAACAGTTGGTGCAAAGAAAATAAATTAAAACTATCTCCCAACAAAACTGTATATATTCTGCTTAGAGGGGCACTACAGAGGAATCCAATCCTAAATTAAACAATACAACCATACAGAGGCAGCAAGCCACGGATTGCAGCTACACAAAAAACAGACTTTCAACCATCATATAAAATTGACAATTGACAAAGTCTCCAAAATTATGCACAAACTTGCAATACTAAACACATCTTAGTAGAAATTACCTATTAAGACAATAAGGACCTACCACACTGCCATATTTGAATCCATCGCATGCTTCGCCGCAAGTGCTTGGGCTCACAGACTGAACATACAGACTAACAAGACAATTGCAAAACGAGGTCAAGGCAGTGTACCCCTGAGAATGAGCGGAGCCTTCAACACCACGTCACTAGAGGCACTTTGCGTTGTGATGGGGACCTGCCTATAGACATAACAATACGTTACAGAGTTGCACTTTACTGGCTTACGAGGGACAGGCTCGATAAAGTCACCGAAATTGCAGAAACCAACATTATGACAAAAACACAAATGAAACAATGGCGGATTCAAACATGGCACAGAGAGTGGGATGCATCCGACAAGGGTCGCCGAGTAAACTCTTTCTTTCCTGATGTACACGAAAGACTACGTCTGAAACATGTCGACCCAAGCCGGGGGATGGTCCATTTCCTGACAGGCCACGGGCCGTATCCGTTACATTTAAACCGTATGGGACTAACGATGAAGCATGCGTATGCGGAGAAACTGGGACACCACAACATGTCACACTGCTGGCCAGTCAGAAAAGCTCATGAAGACTGGATCAGTGTGGTCTGATGAGCACAAATGAGACCTATACAGAATGACAATGACATCGCCAGAATAATACGTAATCCCGATGACTGGAACAAAATAAATATCGTAGCCGATATTGTATCGAACACTCTGCACGAAGAATACAAGCGCCAAAACCCACATGGAAGGAGGCGTAGACAAGCACAAACAACACAACAAACCACATGGGAGGACACAAACACGACCACAGATTCCGAAACCGGAGAAGGAACACTAAGTGAACATGACTCAGAAGGGATCATCATGTAAGGGACCAAAACCAACAATGTATGACACTGCATGCCACAACACAGTCACAAACAACACAACACTCATAAAACAAATAAACACCGGCACCACATACTAAGACTGTAGTAGTAAGGTAATGTCGCTTGGGAGGAGAAGGCTCGAAGAACTTTTATTCCGAGGCTCCTCCTTCCCAATGACATCCTGCTTAGTGTTTGAAGTATACTGCACACAAGCAGTAATGTATTGCTCGTCTTATTGTGTGCGGACAGAAGTATATTCTCTTCTCTGTTCAAAGCTACAATCAATGAATTTTAGATATCAGAAATGTATTAAGTTATTTGAGTAATAATGCATTCAAGTAGCAATGAACGAGATTCACCCATCTCTAGTCCAGATCATGGCTAAGACTTAAACCTATGTAGAAAGGATGGCGCAAGCCGTTTTCGAGAAAATTGAGTTTGAAAATGTTGGGCATGCATATACACTGATCAGCCAGAACATTACAACGACCGACCTACTATCGATATAAACCCGTCCAGGCGATAGCAGCGTCACCTGGCGAGGCATGACTGCTCGTCAAACAAACGCACGGTGCATGTAGTATCAGTGAGCGTAATGTTCCTGTGTACAATGGGGAAGTCGCACGATCTACCTGAGTTTGACCGAGGGCAGATTGTATGGCCCAGAGGCTTGGCACGAGCATTTCGGAAACTGCACTACTTGTTGGGTGTTCGAGGAGTACTGTGGTGTCTTCAACATTTGGCGAAACCAAGATGAAACCACGTCCAGATGTCGTGGGGTTGGGCGGCCACCCCTCATTACGGATGTCGAACGTCGTTGGCCGGGCAACCTGGTAAAACAGGACAGGAGACGAAATGTGGCGGAACTAACAAAAGACTTTAATGTTTTGCAAAGTACAAGTGTGTCTGAGCGCACAGTGCACCGCACACCTATCGATCGGCCTCCGCAGCCGACGACCCAACCAAGTGCCAATGTTAACAGCACGACATTGGCAACTACGACTGAAATGAACACGTGACCGTAGGCAGAGTGTTGCGCGGTGTGATGAATCCTAATACCATGTTTATCATGCCGATGGGAGGGCGCGAATCCGTCGTCTTCCAGGGGAACAGCTCCGCACCATGACGATCAAGGAGTATCGTACACCAGTTGTAGACCACGTACACCCCTTCATGGCTATCATGTTTCCCGATGGCAGTGGGGTTTTTCAACAAGATAATGCGCCATGTCACAAGGCCAGGACTGTGACGGAGTGGTTGGAGGAACGCAGTGGCGAGTTTCAATTAATGTGCTACCCCCCCTCCCCCTCCCAACTTAACAAATCTTAACCCTATTAAACACATCTAGAATCTGCTTGTATATGGCGTCAGAGCTAGTCACCTCCCCTCCCGTTAATTTACGCGAAATCGGTGACTTGTATGTGTAGATACGGTACCAACTCCCACCAGGACCTACCAAGGCCTCACTGTTCCATATTACGACGCGTTGCTGCTGTTATCTGTGCCAAAGATGGACATACCAGCTATTAGGTAGGTGGTCATAACGTTCTGGCTAATCCGTATGTGGTCGCTAGCAGCCCAGGAGTTGGTAGACGATCGAGTAAGCTCTTGGTTTCATAAGATGGCTGACTCTAGATCGAATGTCGTTCCCATTACTGTTAATTCTTTTCCTTTCGTACCCGCGTAATTCTAATAGCAGGTTTATTATGACTAAGCAAATTATCATTATCTAAGGAATCATTTATTGTTGACGTAACTTCACCTTGAGCATTCAGGTTTGTCTCTAACATTTTAAAAGCAGTTTATCATTGTAACCTGCAGGAACGTTTCAACTGGCCACGAGCCCTTGCCCAGCTGCTTGTGCACAACAAACTTTCGGTTGAGGGAGAAAGGGAACAACGTTTATAAACACGAAGAATGCTACATTCGTATGTTAGGGTCTGAGGTAGTTACATGTCAGCGCTCCAAGTTCTCATTTTATGATGACTGACGTGCTTGGTATTCGGCAGTAAGAGTACTCGAACAAGAGTGTGAAGCCGAATAGCTTTACAGTGAAGTTTCAAAAGTACGATTGAAAAGGGCACTTGGGTACAGTGAACAGTTTCTTCTCCAAAACAGTCTCATCGGTTCGAAACCTACTGCTGTAATAACACGGGAGCACTTGGAAATTGAAGAAGAAATATTTCGCAGAATTTTCGAAATTCTAGCGGAGAAACAACTTGTGGTACAGGACGAAGTAATTGCCCACCAAGACATCAGTGAAGAGAGTGCGTTTGAAGAAACTGAAGAGGTCGCTTCATCTTTGTCAGACGATTATGAGGCCAAAGAGAAACAGTCGAAAATGGACAGCGATTACGTTCCGCAGTATCACAAGATCATGGTCGTCAGTGTAGCGACAGAGCATCTTGGATGGATTTTTACCACTCTTAGTGGAAGAGGAGCTTCACGCCTCGAAAGCATGAAAAGTTTTAAAAGATACGAAGAACGTATAAAACAGGGTGGAACAAAGCATAATCAAGTTAAAAAACTGATTCGTAGGCTTGTGATAGTTTCATTGAAGCTGTAGGCTGCAATTAGTACGTGCAGCGGTAGAGCGAGCCTGGCGGAAGCCGCCTTGACATGGAGCCAGTAGGCCACGTGACTCCAGGACCCAAGCTTACATACCATATGTTTCAGCAGCTTACAAAGAACGTTGGTGAGGCTGATGGGCCCATAGCTATCCACATCAAGCGGGTTTTTATCAGGTTTGATCACTGGAATGCAGGCGCTCTCCCGCCATTGCGATGGATAGACTCCATCGCACCAGATCTGGTTGAAGATGACGAGGAGATGTCGCTTGTAGTTTAATCATCTGGCTGTGGATCCGATCAGGCCCAGGAGCTGTGTCGGGGCAATGTGCATTGGCACTGTGGAGCTCCCACACTGTAAATGGGGCGTTATAGGAGTCACTGTGGCGTGTACTGAATGAGAGGACGTTCCCTTACAGCCGCTATTTGAGAGTGCAAAAGGCTGGGGGGTAATTCTCCGACGCAGAGGCTCGAGCTAAGTGCTCAGCAGTCGCAATTGCGTCGGTAGATAACACGCCATTTATAGGAACACCGCGAACGCCTGTTGGGGTCTGGGACCCGAAAACACGTTTGATCTTTGCCCAGACTTGGGAAGGTGAGACATGGCACCCAGCAGTCGAGAGGTATCCCTTCCAATACTCCTTCTTCCGTTGTTTGATAAGTTGGGGAACGTGGGCACGAAGCCATTTAAAGGCTATGAGGTACTTCAGGGAATGGTGCCGCTGTAGAGCTCGCCGACGCTCCTTAATTGCTTCAGCGACTTCCCGCTACCACCAGGGGACTGCCTTACGCCTTGGGCACCCTAATGACCGAGTAATCGCGTTTTCTGCCGCGGAAACGATAGTTGTAGTCACCTGCTCAACATTCACATCGATGTCACTGTGTGGAGGAGATTCAACGGTGACAGCAGAGGTGAAAGTTTCCCAGTCTGCCTCGTTCAAAACCCATCTGGGCAGGCGTCCGTGGGTTTGATGCTGGGGCAGTGACAGGAAGATGGGGAAGTGGTCACTACCACACAGGTCGTAATGTGTTCTCCAGTGGCTAGATGGGAGAAGTCCTCGGCTGCAAACTGATAAATCAATGGCTGAGTAACTACCATGGGCCAGTATTTAAAAGAGGTAGATGTCGAACTGAGACAGTAAAGTTTAGACATCCCTGCCTCGGCCAGTAAGCACAGTGCCACCCCACAGGGGCTACGGGCGTTAAAAGTAGGAAAGGTTTAGGGAGTTGAACAATCAGTGCAGCTAATACATTCAGGGGTACTGCACGATCTGGAGGAAGATATACATTGCGGAAGTTATTTCCTACATCATCCTTATTCTGACAACCCACAGCTGCAGCAATGACCACCTGGCACGATTCTCCAGGGGGATGGGCACCTACCCCTTGGCATGCGTGAGGAGTTAACACTGGAGGCATCAGCAGAGCGATCCCTGTGTGGTCAGGGGGCTGCAACCAACAGGGTACATGATGGCCCCATCACAGCAGTCTGGCTATTGTGCTGGATATCAGGTGCAAAGAAGTCGACGGTCATCATCGACGCAGATAGTGACACTGCATAGTGCTTGGTGGAAAACGCATCCAAGAAGGTGTCCTCGCCCAAGAGATGGAGAATGAGGCGGACTGAAATGCTAAAGATCTCAATGCTCGATGGACACGATGCACCATTTAAGGCGCCCTTGCCCAATTGGTTCGCTCTTCGGGAAAATTTTGAAAAATGGAGGTCAAACCCCACAGGGGGCCATCACATAAAATGCCGAAACGTGAGAGACTCCTTTGAGTCGCCTCTTACGACAGGCAGGAATACCTCGGGCCTATTCTAACCCCCAGGCCCAGAGGGGGGAGGGGGGGGGGGGGACTGTTGCGCGTCTGTCGAACTTTGAAGTCGTTATAGTAACTTTTTGTATTCGTGTGCGTCCTCATCAGCTGCTTTTACGCCCTTGGTCCAAATGAGCCAGTGGCCTCTTGCAAGCAAACGAAGACAGTTGGTAGTAATTTCCAGATAAGGTGACAGCATACTGTGGAGTGTGCGAATCTGTACCTTGTGCATTTCCTTTTGCTCCACACATGGTAAAATAGTATTGCAATTGATGTAATGTACCAGGTACTTTTATGTGTAATACCTGTTTGATCAGTGTTAATAACAAAATACTTGTCGTTTTTTGGAATGAGGACTCGAATCTGCATTCCGAAACTTGCTGCTGCCTCAAGGGATTGCTTCCCTCTCGGATACAGATCTGGTGATTTTTTTCTGGCGAATCCCATGTCTTCCATTGAACAGCACGACACACGAGTCAGAAGCTTCAAAATTGAAATCAGTAAATTGGCTAGCGGCAGCGACGGCCCATTGACGCAGGTTTCTCGTCGTCACGTACTAATTGCAGCCTACAGCTTCAATGAAACTATCACAAGCCTACGAATCAGTTTTTTAACTTGATTATGCTTTGTTCCACCCTGTTTTATACGTTCTTCGTATCTTTTAAAACTTTTCATGCTTTCGAGGCGTGAAGCTCCTCTTCCACTAAGAGTGGTAAAAATCCATCCAAGATGCTCTGTCGCTACACTGACGACCATGATCTTGTGATACTGCGGAACGTAATCGCTGTCCATTTTCGACTGTTTCTCTTTGGCCTCATAATCGTCTGACAAAGATGAAGCGACCTCTTCAGTTTCTTCAAACGCACTCTCTTCACTGATGTCTTGGTGGGCAATTACTTCGTCCTGTACCACAAGTTGTTTCTCCGCTAGAATTTCGAAAATTCTGCGAAATATTTCTTCTTCAATTTCCAAGTGCTCCCGTGTTATTACAGCAGTAGGTTTCGAACCGATGAGACTGTTTTGGAGAAGAAACTGTTCACTGTACCCAAGTGCCCTTTTCAATCGTACTTTTGAAACTTCACTGTAAAGCTATTCGGCTTCACACTCTTGTTCGAGTACTCTTACTGCCGAATACCAAGCACGTCAGTCATCATAAAATGAGAACTTGGAGCGCTGACATGTAACTACCTCAGACCCTAACATACGAATGTAGCATTCTTCGTGTTTATAAACGTTGTTCCCTTTCTCCCTCAACCGAAAGTTTGTTGTGCACAAGCAGCTGGGCAAGGGCTCGTGGCCAGTTGAAACGTTCCTGCAGGTTACAATGATAAACTGCTTTTAAAATGTTAGAGACAAACCTGAATGCTCAAGGTGAAGTTACGTCAACAATAAATGATTCCTTAGATAATGATAATTTGCTTAGTCATAATAAACCTGCTATTAGAATTACGCGGGTACGAAAGGAAAAGAATTAACAGTAATGGGAACGACATTCGATCTAGAGTCAGCCATCTTATGAAACCAAGAGCTTACTCGATCGTCTACCAACTCCTGGGCTGCTAGCGACCACATACGGATTAGCCAGAACGTTATGACCACCTACCTAATAGCTGGTATGTCCATCTTTGGCACAGATAACAGCAGCAACGCGTCGTAATATGGAACAGTGAGGCCTTGGTAGGTCCTGGTGGGAGTTGGTACCGTATCTACACATACAAGTCACCGATTTCGCGTAAATTAACGGGAGGGGAGGTGACTAGCTCTGACGCCATATACAAGCAGATTCTAGATGTGTTTAATAGGGTTAAGATTTGTTAAGTTGGGAGGGGGAGGGGGGGTAGCACATTAATTGAAACTCGCCACTGCGTTCCTCCAACCACTCCGTCACAGTCCTGGCCTTGTGACATGGCGCATTATCTTGTTGAAAAACCCCACTGCCATCGGGAAACATGATAGCCATGAAGGGGTGTACGTGGTCTACAACTGGTGTACGATACTCCTTGATCGTCATGGTGCGGAGCTGTTCCCCTGGAAGACGACGGATTCGCGCCCTCCCATCGGCATGATAAACATGGTATTAGGATTCATCACACCGCGCAACACTCTGCCTACGGTCACGTGTTCATTTCAGTCGTAGTTGCCAATGTCGTGCTGTTAACATTGGCACTTGGTTGGGTCGTCGGCTGCGGAGGCCGATCGATAGGTGTGCGGTGCACTGTGCGCTCAGACACACTTGTACTTTGCAAAACATTAAAGTCTTTTGTTAGTTCCGCCACATTTCGTCTCCTGTCCTGTTTTACCAGGTTGCCCGGCCAACGACGTTCGACATCCGTAATGAGGGGTGGCCGCCCAACCCCACGACATCTGGACGTGGTTTCATCTTGGTTTCGCCAAATGTTGAAGACACCACAGTACTCCTCGAACACCCAACAAGTAGTGCAGTTTCCGAAATGCTCGTGCCAAGCCTCTGGGCCATACAATCTGCCCTCGGTCAAACTCAGGTAGATCGTGCGACTTCCCCATTGTACACAGGAACATTACGCTCACTGATACTACATGCACCGTGCGTTTGTTTGACGAGCAGTCATGCCTCGCCAGGTGACGCTGCTATCGCCTGGACGGGTTTATATCGATAGTAGGTCGGTCGTTGTAATGTTCTGGCTGATCAGTGTATATGCATGCCCAACATTTTCAAACTCAATTTTCTCGAAAACGGCTTGCGCCATCCTTTCTACATAGGTTTAAGTCTTAGCCATGATCTGGACTAGAGATGGGTGGAACTCGTTCATTGCCGTGAACTACTTCATTCATTTCACTCTTTGCCGTGAAGCGTTCAAATGAAGTAGTTCATTCATGAAGTACGGAAGCCTGGCGAAGTTCCCCAGTTCGCCGGTCAGCCGCGGCTTCGCTCGCTTCGCCTCGCTCGTACAATAAAACTTTGTAATACTTCATAATTTTACCAACAGATGGCAGAACTATGCAGTTATGTGCACGCAACGTTTTACGCTCTTATAGTGTCTGAGTTAAGGTAAATAGAGCATGGTCGAAAGGGACGAAGTAAAGATAAACAAATAAGCCTGTCACATGTAAAGAAAGTATTTCATTTAACCTTGCTCGACATTTGCTCATGAAGCACCGAAAAAAGTCTTTATCTGCCAAATGAAACATAATTTCTTGTATTCATGGACTGCCGGCCGAAGTGGCCATGCGATTCTAGGCGCTACAGCCTGGAGCCGAGCAGGTTCGAATCCTGCCTCGGGCATGGATGTGTGTGATGTCCTTAGGTTAGTCAGGTTTAATTAGTTCTAAGTTCTAGGCGACTGATGAACTCAGAAGTTGAGTCGCATAGTGCTCAGAGCTATTTGAACCATTTATTCATGGACTGAAAACTAGGGCTACCAACGAAATGCAGACCAATTTTATGTTCCTTTTAAAATGTAATCCAAAATAGAATGAGTCTGTTTACCACCGTCACAAAGTCTATATACCTACGTTAAGTAATTATTCAGAAGTTTTCCTGTAGATTTTATTTTTGTTGAGAATAATAACCCTCCAGATTCAAAACGTAAACTGTCACCTGTAGTCATTGGTACGATTTCAGGTAAAACCCCTCTTTCAGTGTTATTAACAAACCTTTTATTTTAATGTTGGCTGTGCGTGCTCACACAGCCGTGTTCCTCGTTTGTATCTTTAATATTCATTTGTCTGCCAGCGCTGCCAACGGTAGGCTACCCGTAGACGCGAAGTATAACTGCACAAATAGTCACGGGTAATGATGTCAACACTGCAGGAAGCAGCTCACGCTGCATTCCTCTCGCCCCTCACCACCCAACCACGACTAAACCTATCGTTCCCCACAAAAACCGCGCGATTCGTCGACAGGCAGTATGAGGACTGAAGTGAAGGGAGGATGAGTGACGTAGCGCCGATGTAGTGGGAGAGGGGAAGAGAGTGAGTGAACGGACTAGAAGAAAGTGTGGAGTGTGCTATCTGTGAGGAGTTTGAAGTACCAGTTCATTGAAACTGAGTGGTTAGTTGACACTTCACTGGAGTGAAGCGTTCATTTGAACGACTCATTCACGAGCTCCCCACCACTAATCTGGACACCCTATCAATATGAATCAAATCGGTGACGGCAAGTATGTACGGTCCCCTCGTCGGCAACCCGCCGTGCTGACCGCGCAGCTACTAAAAGGAATAGGCTGACAGGACATACACTGGAAGACGGGCTAGTTAATTTGGCAGTGGGTGGCGAGTGAGTGAGTATGTACGTGAGGGGATGGGAGGGGGCAAAAATTATACGACGAGAGCAAGGATCGATTACAATACGGTGGTTCAGATGTGTGCAGGTTGCGGTAGTTACGCAGAGTTGAAAAGGGTTGCAGAGGATAACATAAGAGATTCGCGTGAAGTACTGCATCAAACTAGTCGGACTGAAGACCACAACGACAACCGTGACCATCATCGTGTAGGTGCTGACGTCACTTTGAAGTGAAGTGTACACAACTGGCCGTATGTTAGACCACTAAGAGCTGTCGTGTATGATAGCGTATCAGCAGTTCCCCCACTACATGCGTCTTCCACTTCTGGCTATAGCTGCCCGCAGCTAAACAATCAATTTTTAATCGGCAAGAATTTGCACTACAGTTTTGGAAAACTGCAAATAACTTCAAATTTCCATGCAAATGAAAATTATGGGCGTCTAATGAGATGGTGAACAAAGTGTTGCGCCAGAAACACAATGCTCTGTTACGAACGATGGAAACAACAGAAAATAATTTAATTCAGCTGCCGCAATAGCACTATTTCAAAAAAGGAAAAAGCAATTCCGCCACAAGGAAATGTTTCAACTAAGTCGAAAGATCGACAAGACATGGTTTTTGAATACGAGATTTACAGTTCGTAGGCGTGATTGTCATGAACTGAATGTTGCCTGTTTTGCTACAAGACCAGTGTTAAGGCGTATTAATCTCTATATAAAATAAGGGAAGACGCACAACGAAGCTATATGCGGAAAATGCCTGCTTGAAATTATGGCGACACGTTTAACCATCCAAGGTTAAGTCCAAAACTTGGATCTTTCATAGCGATAACCCTTTAGCAGTTCATCTGAAATTTGTACTGATCATCACTCGCAGTTGGCATCAAAGGTCTTCAGCTCCTACCCTATCGTCCAATCTTGCCCCATTTGACTTATTCCTTTTCTTATGAAAACACCATAATTTCCAATAGATGAAACCCCATATCCAGTTTGAGTCTGATACTGCGTATTACAGGCAGGATTTAAGATCAGTCTCGGTCAACATCGCAACAATTTTTGCCAGCAGTAGTTAACTGTATAAATAAGAGCATTGTCTGTCTCCATTTTTAGTGTTTATCTGGAATACTATCACATGTGCATTCATTAAAATCTTAACTATTTCAGGATGATTCAGACCCATAAGACCACGATATTATGAGCGAAGCACAGCTGTGCATAATATATTGAACCAGCTCTAAATGTTCCAATTGCCACTGTGTACTGATATTTCATCTGACTCATCACAAGCATAGACTCTATATAGAAACTGTGCGTTCCAGCTGTTTACAGTTGCACTTTTCAGGACGCTAGAGCAGAAAGGTTCGAATTATGGGACAGCTACCAATCCGAAGATATTTTCACTTACTATTACTTTCTATTGACGAGTGTTTGCTGTACCATAATGAACCTGTCCACTACTGCAATTACACTCAGGTATACTTGACGCAAATTGATCAGCAACCTGAAGCATGTGTATCACAGTGCTCTTTTTCGAGTCTTAAAGTAGCTTTTCCAGTCCAGTTTCATTTAATATACCAATACAAATCCAAACTTATCCACAGTGCCGCTTGGCATGTTCCGCGTACACAAAGTTTAACCATTTGACTTGCCTTGTCAGTCACGTCTGATGGGCACTAGTATTTTCCTGCTAGGTTGCAACAGGCCGTCGCTTGTGACACCTTTCGCCTTCTAGCGATCTCTGTAGTTTTGGAAGTAGGTCCTCTTGAGGAATGTTGTTTTTACACTCCTGGAAATGGAAAAAAGAACACATTGACACCGGTGTGTCAGACCCACCATACTTGCTCCGGACACTGCGAGAGGGCTGTACAAGCAATGATCACACGCACGGCACAGCGGACACACCGGGAACCGCGGTGTTGGCCGTCGAATGGCGCTAGCTGCGCAGCATTTGTGCACCGCCGCCGTCAGTGTCAGCCAGTTTGCCGTGGCATACGGAGCTCCATCGCAGTCTTTAACACTGGTAGCATGCCGCGACAGCGTGGACGTGAACCGTATGTGCAGTTGACGGACTTTGAGCGAGGGCGTATAGTGGGCATGCGGGAGGCCGGGTGGACGTACCGCCGAATTGCTCAACACGTGGGGCGTGAGGTCTCCACAGTACATCGATGTTGTCGCCAGTGGTCGGCGGAAGGTGCACGTGCCCGTCGACCTGGGACCGGACCGCAGCGACGCACGGATGCACGCCAAGACCGTAGGATCCTACGCAGTGCCGTAGGGGACCGCACCGCCACTTCCCAGCAAATTAGGGACACTGTTGCTCCTGGGGTATCGGCGAGGACCATTCGCAACCGTCTCCATGAAGCTGGGCTACGGTCCCGCACACCGTTAGGCCGTCTTCCGCTCACGCCCCAACATCGTGCAGCCCGCCTCCAGTGGTGTCGCGACAGGCGTGAATGGAGGGACGAATGGAGACGTGTCGTCTTCAGCGATGAGAGTCGCTTCTGCCTTGGTGCCAATGATGGTCGTATGCGTGTTTGGCGCCGTGCAGGTGAGCGCCACAATCAGGACTGCATACGACCGAGGCACACAGGGCCAACACCCGGCATCATGGTGTGGGGAGCGATCTCCTACACTGGCCGTACACCACTGGTGATCGTCGAGGGGACACTGAAAAGTGCACGGTACATCCAAACCGTCATCGAACCCATCGTTCTACCATTCCTAGACCGGCAAGGGAACTTGCTGTTCCAACAGGACAATGCACGTCCGCATGTATCCCGTGCCACCCAACGTGCTCTAGAAGGTGTAAGTCAACTACCCTGGCCAGCAAGATCTCCGGATCTGTCCCCCATTGAGCATGTTTGGGACTGGATGAAGCGTCGTCTCACGCGGTCTGCACGTCCAGCACGAACGCTGGTCCAACTGAGGCGCCAGGTGGAAATGGCATGGCACGCCGTTCCACAGGACTACATCCAGCATCTCTACGATCGTCTCCATGGGAGAATAGCAGCCTGCATTGCTGCGAAAGGTGGATATACACTGTACTAGTGCCGACATTGTGCATGCTCTGTTGCCTGTGTCTATGTGCCTGTGGTTCTGTCAGTGTGATCATGTGATGTATCTGACCCCAGGAATGTGTCAATAAAGTTTCCCCTTCCTGGGACAATGAATTCACGGTGTTCTTATTTCAATTTCCAGGAGTGTATAATGAAGCTTGCTGGCAGTAAAGGCAGGCCCACGTATGTGTGGAGTCCACACTTTTTTAGCTTGTCACTTACACCTTCTTTCACACCTCGTAATGTTTGTTAATATGAAAAATGCCGAGCTGTATCACGTGTCGGAAAGGAGGTTAAGCGGTAACCCCCCCCCCCCCCCACAAAAAAAAACAACATGGTTCAGTCAGATCTGAGGTCGGAAGAAGGCAACGGCATTTCTCCTGCTATAGAACCGGGCGTAGTAAAGCATTGTGCACAAAGCAACACTTGAGTCCATGAAAGTTGTTTTACCTTACATCATCATCATCCTAAGTCGTCGTGCTCATTGCTGAGCGTCGTGACCCCATGAACCAAGCGTCTCCATCCCGGACGGTTGCCAGCTTCTCTTAGTGCCTGCTGAAGAGGTAGACTGGAGATGATCTTGATTTGATCTATCCATCTTCTCGCTGCTCTCTCTCTTGGTCTCGTGCCCTCGATCTTTCTTTGCAAGATTATTTTCTCTAGATTTTCTCCATCTATTCTCACAATATGGCCAAAGAACTGGAGAATTGTTTCGATGACTCGAAAAGAAAGGCGTCTGGAGATATCGAGTTGTTCAATAATTGATACATTTGTTGTTTTTTCGATCCATTTTATGCGTAGCATCCTACGGCAGCACCCAGGCTCAAACGCATCAATGAGCTGTGTGTGTCTGGCGTTGAGTGTCCATGTTTCGCAACCATAAAAGAAGACAGAAAAGAAGACGTTTCAACTAGCCGGATCTTGGTGCTATTTGTTATTACTCTGCTCTGCCAGGTCTTGGTGAGCTTCTTCATAGCCACTCGCCCTGTCGTCATCCGTCTTCTTATTCATCTTCACAACTTCCCGTGCTGCAGATGGTTGACCCAATATAAATGAAGGAATCCACGACTTCCAGTTCCTTTAATCGACCTGTAAGCTGGATCTGTTCTTCTTGATCAATTATCATGATTTGGACTTGCTGAGGTTGATGTCTAATCCATATGCTAGACTAATGTCCTTTATTCTTGTTAATAGTTCAGCAAGTTCATCTTCGCTGTTGGCTAAAAGAACAGTGTCATCAGCAAAACGGAGGTTTTTGATAGTTCTCCCACCAGTTGAGATGCCTTTGGTCCAACCATCAAGAGCTTTCCTAATCACATGTTCTGTACAGTTGTGGGAATAGGACACAACCCTGTCTCACACCTTTTGATACTCTGAACGAATCAGACGTACCAGCACTTGTCTTTACAACTACGAAGTGATTATTGTATACACTTTTTATCATTGCTATCAAGCCCAGACAACACAGTCAAAGGAAGCAGATGAAAACAGGAACACAGAGCTATCGCGATTTTTCTATTATTTGTCTTGTGTTGAGGATCTGTTCACGAGTTCCTTTCCCTTCAACAAAACCTGCTTGTTCTGTGGATATGTGAGGCTGAATGTACGGCTTCAAACGTTGATTCAGGATGTAGAGCAAAATTTTACTTGCGTGAGATATGAGGGCAATAGTTCGGTAGTTGGAGCAGTTCCCCTTCTTGTGCAAGGGGATGACGAGAGACTTTGACCAGTCATCTGGCCACTCCCCAGTTTCCCATATTCTTTTACACAATGAATGCAGCACATCAATACCTTCCTGTCCCATTTCTTTGATCATTTCTCCAGATATACCGTCTACACCAGGGGCTTTATAATTCTTCAGATGTTGAATCGTATTCTCTATTTCACTGCGTAAAATTGTAGGTTCCAAAGTAAGTTGTTCAACTGCTTGGTTGTCCATATTGTTAATTCCAGAGTACAGCTTTTCACAGTGCTGTTTCCATCTCGCAACAACGTCTTCCTTGTCTCCGATAGGGTTAACGTTCTCGTCATCTACCACCCACGTACGAGGATTAAATTCACCAGTGATGCTGCTGATTTTCTTGAAGAGATCACGTACCTGATTGCAATTATGATGCTGGTCTATTTCATTACAGATACCATTAATGAAATGTGCTTTGTCCTTTCTACAACTCCATTGTATTACTCTGCACAGGTTCTTGTATATGTCTTGATCCTGGGTAGTACGGATACCATTTTCCTTCAGATGGCTTCTCTCTTCAATTAACTGTAGTGTGGACTGCGATATGCAGGGATGTTTTGCACTCTGCGATTGTTCTGATGTCGGCAGTGACGAGGAAACAACGTTCTTCATTCGGTCCCATATTTGTGATGCTTCCTTATCAAAACCGATCTTGTGAAGTTTTGGTCTAACAAGTTCACCAAATTTTCTAATAGATTGCTTTTGGTGATATCCAAGTGTACAGTCGTCTTGGGTGATGTTGGAACATGGTGTTACAGATGGACATGTCGTTACTCACACAGAAATCCATTAAGTTCCTGCCTCGTTCATTTCTCTCACCAAGGCCATCAAGTCCAACGACAGATCGTAAGTGCAAGTCTTGGGTAGTATCTCCAACTTTAGCATTGAAGTCGCCTTGGATTACTGTCTGTTCTTTGGTAGGGATCTTACTAAGGACTTGCTCCAGTTGGTCATAGAAGTTCATCTTACATATGCATGAGGAATTATACCAGATGGTGACATATCGAGCAGTCCATATGCATAAAAGTCTGATTTACACAGGATACAGTGCACATTCAACTTCACTGCACACCAGAGGGAAGCCATATTGTTGGCTATACCCAGTGACTAATCAGTTCCAAACTTACAGCTCTGTTAGGTGTATGCCATAATGCCATCACATACGTGTGTAACATTGCCATACGGATACATCATCATTTCAGAACGCTACGTCAGTTACCAGTGACTGACATTTTCTATTAAGTTTATTAGCTGTTCTGAGGTCTAAGGAAGTGTGAAATTCACAGATACGTGCTCCTGTCGCTACTGCCAACAAGTCGTTCGAACACTGAAAACTAGATGCACCTATCTGCTAAAGAAAATATATACTTACAAACAAGTCAAAGAATACTTACAAACAGTAAACGGGGCCTTTTTACTTTAACTTTGTATCTTATTTTCTTTTAAAGTGCCGAACAACCTCAAAGATTATTTTTCTCGTTAAGTTGTTCTGACTTTATCGCTGTTGAAATTATTTTATTTAAAAACTTTTTTATGCACTGTCTTATTTACGCAAAACGTAGGCTTTTTCTTCATTCATGTACAGGTATTGTAAAACGTTAATATCAAGACATTATTGCTTTCAGATCTCTGGTCACTTTTGTGGTTGAGTACCATTAGGAAAAACACAAGGCCCTGGAGGAGGCGTTACAGTGTGGCACGAAACCAAAGCAAACAACAAAAAGATTAATAAGACACAAAACCACAACTGCCCCACAATAATAGGAGTGAGATCGGCGAGAATAGGTTAACTTCCGGCGTTGGCAGACGACGCCGTAGTCCACTGTTTCTGCGCTCGCGCTGTCTACAGCATACTCAACTGATCACTGACGTCACTGGTCCACTAGCGACGTGACAGGCGGATGATTTACACGCAAGCATAAACTGACGTTTAGAGCAGAAAGTTGCTCGTTAAGACGCAGGGTGGCACTCGCAGCTGTATGATGTGGCATGATAGAATAATACTGGTAGCAATCATCTATACCTGACGTGGCAGTCTAAGGTGTTGCAGGATGGTTTGAAGGGGACCCGCTCCCAATGGCTTGAGAATAGACCGGGACTTAAATCTCATACTTTTGGATTAACAGCCTCACCGTTAGTTGAGTGGGTCAACAAAATACGAATGCACTTATCAGCGCAATGAAAGTTATACACGCACATGCAGACGATAAATCTCTGCAAACTTAGTTATTAAAACTGGTGCGTTTCATTGCACGAATAAGAGCGAAAAGCCTGAAGAATCGACTAACCGTTCACAGGATTTTTTTTTAAATTTCTTTCTGTGCGTGATCCTATACTTCAGGAGACCGGTCCCGCTTCACGAGCACGAGTAACCTTGGCAAAAATTGTTTTGAACAGGCTACCGGCCTCGAACGTGGTGTCAATGGCCTGTTAACAGGAATACAGCGGCGTGCCTGGTTCACTCGGAAGGCTTTGTCTTGCATTTCTTAACCTGGCCGAAGAAGCTGGTTATTCAATCTTTCGAGTACCTCGCTCGGGGCCTCTGTGACGGAACAACGCGTCTTCCTTGGACCTGTACAGGAGATACTAGTGAAGAGCGCCGCGTCAAAACAGTCTCCGGACTGGTTACCTGGCACAACACCAACAATTCCGGCGTACAGCTGTAGCGCTGCTGATCACGAGTCTACCCAAAATCTCTCCGCGATGTGCTTTGATGACGACATTTAATTAGTTGATATTGAAGAGAACGTGAAGCTTGGCATCCGTTGCGATATTTCTACAGCGAAGGAAGATTATCAGCTCAGTAAATCACACTCATTTTTTGCTATTTGCATACACGTCTAGAAAAACCAAGGCCGTATTTAGGAATCAATGGTGCGGGTCCAATCAGGCAAAATTTTTTGATGTTTATTCGACAACAATTGTGTTTTATAGCAATTTTTGAAAAAACTGCATATAACTCAGCATTTAAGGTTTATTATTTTATTACGTATACTGTTACTAAACGAGTAATGGTTTAATGAATTGATTATATCCAAAAAGCTTTCTTACGGCGATTAGTTTGTGTTTCGTGGCGGTCCATCTACACTTAAGCGCCATAGAAACTGGTATAGGCATGCGTATTCAAATATACAGAGAGAAGTAAACGGCCAAAATACGGCGCTGCAGTCGGTGGTGAGCCGTGGAAAAAAAAAAAAATTGCTGTTTTGAAGAGCGCGCCGCAGTGCGTTGTGTGAAGCAGTCGCCCTCCGTTTCTGGCGGTGGCGCCGCTGTGGCAATCGCAGCTTTGGTGTCTCCCTTTGGTAGGAAAGCGGATAGGTTGCCTGTTCACGTGCATTTAAGGGGCGCTATTATCTCGGCAGGGGGTCAGTCGGAGTGAGGCTGGGTCAGTCTCGCGTCACCAGTTGCTGGTCTGTCTCTCGTTTGCATTTGTGCGGCAGTTAGTGTCTGTCTGTCGTCGGAGTGCGAGTATGTCTGTCGTTTGGATCAAACTTTAAGCCAGAAAATGAGAGTCTTGCCACTCCGCCAGTAACAGAATTCAGCTAGTGGTCGCCCGGTCGGGGCTCAGTTCCCGCATCTGAGTCTGCGCGTTAGGCCGCCAGTCTGCTCGAGTTGCTCGGGCAACGGTCATTGGCGGTTGGATCGGTCGGTTGGTCGGTCGCGCACTGAGACACGAGATGACTTGTCCGCCTTGAGCGTCGGCGCATGTGAGCTCCCCACGTGAGTCCAGTGGGCCGCGCCGTATAGAAAGGGGTAGTGGCTTCGAGGTTGACACGAGAGCAACAGGAGTGAAACCACGACATCGAGCTGGGCGGGGCGAGCTGCGACACCGTGAGACGGGAGATCGGCGCGCCTTCCTGCGTCCGTTGAAGCGGCTGGCAGCGGACGGTTCGGGAGAGCTTTGGGGGTGCTGCGCTAGGTCTTCGCCAGAAATCGCAGTTTATTAGAAGTTAAGTGATTGGAGATATGTTGTTTCATTTACTTGTTAAATTCTACTTGTTTTCTTGGTGATGTCACCAGCCGCTTTGTTTTGGGGTCGTCCCACCATTCTTCTCCGTTTGCCCACCCGCAGGAAGGTGGTTATTTGTGAATTGGGTGGTCCGTTTTCCCTTGTGGAGTTGCGGAGGGTTAGAGTAATCTGTGGTTCGGGTTGTTTAGTAATCCCCCTGTCAATCTGCCATACGTTAATACCTGCTTGTGTCATGTTTGTCGGATTCGGTGTTAACGAATTTATAGAATTAAGGTGTAGAGGCCGAATTCCTAAAATATGTTTTTATCTTGCCTATCATCTTGCGAGGTGGTACATGTGTTATGTAGAGCACGTTGTACATTTTATGTAAGTCTGAATTTCATGAGTCTTATTTAAATAGTCATTTTTAATGTGTTTTTGTGAGTTGTTAAAAATTTTTAGTTTAAAGTAATCTGGTGTGTTGCAGATTTGCACCCGTATAGTCTTTCAGAGGTTGTTGTGAGCGGTCGTGACTACGGCCGTGTTGAAAGGGAGCGGCAAGCTTCTCAGCCCAAAGGCCCATACTGTCAATATTGTTCGTTCTGCCTCCAAATAAAATTGTAATTTGATATTTCGAGGATGCTTTTCTGCTTATAAATTTTAAATCTGTTTTTGAAGAGACTTTTATGAATAAAATTTCCATTTGTTAAAGGTGATTACATTTTCATCAGTTACTCCCTGGCAACTACTTCCACGCTCACCTAGAGTGATTAAAAGTGTTAATGTTCTTGATGAATCGCTAGTAAATAAAGTAAATTCTTTAAGAAAAGATTTTGAAAGTGAATTCACGGTTCAGGTGGCATTACAAAATATTCAATGACTCGAAGCCCTTTGTTTGCAGGTCTTTCAGGAAGGGAAGCAAAGTTAATTTCGAGTCAAACAAACCCAAAAAGTGTCCAGTTTCCTGAAAATGGAAAATATAGTCCCCCACCGTGAGCACTGGTTAGCTAAAAACTTCAATTAGTACGATCAAAATTGCATCACCAACGCGATATAGAAGGTGCCAGTCCTTGAGGAAGGATGTTAAAAATGGTTCAAATCGCTCTGAGCACTATGGGACTTAACTGCTGTGGTCATCAGTCCCCTAGAACTTAGAACTACTTAAACGTAACTAACCTAAGGACATAACACACATCCATGCCCGAGGCAGGATTCGACCTGCGACCGTAGCGGTCGCGCGGTTCCAGACTGTAGCGCCTAGAACCGCTCGGCCACTCCGGCCGGCGCTGGAAGGATGTCATACCTCCAAGATGTATCGTACGCTTTTTCGAGGTCAGACAACACACAAACCAAATGGTTTTGTCATAAGGAGGACTCCTTATCGTCGTCTCCAGTAGAATTAAATTGTCAAAGGTGGAACGGTAGCGCCTGAAACTGCACTAGGAGCGGCTCCTTGCATGGTTTCCATAATGGAATTAATATTGGGGTACTCCCCATCAAACCAGATCTGACAGGAACAAGAGAGGAGCATGGCATAATAAATCCTATCAGGTCCTGGAGCAGTGTCTCAGGGCGCCGACAGATCTGATTGTAGTTCCCAAATGGAGAATGGAAGGTTGTAGACTTCATCATTATGCGGGAAGAAATGGAGCTTCCTCATCTCGGCAGTCCTACGGAACACCTGAAATGCAGGAGCTTCTCTGGATGACACAGCGACTGCACAAAGTGCAGAGCTAAAACCTGAGCTAAGTCTTTAGAGGCGTCCACCAAGACCCCATTTCTTGACAAGACCATAAGGGGACATTTACTGCCCTTGCCTGAAATGCGTCTTATTATTTCCCAAACTTGTGCAGTGGAAGTGGTCCGATTAATTGAAGTCTTGAATTACTTCCAGGAATCCCTCTTCCATTCTTTTATCACTCGTTTCGCACGTGCTTTTGCAGATCTGAAGACACTACGGTTGCCGGCCGCTGGTGGCCGAGCGGTTCTGGCGCTACAGTCTGGAACCGCGCGACCGCTACGGTCGCAGGTTCGAATCCTGCCTCGGGCATGGATGTGTGTGTTGTCCTTAGGTTAGTTAGGTTTAAGTAGTTCTAAGTTCTAGGGGACTTACGACCTCAGCAGTTGAGTCCCATAGTGCTCAGAGCCATTTGAACCATTTGACACTACGGTTTTCTGTAGTTGGATGGTGTTTGAAGTTCCATAGAGTGATGTGAGCGACCGTCTCCTGCACACAATCCTTTTGTTCAAGAATGGCCTGTCAACTGTACTGCAACTAATTTACCCCTTGAATCATCATCTTCGTGGTCTCCTGTCGACCACCATCCAAGTCGGCAGACCGATCCACACTGGGAAGTGCTTACTAGAATGTAAATCTGTAGCCCCTTCCCACTGAACCGAGTCTGCAATAGCTGAGGAGCAAAAACAAAGGTCAATGGCTGAAAAAGACGCTGTAGCTGTGGAAAAGTGTGTCAGCTGACCCGAGTTCAACAGGCGGATATTCTTAGAAAGGACGAGTCCCTCGATAATTTAACGCCTCGCAATCACGAATAAGTCCTGTTCTCGAGCTTTTGTTCATTCTGCGATATACACTACCTGATCGTACACTACTAGTGTCCATTAATATGGAGTGTGCCCATCCTTCGTATTCATGACAGCTTGAACTCTACTGAGGACACTTTCGAACAGGTGTCTGGACAAAGTACGAGGTGCTGTTGGGCGCTGTGGTCTGCAGCGGATCAACGTTGTAACTCATCCCAAAGGTGCTCCGTTGTGTTCAGATCGAGTCTCTTGACAGACAAGTCCATTTCAGGAACGTTTCCGTGCATAAACCATTGTCTCACAGATGCTTCTTCGTGACAGGATACATTGTCATAATCATAGTCTCTGAATCATTCTCCTCCTGCACTCAGTACACAAGCTTCAAAATGTGCCCATATCCTTTTGTATTTAATGTTTCCTTAACCGCAATAAAGGGGACAGCACCCTAGCCACGAAAAACACACCAATAATATTAGACTACCTTCTAAGTACTTCACCGTTGCCATACACACGGTTGCAGGTAATTTTCTTCAATCATTCGCCAAATCCAAACGCTTACATCGGATTGCAAGACGTGCAGTGCGATTCATCAATCCAAATGACTCATTTCCAGTCATCCACAAACGCAGTGGATTCGCTCTTTACACCAATCGAAGTGTCGGCACTGAACACAGAAATGTGTGGCTCATGAGGAGCTACTCGACCACCGTATCGCACTCTTTTGAGCTCCCTACCACACAGTCATTGCGCTAGCCGGACTGCTGGCAGCACTTTAGGACTCGCCACTGATTCTTTCCGTCAATTTCAAGAGCAGCTATAGCTCGTTGCGGCTAATTCGTAGTTCTTTCCGTGTCTTTTGCACACACGCCGTATGAGTTAAATGTCACGTTGCTGTGTCGGGAAATTTCGAGATCGTTCGAAATGTAGTATCGTTTGCCCAACCGTAACTGCGCGTGTACTCGGCCCTCGACAACACATGCCAACTGAAACTATTCGTACCGTTCAACAGCTTATTTTAATCATCATCAACGTATGCAAAGCCGGGACGAAGTAACGATGAACTCCAACCCAAACCAATAATGATGTCGATTCCCTACAATGACCCACATTCTGTGGTACTATAATAACTCGTTTCTTCGCAATAAGGGAAGCTGTATTTTCCTTTTTTATTCTTCATTCACTGTCTGTATCTCCCTCTGCCGAACGTTTTTAAATTTACTTCTTATCACCGAATGAGGAGTGATTGCTGTGACACTGGAACCATTTTCAGAAAGATCGGAGTTCAGCTCACCTTTCAGACATTCAGGTTTACGATTTCAACAACACCAAAACGACGACGAAGAAGAATGCAGGGATAGTTCGACCTAAAAGGAGAGACTAAATCCCTTCTCCACTGTTGTCCAACCAGTGTGTGCTATCCATCTCTTAATGGTCTCGTCACCTGCGGCAACTTAAACAGTCATCTTTCCATTTTTTTCCTCGTCACACGCCACCGTACTGTGTATGTAGTACAAGTTCTCCTTTAGACTACAACCACTGATGCGCATCGCTTCGTTAGACGTAAATATTTTATTCGTTGCATTTATATTTTTACACTCTTATACCATCTCCAGTCTGTGACAATGTTATTTACTAACAGTATCGTACACTGTCATCTACATCAATTGATTCATAAATCCCGACGAGGAGTTTGTGACGTACTCGAAGAAGACGGGGAGGTTCATTATTTCTCGTACAAAAATGATTAAACTTCGAGAGATGGAAGGTGCGAAAAGAAGAAAGTAATTAGTTATTCTTACTTGTTTGTTGCTTCTCATATCGTCTTTGTGATTCGTGTAGGACTATTAACAATGAGGCTGAAAAATATTTTCAATCTACCGGAAAAGAGGTCTGCAATTATCATAGGTTTTATATAACATTGTAGAACATTTCGCTCACCAGGGGAGCTGTTTCCTTTTGGCCTTTCGATAGTCGCTTCTACCGCTGCCTGTCGATAATCTCACAAAGTCCTAAAGCTGGATAGATAAACGAACGATGATTTACAACTGTGGTTTGTATAGAAGTTAACTTCACGGATGAAAGTAGTTTACTTCACAATGAGCTAAAACGTTTCACATTCCACTAAATCACCGTAATAACTTACATCATAGCAACTACAGTCGCATCAACAGTCCGAAGTATTTCAATTTACCCAGTTTAAGTCGAGAGCAAGACTTAAAAGCGTTTTCAGTGTTAAGGATACTCAAAGAAAAATTCATTACGTTGACACTTTTTACGTCAACTGACGCCGAGCAGCAAATAATATCCCAAACGCACGGGAAGTGTTAAATATTGTGCTACTGCATTAATGGATGCCGGATGTTTGCTACTGTTCAATTAAATTAGCAAACCGCATCATGAACAATTTTTCAACGTTCCTGCTGCAAAAATCAACGAACTGCCATCAACCTATCAGGCAATTCTGAATTCAAAAGTTTATGTATTTTGTATCAATGCATCGACTGTGGGCACGTGCAAATTCGTTGATATAATGCTGTAAAATTAAACTTTTGACGAACCTTGAGTTTCGACGTTACGAAACAGTGACGTCTCCAGTCTCAAGTAGACGCTGACAAGATTGTACATCAAAGAACACACTAACAGTTTTGTAGTAGAAGTTTCCTCTTTCACATCCACCGGTATTTTCAATTTTAGTGCATAAAAATTTACTCTTGCCTAGTCATTAATACGAACCAGTAACTTCGTATTTGCATGAGTGTTTGTCAAGTCTGTAGGTCGTGCTCACGACAATGCTGAGAATTTGTGCAACATAATGGACGAGTTTTGAACGTAAATAAAGGAGAGGTCGAAACGCGGTGCCTGCACACAGCTTATCCGTCTCTAATAGCAAGGAGGGGGCCGCAGAACGTGACGTTCCATTTCGGCAGATGAATCCTGGTTGAAAATGTCACATGCCATCCCTCCGTGGAGCACTCCGCAACAGTTTTGCTTTCTTAGCCGACACACTAGCACTACGCTTGATAATCAGCAAACTTTTCTGCACCACCTCCTTTCCCACTGCCGAGCAAACACTGTACGAAAATTATTTCAACGCGGTGGATTCGAACCGGGTGCTTTCCAACACATCGCAACTGCACTTGACTGCATTAATGGCTCCTGCTGAGGAGACGAGTAACAATTTCTTTTAGTATACTACAAAGTTAAACCTCTCAGGGATGTAAGTCCTGATGATGTATCTCAGACTTTAAGATCGATGTTATTACGTCACAATACGATGGAAATGTGTCGGCACAGTCGTATTGTAGAAACAAAAACACATGTGTATCTGTCAGCAATAGTCGTGCAGAAAATTATCTTGCAATATTTTTATGCTGTACGCTTTTACATCCTATTTATGTACGAATCTTGAACCATTGGAAACATGATTCGGAAACTACCATTTAGTCGAATCTGCTGCAAAGACAAGGGCTTTTTCTAATCGATGACTCTGAGAGCAATCAACGACTTAACATTTATCAACTGAAGACAGAACTGAATTACACGCTCCTGATGAAGGACAAGTGGTCATCTGATCCTGTACACGGTCCTGTAATAGTTCCAATCAGGTCTTGCGTACCTTCCATCACTGACCTTCATACGTGCTATCGACAGCGGCCCAAACATTTTTGTTATTGTGAATCCTAATGTTCTGACGGCGTAAAAACTGACCCATAAAATTAGGGGAATTCTGTACTAAACACAGTTTTTCCTGCTGCTATTGTTTTTTGGATCCAAGCCGTCCAGCCATCTTCAGAGCAAGCCTGACGGGCTGAAGATAAAGCTTACTGTACCGGCAGGGCAAGCCGAGTCCGTATGGTTACGCCATGCTAGTACCGTGACCCCACTGTGGAGGATATTGTTTCACAAATTCTGGTCGACAGGGTGGGGGCGGGTGGCAGTATCGTTATGTACGTGAGTCCACATTTTATCGAGGTTAAATATCACCGTCACGATCAATTTAACCATTCGTCAACCGTATTGATATATCTTCCCTGAAAACTAAATCCCAGAAGAACGAAACAAATGCAAAAATCTGGAATTTCTCGCTGTCCATAGCACGGCTTCCCTGCAGACAGTGCTCTAACACGGCACAGTTACGAGACCGTACATGGTGGGTAACCGACGTTACCTTCTTTGTTGTTGTCGTCATCGCTAATTTTTCAAACCGCCGCAACACAGTTTCTCCTCTGCATTTAAAAAAAAAAACACGAGGCGTAAGGTGTGATGCAGGATTACGTCTTCGAGAGTGAACAAAATTTTAGACCTGGTTTGTAGGTGTAGCGGCACAGGTCGCCCCACTACTCATTAGCTGGAGCCGCCTGCTGCGAACGTGTTACGTAAGGAACAAGCACGGAACACTCAAGACTGCTGGCTGTCCCACCTGTCGAGGGCCCCAGGGCTCGACAAACAGCTGTAAATCTTCGCGGCGTATCATGTTTACGGTCGCTTCCCCTATATTCACTCTGCAACAACAAGTTCCGTTTGGTGTTCCGGCCTCCGTGGCACACCTTCGCCAATAGTACCTACAACTTTCTTGTACGAAAAGAACACACTTCATTTGCAAACTATTTTCTGTACCGTAACTGCTATCTCATAGCTTCCACGCTTCCGGGCTAACCGAGCCGAGCCTCGACGGCAGCGTGTGCTCTCAACGTGGGGTGACCAATCTCCCCTAGGCAGCCTCAGATCGCCGCGTGACGTTCCGCGCTGATGCTAGGACAGCGAGGTAGGTAGGTAGGTACGTTGTAACCGACAACAAATTACGCGAGTCGAAGCGGTCTTAGGAACACGTCCGGGAAAATCGTTGCGCCATTCAGCACTCCAGGCTGGTATGTGCATAGCTTCTGTTCACAGAACTGTGCATAAACCACGCAGCAAGGTAGTGATCGACTAACCAACACAGACACTGTTGTTCTCTCAACGTCGGTACTGCAAATGGCTTTTCCAGACGGCGCATGTTGCGGATGTTAATCTTCTCATGAGTAAAGAGCTTCTGCAAGACGTAGAAAGCGGTGTGCAGTTAGCGCTATATGAATTATTGGACCGATATTTTCCCACGAAACCATAACTTCTGATAAATATATCAACATTTATTTGTTTACTGAAGTCCACTTCTTTGGTAACAATCCAATGCGCAAAAGAGTTAAAGGATCACTTACTCTAAAACCTGTAACTGCCGCCAATCGCGCGGCGCTAAGTTTGAATTTTGCCTCAAAGCTGTGTACTGGCTTCCTCTATAACGCTGCAAAAGCTTGGCGCCCTGCGGGGATGACGACGCTTCACACAAGCTGTCTAGACTGGCGAAAAAAAGGCCACAGCTCAGAAGTCCACGTACGTGCTACGTAGGTCAATGGTGCCAGATGGGCACCAAATATCACCACAATTCTGCCCAATGCCACTGTGGACGTGAGTATTGGGACTACCTGCGTTGTACCCCAAAGTAACGTTATCCAAGATGGCGGCGAAGACGTCATCCAAGATGGCAGCCATGACATCATCCAAGATGGCAGCCATGAGGTCTTCCAAGATGGCGGATATTGGCGGGAAGATTGAATTTTGGCGGGAAGAAGGTCAATTGTGCTACCTCCACTAACCTAAACACCCCCCCCCCCCCACACCCCCAGGAAATAGCGGGAAGTTCAAATTCCAACAGGATAATGGGTCACACCAAGAAAAATGGCGGGAAAAAGGGACTTGTCTTCATTATTTAACCAGTTCCAAGCATGTGTGTTCTCCACGAGCTCTAGAGCTCAACTGACTTAGTTCATATCGTCGCCACCAGAGAGCGCCACTGTGACGTCATCCAAGGTGTCTCCACCACATGGTGTAAGATTGGACACTTGGCCTACCTCCACTAACCTAACACCCTCCCCAATAAAAATCACGCGAAATTCAAATTCCAACGTGATATTTTCGGCATACCTACGATAATGGCGGGAAAAACGGACTTGTCTTTATTATTTAACCAATTTCAAGCAGCTGTGTTCTCCTCTGGGTCTGGATTCCAATTGGCTTAGTTCATATTGGTGCAGCTACAGGGCGCTCTCATCATGTCAGATCTTGATGCAAGTACCGTTATTCAAGATGGCTGCACCCGATGTATCCGTCACGAGCTCCCGAGTTCAGGTGGCTTAGTTTATGTTGTGACCACCAGAGGACGCTACCGTGACGTCGCGTGATGACACAAGATCGTCTGCTCTCTCTCTCTCTCTCTCTCTCTCTCTCTCTCTCTCTCTCTCTCTCGCGCGCGCGCGCTTTATAACCGGACACGCGCCGCGCCACCGGCCTGCGGGCGTCCGACCACTTAACGTCACAGACCCGCGAGCGGCTGAGCGCTCCCTCCATACACGCGCCCCACACATAGTCTTCTGTAAATATGCTAACACACACATCGCGCATCTAACCTATCAATTACCTAAGTACTTAATTCGATTTCAATTTTAATCATATTCAATAATTCAATTTACAATTTCAATATTCAATGATTAAATCAGAACTTCCACATTTTCCCACTATCAGCGCGGTGTTCATTCATGACCTAGCACCCCACCCCTAGAATGCTGCACTCCTATTAGTCACGTGATTAGACTTCATATAGGTAGGAAAAGGTGTTCACTATACTTTCAACTACTTTTCAAGAGCCAGACCGCCATCTCTTCCTAGGAACTGTCACCGAGTTTGAATTCTGGCAGTAAAGAAAGGTCACTCGTTCTTTCTCTATCAACCCATGAAAATTGTGGGAAAGAAAGGACACTTGTTCTAACCTCAGCCACCTCCGAACGTGGAGTTGACTGGATACAGTCGAGTGCTGTGCTGTATTACACGTCCCGATCAATGCGTTTGGGCTAGGTGGTGGCAGCTAGGCTACATTTACAATCAATTTTAGAACACAGAACGAGATGTTATGTCATGATCGCATATATAGATCTGACCTCAAATTGAAAGAATTGCGAAAAGTGACGAGGGAATAGGTTTATATTGACCGAATATAGAGTGTAATGTGCTCAAATTGAGGAAGTGCTTCGTTATCTTCTCGTTCGCACCGAACAGTTTGTATATTGGACCAAGTATGCTGCAAGAGGAGGAATCCCGGAAAAGTGGACATCGAAACGAAGGGAATAAGAGAGGCAGTCAATTTTTTTCCCATTGAGGCTCCATTATACTGTATGTCTATTGAGGTACCAGTGACTCCGGATGCATCAGTCACGTGACATAGTCTGTGTTCTACTCGTATACAGCTACATGTTCCATATGTGTTTTAAAGCACTGTCTACTTGCAATCGTTAATGGTAAACCAGTCGGTCATCAGAGGACTTCCATCTCACGTGTGAAGAAACTTGACACTCTCCTCTAAAGGAGCTTTCATTCGTGCGATCGCCCCTGTCGCATCCTGGGTGTAAAATCGAGACTTCAGGGTCATAACTAACTTAGCGGTAAGAGCTTGTGATGCGGTGCAATCCCTGTGTACACATTAGCCCGACTGATGCGCTGTTTACAGAGTTAGTGACGGAACGAGTTTCAATTTTCACATGTCGGATGCTGCTGCTTTGCTTTTATCTGTTTCCTTGTAGGATGTATCCCTCGCTAGTAACTGTCATTTTATATAGGCCTTAAGCAGGAATCATATAATTTCTGAACCGTGGGTGGATGTGAACAGTGGCCACTATACGTTTCCACAAAGCTAAATTGCGCTCATATCATGCATAGGAAATGTTTTACCATTCGATAAGATATATCAGCGTAGACAAAGTGTTAAGAAGGCTGTATGTCTGACAGGCGGGAAAGGTATTCGATCTAATACTATAGCCCGTTTTTAATTGCAGAACGTTGTGGTCTTAGGAGTGTGTGTGTTTATGTTCTCTATCTTACCAACACCTTGCAGGTACAGATCCTAGACTCTTGAACAATAATTTAGAGTTGATAGATTCGTTGATTTAGGTAAAAATGTGTCCAACTCAATTCATCTCGAACTCCATCGTGTATAAAAATAAGTATTTTCTTGTTCTTCTTAACTGTATGCTATTACATTAACGCACTTTGAAATCTGTTACTATACATCGATAAGGCGTGCTAAGCTCCTCGACGTGCTCACATCTTGAGAAATCTCATGCACTTGGATGGGTTGGGACTTGGAGAGCTATATTCATTCACGAGATGTGGAGTGTAGCGCTCTTCTTCTGTTCGCTTGGAGATTAATTCTCTCTAATGGTGCTGCAGGGTGTGTTCGTCAATGAGTGTGTGAGGTTTGTCTTTTACCTTAAGACAGTGAGAATGCTCTGTGACTCCCATACGCTGAGAGATAGATCGTAAATTAAAGACTAAGCTCGAGGTGATAGAAATATGCAGAGCACTGTCTCGTATACTTTGATCATGTATGTGTTCGATAATTAACAATGAATGGATGTACTGCACAGTAAGCTATCCACATTCGCAATCATAGTCGCAAAGTGATGTAAAAGTGGCGGTTTAGCTGTGATAGTGAAATTGGGGGCCATGCTGTCACATCAATGGTCGGTGTCGACTTAGAGTATATCGGTGGAGTCTTTTACATCCCACCTATCCGCAGACATGCTGTTGGTCATGAAATAATGATTGAGTGAAAATGCTTGCTTGAGTTGGAGGGGGATTTTTGGCAGCTGGGCCATACCTTCTGGGGTGGTTAGCACCGGAACAGTGATTGCGTACATGTGTGCAAAATTACAAATGAGTCGAAACGGAACGTAGAGTTATCAGCTATTCTGTCAGTGTGAAAGATGAGTGTAAATGTAGATCTCGTGAATCACATTCGATCTCTAATTTGGAGACTCTACACAATGCGAGCAAACTCTGCCGGTTTCCTTATGTTGTAGCTGTCTTTTATTTAAAATAATCCGATGTGTGGCATGTTATGGTATCAGCACTAAGAACATGATTTACACCGTGGAATGTCTAGTTTCCTGCGAAAGCCCGTGGATTGGAACTTCTTAATGTCAGTTTAGAACCTGGCGCAGGCCTCGCAGTCGTGGCAGAAAAAAAGAAATGTTTGCCAGTATACAAAGTGTGTTAGAAAACATTGTTTCAAACAACTAAACAGGACCACAAGGGGCGTTTCTTGCGATTTACAGTATAGTACATGGGATACGATCATTCTCCTAGAGTAGAGGTGATGAAACTTTAAACAACCCTCTGTAGTGTATCAATACCTGTGTATTTAATGTGTCTGTTCCACACGGGGAGTAGTAGCAGAAGCAGTTTGACAGGTAAATTCAGTGAGGAGCGAAGTACGCCGTTAGGAATGCCTGGAGGGCTGCACGCTGTGCTATTCTGGGAAGCACTGCGAAATATCTCTCTCTCTCTCTCTCTCTCTCTCTCTCTCTCTCTCTGTCTGTCTCTCCCCGCTGGACCCCCAACGCAGCTTTGGGTCATCGCGCGAGTAATGGCGTCTATGTGAGTTCTATATCAGTTGAAGTTATCTGAGCTTCTGTAGTTAATTTTTGTCTGCTGCGGGTGATAGCACGTTGGGCTTATAGATTTGAATGGACGTGGGTCTGTAGTACTTGTATGTAGTTTGAGAATGTGCCACAATGCGCGCATTTCCGTCCAATGGTCAAAACACGGTCCTGTCGCAGTAACTCAGTTCGCTCTGTTTCTAGACGGGCTGCAGAAGATGGTGGATACGACTTTGTCAGACTTCTGCTCAGTTCCGACTTAAAATGGCAAGATCATATGCGCAAAGCTGTATAAATGGGAGCAGTTGCAAGATGTGTAGGGACTGACTAAGACCACGTTGGATTTTTACTGTAGCAGATAGGTTCGAGAAAGGCAACTCATTTCGAGATATGATTCACTTGTGGCTGTGATCCTTCTCAATAAGTCATCGCCTTTAACTCAGTGGATATATTACAGAACAATTGACATGGTATCGAGACAGAATACGTTACACATACTGGATAAATATCTAGCGGCGTGAGGGAGTTACACATACCGGTCACATACTGCGTTCCTTAGCCAAATGACTTTCAAAATTCATCAGGCGGGTGTGTGATATGTCCACATTTGAGGATCAGGTTTATAAAGTATATCTGTTTGTGTAAAGGAAATGTCTATGTGCTGTGTGGATTTGACTTGGGGTACTGTGATAGCGAAGGGAAGAGTATGTATAGTGCTAAGGGAGGTACAGGTATTTCCAGAGCCACAGCGTTCAACAGGTTGTATTTCCAATACTTCGCTCATTGGCGAATACCGTTCAGTTGAGACCTAGATCGTAAGATTTAATTGTAGATATAATGATAGAAGAAATATGTGAGGCGTTTTCTAGAATGTGTTCGTGTATGCAAAGTGTGTGGTGGTATGGCTTCACATTCCCACATTAATGGTAGCGGTCTTCCGAATTCAGAGGCCTGTTGGAGTGCAGGAATGTATGATAGTCAACTTTACCATGTTCTTGACGACCGAATAGCGAACTAAGTATGTGCTGGGCTGCTTTCGTGATGAACTGTAACTTTGATAAGATGGTGCGTTTGCGGTAGAGCGTTATTCCCTCCTACGTAAATTGTTCGGTCGACTGCTTCTGCACATTTGATGCCTTTATTTAGTTGAGGGAATATGGATTGTGGTGTGTTGGACACACGTTTGCCTGTTCTCTAGACGTGGGAAAGACCGCAGTTGGTTTGTAAACAATACTGATCATGTGGAATCTGTTACATCACCGACTTCGGTATTCGAGAGTGCGAATACCAGTTTACTCTACTTGTTTCTAGTTAGTCAATGGTTTACAGCACGCTGCGCCTCGCTGGTGTTTGTGGAGAAATAATTTACAGTCTATATCTTGCGCATTATGTTGCGTTATCGATCGGGTGGCTAGTGCTGTGTGCTTGATATCGAGAATTACGGCGAAAATTGTATAATATTATGGCGAAAATACGATTGTTCTTGTAATCGACTAGTCTGGAGATGACTGTAGAAATGCAAGCAAGAAAGCGGAAAGAGTAGAGCGTTTATGCCAAGGGGAAGGAGCATGTCTTTGAACGTCAGTTCCGAGGGTGACTTCGGTTCACTGATGTAAGGGGGTGATTTGCTATGGTTGGGGATATGAATTGCATGTTTCCTAGATCGAGACAGTACTCGGTGATATATTCTCTGGTTGGATATCGGTTTGATGCTCCAATCTTCTTGCTAGTATACTATGTATTTGATGACGTGTAGACAAATTTACCGTGTTTAGTTGTTGGTGCAAAATGGTGATCAGTGTAAAATAGTTTATTACCACTGAGTGTAGCATCTATAGAAAGAATGAACAGGTTGGGGGTGTACAGATTGAGGGAACTGTTTGTGCAATTTAGCAGTCTTTGCAAAATAACCGCTGGAAGTCCGAGAAAGAAAAGGTGGATGGTGCATCGATACATGCGGCATAAGTAATTCGACTGGTAAATTCGATAAGAGCAAATGAGAATGCTCGATTGACTGTGGTGGGATATAGCAGCGGTGAGAACATTTGCGTTTGTTGAGAGCAGGAAGGCTATCACGTTATGTCCGGGAGGAAGCCTGGATTAGACGATATTTTGGTAAACAGCTTCTGTTAGGGTGAGAATTTCAGTGCATACAAGCGGAGGCATGAAGAAAGTGGGCGTAACTATTTCTGGGACACTATACAATTCCCGAGAGGTCGACTTGGCTCTTATTTATTTTTACAACGAGACGTGATGTAAGAATAAGATTGGGAAGGTTGCTAGATGAGTTTGTAATTATGTGTGTACATTTGGTGGTGTTGCGTCGGTCATGCTGGGGGGTGGGTACGTGCGGTTCAGCACGTGTGTCAACACGCTCTGCGCTGTTCTGCATTCAATGGTAAAGGCAAGTGGTGCCTGGAGATGCCTCGAATATGAGACTGGTGTTAACACGCTTTGGAATGCTATGACAGTATAATGGTGACTGTAAACAGGAATGCAACTTTCACCCGTGTTCGGTGGTTGTGGCTGGTTGGTGCGGCAGAGCACGCGTCCCTGGCCGGTCGCGCCAGGTGCTGCGTCTAGGTGAACACGTATTTGGATAGGAATTTTACGGACGTGGAGTATGAATGCGGCTGTCGCCGCCTCATGCTTGCGGAAGCTGAGCAGGGACCCGTGCGTGGTTTGAGGACTGTCAGGCGTGTGACTTTGCGGGGGAGACGGTGTGGTGGTGGATGCTTGTGCGTGTCTGCTGTGTTATTTTGCGAGCGGCCCTGGAGGCTGTGCCATGCGTTATTTGGACACTTTACCAGTACTGAGCGTGTTTGCAGATATGTGTACTGCATTATTTAGGAGAAGTTTGCTATTGTGCACTGAAATTAGGAGTTGTTTGCGTGTATGCAGACTGTGTATTGTGACGCCAAGCACATTAGGATGAATGTTTTGTATCAGTGTGATGGATATATTCAATCGCTAAAGAAAATGTTTGTAACTAAATAGAGTTAACTCCTCCTTTACTGCCCCCAGCAGCCCAGAGCAGGCTGAGTCGTTTTCCCTCATGATCTTGGTTTACGTCACAAAACGGACAACAGCGTCATAGACCTCGTGGAGAACACATTATTTACCGCCAACATGGATAACTGTACTTCTGTCATCAGCTGGTGTCACTGCAGCGTCCTCTGATGGCAAGGAAATGTACTAAGACAGCTGGGGTCTGGAGCTCGTGGTGAACACACTAGGTGGCGCCATCTTAGATTACGATACTTGCGTCACTACAGCTTCCTCTAGTGGAATCGATATGAAATAAGTCAGTTGGGGTATGGACTTGGTGGCGAATACACTTGGTGGTGGTGTTGCCTCTAATTGTTTAAATAAAGGCTGCTGTATGATTTTGACAGTTGACGATTAGCAAGCAGTCTTTTGCATGGATTACTATTTTGACGATTTAGGAGTTGTTTGGCTATATGGACGTAAATGCTGTGCATTGTTTACGAGTGGTTCGCACGTCTGTAGGCTGTGCAATGTGTTATCTTAGACAGTTTACAATTAGCAAGCGTGTATGTAGAGCGTTATACATGAGTTATGTAGGAGTAGATTGCAGGTCTGTATGCTGTGGGACATGTCAGAGCGTGTGTTCTGTGATAAATATACTCCATCGCTAAATAAATTGCTCCAAAATAAATAAAGTACAATGCTTCCTCTCTACATCAGCCTAGTGCAGGCTGAGTCCTTTTACCACCCGCCCCTAGAAGGAGGTGGCGGCCTGGTGACTTAGGTCAGAGGTGGTGGTGAGCTTCATTTGCAACAATTTTCTTACGTTGGTAGCGAAAAAATAAGTGACCTTTCTTTACTGCCAGAATTCAAACTTGGCGCCGGTTCCTAGGAGGAGGAGGTGGTGGTCGGGTGGCTGAGGTTAGTACAAGTGTCCTTTCTTTCCTATAATTTTCGTAGGTTGGTAGAGAAAGCGTGAGTGACCTTTCTTTACTGCCAGAATTCAAACTCGGCGCCTGTTCCTAGGAAGAAATGGCCGTCTGGACTTTGAAAAGTAGTTGAAAGTATAGTGAACACCTTTTCCTACCTATATGAAGTCTAATCACGTGACTAATAGGAGTGCAGCATTCTAGGGGTGGGGTGCTAGGTAATGAATGAACACACGCTGATAGTGGGAAAATGTGAAAGTTCTGATTTGATCATTGAATATTGAAATTGTAAATTGAATTATTGAATATGATTAAAATTGAAATCGAATCAAGTACTTAGGTAATTGATACGTTAGATGCGCGATGTGTGTGTTAGCATATTTACCGAAGACTATGTGTGGCGCGTGTATGGAGGGAGCGCTCAGCCGCTCGCGGATCTGTGACACAAGTGGTCGGACGCCCGCGGGCCGGTGGTGCGGCACGTGTCCGGTTATAAAGCGCGCGCGCGAGAGAGAGCTGACGTTCTTGTGTCATCACGCGTCGTCACTGTAGCGTCCTCTGGTGGTCACGATTTAAACTAAGCCACTTGAGCTCTGGAGCTCGTGATGGATACATAGGGTGTAGGTGCCGCATTATCATGTTGGAATTTGAACTTTGCGTGATTTTGATTGGGGAGGGGGTTAGGTTAGTGGAGGTAGGCCAAGTGTCCAATCTTACACCACGTGGTGGATACACTGGGCACAGCCATCTTGACTGACGTCACGGTCGCCATCTTGGATGACATCACAGTGACGCTCTCTGGTGGCAACGATATCAACTAAGCCAGTTGAGCTCTAGATCGCGTGGAGAACACACATGCTTGAAACTCGTTAAATAGTAAAGACAAGTCCATTTTTCCCGCCATTATCCTGTTGGAATTTGAACTTCCCACCATTTTTCTGAGGGAGGGGGGCGTGGAAATTTCCTGACAAAATACAAACTTCCCGCCAAAATCCGTCATCTTGGAAGACGTCACAGCCGCCCTATTGGATGACGTCATCGCCGCCATCTTGGATGACGGTACTTTGGGGGTGGAACGCAGGTAGTTCCAATACTGACGTGTCACAGGATGAGGCCGTCACACCCCCATTTCGCCCCTTCTTTTGACGCCTCTACGATGGAAGTCAGAAACGCGCCGCCCAGCGGTTTTCTTGCGAGCGGCCGAGGAAAATATCACAATCACACCGCCACTCAGAATCGGCACGAAAAGGCTGCAAGAAGTGGCATAACCGGTGTCAATGAAACTATCACTTTCCTTGTAGCGTCGATTCCCACACATTTCGCGATCGAAAGCGACAGGTCGCAGTGCGATGGGCAACAGGAAGACGTGCTGGACAACATTTGACACTGCTGACACCCTCTGGCGTTTCAGCCCTTCTCTACGGATACTGTAGGGCAGCATCCCCATCGAACGTGATCGCACCCGCTTGGCGCGTAGCGCGACTGTAATTTTTGCTCTCGGGTACGGGTTGAAACTTGTAGGGAACCATTCGACGAAATCTGAACGTGATGAAAAGCAACTACGTAATCAAAGGATGATGCGCCATTGACAAGTGTGAGAACAAAACGGCAAAGGGTACCTCTGACACCCCCAGTTATGTGAAACCCCTAGCAGCACCCACTCAACTTTACTGAGAATTTTAAAAATGTACATATAGAAGCACAACATAGGCCTACTATCAGGCAGAAGAGCAGCAGCGTAGATCGCCCGCAGGCGCCTGGTCCTGGGAATAAGGCGGACTGTGACGACCTCCCGCTCGCGTAACACGTCCATGGCGGCACTGGGCACAAGTGTGCTGAAACTTGGTACCAATGTGACATCATTAACCCATCTCGCACTCATACCAATTTCTGAGCTGTGGCCTTTTCTTCGTACTTGTCGACACGTTGCTGTTTGAAGCTCAGGCTGACGTCGGAGGGCGATGTGATTTTGCACCACTGCACAGAAAGGTAGTCTGCACATTTGAGCAAAATTTCAAACTTAAGCGCAGCAGTGGATGGGAATTACGGGATTTCGAAAAAGTATCCATTTAATTCTGTTGTGCAGTGTATTTTTTTTTCTTTTTTGTAAGTATATGAACGACAGGGTGTAAACGGTATAAGGGGTCAAAACAAACCTGTTACTAGAACACAAGTAAATATTTCAAAACGTCTAGTAACATGTTTCTCCATTTCCTACGGTTGTCCTACAAACAACAACAGTTCATCTCGGGACAATCTTTTTGGAAAAGTATACATTAGCGCTGCGCGTACTGAAATCACGAGCGTGACTCGCAAACATGAAGGCTACAACGGCCGGCGTTGTTGAGTCACTAACACAAGTGTTTTTTATTCCAGTCATCGATCACAATATGAAGTCCATCGACGATGACCGGTTTCAGTCAGTAATGAGCATCTTCATATCTACAATATAAAAAATATACAACTGATGGGCAGTCTATCTTTCAAAACAATACAGTATTTCCTTTCACGATACACTCTGATACAAACTGGGAATGTACTGACAAAATAAGGTAAAACGTACCTGTTCTGCACCATGTCCTAATTTGGTAAGGCCGTAATGGCATCGTCAAAACATATAAACACACTCAGCAAAGCATCGTCACGCAGAACTAAAGTATGGTGTAAAATCGGCCACATCGTCCACACGGTCATTTTGCGACTGGCATTACTGTACAACACAGACTGAAGCGCAGTAGCTACCAGAAATACGTTTGGTTATACGCTTCACCGACGTAACTGCTGTGGGCTTAGATGTACTCTTCATTTACATAAGAACCATAACACTATGAAAATACGGTAGGTAAAATATATATAGCAGACTTTTAAATTTTGATAACTACTATAGAAAACAACTGTAATAAAATAAAAGACGAATACAGTAACATAGAAAATTATTTAAAGGAAATGTATAAAAGTAATAGGTTTGACACTTTTTTGGTGAATTTACCGTCAAAAATAAAAACGTAATACACTGCCTATAGCAACCTATAAATCACCTATGAAAGCTAAAACGTCTATATGACAACATAACTGTATGGAAAGAAGACAGATCAATGATCAGCACCTTCTCTTGGCTCGGCCGCCATGATGTTACGCAGGATCGTAAGAACTTAAAAGCTAGAGGGCTTTTCGTACATCGTGATACAACTTCCACAGAAAAGATTTATACAACATATTAACAGTCAATAAATAAGATTATATAGTCTACCCATACAGTCCTGCCTGAGTCAAAACAAGGCCCCGGGAGTAGACAACATTCCATTAGAACTACTGAGGGCCTTGGGAGAGCCAGTCATGACAAAACTCTACCATCTGGTGAGCAAGATGTATGAAACAGGCGAAATACCCTCAGACTTCAAGAAGAATATAATAATTCCAATCCCAAAGAAAGCAGGTGTTGACAGATGTGAAAATTACCGAACTATCAGTTTAATAAGTCACAGCTGCAAAATACTATTGCGAATTCTTTACAGACGAATGGAAATACTGGTAGAAGCCGATCTCGGGGATGATCAGTTTGGATTCCGTAGACATGTTGGAACACGTGAGGCAATACTAACCTTACGACTTATCTTAGATGAAAGATTAAGAAAAGGCAAACCTACGTTTCTAGCATTTGTAGACTTAGAGAAAGCTTTTGACAATGTTGACTGGAATACTCTCTTTCAAATTCTGCAGGTGCCAGGAGTAAAATACAAGGAGCAAAAGGCTATTTACAATTTGTACAGAAACCAGATGGCAGTTATAAGAGTCGAGGGGCATGAAAGGGAAGCAGCTGTTGGGAAGGGAGTGAGACAGGGTTGTAGCCTCTCCCCGATGTTATTCAATCTGTATATTGAGCAAGCAGTAAAGGAAACAAAAGAAAAATTCGGAGTAGGTATTAAAATCCATGGAGAAGAGATAAAAACTTTGAGGTTCGCCGATGACATTGTAATTCTGTCAGAGACAGCAAAGGACTTGGAAGAGCAGTTGAACGGAATGGACAGTGTCTTGAAAGGAGGATATAAGATGAACATCAACAAAAGCAAAACGAGGATAATGGAATGTAGTCAAATTAAATCGGGTGATGCTGAGGGAATTAGATTAGGAAATGAGACACTTAAAGTAGTAAAGGAGTTTTGCTATTTAGGGAGTAAAATAACTGATGATGGTCGAAGTAGAGAGGATATAAAATGTAGACTGGCAATGGCAAGGAAATCGTTTCTGAAGAAGAGAAATTTGTGAACATCGAGTATAGAGTTAAGTGTCAGGAAGTCGTTTCTGAAAGTATTTGTATGGAGTGTAGCCACGTATGGAAGTGAAACATGGACGATAACTAGTTTGGACAAGAAGAGAATAGAAGCTTTCGAAATGTGGTGCTACAGAAGAATGCTGAAGATAAGGTGGGTAGATCACATAACTAATGAAGTATTGAATAGGATTGGGGAGAAGAGAAGTTTGTGGCACAACTTGACTAGAAGAAGGGATCGGTTGGTAGGACATATTCTGAGGCATCAAGGGACTACCAATGTAGTATTGGAGGGCAGCGTGGAGGGTAAAAATCGTAGAGGGAGACCAAGAGATGAATACACTAAACAGATTCAGAAGGATGTAGGTTGCAGTAGGTACTGGGAGGTGAAGAAGCTTGCACAGGATAGAGTAGCATGGAGAGCTGCATCAAACCAGTCTCAGGACTGAAGACCACAACAACAACAACAACAACAACAACAACAAACAACATATCGAGAGCACGACCCTTCTCCGCCCTTTGTAGAACTGTCAATATTCCCTATAGTGTGGTCGCTTTCTGCCAAATGCATTCCCAATGCGGTTTTGTTGTGCCTGCAAATGCTCCTTGAATATTACTTTAAAAGAACGGCCAGTCGGCCGATATAAAATTTGTCACAACTGCTACAAACCGATCTTGTAAGCCCCAGAACCATCAAAATTTTCAAAATTATTACACAAGTTGCGTTTTACACGGAGTTTCAGAGTGTTGTTAACTTGAAAACCACATCTAACCTTAGATTTCCTAAAATATTTTTCTATTAGTTGGGGCATTTTTCCGTAAAATTTCATTGCAATAGTTTTCAGTTTTTCTTTACTGCTTCTTTCTTTCTGTGTAATTATGCGTCTGCCTACTATTTATTTTCTGTTTTTTTATCCTATTGTACGGGCGCATAACATCATTTATAGAAAAGCCACTGGCTGCTGCAATTTGTTTTTAGATACTAAGTTCTTGGCGTATTTCATTGTCGGCCGATGCTAATCGAAAGAGTCGGTGGGTAATGGAGGTGACGAAGGCCCTTTTATATCTCGGCGGGTAGCGTAAACTGGCACCGATAACAGTATTTGTACATGTAGGCTTTCTGAAAATCTAAAATTTGTATCTTATCAACTTTTTTAATAGTAAGGTCTAAATAGTTAATGGAGCCCGCTTCTTCTACTTCTGTAGTAAAAGCTATTTTTCGGTGCATGCTGCCTATTGGCTTGAGCAAATGCAGTAACCTCATTCTCGACACCCTCCAACAGTAGCAAGATGTCATCGACATAACGTTTATCACATATAGTCTTAATCAAAATATCCACGTGTGTGCTGCCGGTCTATAGCTTCAGGTTGGATGAGTCAGATATCATGGTGAGTTTTGACGTCGTTTCCTTGTTTACGAGGGTACCCCTGCGAGAGTCACTAGAATTGATTAGTCAGAAGTTTGACGAGAAGACCACTGAACTTTTTAGGCATGTCTTGACTTCCACGTATTTTCTTTTTAATGGAGAATACTACGAACAAACGGAGGGAGTCGCCATGGGTAGTAGCCCACTCTCACCGGTGGTAGCGAATTTGTACATGGAGAACTTCGAGGAGGAAGCCCTGTCGTCATCCGATTGGAAACCTACTTGCTTTTTCCGTTACGTGGACGACACTTTCGTCATCTGGCCACATGGTATGGATAAACTCCTTGACTTCCTTACACATCTAAACTCCATACACCCCAACATCAAATTCACTATGGAGACTGAAACGGAGGGTAAATTACCTTTCCTTGACGTCCTGGTCAAGAGAAGGGCTGACGGCACCCTAGGTCATGGGGTGTATCGGAAGACAACGCACACTGATCTGTATTTGCACGCAGACAGCTGCCACCACCCTTCACAGAGGAATGGGGTACTTAAAACTCTAGTACATAGGGCGCGCACTATCTCTGACGCAGAGAGTCTACCCCAGGAATTGGAACATCTGAGAACTGTATTTCGAAAAAATGGGTACTCAGAGTGGCAGATTCAACGTGCTCTCCGCCCAACCACTGCAGCACAACCTGTTGAGATGGATGAAGTCACGAGGGAGGAGGTAGGCACTGCATTTATTCCATACACAGGCACACTCTCGGGAAAAATCGCCCGCATTCTGAAGAAACACCGGGTCGGAACTGTGTTTTGTCCTCCAAATAAAACTCGTGCACTGTTGGGGAGCGCCAAAGATGACCTCGGTTTGAGGAAGGCCGGCGTGTACCAGATTCCGTGCCAATGTGGCAAGTCGTATATTGGTCAGACGATGCGTACCGTCGAGGATCGATGCCGTGAACACCAGAGGCACACTCGACTGATGTATCCGAGCAAGTCGGCGGTCGCTGAACATTGTTTGTCGGAAAATCACGCCATGGAGTATGACCGCACAAGGATTCTGGTACAGACGTCGCGATACTGGGACACCGTTGTTAGAGAGGCCATCGAAATTCGCACCAATGACGACCTCATAAACCGTGACTGTGGCTATAATCTTAGCAAGGCTTGGGAACTAGCGATTGGGTTAATCAAGAGTAAATCGAGCAAACGTATAGTTGTGACGACCACGGCGGACAGAGCCATCACACCGACGTCATCTCAGACGCCGTCGCAATCTGTTCCACCGCGCGACCATGGCGCGGGGCGCGGACGGCGGAGGGAGCGCGCCGCGGGTATTTAAATCGGCCGCCGCCGTGACCGAACCCAGTTCCCTCTGAGCAGCCTTAGCGTACGGATCTCCGTGCCGGCACGTTCACAGGAGCTCAGTCCGTCAGCTCACCTGATGATGGCGACATGTATGATCGCCGAAATATTGTGCCCGTTGGACACTATAGACCGGCAGCACACCCGTGGATATTTTGATTATCAAATACGCCGGGAGAAACTCAAGAATCACAACATATAGTCTTGTCTTTTAGTTGTGGAGACATCGACATAACGTGTATAACATATAGTCTTGTCTTGTAGTTGTGGAGACTTGGCGAAGAACTTACATTCTACATAGTTCGTAAAAATGTCTGCTAGTGTACCAGCCAAACTGTTACCCATCCCAAGACCACCTTTTTGTTGAAATATCTTACCGTTGATGGTAAAAAGGTTACAAGTTAACACAAATTACAAAAATTCTGTGTATTCTGCAGTACTACTCTTGCTACGAGTTACCAGATTACGTTTAATGATCTGTATCGTTTCCTTTATCGTGACACTACTGTAGAGGTTTTTACATCTAGGGAAGCTAGTGTCGCATTATTTGGAATTTGTATGTTCTTAATCGCATTAGCAAGGTCAGAACTGTTTTCCACACCAAAATTGGTAGTGGACGTGTACAATGCTTTAAGCTTGTTGTTAAGAAACTTATTTAGTTTACAACATGCCGATGACAAATTGTTAACAATTGGACGGACTGGGTTTCCCTTCTTATGTATCTTAACCTGAACTTCTATTATCTCATTTTCAGAAAAAAAATCCCTCAGTTTTCCTAATGTAGTCTTCTTCATATATATATAAGGACCATTGCCTTCTCTTTTTCTAATTTTGTATTAAGATTTCTTAAGATCTCTCGTGATTGACGGTAGTAGAAGAGTTACACCGACTGGATAAAGCTTTATTAACGGCTGTGTCCGCAACTTCTAGTTTCATCATCTTAGCTGCTTCACACGCTATTTTAGTTTCAACTGTGACTCTTGTAATAGTAGTAGTAGTAGCGGTAGTAGTAGCTTTATTCATCCGTAGGTCTCTTTTTACAAGGATATAGGACATGTCAAAGTATTTACAAGTTTAGACCAATTTAAAATAAGCTAATTCGTATAAACATATATTTACAGACTCCTAGTTGGAGACAATCATTAGATTTACTCCTGGGATACAAAACTTTTTTTCACAAATAACTTATTAAATAATTTAATGCCACACTGTTCACTCGTATCTCACTATCAGTCACCACACACACTATACGTACGTTGTTTCATAACACTTCACTCACTACACACACACACACACACACACACTGGTGATCTCTGGACCATTTTCTGTACCGCAGCTTCCCATTTGCTATCCTGAAAAACTGAGTCAGCATGTCTCCATAATGAGTGAGATGTTGAGCTCAGAAAGAGAAAGAGGTGTTAGTAATGTGCTATGCATAGCTTGGGGTAAGTATTTCTAGAAACGAAAAAAGAAAGAAAAAAACAAAGTGAAGGTGTTATGTGGAATGTTGGATGTTTTATAATCATTATTATTATTATTATTATTATTATTATTTATTTGTACAACATTTTTTTAAATCAAACCCCTACTCTGTTTTATCTAAGTAATCCTTTAAGATATAAGATGTATTGCATAATAGGTACTTTTTGGCTGCCTTTTTAAATAAGTGTATTTTTGCAATTATTTTAATCTCTTTTGGTAATTTATTGTACAATTTTATTCATTGGTAGAAAATTCTGTTTTGAGTTTTATGTTTATTTTTTCTTGGTAAATACAAGTTGAGTCTATCTTTTGATGCATGGTCAAGGACAGAGCTGTTTGTGCAGTAATTACCAATGTTATTTTTGACGTGTACAACTGACTGGTAAATGTATTCACATGGAGCAGTTAAAATCCCCATTGTTTTGAACTGGCCATTACAACAAGCTCGGCTAGTATTTTTGGTTAGTATTCCTATGGCTCTTTTCTGGAGTTTGAAAATTGTGTTCATATTTTGTGCATTTGTTATTCAAAAAAGAATGCTATTGCTTAGAATTGGGTGTACATATGAAAAACGTGTAACTAAAAGACACTGCATCTTACACACTTTGTGTGTTCACAGCACTTCAACTGAGAATCAATATTCATTCCTAGAAGTTTTGCATTTGTTACACAGTCTATAGAGGTTCCATTATTCCTCTTCAAACTAAAATTCATGGCATTAGTTTTCTTTATGTTCAATGTCACTTTATTGCTTAGTGACCAATCGTAAACTTCCTTGAGGGTTTCATTTGCTGTCTCAGCAAGGACTTCTCTTGTTTTCTCAGTGACTATGACATTGCTGTCATCAGCAAATAGAATTTTTTCACCATGAGTAACACTACTGGGAAAGTCATTGATGTATATCATGAATAGTATTGGTCCTAATATGCTACCTTGTGGAACCCCTATATTAACCCTCCCATTACCAAGTTTTTTCACACCTCTATATTACCGAGCGGGGTATTTGGACTACCCCAAAAGAGTTTTGTGTTTTATTGTAATATTTGTTCTCAGTTTTCGTTATTTCCATTGAATGGGTTTATTTAGTATTGAGAAACAGCTTTTCATGTCATTAGAAGTATTTAATCAGATCACAGGTACAAAGTACAAAAATTTGTTTATATCTTTCACTAAATTCAGTACGCAACGAACAAAAAATAATCTATGTACCTCAACAGTCACTGGAGTAAAATAACACAAGACTTTTTTCAACTTTTCAGGCAAGTACATTTTTGCACTGCATGCACTTCACAGTAACAGTTTCTTCTCTGTGTATATTACAAACAGGTTTCTTGCATGTTACACAACAGAATCTTGATTTCCGATCTTCGTTTCTCTTGCAATCTTGACATCATTGTGGCGTTGGTAACTTGGAACACTGGGTGTGGATCACTGCTGTAGGAATTGCAATGCCACAAACTTTCAGTGCATCTTGTACAACTTTATGAAGACCGTTGATATTTTTGGCTCTCTCTTCCATGTTGCCTTTGCTGAGTCCAAATGTCAGTTCAGTCGTGAAGAGTTTACGTCAGCTTCGGTTATTCTTCTGCCATTCAGGAAATCTTTGAGTGTACAGAATATATGAATCCAGTGCTGCAATATCTATCATATCCATGAAGATTCTTAGTGGCCACCGCCTCGTTCCTCTAACACAACTGTATTCTCTTGTAATTTTGTCCCCATCATTTACAGCACCTTTGGTTTTGTTGTAGTGCAGTATGATTTTGGGTTTGTGTTCACTTTCTTCACCACTCACTTGTCTCTCATTATGCTGAGTAGAGCGTAGTGTTACTGCCTTGGGATTACAACTTGATAATAAATTCAGTTGGGAAGAGCACACCACAGAACTGCAGAAACGCCTTAACAAATCTGTATTTGCAATTCGAGTGTTAGCAGACATAGGCGACATAAAAATGAAAACGCTTGCATACTTTGCCTACTTTCATTCCATAATGTCATATGGTATAATATTTTGGGGTAACTCTTCAAGTCAAACAAAAGTTTTCAGAGTCCAAAAGCATGTAATACGTATTATTTGTGGAGTAAATTCACGGACGTCCTGTAGAAACCTCTTCAAAGAACTGGGTATACTAACTACTGCCTCTCAGTATATTTACTCATTAATGAAATTTGTCCTAAATAATATATCTCTTTTTCCAACAAACAGCTCAGTTCATACATACCATACCAGGAACAAAAATGATCTGCACAAGGACTTAAAAGCACTTACTTTATTTCAAAAAGGGATCCCTACTCAGGAACACTCATCTTCAATAATTTGCCAGTAAACATAAAAAATTTAGTTACAAATAAAGATCAGTTTAAAAGGAGCCTGAAAGACTTACTAGTGGCCAACTCCTTCTACTCCATTGACGAATTTTTTAATAGAAACAAATGATGTATTGTATATATTCATACTATTAGTATTGTTATTTCAGTTTAAAAAAAAAAAAAAAAAATTGACATGTTCCACATCCACGAGGACCTCCTCAGCACAGATCTATGGAACGAAAACTAATCTAATCTAATCTAATCTAATCTAATCCATTCCCTTCTTTGAAACATAGGAATCTAGAGTCAAGTGATTTGTGATGCCAAACATTGCAGAGTGAACTTCTCTCTTTCTGTTTGGCAAGAATTCCTTCGGAGTCTCTTTCTTATTGGAACGCAAGGTACCAACCAATGTCATGTTTCGTTTTATTAGTTCAGCAGCCAATGGGAAACTGGTGAAAAAATTATCAATTGTTACATCATGAACGTTATTCAGAAATGGTTCCATCAGATCCAAAACAACTCTCTGTCCTTGATTCACTTCCCGAGTATTGTCCACCATTCCTGTGTAAATTTGGATCCGTAATAAGTAAGATGTCTTCACATCAGCACAAACACAAATTTTAATGCCATACTTGCCAGGTTTGCTCTTCATATAAACCCTAAAAGGGCAGTTTCCTCGGAACATTGATAATCGTTCATCAATTGAGGACATCAGAATTGTATAGAATTGCCATGATCTCTTCGCTAGAAAATCCTTTTGACATCCTTACTTGCAGATGAAATACTGACTTGTGTAACAATAGTAACCAGCAACAATAACAAACATTGGATCTATGGCAATACTCAACAAAGAAGTTAAATGACAGATATATTTCCCAAAATCTTCTTTTTCTACAAATAAGAAAATAAGAAGTTTCATACCAAGTGGGGTAGTCTCACAACCCCAACAATAAATGACTTGAATAACAATGATAAAGCCAAAAAAATTATAGTCATGAGTGTGAATTCAACGTCAATCATTTTAGTACAAAGTCATGAAGCCACAGGCTTGTGGCCCTTCAGATAACATTATTATAGGGAAAAAAAAATCAACCTGGGGTAGTCAGAATACCCCGCTTGGTAATGCGAGGGTTAATGTATTTTGGTTCTGATAAGTGTTTTACTACATTTTTAGATCTATTTGAAGTACGTGTTATCTCTAGGTATGATCGAAACCAGTCATTAGCGACCCCTCTTATTCCTAATGCTTCTGTCTGGTCCCTTTAATCCCACAAACCAACCAACCTAATGCTTCTAATTTAATAGAATCTTGTAGTCAACGGTATCAAACGCCTTAGAAAGATCCAAAAATATACCTGTGATACACTTATCTTTATCAAGAGCATCAAGTACAACTTTTGTGAATTCTACAATGACAGACTCCGTATTTTTGTCACTTCAGAAACCAAACTGTGATTCGCTTAAAAGATTGTATTTCTTCAGGTAATTCATTAATCTGTCTTTCATAAATGCTTCTATTGTTTTTGAGAATGCTGACAGCAGGGAAATGGGCCGATAATTTTCTGTCTTCTGCATTACCTTTCTTAAGCAAAGGTACAACTCTTTCCTGTTTTAACTGCTCTGGAAATGTCCCTGATGTGAAGGATTCATTTATTATATTTGTCAAGGGGGATTGTGTAATCCCTTTGCATTGTTTCAGTACACACATTGGAGGCATACTGACTTTTTATTTTTTGGTTTTTGAACAGTTTTATTGACTTCATTCTCTGTGGTTGGAAGTAACATCATTGTATTAAGTGCAACATTATTTACATATGTTATATTTGTTTTGGGGGAATATTTGCTGTAACTTCTCTGCAATACTTGAAAAATGCTCGTTTACATAGTTTGCTAAGTATTGTGAATCATTTATTACCTTATGCCCCTCCATTAGCAGTATGTTATTCTGCATTTGGTTGCCTCTCCCCATTTCCTTTTTTATAACATCCCACACTGCTTTGCTTTTATTCTCTGCAATATATATTATTTATCAGTGTTTGCTAAAACCATTTAAAATGTCACTAATTTTTGCTCCACCCTCATTACTTGCATAGCTGGTGGGAAATACAGGGTGTCTCAAAAAGTCCACTGCAACTTCAATGTGTTATAGCATCCAAACTAACGGAAATATTCACACCATATCTGGCTTATGTGACAAGACAAATGTGTGAATCCTTAAGGGACCAAACTGCTCAGGTCATCGATCCCTAGACTTTCACACTACTTTAAGTAACTTATGCGAAGACAAACACACATACCCATGCCCAAGGGAGGACTCGAACCTCCAGCGGGAGGGGCCGCGTGGTTATGAGACAGACAAATTAACCAAGTTTTGCTGTGAGCGTTCCAGGTTGTCTCGAATTAAGCACAATGAGAATGGTTCAAAAAAAGGTTCAGAATGTGGAATGGTTTTTTTCAGACAAAATTGGACATGCAGGGTCAAAAGAACTTCCAAACACGGTATAGATAGCAACCACCCTCGCAGGTGTCGATACGACGGTGGTGCACCGCCACACTGGGATCAGACGGTGCAAGATGTTCAAGACCAGGAGTTTCCATTTCGCTAGATTGGCAAATTCCCTGGTCTCCTAGGTCACCTGATATTACACCAATGGACTTAATGCTACGGGGTATGGCAAGGATAGCTACTAAACACCTGTCAATCACATCAATGACTTCAAGAACCGTATCGTTGCTGCCACTGCCTCAGTTGATACAGATATGTTGTGCCGAGTGTGGATACACCTCGATTGCAGGCTGGATGTTGACCGTGATAACAAAGGTGCACATGTTAAATAAGACTGAATGGCACAACAACTTTGTGAGACAGTGTGTCACGTAAGTCAAACATGTGAATATCTTAATTAGTTTGGATGCTATGATGCATTAATGTTTTACTGTACCTTTTGAGACACCCAGTATTATCGCAAAAAAAGGGAAAAAAATGTGAACAGAGGATCAAACACATGTCGAAGTCTGTTGGCACGAATGCTGGTCACTTTTCCCCTTGTCCACACTGAAGTTTGCTTAATAACACGGGCCTCTTCTGCGGTGAGTCCAGATGAAATTGAACACGTAATGCTGTCTGTCATTAATCGCTTTATAGGATGTATCAGTGTTCTAGGTCAACATTTAGAGCACTGATGTCACAGTTATTATAACCACGTATGCATCTTTCCAAGATACAAATTTGCTTAATTTTGTATAGTAGGACACCTATCTGTAGGACCTCTTCTCCTGCTATAGGGACAGTGGTTTGTGGCACATTTATCTTGTTACTATTTCACCAGGTTCCACAGATGTTAAGTCGTTGAAATCCTCATCAAATGTCATTGCCAATGCCACAGGCAAGGTACAAATTCTCGTTCAATAATTAAAAGGACCAGAGTAGGTGTCAAACTTCGGCCGCTAAAAATGTTAATAATTACTTGTGTTCATCAGTATATTCTCCACCCTGTCTTAATACCTATTATTTGAAATTCTCCATAAAAATGTTAGTTGCTACAGGTGACAAAGTTGAGTCCACAGCAACCTCGTCACAATGTTCATAAAACATTCATACTGAAAATAACTCTACTGCAAGCATAACTCAACCAGGTCACACATATTTGGTGTGATTATCTCCAATGTATCTGGTACTGGGATGTTAGTAAGTAAAGACTTGGCACCGAAGTTCACCAGTAGGCCAGTTGTGAATACTTTTGTTGTTCGCAATGGACGCCAAATTAGAGTGCAGGCATGTTTCGTACTGTCTGTTCGATTCAGCCCTCTCCGTTGTCTTCGGGGTACATACTAGCCATACGTTATGGGTAACAAACACAAGTTGGTGGTATTGATGACTGGTGACCATTACGGTGCATATCTATCTTTCACGACCGGCTCAATGTCGAAATGATCTGGCTGCGGGCAGCTTTCTGAGCTGACAAGACTTTTTGCTACAAAAGTCTCAATGCATGCACAGTCTAGTCTGTAACAGACCAAACAGTGCATAAGTACACTTCGCATTGTTCTGTTCACAAGTGGCTATACAACGCACTCTACTGGAACCACAATGAGAACCCAGATTTACGTTTAACTCCATTATACAGGGTGTACATAAAGTCCGGAAACACTTTCAATTAGTTATTGCACAAGAACTAAACATTATACAGATGTCATACATATTGCATTTTGAAGAGAAACTCAAAGTTTTTTTTTTTTTTTACAACCATTCCATATGTGAACCATGAGTGACCCGGCAAGTCTTGCCATACCCATCCCAGCATGGCATCGTCGACTGTGGCAGTCGCTTCCTATATTCTCTCCCGGAGCTCTGCTACATCACGTGGTAGAAGCAGTACATACACCAGATGTTTTGTGTGTCCCCACAGTAATAAGTCATGTGGACTGAGATCTGGTGATCGGGGAGGGCATTTCATGAAACAGCTGTCCACTTCTGTAGCACAGCCGATCCATCGATGTTGCAGCTCCGTGTACATGTACGTGCTCGAGTTAATGGGATGCGCGACGCACGGATTTCTTTGGACTCCTTATGAATGTATCTCATACGCGCTCACACTGGGATGTCTGCTTCTCTTTGCCGGACACAACTGTACTTGGTTCTAAACATCCGTTGAACAGCTGTAGCACTCTTGTTTTTGTCGAACTCCAACACACAGAAAGCTCCCTCCACACCTGAACTCGCCATGTTTTGCAACTAGCACTGACTATTGGCAAATTACCAAACTACACTGTGGTGGTGGTTTCTCTTCAAAGTGACATGTGTATGATATCTGTACAACACTTGGTTCTTGTGCAATAAACAATTGAAAGTGTTCCCAGACTTTATGTACACCCTGTACACTATGTGATCAAAAGTATCCGGACAACCCCAAAAACATAAGTTTTTCGTATTAGGTGCATTGTGCTGCCACCTACTGCCAGATACATCATATCAGCAACCTCAGTAGTCATTAGACATCGTGAGAGAGCAGAATGAGATGCTCCGTGGAACTCACGGACTTCGAACATGGTCAGATGACTGGGTGTCCCTTGGGTCATATGTCTGTACGCGAGATTTCCACACTCCTAAACATCCCTATGCCCACTGTTTCCAATGTGATAGTTAAGTGGAAATGTGAAGGGACATGTACAGCACAAAAGCGTACAGACCGACTGTTGTAACCGCGACCGGAACAGTTGCGGGGTTACCGAGAACGAAGCACTGCGGGACCAAACGGGAGCGGTCCCGCAAACAAAGAAACAAACGAGAAAGGACGGACACTGACAACGACGGACGACTGAGCAAGACTTTATGAACAACAACACGCAAGAAGCAACGGGGTCACAAGTGACAACTTCAAGAATTTCACAACGACCACTCGTACACAGAAACAAAGTAAACATGCTGTCTGTAGGTGAGATGTCGATAGACTCCGGCGAATATCAGATTGCCTCGATGAGCGAGAGGCAGGTGCTTCAATACAGGATAGGGGTCGTCGCTATTGGCTGCTGGGACCACGTGCTGCACAGTGGCGCCCTCACGTCTTATGCGGGCCAGGAACGCACGCAGTCACGGCCTATGGCACAACGGCTGCAGACTACGTCGCAACGGCTGCAGAGACCTCTAGTGGTAATCTAGGTCCATGCTGTCTGATATGGATTCGAAACCCGCGACACTCGGTACCAGGCCGACCTTGTCTGTTGACTGATAGAGATTGCCAATGGTTGAAGAGGGGCTTAACGTGTGATAGACCGACATCTATCCAGACCATCACACAGGAATTCCAAACTGCATCAGGATCCACTGCAAGTACTATGACAGTTAGGTGGGAGCTGAGAAAATTTGGGTTTCACAGTCGAGCGGCTGCTCATAAGCCACACATCACACCAGTAAATGACAAACGACGCCTCACTTGGTGTAAGGAGCGTAAACATTGGACAATTGAACAGTGAAAAACATTGTGTGAGTGACAAATCACGGTACACAATGTGGAGATCCCATGGCAGGGTGTGGGTATGGCGAATTCCCGGTGGACGTCATCTGCCAGGGTGTGTAGTGCCAACAGTAAAACTCAGAGGCGGTGGTGTTATGGGTGGTCATGGTTTTCATGGAGGGGGCTTGCATGCCTTGTTGTTTTGCATGGCACTATCAAAGCACAGGCCTACATTGACGCTTTAAGCACCTACTTGCTTCCCACTGTTGGAGAGCAATTCAGAGACGGAGATTGCATCTTTCAACATGATCGAGCACCTGTTCATAATGCACGGCCTGTGGCAGAGTGGTTACACGAAAATAAAATCCCTGTAATGGACTGGCCTGCACAGAGTCCTGACCTGAATCCTACAGAACAGGTCTGGGATGCTTTGGAACACTGACTTCGTGCCAGCCCTCACCGACTGACATTGATACCTCAGTGCAGCAGTGAAGAATGGGCTGCCATTCCCCAAGAAACCTTCCAGGACCTGATTGACCATATGTCTGTGAGAGTGGAAGCTGTCATCAAGGCTACAGGTGGGCCAACACCATGCTGAATTCCAGCATTCCCGATGGAGGGCGCCACGAACTTTTAAGTCATTTTCAGCCAGGTGTCTGGATACTTTTGATCACATAGTGTATTTAGGTGTTCCCTGTGGTCAAATTAGTGTTAAGAAAACACGAACACAGAAGTCAGGCTTACAATGGCCAGAATTGCCATCAGCTACAGTAATTTTTGGAGGAATGGACACCAAAGTCTGTTCGCCATTCAGAAAATAGTAACTTTTCCCCTTTCCCTTAAACTAATGCTGTCATAACTTACTTGAGGAAGTTCCCTGTGCAAGCCTTTGTTAAATGAGACTTCTTGAAGTTTAATTTGCTCAATAATGTATATTATTATTGTTGTATGGTATACAATCAATCTATGTTGTTTTTGATGGTTGGCCTTCCTTTGTGCCCAAATTTGTTCCATCCTTCCTTTCTTTCATCAGACCACGGTGTTCCAGTCTGTTTTCTGATTTCCTTCTGACCAATTTTCCAATCAAAAATCTTTGGTCTGAATGTTTTTCTATCTGTAACGTCTGCCTGAGTTATACCGGCAACATTAAGAGCCTCCTTAAGCGCAGTGAACCATTTAACTGGCTCAGTTTTGGCCTTACTTCTGATTCTATTTGTTTTGTCAACTTAGTGGGTGTCATTCTTTTAAATCACCCATAAAATTTAAGTCTTCGTTTTCTCATTAAACCATGTATGTCTTTGTATTCTCCTCTTTCCTTATTACTTCTCAGCCTGTAAGTTCCTCCATCAATAATTTTGTGGCCTAATATTTTCCTCTTAATCTTTCTTTCTTTTGAATTTCTTCAATACCCCTTTTCTACTTAAAATTAAATTTTCTGCTCCTTGAAGACATTCAGGTTTGATTACAGCATTGTGATGCCTAAGTTTGCTGAATTTAGAAAGTGATTTTTTATAACAAATATTTTGTGTTAGTCTGAATACAGTTGCCATTTTCTGACAGCGAACTTTGCAGCTTTTTCCAGACTTTTTTTGTATGATTTCCCCCAAGTATTTAAATTGAGAAACGCTTTTTATTTTTCCATATTTAGTGTTCAAAAACTTTGGTGTTTGCTTGTTGCAAGTCATATATTCAGTTTTTTCAAATGATATTTGTAATCCAACTTTTTCCGCAACTTCTTTAAGGATTTCAATTTGTTTTTGAGCTGTGGTAATACCCCTAGTTAAAACTGCCGAATCATTTGCAAAGGCGAGGCAGTCTCCTCTAATATTACTTCTACCTAATTTGATTGATTGATCTATGTTTTGACTCTACTTTTGTTCTCACCATTCTGTAATTACCTTTTCCAAAATACAGTTAAACAGTAATGGGAAAAGTCCATCTCCCTGTCTAACACCAGTCTTTATATCAAATGGTTCAGAGATTTCTCCCATGAATTTAAGTTCAGAGCTGGTTCCTGTTAACGTTTCCTTAGTTAGTGTTAAAGAGTTTTATTATCTAGCCCTCGTTCCTTTAAAATATGGGAAAGAGATTCACAATCAAATGAGTCGTACACCTTTTTAGAACCCGCAAATGTACACACAATATTGTTACTAGAAATCCTTTAGTTTTAAATTAAGAATTTGTTCCAGACAGGATCTGTTCGGTGTAAACCCTGCTTGGTATTCATCAATTTTAGGTTCTAACTGTTCTTAGCCTCGATGAAGTAAACACTGCAAGAGAATTCTGTACATGACTGGGAGAAGAGAGAGTCCTCGGTAATTATTAACACAGGTTATATCTCCTTTTTTTTGCAGTGGGTGAATTAGGGCAATTTTCCAGTCTCCAGGTATTTTCTTAGTTTGCCAGATATGTCCTATTAGTTGAGTGATCTCTTTTATAGTGTTAGGGCCAGCTGATTTTAGTAGTTCTGCAATTATACTGTCTTCTCTGGCTGCTTTGTTGTTTTACAGCCTCTTAATTTGTTTAGTTATTTCGATTTTGTGAGGTTCTTTAGAGCTAGGGTTGGTGTTGTTAGTTTGGTATGGTTGGTATTTATTCGCTGGTTCTGGACAGTTTATAGTTTTCCAAATTAATCAGCAAGTACATTACAATTTTCCTGGTAGTTAAGAGCCAAACTTCCATTTACATATCTTAAGTAAAGACTCTGAGGTTGGTAACTGATTAGTTCTGTTTTGAATGTTCTATAAAAGTTTCTTGTATTGTTCTTTAGGAAGTTTTTTTCGATTTCTTACAGTTGGGCATGTTTGCAGTTTATTTTAGTCTGTTGGATTAATTTATGTGTTCCTTTTCGTACAGTTAGAAAGGTGGTGTACGTATTTTCAGTTTTATTACTATTCCAATTCTTGAATGCCTCATGCCTAAACTTAACAGCTGTTTTACAATCCACATTCCACCAAGGGTAGTTTTGTTTCTTTTGAAGCAGAATTAAATTCTGTGCTATTTTGATGAACTTTTCTTTTAGGCTTTGCCAACTGTTGGAGGTTTTTTTTTGTGAAGTTCACTTTGCTATGTGATCAAATTGAAATTCCCCAATAAATGTATTGGGTGCCCACCAAGTATTTTTGTTTAGAAGGGTTCTTTTTAAAATATGTTGACAAGATTTGAAGGTTAAAATTTTTTCATGTTTCAACAAGTCTTTGACCTTTCTGGTTTGTCCATTTATGCGCAGGAAATCCACCCAAACATTTTTTCTCTTTTCCTAATAGAGAATTAAAATCACCCATAAAATTCTTAACATGATTTGAAGGAATTTTCTAGACTATGTTTTCTAACATTTCCCAAGCTTCATTAGCTTCTTCAGGTTTTTTATGGTTATCCTCATTGACTGGCACATGGGCATTAAAAAAAGTGTATGCTCTATTTGTGCCGTTAAGAGAAATTGTCATTAGTCAATTATTAATGGTTTTACCTCCGTTATTGAACTTAAAATATTTTGGAGACTGCAAAAACCACTCTCTAATGTGGTGTATTATTAAGTATTCTTTTATCAGTTTTACTTTTAAAAAGACGATAATTGCCGAAATCCAAGGCGTTACTGTCCGCCATTTGTGTTTCTTGAAGTGCCAAAATTTTAATCTTCTGTTCTTTTAATGTAGCTCCCAATTAATGAAGTTTATTTGTTTGCAAAAGTGTTTGTATGTTAAGTGTTGCAAAAATGTATTATTCTTGGTTTTTAAGTTGGCCAGAGGACTCCAACTGACTCTGTTGAATCACATTGCATTTTAACCTGGCCGCTCCATAATACGAAAGACTAGTTGCACCAGTAATACCGGCAGTGGATTGACCGTCTGGGGTAATACTGTAATTATCAAAATGCTCCATGATGATCGTACCTGAAATCAGGTGGGGCTGAGTAGACTTACTGAGAGTGTTAAAACTGAAAGGATTACCTCCTGAATAGAAATTTCAGTCGCATCACTGGTGAACAGACGCTGACCACTTTGCCGATGCTACAAGAGTGATGCAAAGTGGATTTGGTTTTTGTCTTGCCTTGGTCTGGGACTGCTTATTCTGTACTCGCAGCTGTCCACCGTATCTGATGGGACACCTGTGACCCGTCCAATACCCTAGGCAAGCTCAGCTTCTTAAACCTTTAGTTACAAAGTCTTGAAGTCTGGATATAAAAATTCAAGGCTGTGGCAACTGCTCTTGCAGAATGTAATCACTGAACCAATATCTGAATACGGTAATAACAGATTTTCTATTAATGCACATCCCCGTGGGTGATGTCAAATGATAGCTAATTTAGAAGCGAAATAATTGTGAATAAATTAGAAGTCAGAAGTTTGTGGGCGTTACAACAAGAACTTGGTGGTGGCTTAGTGAGCAGGTGTATGGGGAAATAGAGAACCTACCCACATCCACCATCTGCTTCGAACAATATGTATCCAATGGCGAACACAAACCACTCACAGAAGTTTACTACACATAAAATATCTCGTAACAGAATTACAGTTATTTTCTTAACATTGCATTCATTGACTTTGACAACACGACATAACTGCGTACTTTAAACATGTCGTAGATCTCACACCGTGCTACAGGTCTCCTGTCACCATAACCTGCACTCTAAAAACTGATATAGAAGCAACATAAATATTGTTAGTGATTTATTCCATTCACATTTTGTGCACTTATGATGTCACACACAATACGACTGCACCCTGCATAAGTCAAAACTCATGTCCGGTATTGGTAGCTTCAGCCAATCCGTGACATGTCAGGATCCAAATGCCTGAGGCTCAATCCCAAGTAACTCCAAGACTTTTTTTTCTGTCCCATATCGCCTAGCATTCATTTGTTAATGTGGAAAATGCAACATGGTTTGGAGCCCACAGCTGGTCCCCTGATAACTGGCTGTGTAAATAAAGTTTGAAAGTCTGACGAAGGTACAGGGAAACCACCTCTTATAGGACCCTGATTAGTGAAAGCACTGTGGTGTTCAAATAAACCGCCACGTTAGTGACAACTTTAGCTTTACATAGAGTTGTGCTTACAGAGCATTTCCTTTCTTAGCACAGAGGATAAATTTAAAAAAAGTAATGAGCAGCCAACTTCAATCATCATGCCAAAATTGCTCTCTAATTGCATTTATTCAATTTGTACGTTACAGTATTACAAACAAAAATGGAAAGGCATCATCAGCCCATAGATCGATCTGAACACTGGAGCTCTTTATTAGGCATAGTGTTATCAGAAGTGATGTGTTCTAGTCTTCCTCAAAATTCACATTTCAAAGTTGAACATTCAGCTATTCTTACAAGGGAACCTCCCCATCGCACCCCCCTCAGATTTAGTTATAAGTTGGCACAGTGGACAGGTCTTGAAAAACTGAACACAGATCAATCGAGAAAACAGGAAGAAGTTGTGTGGAAAAAAATAAGCAAAGTATACAAACTGAGTAGTCCATGTGTAAGATAGGCAACATCAAGGGTAGTGTGAGCTCAGGAGTGTCATGGTCCCGTGGTTAGCGTGAGCAGTTGTGGAATGGAGGTCCTTGGTTCAAGTCTTCCCTCGAATGAAAAGTTTAATTTTTTATTTTCAGACAATTATTATCTGTCCATCCGTTATGTTTTCATCATTTTTTTGGGAGTGATTATCACATCCACAAGAAAACCTAAATCGGGCAAGGTAGAAGAATCTTTTTACCCATTCGCCAAGTGTACAAGTTAGGTGGGTCGACAACATATTCCTGACATGTGACGCACATGCCGTCACCAGTGTCGTATAGAATATATCAGACGTGTTTTCCTGTGGAGGAATCGGTTGACCTATGACCTCGCGACCAAATGTTTTCGGTTCCCATTGGAGAGGCACGTCCATTTGTCTACTAATCGCACGGTTCTGCAGTGCAGTCGCAAAACACAGACACTAAACTCATTACAGTCAACAGAGACATCAATGAACGACCGGACAGATCATAACTTTGTGAAAATAAAGAAAGTAAACTTTTCACTCGAGGGAAGACTTGAACCAAGGACCTCTCGTTCCGCAGCTGCTCATGCTAACCATTGGACCACGGCGCTCCTGAGCTCACAATATCCTTGATGTTGCCTATCTTGTGCATGGACTACTCAGTTTGTATATTTTGCTTATTTTTTTCATAGTTCCACACAACTTCTTCCTGTTTTCTCGATTGATCTGTGTTCTGTTTTTCAAGGCCTATCCACTGTGCCAACTTATAACTAAATCTGAGGGGGGTGCGATGAGGAGGTTCCCTTGTTAGATTTTGTGTAATACTGCAATCTGTCATCAAAGTCTGAAGTATGTCATCTAATTACAGCATACTGCAATTTATGACAGTTTTCTTTACTTGTGTGTAGTTCCACACACGCAATACCAAACTGTGAAGGTTAGAGAACCATTTGATCAAATGCACAGAGAATACATGCATTCACATCAGTGAAATCATGTTTTCAAACAAAACATTGACTGCAGAACCAGTCACGTATGACAATACCACATACTCCAAACTATTGGACAGTGTCAATTGATCTCAGAAAAACAATATTGCGACTATTACCATTGTTTGACAGCTGATCAGAATGTTCAGCACAATCAGTACATTGTAGTACAGTATTGTCATATAGGAAAAAGATCACACATATTACCCCCACACTAAAATATATGTAACACCTTTAGCATATAAACTACAGCAGAATTTAAAGATGTGAATCATTATACATGAATCTAGATGCTTTGTGTAGTTGATTGTTTCCATAAATTTCCACAAAAAATAGAAATGGTAGATATATGGACTAGGGCAAATGGGAAACATACAACAGAATACAGGTCAGAGAGAAAGAACGAAATGCAACACTACTGAGCCTGAGGAATTCAGTAAGTCATGTGAAAAATCAAGCACTTCGTGTTTACTATTATCCAAAGTGTGTTTTATCTGATTAGAACAGGCAACTTATCTATAGCTAAGTATTTCCGTAAAGTTTTATGGATGACATGCACATCACTAAAGAGATCTTCCAGATGATCAACAAAATTCATCTGCTTTTGGTATAGGAGTTTACACAAACCAAGCTTCATCCAACACAAAAGGGTTGGAGACCACATGTACTCTACCTTCCTCCCGTAAGACTGGAAGTAATGCAAGTATAATACATGTGTTTTCTACTTGTACTGAGCACAAATAATTGATCCATCAATAACTGAAGTACAGACCACTTCTCTAAGTAGGGATTTGAGAAACTTCTCATCATGGAATAGAAAGTGCTTTGTAATACATTGTCATACAAAATAGTCACACAAAACACAACAGCTAAAAATCATGTTTTGAGTCCTAGTACACTAAAGTAAAAATATTAAGCTGTCAACTCAAAAGTTGGTTTGAAAACCACAGTGCTTTACCAGGTGAAATACTTTTCAGGGTGTTATACCCTTTCCTTTAACTTTCGAACTGACTAATCTAGGCAGATACCTTGTTGGGATCAAATATTTGGTATTTTTCGTATCAACAGGTAATTCTCAGAGCTGAAAAAAATTATAGATGTAATAAAAAATCTTAGCATCAACTAAGGATTGAATCCCGGACTTTTGGCTTTCTTGTCCGACTTACCCACCGAGCCTCACATATCAAGATACATTTATATTATTTTATCCATACTCTATCTGAGACTGCCAATACATAATTAGTTGGTAGTTTCTTGTATTCTCCCAGTTTGTTACCAGCAAATCATAACACAATGAAAAATTATAAGGATACTGACAGTTTCATCTCCACCTGTACAATTTTCCACCATTTACTTGTCAGTTTATTTACCACCATATACTTCAGGCTATAAGTTTGCAATTTATTGAGCTGAGGTTGTTCAGTTATGATTATAATATACCACATATCTAGTACAATAAAAACTCACATTTAATTCCAACGATAACTGTTAGCCTACATATTTCATGACACCTAGGTCCACGAGTTACCATTTTGGTATTATGTTCACAGAACTTTTGTCAGTACAGGAATCTCTTATCCTGGAAACCTCAGATCCAGACACCAATTACCTTATTCTTCTGTAATATCTATCCCATGAACTTCACAACAGACAACAGAATACAAGTCATGGAGAAAGAATGAAGTGCAACACTACTGAGCATGAGGAAGTCATGTGAAAAATCAAGTATTTGGATATGTGCTTGTCTAACTGCTACAAAGATCTTTTGCAGAATCTCTCCTAGGTAGTTCATTGGCAGATTAAAAGCTCACTTCAATGAATAACAATGCTGGGCTCTCATGCACAGCTAAAGGTGAAATAATCAAGTGACAATCTTCTGTACTGATTGTTCTATTCTGAGAACCCACTGTAAATGAACAGAAACATTCCTATACCAGCTAAAATGACAGAGCAAGTTCCGTAAACCAAATGAAATGAAAATTAAGAAAAACAAAAGGCAAACAACACTTATTCTAATTGTTTGTGTGCTACAGAAATTAGTTTCTACAAAAGCAGGGTCCACACAATCAAAACCTGAAACATTGTTACACTCACCAAGAAGCCTGTAATTTCCATAATTCTGTACCTACATTACTGAAGTTCACGCCGGCTTAGCTACACCGAATAACATTATTACAGAATACAGGCATACATGTAAGGAGGCAATATTCACTGCAGCAATGAACATTGTTTTTCAGGGAGTAGTAAAAGAAATTTATGATATTAGGGAAGCAGGACATATAGTTTTGTTGACAGATCCAGATCCACTGTTGCTCACAGTTAAACCAACACTGACAAGCTTCTCATCAACCAATCAAGACAATTCAACATCTCAAGTAGGGGAACAAGAGAGGATTATGTTGCAGTGTGGCTGAGAGAGTTTGGATGGTGAATAGCCGATACGGACAACTATGGTAAGACAAGATAATCTAAATATTAACAAACCAATTTTAGTTAACGTAAAATTAAAACCATATGAATGCAATTTTCTATTTATGATAGTTGAGAGAGTTTTGATATTTTGTTATTTGCTACATACAAGTTCCGTTATGTACTTCGGAGATCGCAATAGTTTTCAGATAACTGTAATCGCACACGGGTGAAGGTTTTACTATTATACTGTTCACAACAAAAACCTGGAGTTTCAAGCAACGTTTATGCAGAGCAGTATAGTGGACGCTGATATAAGTCTGCGCCAAAATGGAACTAAGTACAACAATGAGTAAGTAGCACTATTGTTGACAGCCTTTCTGGTAAATTATTTCTATGCAATGTTCTGCTGTAGAGTTGCATTAGCACAGCATCAATACTAGTAAGAATTCTGTCGGTAATTAATACAGAACTAAGGCAACTTTTCTTACTTCTGTTTCATGAGCTACGCTGCTTGCAACTGTATTTACTCACCGTTTAAGGGCCAGATATTCGACGGCAACGAATGAGCAGCGTAAACTCGACCAAGGCTAATGTTGGCAGCCAAGGGACCAACCAGCACATGATCCTCGGGAGAACTGCTGTCAGTTTCAGGGGATTCAGATATGTCATAAGCGCCGACGCTTGAATTCGGTATTCCAATTGCTTCATGACTTGAATGACTGTCAGGAACACTTGACAAGGATCTTGCTCTTTGTCTATCACTCGACACAGCACCTGGAATTGCTCTTAGAAGGCTAAATCCCGTACTCCCAGCAGCAACAACATCGGAACTGCTACTCGTAGAAAATGTTCTAGTTCGCGGACTTGATCCTCCACCGTTTGCCGTACTGGCTTTAGCACCCATTACACTTGATGCGGTATTAAATTCCTAGCAAACAAAAATTTTGTATGTTGTGAGGACTACGGATTCGAATACGACCGAAATCGACACAATCATATCACTGACCCTAAGACAATAACACGGCCACAACAACAAGCGGCCATAATGCTGCTGACTACCATAGCACACCCTAGCGCGCAAGAAAGAAAACAAAACATAGTGACGGCCAACTTCCTCGTATTGCTGTAAAATAATCTCTGGTGTTAAATAGTAGCGAAGCGAAAGGCTCTCCTTGGCGGTGGATTTAAAAGATCCATTTGTCGGCTACCATTCCTATAATGCGAGTAATTTTTAAACATCTGAATAAGTTTATTGAATTTAACATATATTATATTATAAGAAGCTTCGTATCTGCGAAAGCTATAACGCTGCAGTTCACAAACAAATGAGATAGGCAGGAAGATATCAGAAATCAATTTATGACACATAATAACAAATTCAAGTAGGGACTACAAGAGTTGCACTGTACCATATTCATTAGCTGAATGACGTTAGAGGCATACATAATATAGTAAGTATGACAACGAATATCTACGAGTCACATAGTTATTCTGAAAAACAATGCTAGTGGGGAAAGGACAGTGACAAATTATAAGCAGAAAAACATAAAATTTTAATAACAGAACCTTAAAAATTAATCAGTACAAAATACACATACATTTAAAAACATTGTGCCCTACAATGATCTGGTCAATATGTAACTTTATATTACATTTTACAGCAGTAATTGTTTTTAGATTACTCTTCTTTCTTCATATTTCTTTTCATTTTATTTAGTTTTATGGCAAAGTACTGAAAGTGCATTGAAATACCGACACTATTTATTTTGTCGAAAAGAGCTAATTAATGATTGTTTCATGCAAATCATTTCATTATGAGTAACAAAACTCAAAATTAATTTGTTGCCTTTGATATAGTCTATGCAACAACTAAAATAATACATTTTATGTGCATAATTTACAAAATATATTCATGTATAAAGGGGAACAGACAAGGAAATGTCCTCGCACATGATGTTTGGTCACAATAAAACAAAATGTGTGTACATTGTGACAAAAAGCACATTTTTTAGTGACTGCACAGATGATACCATACTAAGTAATCTATACACCAACTATGAAATCATGACCACATGTAAGAAGAATAAAAAATGAATATACTTTTAGATTTGACTAGTTAACCATTTCAATTTTTTTGTTACTGGCAGTATCAGAAGTAGAACACATTATGCACAAGGCAACAGAAAATTACTCATGAACATACACAAAGGCACAACATTATGTTGCATCAGCACACAGAATATTGTTGTTGTTGTGGTCTTCAGTCCTGAGACTGGTTTGATGCAGCCCTCCATGCTAATCTATCCTGTGCAAGCTCTTTCATCTCCCAGTACCTACTGCAACCTACATCCTTCTGAATCTGCTTAGTGTATTCATCTCTTGGTCTCCCTCTATGATTTTTGCCCTCCACGCTGCCCTCCAATACTACATTTGTGATTCCTTGATGCCTCAGAATATGTCCTACCAACCGATCCCTTCTTCTAGTCAACTTGTGCCACCAATTTCTCTCCTCCCCAATTCTATTCAATACCTCCTCATTAGTTATGTGATCTACCTATCTAATCTTCAGCATTCTTCTGTAGCACCACATTTCGAAAGCTTCTATTCTCTTCCTGTCCAAACTATTTATCATCCACGTTTCACTTCCATACATGGCTACACGCCGTAGGAATACTTTCAGAAACTACTTCCTGACACTTAAATCTATACTCGATGTTAACAAATTTCTCTTCTTCAGAAACGCTTTCCTTGCCATTGTCAGTCTACATTTTATATACTCTCTACTTTGACCATCATCAGTTATTTTGCTCCCCAAATAGCAAAACTCCTTTACTACTTTAAGCCTCTCGTTTCCTAATCTAATTCCCTCAGCATCACCCGACTTAATTCAACTACATTCCATTACCCTCGCTTTGCTTTTTTTGATGTTCATCTTATATCCTCATTTCAAGACACTGCCCATTCCATTCAACTGCTCTTCCAAGTCCTTTGCTGTCTCTGACAGAATTACAACATCATTGGCGAACCTTCAAAGTTTTGATTTCTTCTACCTGGATTTTAATACCTACTCCAAATTTTTCTTTTGTTTCCTTTACTGCTTGCTCAATATACAGATTGAATAACATCGGGGAGAGGCTACAACCCTGTCTCACTCCCTTCCCAACCACTGCTTCCCTTTCATGCCCCTCGACTCTTATAACTGCCATCTGGTTTCTGTACAAATTGTAAATAGCCTTTCGCTCCCTGTATTTTACCCCAGCCACCTTTAGAATTTGAAAGAGAGTATTCCAGTCAACATTGTCAAAAGCTTTCTCTAAGTCTACAAATGCTAGAAACATAGGTTTGCCTTTCCTTAATCTATTTTCTAAGATAAGTCGTAGGGTCAGTATTGCATCACATGTTCCAACATTTCTACGCAATCCAATGATCTTCCCCGAGGTCGGCTTCTACCAGTTTTTCCATTCGTCTGTAAATAATTCATGTTAGTATTTTGCAGCTGTGACTTATTAAACTGATAGTTCGGTAATGTTCACACAGAATATTACCAATTACAAATCAGCATCAACTTGTTACCAAAGCAATAGCATAGGTTGTATAAGTTTCTTATAAAAATAAGTTTGCTGATGATAGCTATGGAATTTTCAATATGTTTCACTGATGTCATCATACAAACTTTATCAGAAGGCTGTATAATGTAGATTATCTGTACAATGAAGGTTATCTATATTTTTACTGATGCTTTGTTGTAATGAGCACGTCATTCATTCATTTGTAAATTCATTCATTTGTCCATTCATTAATTTGTCCATTCATTCATGCATCGCATTATGTAAATAGCATCATGGAGCAGAGGTTTCATTGGTCTGGAATGAGCCGAGTTATACATTTATAAGCAGCTACTGCAGGCTACTTTTGTACAGAATACTAACAACAAACTGTGACTAGCTCAAGTAATAATACTGATGATTAGGGTAAATACTTTACATATGTAGAGGAACAAGTAATTTGAAAAAATCTTATCGTACTCAGCTGTTGTTTTCATTCAATAAATTTTTACTTAAAATTAAGGATTTATATAACTTAACACAGACTTCCTCCAGCTATCTATATATTGAGGTAAAACTGAAGATTGTGGTACCACCCATTGACTTTTTTACTCATGATGTCATCAAGATGGTGGAGACCCTTATTTCAGACTTATATAACATGGTGTCCATGATGTCATTCATTGCACAAGTAATACGAAAAATATTTAATTGCAAAAATAATATGTAAGTAATGGGACAACTGCAGAAATTAGCTTGTTTTGGGTGGGGACAAATTAAATATACACCAATCCTAGTAATTAAGACATCCTAAAAAAATACAAAAAAATTAAGGAAAAAAAAGAAAGAAAGAAAACCCTCAGCAATTAAAACCACAATAAAAAAAAAAGCTTAACCTGGTATCAGAAATTTCACTTGACCTCTATAGCTCAAATGCAGTTCATGAAGTCACACACACACACACATATAGATTTAAAACCTGGTACCATAAATTTCACTTGACACATACAGCTCAAAAGAAGTCGACAATACTATGAACCCACACACAGTTCCAAAACCTGGTATCAGAAATTTCACTTGACTTTTACATGAAACCCACAATACCCTGAAACTACACACAAAAAACTAGTAACTAAGACTTCATATGATCCAACAATCGAAAGTCAGACTGGTATAACAACAATATGAAGAGGAATGATTTCTACGCACCGCATAGTTAGGCAATGTGTCACTAACAGACGCAATGAAAATGCTTTCGCTGTGACAATCTTTTCATTGTGTCAGTCTGTGACTCAAAGACTTCACTTGCCCTATGTAGCTAAAATAAAATCTGCAGTATCACAAAACCTAACCTCAGCCATATAACTAATATCAAAAACCTATCCTCACCCTTGTAGATAGAAGAAACTTCATGATACCTACCAATTACAATGAAACATCTAACAACACAATCAAAAACTATATAAATAATTGCATTAACACCCATTTTGATGTACAAAAACCACACACTTATGCACATAAATACTTCTGCTATTCAAACTACAGTAAAAAAAAAAAAAAAAAAAAAAAAAGACATACTTACCATCCAGTCATCCAACATATAAATCTAGCAGTCTAGTGACAGCAAAACTAATGTCATCAATCCTCTCTGGGGGACACCACCTTGACGAAGCACTGTCCGTGTGGAGAGGCTTGCATATCTGTGGGAAGCTGAGGACAATGTCGAAGGTAGAGGACCTACTGCTGGAAAGGCCTCAGCTGATGGATCAGACTAAGATTGTCCCACAACGTCCTTTCTTCCCTATCCATTTCTAGTCCTACTCTATTCCCTGACCCAATCCAAGGTGTGATATGACCCGTGCTGAGGGGTGCATGGCACATGGGAAGATGTGTCGCAAACGTAGCCTCTGGGATACCGGCTGACTTCCCTGAGTAATTAGCCTTACACTGCGTGGGGTATTTGTGGTGTGGACCTTCTAGATCCCCAAATCTCATGGGACCAATATGAACATGATTATAGAAAATAAAGAAAAACAAACTGAGGGTCAAACTGAGACCTCAGATATCCAAACATGAGGGACAGAACTGATGGAAGGCATTCCCACTACTGAATCATGGTCTAGACCTGGGCCAGGAGTGGGACCGAGAAGCTAGACCAGATGAAGATCAAAGGCTTGTCTGGGGCCCAGAAGAGGAAGCTACTCAGGGAACAGAGGAAAAAGGAAGGGAAAAATGGCTCCGTAAAGACAAGTGGAGGGAATTAAAGGGACTAGAACCTAAGACCCCCAGAAAGAAATTGTCTCAGGTTGAAGGGGACACGCAGACCCCCACAACGTCAAAGACAGGTAGTAAGCAGATAAGGGAGGAATCAAAGTCTCCCTTCTTCCTGGATGAGTGAGTCAAGAAAAAACCGAGGCAACAAATGGGGAAACAGACCTATAGTACTGCAGTCTCGGTTTTTAGGATGGCAGTTATCCAGAAAGGTTATCCACTGGTGGCCATCACCTCGCAGCAGGAGGAATTGGTACAGATGGCCCTCTTTGAAAAGAATGTGGTGGATGGCGGCCCAGGTCCCAACTTCAGGAGGGTCTATCTAGATTGCGGTGCACTCATTTTTGTCTGTAAGGGAGTACACACGGTAGAATGGCTTGAGGACAAGGTCCCCATTATATCCCCGTGGGAAGATGCGAAGCTGCTGGTTAAGACGGCAGAGGAGCTTCTTAAGACCGCAAAGATATCATTATGGGTACATAAGATTCTTAAGGAAGTCTCTCCCAAGATTCTGTTTGGGAAAATAGGGGCCCAGAACCCAAAAGTCTCAACAGAAGACTGGAGAGTGATTAACCAGAAGGTTGCTCCAGAAGGACGAACCCTGGTGGTGGAGGTTGATGAGAAGTCCCTGAAGGCGATGCTGGAGCAGGACCTGAAATTGTTTTTAGGGTTCTCGCAGGTCACCGTCAGGGATCTCAAAGACCTCATAGATGGCAGCAAGATGGAGCCTGGAGGTGCTGCAGATTAATCTGTAGCACAGTAAAGGGACCTCTGCTGCCCTGAGCCGCTGCCTGGGGAGACAGGAAGTGGATGTGGCCCTGATACAAGAACCCCTATTTATACAAAGGGGGTGTATTGGGCCTTGGTTGCACTGGAGGTAAGCTGATTTATGCTAGAAATCTAAGAAACTCCAGAACATGCATCTATGTAAGAAAAAATGACGTTTCTTTTATGTCAGTGATGGATTTTTGCTCTAGGGGCTTAGTGACCATTAAAATGCAGCAATGTGAGGAAGATATCACAAGGGAAATTATTTTGGCCTCAGCATTCCTTCCTTATGAAGACAGCTCTCCTCCTCCCTTGGAGGTGAGGAGACTGGTAGAGACTTGCCATTGGCAAGGTGATCAACTGCTGGTGGGATGTGATGTCAATGCCCACAACCTAGTGGGGGAAGCAAGGACACCAACAAACAGTAGAGGTGAGTAACTTCTTGAATTTCTTTTAGCTAACAACTTAGAGGTACTGAATAGGGGCAATGAACCCACATTCAGGAATGTCAGAAAGGAAGAAGTAATTGACATAACCTTTGGTTCCATGATGATGGGTAGCTATGTTGAACAATGGCATGTGGTGTAGGAGCCATCCTCATCAGACCACACGTCCATCAAATTCAAGGTTGAAATGGGAATCAGACAGACCATGACCTATAGGAGTCCCAAGAAAACAGACTGGGAGACATATAGGAGGGACCTTGACTTAGGCTTATTGGAAATTAAAACCTCGATAAGGAATCCAGTAGAATTTGAGGAAGTAGTAGAGGCTGTTACCTCTGCCATAGTGACCTCATGTCAGGACAACTGCACAATCACCAGCAAGTGCACAAATAGGATTGTTCCTTGGTGGAATAACAAACTGGAAACGCAAAGAAAACAGGTACGGAGACTGCTTAATATTGAGAGACGTAAAGGACAATGGGCTAAATATCGTGAGGCCCTTGTCAATTACAATCTTGCAATAAGACAATCAAAGGAGGTATCCTGGAAGGCATTTTGTGAGGAAGTGGAGGGCATGGGTGCACAAGCCATACTTCACAAGATTCTCACTAGAGTATCAACCAATCCAGGAGGTATGTTGAGGAAGGAGGATGGGGAATATACAAAGGCAGCACATGAGATGCTGGAATTTCTCCTCTAAACTCTCTTTCCTCAATATGCTCTACTGGACAACACAGACCAGTATGTGACCCCAGAGAGACAACAGCACTCAGGCACTCAAAGAGAGGACTGGGAAATGGCCAAGGAGTGTGTGAACTTCAACAGAATCCAGTGGGCAGTGGGAACATTCCAACCATCAAGTCACCTGGCCCAGATGTAATTTTTCCAGCTCTCCTGCAACAGGCAGGAGGAAAGCTCATAAGAGTCCTATGGCTATTCAGGGTTAGCCTAGTGGTGGGAATCATTCCCAATGCTTGGAGGGCAGTGAAGGTTGTCTGCATAACAAAGCCAGGGAGAATTGATCATACCAAGGCCAAGGGTATGAGACCAATCAGTCTGTCCTCCTTTATTCTCAAAACATCAGAAAAACTGGTTAATGTATATGTTGGAGAGAGGAGGCTAAGTAGGGTCCCTCTACACCCGAAACAACATGCATACCAACCAGGTAAATCATGTGACATGGCTCTTCACCAACTCGTTTGGAAGGTGGAAAAAGCACTTCACTTCCAAGAAATAGCCCTCTGCATTGACACTCTCGCTAAACCTGCTGGGCAGAACAGGTGATTAGGATTGTGGAAAGGGACAAATAAGATTCGAGTCAGTTTCATATTGTTGTTGTTGTGGTCTTCAGTCCTGAGACTGGTTTGATGCAGCTCTCCATGCTACTCTATCCTGTGCAAGCTTGTTCATTTCCCAGTACCTACTGCAGCCTACATCCTTCTGTATCTGTTTAGTGTATTCATCTCTTGGTCTCCCTCTATGATTTTTACCCTCCCCACTGCCCTCCAATACTAAATTGGTGATCCCTTGATGCCTCAGAATACGTCCTACCAACCGATCCCTTCTTCTAGTCAAGTTGTGCCACAAACTTCTCTTCTCCCCAATCCTATTCAATACCTTCTCATTAGTTATATGATCTACCCATCTAAGCTTCAGCATTATTCTGTAGCACCACATTTCAAAAGCTTCTATTCTCTTCTTGTCCAAACTATTTATCGTCCATGTTTCACTTCCATACGTGGCTACACTCCATACAAATTCTTTCAGAAAGGACTTCCTGACACTTAAATATATACTCGATGTTAACAAATTTCTCTTCTTCAGAAACGCTTTCCTTGCCATTGTCAGTCTACATTTTATATACTCTCTACTTTGACCATCATCAGTTATTTTTCTCCCCAAATAGCAAAACTCCTTTACTACTTTAAGCCTCTCATTTCCTAATCTAATTCCCTCAGCATCACCTGACTTAATTTGACTACATTCCATTATCCTTGCTTTGCTTTTTTTGATGTTCATCTCATATCCTCCTTTCGAGATACTATCCATTCTGTTCAACTGCTTTTCTAAGTCCTTTGCTGTCCCTGACAGAATTACAATGCCATTGGCAAACCTCAAAGATTTGATTTCTTCTCCATGGATTTTAATACCTACTCTGAATTTTTCTCTTGTTTCCTTCACTGCTTGCTCAATATACATATTGAATAACATCAGGGAGAGGCTACAACCCTGCCTCACTCCCTTCCCAATCACTGCTTCCCTTTCATGCCCCTCGACTCTTATAACTGCCATCTGGTTTCTGTACAAATTGTAAATAGCCTTTCGCTCCCTGTATTTTACTCCTGCCACCTTCAGAATTTGAAAGAGAGTATTCCAGTCAACATTGTCAAAAGCTTTCTCTAAGTCTGCAAATGCTACAAACATAGGTTTGCCTTTCCTTAATCTAGCTTCTGAGATAAGTCGTAGGGTCAGTATTGCCTCATGTGTTCCAATATTCCTTGAGGTCGGCTTCTACCAGTTTTTCCATTCGTCTGTAAAGAATTCGCATTAGTATTTTGCATCCATGACTTATTAAACTGAATTTTCACATCTGTAGCACCTGCTTTCTTTGGGATTGGAATTATTATATTCTTCTTGACGTCTGAGGGTATTTCGCCTGTCTCATACATCTTGCTCACCAGATGGTAGAGTTTTGTCATGACTGGCTCTCCCAAGGCCGTCAGTAGTTCTAATGGAATGTTGTCTACTCCCGGGGCCTTGTTTCGACTCAGGTCTTTCAGTGCTCTGCCAAACTCTTCACACAGTATCGTATCTCCCATTTGATCTTCGTCTACATCCTCTTCCATTTCCATAATATTGTCTTCAAGTACATCGCCCTTGTATAGACCCTGTGTATACGCCTTCCACCTTTCTGCTTTTCCTTCTTTGCTTAGAACTGGGTTTCCATCTGAGCTCTTGATATTCATACAAGTGGCTCTCTTTTCTCCAAAGGTCTCTCTAATTTTCCTGTAGGCAGTATCTATCTTACCCCTAGTGAGATAAGCCTCTACATCCTTACATTTGTCCTCTAGCCATCCCTGCTTAGCCATTTTGCACTTCCTGTTGATCTCATTTTTGAGATGTTTGTATTCCTTTTTGCCTGCTTCATTTACTGCATTTTTATATTTTCTCCTTTCATCAATTAAATTCAATATTTCTTCTGTTACCCAAGGATTTCTACTAGCCCTCGTCTTTTTACCTACTTGATCCTCTGCTGCCTTCACTACTTCATCTCTCAAAGCTATCCATTCTTCTTCTACTGTATTTCTTTCCCCCATTCCTGTCAATTGTTCCCTTATGCTCTCCCTGGAACTCTGTACAACCTCTGCTTTATACTTGAAAGGAGAGACAGCATTGGTCGTATATTTTTGTTTATTATCAATATTATGAGTCTATGTGATCGCTGTAAGCTTATTGACACCAGTGCTTACTAATTTAACTTATATATTACAGCACTGAAGATGGTCACTAAGTGACCGCAAATCGATTTTGCGATAATAAACAAAAATATACAACCAATGCTGTCTCTCCTTTCAAGTATACCCATTATCTGGTCGTAGTGCACAGGACACTATGGAGTCGCCAATCAATAACCTCTGCTTTAGTCAGTTTATCCAGGTCCCATCTCCTTAAATTCTCACCTTTTTGCAGTTTCTTCAGTTTTAATCTACAGTTCATAACCAATAGATTGTGGTCACAATCCATATCTGCCCCTGGAAATGTCTTACAATTTAAAACCTGGTTCCTAAATCTCTGTCTTACCCTTATATAAGCTATCTGAAACCTGTCAGTATCTCCAGGCTTCTTCCACGTATACAACCTTCTTTTATGATTCTTGAACCAAGTGTTAGCTATGATTAAGTTGTGCTCTGAGCAAAATTCTACCAGGCGGCCTTCTCTTTCATTTCTTAGCCCCAATCGATATTCACCTACTACGTTTCCTTCTCTCCCATTTCCTACTACCGAATTCCAGTCACCCATGACTATTACGGTAAGTTTTCGTCTCCCTTCACTATCTGAATAATTTCTTTTATTTCATCATATATTTCTTCAATTTCTTCATCATTTCACCTTAAAATTGTAATTTATTTTACTTTAATAACACATTTACAACCAAAGCGGCACATAGCCAAACCTTCACAACTATGAGTTTCAGAATGCTATTCTTTCACAGCTGAAGGCCTCCAAACAAGAAATCTTAAAAATAAACAAGATAAAAAATGCAGTTAAAAAAGTCAATAAAATAATTAAAATATATATATGACAGCTAGACTGAAAGCCTCAAGGCAAGGGTGGATAGACAAACATAAACAAGACGCAATACAAATGGCTGAAGGCCCATAATAAAATTTTCCAGATTTTAAAATAAATTACCATAACCTTTCAAAGGCAGAAGGCCGCAATGTCTAAGCTTGAAAGGTAATTTTAAGAATAAGATTCCAAGCCACAATGTTTAAGCTTGAAAGGTAATTTTAAAAATAAGGTTTCAAGGCTGAAGGCCCACAATTAATTTTCCAAATTTTTTTTAAAAAAATATAACCATAAGCCTTAAGTTTTAAGTAGCTGAAACTGGACTAATAGAAAAGACAACACAACAGCAATAACCTTTCAGCAAATATCAAATTGCCAGAATTCAAACTTACTTACATAAAACATAGTAAAACCAAGAGAGAAATACAGTAAAGACAACAGCACTCAGAAACCTCCAGGGGGTTGGTCTGCCCTCGTTCACATAGGTGAGACAGGTGGTGAGCCCAACTACACTTGATCCGTTGAAACCCAACCAAGGGACAGCCATGGACAGACCAACAAACGACTTGCTTGCCACCAATTGGTACATGAGAATTCAAACACAAAATGTTACAGGGGTGATTATCCACAATCAAATATATATATGCATTAAGCTGTCAAAAGTACATACCGTGTTGGACAGTGACAACAGGTGAGGAAAGGACACTGCCTGAAATTATGTTAGTGGCCACGGCAGGTAACTGGAAAGTGCCAAATAAGGTTGGGGTCAGTTTCACCTTAAAATTGTAATTTAATAACACATTTACAACCAAAGCAGCATATAGCTGAACTTTTACAACTACGAGTTTCAAACTCAAATCTTTCACGGCTGAAGGCCTCCAAACAAGAATCTCAGTCTGGCACGCAGTTTTAATCTGCCAGGAAGTTTCATAACAGTGCACACTCCGCTGCAGAGTGAAAATCTCATTCTGGAAATATGTATATGTATTAAGCTGTCAAAACTACACACCATGCTGGACAGCGACAACAGGTGAGGAAAGGACACTGCCTGAAATTACGTTAGTGGCCAGGGCAGGTAACCGGGACACTAACAGCCACAAGGCAGAAAATTGCGCTGGTGCACTTGAATTGTAGTCAACCAATAGAGTTAATTCCACGGCATGGTGGCTAAATTTCAGCAATACAAACACTCGGTGTTGCTCACAGGAAAACCTCCCCAACAGCGAACCACCGAAACGAACCACACAACATGAATGGATGTGGCTTGATTACTTGAAACCACTACTCAACTTTGACATCCTGGGTCAGTGAACCACAAAGCCCATAACAATTGGACAGCTCCACACACACTCTGACACTGCGCAGGGGCCGCTTGCAGACCCAGCCAACTGCACCCCATGAAGATAACTTCCCTGGTCCTCAGCAACCGACTGACCGCCTGCTGGTCCATCCAGGACTGCTGCTCCATCGCGACTGCACTGCTGGTGTATCTCCCACTCACTTCCAGACACCCAACAGAGGAAATACTGCCTCGGACCCAACCGTGTGGAGGAAACACACCCACTGGCTACCCGACATCCCTGCCCCGGGAAGAGAGCGAGCTAAGTTCCACAAGATGGTAATTTAAGAGGCCCAGAAGTGCTCAGAGAACCAGTTACACATCACCTGATGAGACGACTGAGCTCTCAGAGCCAACAATACGCCGATGACATTTAAAATAACTTGTCAATCAAAATCACACAAACTACACACACAACCTGACAAACACTTGCACAAAAATCTGAACGATACCCAACAGAGGACAAAGTGGGAGTCAATGCATACACACAGCCGACTCATGAATGACCGGCGAGCCAAAACACGTTGTCCTGTAGGACGGCCGACCGACGATTCACCGAGACCGTGGCCCGGCTCAAGTGATGTGTGGCGACAATGGTTGGCAAGCGATGTCGATGCAGACCTCACAGTTCCAATCTGACTGCACTAGTGCTGCATAGCAACTCCCCAACTGGCAGGTCCGAACTGCGCTGCAGACGTGTTCCAACTGACTGGCAAACCCGAACTTGTGACTTGAACTCCTTTACGACAGACAGCAACTGGGAAGTAATAGCAGTCGAGCAAGATACTACGAATGAGGATATATTGATATGTGCTGTTAGCACCGCTCATGGTCAGGCAAAGCAGCAACTCAGTGAGAATAGTAATCTAAATTAATGTAGTGAGGTGGAAGTATGTGAAAAACAGGATGTAAAATACATGATGGCAGGAACATGAGCCACACACGGCTCATGCATCTTCCTGGATATCGAGGGGGCCTTCAGTAATACGACCTTCGGTTCCATGGTAAGGGCAGCAGGGGTGCATGACCTGGGGACCACTATATGTAGGTGGACCAGGGCCATGCTTAGTGGAAGGTAGGTAGAGGCTACCATGATGAATGAGAGGATGGTAATTAAGACCACTAGAGGCTGCCCCCAAGGAGGAGTTTTGTCTTCTCTATTGTGGAAACTAGTGGTGAACAAACTCATTGAGGAACTAAGTTCTAGACAATGCTTCCGCCAAGGATACACAGATGACCTTGTCATAGTAATACTTGACAAATTCGCTGACACAGTCAGGAATATGGCACAAGGAGGATTGCTCATTGTGCAAAAATGGAGCATTAAACAGGATCTGAGAGTTAATCCTAAGAAGACTGTTGTGGTGCCATTTATTAAGAGACATATTCAACTCGCAAGTTGGAATCTAAAGCTCTTCGATGAAACTCTACCTGTGAAAGGGATAGTGAAATATCTAGGGGTAACCTTGGATGAGAAGCTAACTTGGATCCCCTCACATTAAGAGCATCTGCTCCAAGACAAAAAGGACTCTAGTGAGTACTAGGAGGGCTTGTGGCAAAAACTGGGGCCTAAGCCCCAGGGGTATGCACTGGATATACGCCACAGTGGTTAGACATATGATTTCCCATGGGGCCATAGTGTGGTGGAAGAAGGTAGAACAGCGGGTTGCTGCTAAGGAGCTTGCTAAGGTGCAGAGATTGGCCTGTTTAGCCATAACAGGCGGAATTAGCAGCACACCAACTGCTGGAATGGAAGCCATGCTGGATATGCCTCCACTTCACATTTGGGTCAAGATGGAGGCAGCAGTTGGGGCACACAGACTTAAAACTGGCAAAATGTGGGTCTCATTCGGATATCCAGAATCACACACTAACATAGTGAATGAGGTAAATATAGGAATGGCTGGGGAAATGCCTGTCGACTATATAATAACTCCCAACTGCTCTGACAAGCCTTACAACGTAATAATTAGAAGTAGGGAGCAGTGGGAAAAAACAGTTCGACACCGTACAGGGGACATCGTTTGGTTCACCGATGGATCGAAAACAGACCAAGGCATTGGGGCAGGGGTGTACAGGGTATAGCCAATGAAACTGGCCTCTGTATTCCAAGCTGAAATTACTACAATCAGGGCACATGTGAAGGAGAATATTTGTAGGTGCTACAATGACCATAGCATCTACATCTATTCAGACAGCCAGGCAGCCCTGAAATCATTGGCAGCTCCTGCAACAAGATCTAAGATTGTTGCAGATTGCCACAGGGCTCTGGTGGAGCTAGGGGGAAGCAACAGGGTAAACCTAGTCTGGGTCTCGGGCCACTCAGGGATCTGTGGCAATGAACAAGCCAATAGTTGGCTAGGATGGGGGCAACAACTCCATGTATTGGATCCGAACCTGTTCTGACAATCACCAAGGCTATGATCAAATTAGAACTACGGAACTGGCTTAGGAAACAGCACATAGGATATTGGACCAAGGTCCATAAACAAAAACATGGTAAGGTAATGATGCCCAAGCCATATTTTAAAAGAAGCTCTGTAATCCTGGGATTGAACAGGAAAGAGATCAAACTCATGACTGGACTGATCACCGGCCATGGGAATTTCAAAAAACACCTACACACAATGGGTATAATGGAAGAGGACCCTAAACGTAGGATCTGTGATGAGAGTGAAGAAACTGCGTCACACCTAATCTTCAAATGCATGGCATTGGAGAGTAAAAGATACAGAATGTTCAGGACAGATAGACCTGAAGAAATTGTGTCTAACAAAAAACTGGTAGAGGGACTCCTTGCACTATTTAAGGACAATGGTTGGCTTTACTAGATATACAGGGAGCGATACCGCACAATAAACCTACTTTCGGTGTGGACAGTGGTGGGTCTGACCTAAGCTGTTTTAGCTTCCCTGTTAAAATCAATCAATCAATGTCATCAATGCAGTCTCTCGAATGGCCAGCCTAGACTTATCAAACCGAGAATCCCCTGGAACATATCACCATACCTTGTCCCACTGACAATGCCACATATACTAGTCCCTGGTGTGAAGTGCAACAACTTTAGTTAATCCCATACCTTCTCCATGAATGGAACACTTCACATACTTCTTGACATGAAAGGGAATAACATACATCCACCATAAAATTAAAGCTCCATCCTTAAAGAACACACCATGCTAATAATTCCAAACATGAAAATGAATCAATTGTCTGTAACTGCCAACATAAAAATAGCTCACAAACCAGCTGCCATAAACTCTTCCAATATTATTCTTACAAATAGTACTTAAGAAGTTCAACTAATCACTAACAGCATTCACAAACAATTTAAAAACATAAACATCCCACAGTAGATATGCTACTATATACTCCAGCATGCCCTCTGCAAACACGATCTGTTTCAAATATGCTGTGCCACCATGGCATCACACAACACAACACAGTTATATCCCAGTGCAAAGCAGGCAGCGAATACCTCAAACTTTGGTTGACCCCATACTGGTGAAGTCAAGATCTATTTCTATTAAATGTTAAATTTATGCCAAACTAACACCCCAAGTCCAAATATTCTGACAAATTGTAGGAGTAGCTAAAGAGGTATTCTCTTCTTTATTTTTGAATATTTAGGGATTTTCAATGTCTTGCCTGATATCTGTTAGTACTCTGTTAAATTATCAACACATAATGTAAAATTCTTTACTGAAACATAGACACAGATGCATAGTCTAAAAGGAATTTGTTTTTACTTCTATTATTGTAGTGTAAGAGAACTAGCCGCACACAGCAATTCCAGCTGCTTGATGAATACAGTGTACAGTACTTGAAATAGCTATGGAACACCACATCAGTCATGATAATGTTTGCTAGGCAATTGTGGATATTTGCACTCACGGTACTGTTCCACCATAGGAAAATTTTTTTAATAGCTAGAGTAAAAGAGACACTCAAAATTACTTGTGAGACAGGGAAGGGAGCCTGCAGTAGCTGTGTGTGCATGTTGATGTATAACTTGACTTGCTTCTCTTATCTGAAGGACTTGATAACTTTTCTTTGTGATTTAATTTATGGAATACAATACATGAGTGAACAGTTTGAGGATGAGGGGAAATGAAGATGAAGAGGGAGGTATACGATGGAGGGGAAACAAATTCTCAAGGATGTTTACAGTTGGACAGTTTGTAATAAATTAAATATGAACGTAAGGAAAACAGACATCAAGCACTTCAACTTTAAGTGGGACAAACTTGTAACACTAAGCATACATGATAAAGATATAGATCTACAGACTGTATAACAATCAAAGTTTTTAGGAATGAATATTGGTTGACAGGTAACACAGAATGAACATTCAAAGATACTGGCAAAGAGAAAGTCATCATAATGTTATGCTCTTAGTACTTTATCATGAATTTAACAAAAGAATCAATCAGTTTTTGGCAAAATAATTTAATTCGATAGAAAAAAAATCTACTCACCAGGCAGTGGCAGAAAACACATGCAGAAGATTGTTGTAATTAGGCAAGGTTTTGGAGCCAGTGGTTCCTCCTTCAACTAGAGGGGTTGATGGGGAAGGAAGAGGGATGAAGGAAAAGGACTGGAGAGATCTAGGAAAAAGGGTAGGTTTCGGGAAAGTCACCCAGAACCATGGGTCAGGGGACACTTACCGAGTCCTGAAATCTCCGGAGCATGGAATGCTAGATCCCTTAATTGGGGAGGTAGGTTAAAAAATTTAAAAAGGGAAATGTATAGGTTGAAGATAGATATAGTGGGAATTAGTGAAGTTTGATGGCAGGAGATTTAGGCCTTCTGTTCTGGTGAATATAGGGGAATAAATACAAAATCAAATAGGGGTATTGCAGGGGCATTTTTAATAAAGAGTAAGAAAATAGGAATGTGGTTAAGCTACTATAAACAGCTTAGTGAATGCATAATAATAGCCAAAATAGACATGAAGCCCACACCTGCCACAGCAGTACAAGTTTATATGCCAGCTAGCTCCACAGGTGATGAAAAGATTGAAGAAATGTATGATAAGATAAAAGAAATTATTCAAGTAGTTCAGGGAGGCAAAAATTTAATTGTGATGGAGGACTAGAGTTCGACAGTAGGGAAAGGAATAGAAGGAAAAATAGTAGGTTAATATGGACTGGGGGGAAATGAATGAAAGAGGAAGCTGCCTGGTAGAATTTTGCCCAGAACATAATTTAATCTTCGCTAACACTTCATTTAAGAATCATGAAAGAAGGTTGTATTTGTGGAAGAGACCTGGAGACACCAAAGGTTCAAGACATTTCCAGTGGCAGATGTGGACTTTGACCACAGTTTATTGGTTATGAACTGTAGATTAAAACTAGCGAAATTGCAAAAAGATAGCAAATTAAGGAGATGGGACTTGGAAAAGTTGAAAGATCCAGAGTTGTTGAGAGTTTCAGAGGGAGCATTAGGAAACAGTTGACTAGAACACTGGAAATAAATATAGTAGGAGATGAATGATTAGTTTTAAAAGATGAAATGGTGAAGGCAGCAAAGGATCAAATAGGTAAAAAGACAATGCCTAGTAGAAATCCTTGGATAACATGGGAGATATTGAATTTAATAAATGAAAGGAGAAAATATAAAAGTACACTAAATGAAGCAGACAAAAGGGAGGAGTACAAACATCTAAAAATGATGTGGACAGAAAGTGCAATATGGCTAAGCAGGAATGGCTAGAGGACAAATGTAAGGATTTAGAAGCATATTTCATTAGGGGAAAGATGGATACAATCTACAAGGAAATTAAAGAGACTTTTGGAGAAAATAGCAGTCATTTGAATATCAAGAGCTCATGTGGATAACCAGTCCTAAGCAAAGAAGGGAAAGCTTCATCCTCCATTGCCAGTGGTGAACTGGAGCTGAGCTTGTGGCCGCAGACTATATGTACCTGGCACGCCAACATCTGAGGGCTTCTCCAATGTCATTTCTGGTGCAGTTCTTCTCTTGCTACCTGTGACGGTCGTTCACTGCAGTATGGGAAGCCAGGATCCCGTACTGCAGGGAACGACCATCGCAGGTAGCAAGAGGAGAACCGCCTCGGAAATGACTGCGGAGAAGCCCTCGGATGTTGGTGTGCCAGGTACTTATAGTGTGCGGCCGCGAGCTTGGCTCCAGTTACCCACCGGCAGTGGAGGGTGAAGCTTTGACAATTCCAGCCACTCGTGCTGGCGAAACATCAGTAAAATCATCAGATGAACTTCGACTGAAGAACCCAAGACAGAAGCCAATAGGTACTTTGTCAACAAGTGGCCACGAAAGCCTTAACAATTTCGTAAAGAAGGGAAAGCTGAAAGGTGGAAGGAGTATATGGAGGGCCTGTAAAAGGGAGATGAACTTGGAAGGCAGTATTATTGAAATGCAAGAGGACATAGAGGAAGATGAAATGGGAGATATACTACTGCGAGAAGAATTTGACAGAGCACTGTAAGACCGAAGTTGAAACAATGCCCTGGGAGTAGACGGCATTCCGTCAGAACTGCTGATAGCCTTGGGAGGGGTAGCCATGACAAAACATGTCCATCTGACGTGCAAGATTTATGAGACAGGCAAAATACCCTCAGACTTCAAGAAGAATGTAATAATTCCTATTACAAAGAAAACAGTTGCTGACAGGTGCAAAAATTACTGAACTATCAGCCCAATAAGTCACAGTTGCGAAATACTAACATGAATTATCTACAGAAAAATGGAAAAACTGATAGAAGCCAACCTCGGGGAGGAACAATTTGGTTTCCAGAGAAATGTAGGAACACGCAAGAGAATATTGACCCTACGACTTATCTTAGAAGATAGGTTAAGGAAAGGTAAACCTACATTTATAGCATTTATAGCCTAAGAGAAAGCTTTAAGGCAGTTTAAAACATGTATAGAAACTAGACGGCAGTTGTAAGAGTTGAGGCTCATGATAGGGAAGCAGTGGTTGGGAATGGAGTGGGGCAGGGTTGTAGCCTATCCCTGGTGATATTCAGTCTGTATGTTGTGCAAGCAGTAAAGGAAATCAAAGAAAAATTTGGAGTAGGAATTAAAGTTCAGGGAGAAGAAATAAAAACTTTGAGATTTGTCGATCACCCTGTAATTCTGTCAGAGGCAGCAAAGGACTTGGAAGATCAGTTGGACAGAACGGACAGTGTCTTGAAAGAAAGACATAAGATGAACATCAACAAAAGCAAAACAAGGATAATGGAATGTAGTCTAATTAAATCAGATGATGCTAAGTGAATCAGATTAGGAAACAAGACACTTAAAGTAGTAGATGAGTTTTGCTATTTGGGCAGCAAAATTACTGATGATGGCCAAAGTAGAGAGGATATAAAATGTAGACTGGCAATGGCAAGGAAAGCATTTCTGAAGAAGAGAAATCTGTCAACATCAAGTAGGTATAGATTTAAGGGTCAGAAAGTGTTTTCTGAAAGTATTTGTATGGAGTGTAGCCATATATGGAAATGAAACATGGACGATAACTAGTTTAGACAGGAAGAGAGTACAAGCTTTCAAAATGTGGTGCTACGGAAGAATGCTGAAGATTGGATGGGTCGATGACATAAATAATGAGGAAGTACTAAATAGAATTGCAGTGACAAGAAATCTGTGGTAAAACTGGATTAAAAGAAGGGATCGGTTGACAGGACACATTCTGAGACATCAAGGAATTGCCCGTATAGATTGGAGTGAAGTGTGAGGGGTAAAAATCATAGAGGGAGACCAAGATATGAATACATGAAGTAGATTCAGAAGGACGTAGGTTGCAGTAGCTACTCAGAGATAAAGAGACTTGCCCACGATAGAGTAGCATGGTGAGCTGTACCAAACCAATCTATGGACTGAAGACAACAACAACAATAAAACAACAACAAAAGAACAAAATGGGAGAACTACAATATCTTTTCATATTACAGTACATGATTATAATCTGATGTTTTTTCAAATAAATAATGTGAGAATACCTATAGTGCACAATAGTAGTAATGCTTATTCTCCTAAGCTCATCATCTCACTCGTCAAGGTTGGATGCTGATTCAGTTCTCCATATGCACTGAAGGGTATAGTAGCATGTGTACAGGCCTGGAATCAGTTTTGCAAACAGACTGATGGAAATGCAAGAGGCACAGCATTGTGTGTGTGGTCTTGTAGTCTCCAGTGTATGTCGATAGTACATTAAGTGATGCAGCGCAGAACTATGTTTTATTAAAAACTGAAATATACACCATTGATATTCTACAGTAGTAATTATTTTATATTTTGTTGTGAACTGGCTTTTGGCTTTCTCAGCCATCTTCAGACAATATAAAACAAATATTATTGCTGTGGAACTTCAATACTGTGTATTTTGTTTTCAGTATTTCTATGTTTCTTCAAGCATTGGTGGAATATGTGATAAAAAACTATGTTTTGTACTAGATGTTATCTAATTATAATTATGTGGTGCAAACTGTGTATGATGAAAAAAAAAATGTATTGTAGATACCAACTGAAAAGAAGCGGTGCAGTTTGTTAGGACACTGACCCCATATTCAGAAGGATGGCACTCATTCTGTCCAGCTAATTTGAGGATAGTGCCAAAATGGTGTCTTCATCAAGGCCACAGCTGACCACATGACCTACCCTCATAAAAACATACTTACTTACTTTTTGTGTGTGTATACTTGAGATATTTATTTACGTTGTGCTATGATGAGAAATACTATATCATTGAGAGATGACACATGGGTGAATAAATGAATTTTTTGGAGCACTGTGCCAATGTTGATTCAGAGCTGATATAAGAATGGAATGGGAAATGAGGGTATACAGTGGAGAAGAAATGACGAGTGAAATGAAGAGAGCATTTGAAAACTGATAAGAAGACAGGGGAAAAACAAAAAAGTGAAAGAGGGAGGAACTATTGAACAAGACAGAACAAAATATCAATATAATGAAAACCTGCATATATTACACAAATTTTGAGAAGAGGACACAAGGATACAAACTCCCCCATTCATACTTCCAAATGAAAGATTAAACCTTAGCCACTTAAAATGAAGAAAACTGAAATTGTTGCTGAATACTTTAAGTTGTGAAAAGCCAATTCCTCCAATCAGAACTAATAAAGCAAGAGATCAAAATGAGTGGTCTCCTCCCCCAGACTGCAATGATATCAAACACAATATCCACAAACTAAAAACAACGAGGCTGCCAGAGAAGCCTCCATAATAGTAGAATTACATACGTTTGTGTTTGAATAAGCAATAAATGTTTTACATAAAACCATAGAAAAGCAAATCAGAGAAAGAACAACTACATGATGAGAGGAAGTTAACCTTAATTCATCCTCTGCATAATAAAGGAAATACTACAGAAGTGAATAATTGGTATAGCATCTAATTACTCCCAGTAACATACAAGATCCTATCACTATTCATCTTAAAACACGGGTATCTTTTCCATAAATACCAGAATTCTCATCAAAACTCTGTCATAAACCTAGTGTATGTCTTGGCATTTCAGTGTCTTATCCTCTCTGAGAGAAGTTAAATAGCTAAACTAGAAAGAAAAAAGAGAAAGATCGTACAGGATATATAATAGATCCACATTATAAAAATGGGACATATGTAAGAAAATGAAAAAAAAAGAAATATATTCTAAAACAGGGAAATTAAGGGCACAATGCACTAACAGAGTTTAGTTTTTGGCCACATAAGAAGAATGAATAATTTGAAATGGACAAAATGCATCTTAGCATATTTTTTATGTACTCGAAAACGAAAGTCTGCTCTGTACTGGAAATTTACATTTGCTGTGGAATGGTACATAATTTAACAAGTTATTTGCTGCTGTCATCTGGATATACAATCATATGGTCCACAGTAGCCAAAGAAACATTAGTACTTCATTCTGATATTACGGCAAAATTTTCATCTGCAATATCTGTTGGTAATGGGTTGAACAAGAAAACTTAGTTCAGCTGAGACTATTTAGTATACTGTTTTTTAATATCTTGTAATCACATCTCTTTTAGTGTGTGGTAATACATTTAATAATCTGGATTAATGTCAGTAAAGTTGTGAAGTGTATGCAAATTTTCCCTTACATTTGACAATGTAAAATTAATCTATTACCAGCACATTCACTGATATTATTGACTCCTGTTTTTCACTGGGGATTTCTTGTGCCTGGTCCATTATTTTGTTCTCAGTCAGGATTTGGTTGCCAAAATCTTTTTCATCTTTATTCAGCAGACCACAAAGATTCTCCATCATTGTAGCTACAAATGCAGCCTGGAAATCTACATCTATGTATACACTCCAACATATTATGAAGCTTATCTTCTATTCCTTCAAGATCAAACTCTGTTTCTTTGACACACAAAAAGTTATTTCATGTTTTCTTAATGGTTGTAGCTCTGGGAAATCCAACTGCTGGCCCAGTTGAAAATGACAGTCTTGATATTATACGCTTTCTGTTTTATTAAGGCCTGTTCACTTATATTGCCTTTAGCATTGAAGCACACCATACATTCATCAAGTTGCTTGCATCTATGAAGGTGCTTACAAGTGAGGCTTACTCCTTGATCCACATGCTGGATCAGCAGAGTAATGTTTGAAAAGAGAAACATACAGTACACTTACTCAGTCCATCATCAATAGACAGACAAGGGGAATGAGCGGGGTCATTCTCCAAAATCAATAATACTTTCACATATTCATTTTTCAGTTATAACTTTTCAATTTGCAGTTTTCAAACTTCTGGGGTGAAGATGTTCTTGAACTTACTGTGCAGAAATTCAAGCCTTTTTCAATGAAATTATATGGTTCCAGAGACCTTTTCAAGTCTCAAACATGTATGATGTACATATGCAGACTGAAGTGACATGAAAATCTGTACCAAGGCCGGAATATATAGATCATACATGTTTGAGACTCGAAAAGGTTTTTGGAACCATATAGTTTCATTTGATTAAAGCACCTACGCCTGGGTTACAGGCAGGTTTCGTTCGATGCTATTCCAATACAGCTGGAGAGCCTCTGCAATGTTGTTTGAGTTTATGGGGAATACCAAGTGGTCTGAGGTGTAAATGGAAATTTTGATTGGGAAGGGAGGTATGTTAGGGTAATCCATGCAGTTGTGCAAAGGCACTGTGCCAGTGCGATGTAGGGGTTAGCGCATTTGCCGACTTTTTGTTAGCTTTATAGGTGACTAGGAGTGCTGCATAATATTTTTGATTGCCCTAGGTATTAAAGATTTCCCAGCTACAAGTGATTTAAAATAGTGTCATCATCACAGAAAAGACTAGTGGTTTGTTCTTTGTTCGTTTTATGTCAAGGTGTTGAAATGTCTTTCCTACTGCCATGTGTATTGTTGGGAAAAGTTTTCCAAAACTAGCCAGTTTCCTCATGCTAAAGAGAAATTTCCCTCCTATAAGATGAAATGGTTCAAAACTTTTGCACTTAAACATTCCCCACACAGTTTTTGGTAGACATTACAGAATCTGCCAGTACTAGCCTTCAAACTTGTGTGGCCTAACTTATCTGAAAATGTTTCCTCTGCAGCCTTCAGTTGGACTTTTTATGGGGCCTCCAACAAAACATTATTGTTTGTACTGGGTGCACACATCATCATGGGCAGTGGTTAGTTTTGGTTCAGTTGTCTGTTTTTGTTTTATCTGAAAATCTAAAGGTTTATTGTAATTTTTTCTTAATCACTCAAAAGTTACCTTAGCAATGCCTAACTCTGTCATAACACTCTGGCAAAAGCACCAACTTCGATTTTATTACGCACTTCCCTTTTATTTTCTAAACTTAAGGAGAGTTTGTTTGCAGGCAAAAATTCGAAAATTTTCACATTTTACAAAACATGCCCTAGAATATTATGTACTCTTTCCTGTACAAAATAGTGCATAAATTATCTGTGTGTGGCTTTTAGAAGTATTTTATTTTTAATTATGAAGTCTTACATGTGTATCTGCAAGATCACCAAATTTCGGACGTGCTTCTGTTTATATGTGAATATCTCGGAAACTATATTTTATAGAAGGCTGTGATTTTCATATCTGACAGAAAACACGTGGTGCTCGATGTTAGTCACACTGCTATTTTGCACTCACTTGGCAATTGTTTGTTTGTTTTGAGTGAAACAGTGACTTTCGATGTAATTTGGTGCAGTTTGACGTAATATAAACATGCCTAGAAGTGCTAGTCTATTCAAGAAACGTATGTTTGGTGGAAACCAACACACTGGAAGTATAAAACCATGTGTCATTCAAGAGTTGGAACCCACAAGCAGTGCAAAGTCAAATAACCTTGATGTGCCACTGGAGAACAAGGGAGATGCGACCTCCCCAATGCAAGTAAAACTAAATTACATAAACAACTCAAGGAATTATGGTTACTGCATGATAATTTAGAAAATAGTACTTCTGGTCGGGGCTACATTTTTTGTGACATGAACATATTAATTTAGGTGTTGTGTGATACATTGTGCTGTAATATTTGCGGCAGAAAAGTAATTATTGAAGAAGATTTTTCTGCGAGAATAGGACTCACTATGACAATAGTGCATCCATCTGCAGGTGGTCGCTCATGTCGGCACCAATGATGTGTGTCGCTATGGATCGGAGGAAATCCTCTATGGCTTCCGTCGGCTATCTGATTTGGTGAAGACTGCCAGTCTCGCTAGCGGGATGGAAGCAGAGCTCACCATCTGCAGCATCGTCGACAGGACTGACTGCGGACCTTTGGTACAGAGCCGAGTGGAGGGTCTGAATCAGAGGCTGAGACGGTTCTGCGACCGTGTGGGCTGCAGATTCCTCGACTTGCGACATAGGGTGGTCGGGTTTCGGGTTCCGCTGGATAGGTCAGGAGTCCACTACACGCAGCAAGTGGCTACACGGGTAGCAGGGGTTGTGTGGCATGGACTGGGCAGTTTTTTAGGTTAGATGGCCTCGGGCAAGTACAGAAAGGGCAACAGCCTCAAAGGGTGCGGGGCAAAGTCAGGACATGTGGGGACCAAGCAGCAATCGGTATTGTAATAGTAAACTGTCGAAGCTGCATTGGTAAAGTACCGGAACTTCAAGCGCTGATAGAAAGCACCGAAGCTGAAATCGTTATAGGTACAGAAAGCTGGCTGAAGCTAGAGATAAATTCAGCCAAAATTTTTACAAAGGCACAGATGGTGTTTAGAAAGGATAGATTGCATACAACCAGTGGTGGCGTGTTTGTCGCTGTTAGTAGTAGTTTATCCTGTAGTGTAGTAGATGTGGATAGTTCCTGTGAAATATTATGGGTGGAGGTTACGCTCAACAACCGAGCTAGGTTAATAATTGGCTCCTTTTACCGACCTCCCGACTCAGCAGCATTAGTTGCAGAACAACTGAGAGAAAATTTGGAATACATTGCACATAAATTTTCTCAGCATATTATAGTCTTAGGTGGAGATTTCAATTTACCAGATATAGACTGGGACACTCAGATGTTTAGGATGGGTGGTAGGGACAGAGCATCGAGTGACATTATACTGAGTGCACTATCCGAAAATTACCTCGAGCAATTAAACAGAGAACCGACTCGAGGAGATAACATCTTGGACCTACTGATAACAAACAGACCTGAACTTTTCGAATCTGTAAGTGCAGAACAGGGAATCAGTGATCATAAGGCCGTTGCAGGATCCCTGAATATGGAAGTTAATAGGAATATAAAAATAGGGAGGAAGGTTTATCTGTTTAGCAAGAGTAATAGAAGGCAGATTTCAGACTACCTAACAGATCAAAACGCAAATTTCTGTTCCGACACTGACAATGTTGAGTGTTTATGGAAAAAGTTTAAGGCAATTGTAAAATGCGTTTTAGACAGGTACGTGCCGAATAAAACTGTGAGGGACGGGATAAACCCACCGTGGTTCAACAACAAAGTTAGGAAGCTACTGCGAAAGCAAAGAGAGCTTCACTCCAAGTTTAAACACAGCCAAAACCTCTCAGACAAACAGAACCTAAACGATGTCAAAGTTAGCGTAAGGAGGGCTATGCGTGAATCGTTCAGTGAATTCGAAAGTAAAATTCTATGTACCGACTTAACAGAAAATCCTAGGAAGTTCTGGTCTTACGTTAAATCAGTAAGTGGCTCGAAACAGCATATCCAGACACTCCGGGATGATGATGGCACTGAAACAGAGGATGACACGCCTTTAGCTGAAATACTAAACACCTATTTCCAGAGCTGTTTCACAGAGGAAGACCGCACTGCAGTTCCTTCTCTAAATCCTCGCACAAACGAAAAAATGGCTGACATCGAAATAAGTGTCCAAGGAATAGAAAAGCAACTGGAATCACTCAACAGAGGAAAGTCCACTGGACCTGACGGGATACCAATTCGTTTCTACACAGAGTACGCGAAAGAACTTGCCCCCCTTCTGACAGCTGTGTACCGCAAGTCTCTAGAGGAACGGAAGGTTCCAAATGATTGGAAAAGAGCACAGGTAGTCCCAGTCTTCAAGAAGGGTCGTCGAGCAGATGCGCAAAACTATAGACCTATATCTCTGACGTTGATCTGTTGTAGAATTTTAGAACATGTTTTTTGCTTGAGTATCATGTCGTTTTTGGAAACCCAGAATCTACTCTGTAGAAATCAACATGGATTCCGGAAACAGCAATCGTGTGAGACCCAACTTGCTTTATTTGTTCATGAGACCCAGAAATTATTAGATACAGGCTCCCGGGTAGATGCTATTTTCCTTGACTTCCGGAAGGCGCTCGATACAGTTCCGCACTGTCGCCTGATAAACAAAGTAAGAGCATACGGAATATCAGACCAGCTGTGTGGCTGGATTGAAGAGTTTTTAGCAAACAGATCACAGCATGTTGTTATCAATGGAGAGACGTCTACAGACGTTAAAGTATCCTCTGGCGTGCCACAGGGGAGTGTTATGGGACCATTGCTTTTCACAATATATATAAATGACCTAGTAGATAGTGTTGGAAGTTCCATGCGGCTTTTTGCGGATGATGCTGTAGTATACAGAGAAGTTGCAGCATTAGAAAATTGTAGCGAAATGCAGGAAGATCTGCAGCGGATAGGCAATTGGTGCAGGGAGTGGCAACTGACCCTTAACATAGACAAATGTAATGTATTGCGAATACATAGAAAAAAGGATCCTTTATTGCATGATTATATGATAGCGGAACAAACACTGGTAGCAGTTACTTCTGTAAAATATCTGGGAGTATGCGTACGGAACGATTTGAAGTGGAATGATCATATAAAATTAATTGTTGGTAAGTCGGGTACCAGGTTGAGATTCATTGGGAGAGTCCTTAGAAAATGTAGTCCATCAACAAAGGTGGTGGCTTACAAAACACTCGTTCGACCTATACTTGAGTATTGCTCAACAGTGTGGGATCCGTACCAGATCGGGTTGGCGGAGGAGATAGAGAAGATCCAAAGAAGAGCGGCGCGTTTCGTCACAGGGTTATTTGGTAACCGTGATAGCGTTACGGAGATGTTTAGCAAACTCAAGTGGCAGACTCTGCAAGAGAGGTGCTCTGCATCGCGGTGTAGCTTGCTCGCCAGGTTTTGAGAGGGTGCGTTTCCGGATGAGGTATCGAATATATTGCTTCCCCCTACTTATACCTCCCGAGGAGATCACGAATGTAAAATTAGAGAGATTCAAGTGCGCACGGAGGCTTTCAGACAGTCGTTCTTCCCGCGAACCATACGCGACTGGAACAGAAAAGGGAGGTAATGACAGTGGCACGTAAAGTGCCCTCCGCCACACACCGTTGGGTGGCTTGCGGAGTATAAATGTAGATGTAGATGTAATTATTTGCACTGGCTCTGACAAAAAAAAGTCATTTGTAACATCAAATGAATGCAAGAATAATCTTTATGAGGTAAATGTAAGACTTTTCTATACCATGAGAGCCATTGGAAAAGGTCTTAGTGCAGCTCAGTGTTTCTGTTCGGTTATGAATCTACCATCACCACCAACAAAAATTCAGAGGTATGCTGAAGTTATAGGAGAAGTTGTTGAATCTGTCGCTTCCCTGTCAATGAAGGCTGCAACGAATGAAGCTGTTGAAGTGAACGAAGGCAACATTGATATACCAGCTGTGTTTGATGGGACATGGCAAAAGCGTGGTCACATGTCGAAAAACTCAATTGCCACTATCACAAGTGTAGACACAGGCAAAGTAATTGACTTTGAGGCACTTACAAAACATTGCTATAGCTCCTGTGACAAATATGGAAAAAATGAACATGAAAACTGCCAGAAAAATTATGAAGGAACTAGCGGAAGAATGGAAGCTGATGCCGCAATGAAAATGTTTAGCAGATCACTGCAGGAAAGGGGTGTACGATGCACCCAGTTCCTTGGGGATGGAGATTCTAAGGCGTATAAGTGTGTTGTTGAAGCAAATCCACATGAAAACATTGTGATAAAGAAACTGGAATGTGTTGAGCATGTGCAAAGGAGGATGGGACACGTCTCAGAAAATTAAAACAATCTCTTCCCACCACCACAATGTCTGATGACAAGCCACTTAGAGGTCAGCTGACTGATAAAACAATAGATCAACTCCAGAAGTATTATGGAATGGCCATCAGAAATAACTGAAATGATTTAGAAAGTATGAGAAAAGCAGTCTGGGCCACATACTTTTCCACAAACATTCAACCGACAGAAAACCGACACATGCACTCTGCCCACCTGGACCTGAATCGTGGTGTAAATTACAGAAGGCTGAAGTTTCAGGACTGTCTTTTTAACACAAGAACTCTACTCCTGAAGCTGTTATGGAAGCAATAAAACCAATTTATAGGGACCTAGCTCACCCAGACCTCCTCCGAAAGTATCTACATGGGCAAACACAGAATGCTATCAATACACTAAAATGGGATGTTAGTGATGCTGTATTAACATTTAATGATGGAAATATGGGAAGAATAAGAGTTCTTAACATCACTCCAGACTGCCATACTGTAAAGGGCTTGAAGTTATTGGAGAAGATAAGACTTGCCAAGGCACAGTGTGCAGCTCAGTTCACCACCAAAGAAGCAAGTTCAGTCAGAGAAAGAAGCTTTTGGAGAAGGAAGCTGGGAAAGATAGTGATGCTGACTATGCTGCTGGGTGTTTTTGAGACTTAATTTAAAATTACAAGTCAATTTTTATAATTTTATACTTTAAATGTGATTTTCTCAAAATGACATTTTTTATGTTTTATGTTCCTTTATATCAAAACCTACTTGTGATAGCTATATGAGACTTTGGCACCTGTTTCATTATAATTATTGTATATACTGAAGCAAAACCATAGCAATAACTTGAATAGAAGGCCATCTAAGGCATTATGTGTACAATTATTTCTAATAAAAAATATTATAATTGAAAATACATATAAATCATATATATCTCTCCTTCTTTTGTACCCCATCTCTTAATTCTGGTTCAGTAGACATAAATAACATCAATAAGACAGCTGTAAAAATTGTACAGTGTTATCTTCATTGATTCCAGAGATAAAGGTACATGAAGTAGGCTAATTTAACTTTGCCCACATAGGCACTACAAACTCCCCTTACCAATGTATGTGTACTTCTAACACGCATCTCGATAACTGTATTGCACTGTACGACACTTTAATATACTTTCAAGTGATCACAAAGGTGGAATTTAACAGAACTTGTTATTTGGGATTCAGCAAGGGGACTGAGCAGACTTCAACTTTGTTGCACACTTCTGATCAACAATAATACATTTGTTACTTGTTATTGGCCATGAGTGAAATGAGTAGCGAAGGAGGGGATATGTTCAACATTTTATAGTGAAAGAGCTCGATGTGAATGACATCTGGTACAGTAAGACTTTGCAATAAGAAGCCTGTTCAAAATTTTAAGAAACAGCTCTTCAGATGGCCAAGACAAAACCCAGTTGTTGGTTTTTGTATGTTGACAGTGGATTTATTTTTTGGCCGTATGGAGAAAACAAATTATCATAATTTCTAAATGATCTGGACAATGTTAGTACTGATATAAGGTTCACTATGGAAGAAAGAGATGGGAGGTCAAATTTTATTTTTGGATGTGCAGGTATTCAGAAAACTTGATCGTATTTTAAATACAAATTCTACAGATACCTTCACAAGAATTCCAGTTGCCATTCCAAGCAGGAAATAGAAGTGATTAAAACACTGGTGGATTAGGCTAAAGAAATTTGAGAGCCACAGAACATGGAGGAAAAGCTCAATCATTTAAGAATTACTTTCAGAAGAAATGGCTACTCTGACCTACAGATAAATAGGGCAACACATGCTAAAAGATCTGGAGCTTCCAATGAAACAGAACTAACTTATGGGAAAGTTTTACTTCCATTTGTAAAAATTGCCACTGGCTCCTATATTAGGGCACTAAGAAGTTACAGTATTCATACATTGTTTAAACTGACAAGAAAGGTGTGTGAATATCTAGCCACTCCAAAGGACCTACACCTGCTTGTTGCTACAGCAAAAGTATACAAAAATCCCCTGCACATTTGCTCAAGTGTACATAGAAACAACTAAAAGAATGAACACCTAGCTCAAAGAACACAAGAGCAATTGCCATTCAGGCAACACTAAACTGGCAGTAGTGAACTAGGGAATCACCCAATTCATTTTTCAAGTACTATGGTTTTATCGAGGTCCAATCATTATTATGCTAGGAAAAACTATGGTGTAATGTAACAATATTATGAATAGTATAGTTTCTACTCACCATATAGCAGAGATGCTGAGTCCAGGATAGGCACAACAAAAAGACTGTCAGAAAGTGAGCTTTCGGCCAAGGCCTTTGTCAAAAATAGACAAAACACACACACACACGTGAATCAGCATCTCCACTATATGGCGAGTAGCAAATATCCTTTTCATAATATTGTTACACTATTATGATAGAATGTGCACAAAAAAAAAAAAAAAAAAAAAAAAAAAAAAAAAAAAAAAAAAAAAAACCAACTATATTATAAAAGGAGGAGGATTAAAATTAGACAGAATGTGGACCTTATTGCTAAATAAAGCAAGGAGCACCAACTTACCCTCACTATACATTCTGTGGCAGGTGCTGGAGCAACTCTGTAATGCTAAATGAACTCCAGAAACACCTTGGGGAAGATGTGATTGCCACACAAGAGGAGAGACATTTTACAACTACCCCTAGGGAATCAGTCTATGGAACCAGCTGGATATAGGATGGACAGGGAAGTTGAAAATGTTTAACAATGTCAATGTTTGGCACTGTACTACACAAGCGGCTTGTAGTGAAATTGCGTACTAATGGAATATTGTCTCAGTTATGTGACTGGATTCATGATTTCCTGTCAGAGAGGTCACAGTTTGTAGTAATTGACAGAAAATCATTGAATAAAACAGATGTGATTTCTGGCATTCCCCAATGTAGTGTTGTAGCCCCTTTGCTGTTCCTTATCTATGTAAACTATTTAAGGGGGGGTAGGACGTCAAATGGGACGACTTGGAGCAGGAGAGGCATTACAGGACATTTTAATTTCCACTGTCTATACTTTTACAAATAAATTTATAAAACTTTTGCAGCATGACCAGGAAGGATTCAGGATTAGCAGTGGAAGTTCAAAAACTCAACAATTTTTTTTTTATATCTGAAATTTCATCAGTTTTTCACTTATTATTGGCTGCATTTGTTCCTATAGATACACTTTTCTTCATAACTAGGAGAGATTCTTCGATGAATTTTGCACAGCATACAAACCATAGTTACAGGTGTATGAAACTCTAGAATTTTCCAAATCTATTAAAAACTGTGGTAAAAATGGAGATAATTGACTATAAAATTTGAGTTTGTTCTAAACATTAAGTTTAAAATGTAACAGCTTATTCATTTTTTCATAAATTAACTAAATTCTAGAGTTTCATACACCTGTAAGTATGGTTTGTATGCCGTGCAAATTCATCGAAGAGTCTCTCCTACTTATGAAGAAAAGTGTCCCTATAGCAACAAATTCTGCCACCAGTAACTCAAAAAATGATGAAATTTCACATGTAAAAATAAAAAATATTTTGTCATGTTTGTGAACTTCCACTGCTATGAGTGTGAATCCTGAAACCTTCCTGGTCATGCTGACAAAGTTTTATAAATTTGTTGGTAAAAGTATAGACAGTGGAAATTAAAATGTCCTGTGGTGCCTCTCCTGCTCCAAGTCGTCCTGTTTGACGTCCTAACCCCCTTAAGAGACAATCTGAGCAGCCATCTTGCAGGTTGTTTGCAGATGACGCTGTTGTTTATCGACTAGTAAAGTCACCAGAAGATTAAAAAAATTGCAAAGCAATTTGGAAAAGATATTTGTGTGGTGCGAAAATTGGCAATTGACCCTGAATAACCAAAAGTGTGAGGTCATTCAGATGAGCGCTAAAAGAAATCCGTTAAACTTTGGTTACATGATAAATCAGTCAAATCTAAAGGCCATAAATTCAACTAAATACCTAGGATTACAATTATAAACAACTTCAATTGGAAGGAGCGCATAAAAAATGTTGTGGGGAAGGCTAACCAAAGACTGCGTTTTATTGGCAGTACACTTAGAAAAGTAACATATCTTCCAAAGAGACTGCCTACACTATGCTTGCCCGTCCTCTTTTAGAATACTGCTGCACGGTGTGGGATCCTTACCAGACAGAGCATGAAGGACATCGAAAAAGTTCAAAGAAGGGCAGCACTTTTTGTATTATCCTGAAATAGGGGAGAGAGTGTCACTGAAATGATACAGGATTTGGGGTGGACATCATTAATACAAAGGCGTTTTTTGTTGCGGCAGAATCTTCTCATGAAGTTTCAATCACCAACTTTCTTCTCTGAATGTGAAAATACAGGGTGATTCAAAAAGAATACCACAACTTTAGGAATTTAAAACTCTGCAACGACAAAAGGCAGAGCTAAGCACTATCTGTCGGCGAATTAAGGGAGCTATAAAGTTTCATTTAGTTGTACATTTGTTCGCTTGAGGCGCTGTTGACTAGGCGTCAGCGTCAGTTGATGCTAAGATGGCGACCGCTCAACAGAAAGCTTTTTGTGTTATTGAGTACGGCAGAAGTGAATCGACGACAGTTGTTCAGCGTGCATTTCGAACGAAGTATGATGTTAAACCTCCTGATAGGTGGTGTATTAAACGTTGGTATAAACAGTTTACACAGGATGGGTGTTTGTGCAAAGGGAAAAGTTCTGGACGGCCGAGAACGAGTAATGAAAATGTAGCACGCATTTGTTCGCAGCCCAGGAAAATCGACTCGCAGAGCTAGCAGAGAGCTGCAAATTCCACAATCAACTGTATGGAGAGTTCTACGAAAAAGGTTAGTTATGAAACCTTATCGTCTGAAATTGGTTAAAGCACTGTCTGCAGCTGATAGGATTAAAAGAATCGATTTCTGTGATTTTATCCTTGCTCAAATGGAAACAGATGAATCTTTCGTTTCAAAGATTGTGTTTAGTGATGAAGCAACTTTCCACACTAACGGGAAAGTCAACCTTCACAATGTCTGTATATGGGGCACTGAGAATCCACGGGAAACAACTCAGTATGAACGTGACTCGCCTAAGGTGAACGTTTTCTGTGCCATTTCAGCCAATAAAGTTTTTGGTCCCTTTTTCTTCGAAGGTGCTACTGTAACTGGACTACAGTATCTGGAGATGTTAGAGAATTGGCTGTTCCCTCAGCTCGAACAAGAAGCACAACAATTCATATTTCAGCAGGATGGAGCGCCACCACATTGGCACTTATCTGTCCGTAACTACCTGAACGTCAACTACCCGAGGCGATGGATCGGCCGCCAGGCAGCCCGTGACAGAGCACTTCATCACTGGCCTCCAAGAAGCCCTGATCTTACCCCCTGCGATTTTTTCTTATGGGGGTATGTTAAGGATATGGTGTTTCGGCCACCTCTCCCAGCCACCATTGATGATTTGAAACGAGAAATAACAGCAGCTATCCAAACTGTTACGCCTGATATGCTACAGAGAGTGTGGAATGAGTTGGAGTATCGAGTTGATATTGCTCGAGTGTCTGGAGGGGGCCATATTGAACATCTCTGAACTTGTTTTTGAGTGAAAAAAAACCTTTTTAAATACTCTTTGTAATGATGTATAACAGAAGGTTATATTATGTTTCTTTCATTAAATACACATTTTTAAAGTTGTGGTATTCTTTTTGAATCACCCTGTATTTTGTTGATGCCGTCCTACATAGGGAGAAACGATCACCTTGATAAAATAAGAGAAATCAGAGCTCGCACAGGAAGATATAGGTGCTCGTTTTTTCTGCGCACTATAGGTGATTGGAATAATAGAGAATTGTGAAGGTAGTTTGATGAACCCTCTGCCAGGCACTTAGATGTAATTTGCAGAGAATCCATGTAGATGTAGAACACATGATTTTGAATCTTATACTACATGGACTGTGGGCAAAATAGTATGACCCATTTAATTTTCTTTGTTTAAGGGTAATCACTAATTGGTAACAACTAAAGGAGTTAGCCATTTTTATCATGTTATCTTCACTAATATGCTACACATTAATGAACTGTCCACTGTAAGACACTCTTGGTCACATAACCATTTTGATCTCAATATTCTGTAATCGTAGGTCAGTGATATGTCAGGACATGACTTTCTATTGCTCTCAGTTAGGTTTGGGTCATGTTGTTATGGAATAAAAGTAATGAGAAACAGCTTTTATTTTTCCAGGAAAAATACTCCCAAGTATCAGCCATGATACATGATTAAATCACAAAATGTTCAGTATACGAAAATATATCTATTGACATGATACTTAATATCTTCTGGCCAATTGACATGTTGGTCCTCTGCTATTTTTGCATATTTTTACTGACCTTGGCCTGCACACCATCCTATGTTCACTTTAATCAGCCAGTTTGGCATGTGAACTGTCCATAACTCTAAGCCTATCTTCTCTTATAATTCTGGCAAGATATTCTTCATTCAAGAGAATCATTATACTTAGACCACAATTGTGAAAATGTTTTGCACCAGAGCTATGTAGCTGTAGGTTGAGTTGGAGACATTACACAATAGCCAGTTTATTTAAACAAATTGTGAGATTTTGTTAGAACTTTCAATATATCTTTGTGTTGGTCACATTTATCTATATGTTAAGCGAAAAACTCATCATGCAGGAATTTTGAGTCTCCTGCATTAGAATAACAACAATCTAGAAAGAACATATTTCTACTCACCAAACAGAGGAGGCACTGTGTTGCAGATAGGCACAATGAAAAGAATATTGGTAATATTTAATCTTGCTGGCGAAGTCCATCCTCAGAAAAAGACCTTGCACACAGTCACTCAACAGCAACAACTAATACACACATGGCTACAGCCTCCACGTGCCTGGAGATAGTAGCCATGCACATGTCAGTTGCAGTTGTTTGAGTTTTCTACTTCTGAGGAAGGACTTTGTTCAAAAGCTTAAATATTTCTGGTATTCTTTTCTGTCTGTGACTAAATGCCTCTTTTATGTGGTGAGTATTGTTGTTATTCCATCCTGGACTTTCCATTGTCTGTGATGGACACCTTGTAAACAATACCACTGAAGATCAGGGTTGTTTGCACTGGAACAGGTTATTTTTACTGACAGCATTTACATCATCAGTGCTAACAGTGTCACTGAAGCTCCTCCAACTTTTTAACCTACTTTTCTCTGTACACTATGACAAATTTCTGAATGTTTGTCTGTTGATCACTGATGGCTACCCTGTCTCTTCTGCATGTATTAAATCCAGTGACAACCAAAAACATCTGCATTTGCAGAGCTCTTTGCATTTTACTCCTCACCCTTTTTCTGTATTGAATAGTCCTCATCTAGTCAATTACAGGGCTTTTTTGGTAATGTGTTATTTCTATTATTGTTGTTCTTTTGAGTATTATTTTCATTCTGGAATTTCAAGAGATTTTCTTTTTTCCTTTTCATTTCACTGTACATATTATGACATCTCCATAGCTTTGTCTCATCTGTTCCTAATGAGTATGAATTATGAATCTTGTCTGCAGTGGTTGCGTTCTGTAGTTTCTGCTGTACACACTCACACTCTTTCTTTATTACTGTCCCACTGTGAAAGCTGCAAACACAAGCTCGAGTTGCTAATGTTGGTATTCACCAAATGACAGCTATAGAAGAAATATTGAAAAGGAAAATATTTACCGTAAGACTGACGAGGGATTTACCCTTGTTAATGAACATCACAGAAGATGCTGGAAATGGGCACCATTAATGTCAGTGCTGCACTGTGCCCGATTTATCAAAATGTGACACTTGGTTAGCAGCTCGGCCTGAATAATAGCAGCAATAGTGTTCTCCACGTTCTGCAGTAACTCTTCCAGCACGAGAGATTTATTTGAATACAATTTTCTCCACAGGTAAAAATCACACCGAGAAAGATCAGGTGATCATGAGATTGGACTACTTCTGCTGATTGTCCACACCTGACTCAACACATCATACACTTGGGATAAGGCTCTCACGGTGACACGTGCTGTTGCTCTGTGTTGCTGAAAATATCCGAACACTCATTCATCTTCTATGAATTTATCCACATATGGATTAAACAGTTTCTAGACAGACCAGTTAAGATCAACAATTTGGTGAAACAATCGTATTATGATGTGGACACCAGTCATCGTGCACCTAATACCAATCTTGAGATGAGCTCTTCAAAGTACTGATGCAGGTTTTCTGATGCATAATGGTATATGTTCTGTGAGCGCATGTACCACGACAGGCTGAACCAAGCCTCATCTGAAGAAATGAGAAACCGAGGATCCTGATTCTACTTCACTCAGAAACCACTGACAGAACACAACACATGAAATTTCATCCAGGTGCTTTGTAGGGATACAAATGAAGGTCTTTTTTTATATTGTTTCAATACGATGATCTGTTAATTCCCACTCGTACAGTTAAATGAGATTTCACGACTTTGTTCCAGGCCTTCCCTCACTTGGGCAATGTTTTCTGGTGTTCTTCGGATAATTTTGGATTTTATACACTACAGAGCTTGTTTTTCACCATTTTGCCACTAAGTTTTGCATTGCAGGCTTTGCTGGAGGTTTTGCCACAACACCTCCAGTCTTAAGCACTTGCACAAACAGTTCCATATACATGATTTATGGTTTGCATGAACCTCAACAATAAACACATGCTGTTTTATTGTAAGTGCCATTTTGTGTTGCACTCAACTGGTCTCTAAACATGTCAGCTCCTCTCACTCATTCAAATGTATTGACACAGCAAAGTTTTTGTTTTTGGGAGAGGAACATGAGCAGTTTTATTTTGCCCATGTGTGTGTGTGTGTGTGTGTGTGTGTGTGAACATCGGTGACAGTAAAAGTTTTTCATTTCTCACTACTGATTCATTGCCATGCAGGTTCAGGTTCAGCATATTTAAAGAATTTGCACTAATATTATTTCATGTCATTGCATCTTAACTGATTTCATTACCATCAATACATTTCCGTGCATTTAATTCATGCCAACTATAAGTTTCTAGGAAGAACCTTGAGAGACATACAGGAAGAGGGAGAGTGAGAGTGAGAGGGAGATGGGGAGGGGGTTGGGAGATGAGGATAGGCACACTTGTATGGAATGAATAGAACAATGTTATGTTTTTATACTCTATTTATTTACATTTTTTAAACAAAGAACTTTATAAAACAAGTGTTCATTTTTGCAAAGAAGAGAAATCAAAAAATATAAAAATTGTACTATCATTTTATGGAAACTAGTTTAAAACAGTTTTAAAATAATAGAATGCTTTGTCATTGATTATCTTTTGGTTCTGAACTCCATTCTGAAAACATAAAAACTGCAAACTCCAGCAACAAAACGATGTTTCATGAAGTTTACCATGGTCATTTTCACTCATGCGAAGTATTATTTCTATGTCTGCAACCAAAAGAGAAAACTCATCACAGTACTGTATTTTGTGTCTAGCAGCTTCTAGATAAATGCTGGTCAAGACAGAAAGAAAAGAAGAGACAGAGCAAAAGGAGAAGTAAGGAAGAAGACAATGGCAGTGAATGTTCAAGTCTTATCCATCTATTGAATTTTCAAACCCAGTGATTAACAATATTAGAGTTCACAGAATCTGCCTACAGCTCCCCTACTAGACACTTCTTTTTTGTTTAAATGGCACAGTGTTGGAGACAGAAGTAGCTAAAAATGAGTAAACTGCAAGTTAAATTTAATGAACTGAATTTTCAACAAGTAACTGGAAAATCTGTCTAAATATCTATTACATAATGTGTGATAATGTGGCATACTGTAACCAAACAAATCTCATGGTACTAAAAATGTAGGCTTCACAATACTACAGCAATGTGAAGGAATGGTTTTTGTATGCAGATTACTTGAAGTGCACCATTTGGAACGAATGCTTGCCACAGTACTCAGATACAGAACAAATCTCAAATAAGATAAAACATCGGTCCCTTAGTAGTACTGATGCATGACTATTCAAACATCTTAAAATATATATTGTATTTCTCATGAGGAGGCACCCATCTAAATCTTCCACTGCTACGATGAAATAGTAACACACAAGTTCTGTGTTACCAAAGGAATACTGCACATTTGTAGATAGCCAACTATTTTTTTTATCAGTTTCCATGTATGTTCCTTAAAAACATGCACATGTACATGTAAATAATCTATTGTGACATTATATTCACAAATTCTATTTAAATCTAATAATGTACATCTTTTCTTTACAGGGTAATTTTAAATTATAAACTTCTCCAAGAGCTAAACAAACATATCAAATATACAAAATTTTACATGACTACCTTTCTTAAAATAAAATTCATGAGGATTCTATGCTTTCGAGTCACCATGTTCCATGTGCCATTCAAGAGAAGGCTATCTAAAACAATCATGTTTAGTAATGGTTTTGTTATACACACGTAAAAAAATAATATGTTTACTTGAATGCCCATTTTGTACAATAATGCAAACATGGTGACTAACAAATAGGTCAATAACAGTGTAGTACTTCATTTTATGAACACAGCTGTGACCTGCTAAAAGTTTAATACAATCGCAGGGCTCTTGAGATGTCAATGAAAAATGTCTTAATAAATGAAATATAAGAAAACAAAACACCTTCAGCAATGGCAAACAAAACATTTTATCCTTGAATATTAATCAGGAACTATTTGATTTACTCCATCAAAGACCAAACCGTGCTGGGGTTCTTCTAGGTGTTGCAGGTGTGCCAGGTTCTCGAAGGCCAGGTGTAACAATTTCACCACTGTAAAAATTTTAATTCTGCTGTCACTGCATTGCAGTTATAACATATGTAAATAATATAAACAGTAACATCACGTACAATATGAATAAGCCACTACAGTAAAATGACACGGTGTAAGATAATGTAACTAATTGGAAAAAGAATGCCAGGAACAACAGTAAAAGAGTTATGAAGTTTTTAATAACAATTTCATTATTTGTGATAATCTTGTATTAAAAAGATGTACTTTTGTTGTTGAAGCATTACACTCTGGTTTACTTTTTGGATGTCACACACTATCTGCCATTTAATATCATTGTGGGCTGTATGAGAGGACATAAAATAATGTTTATCATATCAAAAGAAAAATTCAATTGAGAAAATTGTTAAATTATAAAGAGACAGAACGGCTGGACAGTACCTTCTTTCAGAATGCTATAATTCAAGAAATTAAAAAAAAAGTTAAAAGTACTTAAAAACTATCCCTAGTATATTTCCTCATGAACAGGGTTAGGATTTCTAGATGTGAACCTTTTCTCTTAAGATAAATTGAAGCTCTGCGGTAAGATACCACAGTGCACAGTTTGGCTCTCATTGCAAAAAGATGTTTTTCATGCCCCTTTCTGCCTTTCTTCCTTCAACCATGTCCATAAGCCCCTTTACTTTCCATATTCAAACCTAACACCTCCTGTTTGGGTATATTCCGTCCTCCATTTACACATACGTCCGAAATACGGTTTAGTTAGATTCGTCCGTCAGCGTATCCAACGCCTCGGGCGTGCAGCGCGAACCCTGCGCATCATCCTCATCCGACGAGACGCATATAATTTCCTCCAGGGTCTCCATATCCGACGAGTCCGACGCCACCTCCTCCTTCATAGATAAACAATGAACAATATGACAATCGGCGTGCACTACGTTCAAACGTGATATTAAGGCTTCATCTCCAATTGCAAACTCATTTGACACAAATATAACCAAGCCTCGGTGTTTTATGACCATCCCTGGTTTGTTCTTCACATTAACAGTGACAGGTCGTCCCTCCACAATGCGCTTCAAAATTGATGCAAACGGACGCCATCTAGACCACTCAAACTCTTCAAACACAATTACATTATGAACACGTGGGTCATAACCCCCAAATCCGAATTCGGAACAAAAAGGTAGATAAACATGTTGTTTGCGTGACAGGACTTTTTCAATCAAAGTAGACTTGCCAATATTTGTGTCCCCATACAAATATAATTGTTTTTTACGTACCACCTTGGACCGAAAGGTGGTACTGTAGCTTTTCAGTAATATTCTTATGTGCATTTTATTATTTACAAGATAAATGACTTGTGAGCTTAATCATACTTGTATATGGTTTCAAATCAATACAAAATATTTAACTTTCAATTAAAGTCTCCTCAGCTTGCAGTGTGATTAGTGAGCCTGCCTCTTTCAGTAAATGTGAGAATGAAAGCACAGCTGCAACAATGGAAAATAGCTGTGTGTATGACAAATCCTCTTTCTCTCACTTTATCACCATAAATAGCCTGCAACAGTAGAAATAACAACAAGTGTATTTCATTCTATACTTTTAATTTCACCAGAATTAGCTTTACCATGCTGCTTTTCTGTTCTGGCTCAGGAATTCAAGCAAGATTCCACAGAAACTGATGGAACAATTATGTGATGCACTATTTATGATTTAAAAATTTTCATCATCATCTTCGATTCCTCTCTATCCAACATCTGGTCGGGTTGGGGTATCAATGGTACTTTGCCACTTTACTTGGTCTTTCCACCATTCTTCTTCTGCAGTTTCGTTCCATAGCAGGTTTCTCCTCCTTACACTCATATTTATTGTATCAATCCATCTTGTTCTCTGTCTTCCTCTTGGCCTCTTGCCCTCAATCTTGAACTCGATCATTCTTATTGGTATTCTTCCTTCTCACATCCTCTTCACATTCCCCAAACCATTTTAATCTATTCTTTTCAATTTTCTCAGTCAACTTCTCCACTCCAATGTCCTTCCTAACATCTTCATTTTTCACTCTGTCTTTCCTCACCTTCCCTAGCATATTTCTCAGAAACTTTATTTCACTGGATTGTATCCTACTCTCCTATCTTCTAGTCATAGTCCAAGTGTCTGAGCTGTAAATTAGTATGGGTGTGAAGTAAGTCTTGTATAGCACCAGCTTGCATCTCATTGGCACTTACCTTCCCCACACCAAGCCCCTCACACACTGGTAAAATGTGCTACTCTGTTGTATTATTTTTCTAATTTCTGTCTCCAAATGAGCATTCCCCATTAATATATTTCCCAAATAAGTTGTCCAAATTTTCAATATCCTGTCCCTTAATATGAATTTGTCTCTTGCCCTCTCTATCCGTCTGGTTACAACCATGGTCTTGCTTTACTCCACACTAAATTTCATTCCATATTTTTTGACCCTATCATTTAGGATGTCTGTTTTTGTACCTCCTTACTGCTTGTTCCCCACACCACAACATCATCAGCAAATAGTAACAGCTTCATCCCCCCTCCTCTGTGGGCTTCTTTCGTCTCTCTGACTTTCATCCATCACCATTATAAATAGCAGTGGTGATAACACACTACCTTGTCTTAGTCCCATAACATTCTTAAACCATTCAGTTCTTCCAACTGATGTCTGCACACAACTAGAGATTTTTTCATACATTGCCTGGATGACTTCAGGTGTTTGCTTTCTAACTCCCTTTCTCTTCAAGGTTGCCCATACCTTTTCCCTGGGAACACTATCATATGCTTTCACTAGGTCGAGAAATTTCATCATCAGATCTTTCCCATACTCCCAATGTCTTTCCATCAACTGTCTCATACTAAAGATTGGGTCCACTGTTGATCTACCATGAAGAAAGCCATACTGCTCCTCTTCTAAATGCCCTTCCACTTTTTCTCTCACTCTTCTTTCCATTATTCTCTCCATTATTTTTGCTACTTGGGATATGAGTGTAAACCCTCGATAGTTGTCGCATACTTTCCTGACACCCTTCTTGAAAACTGGGATTATTATTAGCTTTCCCCATTCTTCAGGTACACATCCTTTTTGCCACTGTAGCCCAACTGGTTCAGCTGCCTTTATCATCTACACAGTAATTTCATCTATCCCAGGTGCCTTTCCTGTCTTCATTTTTCTCAGAGCTAGTTCCACTTCTAACATCATTATATCCTGCCCCTCTGCCATACTTCTATTCACTTTCCATTACCATTCTTCACATTTAGTAATTTATTAAAGTACTCTTTCCATATTTTCCTTGACTCCTCTGGTTGCATTTATAGCTCTCCACTTTCCCCTTTCACTAGTTTTGTGTACGTTTTTTCCTTCCTCATAGTCTTTGTAATTCCATATATCATCCTCTTACCACTAGTAACATCTTTTGCCAACTCTCTGGTGAATTTCTCCCAGCTTTTCCTCTTTTCTTCTGCTACCATTTTCTTACATTTATTTAAGAATTTTATTAGATGAAAAACACTAGGGAAATCACATCAAACAACACACTTCTTGCTCTAAGTAGAACACCACTCTTCACACAAATAAATTACGGCAACCTCTATTATGAAATGCTTTTGAACGGGGTTCTTCAAAAAGCCAAAATGTGAAGAAATTCAACATCGATTTGTATGCAACTCTTACACAAGCAGGAATTCCACTCAGTAAGATGAACCATCCTGCTTTCAAGGGATTTTTTTCGAAAATGCACAAAGATATCAATGCCTATTGAGAGTATTTTAAGGAGCCTGTTTACCAAGAAACCATGACAAGGATGTCATGGACTTTTGAAGGGCTACGGAAACTGCCAGACAGTCATGTGGGAACAATATCAAGGATGGATGATATGATCTGAGAGTTTGACTGGAGAAAATCTTAAGACTTGACAGAGTAATGTATTGCGCCATTTGAGGTGAGTGTAGTACTGGGTGACAAAGTGGGTGCTTCAGAGTTATATTTGTCATCATAGGATGAGATGCAGAGATTTATGTATGGATACGATCCATAGTGTAGTTGTGGGAGAACAAAATAAGGAAGAGGTGGTTGGTGTAGGTGTTGAGGAATTTTCTGTAGGTGCAAATATGTTTGCCATGGAGGCCTAGGTTGAAGGGAAGAGAGAGTTTCATGTGCTCATGAATAGTGATGAGCAATGCAGTTGTGGTACTTGATAGGGAGGAACAGAAAATATAAAACTTCGAATGCTCTTAGAGTGTACAAGTAAACTACAAATATGAAGAACACCCAACATGAAAGAACAAACACTGCCTTATGAAGGATGGTTCTGGTGAGATACAAAACAGAATTTCGACATGCTAAAATGCACAGACCAGTGGAGCAGAAAGTAAAATAATTATTCCTCTTTCATCCATACTGCTTCTTCATTTACTGCTTCAATTTATTCTCTCTTTCTAGGGCACATATTGTTCTCTGTACACTGTCATTCATCTCATTCTAGTTCTTCAAAACTTTGACCTTTGGAACTAAATTTTTAACTCTTCATACCACGAATATTTCATTCATTAATCAAGGAATCCCATAAAGATATGGGTGCACATCTACTCTCAAATTGTTGATGGCATTTGATAAAGAACTCTCAAATTCAAAAGTCTATTGATTCCAGTCAACTGTTAATGGTTCCACCTGGAAAATTACTGATGATTGGGAGTACCAAAAACAATGAGGAATCAAACAACTATGAATTTTAGCTATATGGCTAATTTAACTGATTCAGTTCAACAAACCAATAAATCTACTGTGTTGGAGTGAGAATGGAGGACAGAAGGAAGGGAGACTGGCACTTGGCACTCCATAAATGTCAATATCATGAGAGATGGAGCACACAGTTGAACAGGAAAAATATACGGAAGAAACTTGACTGTGTTCTTTTCAAATGAACCGTACTGGCATTTGCCTTGACTGATGCAGAAAAACCATAGAAAACCTAAACCTGGATGTCCAGATGGGGATTTGAAAACACTTCTCTCAAGGAAGGATGGATACATGGAGGCAGGAACAAAGGCACATAATGACACAACATACATACCATAAGTGTTCCATAGTTACTGAGGCCAAGGTCTTTGGTAACCTAGGAGACAACTGTTTGATATTGTAGTATTGATAATGCAAGGTTTCTTGTTTGAGTGTACTTGTGTTTTATTAATCAATTAAAATATTGTGAAAAGGATAGATTGCTATTCACTGCATAGATAACGAGTTGAGTTGCAGACAGGCACAACATAAAGACTGCTGCACATTGAGTTTTCAGCCAAACCCTTCTTCAGAAATGAAAACACACACACATTCAGGCATGCTTCACACACGCATGACCACTACCTCCGTCTGCTGCTGCCAGAATGCAACTTTGGCTTTGAATAAACACAGCAAACTGTAGTTGGGCAGGGAATGGAGAGGGACAGCAGGGTATGAGGCGGGGACGGGGGGTGGGGGTGGGGGTGGGGGGGGACTGCTGGCTGGTGTGTGTGCAGGGACTAAATATCAGCAAGAACAAGGCTGTCTGGCACAGCACTGTACACTGTTATTAATCAATTAGTTGTTCGAGTTGGGAGGAAGCGTTTAGAATTTTCAGTTGGTCAGAATTAGTAGAGCAGTGTTACATGGAGAAATAATTGATGTAAAATGGAAGATTAATGTAGATGATGAGTGAGCACGGGAAATGCAATGAGATGATAAATATTAATTAGTGAAATTGGTGAAGAGATTATGATAAGGTGTTACTATAGAAGCAGTGCTCTGATTAAGAGTAGAAGAAGTGGTTAACAATTGCACTACTGAATGTATTGGGTTAAAATACTTGTCAAATAAACAGGGACTATATTTACATACATTGTTCATCCTGAATTATTTAAAACACACAACTTTCATACTACAGACTATTTCAATTAAAATGAATAATAATGAAACTAAGACATGAAAGAATTACAGACATTGGATGTGAGTGGGCACTGAAATCAATTGGGACTGGGATTCGAACCCTGGTCTCCTGCTTACAAGGCAGACGCTTTAGCCACTAAGCCACATGGACATGGTGGTCATTGTAACTGCACGGACTACCCTAGCATGCCTCCCGTCAGACCCAAATTCAAACACTACTAATGTAGTGCCCCTTGCCCATCATCTTCATTACTCGCACCATTTCGCTGATTCCCGTAAGAGTTCAAGCCTGGTGTGCATCTGCATTGAAGAGATCTTGCCCTAATTTTGAAAGAACAGACACCACACATGTAAATAATGAAACTGTTTTTAAATCAAAACAGGGACATGAGAGGGATACTAAGCACACAGTTACAGCTCTTAACTTTCCCCTGTATACCTGTATGGGAGCTCTGCCCTTTAACTAAATAAAGTATGGTTACCTTCATTAAATTTGTGATGGATAACATCCTTGAAACACAGGACACAAGCATACGTGAAAATATGCAATATGTAAAAAATCATTTACATTAAGTCATCATATCAAATAATTATGAATGAAATAATACATCTGCATCCTCAACGTTTGATTTCTCTGTTCAGTGGTCACACTTACGCTTTTGAGGCTGCTTGCAATTTTCGTTCCTCTTCTTCCTTGCGCAGTCTGATCTCTTCCTGTGCAATTTTCATTTGACTTTCCATTTCTTGAAGATGCTCCAGAGCTTGTCGTCTCTTGGCTCTTCCTGAGCGACCTGTCTCCTTCACGGAAAAGAACATAGGGCCCAATTCTGCCAGCCAGTGGCCATCCACAGCAGTAACACACTGCATGTACTCCTATGGAGAAGGAAATGACAGATACATTAACAATGTCAGAGACAAATTCTCCAACCAGAGCAGAAAGTGACAGACCACCATTTCCTTTCCAATAGTTGAACTGTTTGTTTATTTGTTTTGTTTATTTGCACACCAAGTTACTACATAAATCTCACAAATTTGCTGCTAACAAAATTTATCGCAAATGTCAATCTGGATAACAAACTAAGGTAATGAAACATAAAATTTCATCCTTAACAGGTACTGAGTTAGGAGCACATCAGTGTAAATAAAAGCTACGAAAAACAATCAATGCTGGAGGTAAATCATTCATAGTGCTGTATATATCTTTGGAGAGAAACACCACAAGAGGATAAGCAATGAACAATGAAGCTTCAACAAGCTCTATCACAACCATGCTTCACATTTGACTCTTAAGTGCTGCAGGAAGTTTCAAGTCAACATCTGACTTTTGTAGTCATATACAACATGCTCACATGACAACTTAAGTGAAAAATGGAAAACAAGAGAGAAGGCACTGAGTTGCAGACAGGCGCAATGAAAAAGGCTGTTAAAATAATTAAGCTTTTGGACAAAGCTATTCTTCCCCCAACAGAAAACACACACACACACACACACACACACACACACACACACACACACACACACACACACACTCATACGAGTACAAGTCACACACTTACAGCAAATGTTCTGTGTGCTTTGGGCCCATCTGCAACTGTGTCTGACATGAATAGGAAACTACTGGTGTGGGTGATGGTGATAATGGGGAGACATGGGGTACGAAAGGGAAGGGACAGTGGAGCAGGAATGGGAGAGGATACTGTGCTGCCTGTGGAAGTGTGCAGGTATGTGACAGGGACATGAGAGGGCTACTACATGCAGTATTGATAGGCTGTGTTGGAGGGCGGGGTGATCCTTTCCAAGTTGTTCATGATATTATTATTATTATTATTATTATTATTATTATTATTATTGGGGTAATGCAGAATTAGGTTTAATAATGAATAAAAAAATAGGAATGTGGGTAAGCTACAACAAACAATATAGTGAACGCATTATTGTGGCCAAGATAGATATGAAGCCCATACCTACGACAGTAGTACAAGTTTATATGCCAATTAGCTGCACAGATGACGAAGAGATTGATGAAATGTATGATGAGGTAAAAGAAATTATTCAGATAGTGAAGGGAGACGAAAATTTAATAGTCATGGGTGACTGGAACTCGACAGCAGGAAAAGGAAGAGAAGGAAACATAGTAGGTGAATATGGAATGGGAGTAAGGAATGAAAGAGGAAGCCGCCTGGTAGAATTTTGCACAGTGCATAACTTAATCGTAGTTAACACTTGGTTCAAGAATCATGAAAGAAGGTTGTATACGTGGAAGAAGCCTGGAGATACTGGAAGGTACCATATAGATTATATAATGGTAAGACAGAGATTCAGGAATCAGGTTTTAAATTGTAAGACATTTCCAGGGCCAGATGTGGACTCTGACCACAATCTATTGGTTATGAACTGTAGATTAAAACTGAAGAAACTGCAGAGAGGTGGGAATTTACGGAGATGGGACCTGGATAAACTGACTAATCCAGAGGTTGTACAGAGTTTCAGGGAGAGCATAAGGGAACAATTGACAAGAACAGGAGAAAGAAATACAGTAGAAGAAGAATGGGTAGCATTGAGAGACGAAATAGTGAAGGTAACAGAGGATCTACATCTACATTTATACTCCGCAAGCCACCCAATGGTGTGTGGCGGAGGGCACTTTATGTGCCACTGTCATTACCTCCCTTTCCTGTTCCAGTCGCATATGGTTTGCGGGAAGAACGACTGTCGGAAAGCCTCCCTGCGTGCTCGAATCTCTCTAATTTTACATTTGTGATCTCCTCGGGAGGTATAAGTAGGGGGAAACAATATATTCGATACCTCATCCAGAAATGCACCCTCAAGAAACCTGGACAGCAAGCTACACCGCGATGCAGAGCGCCTCTCTTGCAGAGTCTGCCACTTGAGTTTGCTAAACATCACTGTAACGCTATCACGCTTACCAAATAACCCTGTGACGAAATGTGCCACTCTTCTTTGGTTTTTTTCTATCTCCTCTGTCAACCCGACCAGGTACGGATCCTACACTGATGAGCAATACTCAAGTATAGGTCGAACGAGTGTTTTGTAAGCCACCTCCTTTGTTGATGGACTACATTTTCTAAGGACTCTGCCAATGAATCTCAACCTGACACCCGCCTTACCAACACTTAATTTTATATGATCATTCCACTTCAAATTGTTCCGCACGCATACTCCCAGATATTTTACAGAATTAACTGCTACCAGTGTTTGTTCCTCTATCATATAATCATACAATAAAGGATCCTTCTTTCTATGTATTCGCAATACATTACATTTGTCTATGTTAAGGGTCAGTTGCCACTCCCTGCACCAAGTGGCTATCCACTGCAGATCTTCCTGCATTTCGCTGCAATTTTCTAATGCTGCAACTTATCTGTATACTACAGCATCATCCGCGAAAAGCTGCATGGAACTTCCGACACTATCTACTAAGTCATTTATACATATTGTGAAAAGCAATGGTCCTATAACACTCACCTGTGGCATGCCAGAAGTTACTTTAACAACTGTAGACGTTTCAAAGGCTCTTACTTTGTTTATCAGGCGACAGTGCGGAACTGTATCGAACCCCTTCCGGACGTCAAGGAAAATGGCATCGACCTGGGAGCCTGTATCTAATATTTTCTGGGTCTCATAAACAAATAAAGCAAGTTGGGTCTCACACGATCGCTGTTTCCGGAATCCATGTTGATTCCTACAGAGTAGATTTTGGGTTTCCAGAAATGACATGATACGCGAGCAAAAACATGTTCTAAAATTCTACAACAGATCGGTATCAGAGATATAGGCCTATTGTTTTGCGCATCTGCTTGACGACCCTTCTTGAAGACCGGGACTACCTGTGCTCTTTTCCAATCATTTGGAACCTTCAGTTCCACTTGCGGTACACGGCTGTCAGAAGGGGGGCAAGTTCTTTCGCGTACTCTGTGTAGTATCGAATTGGTATCCCATCAGTTCCAGTGGACTTTCCTCTGTCGAGTGATTTCAGTTGCTTTTCTATTCCTTGGACACTTATTTCGATGTCAGCCATTTTTTCGTTCGTGCGAGGATTTAGAGAAGTAACTGCAGTGTTGTCTTCATCTGTGAAACAGCTTTGGAAAAAGGTATTTAGTATTTCAGCTTTATGCCTGTCATCCTCTGTTTCAATGCCATCATCATCCCAGAGTGTCTGGATATGCTGTTTCGAGCCACTTACTGATTTAACATAAGACCAGAACTTCCTAGGATTTTATGTCATGTCGGTACATAGAATTTTACTTTCGAATTCACTGAACGCTTCACGCATAGCCCTCCTTACGCTAACTTTGACATCATTTAGCTTGTTTGTGTGAGAGGTTTTGGCTGCGTTTAAACTTTCAGTGAAGCTCTCTCTGCTTTCGCAGTAGTTTCCTAACTTTGTTGTTGAACCATGGTGGGTTTTTTCCGTCCCTCACAGTTTTACTCGGCATGTACCTGTCTAAAACACATTTTACGATTGCCTTGAACTTTTTCCATAAACACTCAACATTGTCAGTGTCAGTGTCAGAACAGAAATTTTCGTTTTGATCTGTTAGTTAGTCAGAAATCTGCCTCCTATTACTCTTGTTAAACAGATAAACCTTCCTCCCTTTTTTTATATTCCTATTTACTTCCACATTCACGGATGCCGCAATGGCATTATGATCACTGATTCCCTGTTCTGCGCTTACAGAGTCGAAAAGTTCGGGTCTGTTTATCAGTAGGTCCAAGATGTTATCTCCACGAGTTGGTCCTCTGTTTAATTGCTCGAGGTAATTTTCAGATGGTGCACTCAGTATAATGTCACTCGATGCTCTGTCTCTACCACCCATCCTAAACATCTGAGTGTCCCAGTCTATATCTGGTAAACTGAAATCTCCACCTAAGACTACAACAGGCTGAGAAATTTTATGTGAAATGTATTCCAGATTTTCTCTCAGTTGTTCTGCCACTAATGCTGCTGAGTCGGGAGGTCGGTAAAAGAGCCAATTATTAACCTAGCTCGGTTGTTGAGTATAACCTCCACCCATAATAATTCACAGGAACTATCCACTTCTACTTCACTACAGGATAAACTACTACTAACAGCGACAAACACACCACCACCGGTTGCATGCAATCTATACTTTCTAAACACCGTCTGTGCCTTTGTCAAAATTTCGGCAGAATTTATCTCTGGCTTCGGACAGCTTTCTGTACCTACAACGATTTCAGCTTCGGTGCTTTCTATCAGCACTTGAAGTTCCAGTACTTTAACAATGCAGCTTTGACAGTTTACAATTACGATACCGATTGATGCTTGGTCCCCGCATGTCCTGACTTTGCCCCACACCCTTTGAGGCTGTTGCCCTTTCTGTACTTGCCCGAGGCCATCTAACCTAAAAAACCGCCCAGTCCACGCCACACAAGCTCTGCTTCCCGTGTAGCCACCTGCTGTGTGTAGTGGACTCCTGACCTATCCAGTAGAACCCGAAACCCCACCACCCTATGTCGCAAGTTGAGGAATCTGCAGCCCACACGGTCGCAGAACCAACTCAACCTCTGATTCAGACTCTCCACTCGGCTCTGTACCAAAGGTCTGCAGTCAGTCCTGTCGATGACACTGCAGATGGTGAGCTCTGCTTGCATCCCGCTAGCAAGACTGGCAGTCTTCACCAAATCAGATAGCTGCCGGAAGCCAGAGAGGATTTCCTCCGATCCATAGCGACACACATCATTGGTGCCGACATGAGTGACCACCAGGAGATGGGTGCACCCTGTACCCTTCATGGCATCCGGAAGGACCCTTCCCACATCTGGAATGATTCTCCCCGGTATGCACACGGAGTGCACATTGGTTTTCTTCCCCCCCCCCCCCCCCCCCTTGCTGCCATATTCCTAAGGAGCCCCATTACGCACCTGACATTGGAGCTCCCAACTACCAGTAAGCCCACCCTCTGCGACCGCCCGGGTCTTGCAGACTGAGGGGCAACCTCTGGAACAGGACAAGCAGCCATGTCCGGCCGAAGATCAGTATCAGCTGGAGACAGAGCCTGTAATTGGTTCGTCAGACAAACTGGAGAGGCCTTCCGTTCAGTCCTCCGGAATGTCTTTCGCCCCCTGCCACACCTCGAGATGACCTCCCACTCTACCACGGGTGAGGGGTCAGCCTCAATGTGGGCAGTATCCTGGGCAGCCACAGCCGTAGTCCGATCAGGTGATGCGTGGGATGAGCTGGCTGTCCCCGACAAACCCCCATCCGGACCCCCACAGTGATGCCCATTGGCAACAGCCTAAAGCTGTGTGACCGATCAAGTAGGTAAAAAGACGAGGGCTAATAGAAATCCTTGGGTAACAGAAGCAATATTGAATTTAATTGGTGAAAGGAGAAAATACAAAAATGCAGTAAATGATGCAGGCAAAAAAGAATACAAACGTCTCAAAAATGAGAGTGACAGGAAGTGCAAAATGGCTAAGCAGGGATGGTTAGATGACAAATGTAAGGATGTAGAGGCGCATATGACTAGGGGATAAGATAGATACTGCCTACAGGAAAATTAAAGAGATCTTTGGAGAAAAGAGAACCACTTGCATGAATATCAAGAGCTCATATGGAAATCCAGTAATAAGCAAAGAAGGGAAAGCAGAAAGGTGGAAGGAGTATATAGAGGGTCTATACAAGCGGGATGTTCTTGAGGACAATATTATAGCAATGGAAGAGAATGTAGATGAAGATGAAATAGGAGATATGATACTGCGTGAAGAGTTTGACAGAGCACTGAAAGACCTGAGTCGAAACAAGGCCCCGGGAGTAGACAACATCCCATTAGAACTACTGATGGCCTTGGGAGAGCCAGTCATGACAAAACTCTACCATCTGGTGAGTAAGATGTATGAGACAGGCAAAATACCCTCAGACTTCAAGAAGAATATAATAATTCCAATCCCAAAGAAAGCAGGCGTTGACAGACGTGAAAACTATCTAACTATCAGTTTAATAAGCCATGGCTGCAAAATACTAACACCAATTCTTTACAGACGAATGGAAAAACTGGTAGAAGCCAACCTCAGGAAAGATCAGTTTGCATTTCATACAAATGTTGGAACACATAAGGCAATACTGACCCTACGACTTAGCTTAGAAAATTGATTAAGGAAAGGCAAACCTACGTTTCTAGCATTTGTAGACTTAGAGAAAGCTTTTGACAATGTTGACTAGAGTACTCACTTTCAAATTCTGAAGGTGGCAGGGGTAAAATACAGGGAGCGAAAGGCCATTTACAATTTGTACAAAAACCAGATGGCAGTTATAAGAGTCGAGGGGCATGAAAGGGAAGCAGTGGTTGGGAAGGGAGTGAAACAGGGTTGTAGCCTATCCCCGATGTTATTCAATCTGTATATTGAGCAAGCAGTAAAGGAAACAAAAGAAAACTTTGGAGTAGGTATTAAAATCCATGGAGAAGAAATAAAAACTTTGAGGTTTGCCGATGACATTGTAATTCTGTCAGAGACAGCAAAGGGCCTGGAAGAGCAGCTGAATGGAATGGACAGTGTCTTGAAAGGAGCATGTAAGACGAATGTTAACAGAAGCAAAACGAGGATAATGGAATGTAGTCGAATTAAATCGGGTGATGCTGCGGGAATTAGATTAGGAAATGAGACACTTAAAGTAGTAAAGGAGTTTTTGTATTTGGGGAGCAAAATAACTGATGATGGTCGAAGTAGAGAGGATATAAAATGTAGACTGGCAATGGCAAGGAAAGCGTTTCTGAAGAAGAGAAATTTGTTAACATTGAGTGTAGATTTAAGTGTCAGGAAGTCGTTTCTGAAAGTATTTGTATGGAGTGTAGCCATGTATGAAAGTGAAACGTGGACGATAAATAGTTTGGACCAGAGGAGAATAGAAGCTTTCGAAATGTGATGCTACAGAAGAATGCTGAAGATTATATGGGTAGATCACATAACTAATGAGGAGGTATTGAATAGAATTGGAGAGAAGAGAAATTTGTGGTACAACTTGACTAGATGAAGGGATCGGTTGGTAGGGCATATTCTGAGGCATCATCAAGGGGTCACCAGTTTAGTATTGGAGGGCAGCGTGGAAGGTAAAAATCGTAGAGGGAGACCAGGAGATGAATACACTAAACAGATTCAGAAGGATGTAGGTTGCAGTAGGTACTGGGAGATGAAGAAGCTTGCACAGGATAGAGTAGCATGGAGAGCTGCATCAAACCAGTCTCTGGACTGAAGACCACAACAAAAACATTATTATTATTATTATTATTATTATTCCACAGTAAACTTTCCATTATTTGTAAAACAAGGTAACGATGCAAAATTTTAAAAACAGAAATGAGTTTGTGGTGACATAAAATATGAATAAAGTACTTATGCCATCACCGATTTGCTGCAGAATATAGCCTGCTGCAAGACAGTTTATAATGGCATCTCTTGCGTCTTATGTAAATGCATGTTAAACACTCTGGCAGGAAAATGAATAATCTTACAGGTATATGAGATGATAAAGCTTATGAAGTATCAATTTCTGTGGATGACTGTTATTCAAAAAGCTGTGGTGAGTGAAGGTTACAGGAAATGTGACCAAGTACACCACTAATTTGTAAAGTATGTTACACAGGTTATGTGTGCAGTGCATCAATGTTAAAAGTGACTGAATTTATTTCAGACTTATAATGAGAAAATAATATCAATAGTGAGAAAGTTAGCTCTTGAAGGTAATGTTTCTTGGGGCTTGTGCATCATGATTTGTCAAGATTGGGAATGGGCTACGTAGTTTGAGAATCAATGCACACAAATATAGGGAAATTCAGTTGCTATCAAAATCCTGAAGATGGGCAAAAAATGTCTAGTAAAAGAAAAGGTTATACAGACAAGAAATACTATCCAAATTAATGAACAGCACACTGAGATGCATAGAAGAGAGCTTTTTATTATAATACACTTAACAATTGGCACAAACAACACAATGCCGTTATCAACATTTACTTCTTAATGAAAATGTGTGATTAAAGTTAAATAGGTTCAAAGTGAAGCAAAAGGGAGCATACTGCTAGTTATTTATAAAATCATTAACATGTTAATATCATGTGACCAGATGGGTAAAAAATCTACTTAACCAAGGAGTAGGAGCACGCACACACACAGACACACACACACACACACACACACACACACAACTGGTGAGGCTTAGGAAACAGTAAATGCTATAACTCTGTATGTAATAATTGGATACACACTACAGTACCAGGGCGCCAGCACGCTACGCTCTGAATAATCCATCAATGGCATCTGTGCAAGCTGGCCACCAGAGCCTGCCTGCGTTTGGCCACATGTCTTGTGCATATGGCACAAGATCTGCCTACCGGAGCCCTCACTTCTATAAGCTCAGCGCAGCAGGCACGTGCTCTCATATTGTGTTCGTACTAATTGTCAGCAAATGCTTTTATCAGTACCTAGATTGTTTCTATGTCTATGTCTATGTCCTCAACTGCAGTTTTCTTATATATGAAAGAAGAATAAACTCTGGTTCATTGTGGTTGTGGTGTTGTTTGTATCTTGCAGTACAACACAACTGGTGATGCATGTAGTGTCCACTGCCAGTTGTTCAGTCTATTTGGTAGTTGCTTCACTTCTTCTGGCCAAAGAGGCAGTGCTCCAATCTCTCCTCGAGCAGCAGAAGGCTCTTACAGTTGCTACCTCGAACTTGCTGGCCACAGTGCCTATACAAGCTTCCACACCATCAGTGTACCCGCCGCACTTTCCGCCTTACAGCAATGTGGCTGAAGACTGTGAAGCTTATGAGAAGCAGCTCTGGCAACGCTTCCTCACTTTTGGTATCACTGATGCAAACATCTGTAAGGCTTTATTCCTTTCTTGGATTTCTCCCCAGATCTATCAGCCATTTTGCCAGTTAGCCTGCACCACTTTCGTTCAACAACATGCACAAGTGGTTGTCAAATTATCACTATAAACACACACACATCATTGCAGTGCACACTGGTATCTACTGTAGTCGTAAACAGCCACACCGGCACTACCGGGCATGGGTGGCCGAATTCCATGGCCTCAGTCGCAAATATCAGTTTGTTACTGATGCTCATCATGTTTCCTATGCTGATTCTATGGTCTGTGACACCATCATTCAGTCGGCTCCTGACACGGAGGTGTGTCAACATGCAATACAGTACAAGAATCCATCTTTGGTTGAAGTGTTAAAAATTGCTCAATCTTCTGAGGTATCTCGTGCTGTTGGTGATGAGACTGAGGCTTGCTGTGACATCACCACAGTGGCTCCTATTCCTCGTTGTCAGGAATCAGCCAGTTTTCAGGGGGAGGATGATGTGGCAGCCACACAAACACGGCCCCCGCACTGCACTGGACAGGCAATGTGCCAAACAACAGCCACAGCAATGGCAGCACTCTGCACACCATTTTGCCCATACTGTTTTGTGAAACAAGACGGGACCGCATGCCCTAAGCAATGGGCAACTTACAACAGTCAGAAGAAAGACATATAGTGTCTGTGCATCATTCCCAGCCCCCTCCAGTAGCCTTTGACATTATGATGGAACTGACCAACAGAGCTTGTTTGGTTACATATAGTAATACACAATACTCACAGTAGTTGACCTCACAATATTTGAAGTATAAGACTTTGTGATACAGAAGACATTTTTCTCAAAATAAGAAGACCATGTAAGAACGTGGATGTTAAGTGTGCGTTTCCATTGCTTACAGTACATAAACTGTTTACTAAAGTGAGAGTGATGGACAAAGTCCTCAGACTACGAGGAGATGTGTGTGCAGCCATGTATTTATTGGACACACAAACTCAGGTGGATTTGGCATATACAGCCTTGTCTCCAGTTATTTGACCTTCGGTGAGCTACAACAAGCAGCATATCCCAGTTTTGTGGCAATTTATGGCTCCCACTATGTATAGATCTGTGGCTCATTCCTTGACTTTTTTTGTAGTGGATGATGCTGACATTGCGAATTTGTCCTGTCTGGATTCTCTTAATGTTTTGGTTTTCCATTCTGGACATAGTCCACTTCATTTGTGACCAGGTCCTTTACCAGCTGTTACATTGTCTATTGTCTGAGTTCTAGTTTCTCTTCACGGATGGGTTAGTTTGTGCCACTAATTTAGTGGCCCATATTATCCACAAAGCTACATCAAGACTGCATTTTTTATATACATGCTTTATTCTAGAGCCTTTGTGTGAGCAAGTGAAATCAGAACTGAACAGACTGACATTGTAGGATTCATACAGTTTATCACATTAAAGTGAGTTGTCTATATTCCTTGTGACTATTAAAAAGCCAACTGGTCAGCTTTGCCTCTGTGGTGACTTTAAAGTTTCAGTTAATGCTCAGTCTATCATTGACACCTTCCAATTTGCCCTGTCCAAATGACGTATTGGTTAAACACGCAGGGGGTCAGTTTTTCTCAAAAATGATTTACCTGAAGCCTTTCTACATGATCTGTTCAATGAGGATTCTAAACGGCTCCTTGTGATTAACACGACCTTTGGGGTATAACCAATATCAGCACCTCCTGATTGGTATGGCTAGTGCTCTGTTGATTTTTCAGCATTTTTTTTTGGAACAGCTGGCGACACCTGTTTTGGGATGCATCAACTACCTTGATGAACATTGTTGTGATGGGCACACCAAAGGAAGAGCATTTACGTAACTTCTGCACCTTGTTCACAGTCTTACATACTGCGGGATTGAAATGCAACTGGGCCAAGTCATGCATTTTTTTCATCCATTCTTTGTGTATTTGGGGTTTGAAGTTTCTCAGAATGGTAACAGGCCTTTACGTCATGATGTCGCCAAAGTCACAGCTCAGACTCACCCTACAAATTTCAAAGAACTCCAAGGACATTCAGGTAAAATTGCTTATTATCCCTGATGTGACTGCATTGGTCCATCCTGCTTTGGGTCATCCCCTGCAAGCATTGCTTCACAAGAACATTCCTCTTCAATGGATATTGGCCTGTGAGTGTACATTCACACTTTTGAAATCTAAATTACATTCTGCTGATTGTTTGGCTACTTTCCATCCTGGCCACTACCTAGTTTTGGCTATGGACACCTCTCTGTACGGACTCAGGGCCGTTCTCACACATTGATATGAGGATGGTTCCGTGTGTCCGAAAACGCAAGTACCAAAAATGCTCAACTCCATTCAGCAGTGCTACTCCTAAGTTGAAAAGTAAACACTTGCTATTGTCTACACCCTCAAAAATTTTCATGTGTTCTTGTATAGACCTAAGTTCCACCTCATTACAGACCAAAATTCCTTGGTTTCGGTGTTTAATCCTTCTGCTTCATTGCCTGACAAAGCAACATATTATCTCCAACACTGGGCTTTCTTTCTGTCTCACTAAACCTTTGAAATACATTTTCAGCCTATTGTGTGGAATGCCAATGCTGACCCACTGTCTCAGCTTCTGTTGCGGCTAGATATTTTGATCAGGATGAACTCCTTTGTTTTCACTTAGATGTTGAAAGTGCAATGTACAGTGGAAGGGTTTGTTATCAAGGGCTGTTGGATGGCAGTGGCTGTCATTGTCGATTTGATTTTGTGTCAAGTTGTTCACTTTATTCAGCACAGTTGGCTGGGCAGGCCTCTGGATTTTTGGTACTTTGCGTAACTATTTTGCCTTAAATCACTGCCTTTGAGTATCTGATGGAGTACTCTTCATTATGGACGGGCTGTTACCTATGGTTGTGATCCCGGTACCTATGATTGTGATCCCGGCTGCCCTATAGTGGGACGTGCTTCAGCTCCCACATCAGAAACACTGGAGGTCTCGTGTACCAAGTTGTAGGATCAATAGGCACCTGTTTTGGTCTGGCATCGATGATGAAATCATACATCTTGTCGCTGCCTGCTCTCAGTGTGCTACTCAACAGGTGACGTCATATGTGACACACTCTCCGTGGCCCGCTCTGCAGCATCCATGGGATTCAATGTTGATGCTTTCTCTATGGTTCTATAGATTATCCACTGTCCTTCAATGTCAGCCACAGCTATAATTCATGCCCCATCTGAAATTTTTTCTATTGAAGGAGTGCCTTATACACTTTTGACAGATAACGATCCACAGTTTGTGCCTCAGGCCTTCCACGATTTCTACGCCTGTCAAGACATTTGCCATGAGAGTGCTCCTCATTTTTACCCCCAATCTAACAGCAAAGCAGAACTCATAGAAAGACAATGCCTTGACATGCTTCTTGACTTCCTACAAATGTAGGCCACAGGGGGCTTGCAGTCCAGTGGAGACACTCCTTGGTCACCAGGCACATATCCTGAATCTGCTCATGCCCCCACCAATGACTGTTGATGCAGGCTTGTAACGGTTCACTCCAGGCTCCCCAGTCTATGCCTGGGAATTCGACTGCCATCTGAAGTGGATCCTGGCAACAGACCACAGCTGTTGAGGCTGCTGCATCTGCGTGGTATGCACCGGTGTGCGGCTGCGTGACGGTGTGAGTCCTCGTGCAAAAGCGTGAGACGTGGATCTGCAGCTCTCACATCCACCTCCTCCCTCAGTGCATGTCCCTCCTATGGGGGTGGACTCGCACTCTTTGTGGATATCACTACCTACTGCTTCTCCTCGCCTGTTGCCGAGTCTTCCCAAGATACTTCACCACCGTCTGTAATTCTGTCACCGGTTGGGCCAGCGCCTTTGAGTTCTTGAACGCCAGTGTCCCCAGGGCCTCCAGACTGAGCAGCCTGAGCCTTCATTGTCAGCGCAGTTCCACCACATTGATGAACCGGACAATGCGATGCAATCGGCATCGTTGGCACTGATCCTCTCTTACGGTGCTTTGCAGGGGAGCAGCCACTGTGCGTGTACATGGCTATGCCACTTGCCTCCTATACTCACTGGTTCCAACTCAGAATCTCCCTCCGGTGCTGCCATCACCTACCGTGTCCATCACAGAGACCACCAATGTTTCAACAGTTACCCCAATGCCCACATCTGCGAAATGGCCTTTCCCAAAGGAGGTTGGGGTGTTATGACACTGTATATAAGACTTTGATATGAGCTGCAGCACTATGCCATCGGCATGCTACATTTTGAATATCTTGCCACCGGCATCTATGCATTCCAGCCACCGGGGCCTGCCTGCAGTGTACCACACGACTTGTGCACTCGGCACAGCTCTGCCGCACCATCTAACAGAGCCCTTGCCTTTATAAGCTCAGATCAGTGGCACTTGTTCTCGTATTGTGTTCGTACTTATTGTCAGCAATTGTTTGAATCAGTCCTTGCATTGTTTGTATATATTCTCAACTGTTGTCGGCATGTATGTGGGAGAAGAATAAACTATGGTTCATTGTGGTCACGAGTTGTTTTTGTCTTATAATACGAGGGAGTTTGGGAAAGTTGCTCAGAATGTCGGGTCAGGGTAGGCTTACCAGCCGGGATGAGAAGGAAAAGATTTTCTTTCTCATCCCGTCCATTGAGTCTCCCCTGACCTGGGGTTCTGGGTGGCTTTTCCGAGCTCTCTGCATTTCCTAAAACCTGCTAGTCCTTTTCTTCATCCCTCTCTCTTCCCCCTCGGCCTTTCTGCAAGGAGGAGGAGCCACTGGCTCGGCTTGCAAATTTCCTTAATCTGTATATGTGTGTGTTCTACTGCTGCTGCTTGGTGAGTAGATTGTTTAACTATCCACTTACAATATATTTCAAAAATTGAAGATTCGTTATTTTCATTGATGCATTAACATGTTAAGCTGGGTATACAGAAGACAAGAACAATTACATAACAGGTAAGATTATTTTTACTGAAATGACATACCTTTGCAGTCATAATAAGTTCATGGTAAACTACATAATCTGGTGTAAAACCCATTCCAAATAAAGCTGATGTTGGATGCAAATGGCAAGGCATTCCTGTACGACAATTTACATATTCACCAATGCCTTTAAGTCTTGCTGCCTGGTGGAAATATGCTGGAAATAAATTATTATAACATCTTACTTTCAAATAGAAAATGGAAACATCTAGCTTTAATGATTTTGTTCAACAGATTTAATTACCTGAGCAAATGCATTTCCTTATTATATCCCAGTCTGTTCCACAAGAAACAACTTCAATTTTTTGTTGTTCTAATATATCTTTCAGTTGCTGACGAACTTCACGAACTTTACGCATGGCTTTAACATGTATAAAGTGATCATTGCACCAAGCTGCTGAGTAACTATGAACAAATACAATGAATATTAGAATAACATTCTTTGTTAGACTGTCAGTTGTAAGCAGTCAAAATTACAAAATTCAATTGAAAACTAAAACACTGAAAAATTCCCAGAATTCTAAAAAATAGCCGTGTTTCTCCTGGATGAAAAAATTCCCAGGTTTTTCCCACATTTCCCGGGGCGTGTACACCCTGTTGAAAGTGGGCTGAAGTGAGAGGTGGAATTTATGAAAATCAGCTTCGAACTTCATCATTTGCCTTTGTTTAACATTTTCTGCGAGTGTTTGGGTTAAACTCTAACAGTTGTAGCTCTGTAACCAATAACAATTGGACAAATATTATACGGAATGATTTATTTGAATCAATCTGTACTACCACCTCTTAAAGTATTCACTATTTCTCCTGAAACAACCCGTACGTATTTCAGAAGGGAAACAACAACATACAGGCAGCTTCAACAAAGGGAAGGTTATTATGGTTCAGCACCTGAAAATGAGCATCTCAGAAGCGGCGGAGCTGGTCAGTTGTTTGCGTACTACTGTTGTGAGCATCTACAGAAACTAGATGAAGGGTGATGAACCATGCGTGGGCAATAAGGTGTTGGATGTCCACACCTCATCACAGAATAGGGAGTTTGGTGGCTTGTCCAATCTGTGAAGCAGAACAGACAGTGATCTGTGGCTGACAGTGTTGGTGCAGGCAAATGTGTTTGGAGTTCACAGTTCAGCACACATTGTTGAATGTGAAGCTCCACAGCAGATGACCACTGTATGATCCCATGTTGACTCAGTCACATTGTCAATTATAACTGCTGTGTGCACTGCTGTTCAAGGAAATCACCTACTTAGGTATACACTGATGGAAAAAAGTTGCAACTTGCAAAAAGTGTGTTACATCTGAAGGATGATGTCTATTCACTATTCAAATTTTGCATCAGTCTCATAAGAGTGGCACTAGTAGAACTACTATGAGGATGCATATCAGCCATTAACAGCACCATTATGAGGTGCCCATCAGCCATTAGTAGCACCACTATGAGGATGCAAATCAGGTTTCCTTTAAATAAATGCTGCAAAGATTAAGAGCATTAGTTATTTTTGAGATCGGATCTGGTGAGTTGATGTTGGTCAAGAAAGACCTTAAGGTAACAAAGATGCCATTATCAACACCTCAGTGATTTTGAATGAGGTCTTGTAATAGAGCTACAAGAAGCAGGCTATCCATTCTGTGATATTGCATAATGACTTGGCAGGACTGTAGCCACTGTACATGACTGTTAGCAGCGCTGGTCATGAGAATGTACAGTCGCTAGATGCCTGGAGGCAGCCAAGTACCACTGCCGAGCTGTGTTCAGTGTATGGCTCTGGCATATCATACTGCATCTGCAACAGTAATTTGAGCAGCGGTTGGCACCACAATGACACAGTGAACTGTTACAAATTGGTTACTTCAAGGACAGCTCTGAGTTGGATGCCCTGTAACATGCATTCCACTGACCCTAAACCAATGCCATTTGTGACGACAGTGGTGTCCAGCGAGAGCTCATTGGAGAGCAGGGTGAAGGTCTGTTGTTTTCCCTGATGAAAGCTAGCTCTATCTCAGTGGAAGTGATGAATGTGTGTTGGTTAGGAGTCCAGTTGAGGACCTGCAATCAACCTTTCTCTGTGTTTCACACACTGGACCTACATGTGGAGTTATAATCTGGGGTGTTATTTTGTATGAAAACTTGAGCACTCTTGTGTTTATTCCACACACCCTGACTGCAAATCTGTATGTCAATCTGGTGATTCAACTTGTTATGCTGCCATTCATGAACAGCACCCCAGGGAATGTTTTCCAATAGGATAGTGCTCACCCACATACCGCTGCTGTAACCCAACATGCTCTCCAGAGTGTCGATATGTTGCCTTGTCCTGTTCAATCACCAGATTTGTCTCCAATCAAACACATATGTGACATCATTGGATGACAACTCAAGCATCATCCACAACCAGCATTAATTGTGTATTGACCAATGAAGTGCAACAGCCACCGACTGCATCCCACAACTGACATCTGGCACCTTACAACACAATGCATGCACATTTGCATGCTTGCATTCAATGTTTGGAATGTTACAACCTTATTAATGTACCAGTATTTCACATTTGAAATCTCCTGCTTGCATTGACATGTGTTTTGCAAAGTTAATTCTTACATTTATTAACTAGAAAAAGATATTCCCAAAATTTCATTACTCGACAGTAATTATTTTTTTGCATCAGTGTATTTTTCTTCCTCCAGTGTAGATGAACCAGCTCTTGCCAATATCAACAAGCTGTAGTGACAACTACTGTCAATTCATTATCCTAATTATCCTGGCGGGAAAGAGCAAACCAAGTTTCCCGAGTTTTTCAATAAAAAAGAAAAATATTTAAAGGTGTCTCCCTCCCACATAAAGCACTGGCAGGTCAATAGACACACAAACAAACACAAACATACACACAAAATTCTAGCTTTCACAACCAACGGTTGCTTCGTCAGGAAAGAGGGAAGGAGAGGGAAAGACGAAAGGATGTGGGTTTTAAGGGAGAGGGTAAGGAGTCATTCCAATCCCGGGAGCGGAAAGACTTACCTTACGGGGAAAAAAGGACGGGTATACACTCGCGCGCGCGCACACACACACATATCCATCCACACATATACAGACACAAGCATCATCTTTGTTTCCAGATATATTTTTCCCACGTGGAATGTCCCCCCCCCCCCCCCCCCCCCCCCTCTCTCTCTCTCTCTCTCTCTCTCTATATATATATATATATATATATATATATATATATATATATATATATATAGAGGGAAACATTCCATGTAGGAAAAATATATCTAAAAACAAAGGTGATGTGACGTACCGAACGAAAGTGCTGCCAGGTCGATAGAAACACAAACAAACACAAACATACACACGAAATTCAAGCTTTCACAACAAACTGTTGCTTCATTAGGAAACAGGGAAGGAGAGGGAAACACGAAAGGATGTGGGTTTTAAGGCAGAGGGTAAGGAGTCATTCCAATCCCGGGAGCGGAAAGACTTACCTTACGGGGAAAAAAGGACAGGTATACACTCGCACACACACGCATATCCATCCGCACATACACAGACACAAGCAGACATTTGTAAAGGCAAAAAGTTTTGGCAGAGACGTCAGTCGAGGCGGAAGTAAAGAGCCAAAGATCTTGTTGAAAGACAGGTGAGGTATGAGCGGCGGCAACTTGAAATTAGGGGAGCTCATGAGATCCATCCTTCATGAAATCCTCCCCACTCCACCAAGAGTGTCTTTCCGCCGTCCACCTAACCTTCGTAACCTCTTAGTTCATCCCTATGAAATCTCCAAACCACCTTCCCTACCCTCTGGCTCCTACCCTTGTAACCGCCCCCGGTGTAACACCTGTCCCATGCACCCTCCAAACCACCACCTACTCCAGTCCTGTAACCCGGAAGGTGTACACGATCAAAGGCAGAGCCACGTGTGAAAGCACCCACGTGATTTACCAACTGACCTGACTACACTGTGAAGCTTTCTATGTGGGAATGGCCAGCAACAAACTGTCCATTCGCTTGAAAGGACACAGGCAGACAGTGTTAGTTGGTAATGAGGATCACCCTGTGGCTAAACATGCCTTGGTGCACAGCCAGCACATCTTGGCACAGTGTTACACCGTCCGGGTTATCTGGATACTTCCCACTAACACCAACCTGTCAGAACTCTGGAGATGGGAACTTGCCCTTCAGTATATCCTCTCTTCTCTTTATCCGTCAGGCCTCAATCTCAGCTAATTTCAATTTGCCGCCGCTCATACCTCACCTGTCTTTCAACAACATCTTTGCCTCAACTTCCGCCTTGACTGACATCTCTGCCCAAATGTTTGCTTGTGTCTGTGTATGTGCGGATGGATATGTGTGTGTGTGTGCGCGAGTGTATACCTGTCCTTTTTCCCCCCAAGGTAAGTCTTTCCGCTCCCGGGATTGGAATGACTCCTTACCCTCTCCCTTAAAACCCACATCCTTTCGTCTTTCCCTCTCCTTCCCCTCTTTCCTGATGAGGCAACAGTTTGTTGCAAAAGCTTGAATTTTGTGTGTGTGTTTGTGTTTGTGTGTGTGTCTATCGACCTGCCAGCGCTTTCGTTCGGTAAGTCACATCATCTTTGTTTTTAGATATATATTTCCCACGTGGAATGTTTCCCTATATATATATATATATATATATATATATATATATATATATATATATATATATATATATATATATCTAAAAAGAAAGATGATGAGACTTACCAAACAAAAGCGCTGGCAGGTCGATAGACACACAAACAAACACAAATATACACACAAAATTCAAGCTTTCGCAACAAACTGTTGCCTCATCAGGAAAGAGGGAAGGAGAGGGAAAGACGAAAGGATGTGGGTTTTAAGGGAGAGGGTAAGGAGTCATTCCAATCCCAGGAGCGGAAAGACTTACCTTAGGGGGAAAAAAGGACAGGTATACACTCGCACACACACACATATCCATCCACACATACAGGCACAAGCAGACATATTTAAATATGTCTGCTTGTGCCTGTATGTGTGGATGGATATGTGTGTGTGTGCGAGTGTATACCTGTCCTTTTTTCCCCCTAAGGTAAGTCTTTCCGCTCCCGGGATTGGAATGACTCCTTATCCTCTCCCTTAAAACCCACATCCTTTCGTCTTTCGTCTTTCCCTCTCCTTCCCCTCTTTCCTGATGAGGCAACAGTTTGTTGCGAAAGCTTGAATTTTGTGTGTATATTTGTGTTTGTTTGTGTGTCTATCGACCTGCCAGCGCTATTGTTTGGTAAGTCTCATCATCTTTCTTTATATATATATATATATATATATATATATATATATATATATATATATATATATATATATATATATATATATATTGATGTGTATGGCTACTGTAAATTTGTACATTTCTGATTCGAGAATAATAATAATCTACAAACTAAACTGCAACCACTGTGCTTCCTGCTATGTGGGCATGATGATCAACAAGCTGTCTGGCCACATGAATGGCAATCTACAAACTGTGGTGTAGAAACAGCTGGACCACCCCCATTACTGAGCACACCGCCCAACACGACATTTTTTGTTTCAATGACTGCTTCACCGCCTTTTCATTTGGATCGTTACCACCAATGCCAGCTTTTCTGAACTGTGCAGGTGAGAACTTTCTGCAATACATCCTACGTTCCCATAACCCTCCTAGCCTCAGCCTTTTTTAGTCATTGTCCTCACCCTCTAGCCCCTTCTCTGTTCCAATTACAGCTCAACACAATCTTTTGTTCCATCAATGCACTCTCTATCCTTTTCTGCGAACCCCTCCCCCCCTCCCCCCACGGGCCTCCATTTGATCTCCCGGTTGTACCTAGCTGCCCTACCCTCTCTCCTCCTTGTGCCTATGTGCTCCCACAAGCAGCACCTCACCATCCCCCCACCCCTACCCTGTTATCCCTCCCCCTCCCTGCCCCAGATTTCTCCTTATCACCCCCCCCCCCCCCACCACCACCACCAGTTGTGTCTCCCATCATGCGCAACTGCTTGCAATGTAGCGTCAGTAGCCAGTGATTGAGGTCACATTTGTGAGTGTGTTTGTTTTCTGTATCTGATGAAGGCCTTGTTGGCCATAAGCTCATTTTCTGAAAATCTTTTTGTTGTGTCTACGTGCGACTCATCATCTCCGATATATGGTGAGTAGCAACTATCCTTTTCATAATATTGTTATGTTCCATCCTGGTGTTTCCATTGTTGAAAACGAAATAATTGTTAGTTTCCTACAGTGCCGTGGATGCACAATAACTCGTTTCGCTTTATCAACCGGCACTGGTGGTGCACAGACAGCAGATGTCGTCATTGATACTTGAAATTCAGATTTGATGCAAAATTAAAATAATTGTAAATGATAAGACTCTTATTCATAAAATATCTGTGGGCCATAAGGAAAAGGCATACAGCTCTTGTCCGTGGCTTGCTGACTGTTGCTCTAGTACCATGGAAGCTATCCACTGATACCTTAATTATCCTGTCCCTTCTTCAAGTCAGCGCTTTCCACATATTTTTCTCCTCACCAATTCACTTACTTTTCAATATCCTCCTGTAGCACCACTTCGCAAACGATTTTGATTCTCTTCTATTCTGGTTTTCTCACAGTGTGTGTTTCACTACAATACAATGCTATACTCCAAACGGACATTCTCAGAAATTTCTTCCTCAAATGAAGACCAATGTTTGATACTGATGAACTTCTTTTGGCCAGGAATACCCTCTTTGACTGTGTTAGTCTGCCTTTTGTGTCCTCCTTGCTTCTCCCATCATGTTACTTTACTTTCACACACACACACACACACACACACACACACACACACACTCATTCACACACTCACACTCTCTCTATCTCTCTATTCAAGCTTTCTGTTCTTTAATGGCTTCACTGATTAAAAAAAAATATTGTGTTCCAGCAGCATAATCATGGTATTGACCTTCATGAGAATTTTTCTTGGGCTGTCTTTATTGGTGCAGTTGGTTGAGTGTTATTTTAACATTGTATGTAAAAACGTCAACTTCTGCCTTTAGTTGAAGAAAAGATACAGAAAGAACAAAAAATCATTTATATTTTAAAAAGTTTTATCAACTAATGGCTGATATATATATTATATAAAAAACAAAGATGATGTGACTTGCCAAACGAAAGCGTTGGCAGGTCGATAGACACACAAACAAACACAAACATACACACAAAATTCAAGCTTTCGCAACAAACTGTTGCCTCATCAGGAAAGAGGGAAGGAGAGGGAAAGACAAAAGGATGTGGGTTTTAAGGGAGAGGGTAAGGAGTCATTCCAATCCCGGGAACGGAAAGACTTACCTTACGGGGAAAAAAGGACGGGTATACACTCGCGCACACACACGCACACATATCCATCCACACATATACAGACACAAGCATCATCTTTGTTTTTAGATATAATTTTCCCACGTGGAATGTTCCCCCCCCCCCCCACCCCCCCCCCCCACCCCCACGGTCTCTCTCTCTCTCTCTCTCTCTCTCTCTCTCTCTCTCTCTCTATATATATATATATATATATATATATATATATAACAGTTTTTGTCTTTAAATATGTCTGCTTGTGTCTGTATGTGTGGATGGATATGTGTGTGTGTGCGAGTGTATACCTGTCCTTTTTTCCCCCTAAGGTAAGTCTTTCCGCTCCCGGGATTGGAATGACTCCTTACCCTCTCCCTTAAAACCCACATCCTTTTGTCTTTCCCTCTCCTTCCCTCTTTCCTGATGAGGCAACAGTTTGTTGCGAAAGCTTGAATTTTGTGTGTATATTTGTGTTTGTTTGTGTGTCTATCGACCTGCCAGCGCTTTTGTTTGGTAAGTCTCATCATCTTTCTTTATATATATATATATATATATATATATATATATATATATAGAGGGAAACATTCCACGTGGGAAAAATATATCTAAAAACAAAGATGATGTGACTTACCAAACGAAAGCACTGGCACGTCGATAGACACACAAACAAACACAAGCATACACACAAAATTCAAGCTTTCTTTAAATATGTCTGCTTGTGTCTGTATATGTGTGGATGGATATGTGTGTGTGTGCGAGTGTATACCCGTCCTTTTTTCCCCCTAAGGTAAGTCTTTCCGCTCCCGGGATTGGAATGACTCCTTACCCTCTCCCTTAAAACCCACATCCTTTCGTCTTTCCCTCTCCTTCCCTCTTTCCTGATGAGGCAACAGTTTGTTGCGAAAGCTTGAATTTTGTGTGTATGTTTGTGTTTGTTTGTGTTTGTTTGTGTGTCTATCGACCTGCCAGCACTTTCATTTGGTAAGTCACATCATCTTTGTTTTTAGATATATTTTTCCTACGTGGAATGTTTCCCTAGGGAAACATTCCACGTGGGAAAAATATCTAAAAACAAAGATGATGTGACTTAGCAAACGAAGGCGCTGGCACGTCGATAGACACACAAACAAACACAAACATACACACAAAATTCAAGCTTTTGTTAAGTCAACAGTTTGTTGCGAAAGCTTGAATTTTGTGTGTATGTTTGTGTTTGTTTGTGTGTCTATCGACGTGCCAGCGCTTTCGGTATATACACTCCTGGAAATTGAAATAAGAACACCGTGAATTCATTGTCCCAGGAAGGGGAAACTTTATTGACACATTCCTGGGGTCAGATACATCACATGATCACACTGACAGAACCACAGGCACATAGACACAGGCAACAGAGCATGCACAATGTCGGCACTAGTACAGTGTATATCCACCTTTCGCAGCAATGCAGGCTGCTATTCTCCCATGGAGACGATCGTAGAGGTGCTGGATGTAGTCCTGTGGAACGGCATGCCATGCCATTTCCACCTGGCGCCTCAGTTGGACCAGCGTTCGTGCTGGACGTGCAGACCGCGTGAGACGACGCTTCATCCAGTCCCAAACATGCTCAATGGGGGACAGATCCGGAGATCTTGCTGGCCAGGGTAGTTGACTTACACCTTCTAGAGCACGCTGGGTGGCACAGGATACATGCGGACGTGCATTGTCCTGTTGGAACAGCAAGTTCCCTTGCCGGTCTAGGAATGGTAGAACGATGGGTTCGATGACGGTTTGGATGTACCGTGCACTATTCAGTGTCCCCTCGACGATCTCCAGTGGTGTACGGCTAGTGTAGGAGATCGCTCCCCACACCATGATGCCGGGTGTTGGCCCTGTGTGCCTCGGTCGTATGCAGTCCTGATTGTGGCGCTCACCTGCACGGCGCCAAACACGCATACGACCATCATTGGCACCAAGGCAGAAGCGACTCTCATCGCTGAAGACGACACGTCTCCATTCGTCCCTCCATTCACGCCTGTCGCGACACCACTGGAGGCGGGCTGCACGATGTTGGGGCGTGAGCGGAAGACGGCCTAACGGTGTGCGGGACCGTAGCCCAGCTTCATGGAGACGGTTGCGAATGGTCCTCGCCGATACCCCAGGAGCAACAGTGTCCCTAATTTGCTGGGAAGTGGCGGTGCGGTCCCCTACGGCACTGCGTAGGATCCTACAGTCTTGGCGTGCATCCGTGCGTCGCTGCGGTCCGGTCCCAGGTCGACGGGCACATGCACCTTCCGCCGACCACTGGCGACAACATCGATGTACTATGGAGACCTCACGCCCCACGTGTTGAGCAATTCGGCGGTACGTCCACCCGGCCTCCCGCATGCCCACTATACGCCCTCGCTCAAAGTCCGTCAACTGCACATACGGTTCACGTCCACGCTGTCGCGGCATGCTACCAGTGTTAAAGACTGCGATGGAGCTCCGTATGCCACGGCAAACTGGCTGACACTGCCGGCGGCGGTGCACAAATGCTGCGCAGCTAGCGCCATTCGAAGGCCAACACCGCGGTTCCTGGTGTGTCCGCTGTGCCGTGCGTGTGATAATTGCTTGTACAGCCCTCTCGCAGTGTCCGGAGCAAGTATGGTGGGTCTGACACACCGGTGTCAATGTGTTCTTTTTTCCATTTCCAGGAGTGTATGTCTGCTTGTGTCTGTATATGCGTGGATGGATATGTGTGTGTGTGCGAGTGTATACCCGTCCTTTTTTCCCCCTAAGGTAAGTCTTTCCGCTCCCGGGATTGGAATGACTCCTTACCCACTCCCTTAAAACCCAAATCCTTTCGTCTTTCCCTCTCCTTCCCTCTTTCCTGATGAGGCAACAGTTTGTTGTGAAAGCTTGAATTTTGTGTGTTTGTTTGTGTGTCTATTGACCTGCCAGCACTTTCGTTTGGTAAGTCACATCATCTTTGTTTATATATATATATATATATATATATATATATATATATATATATATATATCCCTCTTTCCTGATGAGGCAACAGTTTGTTGCGAAAGCTTGAATTTTGTGTGTATGTTTGTGTTCGTTTGTGTGTCTGTCGACCTGCCAGCACTTTCATTTGGTAAGTCACATCATCTTTGTTTATATATTTTTTCACAACAAACTGTTGCTTCATTAGGAAAGAGGGAAGGATAGGGAAAGACGAAAGGATGTGGGTTTTAAGGGAGAGGGTAAGGAGTCATTCCAATCCCGGGAGCGGAAAGACTTACCTTGGGGGGAAAAAGGACAGGTATACACTCGCACACACACACATATCCATCCGCACATACACAGACACAAGCAGACATTTGGGCAGAGATGTCAGTCGAGGCGGAAGTTGAGGCAAAGATGTTGTTGAAAGACAGGTGAGGTATGAGCGGTGGCAAATTGAAATTAGCTGAGATTGAGGCCTGACAGATAACGAGAAGAGAGGATATACTGAAGGGCAAGTTCCCATCTCCAGAGTTCTGACAGGTTGGTGTTAGTGGGAAGTATCCAGATAACCCGGACGGTGTAACACTGTGCCAAGATGTGCTGGCTGTGCACCAAGGCATGTTTAGCCACAGGGTGATCCTCATTACCAACTAACACTGTCTGCCTGTGTCCTTTCAAGCGAATGGACATTTTGTTGCTGGTCATTCCCACATAGAAAGCTTCACAGTGTAGGCAGGTCAGTTGGTAAATCATGTGTGTGCTTTCACACGTGGCTCTGCCTTTGATCGTGTACACCTTCCGGGTTACAGGACTGGAGTAGGTGGTGGTTTGGAGGGTGCATGGGACAGGTTTTACACCGGGGGCGGTTACAAGGGTAGGAGCCAGAGGGTAGGGAAGGTGGTTTGGAGATTTCATAGGGATGAACTAAGAGGTTACGAAGGTTAGGTGGACGGCGGAAAGACACATTCCACGTGGAAAAATATATCTAAAAACAAAGATGATGTGACTTACCAAACGAAAGTGCTGGTAGGTCAATAGACACACAAACAAACACAAACTAAAACACAAAAATCAAGCTTTCGCAACCAACGGTTGCTTCGTCAGGAAAGAGGGAAGGAGAGGGGAAGATAAGAGGATGTGGGTTTTATGGGAGAGGCTTAGGAGTCATTCCAATCCCGGGAGCGGAAAGACATACCTTCGGGGGAAAAAAGGACAGGTATACACTCGCACACACACATATATCCATCGGCACATACACAGACACAAGCAGACATTTCCGCAGGTCTGTGTCTGTGTATGTGCCGATGGATATATATATATATATATATATATATATATATATATATGTGTGTGTGTGTGTGTGTGTGTGTGTGTGTGTGTGCGTGCGTGCGCGCGCGCGCGCGCGCGCGCGAGTGTATACCTGTCCTTTTTTCCCCCTAAGGTATGTCTTTCCGCTCCCGGGATTGGAATGACCCCTTAGCCTCTCCCTTAAAACCTCCATCCTTTCATCTTCCCCTCTCCTTCCCTCTTTCCTGACGAAGCAACCGTTGGTTGCGAAAGCTTGAATTTTGTGTGTATGTTTGTGTTTGTTTGTGTGTCTATCGACCTGCCAGCACTTTAATTTGCAACCTCCAAGTCGCTTGGAGTGGCTTGCAGGAGATCAATCTTCGTGCAGGGTGTAGGGCACAAAAGGCACTGGAGCATGTGGCTTGTGGTTTGTTCTTGTCCACAATCACAGGACGTATCTTCTGTTATGAAGCCCCATCTCTTCAGGTTATCCCTGGATCGTCCAACTCCTGATCGTAATCTGTTTAAAGATTTCCACACCAGCCAGTTCTCGTTGTGTCCAGGTGGTAGTTCTTCAGCATCTGCAGGTGAGGCGTCGACTTCTTCCATAACTCCAGCCTTGCCTTCTCTGGTGAAATGGTGAGCTTCTCGGATGTTCTCAGGAAGCTTTTTCGCGATCTCAGCCATTGCTGCGGCGGATTATGTCCGTGCAGTGGATGGGCACTGTCCTGTTCCACTTTCAGTCTCTCCTTGTTGGCAGCCACTGTTCTGTGTATCCATGGTGGCGCTATTCCAGCCAGGCAGTAGAGCTTATCAGTTGGGGTAGGTCTTAAGCAACCTGTGATCAACCTGCAGGTTTTGTTGAGAGCAATGTCTACTTGTCTGGCATGGCACAGTTAGCAGATCACGTGACTGGTTTCAAAGGTAGCCATGCCTTCGATGGGATAAGTGATATTTGTGACCGGACTGGAGGTGATGGTGGGAGGATGTATGGGACAGGTCTTGCACCTAGCTCTACTACAGGGATATGAGCCAAGAGGCAAGAGGTTGGGAGCAAGAGTTGTGGACGGATGGATGATGATATTGTGTAGGTTTGGTGGGCTGCGGATTACCATTGCGGGAGGGGTGGTGGAAATGATAGTGGGTAGGTCATTCTTCATTTGAGAGCATGATGAGAGGCACTAGAAACCCTGCTGGAGAATGAATTCAGTTGCTCCAGTCCTGGGCGGTACTGAGTCACAAGAAGAATGCTCATCTGTTGTCGGATGGTGGGACTTTGGGATGTGGTGTGTGATTGGGAGGAGATAACAAAGGGAGATCTGTTTTTGTACAAGGTTGGGAGGATAATTATTGTCTCTGAATGCCTCAGTGTGACCCTTAGTGTATTCCATTGTATTCCATGAGAGACCGCTTGTCACTACAGATGTGATGGCCACAGGTAACTATGCTGTATGGAAAGAACTTCTTGGTAAGGAATGTGGATAGCTGTCAAAGTGGAGGTATTGCTGGTGTTTGGTAGGTTTTATATGGGCAGAGTTACTGATGTAGCTATCTATGAGGTGGAGGCCAACATCAAGGAAAGTGTGTTGAGTAGGACCCAGTGAAGCAAATGGGAGAGATGGTGCTGCTATTCTGGAAGAATCTGGGATAGGGTGTCCTCACCCTTGATCCAGATCATGAAGATGTCGTCAATGAATCTGAACCAGGTGAGGGATTTGGGATTATAAGCGTTTAGGAAGGATTCCTCTAGATGGCCCGCCCAAGAATAGGTTGTCATAGGATGGTGTCATGCGAATGACATAGCCATACCCAAGATCTATATGAATGTAACGCCTTCAAAGGAGAAGTAATTGTGGATGAGGATATAGTTGATCATGGTGATTAGGAAGGACATTGTTGGTTTGGAATCTGTCGGATAAAATGGGAAGGGTAGAGTTCAACAACAGTACGGCCATGGCATTAGGGATGTCAGTGTCAAGGGAGACGGCATAAATAACGATGAGCAGGACACCAAGTGGTAAAGGAACAGGAACTGTGGAGAGTAGGTATAGGAAATGGTTGGTCTTTCATATAGGAGGGTAGGTTGCAGTTAACAGGCTGAAGGTGTTGGTCTAGTAGAACAGAGGTTCTCTTAGTGGGGGCACAGTAATGGGCCACAATGGTGTGTCCTGGGTGGTTGGGTTTATGAACTTTAGGAAGCATGTAGAAGGTAGGAGTGTGGGGAGTGGTTGGGTGAAGAGAGAGATGGACTGCGGGGAGAGGTTTTCAGATGGGCCTAAGGATTTGTAGAGGGACAGGAGATCCTGCTGGATTTATGGAACTGGGTCACTGTGGCAGGGTTTGTAGGTGGATGAATCTGACAGCTGGCGGAGTCCTTCTGCCAGGTACTCCTTGCAGTTCAAAACAACAGTGGTGAAGCCTTTGTCAACAGGTAGGACTATAAGATTATGATCAGTTTTTAGGTGGTGGATTGCAATTCTTTCTGCAGATGTAAGGCTGGTGTTGTGTACATAGTTCTGCGTAGTCAGCGCGTACACAACTTTCCCACTAGAGCGCGCCCCGCTAAGCAGAACAGCGCAGGAGCAGCGCTCGTCCGTCTCCGCACTATGAGATTGCGCTGTCTTAGAGATGGACCAAATTCTGCTTCCACCGATCCGCATATTAATATGTAATGCAGCCAATGAGATTGCTGCTAACGTAGAACCTTTCTCCTCCCGGATCACACTCGCGCAGTGATACCTGAACGCGCGAGGTATTATAACGAGTGTACAGACCTCTGATTAATCAGTCTGCATTAGTCTGCCTTAGTCTGCATTTGTCTGTACCAGTCTATAGTCAAGTTTCAGTCTGCGCCTAATAAGATTATCATATTCCTGTACATAGCCATGAAGAGAAATGTATAGACACTTTGTCAAGTATCAGAGATATGTGAATAAGATTAACGTACCAATACCAAAGGAACTTCCGATTGTCAGTTGTAAATAGCATCCAGAATCAAGTTAAGTAATTTTATGTTGTTATTATTTTAATAAACGTGTGTGAAAATTAATCAAGTTCTGTTTAAAGTTGGTCACTGTCAATCTGCTACTCTAAGCGTGCAAGTGGCATTTCTATCGTCTGACCTAACGGCAGAAGATAAACACGCCACGATAAGACCACGAAGCATATTGCTGACACTCGCCTACTTCGTTAGAGCGACAAGTCAAATAATCTGATGGTGTGTGTACCGAACGTCTTACAGTACGCACACCACAGCTAGTTTGCAATTTGAGGGATTTGGGAAATGATGGTGAGTCAAGGTTTGAGGTTAAGAAATTCTGGAAAGTTAAAGGGAGCGGTTTGGGGGCAGTGGGGGTGGATCATGGTTGGATGAAGGAGTGAATTGAGTCAGGCAGGGTTCAACTTTGGTCTTTGGTTGAGTCTGATTGGTAGGGTTGGTGGGGAAAAAGTGTTTCCACTGTAGGGACCAGTAGAAGGAGAAAAGGTATTTAACAAGTCCTTCATGAGTGAATTTGGGGGTGGTGGGAGGTGGGGGGCCCAAAGGCAGGGACCTTGGAAATGACTGATTTTTCTGTGGGGCTAAGGCTTTTGGAGGAAAGGTTCAGACTGTTTCAAGTCTGGTTAGGTTCTGGTTTCTGTATGGTGGAGAGAGGGAGTTTTGGAGGATGAGGTAAATGTAGGAGGTCTGAGCCATGATTTGTTGTCTATGACGGAACGTGGGGGAGATTTGGAAGTTGTGGGAGGAAAGGTGGCAGCCAGAGATGGGTAATTTGATGGTAAGACCATTTGGGGGGATTTCATGAGCCTAGCAACAACACAGGAACAGTATGTGGGAATGGTTCTGACTAGGGATAAGGAAACTTATCTGTATTGGTGAAGATGGAAGGAGTAAGGATCCATGGTGGAGGATAAAAACACATGAAAATATGTAGCTAACATAGAAATATGTCCAAAAAATTCACAAAAATACACTAAAACACGCGAGAAAAATACCACAAAGGTGAAACAGGTGGAGTAGGGGAAAACAAGATGACATCTGCAGTAGTAGGCCGATAGTTAAAGACAAGAACCAACTATTGGCATGAAGACACAATGAGATCAAGGAAAAAATAAATAAAAAGATTATAAAGTGGGTTGTTGATGTATAAGTGTGAAGAAGGGGGACAGCAGATGTGACTAGTTAGGTGGAGTTATTATGTGCAAACTGGAATAAAGTGGAGGGGGAGGGGTGTGTGTGTGTGTGTGTGTGTGTGTGGAAAAGGTTGGTAGGATGAGATACAAGGTTGTGTGGCACATGAAGGTATGGGAAATAACATGCAAAATTATGCAGGTGTGCTGCAGGAAGAGTAATCAATTAGAAGATATTGGATTTAGTGGGAGTAATGTGCGATATGAGATGCTGCACCAGCAATCAGTGTGGTATTGTAGCTGTCTGCTGTGCAAGGCAGAGATGGTTGATACAGTGTGGTTAGAAAGTATAGGTTGCAGGGTGGTGCAGTTTGTAAGGTGCCAAGAGAAACACAGGATAGAAGAGAAGAAGGACTGGCACTGATTACAGTAATGCATTAGAAAATAGTAACACAGGAAAACAGCACTGGGATAGAAGAAAAGCCATCAGTCAAAATTCAACAATGGACAATCCAGGATGGAATGTAACAATATTATGATAAGGATAGTTGCTACTCCCCATATAGCAGAGATGTTCAGTCTGCGCACAAGGAAAAAAAGTCATAAAATAAGCTTATGGCCACCAAGGCCTTCTTTGGAGGTACACACACACACACACACACACACACACACACACACACACACACACACACAAGCACAACTCACATGTACATCACCACAGTCTCTGCTGCTGAGGCCACATTGCAAGCAGCATTGTATGATGGGAGACGCAACCGGGTGGTGGCAGTACAGTGGAGGCGGGGAGGTGGAGGTGGAGGTGGAGGGATAGCAGGATAGGGATGGGTGATGGTGAAGTGCTACTTGTGGGAGCATACAGAGGTGAGGTGGAGAGAGGGTAAGGCACCTAGGTGCAAGTCAGGAAGTTAGATAGATGGCAGGGAGAGGGGTTAGTGGAAAAGGAAAGAGGTAAAGTGACTGTGGATGCACTGGTGGAATAGAAGACTGTGTAATGCTGAAATGGGAATAAAGAAGGGGCAAGGGGGTAGGACAATGACTAATGAAGGTTGAGGCCAGGAGGGTTACAGCAACGTAGGATGTATTGCAGGGACAGTTCCCACCTGCGCAATTCAGTAAAGCTGGTGGTGGTGGGAATGATCCAGATGGCACAGGCTGTGAAGCAGTTGCTGAAAATGAAGAACATAGTGTTGGGTGGCGTGTTTAGCAATGGGATGCTTCAGTTGCATCTTGGCCACAGTTCGTAGGTTCATGCGGACAGGCAGCTTGTTGGTTGTCATGCACATGTTGAACGCAGCACAATGCTTGCAGCTTAGCTTGTAGATCACATGATTGGTTTCACAGCCCCATTATAGCCAGTTACTGTGCCCCCACTGAGAGAACTTCTGCTCTCATAGACCAGTACCTTCAACCCATTACCCACAATATATCCTCCTACATAAAATATAACAACCATTTCCACCACCAACTCTTCACAGTTCCAGTTCATCTACCACATGGTGCCCTGCTCGTCACTACTGATGCCACCTCCTTGTACATTAACATTCCTAACGCCCATTATCTTCCCACTATTGAACACTACCTATCCCAATGCCCGATGGGTTCCAAACCAACAACCTCCTTCCTAGCCGCCATAACCAACTAGGCGCCACAACCAACTATATCCTCACCCATAATTACTTCTGCTTTGATGGCATTACCTACAAATAAATCTGGGGTACAGCTATGGGCACTCACACAGTGCCAACCTATTCATGGGACATCTAGAAGAATCTTTCTTAAACACCTACAATCCCAAACCCCTCAACTGGTTGAGATTCAATGACATCTTCATGATCTCAATCGAGGATGAGGACAGCCTATCCACATTCCTATCTCAACACCTTCACCCCATTCGCTTCACCTGGTCCTAACTCAACTCAACAAACCACTTATCTTGATGTTGGCCTCCATCTCAAAGATGACTACATCAGTATCTCCATCCATATCAAACCTACCAAGCATCAGCAATAATTCGACAGCTGCCACCCATTCCATACCAAGAAGTCCCATCCATACAGCCTACCCATCCATAACCATCATATGTGTAGCGACAAGTGGCCACTCTCGAACAGAACAAGGATTTCACTGAGGCATTCACAGAGCGTTATTACCCCCCCCCCCCCCCCCCCACACAAATTTTGTACAAAAACAGATCTCCCATGCCTTATCTCCCCAGTCACCCACCACATCCCAGAGTCCCACTGTCCAGCCACAGATGAGCATTCCCCTCCTGACTGAGTACCACTCAGGGCTGGAGCAGCTAAATCACAATCTCTGCCAGGGTTTCAGCTATCTCTCGTCATGCCCTGAAATGTTGAATGTCCTACCCACTATCGTTCCCACCGCTCCCACAATTTTATTCCACCACCTATTGAACCTACACAATATTGTTTGTGGAATTGATTACAACCTTAATGTTTTTGATGAGCTTTAACAGTTATGCTGTTTGAAAGGAATGATTATGGGGGAAGTTTTATTTCACCACTTAGAACAAGCATTTGCATCATATAGATGCATAGTTTTGCGATGATATGTACAGATAAAATTCTCTTAAGCTTCCATCCGTGTCAAGTGGCTTAAAATCCATTTTTGAGTGGTGGCCATCTTTGGTTTCTGCAACCAAAAGCAGCCAAAAGATGGTAACAAACTGACAATGGCTGATTTGTACTGGCCAAAAGCTTGTGGATTTTAAATCACTTGATATGACTGGAAGCTCAGGAGAAATTTATCAATTCTTAGTGTCAATGCAATTACCATGGCTAAAACTGGTAAGTGTTTGTTTTGCCTCCATCAGTGAACAAAACAAGGGTCCGATGGGTAGAATGGAAACCAAACTGGCAGAATAGGTTGTGATATCCCATTATTTTTGCATCATGTTGTTCATTAAAAAGTGTTAGTCTGCAGAGTTCTTGCATCGGCAGAAGTAATGGACATCTTGGTATCCGCTGTACATTTAATAACAAAAAATGGATTGATACATTACTAGTTCCAACAGTTCCTGTCAGAAATGGATGCACGTCACTGAGGTGTCCTGTATTATTCTTAAGTGAGGTGCTTAAGTAGAGGTGCAGCACTGAGAAGATTTTTTGACATCAGAAAAAAACCAACACAGTTATAAAAGAAAAAGGCAAATGTATTCCAGAACTTACAGACCCTCAATGGTTAACAGACCTTCATATTTTCACAGATTTAACAAGAGAGTTAAATATTTGAATATGACTCCTCAAGTACATGGTACACACTCTAATGCAAAGGGCTTCCATGTGAAAAACAAGCTCTCCATAAAACATATTGTTAGGAAAAACCTGGAATATGTCCCAAACTGTACAAGAGCTGTCAAGGAAGTTGGAATGAATTTCCATTGGAAAAATGATAAAATGAAATGCAGTTTAACACAGCTACAAAATCAGTTCAATGAGAGAGTTAACTCTTTCTATGAAATCAGTGATCTCGTTAAATTTTATGGCAGTTTGCCATCTAGTTTTGAAGAAATGAAAATGTTTGCTTAGCAATTAAATACAATTTTTGGCAGCATTTACTCGTGCGAGCATACTTTTTAAATTATCAATTACAGAAAAAATAAATAATCCCCCCCCCCCTCACAGATGAGCATTTAAGTGCCATTCTGCAAAATTCTATGACATAAATGAAAGCAAAGACTGCACATCCACAACTAGGTAGCCAAATGCAGCTCCAAACATCAATTTCAATTCTGATTCAACTTGCATGTAGGACTATAATTATTTCAAACTTCTCATTTAATTTGTCTATTTTTTCCTTATTTTCCTTTCGCCATTGTTCCTACTTCATAATAAAATGATGATAAATAAAATGTAAAAGCGAATATCTGTGTTTTTGGATTTTTAATGTCATCACATAGTTACAGATACACAAAATTATTAATGGGTGCAGCTCGCCTTTATTTCATTTGACACTACATGGTTCTTGTCTGCTAAAAGGTTGTCGACCACTACACTAGATGGGAGTGTGTAGACAGTAAAAATTGTAGAGGAAGATGCAGACTGTAATATATGCAACAAATAATTAAAGCTGTTGGGTGCAAATGATCCTCTGAAATGAAGAGGTTGTGCAAGATAGAAAGTCATAGCACGCCGCATCAAACCAGTCATATGAGCAGTGAGGAAAAAACAGTAAAACAAAGTAGCATTTTGGTGAATATTGCTAAAATTGTCCAGTTTTTACAGCCCAGAGCAGAGAGTAGGAATGGTAGTGAAAGAGTAAAAAAACAGATTTTTACCAAATGGACTGTAGTGTAAAAAGCTATTTGTCAATGTACAGTCATGAACTCTGTATTGGTTAACATTACAGTATACCATACTTAAAAGTTATTTTGTGATGCCACTCCCTTTTTTGCTTATGTTATTCACCTATCATCCATGAGAGGACATTTCCTAATATGATGTGATTTACATTTGAAGGATAATGTAAAATGTCTAGATGCAATGGGAATGTTGTTATGGAGGATGAAGGACAAAACAGTTTGGACAGAATGGAAGACAAATGAAGCAGTATTAAAAAGAATAAAAGTATATTGTATTGGACTGTACATAACCATGGTAATGGAAAATGAAATAAGAGTTTGGTACATGTGACAGATGGGATTCGTTGGTATATAACTGAGTATTGTGATGCACCATTTTGCTTAACTACGCCAGCAACTGGAAGAAACAGTGAATATGATTTTTACTGTTTTCATTCTTTACCTAGATGTTTGGTTTGTATTCAATGAATCATACTGAGTTTAAAACCTATTAATTGCACTTATGTTACCACTCGAGGTGCGAACATCTGAATTCAAACTTCTCTGAAAGCTTTTAACTGTGGGCATAATTTTTTTCTAGTAGACTATAACAGACATAATAGATTACAGTTAATATTATCTGACAATTAGGTGATCCAGTAATATTGTATTACTAATTTGATGATACTGCCCATTTATGAGAACTTTAAGGGTTAGGAGGTGATTAGGGTTTAACATCCCATCAACAACGAGGTCATTAGAGACAGAGCACAAGCTCAGATTAGGTAAGGACAAAGAGGGAAGTCAGCTGTGCCCTTTCAAAGGAACCATCCTGACGTTTGTCTTAAAAGATTTAGAGAACTCACAGAAAATCTAAATCAGGTTTGAACCATCATTCTTCCGAATGCAAGTCCAGTGGGCTAACCACTGTGCTACCTCATTTGGTGGGGATTTAATGACTGTAAGTAAGTGCTCAAGTACTTGTTACATTCTTACTGGTTCGCACTTCGTCTAAGTACTCTGCTGTCAATTTATTGGGAAATTGTAACCACTACTTCAAACAGTTAGGGATACTAAGCATTATGTGCAGCTGTACTAATTTGTAACATATATAAGCTAAATTGGTAACAGTTTCATGCTCCGTTCTATCTTTTAAGACTAGCTTTCCAAATGTTGCTTTTGTGGCCAGTTATTTTCTCTGCCATAAGACACCACATCTTTCACAACTTTATCTACTTGAAGAAAACTATATGAATTACTGTGGGTTGGTATGCAGTAATGGCAGCTGTTTCATTTCTCTCACACTTGATGTCATAATTTGGGTAAACATTGTCCAAATCATCGCCATCTTTTTCTTTATAGTGAATTCGAACAAACAATTAAAAGAATGGAAAAATGTAGCTATGAACTCTCAACCTTCAGGTTACCATTCCGCTCTTCTATCCATTACACCATGAGGAACAGATGTGAGCATAGTCTCTCTGAACATACGACTTGATTTTATCCATTACACCGTAAGATACAGAGGAGAGAGTAATCTCTCTAAATATGGCTCCATATGCTCGTAGAATGTACTTTTGTGGCTTTAATATTCATTCCAAACTGTGCAATGTTATAATTTCAAGTTGAAAAAGACAAATATGAGTGGCTTTAGAAAATAAAAAACTTGCTGGTAAAATTTGCCTTCCATTCTTAGTTAGCCTGAATGGTTAATAGTGAGCCCTCATACACATATTCTTAGACATTTTACAGCCTCTGTGCCACATATTTATTGGCATATACGTGCTATTGCTGCAATTCAAACATTCACCAGGTTCATAATTTATGACGTAAAGAAAGCAATACTTAGAACATGGGACATAGGTGAATACAAGAAGAGTGTCGTATACCTCAAATTTACTGAATCAATGGCCCACTCCATCTGCCTGGCATTATACTCTGTCCTAGTTGTTCTGGTTTTTATGCCGCTACTGCCAAATAGTCTATGTTTCTGCCATTTTGTCTACAGTGGCCCCTTTTTTTTTCGCTGGTGTATCTAAACCATGAAGAAATGAAGAAAAATGTGGACAAAAGAAGTGAATGGTTGCAGTGACAAGGCACAGCTTTCAGTAAATGAAGATTACTAAATTATTTGACCATCTGTAAAATATTTTTAACTTCTACAGACACTGCAATACCGGTTACAGCTAGCAAAATTGTACTGTCACTCTACTGATATTGTCATATTTCAGAGCTCTTTCTACAAAGTCAATGATTCAAGCCTGTAGTCAATAATTACTGGGCAGCCAGCTTTCAAGATGTCTGCAAACTATTAACAACCTACTTGTTGCTTTTCCATTGATTGTAGACATTGAGATAGGTCAAGTGATCTGATTCTGGAACCTGGAATTTTTCTCTCACTGCATCAGCTTCTTCTTCGCGTCCTTTGGGGCGATAAAAAATTGATGGCACAGACAGCATGGAAACTGAAAAAAACATTCAAGATTAATCACTAACAGCAGAACAATAAAGTCTCAAGTTAAGCCTATTAAAAATACAGGAATCTACCACAAAGGCAAAGGAAACAGATTAATCAAGGAAAGATCTGAATGTGAGAATTGATATATTTAAATACTGTCGCAAATATGATCATCCTGGCCACATAATACAGTTATTATTTTCTATGTTTTCAGTGTTCTTAGTCCATCTTTTCATGTTAAGCTACTTGTTCTGGAAAAAAATTCAATTCAGCTGTAACTAAAGTAAAGAATAAATATATTGGAAAAAAAAAAGAATGAATTTTCCCAAGCGGATTTACAGTGGTCCATTAGAAGAGTAGACACTTGAGAATACTAGCTGATGAAAGAACATTTATCAAGGCCACTGAATATATGATTCTCTGTACAGATATAAAACAATAGTACTGTAGAAACTTGTCCTTATAACAAGCTTCTAAGAGCCACCTATGACAGAAACAGTTCATTACAAGAAGAAAAGGCCACAAATCATAACTTGAGCCTAAATGTTACAAATATGTTGCTTTAGATTATGTTCACAAAATATTCAAAATGGAATCAAATTGACCACAGGGTAAAAGGCAAATAGGAAATGCCTACATTTTGAAACCTATGATTCTTAATAAGATGAAGAGGGAAGAGGGGAATTAAACAATATATTAGCAAATAAATGTGAAAAGACAGGCAAAGTACGGCAAGCAGGAAAATCCACCTAAAGAAAGAGACAATACAGGTGTTGTCATTAGTCACAGTTGGTATTAAATGAATTACAAGCCATTACAGATTTTGGGGAGAGAAATTCCGTCTTATGCAAGACACCTTTATTCTGTTTTCTTTCACCGAGACATGTTTCAGCACTTTTTGTGCTATCTTCAGTGGGTTATATTTTTATTTTCTAACAGTAAAATTGTTGTTATATATTAATATTTAACAAAACTTTCACAGTTGAGATATGTGTTAATGACCTGATGCACTATATGTTGTTTATAACATAATGTCAAAGTTCTATATAGCTTAATTGGCAAAAAGAGTGGATGTATGCATTAGTTTACATACCTTACATGATACTATTGGACATTTATTTTGGTAGCTATTCTGGTACACAATCTACAACTTCTCATCTGCAAACAGCAAAATGTAATTTTTATTTTTCTGCTTATTATGCATTTACAAAGGGATATGGGTATAATCACATTTTTCGTGTGTAACTTACAGTTTTGATATTGTGGTCCTTTCTCATATGTTGCTGGCGAAGTGAACAGGCAGATTTTGAGACCTATGGTCGCTTGACACAGCACTTTCTCTGATTTTTCAGAACATAGGGAGAGTTTTCACCGCCATTACGTGTTGTTGTGGCTGTTTAGTATTAGTTTGTTTCGTAGCATCTTTAGCTGGGTGAGGCGTGCGAGTTTGAAGTGTATTTGGTGTCTGTGGTATTTGGTTTGTGTGTGTGTGTGTGTTTTCAGGACTGGGGCAGAGAGAGAGAGAGAGAGAGAGAGAGAGAGAGAGAGAGAGAGAGAGAGAGAGAGAGAGAGAGAGAGAGGGGGGGGGGGAGGGGGGGGGAGGGACGGTTCAAAAATGGTTCAAACGGCTCTGCGCACTATGGGACTTAACTTCTGAGGTCATCAGTCCCCTATAACTTAGAACTACTTAAACCTAACTAACCTAAGGACATAACACACATCCCTGCCCGAGGCAGGATTCGAACCTGCGACCGTAGTGGTCGCGCTGTTCCAGACTGTAGCGCCTAGAACTGCTCGGCCACCCCGGCCGGCGGGAGGGATGGAAGAAGATTTTTTTTCCTAACTCAATAGTAGTTTTGGTGTGAGAGTTACTTGTATAGTTCTTCTACTGTGGCAAAGAGAGTTTTATTGCACAGTGATGTGTATTCATTGAGTACTTTCTTTCCTCTTTCACTAAGATGTGATCACTAAGGAGTGATTCAACAAACCAATACTGAAGTAATTTACAGAAAACCCTGAAAAACATAGAAATAATTTTCACAGAAACACAGAGTAAAAGAATGATACAGAAAAATGCCAAGGCCACCACCTTAAAATCATGGCCTAAAGTTCACAAACCCAGAATACATATACGTCCATTGATAAAATTTACCAAAGCACCAACATACTACTTAGCCAAACACACACACACACACACACACACACACACACACACACACACACACACTGTCACAGACAGTATATAAATACACTGAAAACAGAAGTCTAAAGAACTCAAGTGATTTAATAGAAAAAATAAGCAATGAAAACATACCAAACACAGCAACACTGATTTCATTTGACATAATTTCCACGTACACACACATCCCATCAGAATAAACCATTAACATCATAGAAAGAAACCTCCAACTACATGGAAACATAGCCACAACAAACATACAAGAAATATCAGCCACACTCAGAATCATCACAGAGCAAAAGTACTTCACATTCAACAACAGATTTTACTCTCAACAAGATGGACTACCCATGGGATTCCCAATCAGTGCCCTCCTAGTGGACATTTTCCTCAATCAGATAGAAAAACAAATCTTTGACAAAATAGTAATAACAAAACAGTACAAAATAATTTAATGGTATAGATATGTAGGTGACATATTTGCTTAATAGATGAACCACAGCCTCGCATGAAAGAACTTCATGAAAACATAAACTCCATCCACCCACAAATACAGTTCACCATTGAACCACAAACAAATGGAAAACTTAATTTCTTAGATCTCACTATACACAAAAGGAACAACAAACATGAATTCACAATCTAAAGAAAACCCACAATCACCAGCACCATTATTCATAACCAATCCAATCACCCTATAACTCACAAAGAATCCAGCTTCAGATATTTACTACACAGACTGAACAAAATACCCATGAACAAACATGATTACACACAAGAATTGAACACAATAATACGAATTGCACAGGAGAATGGATATGATTAGAGGCACCTGTTTTCGCAAAGCGCGAAATCGCAAAATTTTACACATTTTGCTGAAAACGCGAAACTATTTACTTTTAAGCCAAATCGCGAAATAATTGACGAAACTTTGGAAAATCTCGTCATTTGAACTTAACTGCAGAAATTTGATTGGAGTTATGGTAATACAATCCGGATATCGATTGTACACCATTTCGATATATATAACATATCGAGTATTCCAAAGACATTCTACAATGTTCTGGCGGTGTATTCAGTATTGAGTGTTGGAAATCGTTGTGGATCGCCGGTGCATTGAGAGTGGTATTTTGTGTTTTGTTTTCGTGCTACAGATGATTAATATGGTAATGACAGTTTTAGACCGAGAAAAGGAATTTGCGTCAGAAGGATTTTGTTTTTGACAAAAGTAGGAAGATACTTATGTGCAACTACTGCAATGTGCATATTGAGTGGCAGAGGAAGGACAAGTGCCTGAAACACATTAATAACAGTTTTTCCCATAAGGAGAACACGGAGAAGGCGCTAACAACTACTGGTATAAAAAGACAAGCTATGCTCACGGAAGTCACTGCAGTGGCAAAATGAGTGAAAAATGATGAAGAAGAATTCATTTTATCGACTACTTGAGCTTTCATTGAGGCTAACATTCTGATGGAAAAAGTTGATCATCCGAAGCTGAGAGAATGGATGAACAAACACATACCAGGTTTGTGTAATAATTAATTTACCATCTGCTAATCGCAGCAAAGATTAGGTAATGTCGAAAGCCAGAACAGACCTATATTAAAAACAATTTTTCCTCGAGCACCATCTTAAAAAAGTCTTATAATTGGGTAATGTGGTAATTTAATTCGTTACATAGTACTCTAATAGCAGTTCTATTGACATTTTTAAGGTGCTGGAGACTTACCCTCAGCTGGAAGACTATGGGAAGGTTACATACCTCGAATCATCAAAGAGGAGGAGGAAAGATTAAAAGGAGCTGTGAAAGACGAATGAGTTTCAATTCTTTGTGATGAAATGACAGACAGAAAAGGGCAGTGTGTGTTCATGGTTCTGATAAAAGTACTTAGTTGTGGCGATGGTGCAGTTCAGAAATTATTTCTCAGGGGAGTGAAAGTTATTGCAAATGCAAATGGTATAGAATGTGCGCAAGCAATTATGAGTGTAATACAGAAACTTGAAATTCAGTACAGAAATGTAGTTTCTATAACTTCAGATTCAGCCCGTTATATGGGCAAGTGTATAAATGCAGTTAGGGTTTTAGTTTTAGAAGGGCTAGTACACACACAATGATGGGCTCATAAATTAAATTGGGTTGGCAATGTGTGGGCTGTGGAACTTTGTGATTTGAACCATTGTGTTTTGCAGACAAAACACATCTTCCTTAATACCCGAAAGAGAAAGCATACATACATTCAGTTCTTAGCTCAGAAATATGTAGGTGTACCCACAAAACCTAAACTTTTCCCTATTCCTGTCATCACCAGGTGGAACTCGTGGTTTGAAAGTGCCGAGTACCTCGGAGAATATTTCTGTGATATAGTAGAATTTGTTGAAACTGTTGGAGATGAGAGTGTAGCTGTCAATTATTTTGAAGCTTTGACTTCTGCTGAAGCAAAAAAAAAAATTCAATGCCTAGCTATTTTTCTTGTTGAGCACTGCTCAAAATGTTGCAATTTGCTGCTGACATTAGAGGGCTCCAAGATGCCGTTAATTCATCTTCTGCAGTCTAAGCTTGATGACCTTGCAAAGAGCTTTTTAAGCTACTAGAGGATGCACCTTTTTTTTTGGTTGAGACAACCTCAGAAAAACTTCTTAAACTGCCAGAGCATATGCAAGGTACAGTTAACATCACTCTTCCAGTCTGTAGGTAGAGCAAGTCTTACAAAACTGAAGCACTTGATACAGGAAAAATTGTCATTTCTTCTATAGGTAAATTGTTTGATCCGAGAAACATAATAAAAGGCAATTTAAACAGTGCTGAAATCTCTCAGCTGATAAAGAAAATCTCCATTCTACAAGAACTTCCAACATCAGAATTTCTTGTACCATACACATTGTATAGGGATTTGGTAGTTAGTTCTTGTAGAAAAGGTAACGATGATTATGTGATTGGTATTCTTCTTTCCCTGAAAGCAGAGTATGGATTTTTTGTGGAAGCTGCAGTGAAGGCTTTGTGGATCCCAGTCAGTAATGTTGATAGTGAGACATCATTTTCTAGATATTGCAATATAATGTCTGACAGGAGAACAGCTCTGACTCCCAGTAATATGGAAGTCATGGTATCCTTGTCTTTCTCAGACTGACTAGTGTGTTGTGTACATACACTAGGACAGGATAAATGTTTTCCAAACTTTCATGATTTGGTATTTGTGTTTTAATAAGATTTATAATTTTTATGCTTTTTCAATTTATGTAAAATAAAAGATTTTTCATTACAAATGTGCCATAAATGTATTTCCTTTACCTTTTACTGCTGAAAAGTGGAAATAAAATTTGGTGAAATTATTGACAAAATGGAAAAAAAAATGGCGAAAAATATACCGAAATAACTTTTTAAAAATGACAAAATCGGGCAAAAATTTTCACCACAAACAGGTGCCTCTAGATCTGAGTACCCCCCCCCCCCCCCCCCCCCCAGAGTGGCAGATTCAACGTGCTCTCCGCCCAACCACTACAGCACAACCTGTGGAGATGGATGAAATAACGAGGGAGGAGGTAGGAACTGCGTTTATCCCATATACAGGCGCTCTCTCGGGGAAAATCGCCCACATTTTGAAGAAACACCGGGTCGGAACTGTGTTTTGTTCTTCGAATAAAACTCGTGCACTGGTGGGGAGCGCCAAAGCTGACCTCGGTTTGAGGAAGGCCGGCGTGTACCAGATTCCGTGTCAATGTGGCAAGTCGTATATTGGTCAGACGATGCGTACCGTCGAGGATCGATGCCTTGAACACCAGAGGCACACTCGACTGATGTATCCGAGCAAGTCGGCGGTCGCTGAACATTGTTTGTCGGAAAATCACGCTATGGAGTATGAACGCACGAGGATTCTGGTACAGACGTCGAGATACTGGGACAGCGTTGTTAGAGAGGCCATCGAAATTCGCACCAATGACGACCTCATAAACCGTGACTGTGGCTATAATCTTAGCAAGGCTTGGGAACCAGCGATTGGGTTAATCAAGAGTAAATCGAGCAAATGTATAGTTGTGACGACCACGGCGGACAGAGCCATCACACCGATGTCATCTCAGATGCCGTCGCAATCTGTTCCACCGCGCGACCGTGGCGCGGGGCGCAAACGGCGGAGTGAACGCGCCGCGGGCGGAGAGTATTTAAATCGGCCGCCGTCGCGACCGAACCCAGTTCCCCCTGAGCAGCCATAGTGTACGGATCTCCCTGCCGGCACGTTCACAGGAGCTCAGTCCGTCAGTTCACCTGATGATGGCGACATGTACGATCGCCGAAATATTGTGCCCGTTGGACACTGTAGCCCGGCAGTACACCCGTGGATATTTTGATTATCAAACACGCCGGGAGAAACTCAAGAATCACATCAAATGAATACTACACAGTCACAACAACACGTGATGGCGGTGAAAACTCTCCCTATGTTCTGAAAAATAAGAGAAAGTGCAGTGTCAAGCGACCATAGGTCACTAAATGTGCCTATTCACTTTGCCAACAACATATGAGAAAGGACCACAATACCAAAACTGTAAGTTACACACAAAAAACGTGATATATATGGATATTCATTTGTAAATGCAATTCGAGAGTGGAATGGTACAGAGGTAGTATGAAAATGGTTCGATGAACCCTCTGCCAGGCACTTACGTGCGAATTGCAGAGTAACCATGTAGATGTAGATGCAGATAAACAGAAAAATAAAAATTACATTTTGCTGTTTGCAGAAGAGAAGTTGTGCATTGTGTACCAGAATAGCTACCAAAAAAAATGTCCAATAGTATCATGTAAGGTATGTAAACTAACGCATACATCCACTCTTTTCGCCAATTAAGCTATAAATAGAACTTTGACATAATGTTATAAACAACATATAGTGCATTAGGTCATTAACACATATCTGAACTGTTAACTATGAAAATATGATGTATAATATTTTACAACAATTATTCATTCACAATTGTAAATATTATGTACCAAAAGTTTCGCTAAGTGTTAATATATAACAACAATTTTACAGTTAGAAAATAAAAAAAATATCCCACTGAAGATAGCACAAAAAGTGCTGAAACATGTCTGGGTGAAAGAAAATAGAAAAAAGGTGTCTTGCATAAGGTGGAATTTCCCTTCCTATTTCGTAGCAAGCATAACAAGAACAACTGCAACACCACAAGATGATTATTACAGATTTTAGTACAGCAATACTTCAATTCATTTTTTATGTACATACATACACTATTACAAAATACATACCAATAATAAGTATATCAGCTGAGCAACCCATTTCACAAGATACAATGAGCATTTGACACTGAGGAGGATCAAGTGGAAATTCTGCCATTTGTCTTCCAAGAGGTGTAAGAGAACCAGTGTGATCTAGTGCTCCTAAAATCCACAGCTGGTACAATGAATTCAAAATGTTGTCCTGAAGAAATAACAAATTTTTTAAATTAAAAGATTGAAATAACTCACATAAAATGAAGTATGATCTTACTTAACAGGTAGTATAGGTGACAAAAGCATCTATGTGACGTAGTATAACTATTATTTCCTTTACTATTTTTTTTATCTCATTGCTTTTTAACATTATCTTACAACAAAAGCAGGTCCATAGTTCTGGTGCTCATTTGCACAAAAGAATGGATGAATTTAGTAGCAGATGTTTGGGACACATTACTATCTACCTCATGTTATATATAATCTCTAATTTGGCTGCAGCACTATCAAAATATTGAATTATAAAATTCCAAACTGAAAATGATGATGACGAAGATGATAGTAGTAGTAATAATAATAATAATAATAATAATAATAATAACAATAATAATAATAAAATAAACATTCAGCACAAGAATTTACTTCATTTTACACATATTAATAATAGTCGAAGAATGGGAAATGTTAGATGAAAATCTTTTGCCATTTCACTGTTATGATTTGAGAAACTGATGGAAAATCCAAATCAGTATGTGATAAATGAATCATAGTTAAATTTTTGGCTGCAGCTCTGGATTTTTTCCTCTTGAATATTAGGTCTCATGTGTCTGTTTCGATAGTTCTGATGACCATGATATTGAAAAGCATGGGATATGAAGTGATAAATGATTTGCAGCAGAAAAGCTAAGTCCTTATTTGACAACTCACTTAGTCATATGAGCAGCTGCCTGAGCATATTTAGCTTTGTTTTCATCCTATAAAAAAACCTACAGTTTAACAAGAAACCTGAACCATGCTGCAACTTGGTATTTTTCCCAGACATAAACCATTACCAAGGATAAAACAACATCTGTCAGAAAAATCCTTGGTATGACTGGGACTATACCTCAGACCTTTTTGTATACCCTTGTCATCAAGTCACAGAAATAAGAAAGGATACATAAATACATATATGAGTCACATTACTATTATGACCACCCGTATATGACAAAATCATAGGCTGTGTGCCCGACCGAGACTCGAACTCGGGACCTTTGCCTTTCGCGGGCAAGTGGTCTACCATCTGAGCTACCGAAGCACGACTCACGCCTGGTGCTCACAGCTTTACTTCTGCCAGTATCTCGTCTCCTACCTTCCACACTTTACAGAAGCAAGGTTCGCAGGAGAGCTTCTGTAAAGTGTGGAAGGTAGGAGACGAGATACTGGCAGAAGTAAAGCTGTGAGCACCAGGCGTGAGTCGTGCTTCGGTAGCTCTGATGGTAGACCACTTGCCCGCGAAAGGCAAAGGTCCCGAGTTCAAGTCTTGGTCGGGCACACAGTTTTAATCTGCCAGGAAGTTTCATATCAGCGCATGCTCCGCTGCAGAGTGAAAATCTCATTTTGGAAAGTCATAGGCTGTGGTCTGTAAGACGTCGTACACTACTGTGGAGAATGTGTAACCCTGCCTACTACATCAACATATACCTTTCTACTATTGTGAGAAAAAGGAACAATTTAACAGAGTTATTACTGATTTGTTTGCTAGTTACTGCAGTATTTCTAAATTAGCACAGTCCTTGAACTGTTCTCTACTCGTGAAAATCAGCTGTAAATGAACAAATGTGATCAGTGTGAGTAACCAACATGTAAACTGTTTTCTGCACCATGGAAAACTGATGTTGCAGATGACTCAGTTCTTAGGATATATGGGGTTGACCAAGTGAACCTGCATTTAAATTTGCCAGGGATTTTCAAACTTCAACAAAACAGCTCAAAAATCTGTTACGTATGTGGCTCTGAAGCAAATTGATCATCACTATTCTTTATGACAATAAAGGTGAATAAATATGGGTAGTGATATCGAAATTGGTTTCTGCTGTTGGTCAATGTCCCCAATGAGCCCCACTGTCCATAACATGGGTGCTGGCATGTAAAGTGAGAAACAATAGACAACACACACATCTCAATAATTACTGGAAAATGTATGTTAGCAGTGGTGGTGTAATGCTATGGTGATTGTTTTGTGATACTTTCAAGCACCATGCTTTAATGTAGCCATTACAGATAAGATTGTCACAATCATTTGTGGCCAAAACATTCCCAACATCATTTTAAATGTACAGCCTTCCATGCAGTTACCTGAGGTGGTGGATCCATGAAATGAAACTGCAACAAATCTTGAACACCAAGAGATTTTAAAAGCAACACTGTATTTGCAAGGTTGGTCCTCTGGATCTCTGGGACAGTTGTAACAAGCAGTTCATCTTTATACTGCCTTTCTGTATATAACCTAAAACAACAAACATGCAATATAAATCATAAATAATAAAGTAGCAAAAAATGAAATCAGTCAAAAGGTAATGCAATTCGCTAAAGAAAGTCATTCAATGAGAAACAAATGTGACAGTATTGCACTCAGCAGAAAAAGGAGCCACTATGCATATGTTAGAAGAAATACATGTACACACATACACACACACACACACACACACACACACACACACACACACACACACACGCACACATTTCCCCTGGCTATACACTTAAAGAGCAGACTGAATTGGCTAATACTCCTTTTCTGAAAAACTTCCAGAAATTACAGAACCTGTTCAGTGCAATAGCACTAAATGAATGAAAATACAGATTTATTATCAAGAAAGAAAAGCATATACAGTTCAATGAAACTACATAAGATGCTCAAAGTGATTTCTATGCTGTTACAAGCTAACATTGCATCTTTTCAACACGATTTACAAATGTTGTTGCAAATATTTTTTAATTGTACATTTTCAACTTCTCATTGGATTCCTTCCCATTAGTCAAAACTTTCATTCAGAAAGTCCTTCAGAATAACCCAACAATGCGGAGTTACTCTATCTTGTTGCCATATCAACTTTTCCTTAACTGGCTGCAGATATTTAAAAAAAAAAAAAAAAAAAAAAAAAAAAAAAAAAAAAAAAAAAAGTTTGGACTATTTTCCAGTTCTGACTACGATTTTTGATGGACATCTAAGTAATTCATAGAATTGACACTATTGTTACAAAAGAAGGCTCTATTAGCTCACTCCTGAAAATCCCTGTCCATACATTCATGCCAGGAGAGTTTAATTTTGTCTCCATTACCAGATGGGGATTTGTAGGATCTCAGTAGGTACCGTTGTGTCTGTTCACTCTGCCATTTGCCTTAAAAGTCACTTTACCACTCCACAGAATGCTTTCATAAAACTGTAAGTCTTTCTATTCATTGTTTCTCTGGAAACAAAAAACAGCTGTCAACTGAGTTACTGATACTGTGCACTAGTCAGGTTCACAACTCACTACCACTACACACAGAACAAAGTCTATGGTTTGCTAGTGACAATTAACTTATGGCCCACCCCGTACTATCCACACACCAATATCAACAATGTTTCCACACTTCCCTGAAGATCAAGTTACAAATCTTATAATATTGTACATATCTACTAAACTCAATAATTTTCATGTCACTAAATATGAATAAATTTTAATACACTGTCATCACAGTAACAGTAATCTACAGCTACATTTAGATATGTAGTCAGCAAGCCACTGTACGATGCATGACAGAAGGTACCACTACAAGTCATTTTCTTTCCTGTTCAAACCATGAATAGAGTGAGGGAAAAACAGCTGTCTATAAGCCTCTGTAAAAGTCCTATTCTCTCTCATCTTATCTTTGAGGTCCTTGCAAAAAATGTATGTCGATGGCAATAGAATCGATCTACAATCAACTTCTAAAGCCAGTTCCATAGATTTCTGCAATAGTGCCTCATGAAGAGAGAATTGTCCCCTGTTCACAGATTGCCATTTGAGTTAATGAAGCATTTTTGTATTACTTAATCTACAGGAAATAAATCTAGCAGGCCGCCTCTGGATTGCTTCGATGTCTTCCTTTAATATGACCTAGTGGGGATCTCAAACACTTGTGCAGTACCCAATAATGAATTGCACTAGCATTTATGCCATCTCCTTTCTAGATAAGCTACACTTTCCCAAAACTCTCCCAATAAAATGAAGTTGAGCATTCGCCTTCCTGACTACCAACCTGATGTATTCATTCCATTCCATATTGTTCTGCAATGTTATGCCTCGATATTTAAATGATATGATGCTGGTTGGTTGGTTGTTTGGGGAAAGAGACCAAACAGCGAGGTTATCGGTCTCATAGGGTTAGGGAAGGATGGGGAAGGAAGTCGGCCGTGTCCTTTCAAGGGAACCATCCCGGCATTTGCCTGGAGCGATTTAGGGAAATCACGGAAAACCTAAATCAGGATGGTCGGACGCGGGATTGAACCGTCGTCCTTCCGAATGCAAGTCCAGTGTGCTAACCACTGCGCCACCTTGCTCGGTTGATATGATGCTGTCAAGCAACAAAATACTAATGCTGTATTCAAACAATACAGAATTGTTTATCTATTCCTCTGCATTAACTTAAATTCTTCTAAGTTTACAGCAAGCTTTCATTCATCACGCCAACTAGAAATTCTGTGTGTCATCTTGTACCCTCTTAGTCTTTCAACAATGACACCTTTCCATCCACCAAAGCATCGTCAGCAAACAGCCACCAACTGCTGTTCACCCTGTCTGCCAGTTCATTTTATATAGAGAATAACAACAATCCTATCACAATTTCCTGGACACTCTTGATGATACCCTTGCCTCTGACAAGCACTCGCCATTGAGGACAACATACTGGGTTCTATTACTTAAAAAGTCTTCAAGTCATTCACGTATCAGGGAAGCTAATCTGTAAGCTTGGACTTTTGTCAACAGTCTGCAGTGAGGCACCACGTCAAACTCTTTCCAGAAATCTGCGAATGGTTTGTAGGATGTCAGGTGAGAAAAGGCCAAGCTGAGATTTGCATGAGTGATGCTTTCCAAATACTTGATGATCTGTGGACAGAAGCTTATCTGTCTCAAGGAAATTTATTATATTTGGCTCAGAATGTGTTCAAAAATTATGCAGCAAACTGATTTGAAGGATATTGGCCTGTAATTATGCGGGTCCATTCTTTTACCTTTCTTTTATACAGGAGTGACCTGCACTTTTTTCCACTTGCTTGAGACTTTGCACTGGTTGAGACATTTGCAACAAATGGAAGCTAAGTAACAGATCAATGCTGCAGAGTAGTCTCAGTAAAACTCAGTTCGAATTCTGGACCTGTTGACTCATTTGGATTCAACTCTTTCACTTGCTCTTCTACACCAGGAATGCCCATTACTATGTCCTTCATGTGGGAGTCTGAATGGCAGTCAAACAATGTTATGTCTGTGTGATCCTCCTGTGTGAATGATTTCTAAAACACGAAGTATAAAATGTCAGCTTTCTTTTTATTTCCACACAAGACTGGTTGAGAGTGACAGGATAAGTCTTCACTCTGCTTAATCACTTTCTACATCTACATCAGCATTTATACTCCGCAAACCACCCAATGGTGTGAGGCGGAGGGCACTTTAGGTGCCACTGTCATTACCTCCCTTTCCTGTTCCAGTGGCGTATGGTTCGCGGGAGGAACGATTACCGGAAAGCCTCCGTGTGTGCTCGAATCTCTTTAAATTTACGTTCGTGATCTCCTCGGGAGGTATAAGTAGGGGGAAGCAATATATTCGATACCTCATCCAGAAATGCACCCTCTCGAAACCTGGACAGCAAGCTACACTGCTATGCAGAGCGCCTCTGCCACTTGAGTTTGCTAAACATGTCCGACCCTATCACGCTTACCAAATAAACCTGTGACGAAACACGCCACTTTTCTCTATCTCCTCCGTCAATCCAACCTGGTACGGATCCCACACTGATGAGCAATACTCAAGTATAGGTCGACGAGTATTTTGTAAGTCATCTCCTTTGTTGTGGACTACATTTTCTAAGGACTCTCCCAATGAATCTCAACCTGGCACCCGCCTAACCAACAATTCATTTTATATGATCATTCCACTACAAATCGTTCCGTACGCATACTCCCAGATATTTTACAGAAGTAACTGCTACCAGTGTTTGTTCCGCTATCATATAATCATACAATAAAGGATCCTTCTTTCTATGTATTCACAATACATTACATTTGTCTATGTTAAGGGTCAGTTGCCACTCCCTGCACCAAGTGCCTATCCGCTGCAGATCTCCCTGCATTTTGCTGCAATTTTGTAATGCTGAAACTTCTCTGTATACTACAGCATCATCCACGAAAAGCCGCATGGACCTTCCGACACTATCTACTAGGTCATTTATATATATTGTGAAAAGCAATGGTCCCATAACACTCCCCTGTGGCACGCCAGAGGTTACTTTAACGTCTGTAGACGTCTCTCCATTGAGAACAACTTGCTGTGTTCTATTTGCTCAAAACTATTCAATCCAGCCACACAGCTGGTCTGATATTCCATAGGCTCTTACGTTGTTTATCAGGCGACAGTGCGGAACTGTATCGAATGCCTTCCTGAAGTCAAGGAAAATGGCTTCTACCTGTATCTAATATTTTCTGGGTCTCATGAACAAATAAAGCGAGTTGGGTCTCACACGATCTCTGTTTCTGGAATCCATGTTGATTCCCACAGAGTAGATTCTGGGTTTCCAGAAATGACATGATATGCGAGCAGAAAACATGTTCTAAAATTCTACAACATATCGCATATCGCATCTGCGCGACGACCCTTCTTGAAAACTGGGACTACCTGTGCTCTTTTCCAACCATTTGGGACCTTCCGTTCCTCTAGAGACTTGCGGTACACGGCTGTTAGAAGGGGGCAAGTTCTTTCTCATACTGTGTAGAATCAAATTGGTATCCCGTCAGGTCCAGTGGACTTTCCTCTGTTGAGTGATTTCAGTTGCTTTTCAATTCCTTGGACACTTATTTCGATGTCAGCCATTTTTTCGTTTGTGTGAGGATTTATTAAAGAAGGAACTGCAGTGCGGTCTTCCTCTGTGAAACAGCTTTGGAAGAAGGTGTTTAGTATTTCAGCTTTATGCGTGTCATCCTCCGTTTCAATGCCATTATCATCCCAGAGTGACTGCTTACACATGTGGTTTTGTGCCTAATGGAGTGGAACATATCTGTTACAGGACTGGAAGAGGATGTGGTGAATGGATGCACAGGAGAGATGTAGAACCTGCGTATTTTACAGGGATATAGTGCATATGGCAAGAGGTTGGGGTAGATTTTGCATAAGGATGGACAAGTTATTCTGTAGATATGGTGAGTGGCAGAATTTTCCAGATTTTGGACTGTTCTACAGTGCTAGGCATGTTAACAAAGGACTACCAGTAGTGACATTTTTTCCATGGCCTGTTCAAGACTGATGTGTATTTAATAGTTGCCATTCTGCCCTTAATTTTAGATACAACACGTCAAAAAAGAAAAAAATGGCTCTGAGCACTATGGGACATAACTTCTGAGGTCATCAGTCCCCTAGAAATTAGAACTACTTAAACCTAACTAACCTAAGGACATCACACCCACCCATGCCCTAAGCAGGATTCGAACCTGTGACCGTAGCGGTCGCGCGGTTCCAGACTGTAGCGCCTAGAACCACTTGGCCACCCTGGCCGGCAGAGATATACGGCAGTAGAAGGTGAAGCTAAGGATAGCTTTCCTTGATGAGGGTGATATTTGCTAATAAACATAAATTAAGAGGCTCCTTAAGTTACAGTGAAGATAGCATACTTATCCATATAAATATAATTGACAATATACAGGTCACTATACAAGTCTGTAATATGATTTGATGAAATGACATACTGTTATATCATATGTAAATGAATTATTTCTCTGTGTGTACTGCTGTTTCAATGTCATAAAAATAATTTTAAGTATACCATTGAAATTAATGGGGCATGCTTGCAAGCCATGGCTTATCAATTATTCACTGTACTGACTGGTACAACTATTCTTTAATAACTACTGGGTGCCTGCCAAATGAAACAAAATATCAATATCTCTCTGAAAATGATTATACTGTCTAGTATTCTTCCTCGACATATAAATCTACATGAGATTTTTGGTTCTCACAGAATAAGCTACGAAATATTTCAAACAGGTCAGTACAAGACCAAGAACAACTAAAAAAATAACAGTGCACAGGAGCAAACCAGTTAGCTATTTGGCAAATTGTTTGGTCAAGTAAAGAACAATCTCTTTAACCTGAACAACTTCATTTATGAACATTGATTGTTGTTTTTGTTGTATTTGTTGTTGTTGTGGTGGTTGGATGCAGCTCTCCATGCTACTCTATCCTGTGTAAGCTTCTTCCTATATGAGTAACAACTGCAAACTACATCCTTCTGAATCTGCGTAGTGTATTCATCTCTTGGTCTCCCTCTACAATTTTTACCCTCCACGCTTCCCTCCAGTACTAAATTGGTGATCCCTTGATGCCTCAGAACGTGTCCTACCTAAAGATCTCTTCTTCTAGTCAAATTGTGCCAGAAATACCTCTTTTCCCCAATTCTATTCAGTACCTCCTCATTAGTTACGTGATCTACCCATCTAATCTTCAGCATTCTTCTGTAGCACCACATTTCAGAAGTTTCTACTCTCTTCTTGTCTGAACCATTTAGCATCCATGTTTCACTTCCACACAAATACCTTAAGAAAGTTTTTCCTGATACTTAAATCTATACTTGACGTTAACAAATTTCTCTTCTTCAGAAATTCTTTCCTTGCCATAGCCAGTCTACATTTTATATCCTCTCTACTTTGACCACCATCAGTTATTTTGCTCCTCAAACAGCAAAACTCATCTACTACTGTAAGTGTCCCTTTCCCTAATCTAATTCCCTTGGCATTACCTAATTTCATTCAACTACATTCCATTATCCTCATTTTGCTTTTGTTGATGTTCATCTTATATCCTCCTATCAAGACACTGTCCATTCCGTTCAATTATTCTTCCAGGTCCTTTGCTGTATCTGACAGAATTACAATGTCATCGGTAAACCTCAAAGTTTTTTATTTCTTCTCCATGGATTTTAATTCCTACTTCAAATTTTTCTTTTGTTTCCTTTACTGCTTGCTCAATATACAGATTGAATAACATCGGGGATAGGCTACAACGCTGTCTCACTCCCTTCCCAATCACTGCTTCCCTTTCATGCCCCTCGACTCTTATAACTGCCATCTGGTTTCTATACAAATTGTAAATAGCCTTTTGCTCCCTTCAGAATTTGAAAGAGAGTATTCCAGTCAACATTGTCAAAAGCTATCTCTAAGCCAACAAATGCTAGAAATGTAGGTTTGCCTTTCCTTAATCTATCTTCTAAGATAAGTCATAGGGTCAGTATTGCCTCACGTGCTCCAACATTTCTATAGAATCCAAACTGATCTTCCACAAGGGCAGATTCTACCAGTTTTTCCATTTGTATGTAAAGAATTCATGTTAGTATTTTGTAGCCGTGATTTATTAAACTGACAGTTTGGTAATTTTCACACCTGTCAACATCTGATTTCTTTGGGATTAGAATTTTTATATTCTTCTTAAATTCTGAGGGTACTTTACCTGTCTCGCACATCCTGCTCACCAGATGGTAGAGTTTTGTCATGGCTGGCTCTCCTGAGGCTATCAGTAGTTCTAATGGAATGGTGTCTACTACTGGAGCCTTATTTCGACACAGGTCTTTCAGTGCTCTGTAAAATTCTTCATGCAATATCATATCTTACATCTCACCTTCATCTACATCCTCTTCTATTTCCGTAATATTGCCCTCAAGCACACTGCCCTTGTATAGACCCTCTATATACACCTTCCACTTTTCTGTTTACCCTTCTTTGCTTAGGACTGGTTTTCCATCTGAGCTCTTGATATTCATACAGGTGGTACTCTTTTCTCCACAGTTCTCTTCAATTTTCCTGTACGCAATATCTATCTTACCCATAGTGATATATGCCATTACATATCGCGTTTGTCTTCTAGCCATTCCTGCTTAGCCATTTTGCACTTCTGTCAATCTCATTTTTGAGATGTTTGTATCCTTTTTGCCTGCTTCATTTTTATATTCTCTCCTTTCATCAATTATGTTCAATATCTCGTCTGTTACCCAAGGATTTTTACTAGCTCTCGCCTTTTTCCGTACTTGATCTTCTGGTGCCTTCACTATTTCATCTCTCAAGGCTACCTATTCTTCTTCCCCTGTTCTTGTCAATTGTTCCCTAATGCTCTCTCTGAAACTCTCTACAACCTCTGGTTCTTTCAGTTTATCCAGATCCCATCTCCTTAAATTACTATCTTTTTGCAATTTCTTCAGGTTTAATCTACAGTTCATAACCAATAAACTGTGTCCAGAGTTCACATCTGCCCCTGGAAATGTCTTACAATTTAAAGTCTGGTTCCTAAATCTATCTTACCATTATATAATCTATCTGAAACCCAGTGCCTCCAGACCTCTTCCATGTATACAACCTTCTTTGATAAATCTTAAACCAAGTGTTAGTTATGATTAGGTTATGCTCTGTGCAGAATTCTACTAGGGGGTTCCTCTTTCATTCTTTACCCTACTACTTTTCCTTCTATCGAATTCCAGTCCCACATGACTATTTAATTTTTTTCTTCCTTAACTATCTAAATCACTTCTTTTATCACATAATACATTTCATCAATCTCTTCATCATCTGCGGAGCTAGTCGGCATATAAACTTGCACTACTGTGATAGGCGTGGGCTTCGTGTCTATCTTGGCGACAATAATACGTTCATTATGCTGTTCATAGTAGCTTATCCGTGTTCCAATTTTTTTTATTCATTATTACATCAACTCCTGCATTACCACTATTTGATTTTGTATTTATAACCCTGTACTCACCTGACCAGAAGTCTTGTTCCTCCTACTACTGAACCTCACTAATTTCCACTATGTCTAACTTTAAGCTGTCTGTTTCCCTTTTTAAATTTTCTAACCTACCTGGGATCTGACATTCCACACTCTGATCTGCAGAATGCCAGTTTTCTTTCTCCTGATGATGACGTACTCCTGACTAGTCCTTGCCCAGAGATCCAAATGGGGGACTATTTTACCTCCGGAATTGATTGTATCATAAGACCAAGGCAGTTGCAAATTACAGTACATAGTGAAGTGAAAATTATTATGTGACGTTTAATTCTCAAGATCAATAAAAGTCCATCCAATTTAATGTTGACAACTTTAAAAAAATGACTGACACTTACTACAAAATGAGAATCATCATTAATTTTAACAATGGAAACTGCCACAGTTATCATGAAGGTTGTTTCCTCCACCCTCCTTTCTCACAAAAAGGACTTGAGATGGAATCAACATAACAGAATCGAAGTAATGAGACAGCTTTTGACAGTAGCTTTTCCACTTAATCTCTGACATGCAATTCTGACTTTGCGGGTATTGTCCACTTCCCTACAAGACAAAAGATAACATTAAGCTGGTCTATATAGTGGATGTGGTAGAACAGTCCATCAAAATTTTGCCGTACACTTCATGGCAGTGAGTCTGATCTGTAGCCCAGCAGAATTGTGCTGCGGGAGAAAAACTCTTCTCTCCTCAGTCTCAAAATTTCATCTTTTAGGTTAGTTAGCATAACTTCGTGGTGCCCTGGAATGGGTTCTCCAGGTGGTTCTGCATTACTGAAAAGAATGACACCATTTTTTATGGACATCATTGAACTGCAGGTGGTTAAGTCATCAAAAACTGGTTAGTTGGTTGATTTGGTGGAGGGCACTAAACAGCAAGGTCATCAGTCCCATCAGGTCAGGGAAAGATGGGGAAGGAAGTCGGAAATGCTCTTTCAAAGGAACCAGTGTGCTAACCACTGTGCCACCTCGTTCCGTTGAGATCAAGAACAAACAAACTTTGGGACAAAAATGTCTTATGTAAAGCATTAAATCTGACATTCAGCAGGATGTAAAGATGCTTTTCACTGTAATATCTGATAGGCAATACCAGGAACATTGCTTTTTACATACATCCATTTCCTTAAAGTACTCACATCTTCTGTATCTTCTCGATACATCATTGAGAAATGTTTGTGAATAACTATGTCTCGAGTTGTGTTTCTGTGAGGAATTCTGTGATCTACTTGCATTTTTTTATGGGTTTGTACAACAGATGAAATTCTGAAACACTACAGCTACTACTAGTATTATGACAAAAACACTAATACAATATTAGCAGAAAGGTTCACCATCAGTTGTAACACAATCAGCAGCCAAGTCAACACAAAAAAACAAATTGGAGATTTTACTTTTAGAATGACCCGCATACACAATCATAATTGCGTATGAATGTCTGGTAGTAAGTTACCTGAAGCATTGGCCTGGGCCTGTTCTTCCCGCCCGGCCTGATCGCTGATTGGCATTGGCCTGGCTAATAGGATATATTTGTAGAGCATCCATACCAATACGGGGATTGTAGACTTTCAGCTTGCAGTAACCTGAATCTACCACATACATTATTCCATCCACTGAAAAACAAACAAAACATAAAAGTGAAGATGTGAAAACAAAAAATCCTCATGCATAATAGGTACCCGGTTAAACAAAAAGAGACATGCCAGAATGCCAATATGGTGTGCTGCAGACTCTTCCCTGACAATTTTATTGTAAATGATTGCTTAATAAAATACTTATTGTATTCCAGAAACCAAATGGTTAGTACACTCATGAAAATCAAATAATTTTCTTTATATTTTTCACAGTCAAGAATTAAAAACATATGATCAATGTGGAAAGGCGACTACGTAATTATTATTAACTACACTGGAGGTATATGTATTTATTATGTACTACATATTTTTATTTACTACTTCAATAACTCATAATTTGCCTGGAGCCTGAGTTCACTGTTAGGTGACTATTCACAGTGTGTCAACAGTTAGCAAGACTACAAGGATAATCAAAACTCCATAGGAATGAGGTGGTTCCTCTTTCTGTGTACTGTTGAAGGCACTGTGGTGAAGGGTAGTTGGTAACATTAGCAAACGGCTTTTAGAGAACAGATTAACACTAAAATGCAAGGCATACAGTTTCTGACATGGAACACTTGCAAAAGTAAAATTTTAGTGGCCCAAGGTGGTCAAAAAGTCAGCCAAGATGGCTATTTTAAATTCTTAGGACTGAGGGTAGGTGGAAAGCTTTAGTGGAAGCATCTAATTGGAGATATTGTGCATAATCTGAATGCTGATATATTCACTATAAGAAACTCGAAGGCTTGTTTACTTTGCTTATTTTTACTCTTGTGCCTGTATGGTGTAATATTTTGGAGTAACTCTATGGAGTTACCAAGAACGAAAGGGCAGATGGGCTGAGTTGTGATGTCAATTCATGAACTTCAAGTAGGCTACTGTTCAAGTGTCCTACAATTCTGTGTCGTGCCTGAACATATATTCCATCATGGGATTTGTTGTTGATGATACTGACTCATTCTGAAAGAACAGCAACATTCATTCAGTAGACACTGGATGGAGAAATGGTATGCACTTGGATAAAACTTTCTTAAACATTGTACAGAAGGTTGTGCACTATTCAGCAAGTTTCATTTTCAACACGCTTCCAATGGAACTGAAAAAGTTGAGTCATAAATTGCAAGTATTTAAACTGACACTGAAAGATTTTCTTGTGTCACATTCCTCCCTAACATTAGTTCAGAACTTTTCTCTGTAACAAATTATTTACTCATTACTCTCTTTCAATTTTTTTTCATGTTTTACTAATTCTTTTGTTTATAAATCTTCTAATTTGCATTTGGCAAACTATGTATGGACTCGTTCCATGACTGAGCACTTCTGACTCACCATGGTCCTACAGAACTTGATTAATAAATAAATAAAAATAAAAAACAAATAAATTTTTTACAGGTAGGTGGGCAAAACAGTGTTAACGACAAGTACACAGGCTAAGCTAATTAATCTTAAGATTAGCAATGTAAGAAAAAGATAGATTGCTATTCACCGCAGAGATGACATGTTGAGTTGCAGACAGGCACAACAAAGACATACTTACACATTAGCTTTTGGCCAAAGCCTTCTTCAGAAAAGGAAACACACACACACACACACACACACACACACACACACACACACACACATTAATTCACACAGCTGCCGGAGACTGTAGCCACGTGTGTGTGTGTGTGTGTGAGAGAGAGAGAGAGAGAGAGAGAGAGAGAGAGAGAGAGAGAGAGATCCTTTTTTGACAAAGGCACTGTTGGCCAAAAGCTTGTTTGTGACAGTCTTTTTGTTGTGCTATCTCTGACTCAGCATCTCTGCTACATGATGAGTAGTAACTTTCTTTTTCATTACATTGTTGCATCCCATCCTGGATTTTCCATTGTTTGATTTTTGTAACAAGCAAACTGCATGCACTGGAGTCCAGGCTACTAGAGATAGCAATCATGTGTGTGTGAGGTGTGCTTGCTTGTGTAAATGAATCTGTCCATGATTGCTTTTCTGTTCAAGGCTTTGGCCAAACGCTAATGTATAAGTGTCTTTTCGTTATGCCTGCCAGCAGCTCAACATGTCATCTTTTTTAATTTTAAGATTTATGGTAGGACGTATTCAAATAGTAATCTTCTTACAAATATTAACATTTATGTCTAAATGAGAAAGATAATGATGTTCTGAAACTGCATGCTGTAAAAGAACAATTTTGTATGAATTCCGAGAATAATGTCTTCTGGAAGGAATGATTTTAAGCTTGCAACTACACATTGATTTACTGACAGCCATTCAGTTTTTTTGGGTACTTAGAAGCTTTGATGTGGGAAATTTTGCAATTCTGAAGGCTGAAGAAACTTATTCACCACTGCTGAACAGACTTGTTTGTATTTCGTTGCTATAACAGTGTTCTATCTCAATTGTTCCCACATTTGTGGTAATGTTAATTGCAATCTGCCTTACTGTCTTGGGAAGGGGGAAAAGAACAACAGAAACAACAACTTCCCTTGCCTTTTGGATGACTTCAAGGTTCATACACTTCACTTATTGGAAGTTGTTGTTCTATATCAGTCTGACAGTTCATCTGCACTAGCAAAAATATCTCTTTGGATATATAGTTACGCAGAGGACCACCTCTTATTTACATAAAGCTGCAACAATTTCATACATAAACTTAAGAACTAGTACAACAATAAACTCAAGGTACAGTTGCTATGATGTGGCAACAACATACTATCATCTCAGTATGTTTCAAAGTTCACAGAGGAAGCATAAACATGCAATTTCTATAGAGTTGCTGCAGCCTGCTGCTGATAACAGTACATGAAAAAATGAGTTGCATAATTTCATTGCTGTAAAACTATCAGTACGTAAATGAAGAAAAGCTATATAACTTTCTGGAATTAATTTTACAGTTATGTTCCAAAAGATAAATAAAAAAAATCACTGTGTCTAATCTCATGTGATTAAAAAATACTGTAGCTTTTCTCAGTTAATTTTGAGGAAATGGCTTGGTAAAAAAAATCAATTTTTTCAAATATTAATTTAATATCTTCATTTTGTTATGAAATATCATACAATTACTGATTATAATTATCAGGATATTCTGGTACTGATTCGAGAATATCATATTGCATCATGTCAGTGCTAGCTACTTTATGTCTGCTGCATTTTCAGTATCAACTATCACAGATTAAATGTAGCCAAAACTCTGATAAGTTTCTTCAACTGGAATTGCATCAACATTTTCCTCAGTTCAGAAGTAAATGCATTACATCAACGAGCACTGGCACTGTGCCTGCTGTCAATGTGTTGGATGCACTGGCATGCACTAGAATAGTGTTCTTAACTTCAGTCATGAGCAGTCTGTTGAAGTAGATGCACTTCACTCAGAATTAGTGACTGTGAAATAGTTTTGTACTTACTGCTGGGGGGGGATTGCCGAAAGGAGATAGGCCTGCACAAACTAGTTACATTTCACACAGTCAGTGGTTTTTATAGATAATAAAATTTCAAGACCATTTTGACCAGTTTTTGTCTTCTATAAAAGTAAATGACACGTTGTAGCATAAACTTTTATTAACTAGTGCAGTCATCTGCTGCTGCTGCTGCTGCTGCAGCTACACTGCTACTGCAGCAGTCCTGCCATACAGTTCATGCTGACTATTGGACACCATGGACAGGTGACTTGCACTTTAATAGAGAACTGCATGTGTCTCCATTCAGTATCATGGACACCAATCAAATCTATAACTTCTCTAACAATTAATCACAAAAACTACTTCATGATTTCAATGGTAACAGCTACTAAACTTTGGCTTTCGTTTTCATCTTGATCAATACATGAGCTACTTTGCACTTTCCTTGTCCTGCAATGGTAGTAGATTACTCGCATGAAACAGGACTTTAACAAGATATAATTGCTAGTGCAATCAGGAACAAGTTTCCATAAGCTAATCTACAACTTTACAGGCATTCTCCAAACTCATTTACGAGAGGCAGAGGGATGGGGAAGGAGGGAGGGAGGGGGAGAGCGAGAGGGGGAGGGGGAGAGAGAGAGGGAGTGGGAGAGGGGGAGTGGGAGAGAGAGGGAGTGGGGGAGGGGGAGGGGGAGGGGGAGGGGGGGGGAGAGAGAGAGAGAGAGAGAGAGAGATTTTTGGTTTGGTTTGGTTTTAGGGCGCAAAACTGCTATGGTCATTAGCGCCCAGCCCGTAACTTAGGAAACAGTAAAAAACCGAAATAGAAAACAAGCAGCAATGGGAACAAAGTCATAAGATTGGAGAAACTAAAAGCAGAAGGAAGGCTTAAAAATCCACTACAGAAAGGGGTTTGTTATCCCCACAAAAAACTTCAAATAACTGACGTCATTTCACTGTCACTAATAAACTGGAGAACGCGGTCGGCTGAGCGCGTGTCATCGGCTAAAATCGACGATAGATCAGGCGATAGCTGTAGACGGGCGCGTAACCGATTAAAATAGGGGCATTCAATTAAAAGGTGTCGTACCGTCCACAGCTGAGAGCAGTGGGGACAGAGTGGGGGAGGATCGCCGCTTAAAAGATGTCGATGGCTAAAAAGACAGTGCCCTATCCGGAGTCTAGCTAAAATTACCTCCTCCCGACGACGCGTTCGGGAGGAAGAGGTCCAAGCGCAAGGAAGGGCTTTCACTTCCCGCAATTTATTGCGGGGAAGTGTTGACCAATGTGCATGCCATAAATGAGCAACTTTGCGACATAAACCGCTCCGTAGATCGGTGAAGGGAAGCGACTGAATAGCTGGCCGAGGAAGAGAAACTGCAGCCTTGGCTGCTATATCAGCCGCCTCATTCCCACAGATACCAGCGTGTCCCGGGAGCCAGAGGAACGCCACCGAGACGCCCCCCAGGTGGAGCAAGTGCAGACAGTCCTGAATCCGGTGGACCAGAGGGTGCACAGGGTAAAGAGCTTTGAGACTGAGGAGAGAGCTGAGAGAATCTGAGCAGATTACGTACTGTATCCGCTGATGGCGGCGGATGTAGTGGACAGCCTGGAGAACAGCGAAAAGCTCCGCAGTATAAACCGAACACTGGTCGGGAAGCCGAAAGTGATTTGGGGCGTCGCCAACAATATAGGTACTCCCTACACCCAACGATGTTTTCGAGCCGTCGGTGTAAATAAAGGTGGCGTCCGTCATTTGTGCACATAGAGCAGCAAATGCCCGACGATAAACAAGTGAAGGTGTACCATCCTTGGGAAATTGACAAAGATCACGGAGCAGACAGATCCGGGGACGGAGCCAGGGCGGTGCTGTACCCCAAGTTGTCAAGAAGGTTTTAGGAAAGCGGAAGGAAAGAGAATGGAGCAGTTGACGGAAGCGGACTCCCGGGGGTAGTAGGGAGGAGGAGCGGCCTGCATACCCTACATCAAAGGAGGCGTCGAAAAAAGGGTCATGGGCTGGATTAGCAGGCATGGAAGACAGATGGCTAGCATAACGGCTCAGAAGGACCGCTCGCCGATTGGACAGCGGAGGTTCAGCAGTCTCAGCATAAAGGCTTTCCACAGGGCTAGTGTAAAAAGCTCCAGACGCTAAACGTAATCCATGGTGGTGGATAGAGTCGAGACGCCGAAGAATAGACGGCCGAGCAGAGGAGTAGACTATGCTTCCATAGTCCAATTTCGAGCGCACTAAGGCGCGATAGAGGCGGAGAAGGACCACTCGGTCCGCTCCCCAGGAGGTACCATTCAGGACACGGAGGGTGTTGAGCGTTCGCAGACAGCGAGCCGAAAGATAGGAAACGTGGGAGGACCAGCACAGTTTTCTGTCAAACATAAGACCCAAGAATTTAGTGACGTCTGAAAACGGAAGGTTGACAGAACCTAGATGTAAGGAGGGCGGAAGAAACTCCTTACGTCGCCAAAAATTAATACAAACGGTCTTACTGGGAGAAAAACGGAAGCCGGTTTCGAGGCTCCAAGAGTGGAGGCGATCGAGACATCCTTGAAGACGTCGTTCAAGAAGGCTGGTCCGTTGAGAGCTGTAGTAGATCGCAAAATCGTCCACAAAGAGGGAGCCCGAGACGTCAGGAAGGAGACAATCCATAATTGGATTTATAGCGATGGCAAACAGGACAACACTCAGCACGGAGCCCTGGGGTACCCCGTTTTCTTGAGAGAAAGTACGGGAGAGAGTAGTGTTCACCCGCACCCTAAATGTTCGCTCTGCCATAAATTCGCAAAGAAAAAGGGGCAGCCGGCCTCGAAAGCCCCAAGAGAACAGTGTGCGGAGGATGCCTGTCCTCCAACAGGTATCATATGCTCTCTCCAGATCAAAAAATATTGCTACCGTTTGGCGTTTCCGGAGAAAATTGTTCATGATATAAGTGGAGAGAGCAACAAGATGGTCAACTGCAGAGCGATGCTTTCGGAATCCGCATTGGGCAGGTGTTAAAAGATCGCGTGATTCCAGCCACCAAGCTAAACGGTAATTCACCATACGCTCCAAAATCTTACAGACACTACTCGTAAGAGAAATGGGGCGATAGCTAGAGGGGAGATGTTTGTCCTTTCCAGGTTTCGGAATGGGAACGACGATAGCTTCCCGCCATCGTCTGGGAAAAGTACTGTCAGTCCAAATTCGATTATAAAGGCGAAGGAGGTAACGCAGACTATGGGTTGATAAATGCATCAACATTTGGACATGGATACCATCCGATCCTGGGGCGGAGGAGCGAGAAGAAGAAAGGGCATGTTGGAGTTCCCGCATGGAGAAAACAGCATTGTAGCTTTCGTGATTTTGAGAGGAGAAAGCAAGATGTCGCACTTCCGCTGCACGTTTCTTCGGGAGAAACGCTGGCGGGTAATTTGAAGAGCTCGAGACCTCAGCAAAGTGCTGACCCAATGAGTTAGAAATTGCGACGGGGTCCACTAAGGTATCATGCGCGACAGTGAGCCCAGAGACCGGGGAGAAACTAGGCGCGCCTGAGAACCGTCGAAGCCGACTCCAAACTTCCGAGGAGGGAGTGAAGGTGTTAAATGAACTAATAAAGAATTTCCAGCTTGCCTTCTTGCTATCGCGGATGACACGACGACATCGCGCACGGAGCTGCTTATAGCGGATACAGTTTGCCAAAGTAGGATGGTGACGGAAAATGCGAAGAGCACGTCGCCGCTCACGTATTGCGTCACGGCATGCCTCGTTCCACCAAGGAACTGGGGGGCGCCGGGGCAATTCGGAGGTGCGTGGTATTGAACGTTCCGCAGCTGTAAGAATAACGTCGGTAAGATGTGTGACCTCATCGTCGACGCTGGGAAAGCGACGGTCATCGAATGTCGCTAGAGACGAAAAAAGTGTCCAATCGGCTTGGGCAAACTTCCAGCGTCGCGGGCGCTTATATGGCAGTTGAGGCTGCAGCCTAAGGACACATGGAAAGTGGTCACTCGAGTGTGTATCATCAAGGGCGAACCATTCGAAGCGCCGAGCTAGCGGAACAGTACCGATCGCAAGGTCCAAATGAGATAAATTTGTCATGGAGGCAGACAAAAACGTGGGGACCCCAGTGTTGAGGCAAACTAGATCCGCTTGGTGGAAGACGTCTAGCAATAGGGAGCCACGTGGACAAGGATGTGGAGATCCCCAAAGCGGGTGGTGGGCATTGAAGTCCCCAACCAGCAAATAGGGGGGTGGAAGCTGACCAAGAAGATGAAGGAGATCAGCTCGCGCCATTGGTGTGGACGATGGAATGTAGACAGTACAAAGAGAGAATGTGTATCCAGAAAGGGAAAGACGGACGGCGACAGCTTGGAAGGAACTGTCTATGGGGATTGGATGATAATGGAGAGTATCATGGAGAAGTATCATGAGTCCCCCATGGGCTGGAGTGCCTTCCACAGAGGGGAGGTCATATCGGACGGACTGAAATTGAGGGAGAACAAAGCGGTCATTAGGACGCAGCTTTGTTTCCTGAAGACAGAAGATGACCGGCGAGTAGGATCGTAAGAGGATCGACAATTCATCCCGATTGGCTCGAATGCCGCGGATATTCCAGTGGATAATGGACATAGGGTGAACAGAAAATGGAGGAATGTGACCAAGGGTGCTGTCAACTCAACGACTGCTCAGAGCTTGCGACCGACAGCATGGAATGGCATTCAGCCGAAGGCGGAAGATCCTGATCCATAGGTTGGTCAGGAGCAGCTCCTGCCACCAGCGATCGGCCGGTTGACCGGCCACCAGCAGTGCGCCTCGGCGACACAGAAGACGGCCGAGGGCGATTTCCGCCAGGTGGCGCTGTGGATGGGACACGCCTTGGCGGAGAAGGAGAGGAACTGGGTTTCTTTGTAGCCTTCTTGGAAGTATGAGGTTTAGAGGAAGGAGGAACCGATGGTGGTGAAGTTGCCGTACGTAAAAACTCTTCACGAGTATGCTCTTTCTTCGAAGACTTGGTGTCTGACTTGTGGGCTCGAGATTTAGCAGAACCCGACGAAGGGTGAGCCAAAGAGTGGGCAGGCGAAAGTGGTGAAGTTGAACGGGCGATCTTTGCGCTGGCCGATCGGACGACCGTGGCACTAAAGGTGAGGTCGCAAGTCTGCGTGGCCGCCTCCTTTGTTGGCCGAGGAGAAGCAAGGACAGTGCTGTATTTGCCTGTCTGAGGCACGGTGGGTTGTCGACTGGCGAATAATTTCCGAGCAGCAAAGGTCGACACCTTTTCCTTCACTCTTATTTCCTGGATGAGCTTTTCGTCCTTAAAAACGGGGCAATCTCGAGAGGAAGCAGCGTGGTCACCCATACAGTTGATGCAGCGAGGGGATGGATGTGGACAAGCACCCTCATGGGCATCCCTGCCACACGTAACACATTTGGCCGGATTAGAACAGGACTGGCTGGTGTGATTGAAGCGCTGGCACCGATAGCAACGCGTAGGGTTTGGGACGTAAGGACGAACGGAAATTATCTCATAGCCTGCTTTGATTTTCGATGGGAGTTGCACTTTGTCAAATGTCAAAAAGACAGTGCGGGTTGGAATGATCTTCGTGTCAACCCTTTTCATAACCCTATGAACAGCCGTTACGCCCTGGTCTGACAGGTAGTGCTGAATTTCTTCGTCAGACAGTCCATCGAGGGAGCATGTATAAACGACTCCACGCGAGGAATTTAAGGTACGGTGCGGTTCCACCCGGACAGGGAAAGTGTGTAGTAGTGAGGTACGCAGCAATTTTTGTGCCTGGAGGGCACTGTGTGTTTCTAACAACAGGGTGCCATTCCGTAATCTGGAACAAGACTTTACGGGACCTGCAATTGCGTCGACACCTTTCTGAATAATGAAGGGGTTGACTGTGGAGAAGTCGTGACCTTCGTCAGACCGAGAAACAACAAGGAACTGTGGCAACGATGGAAGAACTGACTGTGGTTGAGACTCAGTGAACTTACGTTTGTGAGCAGACATAGTGGAAGATGAGGAAACCATTGCGGAAGAATCCCCCATGATTACCGGCGTCTCTGATGGCGCGCTCCTCCCTTGTGGGGGCCCTCTCTGAGGGCACTCCCGCCTTAGGTGATTGTTCACACCTCAGGTCACACCTCCCGACAAACGGACGGAGGGACCAATCGGCACTTTCGGAAGGTATCAGCTCGGGTAATCACCCCTCCCTGGGCCTGGCCGTTACCAGGGGGTACGTACGTGTCCTACCTGTCTACCCGGGGCGGGGAATTACGCGTTACCCCGTCACCGGCTACGCATGGAAGTGCGTGGGTCGGCCTTCAGACACGCACAGGGAGGAAGAAAGAGAAAGGGAAAGGGAAAGGAAAGAAGAGGTCTCAAACGCCGCAGCGGAGAAAAGGGTAGAGAGAAGAGGTAAGGAAAAGAGAAGGACAAAGGAAGGATGAAGACTTACAAGTAAGGAAGGCGAAGAATGTGGTACATTTACAAGCGTCCGTCTCCGGACGTAGGCACAAACCATTCCCCCAGAGGGGGATAAAAGGAAGGAAGGAGCCAGAGGTGAGGGGGGGGGGGCGAAGATGGGGGATGGGGAAGGATGCGGAAAGGGAAGGTATGCAGCCCGGAAAGGAAGGAAGGCCACATCAGCTCGGGGTCCCGTGCTCGCTACGCACGTATCCACAAAAGAGTTGTGGATCCCCTGGGGGGAGAGAGAGAGAGAGAGAGAGAGAGAGAGAGAGAGAGAGAGAGAGAGAGAGATTACTATACAAGGTTATGACAGTATCATTTAGAGTATATATGGATTAAACACGTCAGAAGTGCAGCACCTGAAATGGATCTTAAAATGGCTATAGAAAAAATTGCTGTTGCAGCAATCAAGATCATCAATAAATTTGGTAAATTAACATATAACTGGGCGGTTTTTTAGGTTAGAGGGTCTCGGGAAAACACAAGAAGGGCTTCAGTCACAAAGGGTGCAGGCTGAACACAGGAAGAACGTAGATACAGGAACCATTGGTATAACGGTTGTAAATTGTCGTAGCTGTGTTGGGAAATTACCAGGGCTCAAAGCGCTAATAGAAAGCACTGATGCTCAAATCGTTATAGGCACTGAAAGCTGGCTAAAGCCGGATATAAGCTCAGCCGAAATTTTTGCGAAGAACCTAACCATGTTCCGAAAAGATAGGCTAAACACGGTTGGCGGCAGCGTGTTTGTTGCTGTCACAAGTAGTTTAACTTGTCGCAAAATTTGAAGTAGATTCTTCCTGTGAGTTAGTATGGTCAGACATCATTGTTGGCAACCAGAATAAAATAATAATTGGATCCTTTTACTGACCTCCCAGTTCAGATGATACAGTTGCTGAAAGGTTCAAAGAAAACTTGAGTTTGATTTCAAACTCGTATCCAACTCATACGATATTAGTTGGTGGTGACTTTAATTTACCCTCGATATGTTGGCAAAAATACATGTTTAATTCTGGAGGTATGCATAAAATACCATCCGAAACTGTGCTAAATGCATTCTCTAAAAATTATTTCAAGCAGTTAGTTCATGAGCCCATGCGAATAGTAAACAGTTGTGAAAACACACTTGACCTGTTAACAACAAATAATCCCGAGTTAATAACGAGCATCAAAACCGATATTGGGATTAGTGAACACAGGGTTGTCATAGCGAGATTGAATATTGTAATCCCCAAATCGTCGAAAAATAAGCGAAAAATATATCTATTCAAAAAAGCAGATAAAAATTCACTTGACGCCTTCCTGAGAGACAATCTCCACTCATTCCAAATTAATAATATAAGTGTAGACCAGATGTGGCTTAAATTCAAAGAAATAGTATTGGCAGCAATTGAGAGATTTATACCAAATAAATTAACAAACGATGGAGCTGATCCTCCTTGGTACACAAAACGGGTTAGAACACTGTTGTAGAAACAATGAAAGAAACATGCCAAATTTAAACAGACGCAAAATCCCCAAGATTGCAATCCTTTACAGAAGCTCGAAATTTAGTGCAGACTTCAATGCAAGATGCTTACAACAGTTTCCACAATGAAACTTTGTCTCGAAACCTGGCAGAAAATCCAAAGAGATTCTGGTTGTATGTGAAGTATGTTAACGGCAAGAAGCAATCAATGGCTTCTCTGCCCGATAGCAATGGAGATACTATCGAAGACAGATCGATTCCGTATTCCTGAACTTATGGAAGGCTTTTGACACTGTACCACACAAGCAGCTTGTAGTGAAATTGCGTGCTTATGGAATATTGTCTCAGTTATGTGGCTGGATTTGCGATTTCCTGTCAGAGAGGTCACAGTTCGTAGTAATTGACAGAAAGTCATCGAGTAAAACAGAAGCGATATCAAACGTTCCCCAAGGTAATGTTATAGGCCCTTTGCTGTTCCTTATCTATATAAACGATTTAGGAGACAATCTGAGCAGCTGTATTTGGTTGTTTGCAGATGACGCTGTCGTTCATTGACTAATAAAGTCATCAGAAGATCAAAACAAACTGCAAAACAATTTAGAAAAAATATCCGAATGATGCGAAAAGTGGCAGTTGACCCTAAATAACGAAAAGTGTGAGGTCATCCACATGAGTGCTAAAAGGAACTCAAACTTCGGTTACACTATACATCAGTCGAATCTAAAAGCCGTAACTTCAACTAAATACCTAAGTATTACAATTACGAACAACTTAAATTGAAATGAACACATAGAAAATGTTGTGGGGAAGGCTAACCATAGGCTGCTCTTTTTTGGCATGACACTTAGAAAATGTAACAGACCTACTAAGGATACTGCCTACACTACGCGTGTCCGTCCTCTTTTAGAATACTGCTGCGCGGTGTGGGATCTTTACCAGATAGGACTGACGGAGTACATCGAAAAAGTTCAAAGAAAGGCAGCAAGTTTTGTATTATCGCGAAATATGGGAGAGAGTGTCACAGAAATGATGCAGGATTTGGGCTGTAAATCATTAAAAGAAAGGCGTTTTTCGTTGTGACGGAATCTTCTCATGAAATTCCAATCACCAACTTTCTCCTCTTGAATGCGAAAATATTTTGTTGACACTGACCTACATAGGGAGAAACGATCCTCACCATAAAATAGGGGAAATCAGAGGTCGTACGGAAAGATATAGGTGTTCATTCTTTCCGCGCGCTATACGAGATTGGAATAATAGAGACTTATGAAGGTGGTTCGATGAACTGTCTGCCAGGCACTTAAATGTGATTTGCAGAGTATCCATGTAGATGTAGATGTAGATATATGAATTAAAAAATAGCTTTTTTCTATTAGTCATACGTTACAAATATTTATTAGTGTCACACATTTTAGCATCATGATGGCATCATCTGGCACTTCATAGTTACATGTATGTTAATTTTTAATATTGTACATTCTTTTGAAGTGTTATGAGGTCAATTTGCTGGTTGTACCAGTGAGGAGTTATGTACAGAAAGATTAGTTTATTTCAGTGTGTACCTTACGTAAATTGTTTGTTTAAATCACCTCATTTCAGTACATAATCTCACCACAACATCCGACAAACAGACTTCACCATGTTTCAGAAAAACCTTGAATTAAAAATTAGTGTACACACCAATGTAAAGCACCTGATTATGCTGCTGAAACATGCCATGCTAACAAACACCAGTAAAAAGTGACTTAACCACAAAAAATAATTATAAATTTTGTAATACAGTCACTGATCTCAAGACATTCCATAAAACATGGATAAATTTAAGTTTAAAATTATGAATAAGGATACCACATGATGAACTGATGTTCCAAATTGGCTACGACTTATTACAATAATTAGAACACACAAAGGATAACATTGTGCATGTAATAGTGACTGTCACTAGGATGAAATACCATAGACGAGGGTTTAGAGTCATAACGCTATATCGACAAAATTGGTCATTTTGAGTTATTTCCCTCACCACTGCATTGGAAAACCAATCTACTGAATGCAAACACAGTGGACGACCTGTCTTCAACAGTTCCAGAGACAGTGTGTAATGTATCCACAAATTTACTTTAATACTCCATGCCACAGTGGCTTATTGACTTTTACACCATTTTGGCTCCTTTGCAGTACTATGACGTATGCAACAGCAGTGCAGTGCAGTGCAGATACTCTCTTTTGTCACTAAACAGAGGCTGTGTATTTTTAGGTACGTGTGCAAAATACAGAGCAGCCTGTAGCTTTACTTACACACACACACACACACACACACACACAGAGTGTGTGTGAGAGAGAGAGAGAGAGAGAGAGAGAGAGAGACAGTCAACATAACACTTGCAATGTTGTTAACGACAGTACCTGTCCATAGTTGTGCTATACGGAATACATCAAACAATTGTTACTTTTATCATTCAGCCTTTGCTGTTGTGCATTATACATGTTTTTCAGAGGAGGAAAAATCCATAATCATTTGAATCAAAAGTGTACTACGCAAGGAAATTAAAATTCATTTACCTTCCTCAATGCGCCTTCATCATCCGGAAGCAATACTTTTCAGGCTGTGGTAAGTTATTTTTCATTACTCACAGTAAATAAGCCATTATCATACTAACTAAACTTAGATATTTATGCAGGTACACAATTGCAAGTTAAAACCATATGCTTGCATGTAATTTTGCAATTTTATTGTAGAAAATGACACACGTATTATAGAAAGCAGTTCTGTGAACACTTGAAGATGCCAAAAAATTGTTCAACTCTGCTGGTGTTTCAGATGTGGATCCGTAATCTGATGCTTCCTTAAAGCATCCTAATTATAAGCCAGCAACAAAGGATGATAGTGAACTCTCAATACATTTTGTAGTGTTTCACTGATATCTTTACAAATACATACAATAATTATCTTTTGTTTCTCATATATTGTCTCATGTTGGTTACTCTGTGTTGTTTTAAGTCAAATGGCAATATAATTATGAGCTATGTAATTTTTGAAGCACTATAAAACATGTATAAATCTCTACAACAAACTGTTAAGAATTTTTAAAGGAGTTAAGTATTCCATGTTACTGTTACTTCTAAAACATCAGATGTACTGGCCACAGCACCAAGATGTCTAACGTATCCATAACTATGCATATCTTTTTGTTATTTAGTACTTAATGCTGAAGTTGACAAAATTTTTGAATAAGCATAAACACACACTAACAACCATGATGTATCACGATTATCAGTGCCATGATAGCACTACCACGGTTGCAAAATTCCTTTTGCCTTTATCTCAAAACACACATTTTGCAGATACATTGTTATGACTCTAAACCCACGAATATTTCACTGAATAGTGAAAACTTTCTATTACTTAGTGTCACTGCAGGTTCTAGTTTAAGTTAAGAATTCTGTTTATATATTCTATGATTAAAACAAAAGTTTAATCAAGTCATGCTCAGATGAGTTCTGAAAATATTTCACATTAAGTTTGCAAACAGCATTAGGAAAACCTTAAAAAGTGAGAGCAAAATGGATAAAGAAGGGCAAGAAAGTGAACTAACAAGAGTGAACTAACGAGAGCAGGATAGTGTACTAACAAGAAGTTTTCCATGTTTCTTTACCTGTCAGTGAAGTTTCTGCAATATTGGTTGCAACAACACACTTCCTGAGTCCTTCTGGTGATCTCTGGAAGATCTTTGCTTGCAGATCTGATGGCAGTTGTGAATAAATTGGAAGAACAGAAAGCTGAGGAGCATTATCTATTTCCCCAAGTCTCTCAGCAAGAACTTCACATGTTACCTCAATATCCTCCTGCCCAGGCATAAAAATGAGGATATCTCCTGTTAAAAAGTGAGAATGTGAAATATTTAGAATGGCCATTTAATGATTTTCAAACAATATACTTTTACGAGGTAACAGTACATCAGATGAAGAATTAATACCTCCAATAATTTTTGTTTGATACTGATACCTTCATTTGGCTGCAGATGAATCTGTAGAGCTTGCTTCACAGCAGCATCAACATAATCTTCCACTGGGTTTTTGCTGAAGAAAATTTCCACAGGAAATGTTCTTCCCGGGATTGTGAATGTTGGGACATTACCAAAAAATGTAGAAAATTTTGTAGCATCCATAGTAGCTGAGGTAACTATCAATTTTAGATCATGTCTCCTAGCAACAACCTGAAACAGACAAGTAAAGTTGTATGACCTGGCTTGCTTGCAAATACTCCATTACCACCATGTATAATTTGTGCTGGTCATTGCATGATACAGGAAGGAAGGAAGGAAGGAAGGAAGGAAGATTTGAGTTTAACATCCCCTCAACATCAAGGCCATTAGAGACAGAGCACAAGCTCGGACGGTGTCAAGGGTGAGGAAGGAAATCGGCCATGCCCTTTGAAAGGGACCATCCCGATATTTGCCAGCACTTATTTAGAGAAATCACGGAAAACCTAAATGTGGATGGCCAGACACAGGTTTGAACTGTCATTGCACTGAATTCGAATCCAGTGTTACACAGAGGTGCTTGCAAATACTCCACTACCTCCTGGTAATCTGTGCCAGTCTCACATCAAACCGTGAATTTGGTAGTCTCTTTCTCTCTTCTCGAAAGCTATGAATATCCGGGGACAAAACCTAACCTACAATAAGATTTACAGAATGCAAACGATATTGTTTTATGAAAACTTATGCAAGACTCATCACTAAAAGATTTGTAAAAGACGCCAACTTTCCTAAGGAAGGAATACTAAGATTGAACATTGTTGTGAGTTGGAGGAAGGAAACTGCCTGTCTCCTTTTCAAAAGAATCATCCCGATATTTGCCCTAAGTGAAAACACAGAAAAGTTAAACCTGGATAACCAGACGGCGATGTGAACCAGTGTCCTCATAAATGTTGTCAATTGTTCCAACAGCAGTGCCATCTCATTTAGTCCAAAATAGCTAAGAATATGTTTTGACACTGAGAACTGCTCAAAATACAATTCTCATGATTAAATCAAAAAATGGAGATTGAACCTCTCATACAAACCTAGTGTGTCAAACTGGCTCAATCTCCAATCATGTATGCTCCCTCTTCTCTTTTGGCTTAGTGCAGCCCTGTACAAGGTAACACTGCCTCACATCGCCCAGCCTCAAGCATTCTCTTTGCTGAAAGTGTTTTTAGCATGATGGATGAAGTGCAACACCCTCAAAGAGTTGCCAGCAAGGCTATCATGCCTCCATTACACCGTAAAGTAACAGTGATGACTAGAGTGGCATGTGTTCCTTATCCCTGCAATCGCTGTATTTCTAGAGTGGAAATGGCCTATACCCTGTGGACATATAAAGAGAAAATTGAAATGATGGAGGATTTAGTTATGACAGTGGGTGCTAGCTTGAGATTTTATAATGAAATAGTCTGTGCAAAGAAAAGAACTGCTTGCAAATACTGTCCAAAAAAATTTTGGCAATCATAATGCCATAGCTTGTGAATGAAGATATGAATAAAATCCATCACAAACATTTATTGACACAGAAAGATTGTCTATTAGTTCTATTACAACATGGCCCTTTCTTAGTGCTTCCACCACAGCAATCTGTTTTGAGAACTAAAAGTTTTAATTATGAATGTTTAAAAACTATTGCTTCTTTTCTCGCAGCACAGGAACGGTGGGGGAAAAAATCTGTCACGTTGTGGAGGTTACACAAGGAGGCGAAAGATACTATGTTCTCACATCTGGGTAAATTCCTGGGTGAGAGTATTAGTGAGTTTCATGTTCCACGGATCATTCTGCACGATAAATTGTGATGATGTGGAACGAGTCATTTCACATTGAAACTGCAAATTAATTTGTAAATTTTGTAAATATGGCTACATGTTGAATATTTATGAGTTTTTTTTTATTTTTTAAATATACAGATATGAGTTAGTAGTTCCAGAACACCACCTTTTACACATTACAACAGAATACACATTACAATGGAATAGAAGGAGTTGACAAGGATAAACTTCTCCAGTACGTGTTCAAATTTTACTTTGCTGTCTGTCAGACATTTTATATCACTGGGCACACGATCAAAAATTTTAGCTGTAGCTTTGTGCACTGCTTTTTGTGCTAAAGACAACTTTAATGAGGAGAAACGAATGTCACTTTTCCTTCTGGTATTGTAATTATTTATCATTCTTCCTTTTGAACTCTAGTGGATCACTGTCAACAAACTTCATGAGGGAATAGGTATACGGTGAAGTAGTAGTCGAAATGCTCTACTTCTTAGACAGATGTCTACAAGACGATCACAGGTGAGCACCATATATTATTCTTACAGTGTGTTTTTGAGCAAATCATTGAACTATGTTGTTTTAGGAGTTCCAAAATCTGCTGCTTTCAGTTTAAATTCCCATCAATATGGACACCTAAAAATTTTGAAGTTTCCACACCTTTTATTAATTCTTCACCATGTCTTTAACTTATAATTGGTGTAGTTCCCCTAGATGTGTGCAACTGAAAATGCAGTGTCTTTTTAAAACAGAGGGCGAGACCATTCGCAGAAACCCAGTCAACTGTACTTTTAAGAACAATGATACCATTTCTTCTGTTGCTGTATGTATCCTTGAACTAATTATGATACTAGTGTCATCTGCAAAAAGAACTAATTCTGCTTGTTGCATATTAGACAGATGATCTAAGTACTGGAACAGACTTGCTTTTACAATTAGCTTCTGTCGTTAACAATATGTTGCCTGTACAAATAAAACTGAAGTAACAAAAGCAATGTGTTTAAGATGTGTTTCTTCACAAAATTCTGAAAGAAACTAACACCAATGAAACTCTTTGTAAGGAAATACTTGTTCTTAAGGATATGACATTTCTGATATCAGTGAAATAACAAATAAAACCTCATTCTAACAAGTTACACCTGTTATGAAACCTATTTCTATGACCACATGAATAAAATTTACCTTGAAAAATACTTGCATCATTAAAAATATCTGATGTCATGTAAGTAAACTGCTGGCCATTAAAACTGCAACATCAGGAAGGAAGGCAAATAACAAAATTTTGAAAATTATACGTATGCAACATACTAGGAAAGTAACATGAGTAAATTGGGTGGGAGGGGGGGGGGGGTTGGTTACAGGGTGTGTGAAATTTAGCACAACACACACACACACACACACACACACACACACACACACACACACACAAAACACAACGCCGTAACCTGGCTGGGCACTCATTTGGACTGAGCTGGGATTACAGATAAGGGTGTGTCATTTCACACTGATCCACCTTTATGCCAGAGTCCACAAATCGTAATAGCTGGTGAGTGGCAACGTGCGAGTCTCTCAGCAACCCAAGAACAGATGTTTCAGATGGGTGTGTGATGTGGAGAATGTTCCGGCCAGGTCAACAGTTGAACACTCTGTGCACCAAGACAGGCAAAGACGGCACAGGCACTGTGCAATCTAGTGCTGTCTTAGACCCTTATGCATTAGTTCCCCTCAGAGCTTTCACACATGGTTATGTCAATTGAGAGGTTGTATGCAGAATGAGGACTTATGTGTAAGAACTGTGTGGTCCCATTCCTGAGTACAATATTGTTGCCGGGTGCATTACTTTCAGCACATTTCTCTCTGCTGCCATACCACAACAATGATCACCGTGCTGACAGATTGTGGTGCTCCAGACACTGCTGCATTGTCCGTGTGGATACTTGTCTTGCTGCAAATGAGTCCAGTTCTTGACTCCAGGTAGGTGATTTGGCTTTATACCCCACACTGTCTGGCAAACAATATGACTGTCCTATACGGCACTGGTTAGTGGTGACACTGAGATTCTGCCTGGCACTGAGTCTGACCCTGCAGTACCCATCAACTCCATAACAGTAGTGGAATCCCAACCGACACAGGCAGGAATATTGCAGAATGATAAACTGCAGTTTGACATCTGAATCCCACGTACAAACTTGTATCTAGCATAACTTGTAAGCTACAACTAGTGAATCTGTAAATGACTGTATTAACATGTTATGTCAGTACGAATAATAATCTGATCAACATAAATGTTCAAAGTCAATAGTTCTCAAGGGCCAAAAAATAAATAGTCACGCATACAAAGGTTCAACCAAAGCAAAACAAAGTCCAATCACACAGTACCAGAGGGAAATTTCATAAAACAAAAGAGGGGTAAACATTTAGTGTAATGGAGAATGTTGCTTGCTATGATACTGAAAATGTAAAATGAAAAATATCTGTCCCACACAAATTACGGGGCAGTCGCCTGACATCCTAGGTCAAAATTATTTAAATATACTTTCTTTTTTCCTTCTTTGGCAACTTTCCCGAACTAGTGAAACCTTGGGAAGGACTTGTACTCATGTTCCCCCAACCCTTTTTGTATTCTCTTTATCTCAATGAGATTTTTGCTCCCTCATTTGCATCTTCCAACATAAATTTGATGGCACTGCATACAATAACATATGCCAAGTAATAAAGATCTTTCCCAGCAACTAAGGTGTGCAAAGACTTTGGTGCCATACTATGTAGCAAAGAATTAGCAATGAGAACTCTTTAAATACACAGATTGACAAGCAACAATCAACTGAGAAGGCCACCTCTTGGGAACAAAGAAATGGAATTGCTCAGCACTCAGGACAACAACGCATTCCTGCACATAGCTAAGGTGTTTGGTATGACCTCTAACTTCACCTACATGACATCAACCAGTATGCTGCACACCACATGTACCTGAAGATGAGATGTTAAATATTAAAATGAACTGGGCAGTATTAATAAACTAATATGTAATTGTTTATGGAAATTATTATTTGGAAATAATGAGATAGTCTATGCTGGATGGAAACAGGTGCCTATTTACAATCTGACCAAACAAGAATAAGCCTTTTTAAGATCAAGCAAAAACAAAGAAATCAAGTACCTTCCTATAAAAGATCTGAATTTTCTAACAGCCTGAGGTTTTACATGTTTTTTAATCTGTTTCATGGTACTTGCTCTGGGTTTTGTTTTCTTACCAGATTATAAGCAAGTACTTTAAAAAAACTTCATATTTGACTGTTATATTTTGGAAATAGAAAAAAGTCTTTTCTAGTATACATAGTACACATGATACGTGATCTGTAACTGTTGGAACTTAGAAAGATTACCCTTAGCTAAAAACAGCGATAAAGAGGTATGCACTATATGATTTGCATATAAGTTAATCCTGTAAGTTCTTGGCTGTGCTGTACAAGCAACAACTACATCACTTATGTAGAAGGAAAATGTGAGATATGAACAATGATTGATGCAACTGAATTTATTAACTGTCTGAATTTTAATTAAACAAAGAGACAAAAATGCATGTTATTTAGTAATCCAAAATACAATATAGAATATAATAAAAAATATACATCTAAAAAGATTTTTCAAATTTTCATTGAAATTATACAAATTAATGGTCATTGAACCCTTGTCAGTTTCTAGTTTTTAAATAATTTCAGAAAAGAACATATATACAGTTCTTATAATATGAGTTTAAGTGCAAGACTGCTATCACAAGACTAAGGTGATTATCCTGAAACACACAGAAGATATGACATACTTAAATTCCGCTTAGAAGGTACAGATTATAAAGTTAAGATAGCATCCTGTTATCTGATGCATGGCGGTTTAAGATATCTCAGTTTTACTATCTGCTTAAATACACACCTTCATTGATAGAGCAGGTTTTGAGATGTGCGGCTGCATTAAGACAACTTGTCTTTAGCTTCAGTTTAATTGAAAACTTGTGTCTTGTGTTCATCCAGTAGCAATAAATTTATCGTTACAGACACTACAGTTTATCAGTGGAACTAACCATGGACATATATATGTAAGTTACAACACTGTCAGAATGTTCTGAACTGGCTACATTTTTTCTTGACTTCTGTGTAAAGTACTATGTAAGCTGTTATCATCCCCGAGAAAAACCAAGTAAACATTGGAAAAATTAATTGTATTAAATATAGCAAAACAATTTTAACAGTCTACAAATTCACAATGTTGGAAAGTGTTTACAAAATAGTGTCTAAGGAATAATATTGCATTTTTTCAAAAAGTTGTTTTTAATGGTAGCTTAATGAGGATACATAGAACTCTGTTAAATAATGTAATTTACAGCATGTACAACAAATATTCAGAAAATAGAATGCTAAGAGATATATAGTTCTCATTCAGCTAGCAGCTTTGAAGGTAACAGATGTAGTGTTATGTTTGCCCTCTCCGTTAGAGTGTCTGAGTTAAGTGATGTTAACTAGGTTGAGTGGCAGAGAGAACTGCGACGCATGACAGCTACCAGTTGTTTTCAGGACTGTTTTTGTACAGTACCTTATACATTTTTCTCTTGCAGGTTTGCCTTTACAGCACTGCCTCAGTCAAAAAAAGGAAGAACACAAAATAATATGGGAGGGAAAGGAAAACAAAAGACCACAAAAATGAATGGTGAGCTATTTTCATAAATACATAGTAACATTATTATAATCTCCTACAATAGGGGTGCTCTGTGTACAGTGTATTATTATTAATGATATATAATGATATATATATATTTCTTGTATAAACGTAATGGAGGCTTTTTTTTTTTTTTTTTTTGAACAGTGCAGTGGCTAATTTTCTGGTAACTGTACATCACTGACAAATGTACGATAAAAAGGCTTCAGTTGCTCGATGCTTAATTAAATAAAATATGTTACAGCATCAAATAAAAAATGCAATACTCTTGTTACACGGTTATTGTTAAAGACACTAATATGACTATCAATACAATGAGCACACTCAGGAGGAGGAAAAAGTGGCAAATGTATAACATTCTGTGTTTTGTAAAGTGGCAAATTATTACAGGAATGCTCGAAAACTATTTGTAGTTAGTAAAGTGTACATGGCTACAAAGTATGCAACCTATTCTTGTCAGTTAATTCAATGGATCATTAGCACGATAAATCACAATGATGCGATGGGAACAGACATCTGGGACAATTAAAATTCTTATAAATGAAGCAGCCAATTGTGTTTGCATACTTTAGAGCTTAAAATAATGTTTACTATGGCAAGACACATGTTCTTTTTCACATTAATTAAGTCGCAGTTTTCTTTGCTTTTAGATATAACGCAATATTGAGGTAATCTTGTGTTGTGTGGGTAAGAGATAAGATATACCACTTCCCTGATAACAGAGGCTTGTCAGCCGGTCCGAACCAATAGCCTGTCTTTTGTGATAGGTGTGTTAGAAGTCACAGTCCACTCTGAAATTTGATACATGACTTGTGCAGGTACCGGGAAAGTGTCAACCATGAAGTTCACTGTGAGGACTACATCTAAATGGCTTTCAGGTGATGAAAAAAGGGTCTTCTGCAATGTTATGGAAAGTGGTGACATTATAGAAGTGCAAAATGACACCTTACATATATGGGGTATTGGCATAAAAACAAGTAAGTGATATACATAATTTGGTTTTTGCACTTTTAGTATTAAATTTAAGTGCTATCTTATTAAATTTTCATTTGACAGAGACCAAAGATGGAAACAAAATAGAAGTTGCTTATTATAAGCCATCAAATGAACCAAATGTTATGGGTAAAATAGTACGAGAACCACTGGAAAACTTTTGGACTGAAGGTTCACAGATCAGAATAAACAACAGCAGTGACAAAACACATCAGCATCATAGTGAGGAAGAAGTTGTCCAACGAGTGGAACATGTAATATAAAACTGTTACAAAAAAATTGCTACAAATGATAGCAGGTTAAGAATCATATTTCTAATTTTATTTATTTTTACAGGCACTTCAACACAAAAGCAGAAAGTGGCATAATTCTGAACACTTTGCATTCTGGTGTCGACATGGAGAAAAACTGACAGACAAACGACAGGTATGAAATTTTACTTTAATTAAGTTCATTATTTGTGAGATGGAAAGCAAAAAGGACCTCCTGTCAAAAATTTTGGGTTTTGAGCTCATGTAATTTTTATGTTCAAGATAAAATTCGGAACATAAAAAAATAGATCTATACCTTTAAATCTGAGTGAGTTAAAAGAGGTTTAAAGTTTCACTTTATCGCCACTGATTAATTTGACATATTTATGAAACAAATTTTGCTTCTATATTACCCTAAAAATGTCCTCTGTCAAACAGTAAAGACTTATTTAAGTTAACATTAAGAGGTTAACCTCTTCAGACCTAAAGCACATTACAGTGTACAAAAATTTAAAACCAAATAAATGACTTCAAATTGGAAAAAATCAGTGTACTCCACAATGTCCCCCCCCCCCCTCCCCCAAATATTCACAAAACCCCTAAATATAAATTACGGGGATCCGATATTTTATAGTGGTCAAAAGATTTGATTTTTCACTATTAAAATACTTGCGTTGGTAGCTGTTCAAGATCGTCCACAAAAAGCATTTTTGCCTCTCCTCTTTGTCTTTTGTTCTAGAATATCTGGCTGGGCAGGTTCCTCCTCGAGCTCCTCACTGTCAATGACTTGAGGTTCTGCTCCTGTATCTGCTTCTACTTCGGGACACTTTCTATTTCTCTTCACAACAGATCCTATTTTTAAAAAGGCAGTATTTTCATTGTCTTGTCATCCCTGCTGGAATTACTGCCAAGAAACCAAACAAGCCCCTTTTCTTTGGCAAAGATGCAATGTGCAAAGATGCAATGTGCAAATTCATTTCCATCCATGAACATTTTGCAGTGTACACCACCTTTGTAACTAATGATGAAATCAAACTGAATATATTTACTAAATATATTCAGTTTGAGTTCATCATTTTTATGTGAGGCACTTCATTAGCAATGTTATTCTTTAAGAGGTTTAGTCAGTCATATGTATTCACAGCAACTTCACCTTTTTTGTTCTTAGTAGCAACAGCAGAGTTAACATGTGTTGTAGGTGTGGGGTTTTGTTGCTAAAGTAACATTAACTATCAGCTGGGATTTTAGGGCTGAAAACTGCAGATTGGTAACATCTGTAGGCATTTGTAACTCTCATATAAAAAGGGACCATTTGTCTTGTTTGGCATTATTGTAGACATAATACATTCTTTTTTTTATACACAGATTCTCTGAGGTATTTAAAGTGCCGATAAAATTTAGGAAATACTATTTTGTGAACCACTGCATACACATCACTGAGCTTTCCAAAAGTGGTCTCTTGTTACTTCTCTGTAACAACAAGAGGCCTTTTCTCAAAAGACTGACATCAATTGCTTTTAATGATATAATTGTCTCCTGTTGGATTCAAACAACTTTCAAATGATATAAGTGTGTACAGAACGAAGTAAATTACAACAATATGCAAAAAAGAAAATAAAACAATGGAAAATCCAGGATGGAATAATGACAGTATTACGAAAAGGATAGTTGCTATTTGCCTAGCGGAGATGCTGATTCACAGATAGGCCTATCTGTGACTCAGTATTCTGCTATGTGGTGACAAGCAACTATCCTTTTCATAATATTGTCGAAAAAAGAAAATAGGCATTTTAGACAACCCTGAATGTTTTTGCTTGTACCGAAAATTTTACTTCTCTGACAAGAGGCCCTTTTTCCTTTCCATCTCGCATTTATGGATGCTTTTTTTTACTGAAACAAGTGCAGTGGGAAATGTTAACTTCATATGTTGTTATTGAGGTAACAACAGGGTCTGCATATTTGCTACATTTTTTTGTAATATACAGGACTGTGATCTTCAATGTTATTATCTCTGTCATTTTTACATTTCTGAGAATTGCAGGTTCAGTGATGATAAGTCTTACAATGGTGTACATGTTAGACAGCTTGAATGAAAGACAGCTGAGCAATTATTATTACACAAGTACTTGAAACGGATGAAAAATATAGAATAATTCACATTAAAATCATTTACCTAAAAAATGTACAGATTAAGAGAAAGTGTGGCTTTCTTTTGTTTATTGTTATCAGACCTGAATACCTTAAACAAGCAAGACTTGAATTTTGGCTGAACAAGTAAAAGGCAATAGTATTGTTTAAATTACATAACAAAGGGGAATTACTCTCTTTGAAATTACATATGATGAATTATTATTAAACCTACAGTATAAATTAGCCTAACAAGTGGAAAATATATACATTTAAAAGAAATTATGATAATGAAGCTGCATTCAATGAAAAGACAGGTTGAAACACCTTTGCACATTGCTATAGTTGTTCCTACTGGAGAATATGCCCTTGCTTTCTTCTGTGCTGAGAGTTGGTTCATACAGTCAGATACAGAAAGATGTACAATTTAATGTCACATACGGATCACAATACAACTTGATGTTTTTCACAAGTAGAAAGTATTTTCAGAGGGGACTGTCACAGTACTATCAGCAAAAACTGTAGGACCAAATACTTGCTGTATCCCAAAAACTTGTATCTGCAGCCTACTATCACTTAACTCTGAAGCCACCAACGAAGATATTTCAAAACAAAGGGAGTATTCAAATATTTTGTGATTAAGCAGTGTTTCTTGAACAATAAAAGTGCACAGCGTCACACCTAGTTCAAGTCTTTCTACTTCAGTTTAATGACTTGTTAAATGAGGTAGTGCTTTACACACATGAAACACTGTATGTAACTTCACATCCTATTCCCCATTCCATTCTTCAACACTCTACAAGATAACATAAGTTCCTCATACTCCATAAATAAATATTTAAAAAAATTAACATTAAACAGTGTAACATTCTCTTTAGAAGAATTTCCTATTCTTTATGAGTACTATCCTTTTTGAAAAATGAGTTCTTTTCTATTTTTAGGCGTTACATCAAAGTTCAATGGGCTAAAGCATTGATGAGTTCAAAGTGTTGCAATGTTAATTAAAATTTCTCCATAATCTAGGTTGAGCAATGTAAAAGAATATGTAACTCAATGTTTAGCTTAAATTTTTAATTTCCATGTGCATGAACCACATATCTTCCACTTTAGGGATTGTTTATAACAGCTTCTGTACTTTTACGCAAGGTTTATGATGTAATAAGATACATTGCTTATAAAATTATGTATCATCAATAACTTTCTGTGCTGCTCCCACAAAGGAGTAACATCACTTTTGCAACATTATATTTGAAGTGTTGGCAGAAGAGCCAACACCGTGTTGCTAGAGGAGGCCGAAATGCACGCGTTTAATTACACGCAGACTGGCGTGAGGTCTGGAACAATTAAAGGAGTTGAGTCTAATAAGAAAAGAACATAGTTCTTGGAATACTTAACTTTAATCCATAATTGTAGAACATCACTCTTGATGATACATGCTTCACAATATAATTTCAATATTAATTGAATACGGCGCCTTGCTAGGTCGTAGCAAATGACGTAGCTGAAGGCTATGCTAACTATCATCTCGGCAAATGAGAGCGTGATTGTCAGTGAACCATTCCTATGAACGTCGGCTGTACAACTGGGGCGAGTGCTAGTAAGTCTCTCTAGATCTGCCGTGTGGCGGCGCTCGGTCTGCGATCACTGACAATGGCGACACGCGGGTCCGACGTATACTAATGGACCGCGGCCGATTTAAAAGGCTACCACCTAGCAAGTGTGGTGTCTGGCGGTGACACCACAATATTTATATGAATTTTAATTTTATTTTAATTCTGTTACTGTCTATGAACTGTTTCCTTGTTATTCTTTTTTTATTATCAAGTTCCACAAAATTTTGGAAAACTCACCGGCAAACATAATAATGAAACACTATGAGTGACATTTCATTAAATGTTATGCTTTTAGCATACTGTGTTGATCTACGTACATGATATCAAAATGGGAAACATAACTATTGATGGCCGAACAAAGTTGCTCAGTAACGGTCAGTGTTTGGCATGAAGTCAAATGTCTGCATTCCATCATGTTTTGCTCTCTTCTTGACAGCTTAACATATGTATAAGAAGTCACAAAAAAGTGCAGATAGAACCTATTCCTCATTATTGCTAGTTAATACAAACTCGTAATTTCTTTCAAATATTGAAACACTATTCTCAGTTCAGGTAAATGTCAGATTTATTTTCAATTTTGAGCTTATAAATATTAGGTATTATCTCTGCTGAAACAGCGATGACTGATGATAAAAGAAACATACTAATAAAACAGAAAGAAACCTCTTTGGAATAAAAAGAGAAAAAACAAGAAAAAGAAAACAAAACTGCTGTTCTATTATGCATATGTGTGAAAAATTAAGAAACATGAGATGTTATGAAGCAAAAGAGGTGTGCAAGTTTGCTTTTTGGAATAATATTTGTACATGGAATAATGAAATCCACTGAAATGATGCTGCCTAGTTAGAGTAAGTGCATCGAGAAATGTGCATGCAGTTCTTGCTCCTCCAGACTCATCATTAATTTTAAATAATCTATACACAAGCAAGACAATTATTCTGCTTACAATGCATGTAATATGAAACACTAAGGCCTCAAAATGATTTGAACTAAATGAATTCCTACACATTGTACAAACGTATTAATTAATAAAAACTGATCAACATAAGTGTGGTTTTATAGCAAATTTTTAACATAAAATTATTTATTTGCAGATGTCTGATGTTGCAAAGTGGGGGAGTTTGTCTGCATCGGCTGGTGTGTGGATGTTTATGAGAAAGAGACACAACACACAATGAATCCTGTGTAACAATATTTTTTTCATCTCTCATCTTATTTAATGTCATTTGCACATATCTGTATATCACCTGTATATAGTTTCTATCCAATTCAACTTTGTCTTAGGTGTATTTATTTTTTATTTTTTTTACTACTGCAGATGATTCAATAAATTGTACATATGAACAGATTAATTGTTTTCATTTTACAAATTTCTATAACAAACACAATGTAGCTGGAGATAACTTAAACATGAAGAAATTTGTTGATTTAGCATTTTCCACTCACTAATAAGCAAAGGAATCCTTTGTAATGAAAATAGTATCTTTAGAACATCTATTAAAAATTCAGTATTTTGACAACTACTTGAAACTATATATACATAATGTCCTTTGCTAACTAACTAGCTTGCAATTATCAATATTTCTCTTTTATCAAAAAAGATGCATAACATGAATGTAATATAAAAAGACCAGTCCAAAAAGATTTCAAGGTCTTTACATTAGTACAGAAGGTAGTTAGATTCATGGCTACGTTTGTATTTAACGCACTTCCGCAGTGTATAAATGTCTTTTTAGTAATATAGTGGAATTTAAGTGTAAGGTAAGACTTTCAGTTGCGCAGCTTGTTTTAATATAATGAAGAGTATCCTCACATGGACTCTTCAAATGAACGTATTACATTATAGCGTAATTCATATTAATATTATAATAAAGCTCGTGACGCAAGATATTAGTGATCTCCTTAACAGAGCATGCTGGCCACTTTGTCACACTGCAGATGTTGTAGAACTGATACCAGACAGTCATGTGACCCTCCAATGGTGACGCAAGTCATGGCAGTGAAATGCCAGCTGATTGTATGGAATTTAGTACAGTAAGATGTTTGTAGAATGCACTCCTTCAACAAGCAAATTTCTAAACATACCTGTGTCCTGCATACCAGAATATGGTGGACATCATGTATGGACGACCTCAATCCCTATCATTTACAGCAGATTCAACATCTTTGAGAAGGAGCTGAAGAAAGATGAACACTTCCCTGTAAATATGAGATGCAGTACGTGCACATTCTAGTCATCAGGTGACCCATAGTCTAAACCTAACACCCTCGGGAGATGGATTGGCATAAACTGTCACATTTCTTGACCACCTACGTCCCTGGTCCTACCTCTTCAAATTTTTGCCTGTGGGGATGGTAGAAAGGTGAAGTCTACAAAGAAAAAGTAAATACAAAGTGATGAGTTCGTTGTTCACGTTATGAACTTTGCTGTCCTCGTATAAGGAAGTGAAGATGACCTCACAAGAGTTACATATAGCGTTGCAAAGAGAATTCGAATGTGTAGTCAAATTATAGTTGGAATTAATGAAAATCAATTTTGGACTTCATCATTTGTCAGTGTCTAACACATTCTGTGAGTATTTGCTTAGGTTACAATGTAACAGCTGTAGCTCTGTAACGAATAAAAATTGCACAAATGTTATACTGATTTTATTCAAATTAGTCAGTACTACCACCTCCTAAAATATTCACTATTCTTCCTGAAACACACTGTAGTACAGAAACACTGTTTTCAATTTTAGTGGTTTGGAAGGACTAGAATAATTCCTAATTAAGTATTTACACTGGGAAAGGTTTCTGTGCTGTGTACAGAAACTTTAGATTATATGATAAAAAAAACAGCTAACAAAACTTTTTATGACTTACATGAGGCTGCTCTGCCCTCTTTGATTTCCTTCATAATTAAAGGATTTGAAGGTCAGTGATCAGACATAAATTTTCTAATGCAGTACAAAGCAATTCTTAAAGGCACAAGTAAAAATCAACCTTTGAAGAATAGAAAATATTTGACAGCTATTAAAACAATCACCCTTGTGTTGACCCGTAGGTTGCAGGACATGACTACATAATTTAAACTGCGTGACATTCTCAGCTTGGAAATGCACGCTTCACTATATGAATGCATGGGGTCCAATTTCTAACTAACAGATGGCTCTCAAAAGTATTCTAAAATGAAGCATGGCCACAAATATAATGTGGCAGATGATCGCACCAAACAACCAACATAGTGAAGCAATTAGTCTAGGTGATGATGAGGAGGGTTTGCAAAGGCTTGCTGATACTCTTTTCAACAGTGATAATGAAGTATGTGATTTGCCTTTCAGTGATACAGGTATGAAGAACCACAAGCACTAGTTCAAAGAAAATATATTTATGAACATATTGATGAAAGTGATGATAATGATGAGTGTGCACTGGCCTCTTCAACACATGTTCATAGTATGACACAGGCTAAACAAAGTGAATGGGACTGGAAAAAAACTGATAATAATCTTTTTATTCTTTTACATTCTATGTTTGAAGTGAGGCTTGTGAAAATTTGTTTAATAAATGTACATGCAGCATGTGAACTATACATTTTTAGAATATATGGATGGGGGGGCAATTTTTCGAACAGATTTTTGATGAGATTAATGTCTATGCGAGGAAACAACTGAACAATAAAGATGGCAGAAACATTGCTTATATGAGAAAACAACTGAACAACAAACACAGAAAAAGAAGCTGAAAAGGTGATAAATTGTTTGAAATTATGCTAGATGAGATTAGGGTATATTTTGCATTACTTATCCTGATGTCACAATTGCAAAAATCTAGAATGAAATTGTACTGGTACAAAAATAGATCTTTGGAGACAGCTATTTGTCATGACACGATGAGTAGAGAGGGATTCAATATTATTTTGTATCATGGATGAAAAGAAAGCAGACTGAAGTGATATACAGAAAAAAGTAGGGCCCATCATTTAGTATTTTCTTTTAAAATTTTTGAATTATACTTTCCTTACCAGGACACAGCTGTAGAAAAAAGTCTAATGAACTTCAGAGGCTGTCTTTCTTATGTTCAACGCAATATCCATACACGTGCAACATTTCGTGTACAGGTCTAAAAAATTGTGAATCTAGTTCTGGTTACTGCCTCTCTTTCAAAATTTATACCGGTGATGACGTGACAGGTCCTATCTTTCTGGGCAATTCAAATATAGTGCTAACATGTGTAAACCATAGTTGGATAAAGATTGCACATTACTTATGGATAACTGGCATTCTTCCCTTGACTTATTTACAAGACTAACAAACAACTAGACAAATTATGGATGTCCATCCTACTTGACACCATGTTGTCTCCCAAACAACACAGTGTTCAGCACTAGTAACAATGATCTCACAATAAGTGCGCCAAGGAAATTTGATACTCTTTTGGCAGTGGTGGCGCCTGAGGATGGCGGTATTGTGCCGCTGAAACTGGTCGTGTGAGACAATGAGGACATTCTCAATATACAGCTGTGGCGGTACTTTTTCTCACACAGATAGACAAATGTTGTAGGCACTTAAGACAAAACAGAATAGAACATGTCTCAGGACATCCCCTTTGGAGGAGTGGCGGAAGGGGGGAGGGGAAGAGGAGCTATAGACAACACGAGAGGTTGTCCTCTTACATATATTGCGTGTGAAGTGGCACTATAAAGATGTCTGGTTTTTGTATGTTAAACATGAATCTGTTGACATGATGGGAAAAGACAAACCAAGAAGACAGAAAAGTCAGACACCAAGAGACAAGGCAATAAAACTAAATTACCACTGAACATCAGAATCGAGTAGGTCACACAACCCTTCAAGAAAGCTCTCTTTCCAGTCACATGATGCAGAGTGAAGGGATACACATCGGAGTTGCTAACTGTGGTGGGGTGCACACAAGGATTTTTTTTAGATTAGGCAACTCTCTATCCAATCCAGATAACGATAGCTGTATGAAACCCAGAAGTATCAGGGTAAGATCAAAAGAAATGCCTCCCACAGGTGAAAATATTAAAATCCTAATGGCTAACTACTGAAGCATTTGCAACAAAGTGCCAGAGTTTGAGGCGCTCCAGAAAAAACAGTGAAGCTCGCATAATACTAGGTACAGAAAGCTGGTTGAAGCCTGACTTTCATAGCAGTGAGATTTTTGGGGACAAATTAAGTGTGTATCAAAAGAATAGGCAAATGGGAAATGAAGGTGGTGTATTTGTCACAACAGACAGGAAACTCAAATCAGATCGTTGGGGCAAGACCCACTATCAGTAATGGGCATAAAATGATAACTGGATCCTTCTATCACCCACCAGACTCATCTCCTGATGTAACTGAAAACTTTAGAGAAAACCTCAGTTCACTTGTACGTAAGTTCCCTGTTATCACTGGAGGAGATTTTAATCATCCAACAATGAATTGGGATAGTTACAGTTTTGTTAGTGGTGAGTGGGACAAGACATACTGTGACATGACACTAAATACTTTCTCTGAAAACTACCTAGAACTGATAGCTCGAAACCACACTCATGATAGAAGTATACGGGATCTAATGGCAACACACAGACCTGACCTCTTTCAGGACGTCCACACTGAAACTGGTGTCAGTGAACATGATGCATTGAGGCAACAGTGATTACCAAAGAACAAAGGACAACTAAAACAAGCAGAAAGATGATATATTCATTAAAATAGATAAAAAAATCAGTAGCGTCATATCTCAATGAGGAACTTGAAACTTTCAGTGCAGAGCAGAAGCATGTAGAGGAGCTATCGCTCAAGTTTAAAAGAATAGTTGACCATGCACTGGAAAAATATTTACCCAGTAGAACAGCTCATAACTGGAGGGACCCTCAATGGTACACAGTCACTGTAAGGAAACTTCTAAGGAAGTAGAGATCATTGCATAATAGATGAAAAACAAAAGCATAGATGAAAAACAAAATCATAGAACTATAGACAGAAAGATACTGAATAAAGTGTGCTTGAATGTCAAGACAGCAATGTGTTAAGCCTTCAATAACTAACACAGCAGAATATTGCCAAATGATTGTTCACAAAACACAAAGAAATTATGGTCAAAACCCAAGGAAATTATGGTCAATGTCAAGCCTGTTAGTGGCACAAAAGTCAGTGTCCAGTCCTTAGTGAATGAGACAAGAACTGAAATTGAGGGCCGCAAAGCAAAAGCTGAAATGCTTTACTCTGCTTTCAAAAGCTCCTTTACAAAGGAAAACCCAGCCAAACTGTCTCAATTTAATCTTCCTACCACTGAAAAGTTGAGTGAAATAAGTGTTATGGTCAGCAGTGTTGATTATTAAAACTGATCACACCTCCAAGGCCTGGTGGGATCTCTAACAGATTCTATACTGAATGTGTGGCTAAGTTAGCCCTTGTTCTAACTATAATCTATTGTAGATCCCTTGAACAAAAAGCCTTCCCCAGTTCTTGGGAAAAAGCACAGGTCACACTCGTCTACAAGAAGGGTAGTAGAAGTGATCCACAAAACTACTGTCCAATATCCTTGACATCGATTTATTATAAAATCTCAGAACATGTTCTGAGTGCCAACATAATGAGGTATCGCAAACAGAACAACCTCGTCCATGCCAACCAGCGTGGATTCAAAATATATCAAACATGTGAAACACAACTTACACTTTTCTCACATGACACATTGAAAGCTTTGGATCAATAGAGTCAGGTAGACGCAGTATTTCTTAATTTTCAAAAAGCGTCTGATTCAGTGCTACACCTATGCTTATTGTCATAAGAAGGGAAAGCAGAAAGGTGGATGGAGTATATAGAGGGTCTCTACAGGGGCGATGTTCTTGAGGATGATATTATGGAAATGGAAGAGGAGTTAGATGAAGATGAAATGGGAGATATGATACTGTGTGGAGAGTTTGACAGAGCACTGAAAGATCTGAGTCAAAACAAGGCCGCTGGAGTAGACAACATTCCATTAGAACTACTGACAGCCCTGGGAGAGCCAGTCCTGACAAAACTCTACCATCTGGTGACCAAGATGTATGAGACAGGTGAAATTCCCTCAGACTTCAAGAAGAATATAATAATTCCAATCCCAAAGAAAGCAGGTGTTGACGGTTGTGAAAATTACCGAACTATCAGTTTAATAAGTCACAGCTGCAAAATACTAACGCGAATTCTTTACAGACGAATGGAAAAACTGGTAGAAGCCGACCTCGGGGAAGATCAGTTTGGATTCCGTAGAAATGTTGGAACACGTGAGGCAATACTGACCCTACGACTTATCTTAGAAACTAGATTAAGGAAGGGCAAACCTACGTTTCTAGCATTTGTAGACTTAGAGAAAGCTTTTGACAATGTTGACTGGAATACTCTCTTTCAAATTCTGAAGGTGGCAGGGGTAAAATACAGGGAGCGAAAGGCTATTTACAATTTGTACAGAAATCAGATGGCATTTATAGGAGTCGAGGGACATGAAAGGGAAGCAGTGGCTGGGAAGGGAGTGAGACAGGGTTGTAGCCTCTCCCCGATGCTATTCAATCTGTATATTGAGCAAGCAGTAAAGGAAACAAAAGAAAAATTCGGAGTAGGTATTAAAATCCATGGAGAAGAAATAAAAACTTTGAGGTTCGCCGATGACATTGTAATTCTGTCAGAGACACCAAAGGACTTGGAAGAGCAGTTGAACGGAATGGAAAGTGTCTTGAAAGGAGGGTATAAGATGAACATCAACAAAAGCAAAACGAGGATAAAGGAATGTAGTCGAATTGAGTCGGGCGATGCTGAGGGAATTAGATTAGGAAATGAGACACTTAAAAGTAGTAAATGAGTTTTACTATTTGGGGAGCAAAATAACTGATGATGGTCGAAGTAGAGAGAATATAAAATGTAGCCTGGTAATGGCAAGGAAAGCATTTCTGAAGAAGAAAAATTTGTTAACATCGAGTATTGATTTAAGTGTCAGAAAGTCTCCAGAATGAGATTTTCACTCTGCAGCGGAGTCTGCGCTGATATGAAACTTCCTGGCAGATTAAAACTGTGTGCCGGACCGAGACTCGAACTCGGGACCTTTGCCTTTCGCGGGCAAGTGCTCTACCAACTGAGCTACCCAAGCACGACTCACGCCATGTCCTCACAGCTTTACTTCTGCCAGTACCTCGTCTCCTACCTTTCAAACTTTACAGAAGCTCTCCCGCGAACCTGCAGAAGTAGCACTCCTGAAAGAAAGGATATTGTGGAGACATGGCTTAGCCACAGCCTGGGGGATGTTTCCAGAATGAGATTTTCACTCTGCAGCGGAGTGTGCGCTGACATGCAACTTCCTGGCAGATTAAAACTGCGAACCCTGCAGAACAGGAGAGCTTCTGTAAAATTTGGTAGGTAGGAGACGAGGTACTGGCAGAAGTAAAGCTGTGAGGACGGGGCATGAGTCATGCTTGGGTATCTCAGTTGGTAGAGCACTTGCCCGCAAAAGGCAAAGGTCCTGAGTTTGAGTCTCGGTCCGGCACACCGTTTTAATCTGCCAGGAAGTTTCATGTCAGGAAGGTGTTTCTGAAAGTATTTGTATGGAGTGTAGCCATGTATGGAAGTGAAACATGGACAATAAATAGTTTAGACAAGAAGAGAATAGAAGCTTTCGAAATGTGGTGCTACAGAAGAATGCTGAAGATTAGATGGGTAGATCACATAACTAATGATGAGGTATTGAATAGAATTGCGGAGAAGAGGAGTTTGTGGCACAACTTGACTAGAAGAAGGGATCGGTTGGTAGGACATATTCTGAGGCATCAAGGGATCACCAATTTAGCACTGGAGGGCAGCGTGGAGGGTAAAAATCGTACAGGGAGAACAAGAGATGGATACACTAAGCAGATTCAGAAGGACGTAGGCTGCAGTAGGTACTGGGAGATGAAGAAGCTTGCAAAGGATAGAGTAGCATGGAGAGCTGCATCAAACCAGTCTCAGGACTGAAGACCACAACAACAACAACAACAACAACAACAACAATGATTACATGGAGTCTCAAGTGAAATTTGTGACTGGATTGAGGACTTTTTGGTAGGGAGGATGCAGCATTTTTTCTTGGATGGAGAGTCATTGTCAGTCGTAGAAGTACTTCAGATGGGCACAGGGAAGTGTGTTGTGACCCTTGCTGTTCATGTTGCAGATTAACGACCTTGCAGACAATGTTAATAGTAACCACAGACCTTTTGCTGACAATTCAGCTATCTATAATGAAATACTGTCTGATAGAAGCTGCATAAATATTCAGTCAGATTTTAACATTTCAAAGCGGCGCGGAATCGGCCAACCCGTACAAATACCCGATTATAGCACTTTGTGGATATACGAAATGGAATGATCACATAGGCTCAGTCATGAGTAAAGCAAGTGCTAGACTAGTTTACTGGTAGAATACTGGGGAAGCACAATCAGTCTACAAAGGGGACTGCTTACAAATCATTTGTGTGTCTGATTCTAGAATATTGTTCACATGTGTGGTACCAGTACCAAATTGGACTAACAGGGGTATTGAACATATACAGAGAGGGTTTGTTTGATTCATGGGAGAGTATAAAGAGATACTGAAGAAAATGAACTGGCAGACTCTTGAAGATAGATGTAAACTATCCCGAGAAAATCTTCTAGCATAGTTTCAAGAAATGGCTTTAAATGATGACTCTAGGAATATACTACAACACCCTGCATATTGCTCACATAGGGATCATGAGGGTAAGCTTAGAACATTTACTGCACAAACAGAGGCATTCAAACAATTATTCTTTCCACAGTCCCTATATGAAGGAATGGGAAAAAACCCTAGTAAGGGTACAGTGGGATGCATCGTCTATCATGCTCTTCAGAGTGGTTTGCAGAGTATAAATGTAGATGTAGATCCCAGCCTCAAACTAAGCCCACCAGTTTCCACCCCCTCTCTCTTATCACCTCATCCCTATTCACACCCCCTCACCCTCATTTTGTGCCACCCTCACCCATCTTTTCCTTTCCCTGCTCCTCTCATTTTCTACTCCCCCACAATAGTTACCCAATACTGTACCTAGTGGCAGTCTTATCGTGCCTCCATCTAATCCCTGCATGCTCAATGCTCTACCAGAAATCTTCTCTTCCCCCCTCCATACCCTCCTATCCCTTCATATGGTGAGTACCAATTAATCCTTTTCTTTATAATGTTGATATTCAAACTTGGAATTTTCACTGTTTAATTTATAGTGCATTTTTTGTAAAATTTAAACAACCTTTACTAGAATATAACTAATTATGAATTTATATTTGGACTGTGCAATATGTAAGAAGTCATAATTTTCTATATACCTGTGTAGGTTGCAGACAATGTGATAGCAATAGCTCCAAAAAACAACTTCTTTCTCCATGCACAAAATTTTGTAAAAATTTAGATAAAGTGTCTGTGGCATGAAGTGCATAATATAAAATGAATAGTTCAGCCCACAACTGAGAACAATATTCAGACAATTTCGTGTTAGTGGTACAAGAGGGCAAGAATTACTTAATAAATAATAATAATAATAATAATAATAACAACAATAAAGTTACTTAACAAATAGTAATCTTTAGCTCTCAGGAATTTTTAATTTGAATCAAAGAATTTACAAGAAATTAGACAGTCGCCTTCAAGATTCATGCGGTATTACCATCTAGTACGCATGCATGGATTCGTGCCTAGACTATACGGCAAAAAATAAAATTATCCATTTGGGTTTTGGTTGTGTTAGTTGGTTCAGTTTAGTTTGGTATTGTCTGGTACTATTTCACTTGCAACCTGTACCTTGTGTCACAATGTTCTGCTGAAGGATTACCTATTATTTGATGAATATGGCTTCTATGTGATTCTAGTCGCCATGTAGAATTTTGTGCCAGACATGTGCGGACTTCTCTGAAGTGTCTTCTCTGTTACAGAAAATTGCTAAAGCTTTCTGACTATCGACTTGTACCAAATTATCAAATGTCAACTTAATAAGCCACAATAGGCACACACGCACACACACACTCATGCAAACATAACTCGCACACATGTCTGCAGTCTCAGGCAACTGAAACCACACTGTCTGGACTGCAGAAGTGTGTGCGAGTTGCGTTTGCGCTCGTGTGTGTGCACGCGCGCTCGTGTGTGTGTGTGTGTGTGTGTGTGTGTGTGTGTGTGTGTGTGCGTAATGTTGACAAAGGCCTTAATGGCTGAAAGCTATTATTGTGTGAATCTTTTTGTTGTGCCTATCGCGACTTAGCATCTCCGCTATATGGTGAGTACCTATTTTCCTTCTCTAATATTGTTACATTCCATTCTGGATTTTCCATTGTTTCATTATTTAAGAGCTTGTTATTATGTAAAGAGTCTACCCGTAAGTTTGTGCTGGATATTTCGAGCTGTATGTTGTTGAACTCATCTCTAACATTACGAAAATATTGCTTTAATTCCATATTTACTACTTTATGTACTTTATCGGGTAAGTTTTCTATGAGAGTGTTAACCTTTGTGTAAATACCTGTTAACTTTGTTGCCTGCTCTGTTATTTGAGCTTTGAAATCCTCTTTTAATGCTTCAGTTACCTTACTAGTTGTATGATATCCTGTTTTGCATTAAACTTAACATCTAAAATATCTTCTGTTGTAGTATTTAAATTATCCAGTTTGTCTGTTAAGGTTTTAATACGTTCTTCTGAGCTCTGCGAGGTTGAAGATAACATTTGTGCTCAAAGTCTCAAATTTAGTGTTAAAGTAGCAAACAGTTTTTTGTTATTGTCATTATTGTCTTTCAATTTCAAACAATGGAAAATCCACGATGGAGTGTAACAATATTATGAAAAGGAAAGTTGCTACTCGCCATACAGCAGAGATGCTGAGTCGCAGATAGGCACAACAAAAAGACTATCACAAATAAAGCCTTTTGCCATTAAGGCCTCCTTCAACAAAAGACGACACACAAACACACACACACACACACACACACACACACACACACACACACACACACACGCGCACACAAACAAATACAACTCACACATACGACTGCATTTTCAGGCAACTGAAACCACACTGTGAAGAGCAGCACCAGTGCAAGATGGGAGTGGCGACTGGGTGGGGGTAAGGAGGAGGCTGGGGTGGTGAGGGAGAATGATAGTATGAGGGGGATGTGGACAGTGAAGTACTTCAGGTTAGATGGAGGCCAGGGGAGAGGAGAGGGGGGGGGGGGAGTATCGGAAAAGGAGTGAAGTAAAAAGATTGGGTGTGATGGTAGAATGATGACTGTGTAGTGCTAGAACGGGAACAGGGAAGCGGCTGGATGGGTGAGGACATTGACTAACAAAGGTTGAGGCCAGGAGGGTTATTGCACAATTCAGAAAAGCTGGTGTTGATGGGAAGGATCCATATGGCGCATGCTGCGAAGCAGTCACTGAAATGAAGTAAGTCATGTTTGGCAGCATGTTCATGTTCAGCAACATAGTGGCCCACTTATTTCTTGGCCACTGTTTGTCGGTGGCCATTCGTGCAGACAGCCAGCTTGTTGGCTGTCATGCCTACATAGAATGCTGCATATTGGTTGCAGCTCAGCTTGTAGATAACAACTGGTTTCACAGGTAGCCCAGTCTTTGATGGGATACGTGATGTTAGTGACCGGACTGGAGTAGGTGGTGATGAGAGGATGTATGGGACAGGTCTTGCATCTAGGTCTATTACAGGGGTATGAGCCATGAGGTAATGGGTTGGGAGTAGGGGTTGTGTAATGATGGGATGAGTATATTGTGTAGGTTCGGTGGATGGCGGAATACCACTGTGGGAGGGGTGGGAAGGGTAGTGGGCAGAACATTTCTCATTTCAGGGCATGACGAGAGGTAGTCAAAACCCTGGTGGAGGATGTAATTCAGTTTCTCCAGTCCTGGGTGCTACTGAATTACGAGGGGAATGCTCCTTTGTGGCCAGACGGTGGGACTTTCGGAGGTGGTGGGAGACTGGAAAGATATGGCAAAGGAGACTTGTTTTTGTACAAGATTGGGAGAATAATTATGGTCTGTGAAGGCCTCGATGAGACCCTTGGTATATTTCGAGAGGGACTGCTCATCACTAAAGATGCGACAACTATGGGTGGCTAAGCTGTATTGAAGGGACTTCTCAGTATGGAATGGGTGGCAGATGTCGAAATGGAGGTATTGCTGGTGGTTAGTAGGTTTGATATGGTCAGAGGTACTGATGTAGCCATCTTTGAGGTGGAGGTCAACATCTAGAAGGTGGCTTGTTGGGCTGAGAATGACCAGGTGAAGCAAATGGGGGAGAAGTTGCTGAAGTCCTGGAGGAATGTGGATAGGGTATCCTCACCCTCGATCTAGATCGCAAAGATGTCATCAATGAATCTGAACCAGGTGAGGGGTTTAAAATTCTGGGTTTTAGGAAGGATTCATCTAGATGGCTGATGAATAGGTTGGCATAGGACGGTGCCATGCAGGTGCCCATAGCCGTACCCCAGATTTGTTTATAGGTAATGCCTTCTAAGGAGAAATAACTGTGGGTGAGGATATGGTTGGTCATGGTGACTAGGAAGGAAGTTGTTGGTTTGGAATCTGTTGGGTGCTTGGAAAGGATCTTCAGTCACTACTCAAATCCTTAGAGCCATCCCAGAACCTCTCCCTGAAGTCCATCTCTCGACTCACCTCTACCACTCCCCACACTCCTACCTTCTACATGCTTCCTAAAGTCCATAAACCTAACCACCCAGGGTGCCCCATTGTGGCCAGTTACTGTGCCGCCACAGAGACAATCTCTGCTCTTGAAGACCAACACCTTCAACCTATTACTCGGAACCTACCCTTCTACATAAAAGGCACCAAATATTACCTCCACCGACTCTCCACAGTTCTTGTCCCTTTATCACATGATGCCCAGCTCATCACTATTGATGGCACCTCCCTTTACATTAACATTCCTGATGCCCATGGCCTTACCACTATCTATGTTCCAATCTAGCTGCCATGACCAACTATATACAATATATAATAGTACAAGTGAAATAAAGTCAAATAAAAATAACCAGACTAAGTCTCAAATGTTTGTACATCAAAGTAACCTGACGACAATGGACTAACAGGACTGCCCTTAGGCGGGAATACGAAAGTATGAAGCTGTATAATGTGACTGACTCCTACTCTCATGACACAAAGGACATGGACAAATGACAACTTAGTCACGTCACGTTTTCAAGGGAAATAAAGGATACATCAATGAAATAATCTGAGATGCATCAAATGACCCACATAAATTATAATAAAAGAACATGGTAGATTAAAATAGGAAGTATTATCAATGCATGTCAAAAACACTTGCGTGAGGGAAATACAAATGAAAATAGTTATTGATAAGAATAGGGAGCAGGACAAATAATACATAGAGAGTGAAGAAACAGGGTAAAATTTGAGGAAGAGTATTAAAGAACCTCTTCATTCCTGGTCAATAAAGCAGTTAAATTTGCTGAGCAGTATAGTCTGACAAAAATAAGGTGTACAAATAATGTGAACTCATGAAGGATTGGATATTATGTGGGTAGACAGAGCCTGGAGTGACTGATCTGTACCATAGCAACGTAAGGTCCATTTGCAAGAGAAATGGTCCGTACCAATTTTATGAAATGGTTGATGAAGGGTCACTTTCAAGACAAATGAAAGTAAGTTGTGCAGTACTTATCCAAAAATGGAGAGGTAAAGCTATGATGCAATAAAAAAGAATTTAAGTAGGAGTTAGTGGGGACGTTGTGCATAAATAGAAAAGATACTTAAGGAAATTTATATTTATTATATAAGAAAATGATAAAGCGACGTCTTCAGCATGAGTGCGGGGATATGTAGTGTAACAGGACATTGTTGGTTAGGTCCTGTTCTGCTGTACAAAAACTGTAGTGTCAGCTACAGATGATCACGATGTTTACGGGGTCAAATATTGATAGACCTACTGTGCATACTGTATTTGTTCCTATGAGGGCATAAGAGGAAATATGTATCCACAGTGCGCGGAATCCAGGAAAATGCTGACTACTTGCTGAGCATCCGGAATGTAGTTCATGGACCCAGAAGATGTGCACAGAATAAACGGGATTATGGTATCTCTTAGGAGAAAAACAAATGACGTTTCTGGATTGTAATGTAAGAAAGCTTTTGTATTACTGTTACACTGGCAGCACTCTTGTTTGAGTTCTCACAGAGAAAGAGTGTATCAGTGCCACGTTAATGGACTGAATTGTAAATGCAGTTATGCAATAAACATCTGGGAACAGATGCTTGAAAGTGAAAACACTTATTAAGTTGCCACTGATGATTTGGTACAAGTCAGAAAGTGTTGCAAGTGAAACAGTACTGAGCAATACCAAACTAAACTGAACCAACTAACACAACTAAAACCCAAATGGATAATTTTATTTTTTGCCATATAGTCTAGGCATGAATCCATGCTTGTGTACTAGATGGTATTACCACATGAATCTTGCAGGCGACTGTCTAATTTCTTGTAAATTCTTTGATTCAAATTAAAAATTCCTGAGGGCTGAAGATTCCTATTTGTTAAGTAACTGTTTTTATTTGTTGATATTATTATTATTATTATCATCATTATTATTTATTATGTAATTGCCCGCATCTTTTGGTCGTGCGGTAGCGTTCTAGCTTCCCACGCCCGGGTTCCCGGGTTCGATTCCCGGCGGGGTCAGGGATTTTCTCTGCCTCGTGATGGCTGGGTGTTGTGTGCTGTCCTTAGGCTAGTTAGGTTTAAGTAGTTCTAAGTTCTAGGGGACTGATGACCATAGATGTTAAGTCCCATAGTGCTCGGAGCCATTTTTATTATGTAATTCTTGTTCTCTTGTATAATTAACACAAAATTATCTGAATTTTCTTCTCAATTATGGGCTGAGCTATTCATTTTATATTATGACACTTCGTATCACAGGCACTGTTTATCTAAATTTACGTTTATACAGAATTTTGTGCATGGAGGAAAAAGTTGCTTTCTGGAGATATTGCCATCATAGTGTCTGTAACCCCTAGGATTAGGGCACAACAATGATGAAGAAAAGCCAGATGATGTTGGGTTCAAGCCTGGTTGGGAAGAGGCAATGAAGCTAATTGCATATATTCCCTACTATGAAGGAACTGAGGACTGAAGGTCAGTAGGAATTTCGGAAAATCATAATAATGGATGTGGCTTATTACGACAAGCTGCTGTTGATGATGAAAGAAAGAATTCACTCAAGTGACGCAGTTTCACTTAGGTGGAAGTAAGAACTGAACTATTTGTTTTATTTATTTTGTGATTGGACTCTCTCACCAACTATCACCAGTTTCTCCTTCCTAGCATGCTGACATAAAACAAAAGTTACAATCAAATCAAACATTAACTTTCACCAATTACAGCATTACCCAAACAAGTCAAAAATTACACATATAAAATTATGTGCAGATTTACTCATAAATACCAGGTGTAGAAGTATGAAACCAGAATTTGATTGTAGTAACTACATGGCTGTTCTTTGAAACTGATAATAATATTTTATTAAAAATAATCTTCATTGCTATTTATACATTTCTCCCACCTCTCCGGCAGGCTATGAATGCCACGTCAAAAAAAAAAAAGTTGTTCTTTTTTTGAAGTGAACTAGTCAGCGAGCCATTTTTGTACATTTTCATATGCACTGAATCATTGTTCAGCGAGAGCATGTCCCAATGATGCAAACAAATGATAATCAGATGGAGCCAAGGCTGGAGAATAAGCCGCATCCCTAGTATTTATCAACTGAATGTCTCGATCGTTTCCCTGACCCATTTTACTGTGTGTGATGGGGCATTATCATGGAGCCTTTTTCCATATTCTGGTAATCTGCACGTAGTGCTCAATTTAAATCAATCATTTGGGGTTGGTAGAAATCAGTGGTAATTATTTCATCAGGTATTAGCAGCTCATAGTAGATGACACCCTTCTGATCCCACCAAACACATAGCACTGTCTTCTTTCCAAAGCGATTTGGTCTTGCCCTGGATGTCGATGGTTTGGCTGGATTCACCCATGATTTAAGATGGTTAGGATTCTCAAAATATATCCAATGTTCATCACCTGTATTATTTGATGGAGAAGCGACTTTCTTTTGTATCTGGCGAGCAGCATTTCACAAGTGGTCTTTTGATCTGCTTGCTGTCTTTGATTTGGTTCATGCGGAACCCATTTTCCCACTTTCTGAACCTTTCCCATAGCTTTAAACCAAAGAGAAATGGCTTTATGCATCACATTCAATTGTTCTGTAAGTTCCGTTGAGTCTGAGTATCATGTTCATCCAATAAAGCCTGCAGTTCATTGTCTTTGAACTTTTTTGATGGTTTCCTGCACTCGTCGTTTTTCACATCAAAATAACCACTTTTGAATTTTTTGGACCACTCAAAACACTGCGTTTTCGCAAGAGCATGTTCATCGAAAGCTTCAACAAGCATTCAATGCGATTCTGCAGCAGTTTCCTTCAAATGATAACAGAAAACCAATGCTGTCTGCAAATCATAATTTGTAGGCACAACACTCGACATGTTTACAGGTTTGAAACAGATACCGATGTATGGAACTTGGGTTACTGTGTTTTGACATTCGTTGTCACCTGTTACAGGGAGCAGATGGCCCTGCAGACGTGGTCTCACGGGCCCTATGCACCATCTATAGGGAAATTCCGGTTTCATACTTCTACACCTGGTAAACAATTCCTGATGTGACTTATTATGACATAGTGGATTGTGATGATAATACAGACACCTTTCTTTACTATATACCTGAACCAGGATGCTTATTGCTTCTCTGGCTCATTCTATTTCTAGAATATGAAGCAATCAGTACAAAGATTCCTTTACACAAACAACTAGTATAATAAAACATTTGTTGGTAAAAACCACTGCTTTTGTTTATGCATCTATGAAAATGTAATGACTGAAAATTCACAAAATCTCCAATATGAAAATCTGAAATTAGCTGCTGGCCTCAGATTCCAACAACAATAAACCATAAACAATACTAAGCAGAAAGCATATTTGGAGTATCCCCTTCTGTATATGTGAAAGTTATTCCTGTCTAGTGCGCCTGTGCGGATTACTGGGAGATTAGAATGTCTTTCTATTTCTGAATTCATTTCTGAAGCATTTATGTTTTGGTTGCTCTGAGACAATGAATTTCTTTTTGTGGATTAGTATTTGGTGACCACTTTTTCCAGATATCTTCAATAAGAACAGAAAGGCGTAATCCCTCATAGTAACTGGAGGACACTGCCTGGCTTTCTTCAAGTGTGATACTGTTAACGTGTCCTCTTGCAACAATGAAGACAACATTATCCATTTGCTCACATTACTTCCTCCAGTTCTGGTAGATAAACATTACCGGAAAGATAATAATAGATAACTACCTATTTACTTCTTGGTCAGAATGGGATACAGTTGCGAATTCAATCCTAAATACAGTGTAATGGTAGGTACAGCTGGAAGCTTGTTCAGTCAATCTATAAACACAAAATGTTTTATTCAGTGGTGGCTGTTGCTGGTCACACTGTCAAATTTTCTTCAAAATAATTTTCTTTGAGTCTGAGAGTTAGGGGTGGGCAATATTCAACATAATTATCAAAATAATAATGTTTCTGTAAATATTTATGAAGCTAATAATATGTTCCAAGCACATCCCATTAAAATTTTAACAGGTTGGGACTCACCATCAACACGTGATTTGCTACCATTCGTCTCTGTTTTGGATAGTCATAAAAAAACTAATTTGTTTCTGTTACTTTTTCTTTTAAAATTTCAGTAATTTGAAACAAATTGATACTATTTGTGCCTTGTCACTGTAAGAAACAGCTTCAGAGTTCTATTACATGCACAGACAGCTCCATGCGTTCAGGGTGTTATTTATACACTCATGGAAATTGAAATAAGAACACCGTGAATTCATTGTCCCAGGAAGGGGAAACTTTATTGACACATTCCTGGGGTCAGATACATCACATGATCACACTGACAGAACCACAGGCACATAGACACAGGCAACAGAGCACGCACAATGTCGGCACTAGTACAGTGTATATCCACCTTTCGCAGCAATGCAGGCTGCTATTCTCCCATGGAGACGATCGTAGAGATGCTGGATGTAGTCCTGTGGAACGGCATGCCATGCCATTTCCACCTGGCGCCTCAGTTGGACCAGCGTTCGTGCTGGACGTGCAGACCGCGTGAGACGACGCTTCATCCAGTCCCAAACATGCTCAATGGGGGACAGATCCGGAGATCTTGCTGGCCAGGGTAGTTGACTTACACCTTCTAGAGCACGTTGGGTGGCACGGGATACATGCGGACGTGCATTGTCCTGTTGGAACAGCAAGTTCCCTTGCCGGTCTAGGAATGGTAGAACGATGGGTTCGATGATGGTTTGGATGTACCGTGCACTATTCAGTGTCCCCTCGACGATCACCAGTGGTGTACGGTCAGTGTAGGAGATCGCTCCCCACACCATGATGCCGGGTGTTGGCCCTGTGTGCCTCGGTCGTATGCAGTCCTGATTGTGGCGCTCACCTGCACGGCGCTAAACACGCATACGACCATCATTGGCACCAAGGCAGAAGCGACTCTCATCGCTGAAGACGACACGTCTCCATTCTTCCCTCCATTCACGCCTGTCGCGACACCACTGGAGGCGGGCTGCACGATGTTGGGGCGTGAGCGTAAGACGGCCTAACGGTGTGCGGGACCGTAGCCCAGCTTCATGGAGACGGTTGCGAATGGTCCTCGCCGATACCCCAGGAGCAACAGTGTCCCTAATTTGTTGGGAAGTGGCGGTGCGGTCCCCTACGGCACTGCGTAGGATCCTACGGTCTTGGCGTGCATCCATGCGTCGCTGTGGTCCGGTCCCAGGTCGACGGGCACGTGCACCTTCCGCCGACCACTGGCGACAACATCGATGTACTGTGGAGACCTCACGCCCCACGTGTTGAGCAATTCGGCGGTACGTCCACCCGGCCTCCCGCATGCCCACTATACGCCCTCGCTCAAAGTCCGTCAACTGCACATACGGTTCACGTCCACGCTGTCGCGGCATGCTACCAGTGTTAAAGACTGCGATGGAGCTCAGTATGCCACGGAAAACTGGCTGACACTGACAGCGGCGGTGCACAAATGCTGCGCAGCTAGCGCCATTTGACGGCCAACACCGCGGTTCCTGGTGTGTCCGCTGTGCCGTGCGTGTGATCATTGCTTGTACAGCCCTCTCGCAGTGTCCGGAGCAAGTATGGTGGGTCTGACACACCGGTGTCAATGTGTTCTTTTTTCCATTTCCAGGAGTGTACAATGTATATGTTCTATCAGAGGCAGTTATCTGTGATAGAACAGTTATTTTGTGCAGTATCATGACTCATTAATTGAACTGCAGAGACAGTTTTATTTGTGGCAGGAATGTATTCATTTTTTCAGTAAACAGTTAACAGGGTCTTAGCACTACTGAGTGCCATGTTCTACAAATACACAAACAATACTGACGTTCCATCATGGAAACCACGATATGGTTACAGTCCCCTTCTGTTGTAGACTCTTGTGAGGGCTCTCATACTTCTATACTGCACAAATGTGATATATTATAGCAAAGTGATGCATTTTCATTTAACCTTACAAAAGTGCTATTAACCTAAAATTTATAACAGGCAAGCGTTATACAATATACCTAAAACTGTAATCAACAAATGTAATTAGTGTAAATATATATGAAATTATTTATGATTACACACAACGGAGTCCCTCCCATCCCACTCCCCCATCCCCCCATTAATCTAGCTGCTGTTTCTGGAAGCCACAGTCTTGATTAGGTGCTGCCCTTTCCCACAAAACCAGCTGCCTCCCTCCCCCTTTCCTCTTCCAAAATCAGCATACGAAGTCAAATAAATCAGTAATAATGATTACCTTTTTGTTCCCTAAAATACTTTGTTTACCTTCATCTGTGTCAAGACTCTGCATAAAAAAGTTACATTTAGTCAGGATGGATCTAAGGGGGGAGTGGGGTCGGGTGCTTGTTTGGGCAGCAGAATTTAGTAGGTGACAAATTCTTGGCGAAATTTTATTTTTATATTAAGTAAAAAAAAATATTTATTTCTGCTAAATTTTAATTTAAATTGCCACAGAAATATACATATAAAATAAACGACGCAGTCAAAAAGTGATACTGTTCAGTAAAACTAAAGTTGCTCTAAGATGACAGGGAAATGGTCTCAGACATCATGTGCACACAGCCTATCCCCTAATGTCACATGCGATTACAATTGCCAATTGCTAATGCTGTTTTAATTATCTCCATTATTTTGTTCATATCCTTGTACTTAAAGTTGTTTAGTATCTCTTACAATAATGGATGGCTGAAAATGAAGTAGAGTAATGTTTAGAAAAATAGCAGAAGAAAAGAGGAAGAAAATAAGTGAGGTGTTGTCACAAACATAAACATTGGATTTTTTTTTCACAAATTCTGCTTCCAGTAATGAAAACAAAATGCCAGGTAAGATCATACACTGATGGAAAAACTGCAACACCAAGAAGGAGTTGTGTGACATACATGGAAGTTGGTAGGTGTGTCTCCATATCTGAAAGATGATGTCTATTCAAATTTCGCAACAGCTGCGTAAGAGAGGTTTTGGTAGTGCCACTATGAGGATGCAAGTCAGGTTTGCTTTAAATACACACTGTAGTGGTAATGAGAGTTAGGTATCTTTGAAATTGGACATGGGGAGTTGATATTAGTCAAGAATGCCTTTAAGGTGACAGACACCACTATCAACTCATCACTGGGTTTGAACGGGGTCATGTAATTGGGCTATGAGAAGCTGGATGTTCCTTCAGTGATATTGTAGAAAGACTGGCAGGAATGTAGCCACTATACATGACTTCTGAAGCAGTGGTCATGAGAACCTACAGTCGCTAGGAGACCGGGCTCCGGACGGCCACATGGCACTACCGAGAGGGAAGAAAATTGTGTTCAGTGTGTGGTTCTGGTGCATCTTACTGCATCTACCCCAGCAAGCTGAACTGCAGTTGGTACGATAGTGACACAACACACTGTTACAAATTGGTTACTTCAACGATAGATCCAGGCCAGACGTCCTGTAATGTGCATTCCACTGACCCCAAACCAATGCCACTTTTTGCAGAATCCTACAAGAACTCTGCTGCAACATTTAGATGCTAAGTAGTTTTCATTGAGGTCTGACTGCACTCCACATATGAACCATAATGAGATGATGACTCAAGTAGTACGTTATATCAAGTTAAATGACACAAAAGCTGTGGAAAGTTTGCTGATTTTTTTATAGTTAGAGACAAAACAGGAGAAGATCTTAGTCAAGCGTACTGCAAAAAACAGAACAAGATGGGTTGAATGTGAAATATTGCAGATGGCAGTCTTATGACAATGGGCCAAACATTGCTGGAAAGTACAAAGGGAAGCAGTCAAGAACACTTGAGAAAAAGGAACTGGCCTATTTTATAGCATGTGTTACTCACTCTTTATATTTAGTAGGAGCACATGCAGGTGATGCACCTGCCAATGGTCAAAATCTCTTGGAACAGTCATTGTTTATATCTATTCTTTGTGCCTTCAACTTCAATATGGGAAAGCTTACAAAAATATGCACTGATAACATTGAATACAGGCAGTTGAAACAACAGGCTAAATCTATTTTAAAGAATATGAGAAAACTCAAATACGTTGCTTTAATTTGTTTCTGGTGTCCAATATTACAAAATATAAGACCTTGCGATTGATAATGCTGCTCTAAAACATTCAAGGCCTTTTGAGCATTCTCAAGGCTTCTAGAAACTACTGTACTTCCAAAGCTATTAGTGAAAAATAATGAGATATCTATGGAATTCTAAGAGAAAAGGATCAGAGGAAAGTAAAAAATTGGCCAATGAGCTTTTTGAGGCTGAAGTATCACAGATCCACAGGAAGATTTATTCAGCACATCCCTGTTGAAAAAAATTGACAGAGAGATAACAGAGCTGAGTATGAGGTTTAAGGCACTGGAGAAAATAAGTGAAAAGTCTCTTTTTTGTGTCGTATTCAAATTCAAGAAACTAAGTGGAGGACTTAAAGGTCAAAGCAGCAGAACTGGCAGATATCTATGTACAGGATATTAACAAGGGAGAATTCATTTTTTAATTTGAAAATACCAATCGCTGGTAACAGAGACAGACTAGCACAATGCCAGTGCATCATTCACATTAATTTACAAAAATTATGTGGCAGAAGGCTATCTGAATGTTACAACAACTTTAAAAATATTCCTTACCATCCCAGTTTCTGTTTCCTCTGAAGGAAGGTGTTTCAGCAAGTTGAAACTAATTAAAAATTATTTGAGGAGCATGACTGCAGAACAAAGGTTAACAAATCTGAGTATAATCTCAATCGTAATACAGATAATCCTAGAAAAGTATAACCAGCTTTACAACACTAATTCATTCTCGGAAGACACGTAGGAAACTGGAGGTGAGCTGCTCCCTGCCTTAGCCACTAATAGGAGGGAGACATGGTGTGACTTAGTGACATCAATGGATATGAAACAGAACAGCAGAAAAGCCTGGAGTCTACTTAGGAATATCAGTGATGACCCAACATGCTCTAAAACACTTCGGATGGTGTTTTGTCAAACCAAATTGCCCACTAGCTTCTACTCAATGGGGAAACCAGCCACAGATTGCCCCTGCTTTTTACCATCAGAGACCTGGAAAACGAACAGCAATCACTTGAGGAACCTTTCACAGTTGAGGAGCTGCAGACAGTAACAGACAAAGTGAAAAATAATCAAGCACCTGACCGAAATCTTTTAAGGATCAAATAAATTAAACACTTTGTGCCAAAAACTATTAGGTAGCTAACAGCTCTAATGCACAACTGCTTTAAGACCACGCAGATCCCCAGGGTCTGGAGAAAAGCAAGAGTGGTAACCCTATTAAGACCGGGCAAGAACAGATGTTAAGAACTTTGGTCTATTATTTCTGCTGTGCCACACGTTTAAGGCCCTTAAGAGGATGGCGCTGAATAGAATATCCAATCCTGTACATAAGGTCCTGAGGCATGTAACGGCTGGCTTTAGACCTTGATGCTAATGCACTGGTCAAATTTTGAATTTAACCCGTATGCGCCATGTCAGAACCTTAGAACACTAATAAGACGAAGATGTTAAAAGCGACTGTACATTAAGCCTAATCAATGGAAGGAAAGATAGCTAAGAACAAAGGACTTCCTCTTGGAGAAAGATCAACAACATATGACGTAGAGATAAAGGAGTTTCCAAACTAAAGATTAAATGTCCTTCACCATATTTCTAGGATGGATAAAAAGTAAAACGTGGTCGACAGCCCATGCATCGTTCGCTAAAATAGCCGACAACTCAGACGGTAAACATATATTAGAATGTAAGTGGTTAAAAAAAGGACAATCAGTCAGGAAATGATGAACCATCAAAGGTTGATGGCAATGAGAACACAGCTAAAATTATCTCCTCACGGCAAGAGTGCCGAGAGGAGGTTGGCCAAGCCACTGGGAGAGGTTTAATTTCCTGGAGCTTGTTCCCATGAAGGGAAGACCACAGGTGGTGCCAAATTGACACCACCTGCTGACAGACAACAACACAGAGACCATTAGAGGGACTGGAAGAACTATCGGGCCGAGGTAGGAGGATTGTAGCCTTGGCAGCAGCATCATCCTCGTTTCCTGTCAGACTGATGTGAGCAGGGACCCACAAAAACATCACAGCAGCTCCCTCAAGAGTGAGCAAGTGGAAGCTTTCTTGGATCCATTGCACTGAGGGATGGACTGTGTACAGCACACACAGGTTCTGAAGGGCACTGAGAGTTGGAGCAGATGTTGCCAGATGTACTGCATGGCTTGATACAAGGTGAAGAGCTCTGTTGTAAATACTGAGCAGTGTTCCAGAAGCCGATATCAAAAATCGTCAGTGCCAATAATGAAGGTGAATCTGACACCACAGTCGGTCCGACAACCATCAGTGTACACACAGGTACTATCGCTAAGTGCTGAGTGAAGGTCGAGAAACTTGCAGCATTAGATCAAATCTGGAGTAGTTTCCTTAGGAAGCGAATGAAGTCCAAAGTGAATAGGGGCTGCTGCATGAAGATTGAAGGGTTCACACTCATTGGGAAAGTAGCAAATAGCATGAAGTTACACTGCCACAGCAATAGCCGAAAGCAAACTCCATGAGGTAACAGAAGAGGGACACACTCCACACTGGCGGTCACAGAAGTCATCAAAGGAGGAGGCATAGGATGGGTGACAGGGTATGGCAGATAAACGGCATGCTTATCTGTTGAGTAGAACACCATGCAGGTATGACAACAGTAGTTCGGCAGCTTCTGCGTGCAGACTTTCAACCGGGCTAGTGTAAAAGGCACCACCAGTGGCTAAATGGATTCCACAATGGTGGACTGTATGTAGACAGTATAAGATGGATGGACATGCAGATGCATACATGAAACACCCATAGTCTAGTTTCGATCAGACAAGGGATTAGTAAAACCGGAGGAGGGAGGTCTGATCCACTACCCAGGAAGTACTGCTTAGGACACGTTCGAAATTAAGGGACTGGACACAGTGGGTGGCCAGGTAAGACACAAAGGAGGACCAAGAAAGCTTCCTCAAGAAAGAGTCCCAAGAATTTCATAGTTTCAGCAAAAGGAAGAGTAACAGGTCCAAGGTGCAAAGTTGGTGGAAGAAACCTATTGCGCTGTTAAAAATTCATACAAATGGTTTCATCAGTGGGAAAGCCAAATCCACTGTTGATGCTCCACAAGTAATGATGATCAAGACATCGCTGAAGACGCCACTCAAGGAGACAGGTCTGTGCAGAACTGCAATACATCACACAATCATCTACAAAAAGGGAGCCAGAGATGCATGGTTGGAGACAGGCCACAATAGGGTCAGTGGTTACAACAAAGAGGACGACACTCAGGACGTAGCCCCGAGGCACCCAATTTTCCTGGATAAAGGTGTCCGACAAGGCAGATCCCACACATACCTTGAAAACTTTGTCTCTTCAAAATGCATGAAGGAAATGGGGCAGGTAGCCTCGGAAGCCCCACATGTAGAGAGTATGGAACATACCAGTCCTCCAGCAGGTGTCATGGGTTTCTCCAAGTCACAAAACACAACCACAGTCTGGCATTTCTGCACAAAACCATTCATGACATGGGTTGACAAAGTGACGAGATAGTCAACTGTAGAACAGCATGCTCGAAATCCACATTGTGCATTGGTTAGTAAACTGTGAGATTCGAGCCATCGTACCAGCACGGCATGAATCACATGTTCTATCACCATGCAAACACCGCTGGTGAGAGAAATGGGGCAGCTAATAGAAGAAAGGTGTTTATCCTTACAGGGCTTAGGCATGGGGACAATGGCGTCACACCAGCATATGGGAAAAGTGCCATCTGCCCAGATGTGATTGTAGAGTGTGAAGGAGAAAGTGGTTGATCACAACAGAAAGGTGCTGCAACATCTTAACATTGTCCAGCCCTGGGATGGAAGATTGGGATGCAATGAGAACATGATCTGGTTGGCATTGTAGTATTCATGATTCTGAGAGGAGAAGGGTATTGCCTGAGCTGCCTCCACTTGTTTCTGATGGAGGAAGTGGGTGGAGCTCGAAATCTTGACAAAATAATGCTCTAAGGTGTTGGACATAGCAATGGGGTCCACAATGACATCACCTGTTATGGTCATGTGGGAAATTGGGGACTGGACCTCGGTACCAGAGAGCCACCAGAGGTTAGCCTGCATGATGGAAGACGCAATGGAACAGTTTTAAAAGAACTAGTAAATGAAATCCAGCTAGCTTTTTCGCTATCCAGAAGACTACATGATGACATTGCGCACGTAACTTTTTATGACGAATACAGCTCGCCATAATAGGATGTTGGTGAAGAACTTGGAGAGCACGTCTCTGCAACTGAAATGCATCGCCGCACACCTCAATCCACCAAGGGACCACGACACAGTGGCGTAAAGACGAACTGCGAGGAATGGAACGTTCTGCGGTGGTATGGATAACGTTTGTAAGGTTATCTAACTGGGCGCTCACAACTGGGAAAATGTTGTTCAGCGAAGGTCGCCAGGGAAGAGTAATGACTCCAGTTGGCCTTAGAAAGCTGCCAATTGAGTTTACATGTAGGAGGGGAAGGAGTCAGCAAACGGATAGCACATGGGAAGTGGTCACTCGAATACATATCAGAGAGAACGGACCACTTGAGACGACAGGCAAGCTGGGCAGTGCAGAACAAGAAGTCAAAATTGGAATAAGTGTGCATGGAGTCTAAAAGGCATGTGAGTGCTCCAGTGTTAAGGTATATGGGGTTGAGTTGATCGGGGTCAGCCAAGAGGGCACCTCTTGGACAGGTTCAGGAAGAGCCCTAAGAGGATGGTGTGCATCAAAGTCACCTGGCAGAAAAAACGGGTGAGGAAGTTGAACAATAAACTGGAGGAAATCCGCGCTGGTGAGACCAAATGATGGAGGGATGTAGACAGTACAAAGAGAAAAAGTGAAGCGAGGAAGAAAAATGCGGGCTCTAACAGCCTGCAGATGGGTGTTCAGTGAGACGGTTTGACTATGAACATCATCCAGGATGAGCAGGATGACTCCCCCATGAAATGGAATACCATCCTCAGTGGGAAGGTCAAAGTGGACTGGAATGAAATGTGAGAGGTCAAAGCAGTCACGAGGATGCAATTTTGTGTCCTGGAGACGGAAAACAAGTGGACACTATGATTCCAAGAGCAGTCGTAATTTCTTGTTGTCGGATCTAAGCCTGCAAACATTCCACTGGAGGAGATTCATGACAAGGAAGGAAGAAATGAAGGGTTGTTACCTCAGTGACTGCCAAGCGCCATCCTTTGAAGTCTCACTGCTACAGGACGCAGATGCTGGAGGATCCTGTTCCTTGAGATTTACAGAGTAATCGGCATTCTCTCTGGGTGGGCCACCTCACTCCAGGGCAGAAAAATGGCTGGCAGTGCACACCGGCGAAATGGAGGTTACCCGTATGAGGTTATCATGTGGCAGTGCCGTTGAATATGATCTCTGAGTTGGCGAAGGAGAAGACCATTTCTCTTCGTTTGATTTTTCAAATCTCTGTGACTGGTGGATGAAGATTAGATGTTTGTTGGCTGGAGGGACGTAAGATGTCTTTGTGGGAGTGGTCCTTTTGCCCTTTCTGGCCTGCCGGTTATGAAGCATGGGATTTCACCACCGTGGATGAAGATTTTATGGCTTAGTGCACTGCTGGAAGAGGAGGAGATGAGATGTTACCATTATACTGGGCGATATGATAACTGCAGTGCTGAATTTGAGGTTGCAAATCTGCACGGCCATGTCTTTCACGGAGCAAAGTGTAGTAAGAATGGTCCTGTAAGTGCCAGATGGTGAAACACAGGGCTTTTGACTAGCCAACATCTTGTGAGCGACAGCGTAAGCTACTTTTTCCTTCACCCCGATCTCTTGGAGAGTCCACTTATCGAGATACACGGGACAGTCTCGAGATGAGGCACCATAGTCTCTATTACAATTGATACAGCAGGGAGCAGGAGGTGGGCAATAGCCACGTGGGCAGCCCTACCACAAGAAACACATTTGGAGTGTTTCTACAGGACATTTGAGTACTGTTGTAACACCGACACTGGTAGCAACACGTTGGGTTTCTAATGTACGGTCACACGTGATGATTTCACAGCCTGCTTTGATGTAAGCAGTAATTGATTAAAGGTGAGAAAAAGAGTGCGCATAAGAACTAAGGTGGCATCAACCTTTTTCATTACTCGATGCACTGCAGTACGCCCTGATCAGAGGTAAGTTTGGATTTCTCCCTTGGTCAGAACATCAAGCAGCCGAGAGTAAATAACACCAGATGAAGAATTGAGCACTTGATGTGCCTTAACACGAACAGGATAGTCAAGGAGGAGAGAAACTGTAAGCAGTTGTTAGGCTTCAAAATCAGTATTAGTTTCCAAAAGCAAAGATCCATTACACAGATGAAAGCAAGACTTCACAGGGCCAGCAACTGCTTCAATACCTTTCTGAATAATAAATGGATTAACCAGTGGCCGTCTTCAGTACGTGACACAACGAGGAACTGAGGTGTGACAGAGAGAGTCTTTGAATCCTTAGCCTCATTCCGTTTGCATTTAGTGGACAGAGTGTGAGATGAAAGTGACTGGTTCATTGCGAAAAAAACCCATGATTTCCAGTAGCGTACTCCTTCCACTTGGAGGACGGCTCACCCGCCTTAGGTGTCTGTTCACACCTCCTGAACTCCTGACAGAGGGACCAACTGGCAATTTGAGAAGGTCACAGCTCAGGCAAACACTCCTCCCTGGGCCTGGCCTGTACAAGGATACGTGCAAACTCTGCCTGTTCAGCCGGGGCTGGGAATTACACGTTACCCAGGCACCTGTTATGCATCAAATGTGTGGACCGGCCTTCAGGAGCACACAGGGAGCAAGAAGAAACATAGAACAACCTCAAAAACCAAGGCACAGAAAGAGTATGAGATGGAAAACAGAGAAAGAAAGAGAAGACAGGCCAGGGGCTGTTCTGTCAGGCTATTAAAACCTCAGAACACATTCTCAAAAATATCCCAGACAGGGTCCCCAATGGGGGGAAAAGGACAGCAGAAGAATAGAGGCAGCACAGATAGGAAACAGGTGCTGCAAAGGCTGGGGCACCATGGTAGCCAAGCACAAATTCACCAAAGAGTGGTGAGGCCCCTAGGGGGTAATCGGGGCAGTGTGTTAGATCCGCTGCTATTCAAGATATACACCAATGACTAGCCAACACATGTCACTAGCAGGCAGTTTATGTATGCTAATGACATGGCTGTAGTTGTCTGAGGGGAGCCCCTTCGAGGAAGTGGAGGAGAAATTAACTAGCAGCCCTGAAATACTGGGGGATTATCATCAACAAAACCATCTGAAACCAAACCAATCAAAGATGCAAGTTTGCAGTTTCCACCTGAGGAACAAGGAAGCTGAAGAAAAATTATATATGCACTGGAAAGGACAAGAGTTAGAGCACTGCAACACTCCCAAATACTTAGGCATGTATTTGGGCAGAACTCTGACATTTAAACAGTAGTGTTCAGACACTAAGCAAAAGTTCAGTGCTAGGAACAGTATCATTTGTGACCTTACCAACAAAAACTGGGGTGCTGACTCCACAAGTGCTTCAATCAACAAATGAGTCATCCCGCATCATATCAGGATGTTTGATGCCAATACCAATGCTCTCATAGGCACAGCTCCCCCCGGTATATGGAGGCAAGTAGCTGCCGAGGTGGAGAGGGAGAGAAATTTGACAGATAATCGTCACCCTCTACACAGGCACCGACAACAGTCCAGGCAGCTTCACTCAAGAAATAGCTTTCATCAGAAATTAGAGCCAATCACCGTCACTGACAAAAGACAGGAGACTTCAGCTATCCTATGCTGCAGCTGAAGGAAGAACTTGCGGCTGGAAGTAACAAATCCATCACAACCAGGAAGGCTCTCAACAGGCTGAGGAATAGGACTGCCCAATAGGACTACTTCGATGGAGAACCACTATGTGACTGTGGGAATGCCCACACGGATGACCACCAACTGGTGTGCCCAAACCTGATCATGAGCTGTATGCGACTAGATTTACAGGTAGCTAATTACAAGTTGATCTGTATATCTGATTATTGGGCAAAATATAAAACTTAAATTTTCTCATTGTTGGCTTATACTAGATTTTAATGTACGGTAATCTGGACACAGAAACTATGATGATATTATAAACATTTTTGCTGCAAAAAAGCTCAGAAAGTGAAATTGTAAATTTATTATTTATAAAATGAATAATTATTTTTTTGTCTTTTTTAAACTGTTTGTTCATCTGTTTTGCAACTGACCTTAACTCAATCAATAAAATAAGTCAAAGTTATGAGATGGTGATATTTATTTCACAACACATTACCTAAATTACTTCAATAAAACTTTATTTTTATGGGTAGGGGTTATAGAAAGATTGGAAAATTTAAGCTTGCCCACCTTGGCAAAAATCCTAGTTCCAGCCCTGCATTTTGCCATCCTTTTCTGTCTATCGCTATTCCTCCTGCTTCAGTTCAGCAACATTTTCGAATAATTTTTGTTTTGGCGTTATTCTCATCATACAATTGCTCCAATTTCTATATCAAATATGAACTAATCACTCTAACTACTGCAACAAACATGGCATTTTGTAACACACTTATCAGATTCAATGAGAGTTACTTTATTCAAATTATTGCTAACTAATTTAAATTTACATTACCTTCTCTCTAATTTTGTATGGAATGGATTGGAAAGGTCACCATGGAGTCATTACGTACCAACACATGACATATACTGATCTCAGGATGAAAGTACATAAACTGGTAATTTCAGAAACGAAAATTTTGCGCACTTACCTCACGTAAGAGACCAAACAACACATCTGTGCTGAGAGAGCGTTCATGTGCTTCATCCATTATAATTGCACTGTAGTTGTCTAGATCTGACTCCCGGAGAGACTCTCGCAACAGTATACCGTCTGTCATGTATTTTATAATAGTTTTCTGGAACAACAAAAAACAAATTTATGAAGCCACAAATATGAAATTTAATTTTTTTTTCATTGTATAGTAAATATTGCTATCTACATATGAAGCAAAAATTCAGTCTCACTCCATAAATCAAGCATGTAGCTAATTGCAGATAGGTGAGCTTTAGCTTCAAAAAGGGAGCAGCAGTTATCTGCATGGATATACCAGTGAATTGGCCAACAGAGCAATTGTATGTCACTAATTTATTTCAATACATATTCAAGAGCAACTGAATTAGAGATATGTACCTAACAGAGTGAAGCACCACCCACTTTGAACCCTGATAGTGCTGTCGGCTGGATTCTATTCAAGACATCAAAAGTACTGGAGAGCCTTGGTAATTAATGATTACTCAATCACCACTCACCAACTCAGAAAATTCACTGTCACTGGGTCCTAAGTGCACTTCATCTTACTCAGTGGCATCACAGATGTGCTAAATAAGATTGAGGTGAGGTGACTTAGGGGTCAGACATGCACTCTCATGCCTAGTACATATCGCTCAAACCATTCTGATGAAATTTTGAAGTTGCTGACTGGTGCACTGTCGTGCTGAAGGTTCAGTTCACTTAAGGGTATTGCAGCCAAACAACTGGATACCCATGATGCAAGCAGGATGTTTAACCTCATATGGTTTTCAACATACTCACATGCAATTACTGTCAGCCACTGAAATGAGTATCCATCTCTTAAAATGACCATTTTTCAGACAGTGGAAAATCAAGCACTGAATACTGATAAATTAATGAAAACGGTAAATTGCTGCTCACCATATAGATGAGATGTTGAGTCACCAAAAGGCACAACAAAAAGACTGCTATACATTTAAGATTTCAGCCAAAAGGCTTTCTTTTAAGCATAACTCACACACACACACACACATGACCACTGTCTGTGGCCACCAAGGCCAGATTCATTTTTTTGTTATCTGAGCCTTCAATAGCAGTGTTCTTGTGCACGTAATTGTCTGTGCCATAAGTAATGGCACACACATGTGGAACAGTATCTTATACTACTTACAGAATGGATGTAATTATTGGTGGTGCAGCTGTCCATAATTTTTATTGTCTAGTATTAAACTACTGAATGATTTGCTGCATTATGACTTGTGCATATGAATAGTCGTCAACAACAACAACAACAACAACAACAATCATTTACACATTGTCACCGATGGCAGCAGATTTGGGTAGTTGCAGTTTTCCTTGAACTGAGGCACAAACACAGTCTGATGATATCCCAGTCATATGAAACACACTGAACACTTCATCTCAGACTCAGGGGCCTCTTTCTTCAACAGATCAGCTATCTCTGACTCTGCTGCTCATAAGTGTAGGCATGATCTGTGCTATAAACAACTTTCTATCATTGTTGGCTGCATTTGTATCAATGTTTACTGATTACACTCACACATATAAAAGTTCTGTTTACAGAAATACTCAAAATAGTTTCAGTGGAATTGTTTGACAAAATGCAGTGGTTCTTTTTGGAACATTTAAAATTATTTTAAAATCTTTTGTCTGCAACTTTAAAATTTAGAGTACGACAATTCAAATACGTTTGAATCAACAAAAAATTCAAGTATTAATAGTCTGACTGAAGCTTCACATATTGAGAAAATGGGAGGAGCCATCTATATTTAACTTCAAAAAATCTTTTCTAATCATGATTGCATTAATTTATATTTATTACAGACGACCAGTTTCATCAGTTGAAACTGTCATCTTATGATCTTCAATAAACACGATTTATAACCAAGAATTTTTTGAAGATCAGATGATGACAGTTTCAACTGTCGAAATTGATTGTCAAAAACAAATATTAATAAATAACATTCTGAATACAAATGAAATATCTGTACCTTTTTCAATCATTTCAAAGATTAATAAATCCCCAATGAAAATTGAACTTACAATTTCAAACCAAAGCAAAGAATGGACAAATAATGTTTAATAAGAAGATCGTTGATAAGCAGATACTATTGTGCTTATTCCCCCATTGGAACTTCCTCCTGAAAAGTGCATTCTTGTTGTGATGTTTAAAGCTTTCCCGGCGTACTGATTGTTCCATAAAAACATGGGAGAACTGCCGGATATCAGAAACGTCCTGCCACAATATTTGGGCGCAGAGTCTTACGGCCATCTTCAGGTGAGAGCCACTGTAGTAGTACTGGCAAGTACGCACTGAGCTCCACTATCTAAAGCCGTACTGACGTGACATTGCGCATGCGCTGCTCAGCCTCAGCGTGCGCGTTCATAACGGCTCCGTGCGCTGCGCCTCGCGCCCTCCACTGTGAAAGCCTGGCGTATCGGTGTCAGGTCGATCTCCATCTTTACGCAGATAACTACGTCGACTACGAAGTTCCTCTATAACAGGATTCCAAGCACAGTTTAGCTGATAACCGTTATCTCGATTGATGAGAGTCTCGTTGTCAGACAATCTTATTTCCACAGATTCATTGATAATCGAGCTCAAAAAGTTTGATGTATGGGCAAATTTTTGTGTCGTCGTAATTCAAATAAGACTGTCTGACAACGTTGTAATTCCATGAATTACAACGACACAAAAATTTTGGCCCATACATCCTCCTCCTTCCACCAGTTAAGTGCAATGACAGGTATACAGATTCTGTAACATAAAGAACTTGTGTTATGAAGCATTGATTATAAAGAACAATGCTCTTCTTGTTTAAAAGGGGTGGGGGTGTTCTGCATAGTTAAAATACCTTTACTGCTAGACTGATCTGAGGTCACACATATTGAGTTTGTAGCATGTGTAAAGGCGACTACAGGCCAGATTTATGGAAGCAAGTTGAACTGTACCACATGACTTGCAACCAGTCACTTTATTCTCTTTGTTCTGTGCAGATCCTGTTGTGTTCTTGATGTTTACAGTTCATTTCAGTTATAGTGGTCAGTGCATACAGATTATTTTTTTCTCATAGTGTTTGCCATGAGTGATAAGAAGCAATCACACCAAGTACCACACAAACAAGCTAGAGGAATAATGATCTGTGTGGACCAGTGTTTTAAAACAATAGTTTTCTGCCAAATCAGAGATGGCACAAGGTGTGTGTCACGCAGTTGCCAAGTATCAGCTGCACATGGAAGTAGACTGTGGGGCTGGTCTCAGGACTTAACAGGGAATATCCAGTGAATAGAATGTATCTACTCAAAACTAAATCTCAGCTGCTTTCAAGCCATGAGGCAAGTACCAAAACTGGAAAAAGATGTGTGTGATATCGACAATTTCACAAACAATGTTTTGTAGTGTATAATATGTATGCCAAAGGTGAATATCTTACAGCAGAAAAATCAGTTTTGCACATGAAAGAAGCTATAAAATGAGTGTGGGAATGGTGAACACAAAGTTCTGTTTGCCAAAAGTAATAAGCCTTACAGAGTTTCGTGTCACAGCAGCAGAAACTGGCATTACTCCACACTGTACACTAATTTTTAAGGTGTCAAAGGCTAAGAATTCTGAATATTACTATTCTGACATGCTGTACAGTGTCTTTAACAGTGGTTTAGACAACAAATGTTGTCTTGTGTTATTATTATGGACAAAGCTAGCATCCCCTATGTGCAAGTTAACAAAGCTCTAATTACGAATACTAAAAAGGCAGATAATATTTCGTGGTTAACCTCTAATGGAATACATCAGAGTTTGGCACAGACCATAGCAGAATTGGTGATTCTTGTCAATTGCACACAAGCCTGCCTAGTGAATTTATGAGACAGGCAAATTTGCCAAGAAAAACACTACATTCAGAATTGCCGATGTTGAGAGATTTAAAAATGAGGCAATACAAAGGATCTCAACACTTGTACGAGCTGCTTGCATAAGACACAGAGAATAAGCTCATATTTTTTTCAGTCAGAAAATGCCTTAAATATACTTTATCATTGTGAATACCCAATGTAAGCAATGGAAAAAAGTCATATGATTGATGAAGAGGATCACTATTGCTACAAAGATGAAACATTATATATTTACAGTATTTAAAGAAAGAAGCTGCATTATTATTATTGACAATATAGTTGCGTGTACCTCTTACTCTCTCACTAAATAATCACATTACAGAGAATGGACTTCACTGTGGGACACTGTGTATGCCACCACGTATTCAGCTATCGGATTGTGTGAGCTGACAGAAACTGTTATATCCTAGCCAGTAATGCCACCCGAGACCGCTGCCAAAAGGTTGGCAGCATCAAAGTCCGGACGCCGTCCGCATAAGCAGCGCCAGCGAGACAGGAAATCGCCGCAAGTCTGCGCGCGCCACCGCTGGCTTCTGGCTTCTTAAGCGCTGCGGTCGCGAGCGCTAGGACAGTTCTGTATTCGCCGCTCAGTTGTATACTCGCCACCGAATTGTGTACTTGCTAGTCATTTGTGTGTTCATCGCAGCAGAGTTGTTGTTTGTCGTCAGCCGACGCTGACCTAGCCGCTCTGACTCGAACTAGACAGATTTCTGTAGACACGGAGTTCACTACTGTGTTCCTGTATCTTCGTTAATAAAGATAAGTACCGACTTTTATTTAATCAGAGTGTTTGGGTTTTCATCTTTCTGTTCACTGTTCCAGCGGACCGGTCGGCCCGCTAATAAAAGTGTGGCGGTGACTTCGTAAGCCGTTTCGTATTGTTTGTCGCTACGAACGCCGCCACAAAAGAAACAAATCAGCAACGTTGCATCATATTTTCTGCCTCTCTGCACAGAATATGCTCTTCACCCACCTTCGTAGATTCTCCAGGCTCTTTAGGATTCTTCTACTGTCCAACAAAATTTTCTCAGTAAATGTAACAATATTATGAAAAGGATAGTTGCAACTCACCATATAGTGGAGATTCTGAGTCACAGATGGGCACAAGGGCGCACACACACAAACACAAACACACACACACACACACACACACACACACACACACACACACACACACACACAGAGCTTCTCGCACACACATGACCACAGCCTCAAAAAAAGGCCTTGTTGGCCAAAAGCTCATTTTGTGACAGTCTTTTTGTTGTGCCTATCTGTGACTCAGCTATATGGTGAGTAGCAACTATCCTTTTCATAATATTGTTACATTCTGTCCAGGATTTCCCACTGTTTGATACTCGCAGTAAATGATTCATTGAATTTCTGTAGACACAGTGGTGGGAAGGACTCCAGAAACGTTTTCAGTTTTATGGCTGACTTGCGCCTGAAGATTGGAACAGAGCAAGCTTTATTCATGGACTACCAATTTGCTCTTCCCCCATGAACCATGGACCTTGCCGTTGGTGGGGAGGCTTGCGTGCCTCAGCGATACAGATGGCCGTACCGTAGGTACAACCACAACGGAGGGGTATCTGTTGAGAGGCCAGACAAACATGTGGTTCCTGAAGAGGGGCAGCAGCCTTTTCAGTAGTTGCAGGGGCAACAGTCTGGATGATTGACTGATCTGGCCTTGTAACATTAACCAAAACGGCCTTGCTGTGCTGGTACTGTGAACGGCTGAAAGCAAGGGGAAACTACAGCCGTAATTTTTCCCGAGGACATGCAGCTTTACTGTATGATTAAATGATGATGGCGTCCTCTTGGGTAAAATATTCCGGAAGTAAAATAGTCCCCCATTCGGATCTGCGGGTGGGGACTACTCAGAAAGAAAACAGGCATTCTACAGATCGCAGCGTGGAATGTCAGATCCCTTAATCGGGCAGGTAGGTTAGAAAATTTAAAAAGGGAAATGTATAGGTTAAAGTTAGATACAGTGGGAATTAGTGAAGTTCGGTGGCAGGAGGAACAAGACTTTTGGTCAGGTGATTACAGGGTTATAAATACAAAATCAAATAGGGGTAATGCAGGAGTAGGTTTAATAATGAATAAAAAAAATAGGAGTGCGGGTTAGCTACTACAAACAGCATAGTGAACACATTATTGTGGCCAAGATAGACACAAAGCCCATGCCTACTACAGTAGTACAAGTTTATATGCCAACTAGCTCTGCAGATGATGAAGAAATTGATGAAATGTATGACGAGATAAAAGAAATTATTCAGGTAGTGAAGGGAGACGAAAATTTAATAGTCATGGGTGATTGGAATTTGTCAGTAGGAAAAGGGAGAGAAGGAAACATAGTAGGTGAATATGGATTGGGGGGAAGAAATGAAAGAGGAAGCCGTCTAGTAGAATCTTGCTCAGAGCATAAATTAATCATAGCTAACACTTGGTTTAAGAATCATAAAAGAAGGTTGTATACCTGGAAGATTCCTGGAGATACTAAAAGGTATCAGATAGATTATATAATGGTAAGACAGAGATCAGGTTTTAAATTGTAAGACATTTCCAGGGGCAGATGTGGATTCTGACCACAATCTATTGGTTATGAACTGCAGATTGAAACAAGCAGTAAAGGAAACAAAAGAAAAATTTGGAGTAGGTATTAAAATTCATAGAGAAGAAGTAAAAACTTTGAGGTTCGCCGATGCTGGACGTGCAGACCGCGTGAGACGACGCTTCATCCAGTCCCAAACATGCTCAATGGGGGACAGATCCGGAGATCTTGCTGGCCAGGGTAGTTGACTTACACCTTCTAGAGCACGTTGGGTGGCACGGGATACATGCGGACGTGCATTGTCCTGTTGGAACAGCAAGTTCCCTTGCCGGTCTAGGAATGGTAGAACGATGGGTTCGATGACGGTTTGGATGTACCGTGCACTATTCAGTGTCCCCTCGACGATCACCAGTGGTGTACGGCCAGTGTAGGAGATCGCTCCCCACACCATGATGCCGGGTGTTGGCCCTGTGTGCCTCGGTCGTATGCAGTCCTGATTGTGGCGCTCACCTGCACGGCGCCAAACACGCATACGACCATCATTGGCACCAAGGCAGAAGCGACTCTCATCGCTGAAGACGACACGTCTCCATTCGTCCCTCCATTCACGCCTGTCGCGACACCACTGGAGGCGGGCTGCACGATGTTGGGGCGTGAGCGGAAGACGGCCTAACGGTGTGCGGGACCGTAGCCCAGCTTCATGGAGACAGTTGCGAATGGTCCTCGCCGATACCCCAGGAGCAACAGTGTCCCTAATTTGCTGGGAAGTGGCGGTGCGGTCCCCTACGGCACTGCGTAGGATCCTACGGTCTTGGCGTGCATCCGTGCGTCGCTACGGTCCGGTCCCAGGTCGACGGGCACGTGCACCTTCCGCCGACCACTGGCGACAACATCGATGTACTGTGGAGACCTCACGCCCCACGTGTTGAGGAATTCAGCGGTACGTCCACCCGGCCTCCCGCATGCCCACTATACGCCCTCGCTCAAAGTCCGTCAACTGCACATACGGTTCACGTCCACGCTGTCGCGGCATGCTACCAGTATTAAAGACTGCGATGGAGCTCCGTATGCCACGGCAAACTGGCTGACACTGACAGCGGCGGTGCACAAATGCTGCGCAGCTAGCTCCATTCGACGGCCAACACCGCGGTTCCTGGTGTGTCCGCTGTGCCGTGCGTGTGATCATTGTTTGTACAGCCCTCTCGCAGTGTCCGGAGCAAGTATGGTGGGTCTGACACACCGGTGTCAATGTGTTCTTTTTTCCATTTCCAGGAGTGTACAAGGAGCAAAAGGCTATTTACAATTTGTACAGAAACCAGATGGCAGTTATAAGAGTCGAGGGGCATGAAAGGGAAGCAGTGGTTGGGAAAGGAGTGAGACAGGGTTGTAGCCTCTTCCCGATGTTATTCAATCTGTATATTGAGCAAGCAGTAAAGGAAACAAAAGAAAAATTTGGAGTAGGTATTAAAATTCATAGAGAAGAAGTAAAAACTTTGAGGTTCGCCGATGACATTGTAATTCTGTCCGAGACAGCAAAGGACTTGGAAGAGCAGTTGAACGGAATGGACAGTGTCTTGAAAGGAGAATATAAGATGAACATCAACAAAAGCAAAACGAGGATAATGGAATGTAGTCAAATTAAATCGGGTGATGCTGAGGGGATTAGATTAGGAAATGAGACACTTAAAGTAGTAAAGGAGTTTTGCTATATAGGGAGTAAAATAACTGATGATGGTCGAAGTAGGGAGGATATAAAATGTAGACTGGCAATGGCAAGGAAATCGTTTCTGAAGAAGAGAAATTTGTTAACATCTAGTATAGATTTAAGTATCAGGAAGTCGTTTCTGAAAGTATTTGTATGGTGTGTAGCCATGTATGGAAGTGAAACATGGACGATAACCAGTTTGGACAAGAAGAGAATAGAAGCTTTCGAAATGTGGTGCTACAAAAGAATGCTGAAGATAAGGTGGGTAGATCACGTAACTAATGAGGAGGTATTGAATAGGATTGGGGAGAAGAGAAGTTTGTGGCACAACTTGACTAGAAGAAGGGATCGGTTGGTAGGACATGTTTTGAGGCATCAAGGGATCACAAATTTAGCATTGGAGGGCAGCGTGGAGGGTAAAAATCGTAGAGGGAGACCAAGAGATGAATACACTAAGCAGATTCAGAAGGATGTAGGTTGCAGTAGGTACTGGGAGATGAAGAAGCTTGCACAGGATAGAGTAGCATGGAGAGCTGCATCAAACCAGTCTCAGGACTGAAGACCACAACAACAACAACAACCAATTTGCTGGACCTATCAAGATCACAGGAGATGCTCAAGTTTTATTTCACTATAATTTACCATCCTTTTTACGGACAAAATATTTCTTCAGGCATAAGAAATGTCTAACACAATACAGACTTTTCTCTAAATTGGCAGCTGCAGTGAATCATACAATCTGCTCTCTCCTTTTTCCCATCAAGGAGCAGCTGCAATGTCGAAATTATACATCATAAAGCCCCTAAAATCAATTTGTCCTCTGAATCTGCACATGACTGCCAAAACATGAATCACTTGGCACTTAGCCCCTTGTTAATCAAGTCATCCTATCAGGGCACAAAAAAAGTGAACTAATCTTCACCCTAGTTTATAATTTTTTTACCCTCTTTAAAATATTTACACTACCTAAGATGAACCATGCTCCTTGCCATTGGTGAGGAGGCTTGCGTGCCTCAACGATACACATAGCCGTACCATATGTGCAACCACAACGGAGAGGTATCTGTTGAGAGGCCTGACAACGTGTGGTTCCTGAAGAGGGGCAGCAGCCTTTTCAGTACTTGCAGGGGCAACAGTCTGGATGATTGACTGATCTGGCCTTGTAACACTAATCAAAATGGCCTTGCTGTGCTGGTACTGCGAATGGCTGAAAGCAAAGGGAAACTACAGCCGTAATTTTTCCCGAGGGCATGCAGTTTTACTGTATGATTAAATGGTGATGGCGTCCTCTTGGGTAAAATATTCCGGACTACTCAATAGGACGTCGTTATCAGGAGAAAGAAAACTGGTGTTCTAGGGATCGGAGTGTGGAATGTCAGATCCCTTAATCGGGCAGGTAGGTTAGAAAATTTAAAAAGTGAAATGGATGGGTTAAAGTTAGATATAGAGGAAATTAGTGAAGTTCGGTGGCAGGAGGAACAAGACTTCTGGTCAGGTGAATACAGGGTTATAAATACAAAATCAAATAGCGGTAATGCAGGAGTAGGTTTAATAATGAATAAAAAAAATAGGAGTGCGGGTAACTACTACAAACAGCATAGTGAATGCATTATTGTGGCCAAGATAGACACAAAGCCCATGCCTACTACAGTAGTACAAGTTTATATGCCAACTAGCTCTGCAGATGATGAAGAAATTGATGAAATGTATGATGAGACAAAAGAAATTATTCAGGTAGTGAAAGGAGACAAAAATTTAATAGTCACAGGTGAGTGGAATTAGATAGTAGAAAAAGGGAGAGAAGGAAACATAGTAGGTGAATGTGGATTGGGGGTAAGAAATGAAAGAGGAAGCCGCCTGGTAGAATTTTGCACAGAGCATAACTTAATCATAGCTAACACTTGGTTCAAGAATCATAAAAGAAGGTTGTATACATGGAAGAAGCCTGGAGATACTAGAAGGTCTCAGATAGATTATATAATAGTAAGACAGAGATTTAGGAACCAGGTTTTAAATTGTAAGACATTTCCAGGGCCAGATGTGGACTCTGACCACAATCTATTGGTTATGAACTGTAGATTAAAACTGAAAAACTGCAAAAAGGTGGGAAATTGAAGAGATGGGATCTGGATAAACTGAAAGAACCAGAGGTTGTAGAGAGCTTCAGGGAGAGCATTAGTGAAAGACTGACAAGAATGGGGGAAAGAAATACAGTAGAAGAAGAATGGGTATCTTTGAGAGATGAAATAGTGAAGGTAGCAGAGGATAAAGTAGGTAAAAAGGTGAGGGCTAATAGAAATCCTTGGGTAACAGAAGAGACACTGAATTTAATTGATGAAAGGATAAAATACAAAAATGCAGTAAATGAAGCATGCAAAAAGAGTACAAACGTCTCAAAAATGAGATCGACAGGAAGTGCAAAATGGCTAAGCAGGGATGGCTAGAGAACAAATGTAAGGATGTAGAGGCACATACCACTAAGGGTAAGATAGATACTGCCTACAGGAGAATTAAAGAGACCTTTGCAGAAAAGAGGACGGCTTGCATGAATATCAAGAGCACAGATGGAAACCCATTACTAAGCAAAGAAGGGAAAGTAGAAAGCAGAAAGGTGGAAGGAGTATATAGAGGGTCTATACAAGGGTAATGTTCTTGATGACAATATTATGGAAAAGGAAGAGGATGTAGATGAAGATGAAATGGGAGATACGATACTGTGTGAAGAGTTTGAAAGAGCACTGAAAGACCTGAGTCGAAACAAGGCCCCAGAAGTAGACAACATTCCATTAGAACTACTGATAGCCTTGGGAGAGCCAGCCCAGAAAAAACTCTACCATCTGGTGAGCAAGGTGTATGAGACAGGCAAAATACCCTCAGACTTCAAGGAGAATATAATAATTCCAATCCCAAAGAAAACAGGAGTTGACAGATGTGAAAATACTGAACTATCTGTTTAATAAGTCACAGCTGCAAAATACTAACGCAAATTCTTTACAGACGAATGGAAAAACTGGTAGAAGCTGACCTCGGTGAAGATCAGTTTGGATTCCGTAGAAATGTTGGACACACGAGGCAATACTGACTCTACAACTTATCTTAGAAAATAGAATAAGGAAAGGCAAACCTACATTTCTAGCATTTGTAGACTTAGAGAAAGCTTTTGACAATGTTGACTGGAATACTCTCTTTCAAATTCTAAAAATACAGGGAGTGAAAGGCTATCTACAATTTGTACAGAAACCAGAAGGCAGTTATCAAAGTTGAGGGGCATGGAAGGGAAGCATTGGTTGAGAAGGGAGTGAGACAGGGTTGTAGCCTCTCCCCGATGTTATTCAATCTGTATATTGAACAAGTAGTAAAGGAAATAAAAGAAAAATTCGGAGTAGGAATTAAAATCCAGGGAGAAGAAATAAAAACATTGAGGTTCGCTGATAACATTGTAATTCTGTCATCGACAGCAAAGGACTTGGAAGAGCAGTTGAACGGAATGGACAGTGTCTTGAAGGGAGGATATAAGATGAACATCAACTAAAGCAAAACAAGGATAATGGAATGTAGTTGGATTAAGTCGGGTGATGCTCAGGGAATTAGTTTAGGAAATGAGACACTTGGGGAGCAAAATATCTGATGATGGTCGAAGTAGAGAGGATATAAAATGTAGACTGGCAATGGCAATAAAAGCAGTTCTGAAGAAGAGGAATTTGTTAACATTGAGTACAGTACAGATTTAAGTGTCAGGAAGTCATTTCTGAAAGTATTTGGATGGAGTGTAGCCATGTATGGAAGTGAAACATGGGACGATAAATAGTTTGGACAAGAAGAGAATAGAAACTTTCGAAATGTGGTGCTACAGAAGAATGCTGAAGATTAGATGGGTAGATCACATAACTAATGAGGAGGTTGGTAGGACATGTTCTGAGGCATCAAGGGATCACCAATTTAGTATTGGAGGGCAGAGTGGAGGGTAAAAATCATAGAGGGAGACCAAGAGATGAATATACTAAGCAGATTCAGAAGGATGTAGGTTTCAGTATGTACTGGGAGATGAAGAAGCTTGCACAGGATAGAGTAGCATGGAAAGCTGCATCAAATCAGTCTCAGGACTGAAGACCACAACAACAAGCTGAAGTTAGGCTTTGTTTGCATGTCGAAAGATTACACACACAGTGTCATGTGTGTAAACAATGATAACATCAAAATTTACTACATACACTTCACTTCAAAAATATTATCGAGTCAACTGAACAGTCTGTACACTTAAATTACTGTGTACAGCTACAGAGCATCACATTAGAGAACATAGATACAAAATGTTTTGATGAAATGTTATTAAGTGTAAAAACATGTACTACCTCTGATGTGCAATCCTCAAAACGGATTGCATATCCCACTTCTTCTCCAAGGTGCGTGCCCATTTCATCTGAGACTCTCTTGGCTACAGACATTGCTGCAACTCGACGAGGCTGCGTGCAGCCAATCATTCCATATTTACTGTAACCATCCTCATGAAGATACTGAGTTAATTGAGTTGTTTTCCCACTGCCAGTTTCACCAATAATTATCACTACATTATTCTCACGGATTACATTAAGTAGCTGAAAATTAAACAGAAAAATTGCATTAGTGAAAACAAAAGATAAAAAAATAAACATTCAGTGTCAACAATAAGGAATGGAAAAAATGCAGTTCAAAGAAACAGAACTAACTCTTATAAGAGCATAACTAAAGGGATCAAACACTATGAAATACAAACAAGAACTCTGATCAATGGAGCACGACAGGCCTAAGAATTTCTGCAATCATGGAATGACTGCAGCATACACAGGGCTGGTTTAAGGCCCAAGTGACACAAGCTGCCACTCAGGGTGCCACGCTGGGAGGGACACCAGAGGTTTGGTACAGATTTATTGATGACATCTTCATGATTTTGACTCACCGTGAAGAAGAACTCCAGAATTTTCTCTCCAACCTCAACTCCTCTGGTCCTACTCAAAATCCCATGCCACTTTCCTTGACGTAAACCTCCACTTGTCCAATGGCCAGCTTCACACGTCCGTCCACATCAAACCCACCAACAAGCAACAGTACCTCCATTATGACAGCTGCCACCCATTCCACATCAAACGGTCCCTTCCCTACAGCCTAGGTCTTCGTGGCAAACGAATCTGCTCCAGTCCGGAATCCCTGAACCATTACACCAACAACCTGAAAACAGCTTTCGCATACCGCAACTACCCTCCCGACCTGGTACAGAAGCAATTAACCAGAGCCACTTCCTCATCTCCTCAAACCCAGAACCTCGCACAGAACCACCCCAAAAGTGCCCCACTTGTGACAGGATACTTTCCGGGACTGGATCAGACCCTGAATGTGGCTCTCCAGCAGGGATACGACTTCCTCAAATCCTGCCCTGAAATGAGATCCATCCTTCATGAAATCCTCCCCACTCCACCAAGAGTGTCTTTCCGCCATCCACCTAACCTGCGTAACCTCTTAGTTCATCCCTATGAAATCCCCAAACCACCTTCCCTACCCCCTGGCTCCTACCCTTGTAACCGCCCCCGATGTAAAACCTGTCCCATGCACCCTCCCACCACCACCTACTCCAGTCCTGTAACCCAGAAGGTGTACAAGATCAAAGGCAGAGCCACGTGTGAAAGCACCCACGTGATTTACCAACTGACCTGCCTACACTGTGAAGCTTTCTATGTGGGAATGACCAGCAACAAACTGTCCATTCGCATGAATGGACACAGGCAGACAGTGTTTGTTGGTAATGAGGATCACCTTTGGCTAAACATGCCTTGGTGCACGGCCAGCACATCTTGGCACAGTGTTACACCGTCCGGGTTATCTGGATACTTCCCACTAAGACCAACCTGTCAGAACTCCGGAGATGGGAACTTGTCCTTCAGTATATCCTCTCTTCTCGTTATCCGCCAGGCCTAAATCTCCGCTAATTTCAATTTGCCGCCGCTCATACCTCACCTGTCTCTCAACAACATGTTTGCCTCTTTACTTCCGCCCGACTGACATCTCTGCCAAACTCTTTGCCTTTACAAATGTCTGCTTGTGTCTGTGTATGTGCGGATGGATATGTGTGTGTGTGCGAGTGTATACCTGTCCTTTTTTCCTTTTTCCCCCCTCAGGTAAGTCTTTCCGCTCCTGGGATTGGAATGACTCCTTACCCTCTCCCGTAAAACCCACATCCTTTCGTCTTTCCCTCTCCTTCCCTCTTTCCTGATGAGGCAACAGTTTGTTGCGAAAGCTAGAATTTTGTGTGTATGTTTGTGTGTCTATCGACCTACCAGCACTTTCGTTCGGTAAGTCACATCATCTGTGTTTTTAGATATATTTTTCCCACGTGGAATGTTTCCCTCTATTATATTCAAAGTGGTACTTACCTACATAAATGCCCATAACTCAGGTGTTTATGAACCTTTTGATTTGGATTTTTTTTTTTTTTAAGAGAAGCACATACTTATCAGATACGTAATTATTTAAGCAGTTACAAAGAACAATATATGTCACTTTCCAATTTCCAGAAAATGTACATACACATTGAAAAATGCTTATATCACATTCTTCAACCTGGTGGGAACTTATAATTGGTCTTAAATAACTCCCAAAACAGTACACATCGTAATAAAACAAAATCATTAATGGGTTTTCTACAAATGGACACATAAATAAATCCGAAATCACAATACTTTGTGGCGTGGGGGAAAAAAGTGCCGCTTCAGATTTTCACAGGGATTTTTCTTTTTGTTACTTTCTGCATGGCAATAGCCAATGCAAAATTTCTCCATATACTTCATGTATGTTGAGTGGAAAAAATGGAAATTTTTTACAAATGTAAATGCTGCAACTGAAGTTTGTCATTTGGATTGCATTACTTCAGACAATAATAATAATAAGAAGAATAATAACAGAAGCTATCTTATTTTCAACACATTATTGGCATATTTCCCCAGATGTCACACAAGGGATGTACCTTTATTGGGAAAAAATTAATAACTATTCTTGACTTACGAGAATATAGAAAATCAACTTCAGCTGTTGTGGTCCAAACAATGATTTTTAAATATGTAAAAAACTTCTGACGGCTGAAAGAAGATTTATTTTTATCGGAACTCCAATAATATTTTTTATAAAGTAAAAAGATAGATATTGGGTATTCATTAAACATGTATCACACCATTGTTCAGAAGATAATTCAAATCAGATTATGGCTGCCTCATGAAAGTACAGAGCCGAAAGTTATACATTTAACTGAAATATTTTCATTGCACAGGTTAACTTTATTTAAACTGTTGAGTTAGCATCTTTAACCAACAATTATTCCAGCCACACTAATGTTAATTTAAAATGTACATGTTCAGCAATGAAGATCTCTGAAACTATCAATGAAACTTCTTAAGAGCACCTCTGTTTTTAATCCAGCATGACAAATTATATGCTGGTAACTTCATATTTTTTCCATTAAAGTAATACATTCTGCCTAATGATGTTGACTTAGATACACCAACAGCACATAAAATGTTTTCCAAAGGCAACTAACAAGTCTTACTTCTCAGGCCAAAAGAATGACACTGCTGGTTCATGTGGGTGGAGAAAATGTAGTTCATCACAGACATTTGTGACGACGGCAAAGTACCACCTGTCATCATATACAACTTGTAGTGCATCGATAATTTCGGGGTAAATTCTAGAGACACTCATATTTCACCTTCTTGAACACACGATATTTTAAGGATGAGTGTGTAAGAATGGAAATATATATACTGTACCATGGTTTATGTGTATGTGCAGGATGGGTGTGTGTTACGAGAAGACTATAGTTGTGTCGGTCTATCGGCGTTGACAAGTGGTGGCCGCACATGCCTTGGAAGCCGTATGTCCAGTACAAGGAGTAATCAAGGGCTACTCTTTGGCAGTGAAATAGTAGTGACTGTTGACAACAAACGAAATATGTTTTATCTAGAGACTCATATTCTGTTGTTTGACTTGCTAGGAGCAAGAACTGTTTTGACAAGGGTTATTAAAACCCTCAGACTTCAAGAAGAATATAATAAATCCAATCCCAAAGAAAGCAGGAGTTGACAAATGTGAAAATTACCGAACTACCAGTTTAATAAGTCACGGCTGCAAAATACTAACGCAGATTCTTTACAGACGAATAGAAAAACTAGTAGAAGCTGACCTCGAGGAAGATCAGTTTGGATTCCATAGAAATGTTGGGACACGTGAGGCAATACTGACCCTACGACTTATCTTAGAAGCTTGATTAAGGAAAGGCAAACCTACGTTTCTAGCATTTGTAGACTTAGAGAAAGCTTTTGACAATGTTGACTGGAATACGCTCTTTCAAATTCTGAAGGTGGCAGGGGTAAAATACAGGGAGCGAAAGGCTATTTACAATTTGTACAGAAACCAGATGGCAGTTATAAGAGTGGAGGGGCATGAAAGGGAAGCAGTGGTTGGGAAGGGAGTGAGACAGGGTTGTAGTCTCTCCCCGACGTTATTCAATCTGTATATTGAGCAAGCAGTAAAGGAAACAAAAGAAAAATTCGGTGTAGGTATTAAAATCCATGGAGAAGAAATAAAAACTTTGAGGTTCGCCGATGACATTGTAATTCTGTCAGAGACACCAAAAGGACTTGGAAGAGCAGTTGAATGGAATGGATAGTGTCTTGAAAGGAGGGTATAAGATGAACATCAACAAAAGCAAAAGGAGGATAACGGAATGTAGTCGAATTAAGTCGGGTGATGCTTAGGGAATTAGATTAGGAAATGAGACACTTACAGTAGTAAATGAGTTTTGCTATTTGGGGAGCATAATAACTGATGATGGTCGAAGTAGAGAGGATATAAAATGTAGACTGGCAATGGCAAGGAAAGCGTTTCTGAAGAAGAGAAATTTGTTAACATCGAGTATAGATTTAAGTGCCAGGAAGTCATTTCTGAAAGTATTTGTATGGAGTGTAGCCATGTATGGAAGTGAAACATGGACGATAAATAGTTTGGACAAGAAGAGAATAGAAGCTTTTGAAATGTGGTGCTACAGAAGAATGCTGAAGATTAGATGGGTAGATCACATAACTAATGAGGAAGTATTGAATAGGATTGGGGAGAAGAGAAGTTTGTGGCACAACTTGACCAGAAGAAGGGATCGGTTGGTAGGACATGTGTTGAGGCATCAAGGGATCACCAATTTAGTATTGGAGGGCAGCGTGGAGGGTAAAAATCGTAGAGGGAGACCAAGAGATGAATACACTAAGCAGATTCAGAAGGATATAGGTTGCAGTAGGTACTGGGAGATGAAGAAGCTTGCACAGGATAGAGCAGCATGGAGAGCTGCATCAAACCAGTCTCAGGACTGAAGACCACAACAACAACATTAAAACCAGAAGAGACTGTAATGATATATGACGGTAGTATCTGTTCCCGAAAGAACACATACCGAAGATGACCATGCAGCTTTGCTAGAAATGAAATGATAATTAAATAGACACCCTAGCTGCAAACAGGCGTTGATATACTTCACTGGGGACATGTTGAAAATGTGTGCCCCGACCGGGACTCGAACCTGGGATCTCCTGCTTACATGGCAGACGCTCTATCCATCTGAGCCACCGAGGGCACAGAGGATAGTGCGCCTGCAGGGACTTATCCCTTGCACGCTCCCCATGAGATCCACATTCCCAACATGTCCACACCACTACATTCCCTGCAGACGCACTATCCTCTGTGCCCTCGGTGGCTCAGATGGATAGAGCATCTGCCATGTAAGCAGGAGATCCCGGGTTCGAGTCCCGGTCGGGGCACACATTTTCAACATGTCCCCAGTGAAGTATATCAACGCCTGTTTGCAGCTGCGGTGTCTATTTAATTATCATTTCATTTCTAGCAAAGCTGCATGGTCATCCACGGTATGTGTTCTTTTGGGAACAGATACTACCGTCATATATAGTTAAAATATGGCTTCCCGGCCATTGACCTTCTTGTGTGAACGCACACGTTATGCCCGAACTCGTACGGGACTTGGTAGATTAATCTGCCATGAGTAATGAGTATGATGGGCAAACATCTATTAGGCACACTATGAATGTAGTGGTGTGGACAGGTTGGGAATGTGGATCTCACGGGGAGCGTGCAAGGGATAAGTCCCTGCAGACGCACTATCCTCTGTGCCCTCGGTGGCTCAGATGGATAGAGCGTCTGCCATGTAAACAGGAGATCCCGGGTTCGAGTCCCGGTCGGGGCACACATTTTCAACATGTCCCCAGTGAAGTATATCAACGCCTGTTTGCAGCTAGGGTGTCTATTTAATTATCATTTCAGACTGTAATGATATATGTTAAGTACTAAGCTCTTCCAGATGGAGTTGATATGTAAGACTTGAAAGTGCGTGAAACTTGTGTAGTTGTTTTAGTGTGAAGAAGAAAATATCAAGATTTAACTAAGAAATTATAATTTGACATTGAAGATAAGTGTAAAAATGTAGAATCTGGGTTTAATGAAAAATTTGGATCATTTCAGAATGTATGTAAGGTTATGTTCGATGCAGTGAAACAAAGACTACGTACCTTAAAAGATAAGGTAGAAAGACAGGATAAGCTGATCCCTATTGTCCAAGTGCAAATTGCAGGTGTCAACACTCAAGATGATGACGAAGAAAGGAATTTGAAGGAAAAACTGGCAACTTCAGACACCCTAAATATAAGTGGTCTGGAGGAACAGGTATAGGAAATGATAGAGAGAAAAGCTGCCTTGTGGGTAACCTCTGACAACTTGTCTACAACTCTCTCTTATGAACTCAATGACACTAAGAAAAATGTTGATGAGTTATGGAAAGAATTCAAACTTGTCCATGACAATGTAGAAAATAGGATAACTTTACCTGCTGTTGGGTTACATAGTAAAGTGGTGATTGTTTTGTTGGGGGGGAGACTTTCACACAAGAATTAATGAAAGGTACTGGTATGCACTTGCTCAAGTGAGGCTATTGTCAGATCCACAGGATCCGGGCAGAGTCATATCTGTTCCACACGGATGTTAACATTTTGTGTTAACAGGTGGAGTGACGACCGTCGGTTTCTGAATTGTTTTTGGTGTTACTTACACATTAATTTTCCTACACCGAAATCCCTTCAAATGTTCAACTATTCTGTAATCTATTCATAATCTCTTAAACTATCCTACCATGTTAGTATTTAAGTGACCAAATATGACTACAAGTTTGTGACTAATTTATGAGAATCACGAATAAACAGTGATCTCTAAACATAAAACGGAACGAACAGAATAATATCCTGGTAGAAGGTATAATATGATGGTACTGTGTAAACAGAGTGACTTTAAGACAGAATGAACAGAATAGAATATTATATTTAACAATAATATAATATGAAGTGACTAATGAAAGAACTATCTTATCATAATGTATAATTTTCTATTTTTATAGAACATTTATACCTTTTATGAGATGTGATGTAGATGGGAGGGTTTGTATCGATCTTGAAAGGGGTGGGTAGTGTACGTAAAGACATGACTAACACTACCCACACACACCACACCTTTCAGACAACCCTCGCAAACAAGTGTGACTGATTCTTCACCATTTGCGTTCCATAGGGGTTGCTAAGATTTTTCTTCTGGGGATTCAAAGGTGAAGGTGAGAATGTCCATTCTGCAGGAGATGTTTAACATCACACCTCCTCTGGCTTCTCACTCAAGTACCAGTAGGGATCCTGGGGAAGGGGGTGGGGGGTGGGAACGGTTTTCCTGTCTTTGGGGCTATCTCCTTTTTCTCCTTCGATCTTAGAAACCATCTCTATTTTTTCCTTTCTTACTTCTCATCTGAGTGTTTCCCTCTTTCCATATGCATATACTTCTATTGCTGAAGTCCTTCTCATTCTCAGTGGTTTCCTATAACCTTCAATTTTTTTCAAATAAATAGGCCGAAGAATCAGGCTGCACGAACACACATCGATATACACACAAGATTACACTTAGACACAAACATGAAAACTACGGGCTAGAAACCTAAAGCGATGTCAGAACCGCCAAGAGTTGGAGGGGAATAAAGACATATGTATATCTGGGTAGATGCACATATTGTATGGTTGATATATGATGGTTCTGAATCGTCCCTTTTTTTTTCTTTTGTCGCTTCTTATATTTGTATACATAGGTATAAGTACAGAGACGGTTCTATATCACACAACGAAGTGTGAGAAATGAAGGAGAGTTGAAACTAAGGAAGAACTAATGGTGATGATTATTTAGGAATATCAGCTGAATATTTGTTCTGATAATTTGTAGGATAGTGGGACAAGTATAGAATAAAGAAAGGTATGATATATTGAATTATACATAAATATGAGGTCTGCTGAAAGTGTAGAAGTTGAAAAGTAGTGGAGGACTCTAGGGGATCAAATAACGTACCAAGAGGTAAGAGTTAAGTGCGAAGTAGAATTGAATTTTGCCGGGTAATATTTAGCGACAGTATACATAAAGATGTATATTAGGGCAATGAACTATGAAGCCTACTCAGGAAGGAGAAGGAGGGTGCAACCAGCATTTATTGAATGAAGAAAAGGGCAGATAGGCAGACCGAAGAGAGGACTGACCTATATTGTGCGGCCAGTGGTACCAAGAAGGGGATTGACCTGTACCATAGTAGATTAGGAAGTTTAAAGGGGCGTACCTTCCAAAACAGAAGAAGGAAGAGCATTCATAGTATCAACCCATATGTAAGGTATAGGTACTGTGCCTAAAAGGAAAAAAGCAGTATCGTGACAAAAGTCACACATTTTGTAGAGATTATTCTGGTAAGTTTGAATTCTCTATTCCACTAGCACTGTCAGGTTTTATATTTATAAGTGTCGGAAAGAACCTTTCCATTTCCCAGAGTTCCTCCAGATCACAGGAAACGGTATTTAATGAAATTAATATGTACTAAAGAAAAAACAGAACAGAGGAGTAGACTAAGAATGACATAATTAAGTGTCTATGACACCTGGAGGCTGTGACTGGAGTTTAAGAATATTGCCCGCTCAAGTCCTAACTTCAATATTAAGTGCAATGCTCAGATAATTATTACTGAAACAAATAGAAAAAGAAGAGCTATGTATTAGATACAAGATTGCTAGAAAAAAATGTTATATAAACGTAAATTAGCATTATGTGAATACGATCTTGATGTACATAATGAACATGTATAAAATATTGCGTGTTCGAGCTAAGGGGAGGGATATGTAGTGCCTCGAGAATTTAGGGGCAAATTCCAGAGACACTCGTATTTCACCGCCTCGAACACACGATATTTCAAGGATGAGTGTGTGCGAGTGAAAATGTGTCTACTGCGCCACGATTTATGTGTGTGCAGGACGAGCACGTGTTACGAGAAGAGTAAAGTTGTGGCGGTCTAAGGCGTTGACAAGTGGTGGCTGCGCACGCCTTGGAAGCCATATGTTCAGTACAAGGAGTAATCAAGGGCTACTCTTTGGCACTGAAATAGTAGTGAATGTTGGGAACAAACGAAATATGTTTTATCAAGAGACTCTTTCTTATACTCTGTTGTTTGACTTCCTAGGAGCAAGAACTGTTTTGACAAGGATTATTAATACCAAAAGAGACTATAATGATATACGTTAAGTACAAAGGTTTCCCAGACGGGGTTGATTTGCGAGATTTGAAAGCGCATGTGAAACTTGTGTAGTTGTTTTAGTGTGAAGAAGAAAATATAGTGAAGTTGATAGGAAAGTATTCTGAGAGTAAGAAATCATTTCAAAAGTAGAAAAGTAGTTGTTTCATTTCCCTAACAAGCATGAAATCTTTGGAGAAGAAGCATTGTGAAGAGTGACACAGCCATCTGTCCTGAGAAGAAGATCGGCTGCACACAATACGTAAATCACCTGCGAGAGATGTGTACCCCAGTACCACACAGTCTCCGGTCATCAGGAAAACGTTAGAAACTGCTACAAAAGAATTTTTTTGAGGGCGAGTGCATATCCATTGTGGGCATTTTCATTCAATGAAATAATCAAGGAAGGCTTTTCAGAAGAAGTTACTCTTCCAATCTCTAAAGAATCACAAGAAAGTGGTCTGTAATGGTTAAAATTCCTGGTACCAGGTATTTTGTGGGTTGTCGAAAATCTCTTAGCGAGGTTCTTGTAAGGGAAATCCACACTGGCTTTTTCTAAGAAGTGACAAAAACGTTGTCAATATTAGCTTTGCAAAAATCGTAAATGCCAGATGTAGTTGTTATTTGTGTATCATCTGCTAGTTGACGACTATCTCTTCTCAATATACGTTTTATATTTCCTCCCAAACCATCACACACAGATTTACTGTGACTAGTAGCAAAACAGGAATGCTCAGTTTCAATAGAAATATTGTTTTTGTGCCTACAGAAGTTTTTAAAGCTTTTTCTATTCTTATATTGAGCAGCACATCCAGCAGTGGAACAATGCACTTTCTTCAATTGTGGGTAATGCTCTGCCAGCCGCTTAACCAGTTCTTTCTGGAAAGCATTTACAAATCCTACATCGTGTTCCATATCATCACTTATAAAGCAATGATTCACTATTACCAATTTATTTTATCATTTACCACATTAACACACACGGCATGGATTGTACAGCTGCTTCTGGTCGAGTAATAACTCTGAATTACAAAACTGTAGTCTTCAGCAAAGTCAACTAACAGAACTGCTTTTTCCGGGGTTAGATTTTCTTTCAATTTTTTCAATGATTTTGACTAACACTTAGATATAAATGAGTGTGGTTTAAGTGCCTGTAATTTTATTACCAACAAGTTGATGTATTCACCAACAGTTGCAGGCTGTTTTACCAGTTCTGCCTGATGGTCTATCTACTGGCTGAGCTCAATTTCGTCATCAGCATCTTTGTAAGCTAATTTCTGCTTTAATTATTCATTAATTTCTGTTTGTCATCACTGAGACAATTATCACAGTGATTAAGCATGCAGTAGTTTTCAGAGTCACATATAAGAAATTTTATGAGTTCTTTGTATGTTTCTTCAATGTGTTCTGCACCCAAAAGCAATTTTACATTTTGGTGGATAAACACACACACACACACACACACACACACACACACACACACACACACACACAGTGAATGAGTGCCGGCAGCACCAGCTAAAATACACCACTTCGGTCTTAGGGGACAGAATTTAGAAATACCAATGTTAATGTTTGTTTTCTCTCATTTAAAACAAGAGTACAGTTCTCTTAAGTTGCAAAGGACGAGTCTTTTTTGCAAATACACATTCTTCTGAATGCTAACTTCATCTTTTGATCCTTGTAACATTTGAGTATGTTCATCATTTTGGTAGAAATCAGTGACAATCTTTACTACTTCATGAGCAATAACTTTCCCCCTGTTTGGTTTAGGAACTGATAAAATACCCATTTCTGTTTTCAGCTTCCTTGCTTGTTGAACCACGCACTCACTAACACTGAATTCTGACATCATGTTTTATTTTGATCAAGATGGTGGAGCTAAAGTTAAAATTTCAATTCCTTAAGCTACTCATATTACACTAAGCACATTTTCTTTCATTAAAAATATCATGGCATCAAAATCGTTGGCTTTCTTAACAATTTCATCATCAAATTTTTCTTCTCTACCGTCAGGATCTTCAATACTGAAATCTAAAGCCTGTCCCACTTTTCTATCCAAAACATGCTTCACTTTTTCAGCGTGCAACCTGGAACACTAGGGAAATAAGTCTAGCAACAAGAAACAACCTGGTTCGGATCACTCGGCATATTGTTTTTACATGCACAATCCTGTGATCCAGTGAGGCTATGTACCACACAGGATACACCATGAGACATGGGCTGGACAGGCTAATAGCAGCAGCGTGCATGACTCTACCCGGTATTAATGGTATACTATGTAATGTAGCAAAAAGACTACACATCATTTGGCTAAAAATCATTTCAAAGAGTCAGGTTCAAGGCCACTACTGGAGGATAGTAGGGGATGGAGGAAGATACTGTAATGGTAGATCAGAGGCATGTGGGGACAAGATAGTGGGCTGCTAGGTGCAGATTATTAAGTGAACACAGATATGTTGCAGGCAGTGTTCCTAGCTTCTCTTCGTGTTGTTTTTGTTGTTTGGTGCAGCTCTCCATGCCACTCCATCCTGGCAAGCCTCTTCATCTCTGTGCAACTACTGCAACCTACGTTCTTGTGAATCTGTTCAGAGTATTGATATCTTGGTCTCCCTTTATGATTCTTACCCCCCCCCCCCCCCCCCCCCCCCGCACTAATAAACTGGTGATCTGGTGATTTCGTGATGCCTCAGAAAGTGTCCTACCAATCGATCCCTTCTTCTAGTCAGGCTGTGCCACAAATCTCTCTTCTCCCCAGTTCTATTCCTCATAAGTTATGTGATCCACTCATCAATAATTTCAGAAAAGTCTTAAATCTATACTCAATTTAACAAATTTCTCTTCTTCAGAAATGCGTTTCTTGCCATTCCCAGTCTACATTTTGTATCCTCTCTACTTCAACCACCATCAGTTATTTAAATTTCATCTACTACTTTAAGTGTCTCATTTCTTACTCTAATTCCCTCGGCATAACCTGACGTCATTAGACTACATTATATTATCCTTGTTTTGCTTTTGTTGATGTTCATCTTATATCCTCCTTTCAAGACACTGTGCATTCTGTTCAACTGTTCAAGTCCTTTGCTGCCTCTGACAGAATTACAATGTCATTGGCAAACATCAAAGTTTTTATTTCTTCTTCCTGGCTCTTAATTCTTGCTCCAAATTTTTCTTTTGTTTCCTTGATTGCTTGCTCAATATACAGATTGAATAAAATCGGGGATAGGCTAAAACCCTGTCTCACTCCCTTTTCAACCATTGCTTCCCTTTCGTGCTCCTCAACTCTTATAACTGCTATCTCTCAGTTTACAAATGCTATAAATGTAGGTTTGCCTTTCCTTAACCTGTCTTGCGAAGGAAGTCATAGGGGTCAGTATTGCTTCGCACGTTCCTACATTTCTCCAGAATCCAAACCGATTTTTCCTGAAGTCGTCTTCTATCAATTTTTCCATTCTTCTGTAACGAATTCGTGTCAGTATTTTGCAACCGTGATTTATTAAACTGATGTTTGGTAATTTTCACACCTGTCAGCAACTGTTTTCTTTGGAATTGGAATTATTACATTCTTCTTTAAGACTGGGGATATTTTGTCTATCCCATACAGCTTGCACACCAGATGGAACAGTTTTGTCATGGTTGGCTCTCCTAAGGCTGTTAGCAGTTCTAACAGGATGTTGTCTACTTCTGGGGCCTTGCTTTCACTCAGGACTTTCAGTGTTCTGTCAAATTCTTCATGCAGTATCATATCTCCCACCTAATCTCCATGTATGCCCCCTTCCATTTCCATAATATTGCCTCAAGTACATCTCCCTTGTATAGACCCTCTGCACACTCCTTCCACCTTTCTGCTTTCCCTTCCTCGCTTAGGACTGGTTTTCCATCTGAGCTCATGATATTCATACAGGTGGTTCTTCTCTGTTAAAGATTATTTCTACAACAACAACAACAACAACAACGACAACAACAAGTTGTCAAGATTATTGCATTACAGATAACCGATTGGTACACAATATAATTAAGCAAATTTAAATGTGAAAGAGATATAACGGTATTTAACAAAGTGTACCTCTTGTCGCACTGCAAAAACAGGTAAGTATCGTCTCTGCTGGAGTATAGATTTTTTCTTCGCAAATTCGCTTGTTGCCTGAGAAGCATTTTGCATGTGTTCTGCAAACTTTTGATCAGTTTTATAATCCGTTTCATCATTTTCATTTTGTCGTATGTCCTGTAACAGACATAAAACACAAGAATAAAATAAAACAATCTTTTGTAGCTGCCAGTATGTCAAAATGGCAGCAAAACACTAAGCAGTTGCAAGCAATTTAAAACAGATTTAAAGTGATATTGTTAAGGTGTTTACAGAAGGTCAGTAGTACGGTAAACTGTTAATTGCTGCTACTACTTCGATCTAAAAGTCACCTTGTGCAAATATACATATTTTAATATTTCGCGTCATGATAATGTTTCTAAAGGGCACCTAGATTCTTATTCAGATGTCACACGCATCTTGTTCTTCATCTCTGTTCCTGTAACTGATAAGATTTTGAGCACTGTAATGTCTCGGAGGCTGAACTTATAATCTACCTTCTTAAACAAGACCATGCTTTGTACTAAGTCAGACAACGCATACTGCATATTACAAAGAGAAATATTTCAAGGAAACTAAATGATCTTGGTATAGATTCAAGGGAATTGGAAACAAGCTTATGGTATATTCTTTTTATCAGTAATGTTTGAAATGATGGGTTATGCTAGAATAAGAGAAGAAAAGAGCAACTCTAAAATGATAAAGTGCTTATGAGATATTGACTGAAAGCTGCATGTGAAGTTCTTATTCTACAATGATTCTCAGCTATGTAGCAGCAGCTGCTAAGTTGCAGTCGCACCTGCCATCATTTTGATTCCCTTCAAATACAGCTGTTGTCTGAAACAACTGCATGTATGCAACAGTGGTAACCTTTGTTTTTATGTGGAACTACTCTTGCCAATGAGAGTTCCATACTTCTGTCCTTCTGTCTATGTCTTCCTTTCTGAAGTTTATTTTCTACTGTTGCCACTTTGGTCATCATTCTGATGTACTTGTTCTTCCATGTTTCTTTGTTATCATGCACATCCTCCTCAAATTTTAGTCTGTATTTTCAGCAATTGTAGTCTCTTAACTTGTGACTAAGACACTGGCAATGTTTCAGTACATCACAAAAGGCTTTACGATAACTTCATGAATTTTTACCTTTAACATAAGTATTTCCAGTCTACTGGTAGGCGCCTCACAAGTATGATGATGCACGACATATTACATCCAAACTTAGACCAAAATTCATTCCATGGGCTACTGAATATGACAATTCATTAAAAACTGGTATAGCTGCAGATATATTTAAGTTTGTTTCCACCGTAACATACTTTATTGTCATGATATTGAACAGTATATGAAACACAGTTTTGTTCACAGTTTTACAGAACTTTGTGTGCATTCCTACAGCTGACCTTACAATATTGATTTATAATAGTGCAACGATAGTTCAGGTATTCATGCCGATGTCACAAGCTGAAGATGAAGAGATAGAGAAAATATATGAGGATACTGAAAGGGTAATACAGAATGTAAAGGGAGATGAAAATCTAATAGTCATGGGGGACTGGAATGCAGTTGTAGGGGAAGGAGTAGAACAAAAGGTTACAGGAGAATATGGGCTTGGGCAAGGAAGGAAAGAGGAGAAACACTAATTGAGTTTTGTAATAAAGTTCAGCTATTAATAGTGAATACTCAGTTCAAGAATCTACATCTACATCTACATGACTACTCTGCAATTCACATTTAAGTGCTTGGCAGAGGGTTCATCAAACCACAATCATACTATCTCTCTACCATTCCACTCCCGAACAGCGCGCGGGAAAAACGAACACCTAAACCTTTCTGTTCAAGCTCTGATTTCTCTTATTTTATTTTGATGATCATTCCTACCTATGTAGGTTGAGCTCAACAAAATATTTTCGCATTCGGAAGAGAAAGTTGGTGACTGAAATTTCGTAAATAGATCACGCCGCGACGAAAAACGTCTTTGCTTTAATGACTTCCATCCCAACTCGTGTATCATATCTGCCACACTCTCTCCCCTATTACGTGATAATACAAAACGAGCTGCCCTTTTTTGCACCCTTTCGATGTCCTCCGTCAATCCCACCTGGTAAGGATCCCACACCCCGCAGTAATATTCTAACAGAGGACGAACGAGTGTAGTGTAAGCTTTCTCTTTAGTGGACTTGTTGCATCTTCTAAGTGTCCTGCCAATGAAACGCAACCTTTGGCTCGCCTTCCCCACAATATTATCTATGTGGTCTTTCCAACTGAAGTTGTTCGTAATTTTAACACCCAGGTACTTAGTTGAATTGACAGCCTTGAGAATTGTACTATTTATCAAGTAATCGAATTCCAACGGATTTCTTTTGGAACTCATGTGGATCACCTCACACTTTTCGTTATTTAGCGTCAACTGCCACCTGCCACACCATACAGCAACCTTTTCTAAATCGCTTTGCAACTGATACTGGTCTTCGGTTGACCTTACTAGACAGTAAATTACAATATCATCTGCGAACAACCTAAGAGAACTGCTCAGACTGTCACCCAGGTCATTTATACAGATCAGGAACAGCAGAGGTCCCAGGATGCTTCCCTGAGGAATACCTGATATCACTACAGTTTTACTCGATGATTTGCCGTCTATTACTACGAACTGCGACCTTCCTGACAGGAAATCACGAATCCAGTCGCACAACTGAGACGATACCCCATAGGCCCGCAGCTTGATTAGAAGTCGCTTGTGAGGAACGGTGTCAAAAGCTTTCCGGAAATCCAGAAATATGGAATCAACCTGAGATCCCCTGTCGATAGCGGCCATTACTTCGTGCGAATAAAGAGCTAGCTGCGTTGCACAAGAACAATGTTTTCTGAAACCATGCTGATTACGTATCAATAGATCGTTCCCTTTGAGGTGATTCATAATGTTTGAATACAGTATATGCTCCAAAACCCTACTGCAAACCAACGTCAATGATATAGGTCTATAGTTCGATGGATTACTCCTACTACCCTTCTTAAACACTGGTGCAACCTGCGCAATTTTCCAATCTGTAGGTACAGATCTATTCGTGAGCGAGCAGTTGTATATAATTGCTAAGTAGGGACCTATTGTATCAGCGTAATCTGAAAGGAACCTAATCGGTATACAATCTGGACCTGAAGACTTGCCCGTATCAAGCGATTTGAGTTGCTGCGCAACCCCTAAGGTATCTACTTCTAAGAAACTCATGCTAGCAGCTGTTCGTGTTTCAAATTCTGGAATATTCCATTCGTCTTCCCTGGTGAAGGAATTTCGGAAAACTGCGTTCAATAACTCCGCTTTAGCAGCACAGTCGTTGGTAACAGTACCATCGGCACTGCGCAGCAAAGGTATTGACTGCGTCTTGCCGCTTGTGTACTTTACATACGACCAGAATTTCTTTGGATTTTCTACCAAATTTCGAGACAATGTTTCGTTGTGGAACCTATTAAAGGCATCTCGCATTGAAGTCCGTGCCAAATTTCGCGTGTCTGTAAATTTTAGCCAATCTTCAGGATTTCGCGTTCTTCTGAACTTCGCATGCTTTTTCCGTTGCCTCAGTTTTCGGACCTGATTTGCGTACCATGGGGGATCAGTTCCATCTCTTACCAATTTATGAGGTATGAATCTCTCAATTGCTGTTGCTACTATATCTTTGAATTTGAGTCACATCTCGTCTACATTTGCATAGTCAGTTCGGAAGGAATGGAGATTGTCTCTTAGGAAGGCTTCTAGTGACACTTTATCCGCTTTTTTAAATAAAATTATTTTGCGTTTGTTTTTGGTGGATTTGGAAGAAACGGTATTGAGCCTAGCTACAACGACCCTGTGATCACTAATCCCTGTATCAGTCATGATGCTCTCTATTAGCTCTGGATTGTTTGTGGCTAAGAGGTCAAGTGTGTTTTCGCAACCATTTACAATTCGGGTGGGCTCGTGGACTAACTGCTCGAAATAATTTTCGGAGAAAGCATTTAGGACAATCTGTGAAGATGTTTTCTGCCTACCACCAGTTTTGAACAAGTATTTTTGCCAACATATAGAGGGAAGGTTGAAGTCCCCACCAACTATAACCGTGTGAGTGGGGTATTTATTTGTTACGAGACTCAAATTTTCTCTGAACTGTTCAGCAACTATATCATCATAGTCTGAGGGTCGGTAGAAGGAGCCAATTATTAACTTAGTTCGGCTGTTAAGTATAACCTCCATCCATACCAATTCGCACGGAGTATCTACTTCGACTTCATTACAAGATAAAACACTACTGACAGACACAAACACTCCACCACCAATTCTGCCTAATCTATCTTTCCTGAACACCGTCTGAGACTTTGTAAAAATTTCTGTGGAACTTATTTCAGGCTTTAGCCAGCTTTCTGTACCTATAACGATTTCAGCTTCTGTGCTTTCTATTAGCGCTTGAAGCTCAGGGATTTTCCCAGCACAACTACAGCAATTTACAACTACAATTCTGACTGTTCCTTGATCCAAGCACGTCCTGTATTTGCCATGCACCCTTTGAGATTGCAGCCCATCCCGTACTTTCCCGAGGCCTTCTAAACTAAAAAACCGCCCAGTCCACGCCACACAGCCTCCGCTACCCGTGTAGCCGCCAGCTGAGTGTAGTGAACTCCTGACCTATTCAGCGGAACCCGAAATCCCACCACCCTATGGCGCAAGTCAAGGAATCTGCAGCCAACATGGTCGCAAAACCGTCTGAGCTCTGATTCAGACCCTCCACCCGGCTCTGCACCAAAGGTCCGCAGTCGGTTCTGTCAACGATGCTGCAGATGGTGAGCTCTGCCTTCATCTCGTAAGCAAGACCGGCAGCCTTCACCAAATCAGATAGCCGCTGGAATCCAGAGAGAATTTCCTCAGATCCAAAGCGACAGACGTCATTAGTGCCGACATGTGCCACCACCTGCAGCTGGCTGCACACTGTGCTCTTCATGGCATCTGGAAGGACCCTTTCCACATCAGGAATGACTCCACCCGGAATGCACACGGAGTGCACACTGGACTTCTTCCCCCCCCCCTTATCCGCCATATCCCTAAGGGGCCCCATTACGCGCCTAACGTTGGAGCTCCCAACTACCAATAAGCCCACCCTCTGCGATTGCCCGGACCTTGAAGGCTGAGAATCATCCACTGAAACAGGGCAGGCAGCTGCATCTGGCTCAGCCAGAGACACTGCCTGAAACCTGTTTGTCAGACGCACCGGGGAGGCTTTCTGATCAGCCTCCGGGGACGTCTTTCGCTGCCTGCCACGCCTTGGAACGACCTCCCAATGAACCACAGGTGAGGGCTCAGCCCCACTGCGGGCAGCAACTGGGGCAACCACAGCGGCAGACCGATCTGGGGACAGACGGGACGAGGTTGACATCCCCGTGATACCCAAGTCCGGCTCCCCACAGTGGTGCCCATTGGCAACAGCCTCAAGCTGCGCGACCGAAGTCAGCGCTGCTTGCAGCTGTGAGCGAAGGGATGCCAACTCAGCCCTCATCCGAAAACAGCAATCGCAGTCCCTGTCCACTCTAATCGATGTTGAACAACAGTTACTGAAAGACGAGTCCATGCCTAGATAACGCAAGGGAAACACGGAAAGAATGTATGAACTAACCTGTACAAATGCCTAACGACTGCACTACAATCTGCCTGAATTTACGATTACTGTAACTAAAACTCTAAATTACACCTCCTATACGAAACTCACACGCAATTTAAGTAAGAATCTACGAAGTAAACACTAAAGCGCGATGCTACAACTCTCAAATACTACAATACGCCCAAAATTTATGAATTAAACAATGCAAGTACCCAAAAACACGCAAAGAAATTAAGAATTAAACTATGTAAGAAATAAGTAAGCTAGGGGTATACGACTTGCTGCTGCAGCTGCTTATCCAACGGCGGCAGGGAGCACAAGAGGGGGAGGTATACTTGGAAAAGGCCGGATGATACAGGAAGATTTCAGTTAGATTACATCATGGTCACACAGAGATTCCAAAATCAGATGCTGGATTAAGGGCAATCACAGAAGTTGGAAAGGAAAAAACAGGAACAAAGAATGTACCTGCAAAGAACCATGGGTAACAGAAGAAATACTTCAGCTGATTGATGAAAGAAGGAAGTATAAAAATGTTCATACAAATTCAGGAATACAGAAATACAAGTCAGTGGGGAAGGAAATAAATAGGAAGAGCAGGGAAACTAAGGTGAAATGGCTGCATGAAAAATGTGAAGAAATCGAAAAAGAAATGACTGTTGGAAGGACTGACTCAGCATACGGGAAAGTCAAAACAACCTCCGATAAAATTAAAAGCAGGGGGTGGGGTGGTGTGGGGTGTGGGTGGGGGTGGGGTGGGGGGGTGGGGGTAGGAACGGGTAACATTCAAAGTGCAATAGGAATTCCACTGTTAAATGCTGAGAAGAGAGCAGCATGAGTGTACACTGAAAGCCTCTATGACGAAGAAGATATGTCCAATGTCGTAGAAGAAGAAATGGGAGTCAATTTAGAACAGAGAGGGGATCTAGTAGTAGCATCAGAATTTAAAAGAGCTTTGGAGGACTTACAATCAATACGGCATAAGGGGTAGACAACATTCCATCGGAATTTCTAAAATCATTGGGGGGAAGTGGTAAGAAAATGACTATTCACATTCTTGTGTAGAATGTCTGAATCTGGCTACATACCATCTGACTTTCGCAAAAATATCATCCACACAATTCCAAAGACTGCAAGAGCTGACAAGTGAGAGAATGATTGCATAATCAGCTTCACATCTCATGCATCCACATTGCTCACAAGAATAATATAGAGAAGAATGGAAAAGAAAACGGAGGATGTCTCAAATGATGATCAGTTTGGTTTTAGGAAAGGTAAAGGTACCAGAGAGGCAATTCTGACATTGTGGTTGACAATAAAAGCAAGATTAAAGAAAAATCAAGACATGTTCATAGGATTTGTCAAGCTGAAAAAAGTATTCAATAATGTAAAAAGGTGCAAGATGTTCAGAATTCTGAGAAAAATAGGAGTAAACTTTAGGGAAAGATTGGTAATATACAATATGTACAAGTGCCAACAGGGAATAATAAGAGTGGATGACCAAGAAAGAAGTGTTCTTATTAAAAAGGATGTAAGACAGGGATGTAGTCTATCGCCCATACTCATCAATCTGTACACTGAAGAAGCAGCGATGGAAATAAAAGAAAGGTTCAGGAGTAGGACTAAAATTCAAGGTGAAAGGATATCAATGATACGATTTGCTGGTGACATTGCTATCTCGAGTGAAAGTTGAGAAGAATTACATGACATGCTGAATGGAATGAAGAATCTAATGAGTACAGAATATGGACTGAGAGTAAATCGAAGAAAGGCGAAAGTAATGAGAAATAGCAGAAATGAGAATAATGAGAAGGTTAACATCACTGGTGGTGATCAAGAAGTAGATGAAGTTAAGGAATTCTACTACCTAGGCAGCAGAATAACCAATGACGAACGGAGAAAGGACGACATAAAAAGTAAACTAGCACTGGCAAAAAGGACATTCCTGGGTAACAGAAGTATACTAGTATCAAACATAGGCCTTAATTTGAGGAAGAAATTTCTGCGAATGTGCGTTTGGAGCACAGCATTGTATGGTAGTGCAACGTGGACTGTGGGAAAACCAAAACAAGAGAATCGAAGCATCTGAGATGTGGTTTTACAGACGAATGTCAGAAATTAGGTGGACTGATAAGGTAAGGAATGATGAGGTTCTGCACAGAATCGAAGAGGAAAGGAATATGTGGGAAACAATGATAAGGAGAAGGGACAGCATGATAGGACATCTGCTAAGACATCAGGGAATAACTTCCATGGTACCAGAGGGAGCTGTAGAGGGCAAAAACTGCAGTGGAAGACAGATGTGGGAATACATTCAGCAAATAATGGAGGACATAGGTTGCAAGTGCTACTCTGAGATGAAGAGGTTGGCAAAGGAGAGGAATTCGTGGCGGGCAGCATCAAACCAGTCAGTAGACTGATGACTCAAAGAAACACACAACACAAAAGCTAAAACGTCAAGTTAACCACTTTCTGTGTAGTGTGGCAGTGGGTGGTCAACAAGCACATGTGCAAGAAGGTGGTCAGTCCTCCCCTCGCCCCTCTCTCTCTCAAATTGAATCTGAAAAACAATGTTGACCAAAATCTCAAGAATGTTTCCAGTATTGTTTATGTGCCTATCGTCCACTCAATGCCTGAGTTATATGGAAATTCTGTTACTGCTGCCATTAATTGTGTAACACCAAGGGTTTTGCAATGTCATACTGGAAACAAAGAGACACAAATAATGTGACAGATATATGTTGTAATGTATAAGCAGCTGGATGTAGACTTGGAGTTCACATGAAGGGTTAAGTTTACAGTGACAGGTGCAACTGGTGCAGTGAACACATGCAACTACTAGATTTTTTTCCAAGATAGAAAACAAGTGTATTAGTACTGAAATATTCTTAATTCCACTCATACATTCCAACCAAGACGCACAACCTTGATAATCTCTACAACTACTTTTTAATTCTGCTGATAATGTTAATTACGAATGCTATATACAGTTCCAACAAGGTTTTGCAGCACTACTCAATCTTCATGAAGTACGGAATTACCTCAAATTTTCAAGGCAGGTTAAACCCACCCCACTGGATGAGCACTTTATTTGTAACACCTTATACCTCAATTTGGCTAAGTCTAGATCACGGCCAGCAGCAGTCAAGGTGGTGTTTCTCTACTGCTCATAGGTTGGCAAGAGCTCAGTTTTGCTTAGTCAATGGGATGATACTTTTAGGTAACAAATGACAGGCGAGAAAAAGGGTATGAATTTCTAGCATTGAAACAGTAACCATTCTTTTCTTTGCTGTTGTCACTGCTACGCACAAAACATAATTTACGATCTTGATTATCACAATAATTCATTTTTTTAATACATCACGATTTCAAGGGGTGCAGTTATGCTGGGACACAAGAGCAAGATTAAATTCATATTATTTGTTGTCATGAGTATTTAACTAAAGCACACAATAGGGAGTCCAGGTTAGAATATCAACAATATTATGAAAATGCAGATTGTTACTCATTGTAAAGTTGACACTTTGTGAGTTGCATACAGGCACAATAACAAAGCTGTTACACATTGAGCTTCCAGCCAAAGACTTCTTCAGAAAGGAAACACAGACACTTTCACACAAGCAAGTACAGCTCACACACACGATTGCTACCTGTGGCCAGAATACAACTGTCTTGAATGGAGGGGAAGGGGATAGTTAGTAGGGCACAGATGGAAGGACCGTTCAGGGACTAGATGATGGTGGGACAGCACTGCCAACTGATAGGTGAAGTGTCAGGTAACTCTGGATGGGGAAGGGGGCAGGGGGAATGGGGGACGGCAGAAACGGGAAGCGAAAAGGGGTGTAGCAGAGAAGGGAAAGGCCTGGTGGGTGCATTAGCATGTTGTGCCACAGGGCGGTCCACTCCATCAGAGGCCACACCACCTCTGAAAGCAGTCATCCAGCTGTCCACCAAGATGAACAGATACTGACGAGCTGTGGAAAAAAGCAAAGTGGACCACACTGTGGCACAACATGCAGCTGAACATGACAATGCTCAATTTCAATGGCTGCTTTCTCAACCTAGGCAATCTTGATCCTCCCCTGCACCACCAGATTTTCTGAACTGTACAGATGGGAGTTATTATGACACATTCTCCACTCCCAAAATTGTTATGGCCTCAATCTATGGCAACCTACTTTCCCCATACCCTCCCTCCAACAGTTTCTGACCCTTCTGTCCTGTCAAGTCCCCTCACCCTCACTGTGTGCCACTCTCTGCCTACGCACCCACCGCACTTTTCCCATTCTCTGCTCCTTTCCTCCTCTGCTCCCCACCCTCCCACTTCACTCCCCCACAGCCTCCTGACACTGTGTCTGGCAGCCTTGTCCTGCCAGTCTACTCCCTGCATGCTCCACCAGGCAGCACTCAGACCACTGCCCACACCTGTACTCTGCTAAAGTTCAATGTGTAACAGTCTTCTTGTTGCGCCTGTCTGCAACTCTGTGTGTCTTCTTTGAGGTGAGTAGCAGTTTATCCTTCACAAATATTTGACAGTTTTTTCTGAGTACGTCATAAATTATGAGGTTATGGTTAGGTTGCAATGTGACAACTTTGTTTGTTGGGAGTTAGCAAAGCTAAAAAAAAACATGATTGTGATGAGATGAATCTATAGCTTAGCCTAAGTTTAAAATGAGTTAGAATGTGATGGTTTGGTTATGAGTTGGCGAAGCCAACACATGTGAAAGCTAAAAAGTGGTGTATGCACAAACAAGATGTTTCTGTAGAAAAGTCAATTACATGTGAAAGTGTTCAAGAACTCACCTTTGGCCACCGTTCTCGAGTAATTTGTAATCTAAGAAAGAACTAAAATATATATGAAAAACTTAATGTTTTGTTAGTGTGTGTTATCCTTATCACATATGCCAGTCAAATTTTAAATAATGGTATGGCAGGTACTCTGGGCCCGAACTTTTTCTAAGATTTGAATGAGACTCAAACGCTCTGTGATTTAAGAAATTCACTGCACATTCTCACACATAACATAATTCATCTTGGATAAAAGGAAATTTACTGTGAAAGTAATGCTTTTCAAACCACCATTTGCAGTATTTTCCTGCGACCTGTTAGAAATGTAAACAGTTGTGATATCATGCTCATTGAAAGCAGTTTGTTGTTATGAAGTATTGCACACAGCCAGTACATATGTACCAAGTTATCGGCCGACTGACTGAACAATTTTCTGGCAGCCTACACGTCCCTACCAACTGCACTCAAGAGATTACAGCACAAGAGATTACAGCACTGCCAAGTTGTTGGGATTTGTTTATCTTGGGTTCATTTTGTTTACATTACATGAGATGCCACTTGGTTTTACATAGGAACAAAAATGGGAATTTGCCTTGATTTTTGTAGGGGTAACAAGCACAAAAAAGTTAAGAGAAAGGTGTGGGCAAAGAACTGGTTCATATAAAAAAAGAAATTCACAACATTCTGTTACTTAAGCGACTGAGATCCAATGATTTTCGTAATTACCTAAGACTGGATGAATCGTGCATTACGGAGCTGCTGAACATCATCAAACCATTCTTAATGTGGATAACTGTTAGCTACATTACGATTTCTAGTGTGTGTGTGTGTGTGTGTGTGTGTGTGTGTGTGTGTGTGTGTGTGTGTGTGTGTGTAGGGCCCTATAGGTTTTGTCCTTTAGTTGACACATTTTGTTGTCTGTAGACGATTGTGTGTGTGTGCTGTGTTTCGTTGTTGCAAATGGCACATTTTCTTTGCTACTAAAGTTTTATTTTGGTGTTATTCTCTTATTTATATTTTATTGTTGCGGTATTACTCTATAGTAGTGTTCTAAAGTAAAATTCTTTGTTAGAGTATCAGTTCTTACCACTCAAAATTACAAAAATTTAACTGAAAATTAAAACAAATGAAAATTTCCAGAATTTAAAAAAATTCGGGGTTTTTTCCCAGATTTTTCTTGAGTGAAAAAATTCTTGTGTTTTTTCTGAATTTCCTGTGTGTCCTGTGGTGTAAACACCCTTTAAAACACCTCTTTGTCATGACAGACTAACTTGTAGCTTAGCCAGAGGTCTTGGGTAGGTTGGAATAAGACAGCTTTACTTGCAAAAGTTAAATTAATAATCTTTGTTGTCATATATATTTGGTTCTTCTGAATATGATACTTATTATGAGGTTGTGGTTAGGAATGGACTTAACAGCACAGATTAAATTAAATTAATAATTTTGCTGTCAAAGTATTTGCCTTGTTTCCTGGAATGTGAAAAGATTTCAGAGGTGGTGATTCATTGATTTGAGCAGTCACAATATTCCTTCAAAACATGATGTCTGTCTGCTGTTCTTTCACTGACTGCATACACCTAGCAGCTGACAGCAGCTGACACACACTATGTACTTCCCATCGTACCTCACTGAGAGTGCTGAGAATGTTATTGCACGAAACACGTAAGTATGCCTCTGGCTCTGATCTAGACTTTTACCCTTCAACTTTTATTTCTGGAAAATTATCTTGCTAAAAAAAGAAGGACGAGAATGATGACAATGATGAGGAGGAGGAGGAGGAGGAGGAGGAGGAGGAGAGGATGTATGTATACTGCATTACCAATGTACGCCACACTAAACCTTAACAAAATCCAGAAGTTAAAAACTTGACACATTATGGAAAAGACTGATCCAACACCACTTCTCTGAATTGTCACAATAACTTTACACACAACGCAGAGAGTTAAAGCCCTTACTGAGGAACCCAATACATGCACAATACATCACACTTCTTAGATTTCGTACAGCATCAAATGAGGGTAATCTGTAGTTTATATTCCAAATCATAACAATGATTTTGACATGCTAGTGATGCTATCTGCTGTATAATTAACTTAGGTCACTTTGATATCTGCGACAAATATATAGAATAAAATGTTTAAATTTTGGAAGAATTAGAGGTAGGCTCTACCTGCAACATTACTGCATACAGAGCTGGGACATCATTCTGACTATTCACTACAATTTCAAAACCAGGAAACAAAACTGTTTAGTTAGTTTAAATTGCTGCTGGTGGATAGGAAAGAAAAGACTCACAAATGAAAATTTAGATCAACTGCAACACAAGCTAAACAAGTGCCAAACTCAATAATTATCACCTTACCTTTTCATCTGTCTTCTGGACACCCATGATGTTTCCTATTGTTGTTCCTGCAAGCTCCCAATGCTTCTTCTGTGCTTTTCGTCTTTCTTTTTGTTCTCTAAAAATTTTAACTAAATTTGAACCTTTCCTTGCTACCATTGCCATATCTGATGTGGGATCCTGCAAACAATAATGGATAGATTAAATTTCTGTAAAATTTTCTAAGAATTTTATTTTATCTGATTTGATCCATTATAAATGGATTTTGAAAGCCTGTGACTGTGAAAACACAATAGGTTTGTTTATAAATAAATCTTCTGCTACCAGTCACGATTTTTCTTTATTTTACTTTTCGCACGACACGTTTTGGGAATATGGTCCATTTGTGCAGAGTTTCACACACACTAAACATCACACACAACTTCTTGTACACTTTACACATCGAAAATATCTTATATAAACGAAACAGTTACAAAGATCTTCTTACAGGTAGTCCACAGATTATGATATGCTTTTGTACAGAGGTTATTTATCTTAACAATTTGGCTCATAAATTGCTTTAGCAATTTTGCAATTGTTCTTATTTCTATGTTTTACTATTTTTATTGAAGTATACTATCAAAACATCTGAAGAAATTCATTGATTCACTTTCAAGTTTTTCGTTTAATATTATATCTCCAGTTCTTCTAGCAAATCCATTTTATGTCTTTTATTTAGCCGGTGGAGTACTCTGACATTTTGCTCTATTTTTCCAAATGGATGTCCTGTATTATGTTTCTATGTTGCTATTGCTGACGTAGTGTGTTTGTTGTGTGTGTAGGCTTTAATGTGCTCTGTGTACCTGGTGTTGAAATTTCGGCCTGTTTGTTCTAGGTAGAACATGGAGCATTCCTGGCATGTTACCTTGTGTATTACAGAGTCTGAATATGGATCCTGATTACATTTTATATTATGTATTAGTTTTTGTTGTAGTTTATTAGATGTAGAAAACTCAATTTTTACTTTGAGATTTTTGAAAATATTTGTAATCTTCTGTGATACATTGCCTATGTATGGAATGCAAGATATACATTTGTTTTTCTCTTTTTCTTCTGTGGTGCAGTTCGCACATGGGCCTTCTTCACTTTGTCTAGAATTGTGTCAACCATGGGAACATTGTAACCATTCGCAACTACAATCTTTATCACTGTGTTTATTTCTTGTTGCATATTTTCTTGGTTCAACGGTATTTTTGTTGCCCTATGCAGCATTGACCCATATGCTGCCTGTTTACGGATATTTGGGTGACATGAGGCTGCAGGGATTGTGGTGTCTGTCATTGAGTTTTTCCTATAAATTTTGAATGTGCATGTGTTGTTATGCCTTGTAATATTTAGGTCCAGAAAGTTTATGCTTTTATTTTGCTCATGTTCCACTGTAAATTTGATTTTCTCATGCAGATTATTGAAACAATTTAAAATGTCTGTGATGTCTTTGGTATCCCCTTTCACTAACAGTAGTGTGTCATCTACATATCTCCTAAAAAATTCTATTTTCTTTAGGCAATGTTCTTGGCTGTCAAATAATTTTTGTTATAAATGATTTATGCATATGTCAGCTATGGTACCAGATATACATGATCCCATTGCTAGGCCATCTGGTTGTTTATAAATGTTGTTACTAAAGGTAAAGTAGTTGTAACGGAGTTCCATAAATTCGACTATCTCTGTGTATCAAAGTTTCTTGTGTTGCATAAGGTTCTTTTGTATTACCTTTAGAGCTTGTTGTATGGGTATGTTTGAGTAAAGGTTGGTGATGTCACGTGATATAAACTGCACATCTTGGGGGAGCTTTCTGATACTTAGTTCTTTAGCTAATATCATGCTGTTTTTTATGGAATATGTTGTTTCATATGCATAATTTTTCATCAGTATGTTATTCAGTTTTTGTGACAGTTTGTATGCTGGGCTTTTTGTAGAGTTGACCATGGGACATATTGGATTTCCATCTTTGTGTATTTTTTGCTATGCTCTTAGGTGTGGTGCTTCTGGATTCATGCATGTAAGGTATTTCTTTTCAGTTTCTGTCAATAGGAAATACGTGTTATTTAATTGTTCCTTAATTTAATTTGAAATTGTTTGATTGGGTCTTTTTCAATGTGCTGAATATTATTAGCAGAAAAAATTCATTGGTATTGTCTATGTATTTTTTTTCTTTCATCACAACTAATGTATTGCTTTTATCTGACTTCACAACTATGGATTGGTTGTTTTTCAGTTTGTTATTTATAGATTTTAGTGTTTTTGCATCATTTATTGCATATTTAGATCTAAACTTATCTTTATTCATTTCTTTCTCAAGAAGCTTGCTTACTTTGTGACCTATTGCTGCAAAATTAAATTCAAATACAAAAGCAGCAATAGGTCACACTGAGAAATGTATAGAAGAGGGTGGAGTCTGTGCAGGATATGGTGGCTGATGCGCAGTGACCATCTTTCATCCAATGCGCTGGGCAAGTTCATTTGTTTGTTCGGAAAGCAAGGCCAACAAGTGTTTACCAGCTTTCTGCCAGTCAGCGATGGTAAAATCATGGCGACGCCCTGCAATCTTTCTCAAACTATTTTATAGAAACTACTTCATAAAAAAAAATTCATTTCTGCTTTACTTATAACTTTATACCTCAGGTTCATTATGATGTGCCCATAATTTCATTAACGGTCACAGTTATTGTGATATTTACATGTAAGTAAGGCACTGCACGAAATTCGGAAAAGTTTGCAGTGGAAAATGGAGGTCACTATGATTTTGCATTTGTGGCATATTACGTAATATGCTGCTGCATACAAAATTAAGCTAACATACTGATTTTTTTTTTTTTTTTTTTTTTTTTTTTTTTAGGTTTGGGCAGACATGTCTGTCACCAATCTTGAGAAAAATCATCTCACAAAGCACTCTCGTTATCTACCATGTTATTCCACTAACTACAGACTTTTTTGATGAAAGAATGTAATTTTTAAGGGCCATCAATAGCTGAGGAAATGGGAAATGCTATGGGTTTTGGAACAACATAAGTGGAGACATTACATGTTTTTTAGTACTGAGGATGTGTTTTTTCATAAGCTACTGGCCTTATTTCTCCCCAGTTCCTAATTTAATAAACTTAATAAATAACTGCTTCAGAATTCCCTCACAACTGTGTCTGCACAATATGTTAGTGAGGTATTTTGGCAAAAACAAGCAAATTTTAACACAGTAACCACAGAAATTTGTAGGTTTTATTTAAAATTTGTCACTCATGATGCTTCTCTGAAAGTTAAAAAGGGTTAACAAGTCAGGCAAAAATAAATCACTGCATTTTCAGGAGAATTCTGTTTCTAAGCTAGCCAAAGCAGAGATAACAGATCTTTCTACCATTGAAATGTGGGTATGGAGTGAGTCCACTTAATATTTACAAAACATGTGATGTAGGCTTCTGTTTAGAATGGCACTTCCCCTCAGTGTTCCACATTTACGCTGTATCACCTGTGACCCCCACCACTACCGCTCTCCCCAAGCGTGCCCTGCTGTCTGTGCACCTACTGGCCACAGTGTTCTGCATGGACTTTACTGATGAGCAGTCAGCATATTAATGGCAGAAGAATAATCCACAGAAAAAGTGCTGGATGCGTGACTGAACAATTTTTGCAACAAAAAATGACGGTAGTTCAACAAACAAATCTGCAAATACAGTGCACCAGGGGATGAAAAAATATTTAAATCCACTGGTACAATGATGAATGACGGCTAAAGTGTAGGCATCCCAACATAATTCCTAAATTCACTCAATGTTCTCTGTATCCAGTCAAAAAAGGTGCTAAACAACAGAAGAACAGTGGAAGTATTAATTAGAAAAGATAATGGCAATACCATGAACTACATTCATTTCAAACAACTTACCACTCAACTTAAAAAGCTGTAACTCCTGGCAAGATTAGTGTAAAGTAGGACTATCAATAGAGCACAAAGGTAAACATCCAGTGTTGCTGACTGATCCTAAGAGTCAGGTTTTTGGAATAGATAACTATATTTATCAGTTTTGCACATTGGACTACAATAAAACTCATTTGTCATTGCTTCCGATAGCAAAACACAAAATGTACTTTATAAGAACATACAATGAATAGGTTAGATGCTAAAGAAATGAGATGATTAACTCCAAATAATGGAAAGTCCAGGTTGGAATATCAACAATATTATGATTGGTTGGTTGGATGGTTAAAGCCCCCCCCCCCCCCCCCCCCCGCCACTTACCAGAGGTATATCACTCATCAGTTGCCTAGGAAAGACTAGCAATATGAACAGGGCAAGAGAATCACTGAGAGACAAGAGATGAACAAGTCTAACAGACAACGCAAGAGGGGAGGGGAGAAGGGGGGTGGAAGAAGAGTAAAAGAGCAGGTAGGGTGAGGACTGGACTGGACTGGACCACCAAGCCCAGACAGCTGCAGCCCAGTCTGGGCAGAGAGGCAACAGAGTGTTTTGCCAACCCGTTAATGGGCTGATAAGATTAAGTGACCCTTCATTCAAGAATAAAATGTTAAATGAACTCAGCTGCTGAGGCATTGTATCCTGACACCAGGGGTAACGAGTCAGGGAGCTCTAAGAGTCTGCCGCATGTTGAGACATTCCAGCAAAACATGGACCACCATCAAACGGTGACCACAATGATAGTGGAGTGGGTCCTTGTGACAGGAGATCATGAATCAGCCATGTATGGCCGATGCAGAGCCAGCAAAGGATGGTAGAATCCTTGTGAGAGGCCTGTGTGGAGGACCTTCATAGATTCATTGTCTCCTTTATCATCCGCAGTTTATTTGGTGAAGTCAGAGTGAGCCATTCCGTATTCAGATTCCTAAAACTTGATGGTGTGATAAAGATCGGAGATCTGTTTCTGGAATACTGATCTCAAGAATTGGTTTACAGGTAGCCAGTTTTGCCAGGCTATCAGCAAGTTCATTTCCTGGGATCCCGATGTAGCCCAGGGTCGAGATAAAAGCCACTGAGCTTCCCCATTGTTCAAGGGCATACTGGATACTCTGTTTCACAGAGGAAGACCGCACTGCAGTTCCTTCTCTACATCCTTGCACAAACGAAAAAATGGCTGACATCGAAATAAGTGTCCAAGGAATAGAAAAGCAACTGGAATCACTCAACAGAGGAAAGTCCACTGGACCTGACGGGATACCAATTCGTTTCTACACAGAGTACGCGAAAGAACTTGCCCCCCTTCTGACAGCCGTGTACCGCAAGTCTCTAAAGGAACGGAAGGTTCCAAATGATTGGAAAAGAGCACAGATAGTCCCAGTCTTCAAGAAGGGTCGTCGAGCAGATGCGCAAAACTATAGACCTATATCTCTGACGTAGATCTGTTGTAGAATTTTAGAACATGTTTTTTGCTCGAGTATCATGTCGTTTTTGGAAGCCCAGAATCTACGCTGTAGGAATCAACATGGATTCCGGAAACAGCGATCGTGTGAGACCCAACTTGCTTTATTTGTTCATGAGACCCAGAAAATATTAGATACAGGCTCCCAGGTAGATGCTATTTTCCTTGACTTCCGGAAGGTATTCGATACAGTTCCGCACTGTCGCCTGATAAACAAAGTAAGAGCCTACGGAATATCAGACCAGCTGTGTGACTGGATTGAAGAGTTTTTAGCAAACAGAACACAGCATGTTGTTATCAATGGAGAGACGTCTACGGACGTTAAAGTAACCTCTGGCGTGCCACAGGGGAGTGTTATGGGACCATTGCTTTTCACAATATATATAAATGACCTAGTAGATAGTGTCGGAAGTTCCATGCGACTTTTCGCGGATGATGCTGTAGTACACAGAGAAATTGCAGCATTAGAAAATTGTAGCGAAATGCAGGAAGATCTGCAGCGGATAGGCACTTGATGCCGGGAGTGGCAACTGACCCTTAACATAGACAAATGTAATGTATTACGATTGCATAGAAAGAAGGAACCTTTATTGTATGATTATATGATAGTGGAACAAACACTGGTATACAGAGAAGTTGCAGCATTAGAAAATTGTAGCGAAATGCAGGAAGATCTGCAGCGGATAGGCACTTGGTGCCAGGAGTGGCAACTGACCCTTCACATAGACAAATGTAATGTATTACGATTGCATAGAAAGAAGGATCCTTTATTGTATGATTATATGATAGCGGAACAAACACTGGTAGCAGTTACTTCTGTAAAATATCTGGGAGTATGCGTGCGGAACGATTTGAAGTGGAATGATCATATAAAATTAATTGTTGGTAAGGCGGGTACCAGGTTGAGATTCATTGGGAGAGTGCTTAGAAAATGTAGTCCATCAACAAAGGTGGTGGCTTACAAAACACTCGTTCGACCTATACTTGAGTATTACTCAACAGTGTGGGATCCGTACCAGATCGGGCTGATGGAGGAGATACAGAAGATCCAAAGAAGAGCGGCGCATTTCGTCACAGGGTTATTTGGTAACCGTGATAGCGTTACGGAGATGTTTAGCAAACTCAAGTGACAGACTCTGCAAGAGAGGCGCTCTGCATCGTGGTGTAGCTTGCTCGCCAGGTTTCGAGAGGGTGCGTTTCTGGATGAGGTATCGAATATATTGCTTCCCCCTACTTATACCTCCCGAGGAGATCACGAATGTAAAATTAGAGAGATTCGAGCGCGCACGGAGGCTTTCAGACAGTCGTTCTTCCCGCGAACCATACGCGACTGAAACAGAAAAGGGAGGTAATGACAGTGGCACGTAAAGTGCCCTCCGCCAAACACCGTTGGGTGGCTTGTGGAGTATAAATGTAGATGTAGATGAACAAGAAATGGCGAGGTTAACACCAGTGGAGAGCTTGCAAACTGCTCAGGGAGTCACTGTAGATGAGAAAGAACCCACCAGTGCAGGAACGGATATATTCAGGAGCACAAGAGATGGCTACCATCTCTGTAGTGAAAACACTATTGCCATAAAACAAGGAGCACAGCACAGTGTGTCCCACATGAGTATAAGCAAAGCCTACATGACCAGCAGCCAGTATAGATTACTTCTGAACGCAGGGATGCATCACAGATGGAGAAGAATTGGTAGGGGAGGGCTTCAAGAGGAACCTATTCTTTCGGATCTTGTGATAGATCAAGACAAAGCTGTGGCTGAGGGATGCACCATGGAGGTGTACGTGAGTGGGTCTGGAGGAGAGGTGGAAGAGGAAACAACTGCAGCTAAGAGAGGAGGACCGAATACGGACTGCGATTGTAATCTCTGATCTGGGCCAATATTGTGAGATTGATTCCCATGTTTGGAAAGAAGACGGTAGCTCAGATGCTTAGGAGAGATGTGAATATGGGTAGCATAGTTGACAAGCTGCTGTTGGCACTTGATCAGTGAGGAGGGATTGCAGCCTCCATGAGTAAGCTGTTCACAGGGCTAGATCAAAAGGCTCCTGTCGCAAGTTCAACCCTGCAGTGGTGTATCGGATCCAGTATCCATAATACTGAGGGCAATGCCGAACTGTATGCCAGACTCCCACAATCAAGGTGAGATTGTATCAGGGATTTGTAAAGCAACAGAAGGGTAGTGCCATATTGAGTAGTTGGTTGTCAAGGTAAAGCTCTGGTTGTGGGTGAACGGTAGGGAATCACCAGAAGTGCATGACGTGAGTCTTGGCAGCTGAAAACAGAAAGCTATGGGTGAGAGGCCATGCCTGCACCTCTCGTACGGCACTTTGCAGTCGAAGTTCAGTTTCACCCAGAAGTCATCAGTATATAAGGAGGGGTATACGAGGACCCCACAGCTGCTACTAGCTAATTGATTTGCTACCAGTAAGAGAGACACGCTCAGTATGAGCCCTGTAGAACCCCATTCTCTTGGATATGGGGGGTACTGAGCACCAACTAGAACCCAGAAAGTAAGGTACAACAGGAAGTTCTGGATAAAAATTGAGAGCAGATCCCAGAGACCCAATTTGTGAAAGATAGCAAGGATGAGGTGTTGCCACGTGGTGTCATAATCCTTTTGCATGTCGAAGAAGATGACTACAATGTGTTGACATCGAGCAAAAGTTGTTTGGATGGCAGACTTAAGGTAAACCGTGTTATCAGTAGTGAAATGGCCTCGGTGAAACCATCGCCCTGAGACAGAACCGGAAGACTCCGAGACTCGAGGAGCCGACACAACAGACGATTTACCATACATTCGAGCAATGCACAGAGAACAATGGTGAGACTAGCTGGGTGATAACTGTCCATCCCTAGAGTGTGCTTACTTGGTTTCAGTACTGGGATGATGATGCTTCCTTGCCATTGCAATGGGAACTGGCCCTCGCTCCAGATGCTGTTAAAGACGGCAAGGATATGAAATTGACAATCCACTGACTTCTGCTCGATCATTTGGTTGTTGATATGATCTGGCCCTGGGCTGAACCAGGACAGAGGACTAGGACACTGAGAAATTCCCACTTGCTGAATGGAGCATTATATGGCTCAGGATGGTGTATAGTTACAGACAGTTAATTTTGCTCCCCACGGCTATTTTAGGACATGAAAGGCAAGGTGATAATTCACAGACACAGAGGCTCGAGCATAATGCAGAGCAAAATATTCGGCGCTGATGTCCGAGTCGGTGTAGATAGTACGCTCTTTGTCCAAACCTGTGAATGGTACGTGGCCCGACGGTTGAAACATACCATTACGGACATTCTTCTTTCTGTCATTTTACTATGTGGCGGACCCGTGTCTGGAGCCATTTAAACGCAGTGAGGTACTCCATTGACGGGTGCCACTTACGGCGCTGGAGAGCCCACCTACAATCTAATGGCCTCTGCGATTGATGACGACCACCCAGGTGATGTCTTTCATCAGGGAGGGCCCGAGGAACAGGGGATAGCCAAAGCAGATACTGGAAGAATGGCTTTTGCTGTATTTTGGACTGCCTCATCGATGTCTCCGTGTGCTGGGGAGTCGAGGGTGAGAGCAGAGGCTAAAGCACCCCAGTCAACACTGTTGAGAGCACGTCTGGGTAGGCATCCACAGGAATGATGCTGAGGGAGGGACACAGGTGATCGTGAACCCTCCAATGGGTGGTCGGGAGAACACAATGTCTGCAAATGGAAAGGTCAATCGCTGAGAAAGCTCCGTGCGCCACACTGTAGTGTGTGGGGTTACCCGTATTCGAGAGGCACGTCCTTGCCCCACAGCCTGGCACCCTTGTCCTGACCCACCTAGTCCCTGCACGCTCAGCTAGGCAGCACTCACTTCTCTTCCCACAACCATACTCTGCTATATCTCTGCTACTACAGATTGCTGCTTCTGTTCAACGCAGTTTCATTCTGGCTGGAGCTGATGAAGATAGTGGTCATATGTGTGTGAGGCGTGTTTCCAGTATGTTTCCTTTCTGAAGGAGGCTTTAGCTGAAAGCTCAATGTATAACCGTCTTTTCGTTGAATCTGTCTGCAACTCAATGTGTCATCTTTGTGGTGAGTAGCAGTTTATCCTTCACAAACATTTTACTGTTTTTTTCCTGAACATGTCATCATGAATTATGAGGATGTAGTTGGGTTGTAATGTGATAGTCTGGTTTTCAGTTGACAAAGCCAACAAATGTGAATCCTGAAAAACATGGTTTTGTGGATCACTTCTGCTACCCTTCTTGTAGATGTGTGTGACCTGTGCCTTCTTCCAATCACTGGGCACTCTTTTTTGTTTAAATGATCTACAGTTTACAGTCCTGAACTGTTTTATTCTCCCTGGACACTCTTTTGGTTATGCTTTAACCATGCTCTGTCAGGCTGCCTATATAGGTAACTTTTATCAGCTACTGTGTATCCTACTTTTCATTGTTATTTACAATTGCAAGGTTTTATTAAATATATGTTTTGCGTAATAAATTAGTACTTACAACCAACTGTGTAAATCAGGAGCACTATGAAAGATATACTGATGTGCTGAAACATTATGACTGCTGGTTGTCACGAGACTGGATGGCACGTAACATGGAAAGGAAAGTATGTAAGCAGAGCAGAGACAAATGGAGAATCATTCTAGTAATGATACAGCTGAAAATGGGGAAATCCACTAACATAAGTGATTTTGACACAGGGCGCATTGTTTTGGCGTGGCACCTGGGAATGAGCATCTCAGAAACAGTGAAGCTGAGTGGTTGTTTGTGTGCTACTGTCATGAGAATGTATGGAAAGTGGTTAAAGGACATCAAGCAATGTGTAGGCAATGAAGTGTTGGGCATCAATTCCTCGCCACAGATCACAGGTGTTAGTAGCTTGCCCAATCTGTTAAGTACAATAGGTGGCAATCTGTGGTAAATCTGATAACATAGTACAATACTGGTGCAGCCACTGTTTTGGAGAACACCATTCGGCCACACATTTTAGAACATGGGACTCTGCAGCAGTAGGTGTTACCATGTTGATCCAACGAGTTACAAATGCAATGGAGCTCATACCTGAGCTCAGACTCTGATCAATGGAAACACGTCACTGGATCCAATAAATCACATTTCTCGTCGCGTCAGGTCGATGATTGAGTCCTGATACACAGTCATCCAGGCGAATGGCTCCCTAAGATATGCACTTGTCCACAGATGGAGTCTGGTTCGTGTAATATTATGCTACAAAGGACGTTCACTTGGGCTTTGTGTGACCTGCGGTAGTAATAAAACAGACAATGATGCATGCAGGCTACGGGAACACTACTACAGACCACCTGCATACCTTCATGTCTTTGTCAAAAAGCAATAATTGGGCTATGGTGGTTTGAGGATCCTCCACAGTGTACTCCTGTTATTGTCCGAGCCTCTCAATCTGCCTGATCGAACACATATGGGGTGCTACCTAGTGCCAGCTCTGCACCCACAGACCACTGGCCTCTAATTTATGAAAAGTGTGTGACCTGTGAATAGACATCTAGTGCCACATACCTCTGAAAACCTGCCAAGGACTTGTTGAAGCCTAGCCACACAGGACTGTTCCCATACTGCATTCCAATATTAGACCAACATGCTATTAATCAGTTGGTCGCAACGTTTTGACTTCTTATTGTATTTGTGGAGGGATCAACCAGTCCAGGACAAAACAGTTGCATTGATGAATTGTCAATTTATATTGTGACAGGAAGGAACCATGACAAGTCATGCCAACCTTTAAATAGACAAGAATATTTGTTGACAAGATATTTGATATGGCAGGAAACAATCACAAACGTTTCATAGTTTAATTAAAGGAAACTTATATCTGCACTTCATGCACGATCTGTAATAGTTTAATAATTTCAAAAAATCTGGCTCCAAAATTAATGGTGTCTGAATAAATTTGGAAATCATGTCTGATTTTTACAAGAAATTTACATATGTATGTATGTATGTATGTATGTAATAGAGGGAAACATTCCACGTGGGAAAAATATATCTAAAAACACAGATGATGTGACTTACCGAACGAAAGTGCTGGCAGATCGATAGATACACAAAATTCAAGCTTTCGCAACAAACTGTTGCCTCATCAGGAAAGAGGGAAGGAGAGGGAAAGATGAAAGAATGTGGGTTTTAGGGGAGAGGGTAAGGAGTCATTCCAATCCCAGGAGCGGAAAGACTTACCTTAGGGGGAAAAAGGAAAAAAGGACAGGTATACACTCGCGCGCCCACACACACACACACACACACACACACACACACACACACACACACACACACATATCCATCCGCACATACACAGACACAAGCAGACATTTTGTGTCTGTGTATGTGCGGATGGATATGTGTGTGTGTGTGCGAGTGTATACCTGTCCTTTTTTCCTTTTACCCCCCTAAGGTAAGTCTTTCCGCTCCTGGGATTGGAATGACTCCTTACCCTCTCCCTTAAAACCCACATCCTTTCGTCTTTCCCTCTCCTTCCCTCTTTCCTGATGAGGCAACAGTTTGTTGCGAAAGCTTGAATTTTGTGTGTATGTTTGTGTTTGTTTGTGTGTGTGTCTATCGACCTGCCAGAACTTTCGTTCGGTAAGTCACATCATCTGTGTTTTTAGATATGTATGTATGTATGTATACTGCTTGGTTTTCTGGGCTGTTATCCTTGACACTATTATCTTCCACATAATATTTTAATTTTTCGTAATAATAGGGAGTAGCCGAAGCCATTTTTTAAATATCATTCAATTTACTATTAATAAATGACACTAAAAAAAAGTTACCTGCTCTATTCAACACCCATACACACCAGTTATTACAGTACTGTGTTCTATTTACTTACCTTCACTGGAACTACTGGCTCTGGTTGTTTTGTAAAAACAATACGGCCATCAAGAAATGGAGGTACAATGTTGTGCACCAGTAAATGAACTCGGTCTATGTTTTCTTCATCAAAATCTTCGTCCACGTCCACAGACTGTACAACACCACTTGTTAGCATTCGATTTCTTTCCCAGAGTTCATTGTCCTGTAAACGTAAGAAACAGTAGTTGAAAATACAGATCTACGAAGGACCACATAAATTCACAATGACAGAAAATTCCAGAAAAAGTAGTTTGAGGTACAAGCAAATGAAAACTACAACATCGAATAAAGTACCACAATATGTTTTTTTTTTTTTTCCAAATAATGAAGTGTTACTTTTTAATTTTTCAATTACTTTCTGTTAAAATATTATTCCATATTGGGCATGGGAGGCTACAGGAAACCTCTTGGGAAAAAATACTATGGGTAAAACATACAAAAGAAAATAAATAAGAGGACTGTTAAGGTGCACTCACATAAAATAAAAAATAATATTTAGTGGCGGAAGAAAATGATTGAGGGAAAGAATAGTGTTTAACATCTCACCAATGATGAGGCTGATAGAGCAGGATCTAAGACAGGGGAACTATGAGGAAGGAAACTGGTCATATCTTTTACCAGAAGAAGCCAGCTAGCATTCTACTAAAGTGATTTACGTAAACCACCTCAAATCTACATCTGAATGGTCAGACAGGGATTTGAATTCTGGTACCCTAAAATGTTAGTATAGTGTTTTAATAACTGCACCCCTCGCTTGAATATAATGGTGCACAAAATTAGGAAATATGCTGTCAATGCGAAAATTAAAAGATTAACATTATTATTACATCTCTTTTAACAGTGTACAAAATCAAATCTTCAGTGCAAATAATGGTGAATAAAAATTATATGAATTTTCCCAATCAGAATTAGAATCAAAGAAAATATAGGTTCCGTAAATTCTTATGTGCTGGAATGAACAGAAAATTTGATAGTAATAATAACCATCCACAAGGTCTCAAGTATCTGTAGAAAATGATACCTAGAGATAAATGTGATTAAAATGAGTAAATATTTTAAATATACCATAAAATACACAATGAAATGATGGAATCTTCTGTGGCACAAAACACACACACACACACACACACACACACACACACACACACACACATACACACAGGGGGGGGGGACAGGGGTAGAGAGAAAGGGAGGGGGGAGAGACGGAAGAGGAGGAAGAGGGGAAAGACGGAGGGAGGAAGGGAGGGAGATTATAGTTTAAGACAATGAAAATAATCTTGTCTGTAAAGTATACAACAAACATTAGAAACAGGACGAATCATCATAACAGTCACTCACATTGCACATGTTACATTCTTGTCGTAAGAATTCATGCTTTACAAGAATATTTCCTAAAAACTAGAAAAAATCTCATTTCACTCTCAGAGCATACTGCTTTATAAGTTTCTAAGTTTGGCGACTAAAATACTATGCCAGATGTATGTTGTTGACTGATCACTGCACTAAAAACTGATGCCCCAACAACAACATAGAACACCTAAACTACATATATTCAGTGTGTACCATATGCCTCTCCCACTGTCTGCCAAAATGGGAGTGTAATTTACAGCTGCCATCTTGTCAATAAAATGCACTCTTTTCATTCCTCGAAGGTCAATGGCTTGCAAGAAATGGATCAAAGTGCTCCATTTCTTCTCAGTGGCTGGGCTGAGGAATAACACCGTCAAAGAGAAAAGTTGTTTTAAAGTGGTAGGAAGTGAAGGAGGAGGAGACTGACTGCAAATTCATTGATAATCACTCTTTCTCTGGTTAACTCATGAACTTTCAACCACAACAGTGACATTACAGTCAAAGGAGTAAAAATACTTTGAGAAATTCTGCAAGCCTTGTAAGTTTTATTGTCTGCTAGCTCAATCAGATTATTTCCTTCAGTAACAATGATCCCTGGTAGGTACACAGCAGCATCTTTCATAGCACCAAAGACAAGTATTTACATTCTCTACACCATTCTGTCTGCCGGGTACATTTGGTAAACCACATGGAGGATCCAAAAGCAATTGGAGCCCATGAGAAATGTCTTTATTCACTCCCATTCATCTTTAGCATGCCTTTCAGACCACAAAAATTTTTCACACCAAATGTAAATTTTTCTGGAATTAATGTTTGAAGTTATGGTCAGGTAAATCAACTGATCAATAAAGGGTATTATTACATTTTCCACCCATCAACATACTCAGTACTTAAAAATATACTTCTATTAACAAGATATAGATTACATTCTTTGCTAAATTTTATGAAATTTAAAGTAATTCTGCTCCTTATACGAAGGAAAAGGTCATTCATACTGTGTAAACATTAATATTTACTACAACTACTTGCATTGACCCTCTCATGTCTACTGCATTGAGTGTCCCACCTTTCTGCCTGCCTGACTAGCTAACAGTGGCAAACATATTGTTCGCCTGGCTGGCATGTGACTGATTCAGATGAGGACCACAGCAGGATACAGCCACTGTAGACTGATCCTTAGTTCCAGCTGCATGCAGAACCACTCTTCAATAACACTATTCTTAAAATCAGTAACACACTGTATGGTCACAGTGGTTGTAGCTGATGATAAGCACGAAAGAGAGCTTCAGAACTGATCCTAGCTTTCTGTTATAAGTTTATTATGGACTGATAAAATATTAATTTTGAAAAATGGTAAGAACTTTTTTATCTGTGATTGCAAAATTCTGTAACTTGAGATTTACACTACTAATATATGTGCGTAAAACCTACTAAAATTCCGTTAACACTGGACAAATGTGTTTCAAGATACACAATGTAATCAAAAGTATCCGGACACCTGGCTGAAAATGACTTACAAGTTTGCGGCGCCCTCCATTGCTAATGCTGGAATTCAATACGGTGTTGGCCCATCCTCAACCTTGATGACAGCTTCCCACTCTCACAGGCTTATATTCAATCAGGTGCTGGAAGGTTTCTTGGGGAATGGCAGCCCATTCTTCAAGGAGTGCTGCACTGAGCAGAGATATTGATGTTGATAGGTGAGGCCTGGCACGATGTTGGCATACCAAAACATCCCAAAGGTGTTCTGTAGGATTCAGGTCAGGGTTCTGTGCAGGCCAGTCCATTACAGGGATGTTATTGTCATGTAACCAGTCCACCACAGGCTGTGCATTATGAACAGGTGCTCGATCATGCTGAAAGATGCAATCGCCATCCCCAAAGTACTCTTCAACAGTGGGAAGCAAGAAGGTGCTTAAAACATCAATGTGGGCCTGTGCTGTGTTAGTGCCACGCTAAACAACAAGGGGTGCAAGCCCCCTCCATGAAAAACACGACCACACCACAACAACACCGCCTCCAAATTTTACTAGTGGCACTACACACGTTGGCAGGTGATGTTCACTGGGCTTTCGCCATACCCACACCCTGCCATCAGATCGCCACATTGTGTACCTTGATTCGTCACTCCACACAACGTTTTTTCACTGTTCAGTCTCCAACGATTAGGCTCCTTACACCAAGCGAGCCATCGTTTGGCATTTACCGGCGGGATGTGTGGCTTATGAGCAGCCGTTTGACCATAAAATCCAAGTTTTCTCACCTCCCGCCTAACTGTCATAGAACTTGCAGTGGATCCTGATGCAGTTTGGAATTCCTGGGTGATGGTCTGGATAGATGTCTGTGTATTACACATTAAGACCCTCTTCAACTGTCGGTGGTCTCTGTCGGTCAACAGACGATGTCGGCCTGTGCGCTTTTGTGCTGTGCGTGTCCCTTCATGTTTCCACTTCACTATCACATCAGAAACAGTAGCCCCAGGGATGTTTAGAAGTGTGGAAATCTCACATACAGATATACGACACAAGTGACACCCAATCACCTGACCAAGTTTGAAGTCCTTGAGTTCCACGGAGCGCCCTATTCTGCTTTCTCACAATGTCTAATGACTACTGAGGTTGCTGATATGGAGTACATGGCAGTAGGTGGCAGCACAATGCACCTAATATGAAAATCGTATGTTTTTGGGGGTGTCCGGATACTTTGGATCACATAGTTTATATACTTTTAAAGTGACCAGTTCCTAGAGAAGGTGTCTGAAGTTGGACATCTTGTGTTCCACTTGGCAGTGAGTGTTGCTGAGAAACTGCACATATTTCGTTGAACTGTTCACCTTTTGAATCATATGATACATCAGTTCTCCACAACAATTCATGCTCTTTTGTAGATTACAAAAGGGAATTTAATTTGTTTGAGCGTGCATTCTGCTTACTGTTCCACATGGCAGCAAGTATTGCCGTGAAACTACACTAGTCTGTTACAATGTTTTCCTTTTTTTCCATGGGTAAAAGGCTGATAGTGCAATGGACGCACCAGCCTCCCACTCGTAATACCACAGTGAGAAGAGCCTGTACTCAACCTCTTGTTCGGGCAACAGCACGGTCACGGACTTGCATCACAGACTTTATTGTTCTTTTAGGAGAATGGTACTGACCTTTTGGCTAAACCAATATTGTTTCATTCTTTAAAATGTACTGACACAGCAATGCATGCAACAGTATTTGGACTGAATCGGAAGTAGTAGGAGAGACATTACTAGACTGACACTTTATATGACACAGTGAAACGTATTTTTATGGCTCAGTGTTGCATAGAAAAGGCAAACACCTAGGTTTGCATCCCCACACTACCTTTACCTGCTATGAAGTTTCATTTGGCAATTCTGAGGTGAATCCTTTCTTCCAGATGTGTTGGTGAAGTAACATATGCAGAACTTTTGTGAAAGTATTGGACAGAGGAACCAGTGAACTTACGCTTGCAATGAGACCGTCAGATGTGTTTAGGTGCTTCAGTCGGTAAGAGCACTGCCTGTAAGTCAAAAGGGTTGGGTTTGAGTCCCAGTATTACATGAAGATTAAATTTTTCAAGAAGTAGCTTCCTTCAAGGTTAAGGATTATTTTCTGGTGGTTTTCCATTACTCTTGTGACATATGATGTGAAGATAACCAGGGTGTATACATGGACAAGGAAAAAAAATTCCCAGATTTTTCCCGGATTTCTCGGTTGAAAATACACTTTCTCCTGGGTGAAAATAAATTTTTCCCTGTGTTATGTGAAAGTATACTTTTCCTCGGCACTGTAAAACATATCAGTCTTTTGAATGTTTATGGTTTTATACGCCGATGCAGAATTACCCGGCACGTTAGAAAACGAAACTCAGGGCGGAGGGGGGAAACACGTTTTGGAAAGATCTTTGATGTCACAAAAGAAACAAGACATCAGAGGACATTTCAACTTCATCGGAATTTCCTGAACCACACTAAAATGCATAATTGGGCTTAAAGTGCACATTTGTATGTCCAGATTCGGATGTAAATTTTCTTGATTATCAGTACTATATTATGTCATGTTTGGTTCTTTATTATGGCATAATGCCATGCGAGCTAGAAGATGGAAAACGTGCACTTGAAATGCAGCGAACAGTTGAAACTAGCCAACAGTGTGAAATTAAACACTTTGTTTCAAATAAATTGACTGCCTCAGCGCAGAAGATTAATAAAAGACAGATCTCTTTAGCAAAACGACAAAAATAACTTCATTGTTCTGCAAGGTGATTAAAGCTTGACTGTCAGAAAGGTGGAAATAAAACCTGAAAATAATAACATATTTTAACCTTCCGTCATTATGCGAACATATTTTAATTCATTTGATAGCTCCCGGCCACAGAAATCCGTTTTGTTTTCAATTGATGTGAGAGTAATAAATGAAGAGGAAACAGCAAAATCATTAAACGTAAACACAGGTCACGTGGAAACTACCTACCTCCCCACCACAACTCAGATTGCTCTGTGCATCAGCCCAGGATCTACGATATTTCTGAACCGGGGCAATACTGGATAGTGGCGCCCAGCCACACATCCGTAGCCAGAAGCGGGAGAAGGTACTACCCATACGTGACTCAACTGTGCATGCACAAGAGCCTGCCCGCAACTGCTCAAACGAATCTACGAGGGTTCTTTTTTAAGTAAGGGCCGTTCGCGCGTGTAGTCCCGTAGTTCACGCGGACGCCGCAACAAGCCACCGCGCCACTTGCCGGCATCCTTCCCGTTCACACTGATGCAAGTTGCAGCTCTGTAGCTGACGTGTACGCATCGCTGTGCTACTTTATAATGTTTACGATTATTGAATCGCCCACCGCATGTGAGATACGGTCAGTGATACGTTTTTTGACCGCGAGAAGCCTATCAGCTGCAGAAATTCATCGTCAGTTAACAGAAGTTTATGGTTTGAATGCAATGAGTGAAGGTAACGTGCGCCAATGGGTTAGAGAGTTTAAAAATGGCCGTCAAAATGTCCATGACGAAGAACGCTCAGGTCGGCCCTCTGTGATCACTGATGATTTGGTGGCTGCAGTCGAAACAAAGATTCGTGAGGACAGAAGATTCACAATTTCCACTCTTTCTTTGGTAATTTCTACAAGTTTCTAGATCGGTTTTGTACAAAATTGTGTCTGAAAACCTAAACTTTAAGAAACTGTGTTCTTGGTGGGTACCCCGACTCCTCACAGAGGACCACAAAGGGAAGAGATTTGCCACTTCATTGGACTTTTTGATTCGTTATGAGGAAGAAGGGGATGACATGTTGGGTCAAATTGTCACTGGAGATTAAACATGGGTATCTCATATCACTCCCGAAAGCAAGCGACAATCAATGGAATGGCGACACACAACCTCACCCGTCAAGGTCAAAGCCAAACAGACGCTGTCAAAGTGCAAGATTATGGCAACTGAGTTCTGAGACCGGCACTGTGTTTTGCTAGTGGACTTTATGCCACGAGGAACGACAATCAATTCAGATGCCTACTGTGCAACTCTAAAGAAGCTCCGCAGAGCAATTCAAAACAAAAGCCGCAGCATGCTGACAAAAGGAGTTTTGCTCCTGCACGATAAAGCTAGGCCTCACACCTCTCAAAAGACTCGGGATTTGATTGATTCTTTTGGCTGGGAAGTTTTGGACCATGCACCATACAGCCCAGACCTTGCTCCTAGCGATTTTCACCTTTTCCGGTACCTTAAACACCATAATGGCGGGCAGCGCTTCAATGACGACGATGAAGTGAAAGCGGCCGTGAAATCTTGGTTGTCGGAGCAGGCGGCCGAATTCTTTGAAGAGGGAATTAGAAACTTAGTTGTACGGTATGACAAGTGCTTAAATAAACAAGGCAACTATGTAGAAAAATAGGTAAAAGCGTGTAGAATCAGAAAATAAAAGTTTTTTTACAAAAGTATTTGTATCTTTTTAAAAAAATAAAAACGGCCCTTACTTAAAAAACAACCCTCGTAATGTCAACAGCTGTCACATCATGCTCATCGGGGGTAATTTGTCGTTATGAATCATTGCGTAGTCTTTCTAAAGCCTCTGACACACTATGCTGTCGGCAGCCGCTTGTATGAGCACTATGTTTTGTTGTTGTATATGGCCTATTTCCTTTGCAACTTAAGTTTTATTTTCATTTTTTCTTCCTCTTGTTAATGTTTTGTTGCTGCAGTATTATCCTGCAGATGCGGGACACAGTAATATCCTTTGTTGGAGTATTGGTTCTTAAGACTCAAAATCACAAAAATTTTTATGAAAACTAAAACAACGAAACATTCCCGGAATTATAAAAAATTCCCGGGTTTTTCCCGGTTTCTCCCGGATGGAAAAATTCCCAGGTTTTTCCCTAATCTCCTGGTTGTCCCGGGTCGTATACACCCTGATAACATCCCATGTTCTTGAAAACATACATACTTCCATTTTTGTGCCCAATTCTAGTTGTTGAAATGCCTCCACATAATACAATAATGAGGGAACTGGTACCAATAATCATTCCCTCCGCTTCAGGATCTCGGTCATCAAATTTGAACCCAGACTGCACAGGTTATATGTTTCATAGTAAGTTCAGCATATATCATCATCCTGGGTTTTGCGTGGTTTATGGAATGCTAGAGACATAGCAAGCACCGCCCCAAACACATAAAGAAGACAACAAATGAAACAGATGGACCATATGTTAACTTTCTTCAACAGGTATGGCTCCTTACTAATGTGGTAATTGTAGTCATTGTAGTACAGACAAAATCCTCCACAGTGCTGCCTCATCACATGACAAGCTAGAGTTTAATAGCATGATAAGGACACTAGCAGGACAAAATATTTTTAAGCAGGACAAATTAAAGACTTGAATGAACAGCCTGAAGGAAAAAACAATAAAGAAATAGATACAATATGCAAGTACAGACAATATAGACTGACAATAGCCACACATAAAATACCTTATTAATCTGCCGTTGTTGAGCAGACAACCTCTTTTTTTTTCTTTGTTCAAGTTGCTCCTCTTTCTTTTTGGTGTAATCTTCACTGAGATTTGAGAAAGGATTGTGTTCTTCATCATAGCCATCATCCAGCGAGTACCACTCTCTATCCAATCTTTTCTGTTCTTCTTCCCACAATTCTCGTTCCTCTGCTGAGGACCACTGTACATCATTTTCTATTAAAAAAGGAAGACAGATTTAGAAAAAGTAGTTAAGTATTTTACTAACATATTGTAATCCCCTTATTTTGCTAATGGGACGGATATGAGTATCACAGTACCAACTAGAGATTTCCCATAGCCAAGTTGAAGAGTGCAACATTTGTACAGACAATAAACAAGAATGAATCTTTCTGATACAAACATTAAATTTCTCTTTAAATTATTCGTCTGATAGTCCTTTGCAGATAGGATTCTTATAACCTCGGCACTACTGTTACTCAACTCAAATAGCACAGTACATGTTGTTTTCTACTTTAAATGCCTCTCTATCTAGTGACAAAACAACCAAATACATTCTCTCCTTGGCATGAATATATCACAGTTGAGTCATGTCCACTGATTCCCTGCTTACAATGTAGATGAATGCATCTAATGAAATTGTGTGGAAGGAGAACCAACAGTCACTCATTAGAATTAACAGTATGCCAAAATGCTGCTTAAGTTTAAAGTATGCTGCTTCATTTAATGATCAAATAACCCAACGGAATGCAGCCGGGTGACGTCGTCAACAACTGCCAATATTTCGACAGGACCACACCCTGCCATTTTCAAGATATAACTGCAGCAAGTAATTGCTCTGCAAGGGAATTTAAAACCTCGGTTCTCAGAGAAACTACGGACAGATAACACACACACACACACACACACACACACACACACACACACACTGTAAACACTAGCACCATCACAAACCAAAGATGACCAGTGTCAGAAGTTGTTGATAGTGAAATTAATAATCAATGGGTGGAGTAGCATAAACTCTGTCACTCTGTTTTTCGACAAGGAAAAGATCAGAATTCCATGCAGAATTTAAACAAAAACCACTTTCTCTACTTGTGAGGTTTCTTGCTTAATTTCAACAGCTTCCTTAATAACACTGCCCCAATAGCTGCAAGTGCATGGCAGAATCTATTTGTTGTTATATTCCAATATTAGAGAAGGAAAGTTGCTACTCACCATATGGCGGAGATGCTAAGTTGCGACAGGCACAACAAGAAGATTCACACAGTTATAGCTTTTGGCCAGTAAGGCCTTTGTCAGCAATAGAAACACATACACATCTGCAGTCTCAGACAACTGAAACTAGGTGTGTGCAAGTTGCGTTAGCGTGTGTGTGTGTGTGTGTGTGTGTGTGTGTGTGTGTGTGTGTGTGTGTGTGTGTTCGCGCGCGTGCGCATGTGTGTATGTGTTTCTATTGCTGACAAAGGCTTTAATGGCCGAAAGCTATAACTGTGTGAATCTTCTTGTTGTGCCTATCGCAACTTAGCATCTCCGCCATATGGTGAGTAGCAACTTTCCTTCTCTAATATTGTTACATTCCATCCTGGATTTTCCATCGTTTGATTGTTGTTATGTTCCATAGGACGAATGGTGCCAGTGCAATGTTCTGCAATTGCGGATTCACTCGGCTGTTGTAGCATGAGTGTCACTTATGCTCAGCACATTGGTCCTCCAACGTCTTGACAGTCTGACTGATACATGACATGACAAAACTGTAAGGAAAACAGTAGACACCTTAAGTAAAGTAGATAATTCTTTATGGAACTCAAAAGTACCCCGATCTTAGATGGTGGTCAAAAAATACACTTCACATCATATGTTCACAAAATGGACCACTCCTGTTCAAAATGCTCCCTGTGTAAAGCAAAATGTCATAGACTTTGGTACCACCTCAGTATTATCATCACTCACTTGGTGCACAGTTGGTCAATAGTGCAAATCATATCTAATCTGTCTTTCGCTATAACCATTCTGACGAAAAGTGACTTCAAGATGGGTGAACTCAGTTGACAAACTCTCAGGGATCAAGATGAGGTGGGCCCTGTGAACCAAAGTATGCACTACCACTTCATGTTGAGCTGGACCTCCTTTGCTTAGGACTGGTTTTCCCTCTGAGCTCTTGATATTCATACATGTGGTTCTCTCTTCTCCAAAGGTCTCTTTAAATTTTCCTGTAGACAGTACCTATCTTACCCCTAGTTATACATTCCTCTAAATCCTTACATTTGTCCTCTAACCATCCCTGCTAAGCCATGTTGCACTTCTTGTCGATCTCATTTTTTGAGGCATTTCTATCCCTTTTCGCCTGCTTCATTTGCTGAATTCTTATATTTTCTCCTTTCATCAATTACATTTAATATCCCTTCTGATACTGATGGATTTCTACAGCCTTCGTCTTGTTACCAGCACGATTCTCTGTTGTCTTCACTATTTCATCTCTCAAAGCTACCTATTCTTCTTCTACTGCCCTCTTTTCCCTGTTCTTGTCAATCGTTCCCTAACATTCTCTCTGAAACTCTCTGTAGCCTCTGGTTCTTTCAGTTTACCCACGTGCCATCTCCTTAAATTCCTACCTTTGTGCAGTTTCTTCAGTTTTTGTCTAGAGTTCATAAACAATAAATTGTGCATCTGTCCTTGGAAATATATTACAATTAATAACCTGGTTCCTAAATCTCTGTCTTACCATCATACAATCTATCTGAAACCTGGTGTCTCCAGGCTGCTTCCACGTATACAACCTTCTTTCATGATTCTTAAACCAAGTGTTAGCTATGGTTCTACCAGGCAGCTTCCTCTTCCATTCCTTAACCCGAGTCCATATCCACCTACTACTTTTCCTCCACTCCCTTTCCTACTATCGAATTCCAGTCCCCCATGATTATTAAATTTTCGTCTCCCTTAACTACCTGAATAATTTCTTTTATTGCATCATACATTTCTTCAATCTCTCATCATCTGCGGAGCTAGTTGGCATTTAAACTTGTACTACTGTGGTAGGCATGGGCTTCATGTCTATCTTGGCTACAATGGTGCATTCACTATGCTTATCCGTGTTCTTATGTTTTGTTCATTATTAAACCTACTCCTGCATCACCCCTATTTGATTTTGTATTTATAGCCCTGTATTCACCAGACCAGGAGTCTTGTTCCTCCTGCCACTGAACTTCGCTAATTCCCACTATATCTAACTATAATCTATACATTTCCCTCTTTAAATTTCGTAACCTTCCTGCCAGATTAAGTGATCTGACATTCCACGCCCCAATCCGTAGAACGCCAGTTTTGTTTCTGCTGATAATGACACCCACCTGAGTAGTCCCCACCCAGAGATCCAAATGGGGAACTATTTTACCTCCGGAATATTTTACCCAAGAGGACGCCATCATCATTCAACCATACAGTACAGCTGCATGTCCTCGGGACAAATTATGGCTATAATTTCCCCTTGCTTTCAGCCGATGTACCAGCACAGCAAGGCCGTTTTGGTTGATGTTACAAGATCAGTTCCAGACTGTGGCCCCTGAAACTACTGAAAAGGCTGCTGCCCCTCTTCAGGAACTGTCTGGCCTCTTAACAGATACCCTTCCGTTGTGGTTGCACCCATGGTATGGCTATCTGCATCGCTGAGGCACGCAAGCCTCCACACCAATGGCAAGGTCCATGGGGATGGGGAGGGGGTCAGTGTGAATAGGCTTCCTATAAATGGCACATCCCAAAAAATCGAGGAAGGGAAGACAGCCATATTTTCCCACCTCCATCATGAAACAAATACTCTGGAGGATTGAATTCAGGTATTCTAAAAAGTCTTTCAAATTCTTGAGGCCAAAGATCGTAAGTATTATCTACGTGTCTGAAAAACAAACACACACACACACACACACACACACACACACACACACACACACACACACACACACACACACACACACACACAGAGAGAGAGAGAGAGAGAGAGAGAGAGAGAGAGAGAGAGAGAGAGAGAGAGAGATTCCAAGGCATGTTCCTTGACATCTTCCGTAAACCAATTGGCAATAACCCCTAACAACGAACTCCCCATTGCAACTGCACGTGTCTGCTTGTAGTACTTGTCATGGAATAAAAAGTAAGTGGGAGTCAACACATAGTGGAATAGGTTTGTTAATTCAGCAACAAACCCAATCTCAATCAACCATAACAAATCAGACAGAGGGGCATGAGTGGAGAGTGAGACCACATCAAAACTTACTGGAATACCAGAGTCATTAAAATACATTATCTCTAATCTAAATAAATCTACTGAGTTCTAAATGTGGGACACACTGACCTACAGGGTTCAACAGAGTAGCAAGGTGTTTTGCTACACAATATGCTGGAGCACCTATGTTACTCACAATTGGATGAAGAGGGACCCCTTCTTTGAGGAATTTAAGGATGTCATATAATCTAGATGGAACAGCATAATAAGAATTAGAGCTTTTAGTCACCTGTGAAAATGCTGCAAAATATCACAATAATCATCAATAAGGAATTTCTTACTGCTTTGCCACACAAATTCACGGCAATATCAAGCAGGAGGCATTTATCTAAAACATGAACATTTCATATGTGTTAACAGATACAGATTTATTATGGAGAAGGCCTAGGAATATCGTTAGAGTGTCTGCTTCGATCACAATGAAATGATGCATAAATGAATACTTAAATAAAAATAAAATAAAGTTGGCTAACCAAATTATCTGCAAAGATAAGTTTTATGAAGGACATGACTAAAACTGTCACCATCTTGATATTCTGTGTACAATGAGCTGAGATGAAGGCACTGTTAGTGCAATGAATAAGGTGTAATTACTTAGCCGTGTACTGTTACTGATAGTCAAGTTGAATGTCCACTGCTGTCCATGTCCCTCTCTTTCTACACTTGTTTGTCTCCTCAGCAGTAAGTCTTTAATACATTCAATCCCTTAATATTTATTTTCAGACTTTGGTGAATCCAACACCTGGTGGTATCTTAATAAATTTGGAGCGCATCTGAAGATTTGGACATACTGAATACTAACTCACAGTCCTTCATCCATTAATGGAATAAGTAACAGTGTACTTCAGAGCAAAATCTGATCACAGAGGACTATACAAAAGCACATTTCATAACGACCTCGGCCAATTACAGAGTATAAATATTTTTATGGCACCCACGTTTATCTTATTAGTGAGTGAGCTTAACAATGTTAACACATTTTTGTGGCCCTAGCAATGGAAGGAAATGGTATGTGTGTGTACTTACAATGAAACTGGAAGTCAGAACACAAATAGGAAATGCAGTCCTTTCCAAGTCTAAGGCAACTTGTGGTCTGCAGTGAAATATACCATGTTTCTACTGATAATGGTTTACTTGGTGTTGTTTCTACACACTATTTGAACAACTGATAAATAATTATCTTCAACTAGAATCACAAAGGGATCACAAATTTAGCAATGGAGGGCAGCGTGGAGGGTAAAAATTGTAGAGGGAGACCAAGAGATGAATACACTAAGCAGATTCAAAAGGATGTAGGTTGCAGTAAGTACTGGGAGATGAAGAAGCTTGTACAGGATAGAGTAGCATGGAGAGCTGCATCAAACCAGTCACAGGACTGATGACCACAACAACAACATAGAATAATCACTCTAGTCTGAGCAATGAATACATCTGTCATAAGTGTGATCACATAAAAGGACCCTGTAATGAACATGACTAAATCAATGAAGGTCAAACACTACCAATAAACAAGGCCACATATGATTTGCCTCTCAACTGCAAGGCTATTTATGGCAGTATTTCTAAATTCTGATGGAAAAGAGGTATTATGTGGCCAGTTTACTAAATTATTGTGTCCTGCACTCACTTTCCCTTCAATGCATGACTACATTGACATATGACAATAATTTAGTCTTCTCTAAGAGAACTGTCTGCCGGAGGTCAACATAGTCATTTTTGGAAGAAGTTTTTCATGTGTGACCTATTATGTAGCAAAGCATAATTATTACCTTTTCCTGGCAGAGGTGTAGCACCAGTTCTCTTCCTGTCACGGGCCCAGCTATTGAATCTGTGGGCAGGGGTAGGTCTTGGAGTTTCATCTTTCCGTAGGCGCTTTTCTGTTCCTTTTCTGATTGACCAGTCACTGTCTGGTTCTCTTGTCTGCGGTGTTGGGAGATCCCAACTGGAATACTTTGATGGTGTCGGATCGTCATCATCCCAGCTCGTTCTGCAAGCATACAGCAGAGTATTTTTATAATGTAAAATAATGGTTTTAAATGTAAAGCACAAACAGCTGGACAACAAGAGGCGTATGTACAATAACGACTAGCCTATCTGATTACTCATCTACTGTCTTCTCAGAGTCTTAAGCTGCAATATAATTTTCTATGTTTTCCCTTAATGTATTATATAACCTGTATCTCTGTAATTTTCTAAACAAACAAGAAGAACAAGAAAGGTTTCCCAACTAATTTATAACTTCCTACTAATATGCAGACTGTCTATGAAATTAAGTCATCAAACAAATCTGTAGGGGACTTTTTGCTAAATAATCCTTCCATACCACATATCCAAGGCAACATGGAATGTCACCTATGTGATATTGTAAGACATAATTCTTACTTGGATGTGGGATCCTTTATCTTTATGACTGGTGTGAGAGGCTCATCTCGAAAACGAGGTGTTTCAATCCAGCTGTGAGCAGAACGGGAAGATCCCCGCTCAGATCTTTTATCAACATCTCGTTCACGGCTCCTCCTTTCATTGTGATGACTTCTTTTATCACGATCTCTTTCTGCATAACAGTAATTCAGGGGAAATTGTCTTACTAAGACCTCAGCAAACAGAAAAAAGATACCAAAAGACAGACTTTCTAAGTAATAAGTAATTTTAAAAAATATAAACAATTATGTTCACTTGCAATGTGAGCTGTACAAGTGCTTCACTTTATCTCTTTGAAATATGAAATAAAATTTGATACACATCAGTATTCTATTGGTTACCTTTATAATGGTGATGAGAATGTTTATGCCTGTCATCATGTGCTCGTTTCTCTCTATGTTTATCTTTTGTAGATGCATGGACACCTCTCTCTTTGTTTTTCTGTAGTCTTTCAACTAATCTCTGGCGAGCTTCATCGGATATTCCTCCTGTGTATGTTGGAGTTTCTTCTTGAACATGGCGATAGTGCCTTTAAAATATTAAAGTAAGTCTTAATACCATAGCTAAAAAAAGAGATGTGAAATTTTAAATGTTAACTGTGGTTCCAATGTGTTTCTGAAACACAACATTTAAGTGAAATCACATTTACCATGAAAGTGCAACAGTAAAACATTTGGAAACAATTCCAATCATGAAACTTCTAACAAGCTGCACATGACAATCACACCACAATGAGGGAAAGGGCAAGGGAGGGGGAAAGGGAGGGAGAGAGAGAGAGAAGGAGAGGTGGAAGGGGTGGCTGAAGACTTACACAATTTGTCTGGAAATTAATGTCATTGGCTAAATAGCACTTATGGTGTCATCAGCTCTTGCGTTGTGCGCTGATGTTGGCATATCATTGGTGTTGATCATAGCCAACTGAGTGATAGCATACAGTAGCCAATGAGAATCGCTAAATCTAATGATTTCTTTCAGCAGGAAATATGAATTGATTATGTTTGATTTCATATTGAGAGTGGCACAATACCTTTTACTGGTCTGGTTATTACAAATTTTAAGTGTAGTTAGTGATTTTTGTATATCTTTGATAATTGGAAATAACCTAAATGTGCTGCCAGATTGACCTGTAACTTTAATGTGACAACTAGCTTGTGTGTTGGCAAATCCAACAAATGTCAACACAAAAGTATGATAGCCATAATAGACTGAATGGCAGAGTAACCTCAGATACACATTTGCCATTGCAATAACATACTTTTACTTATTATTTCCAGTTTTGCTGGAAATTTGGGAGATGTGGTTAAACTCTAACCTAATAGAACAGAATATTAGCCAACTTTATTTTAGAACTGTAGGAAATTATGAATGAGCGTTATGACTGCTATCGACATGCGATTCATGATTCATCCTACTCAGTTCTCATAGTTCACCACGTGAACTGTTACCAGTGTAGGCATGCAAGAAACAGCTATGGACATCATAACTGCACTTTTACCTGCATCACCAGTTCTGTTCCGATGCCCCTATTGCTCAGAACTGCCCATCCAAGCTAACAGGTGAGGATTGTCAGCTTCCCAGTGCGACCAATCCCAATTTCATCTGAGCTTCTGATGAGTCAGGACACGTCCCTACATGAAACCTGTCAATGGTCTGTTTCCAGCCGTGATGCGTCATTCACTTGAAGAATGGTACACAATCAAATTCTACATGAAACTTGGAAAGCCCACTGCCACAACCTTTCCAACGATCGGGCAGGTATTTGGGAGTGAATGGCAGTCAAAAGAGCATGTGTTTCAGTGGCACAAGGTGTTTCTGCGAAGCCGGGATGGCGTCAATGACAAAAATATCTCTGGGTGCCCGTAAATGTCGAAAGTTGAAGACAGTGTAACTCATGTATACAGCCGGTAGAATGAGTGTTCATCTGGTAGCTCAGACACTTGAATATTCATAAAACCGTTGTCCATGAAATTATAACTGAACAATTGAAGATAAAGCAAAACTGGTACTAAAAAATTTGATCGATGACCACACATCCAACGAATGCTAATTTGCGAAGAACTTCTGGAATTCTTTTAAAACAAGGCTACCTTTTTTGGAAAATGTCACAATGGGAGATGAGTCATGGGTTTTCAGATGCCATCCTGAGATGAAGAGACAGAGCCCTGAGTGGCCACACCACGTAATTACAAAAGAAAAGAGAAGGAACGCTCACTGTCTTTTCAATGATTATACACAGTGAAGAAGCAATGACAGAAATAAAAAAAAGGGTCGAGAGCGAGGTTAAAATTCAAAGTGAAAGGACATCATTGATAATCTTTGACAACAGCATTATTATCCTCAGTGAGAATGAAGAAGAATTACATGATCTGTTGAATGGAAAAAGCAGTACAATGAGTACAGAATATGGATTGAGCGTAAATCAAAGAAAGATGAAAGTAATGGGAGATAGCAGAAATGAAAACAGTGAGAAGCTTACCATTAGGATTGATGGTTACAAAGTAGATAAAGTTACTTAATTCTGTTACCTATAAAAAAAAATAGGCAGCAGTATAACCCATGATCGATGGAGCAATGGCGAGAAAAAAACCAGATTAGCACTGGCAAGAAGGCATTCCTGGCCAAGAGAAATCTACTAGTATCAAACAGACCTTGATTTGAGGAAGAAATTTCTTAGAATGTACATTTGAACACAGCATGGTACGGTAGTGAAACATGGACTGTGGAAAACATGGAACAGAAGAGGATCAAAGCTTTTGTAATGTGGTACTATGAATGAATATTGAAAATAAGGTGGACTGATAAGGTAAGTACACAAGCAGACTGAAGTGACGAATGAAAATGTACACCAAGGCTGGGGTTCAAACCCGGGTCTCCTGTTGACTAGACAGATCTGCTAACTACAACTCCACCCTGGCACAACAGCTTTGCCAACTGCATGGACAACCCCAGCACGGCTCCCTCCATAATCTAAATTACAGATACATCACAGATGTATGACTTTGGAACTGCACAGTTCCATTTGATAAGATACACTCCTTAAGGAATGAGGTTCTCTGAAGAATCGGCAAAGAATGGGTTATGGAAAACACAAGAAGAATGGACAGGTTTATAGCTCGTCTGTTAAAGACACCACGAAATAGCTTCCATGGTACTAGAAGGAGCTTTACAGGGTAAAAACTGCAAAAGAAGACAAAGATTGGAATACATCCAGCAAATAATTGAGGATGTAGGTTGCAATTGCTACTCTGAGATGAAAAGGTTGGCACAGGGGAGGAATTCGTGGCAGGCTGTATCAAACAAGTTCAAAAGGCTGAAAACGAGGTCACGGACATCAACCCACACACTGGCGGTTCTTGAATGCTTCACCAAGACAATGCACTAAGTCCTGTCCTTGTTTTATTTCTGTGCGACAAGACACTCTTGAAAGAATTCCATTTCAAGAACATCGACAACGTGACAGCTACTACTTGCATACCCTAAAGGATATTCAAACTCAGACCTTCCAGGATGCCTACAGCAGATCAAATTCTCATCTAGAAAGAATGTATTAATGCAAGAGCATCTTATTTCGAAGAATTTATGGTCAATAAATTAATTTTTATGGACTTAGTGACACTTCTTTCCAGTCAAACCATTCTACACTACACAAATACTAAACTAGTGGACTACATTAATTTCTAAGGAGGTAATTACTGATGTTGCTTCTCAGCATAAATTTACACTGAAAATAAAGATCAAACAGTAATAAGTAAAGCCATAAAATAAAAGCTATTTGGACCTTAGGTTTTCAGCAACTGAAAACACAAAATGGAAAATTAGGATATATTTTCAGTGCCTCATGCAATGAATTGCTCATTGCCTCAAATTAAATTTGTTATTACATTCAAACAAAAGTGCAAAACAATTTTATCTTAGCACAATTTGTCCAACAAGACTGCACATGGATGCACTAGTTATTCCTAATTTAAAATGAATCTGGCTGATGAGTTCTCAAGTCATTCTCTCTTACCTTACTTGCTACTTATATCAGTTCAATTGCCTGTAGCTTCTGTGAACTCCTCTGAAAATGTACTCGACACACACAGCAGATTAAAGTGCAAAATCTGATGAATACAAAACTCTGCACTCCCCCTTCATATTCCACCCACAGATAGTTTATAGGAAGAGATGTCGCTGCTAATGTTGTGCATATTCTCAGATTTCTATAATTTTATAATATATAATTTGGGGGAAGTAATATGTTTCTAGACTTTTACTGAAATGTACTAACAGAAAACTGCTTTTCTGTTTTGGAAAATATATACACAATAGGCTCTAATAAAACTATCAAAACAAAAGTTTCAGACAGACTGGAATTAAGTAAATTAAGATACTAAATGTTTTTGGGCATGCACTTGTTACAACTTGAAACGCAAACCAAAGATTACACATCATCTTACATAATAATTAATGAAAAGCACAAGATTGTGTATGTTCTATAAAATTAATTTATTTTGTTAAGCCGTGTTCGGTTTACAAGGCCGACATCAGACTTCAACTGGCTACTGCTGTCAAATATGATGATGTTACACATCGAGAGTGATGTACAAACACGGATCAAATGACATTAGCGGTAGTAAAGTAATTAAAAAGTGTTAAAAGTTAAATAGCAAATAAGTATCATGGGAATAAATCAGTAAAACATCAAAACTAAACATTTGGAAAAAATAACTATACAATAATTTCATTTAAATTAAATTAAGAATGGGAATGAAATAAAATTACGCTAATACAAAAGTACAGACAAATAGCTTGAAGAGGTATTACACACTGAAGGTGATGCAGAAACAGAGTGAAAGACAGGACTGACAATTGTAATGGAAAATACATATGCTAAATTATATATCAGTGGTATGAATAATTTCTCTTACTGTAGGGAAGGTGTACATATCACAAAACAATAGAATATATGGAGTAAATGCTGTAGCTCAGCAACTTAAGCAGATTCTTGAAACGAAAATATCAGAAAGTTAGGCCTACTCTACTTCATATATTTATATTTGTTTCTGTCAAATGATATAAAAATCTGAGAACATTCTACACACAGACATAAGGATGTAGTACTCATAGCCCGTAGTCTGCATTAGGTTGAATGCCTATAGCCTGGTTATAAATTTGGGAAAACCGACAAATGTATAATCACAAGAATGTATTACTTTCTATACATTGCACATTCTGTAACGGTATTTCCTTGTCTGCTGAGAACCATTTTCCCAACAATGTTTCCAAGTTTTTAAGATATCTAAAGGAGTTAACTGCAAGATCTTCTCCAACCAAATCTTTCATTTATTGTGGGCACCCCGATACTCTTTGAGGTAAAATATCTATGATTGTATGTCAGTCAGCACAGTGGTTATGTAGTGAAAACAAACTGCGTTGATAGCTAGCACCATTGGGTCAGGCCAAGCTGATAGGTTGTACCGCATTCTTCATTACTTTCAACACAAAATACGCACTGTTCACAAAATGTTGAAAACACAATGTAAGCTCACACTCTCGGAACTGTGGTACACAACTATTCAGTCTAAATCACACTATTCATTGCTTAAATGTTAGTCTGTCTCAGAATGGAGCACATTATGCAATCATTAGAACAATTGGCAGACAGGTGAAGCCAGTATTAGCCAACCAATTTTTAAAATTATATTGCGAATAGGATAGATTACTACACCATCTAACAGGGATGCTAAGTCGCAAACAGGCACAACAATAAGACTGTCAAACGAGTAGGTTTTCGGTGAAAAAGGCTGTTTGTAACACAGCAGTGAGTAATAATGGTAGTATGCAGTGCCTAATCTACAGCTTCTTGCAGACGTTCTTTTAAACTACTGGATATGCTGACAAAAGCCTCAATAAATTTATTCACTTGTCAACAATCAATTACAGTTCAAAAACAACAGTTAACTTTCATAAATACAGAAGGAGATCTGGCTTACATTCTTCCTTACCCAGCTTTTGTGTGGTATTCAGTCAGAAAATATCTTTGACCACCAACCCGGTGATTTAAAGAATTTACTAAATAGTACAATGAACTCCATATACAAATTGAAATCATATCTGCTTGACAACTCCTCCTAATTCAAAGAAGAATATTTGAATTGTAAACCCTTTTCAGGTTAACAGAAACGTCTGATTCCACCCGTCTGCTTTGACCAAAGATGTCACCAATATGGCGGAAACGACCATTCACAACAACGAGCATATTGCGACTATGACGTTATTATATAAACATGACAACAAACACACATATTCCCCAAAAATATAATGAAAAACAAACTAAACCAAAAACATCACCTAACACACAACACACCACAAGAGAGCACCACCGATCACACCAAAACAACACCTACAAACACGCCACTCTCACAAACTAAATTCCGCACCTTCGTGACGCCACACACCACAACAGCCTTACGTCGCGGGTCAAAGCCAATGGGTGGAATCGGATGCTTCCGTTGACCCGGTTTTTCTATGTGTGGTTTTATTTTAGGGAGGGAGAACAGTGGGGTGGGGGGGAGGAATATGTAATTGAACTAGTAAAGTATAAATCACTGTTTTTAGAAAAGAAACACACAAATAAAAATTAGCTTAACACAATTCTGTCAATGGTCATCCTGCTGTCATATTTTTTTCAATGGGAAAGCACATTATAATACGCTAATACTTTTTCCGCATCATAGTGTGAGGTCGCAATTACAACACGTGGAACTTGTAAACAGCTTAATTAATTACAAGATACTCAAGTTAATGGTTAGTATGAACCATTTACACTGAAACACTATATAATTTTTATAAATTAACTGGTGTAAGGGACATAACTGCAAGATACTATGTGCACATTCCTTGTTCAAGGAATGTGCAAATAATTAAGTTCAACAATAATATTAAAAACAAAAACTGAATTAAATAAAGAGAAATATTCTATTAAGCAAACAGCAACAGACACAGACAAGAACAAATAGAAATTTTTCATGGACTGTATCCTGTCCAGCTGTATCTTCAAAGATCGGAGGTCAATGGTGATTTTCCCCATACACTCACTGAAGAGATCTACTCGCTTTAAATCTTTTGTTTATTTTGCTGATGGGAAGAATACTTACTACTTCCAAAGTTAGCATCTGTGTCTGATTTTGCTCATTTCTATGTCTGTTGCCATACCTTTTGTACACATTTTATTTAGGGAGCAAAATACCTCATATCAAAAATTATGGTATATTATGATGATTCTTTGGATTAAGTATTTTGATAATAAGCCCAGGTAAACATGCATCTCACCTGTCTTTAGATTTTCGTTTGTGCTTTCTGTGACCATTATCATCCACTCTTTTTTCATCACCTTCAGATTTGTCAGACAGATGCTTAGCCTTCTTTGCATCATTTTGCTCTGCCTCTTGTTTCTCCTTTCTGCGTATTGCTGGAAGTATTTAAATACGTTTACCATTAGGGGCTGTGGGAGTATTTCTCAAAAGTCTTCAATCACATTAATTATTTCTCTTTGGGAAAGATGTATAATCCAAATGTTGTGTGAAACAAGGCTTCTGGTATGTTAGAACTGCCTGAAAACAACATTCTTCACAGATCACACGTTTAAACTGGAAACTTAGCTAAACTGTTTACATATGTGAAAAAATACCAGATCAAGGGCACAACCTCAACACTGTATCTGGTGTGCAGTGTATCACATTAATGAACTTACCACAAAGCTGGACGCAACTCTTAATCTTGAGTTGTACAACGTAAAATAAATTATACAAGTATATGGACAATTATGTCGTCCGTCTGATTTTATGGATAACTGCTGAAGCAGTTGCGTTCACTGGTTGCTCCAACAACTTATTAATCACGGAATACACAAAAATGTGCTTATTGTAAATTTTACATCCTTAATTGTCCAAGTAACCAAATTCTATACCAAAATTTATATTTCAAGCAATTTGTCGTACCGGCAGAAAACTGTACATTTTTTCCTTTGTGTACGGCTCCATATATGACGAATTACTCAAATCAGTTTGGAATCGTACACAGCAACGACTGTCGTATAGTATAACAAGTAAAAGACCTTACTGGACGCTACGGCTATCATACCATAACTTCCAACTGGGTATTTTACCGATCTATAACTTCAACATTTATTGTACTGGAAGATAACAAGTTATTACATCTAACTCTGGAACAAACAATCAGACAAATAGTAACTTTTACCTGCTAACTTATCCAATCCAAGAAGTGACTTCTTCGGAGCTGGTGTTTTAAATACGCCGTCATCATTAACCGGTTTCTTCTTTACAACTAAACCACCTACTTCTTCAGTGATCCCTTCCAATCTATAAACACCTTCTTCGTCTCCTTCCATTACAATGTTTCTGAGTGCCTAAGTTTTTCTGAAGTCTGGTACGTGACACTGCATGTTATTTCCAGAAATTGTAGCGGCAGATTGGAATTTTCATATCGGAAAAAATTCTACAGAAAATTGTAAACACAAACACAGAAAAGAACGCTTAACATCATATTACTGTCATGCCATCACAAAAGATATATTGCACTTTCGACTGACTTAAGTTTTCACACTTGTAAACATTGAACAAACCAAAGATCTTCAAGGAAAGTATTGTGCACAATCGTAGATCATGTTAAATGTGATCTATGAACACAACATTAGTGCCAAAGACTACTAAGAACTTATTCTTGCAACACAATACGTAAACTGGAATAGTTGCAGCAGCTTATTCCTTGTCGGGAATGTAAATCATAATTTATAAATATCGCGAGCACATAGAGTAATAGCTAACAGAGCATTATAAACTTTTGAAAATCGTAGTCCATCAATAAATAATTAGATTGATGTCCTTTTTTCAGACATGATCATCAACCCTTTTCTGAGAAAGACAGGAAATTGTTGCTAGACCACAGCGAGAGAACTCAATCAAACATGTTTCTCAATCAGACATGTTCCTCAACTATTTTCTGCGGAATACAAGAAATTGTTGCTAGACCACAGCGAGAGAACTCAATCAAATTAGACACAATGTTTAAATATTCATAGAAAGAAACCAACTGATACATGTTAAATAACGTTTACCCGAGAGCCACAATAATAGCTCCCGCGTGAGTTACAGTGAGAACAGAACTTTTAGTACTGATTTGTTGCTGAAAACATGAGGCCTAGTGTATGACAAACCTTCAGAGTTGTGTATTGTAGATGTATGTTGTTTTTAACAACTTTTTAAACTAAGTGAAAGGTCGGTATTTGAACACTCTGGAGTGGGGTTTTGATTCCCCATTCGAGAATGCACATTTAGACTTTCCATGGTTTGCGTGAATCATTTTTGGCAGAAGCCAGTGTAGGACTCTCAGCGATGGTACTGCTGACTCCTTTCCACGCCCTACCATCCGAACTAGCGTCCTGCCCACAGGACCGGATGAAGGCCCAGGAGACACAAGTTACCTCTTGGGGAGCCAAGCTGAGAGGGGCACCCGAGTGCAGGATTTCTACACAGTATCACAACTGGCAGCAAAAATTGATGTTGGTGAAAGAGTACGAAGGAAAAAGGGTGGAGGGGGACGGGCAGGCAAATGAAAAGTCGCTCATGTGGAAAATTTTTTCTCAAACTGGCCCTGTCTGCCACAGTGTCCTTGTTGATGATGAGTTGTTAAAGTTTTTACGTTCCTTTCCCCTAGTCTTCTTGTAAAGTGATAGATTTGACGAGTAGCTTTATGCCTTCTCTCTCTTATCAGATTTGTTATAACATACTTTGTTATCACCGTTAACATGCTTTTGGCTTTAAATAACAGCTGACTTTTGAGATAATCAGCAGAAACTACACATTTCTCTTCTTCAGACAACCACAAGGGTTATTAATTGTCAATGATAAAATCCGCTACAGTTGTAAAAAAATATGCATTTCTATAAAGCAAATCACCACACAGTTTCAGGATGTATGTCCCATTTTCAGGTTCATATTAAAATGTGAGTCCACTGGGATGCATAACTAAGATTAAAATAGGTCAAAATATGTTAAAATAGTGTACGCTTGGTACATGACATGCAAGGATGCACTATTTCAACATACTTTTGCCCACTTTAACCTTAGTTATGCATCTTTGTGGTAATTTTTACAACCGTTGAGGATTTTAACATTGACAGTCAGCACGTGCACTGATTCTTTACTTCCAAAAAACATTTGACCGCGTATCTCACCAATGCTGATTAACGAAAATTATATGTAGTATTAAATGAAATTTGTGACTGGACTGAAGTTACGTTCTTTAGGGAGCACAGCGTGTTAAATTGGATCGATAGTCATCAACAGACGCAGAAGTAATTTCAAGTGTGACCAGAGAAGCGTGTTGAGACCCTTGCTTTCCACATTTCAAATCAGTGACTCCACAGACAACATTAATAGTAAGCTCAAACATTCGGCAGATGATGCAGTTATCTGTAATGAAGTACCATCTGGAAGGAAAGCTGTACAAATATTCAGTCAAGTCTTGATGAATTTTAAAAGTGATACAAGGACTGGCACCTTGATTTAAAAGTTCAAAAACGTAAAACTGTTCACTTCAAAGAGGTATAATATCGCATGACTAGAATATCAATGATGTCAATGAGTCGCAATTCGTATCAGTCAACTCATATAAATAGGTCAAGAATCTGTTGAAAGTAAAGCAGATGGCTTACTGCGAACTGCAGCGACTCACACTAGAAAATTGCTTAATTGCGTAGGCCCTATACCAAACAAGAAAAACTGGGGTATTGAGCCTACCTGGACTGGTAGATGTTTGAACACAGACGTCACTCATACCACGAGAGCTTTCTTCCATTGTTTCAAGAATCAGTATTAAGTGAGGAACCCCTTTCGTATGTCATCCATAGGGACTGTGAAGACAGTGCGTAAGCGACTGAAATGAGAATAAATCCAACTGTGTGAGGTAAAGGGAAGTACCCTTTGCTGTGCGCTTCACAATCCTTTGCAGAGAGTGGATGTAGGGGTAAAGCTACTTTTGAAAGATGCAGATGACACAAGTAACGACGGTAGTCTAACAAATTTGACCAGTTTCATTATTTCGAGAATTACTGGCTACGAAAAAGATTCTTACAACTTGGACGTAAAAGATTTAATTTCAAAGAAAGAATAGAAGGGAAATCACTTGCATACAATTCGAAAATACGATTATTGCTAATTAACATTCGCATTTGTGATGTAGACGAAATTTATCAGATGGGGAGATGTTTGGGACGAAATGAATTATTAACAGGAACTAGCAGAAAATGTCGTCAGATAATGGTTCAATAGTTAATAAACTTAGATGAAATTTTTTGTCTACAATTACAGTTATTGGGTCAAGACACAGAGAATAATGGAAAATTAATTTCTCCTGTTCCTAGAACTGGATTTCTTACTTCTTGGCAGCTTGTATTCCAGTTTTCTTAATTTTAGCCACAGTTTATGATCTAGAGGATATTCAGTTTTTATAGCGTTGTAATAAAACCTTCCTGGCAGATAAAACTCTGTTGGATAAAGAACTGTGGGGGCAGGTTGTGAGTCGCACACTGACAGTTCAATCGTACTCGCTTAGGCAGTGTACACGCTGTCTGATCATTTGACTATTTTCAGCATCCTGACCGGAGTAAGTCGCGACCCTTTTGTTTGGAGCAGGGCGGAAGGTCTAAATCAGAGGCTCAGACGAGTCTGCGATTATAGCGGATGCGAATTTCTCGACCTCCGCTATCGTGTGAAGAATTATAGGGTTCCCCTTAATAGGTGAGGCGTACACCACATGCAGGAAGCGGCTACTAGGGTAGCGGAACACGTGTGGTTTACATATGGGGCTTTTTCAGGTTAGAGAAACCCCTTACCCCAGTAGGGAACAGAGACGAATTGCCTGCCAAAATCGAAGATACATCAGCCACAATGTACTCAGAGAATGCTCGTCCTCACAGATCGGATGTACAAAATTTAATATGATATTACAGTGCAGGAGCATCCAAGGAAAGATACCAGAATTTGTATCGCTTATTCAAGGTTATATTGTATAACTGAACTTAATGAAGGGATCAGTTGATAAGACACATTCTGAGGCATCAGGGGATCTCCAGTTTAGGGCTGGAGGTAAGTGTGGGGGGTAAAAGTCGTAGAGGGAGACCAAGAGGTGGATACCGTAAGCAGATTCAGAAGGACGTAAGTTGCAGTAGTTGTTTGGAAACGAAGATACTTGCATAGGATAACTTGTATAGGAGAGCTGCATCAAGTCAGTCCTTGGACTGAACCACAACACACACACACACACACACACACACACACACACACACACACACACACACACACACATTGCACATATAGTATTAGGAACAGAAAGTTGATTGAAGCAACGAAATCCTAAGTTCAGGTTGCAAGGATATGTTAGACTGCCAATCATGGTAGCTTGTTTACTCCAGTAAAGATATGCTTTAAATAGTTTCGATAACGAAATTCAGTCTCGAAATAGAGCAGAACCCCAAAGAGATTCTGGTCATATGTAAAGTACACCAACAGCAAAACGCAATCAATACCTTTAGTATGTGGTAACAGTGGTGATGCCACTGATGACAGTACCACTAAAGATGAGTTACTACACTCGGTTTTCCGAAACTCATTCACTGGATAAGACAGATCCGCCAGGTTAGCCGAGAGCGCTAATGCGCTGCTTCCTGGACTTGGGTAGGCGCGCCAGCCCCGGATCGAATCCGCCCAGCGGGTTAACGACGAGGGCCGGTGTGCCGGCCAGCCTGGATGTGGTTTTAGGCGGTTTTCCACATCCCCCTAGGTGAATACCGGGCTGGTCCCCACCTCCCGCCTCAGTTACACGACTCGCGGACATTTGAAGCACATTCGCGCTAGTTCACGGTTTACACTAGATGCATACATATGGGGTACACTGATTCCATCCCAGGGGGTATGGGATGGTGACAGGAGCGGCATCTGGCCACCCCTTCAATTAACCATGCCAAACCCGATCGTAACCATGTCGACCCTGCTAGAACTGCGGGACAAAGGCATAAAAAAAAGAAGAAAAGAAGATTCACCAGATAAGACGGAGTTTATATTGCAGAATTCGAATCTAGGACAACTGCCAACATAAGTAACTCAGAAGCAGATACCCTCAGTGCAGTGAAGCCGCTTAAATCACTTAATAAAGGCGACACCTCTGGTGCAAATCGTGTACCAGTCAGGTTTCTTTCAGAGGATGCTGATACAATAGCTTCATTACTTTGCAATCACATACAACTGCTCGCTCATCGAAGATTTCGTACCTAAATACTGGAAAGTTGCACATGTTACACTAATACCCAAGAAACGAAATAAGAGTAATCAGCTGAACTACAGACGTATATTACCACATCGATTTGCAGTAGGACTTTGTAACATAGATCATATTTGAACATTATGAATTATCTCGAAGTGAACGATCTGCTGACAAGTAGGACGGATTCAGAGAATATCAGTCTTGTGAAATGATGCAGGATTTGGGATGGACATCAAGGAGGAATCTTCTCACGAAATTCTAATCACCAACTTTCTCTTTCGAATGCGAAATTATTTTGTTGACTCCGACCTTCATAGGGAGAAACGATCACCATGATAAAATAAGGGAAATCAGAGCTCGTACAGAAAGGTATAGGTGTTCCTTCTTTCTGCGCATTATCGAGTGGAATAATAGAGAACTGTGAAGGTGGCTCGACGAACCCTCTGCCAGGCACTTGAATGTTATTTGCACAGTATCCATGTAGATGTAGATGTAGAAGAGGGCTTTGATGCTGACGTGTCCGCAGTGTTTTGTGCTCTGGACACGGGGGTGTACGGATAGAATCCGTGAACGGTAGATATACAGGACGGTTCGTCTCGGCGTTGCATCACGGTTGGGCCTGTGACAACTCTGCACTGCGACAGGGTGCTGACGACCTCGTGTTCTCGAAGGGCCAGCACTTGTGCAGCGTACAGTGCAGTGCAACACTGCCGTACTCATAGTGAGCATAATCCGCAGCACCGGCAGAGTAGTTCAATCCGATTTCACCCTTGTGGAGTCCAAGACGACGTCTTGTCTCAAGCTCATCACACGCGTATGAATGTGTGGAGTTAGTCAACCTACTATAGCCACGGTTTCAATCGAGAATTTGCAGGGTTATGTAGAGTGGAATTGTCGTTGTACTTTATTTGAGTGTAAATTCACGAGTGGACAAGTAGTAATTTTATAGATGAGCGAGTAGAACTGCTGCTATCCACTTAAACTTACGCTTGAGCTTGGAAACAGAATTATCACGATTTTCACACCAGAACGATACGGCAGAGAGGGCTGTGAAGAACACGTCAGCCAATGGCGCGCTGACCGACCCCTCTCCATGACAACACAGCGGCCTCTATGCGAAGAGAACATTGGCGCCGCGCCCGACCGGCAGCGGTCCAGTTCTACAGTAGCTTCAAAACTAGTCATGTCGCTTGTCCTACGAAGCATTGTCTATACTGAAATTACTTGCCTATTTTGTCTGTCGCTCTTTGCTTGCGACATAACTACGTACGTCTCAAAGACAAGTACTGTCACGTACTTTTCGTAATAAAAATCATTAATACTATTTGCTTGAATTGTTGTCTATCGATCCGAGAAAGCAGGTTTCTTGGACGCCCCATATTCACTAGATCAAGCTACATGCAATTAACCACTGTTGAGGGAAATGCTTCCAATTATAGTAAATCATATGCAAATAAATTATTCTAATCGTTTAGCGTCAATCGAATTCAGATTTATCCAAATTCATCATTTTAGGATCTGTGTCGAGGGATGTAATTTCGTATTATCCACTTAACTTGGCTTACAATTGAAAAGGTAGTTCATAAGAGAGTGGCCTGCATTGTAAACCGATACTGAAATTTTGGAGGGGAAATATTAGATTGAGGGTTGTAAATGTAGATTGGGATAAGCTCATTCCTTTTTCTTTAAAACTGTGAGATTGATATGTTGATTTATGCGTCAGACAATGAGTTAGTTGAAAGTTAAATCTTAATGGGGAGCAAGGCACACCCCCAATTACTTCAGAATAGTGTTGAATTTGACAGTATTACAGACCTGCATGAGACTGTGGGTTCTGATCAGTCACTAGGGGAAGAGGCACTTTATTCCACAGAGCAATAAAGCCCAACAAGTGATGAAAATGACGGTAACATTTCGAATAACAACCAAATTTGGGAATAATGCCAATTAAACGAGTGGCAGTACTCGAGAGGAAATGGCAAAGGTTAGACAAGAAAATGTTCAGGCAGTGGTAGTCACATGTAATTCGAAGGAGAGACAAGAGTAGTAGAGCAAACTGCATATGGCCCCACCCTGCATTGTTGCCAAATTTATTCAAGGTGGTGGATCCAAAATGGCGGCCATAAATGCGGCAAAGTCGCAGTGACGTCATGTAGGGAAGCTCAAATTTTGGCAGGACAATAGGTCTCCAGTAACCTAACCCCACTTGTACACTCACCTGCCCCTCCCCTCCTCTACCCCACTTGGAATTAGGCGGGAAAAGGACTCAGTCAGTGTTGGGCTGCTGGGTAGGTTGGACATAAATATGCATTATTCATTTAAACAATTTGAGAAGTCATAGAAAATAGCTCCATCCGGTGCGTTCACCATGAGGTCTGGAGTCCAACTGACCTAGTTCACAACACCACCACCAGAAGGCAGTATCGGCCCCCTCCCTCCTCCTCTCATGACATAATCCAATAATGGTCTGGGGAAAAACGGCGGGAAAAAGTTTGTGTCTAGCTGTTGGACTCGGAGGACCGACGTAATTGTTTACTGCGTTCAGCGTATGAGATGTCTGTGCTGGAGAAGGAGGAGTATATTAGCATCTGAGAACTGTGTCGATAGTAATGATAATTGGTGAAGATGAATCCGCTTCATGTAATAATGAAAATGGGGCTGAGTTACGCTTTGCAACTCAGGCTCATAAATGTATGTGCTGTAACCATAGATCATTCGATAAAAGTCCAGTCACTCAGTCTTCCAAAGTGCAAGAGGCAACACGTGCACCCCAGAGCACACACTCCACTCGAAGAGAGGACACGCACCAGGCTCCCTGTCCCCCCCCCCCCCCCCCTTAAAGTGTCTCTGGGCCACAGCCCCTCCTGCCAGAGTTTCGAGTCCTCCCTCGGGCATCTGTGTGTGTGTGTGTGTGTGTGTGTGTGTGTGTGTGTGTGTGTGTATGTGTGTGTGTGTAGTTCTTAGTATAAGTTAGTTTAAGTAGTGTGTAAGTCTAGGGACCGATGACCTCAGCAGTTGGGTCCCTTAGAAATTCAGACATATTTGAATACTTTTGTCTCCGGGCCGGCTTATGGCACAGCCACATGGTAGCCACAGGGTCACATGCTAAACATTTCACCTCGTGTAGGAAATACCCACAGCCTTTCTCCTTCCCATCCCCAGAGCACAGATACCCTTTATTGTTAAACATGAATTGCTTCATGAGTTATTACATCTGGTGTTGCAGAATACTGTCATATACATAACTTGAAGATATCACAGGAACTAAATGTACCACTGCACGAAGAGACAGAGAGAGAGAGACAGCCCTGCAGATGAGCCGAGTATATTTAAACAATTGCACTTTGCATTCCGACGAATACCACCTCCGCCACACTTGAACACGGATTCTAAAAAGATCGTGACACACTTGTGAAACCATCCCTAAGGCACTTCGCGTGCTTTTGTGGGAACTACACTTGTCTTTGAGCACGGACTGCATTAGGAGTTACTAAATCCAACTGACTATGTCTCTAAATATACCTTCAAAAAAGATCACTGCACCGTAGTTTGCCTCAATTTTTCGATGTATACCGCTACGCTCGATCACGGACTCTAAAAAAAGATCGCTGCTCGCTTGTGAAACCTCCCTGAGGCTCTTCACGCGCTTTTGTGGGAAACAGATCCCGAAACCGATATCAGGTGCAATATCTACTTTTACACACCAAAACGATGATATTTGGATGTCGAAATAAATATCGCTGTAACTCTAAAAACTGGACGCTCGCCTCTTTTCGAGTTTTAGCTGCATGTTTGAAGGCACTGCCAGAGAGAGAGAAAAATTTCTAAGTCCTGCAGCTATTGTGGTGTTCATCATTTTCCTGAAACGGTGAGTGGACTTAGTTTTATATTTGCTGCTGATGGAGTCAGGTGCGTTATTTTCCTCACTTCTCTAAGCACATACTGGTGACTAAGCACAGACAGGAAAATCAGAACAATTACACAAACAGAATTCAAAGCACTGTCCTACAGCCGAGAAAAATGGCTGGAAATTTGACGCATTGTAGATCCGCCTCTTAACATAGCTCTGCATATAAGGCGCAGCAGATCCACCTTCAAACCCTATAACGGGAGGTGGTATATTGTGGATCCACCGCACATATCCAGAGCGATGTTGGGACACAGATCCATAATACGAGATTTGGGATAGAGTCACAAGGTGGATCTGCCGCGCTTTATACGCAGAGCGATGTTCAGAGGAGGATCCACAACAAGTGGATTTGCGCTAGGTGTTGGCAACTGGACTACTTTTGCAATCAATTTTAGAATATGGAGTGAGAAGTGATGTCATGATAACATGGGTAGAATCGATAAAATTACGGAAAATGACGGAAAATAAGTATAAATTAAGGAAAAATAGGCCGAAATGCGGGGATATTGAGGGAGAACTTGCTTGTTTTCTGCTTGGAGCAGGGACATTCTTGTACATGGAAACGAGTATGCGACAGCAAGAGGAACACGAGCAAATGTTGACATGGAAGCACCGGGAACCAGGGAAACAGTCATTCTTCGTCGACAGCGATAAGACGGTTGGAATAGTGTTTAACGTGGACGACCACCAAAGGTAGAGCAACAAATTTATATATGTCGGATCACAAGCCCAGGTGTGATCCCAAAGTTATTGGCGATCGCCTTATAAACTTTTATGAAGTGTCCTTAGCTAAAGAGCGTTGTATTATCGGCTAGGGTGACTGCAGCATAAGCTACAGAATGGATCGCGTGTTTGACCCTGTACAGGTCTATTTAGGTGTTTTAGACTCTAACAGACATTATTTGCAATTTGCTTCTCTGTACTCTCTGCCAATCATAACCTTGCGACGCCAGCTAACAAACAGTTGCTGTTTGACAAACATTCTACTATTGTCTATTGAAGTAATAGTGATACATGCAAGTCGATTGCTGTCTTTGATGCTTTCTTGGAAAAGAGAGCCATCTGCCTCTAAACTTACATGGATCTGCGTTAAAGGACGATAGGAAGTAGATGCAGTGATCGGTTGAGAAGAAGAGAGGGAGATGTTTCTGATGGTAATTTATCACTCATTTAATCATTTTCTTTTTCGTTGTTCTCTCGGGATGCATCAGTTTTGTGGTATAACCTGCGATCGACTCGTATACAACTGTGTTTTCTGTGTGCGACTTAGAGCATTATCTACACGCGATCGTTAACAGCTAACCTCTCCAAACCACAGTCATCAGGTGACTTTCAATTCATGTGTGATGAAACGCGTCTGTCGATGGAAAACCTGTTTCAGTACCCTCCTCTACACGAAAGAAGATGTATGTAAAGTAACCTATTTCTCTGCCACATCTTGGACGTAATCGAGTCTTCAGTTTCATGTGTACAAAACGACTGTTACTATACCTTTCATGTTCGTCCTATCCTAAATGCATGCAAGTGGATCATCGGGAGAGGGCTAGTCATGCATCTCTGGAAACGTATGTAGTGTTTGTGTTACAATGATTCGATGTTTTGTTTGGCGTGCAAGGTAGTAGTTTTATCACTTTACAGTTCGTCGCCACAGTTTATCGCAGTGAAACTTGCATGGAGATTGCATGTCATGCGCTGGAAATAAATATTTGTTACATTGGATTATTAACAGCATTGCATTTCACGCGATTAATGGGTCGGAAGTAGCACCGCTCTAGCGTTATAATATGTTTTAAGAGCAGAACCGCGTAGTCGTAGGAAAGCATGTGCTTATGTTCTCTCTTACCAATATCTTCTTGGTATTGACCGCAGAACAATACTTCTGAATTGACAGCGCAGTAGATTTATTTAAAATCCTTCAAACTAGATCCGTCCGGAGATCCACCATGCATAAACGACATGTTTCTTCTTCATAACCGTCTGTTATATCATCACAACACTTTCATATCTACTACACACCGATAAGGGATGCTAACCCCCTTGACATAAACGCATCGGGAGTGATCTTGCGCACTTGGATGGATGCCGTGAGGAAGACTGGTGCGGAACAACTTACAGACTTGGCTCGTTCTGCTCTTTCACGAGACATGGAATGTAGTGGTCTACTTCTGGTCAGCTGCAAAATAAATCGACGATTATCCTAAGAATGTGAGAAGGCTCTGTGGCTCCCACTCACATAGGGGAAGATGGACAATCGTAATCATAAATTACACATTATGACGGATGTGCTAGAAATATGTAGATCGCTGTCTGGTATACTTTGGTATATATATAAGTTTGGGAATCAACAATGAATGGAAGTACTGCACAGTCATCTGCCTACATTTGCAATCTAGTGTACTCGCAGAGTAGTGGAGGGGTGGTTTAGCTATGATACAGAAGCTGTCAGTGGCCGGTGTTGAAAAACTGGAAAACTGCTAAAATTGATCGCACCGTCAACTGTGATGCTTATTGCAGTACATCGATGGTGTCTTTTCCACCACATGCACCCACTGGTATGCTGTTGATTACCCCATACGATTGAGTGACATCGCTTGTTTGAGATGAAGAAACAGTTTTGGTGCCACCAACACCTTCTGGGGATGGCCAGCATCAAAACAGTGATTGTGTACATGGCTGCAATATGAGGAATCAGCCGAAACGAAACACCGAGTCATCTGCTTCCCTGTCGCTGTGAAAGAATGGTTTAAGTGCAGAGGTCATCAGTCACCTTTGGAAAACTGTTTGGAAATGTTCCACAATGCCAGAAAACTCTTCCAGTTTTCTTATGCTGTGACTGTCTTTCATTTCAACCATCCAGCATGTGTGTTGTGGGAGCAGCAACTACGTGATTTATACTATGCGATGTCCAGTTCTCTGTGAGATCTAAAGGATCGAAACAAGGTAACGTCTGTTTAGAACCTGACACAGACTTTGAAGTTGTGGTGAAAATAAAGACAAAATGTTTGGCTGTGTACAAAGCTGTAGTAATACAGTGCTTGGATATGTTACAGCAGAAAAAAACAATGTATCAGACAGCAAAACAGGGACCCTCTCTTGCGACTGATAGTCTGTGGGATATAGCCCTCCTACAGTACAGGTGATGAAATTGTACACTGGTCTGTGCAGGAGACTTTGATCACTGTGTGGATCAATATCTCTATATTTAATGGGGGTCAGCGCATATGCTCAACGCCAGCAGACAGGCGGTATTTGGTTTCGAGATATACAGGGTGAGTCACCCAACGTTACCGCTGGATATATTTCGTAAACCACATCAAATACTGACGAACCGAATCCACAGACCGAACGTGAGGAGAAGGGCTAGTGTAATTGTTTAATACAAACCATACAAAAATGCACGGAAGTATGTTTTTTAACACAAACCTACGTTTTTTTAAATGGAACGCAGTTAGTTTTGTTAGCACATCTGAACATATAAACAAATACGTAATCAGTGCCGTTTGTTGCATTGTAAAATGTTAATTACATCCGGAGATATTGTAACTTAAAGTTGACGCTTGAGTACCACTCCTCCGCTGTTCGATCGTGTGTATCGGAGAGCACTGCAACATACATCGCATTTCTACAGAATGATCTGCCTACGTTGCTCGAAAATGTCCCACTGGAAACGCGTCGACGTATGTGGTATCAGCATGATGGTGCACCTGCACATTCCGCAACTAACACTAGGCTGACCCTTGACAGGACGTTCGAAGGGCGTTTCACAGGACGTGGAGGATGCATAAATTGGTCAGCCCGTTCTCCTGATCTTACACCTCTTGACTTGTTTCTGTGGGGTACGTCAAAGAAGAATGTATACCGTGATGTGCCTACAACCCCAGAGCATATGAAACAACGTATTGTGGCAGCCTGCGGCGACATTACACCAGATGTACTGCGGCGTGTACGACGTTCATTACGCCAGAGATTGCAATTGTGTGCAGCAAATGATGGCCACCACATTGAACATCTATTGGCCTGACATGTCGGGACACACTCTATTCCACTCCGTAGTTGAAAACGGATACCACGTGTGTACGTGTACCTCACCCCTCATGGTAATGTACATGTGCGTCAGTGAAAACGACGAATAAAAATGTGTTAGCATGTGGACGTAATGTGCTGTTCCAGTCTATTCTGTACCTAAGGTCCATCACCGTTCCCTTTGGATCCCTACGTAATTCGGTGCTCTCCGATACACACGATCGAACAGCGGAGGAGTGGTACTCAAGCGTCAACTTTAGGTTACAATATCTCCGGATGTAATTAACATTTTACAATACAACAAACGGCACTGATTACGTATTTGTTTATATGTTCAGATGTGCTAACAAAACTAACTGCGTTCCATTTAAAAAAACGTAGGTTTGTGTTAAAAAACATACTTCCGTGCATTTTTATGGTTTGTATTAACCAATTACACTAGCCCCTCTCCTCACGTTCGGTCTGTGGAATCGGTTCGTCAGTATTTGATGTGGTTTACGAAATATATCCAGCGGTAATGTTAGGTGACTCACCCTGTATATATATCAGGAGACAGGTACGCAATAAAATCTTATCGAGTTATCTGTCTGAGCGCGTTAGTAGAGCTTTTATAGTTAGTAGCTTTTCTCTGTTGGATGGTTCAAAATAACTCTGATTGAGATGATGTTTGGGTGACAGATGTGAATTCACCCTCAGGGGCGCAGATCTCGTTCCGAGTGCAGTACCTGTATGTAGTTTGGAGATGCACAGCAATGCAGTAGCAAAATCCTTGTCCTTCTTCCAGTTGCCGTAATGTCTCTTATAGTACCTCATGTAGCAGGAGAAAACTACGTTTTGGCGCTCACCTTACGCATTGTACACCGTTAACAGTTGTTGTTGTTGTTGTGGTCTTCAGTCCTGAGACTACTTTGATGCAGCTCTCCATGCTACTCTATCCTGTGCAAGCTTCTTCATCTCCCAGTACTTACTGCAACCTACAGCCTTCTGAATCTGCTTAGTGTATTCATCTCTTGGTCTCCCTCTACGATTTATACCCTCCACGCTGTCCTCCAATGCTAAATTGGTGACCCCTTGATGCCTCAGAACATGTCCTTCCAACCGGTCCCTTCTTCTTGTCAAGTTGTGCCACAAGCTCCTCTTCTCCCCAATTATATTCAATACCTCCTCATTAGTTAAGTGATCTACCCATCTAATCTTCAGCACTCTTCTGTAGCACCACATTTCGAAAGTTTCTATTCTCTTCTTGTCCAAACTATTTACCGTCCATGTTTCACTTCCATACATGGCTACACTCCATACAGACACTTTCAGAAACGACTTCCTGACACTTAAATCTATACTCCATGCTAACAAATTTCTCTTCTTCAGAAACGCTTTCCTTGCCATTGCCAGTCTACATTTTATATCCTCCCTACTTCGACCATCATCAGTTATTTTGCTACCCAAATAGCAAAACTCCTTTACTACTTTAAGTGTCTCATTTCCTAATCTAATTCCCTGAGCATCACCCGATTTAATTCAACTACATTCCATGATCCTCGTTTTGCTGTTATTGATGTTCATCTTATATCCTCCTTTGAAGACACTGTCCATTCCGTTCAGCTGTTCTTCCAGGTCCTTTGCTGTCTCTGACAGAATTACAATGTCATCGGCGAACCTCAAAGTTTTTATTTCTTCTCCATGGATTTTAATACCTACTCCGAATTTTTCTTTTGTTTCCTTTACTGCTTGCTCAATATACAGGTTGAATAACATCGGGGATAGGCTACAAACCTGTCTCATTCCCTTCCCAACCATTGCTTCCCTTTCATGCCCCTCAACTCTTATAACTGCCATCTGGTTTCTGTACAATTTGTAAATAGCCTTTTGCTCCCTGTATTTTACCCCTGGCACCTTTAGAATTTGAAAGAGAGTATTCCAGTCAACATTGTCAAAAGCTTTCTCTAAGTTTACAAATGCAAGAAACGTAGGTTTGCCTTTCCTTAATCTTTCTTCTAAGATAAGTCGTAAAGTCAGTATTGCCTCACGTGTTCCAACATTTCTACGGAATCCAAACTGATCTTCTCCGAGGTCGACTTCTAACCGTTAACAGAGCTACGCAAAATGCCCCCATTTCCACTGAGTGGTAAAAAAAGATGGTCCTGTCACATTAAATCAGCTCAACTTGTTTCTCCATGGGGTACAGACGGTGGTAGATGTAGTGCTCTCCGACTTGCGTTCGGTTCCGACTTAAACTGGAATGACCACATGCACAAATCTGCAGGGACTGAGGAACAGTTACAAGATCCAGAGCGACTGTCTAAAGCAAAGTGGATTTTTGCTGTAGCAGTTATGTTCGGAAAAGGTGACTCGTTTTGGGATATGAGAGTGGTACAAATATGATTCACCAGTGGCTGTAATCATTAAAAGAGATCTCCACAGGATCCAATGCAAGCATGTGGCTGAATGGAGAGACTTGATTACAAATTGCGGACAGCATTTCTACCAAAAGCGTAACACTACAGATCTTAAAAGCCAGTGTACATTTCTTACGACCCCAATCTAGCATTGCTTCTTTAAGTGATCCGTCACATAGCACACCATCTACTGTATGTGATCATTCTCAATCAGCCATCGGCTATAGCACAGTGTATATATTGCAGAACCTGTGACATGGCATCGGGATAGAATGAGTTGCAAATACTAGAGACATATCTAGCTGCGGCGCGAGGGAGTTGCAAATACCAGCTTCGTATCACGTTCCTTAGCCGAATCACTTTCTAAGTTCTTTGATTTTATAACGAGCTTCCATCACTGGCGACGTGCACCTGCACTTTCGGTCTGTTAATACACACCCCGCGATTGCCATCTATATTCAATGTCGCGGTATTTGTGTGGAAAGCCACTTCATTTGGAAGCGATAAGAATACTTCGATTTATAAAGCTTGTATAGTTGAACATGGATACCGTTAGCGTACTTTTGTGCGCCTGTAGAACAAACACCGCTTGTGACAGTAACATAGCTCGCTGTTGCCATTGTGGTTTCTTCATAGCTGGTCGTTGTTTGTAAGACGATTACGAAGGCTTTTGACTGTGTTGACCACAAAATATTACTGCAGAAGTTGGACCATTATGGAGTAAGGGGAGTAGCTTACAATTGGTTCGCCTCTTATTTTAAGAACAGAAAGCAGAAGGTAATTCTCCGCAATATTGAGAGTGGTAGTGATGTTCAGTCCCAATGGGGCACTGTTAAGTGGGGCGTTCCCCAAGGGTCGATGCTGGGGCCACTGCTGTTTCTTATTTATATAAATGATATGCCCTCTAATATTACAGGTGATTCAAAAATATTACTGTTTGCTGATGATACCAGCTTGGTAGTGAAGGATATTGTGTGTAATATTGAAACATTATCAAATGATGTAGTTCATGAAATAAGTTCGTGGCTCGTGGCTTGTGGAAAATAATTTGATGCTAAATCACAGTAAGACTCAGTTTTTACAGTTTCTAACTCACAATTCAACAAGAACTGATATTTTGATCAGACAAAATGGGCATATTATAAGCGAGACAGAACAGCTCAAGTTCGTAGGCGTTCGGACAGATAGTAAGCTGTTATGGAAAGCCCATGTTCAGGATCTTGTTCAGAAACTAAATGCTGCTTTATTTACCGTTAGAACAGTATCTGAAATAAGTGACAGTTCAACACGGAAAGTAGTCTACTTTGCATATTTTTTTGGAGTAATTCTTCTGATTCAAAAAGGGTATTTTTGGCTCAAAAACGGGCTGTTCGAGCTGTATGTGGTGTAAGTTCGAAAACCTCTTGTCGACCCCTATTCAATAGTCGGGGAATTCTGACATTGCCCTCACAGTATATATTTTCTGTAATGTCGTTTGTTGTTAGCAATATTAGCTTATTCCCAAGAGTTAGCAGCTTTCACTCAGTTAATACTAGGCAGAAATCAAATCTGCATGTGGAGTGCACTTCCTTGAATCTTGTGCAGAAAGGAGTGCAGTATTCTACTGCATCCATTTTCAATAAGCTACCACAAGAACTCAAAAATCTTAGCAGCAGCCCAAACGCTTTTAAGTCTAAACTGAAGAGTTTCCTCATGGCTCACTCCTTCTATTCTGTCGAGGAGCTCCTGGAAGAGCTGAAAAATTAAACAAATTCCAGTGTTACATTGTTGATTTTCTTTATTTAAACTTACGAATTGTCGCGTGAATACGTTTCTTGTATTTTTTTTTATCTGTTTCTACTATCGTGTTATAATTTCATGTATTGACTCGTTCCATGCCCATGGAGACTTCTCCTTAATTTGATCCCACGGAACAATAAATAAATAAATAAAAATAAATAAAATTACGTCTCTCTTCCTAAGGCATACTGGTACCACTCGCAAGAAAAAACAAATGAAACATATCCATCCATCGCGGATTTTCGCTCTGTATTGTTTGGCTTCGCCAGCATTCAGTTATTGGCGAAGTATTATACTTAGCAGTAGGAGATGAATGTTAGATGCGCCATGATCACCTGCTTATAAAGTATGTGTCTGTTGCGAGATGTGCAAAGAAAATGACTACGTCTTGTCATAAGGGAAGAATGGATTTGACGTGGAAAACTGTGATAGCCACCAGGGGAATGAAAGGTTCTTTTATGAGGAAACTAGAGTGCAGTCATAAGAACGATACAGACATTTATACTTCGAGAGCCACAGTCGTCAGGAGGGGTATTTCCGTCTTTCAGTCTTTGTCAAATGTCGTGAGACTGAGATTGCAATTGCAATATTTGATTGTAAGTACGGCGGTCAAATATATATGTGGCCAGTTTCCCAGGACGATTCTGGGTGGGGTGCGAGGCACGTGGCGATGGTAGTCTGTGGCCAGAACGACTGACGTTCCCGGTTTACGGCGGGAGCCATCTGGACTGGAGAAGCTGCCTGGGGTACAGGAATGTAGCTAACCCAACGGTGTCGCCCTCTAGGAAGCTGAATAGCCAACTAATACTCAGTGTGTGTTGGGCGGCCTTCATGGATGCATATGTTCCCTGTGGAAATCTCATGAGAAGATACAGTATGGGCATGCGGACCTGTCGGCAACTGACAGCACGTAATCAGGAGTCGGGGTCACTATCTTCCAGAACATTGAGAAGAATGGAGCGACCACAAAAAATCCGGTAGCTTTTGGTAGCAGAGTGCTGACGAAAATCGACAAGAATTAATCAGTGACCGAACTCAACACTATAGTAGTGGTTTGCGGATTCAGAAGAATTGCTATACTTATTTTTGGGTGGAAGGTGCAGGTATACACCTACCACCTACCATTAGAATTTCTACTGACAGCTAAATTAAGCCACGACACTCTAACATGTTGGTTACCCTACTTGCAAGGCTTCACTTCTCCATTACGTACATACGTGGGACAACGAATATCATTGCCAATTCACTCTCATGCTCGTCATTAGGGAAGACTATCACTTTAGCCTGTACTGCCTGATAAATGTGGCCTTCGAAAGTTGTGAAATGGTAATACTGCTGGACATGACCAGAGGACAGGATAAGAAACCAATTCTTTGACAACAGAAGGAAACACGGCAAAATAGGGAAGAAACACCAACCCAGCGTTTCTACCTGGTCTGGAGGGGAATCTTGTTTCACTGGAGGGGTGTTACATGTTCACTGTGGGCACTTTGCATCCCAGAAGAGCTCAGAAATCTAGGCGCGCAGTCCGGAACCGTGCGACTGCTACGGTTGCAGGTTCGAATCCTGCCTCGGGCATGGATGTGTGTGATGTCCTTAGGTTAGTTAGGTTTAAGTAGTTCTAAGTTCTAGGGGACTTATGACCACAGCAGTTGAGTCCCATAGTGCTCAGAGCCATTTGAACCATTTTTTGAGCTCAGAAACAAAATAATATGATACAACCATCTCAGCTATGCACGTTTCGGTCTGAGAAAATGTTTTTTAAAGTTAAAAAACGTTAAGCCATTTCAACAACACGGAGGGTAAGATGAGGAAAGTCCTTTCTGTCTGTAAGGATTGTGAGAAGGCTAAACTAAGCACCCAGGCAATGCAGGCACCGCTTTACCCCACAGTACCATCGATGTTACACCTAGCCTCAGCTGAACTAGTGGAACCATTACCTGTAGCAAGGACATCGATACATCTTGGTTGTTATGGAGCTAACATCTAAATTCGTGATTGTTACGCTATTACACGTGGCTATTGCACTCACTGTGTCTAAGCCACTATGCAAGGATTTTGTGTCACAAGTAGGATGTGTAGGTAGCATTACATCTGTGAATGTAGGCTTTCCCGGTGTATACTGCTGATGAAATCTTCTCGGGCTTCCATCCGGGTAGCTGTGTCGAAAATCCGCGACGTTTCGATGAGTGTAATTCTCATCATCTTCGCCAGAACATGATGAGAATGACATATCCAGCTAGATTTTTCATCGAAACGTCGCGGATTTTCGACGCAGCTGCCCGGATGGAAGTCCGAGAATATTTCATCAGCATTATATCTGCATCAAACCAGTCTCAGGACTGAAGACAACAACAACAACATATCTGACAAGGGGCCGCAGCTCAAACCAGATAGTTGGAGGGCCAAACTGCGCTGGTATAGAATGTAATTTTGTACATGTCAGCGCACTACCCAAGTTCAAAGTATGCCGAACATATGATGAGGGAACTCAGAAACTAATGTCGCATATAGTGCCACAAGCAGTAAAGAACACAGGATGCTTAACTCAGGCAATTTCAGGACACGCTTAATGAGATGCCACAGACCTCTACACTGTTTCAAGAAACTGAAGGTTTCCTGCGCACATTCGAGAGCTGGTTGACTTCCCGCCATGTACAGTCGTGGACAAAACGAGCGAGACCCCTCTCCTTTTCGTTTGCTGACCCGCACAGCTTTAAAGTCTGCTACACGGCATAACTGGCAAGGCGACGAAGTGCTACCGACATACTCTGCACAGGCGTGAAATTGAAAATCTTTCCGAACTTTGTCAGACTGTTTTCAATCATGTCCAAGACAATACCAATGCTGATTAGTGTGTTAAACACAACATGTAAATATAGGATGTAAATGAAAGAAGAAACGCTAATTAGTATGCACTGTACTAATAAAAATGGATTTCAGCTTATCGAAATAACATAACTGTTTTAATAAGACGAAGTACCCCAGATTGCTACGAATTAGCAACATATTATGCGCATTCGGCCGCGAAACGGTCTGTCTCAACATTCAGACCAGTCACACTGGATTACCGTTGCTGACCTACAATGAAAGTGTGCAAATTTAGCAATGCGTGATGATTCATAACGGATTTCAGTTAAAAATCATTCAGTGCCACATTTAAGTCAATTCAGATATTGACAGAAGCGGAAAAAGTAGGCACTAATAAGTATGAAATTCTACAAGAGCTTCATATTCACACCCGCAGGGCGCCGGTACAGAATAAAGGTAGCAATAAAACGTATTGGGGGCGGGAGAATTTCTTAAAATTGTTTTACTGATAGTCTATCTGCTTCCATCGAGATTAGAACCTAAAACAAACCAGACCTCCCTTGCAGTAGCAAACACCTTTCACTACGCTGCTAGCAGACAGCCCAGGCAAACAGCGCCCTATTATTACCCCAGACATGAATATGCCGGCAATTTCGCAATTAAAATGGCAAAATGAACTGCAGTTTCTGTTGCATAGAGCTTTCTGTACTCAAAAACATGAATTTTCTACTTTTATGTCACCGCTTATGTGAAATCATTCGGAATGTTTATCGAAATAACAAAATACTGTTATTAGCGAGTAAATTTAAAAGGATAATTTGGCACAACTGCAGGAAATAAACGGCGACATAGGTGCCAAACGTATTCTACAATGTTTCGAATTCTCCGTTAGACTCGCCACAGCCAGAAAACGTTTATTAGTCGCACTTCTAAAACGCGGTGGCATTGATACTGGGAGGTGAATTATCATGTGTGTAGGCAAATGGATTTTATTTGCATTCCTGTAAGCGTGATTTGGATCGAAAGCGTAGCTACGATTAATATGCCGATGTATCGACTGGAACTAGAACATTTTGAATAAAGATTATGGGAAATTATTTATGCAGCCCTCATCTTCAGTAGCTGTCGTGCCTAATTTCGTTGTTAGGATTTCGTCACCTAAATCGGTAAAAATGGAACCCTCCTAGTTTCACTTCTTGACCGTCTATCTGTCTACCCAACCCATAAAACCCGTTCGAGTACGGGTAGACACAATAAGCGGAAATGTATCGCATTTCCTGCAGTATACGATCTCTTGGTGGTGTAAACAAGTGATGTTCTATGTCAACGTGAGCTAAGGATACGGCCGTTTATGTAAAGAAAATTGACGCGAAAGGTCAAAAAATGGCTCTAAGAACTATACGACCAAACTGCTTAGGTCATCAGACTCCTGGACCTAGAACTACTTAAACCTACCTAACCTAACACACATCCATGCCCGGGAGAGGATTCGAAATGACGGCGCATGCAGCCGCGCGATCCGCGATGTGACGCCGTTGAACGCACAGCTAACCCGCGCAGGCAAGATGTTAATATCAGCTGGTGTTGCTAAAAAGTTATTCACTTCTGGTGTGTGATTTTCTGCTCAGTTCATTTAATACAGAATAACTAAAATATATCTGATGTTACGAAAGAGGAAACGCCTCATTCATTTCCGCTAGTCTTTATTTATGATGTTAGATTCGCAGTCTGAGGATACATACTATCCACAACCACACTTTAGCGCCAAGTCACCGTCGCAGATATGCGAATACAACACATTGGCTTGTACTTGAGGTATTTTGTTCCCACGTAGTGGTGGCAGACGATGCTGTGGCGTCTTCGATCCGCGAGCTTCGCCAGTGCTAGCTGTCTCAGCACATTAGCTGAGCGAACGTTTTCTTCCTGCTGCTAATCTAATGGACAATGGCAACACCGCAGTATACGTTTGACAAATATATGACAATCGATTTACATTCTTGAGCGGTTCATAATTATGTTAGTAAATCCACTAAATATTTTATGCCCTTTAAATTACATTTGCTACGTGTTTCGGAATGAAGACTTAGGAAACGTATATTATTTGGTCCAGAAATCACATTCCAACAGAAATTGCTGCTTACATTGACATTTATATTGCGAATTAGTCGTCTAATCCATCACATGGACAACAAGGACGCTCTGTTTTGCAACAGTTGTTTCATAGCTTAGGGGTATTGTGCGTTTGTGGCGTTGCCAGTTTACATACTGCGCATGTAACACACAATAAAAGTGTTGGATGCCTACAGTGATCAGTCTACTTGAAAAACTTTTGTTGTCATCGTAATTTATGTAACTTGGTCTTCGACTTCCAATTTGACAGCTTGTGGAAAAATGTTTTATCTTGCTAGTCTTTGTTTCAAACATTGTCTGACTGAGAAAACGTAGGCATGAAGTAGTCAGTGAAAGCAATTATTAGCTATTACAGCAAACTTTTGAATCCACTGGACACTTGAATTCTCTATATTGATTCTGTGAGTTTTGTTATTCCTCTTGTTATTTACTGTCTCAATTTCATCCGTGAGAATAAAATTAAAGGCAGTGCGATTAGGTTCCTGATCTATAAACTGTGTATTAATATTTACAGACTAGTGGCATATCGATTATGGCTCCTCACCATCAACAATAGCTGTTACCCATAGTTTTTTATTTGCTATTTGACCGTCGTCACCCTTTAGAGACAAACCTGAACTATCCACAATGCCATTTTTGACTTGCTTCTTAATATGTCCCATTACTACAGATTTGTTGGAAATATGAATTGTTAAATACGCTATTCACACAAATTAAAAACTTCCAGTTATTCTTCATATCTTGAAACTTCCTACCGTTGACGTTCACATACATAATAACAAAATGAAATCATACATTACAATGTCAAAGCATACTGTGAATGGTCAAAATGAAATGAACTAAAAATCATCTTTCTGTCTAAAACACGTTACTGTTCCGGAGAAATTCGGCACCTCTCAAAATTTTGTACACATCTGATGTTTATCCACATGTGTACAAATGGTGGGTCTCATGAAGCAGCAATGTTTAGCCGTCACAAAATAAAGCCCAACCTTCGTTCTCCAGTTACGCCTTCATCGGCGAGCTTCTCCTCATTATAATTCATTTGTGCTGAATTGCTGTTTATCCTTCTTGCATATACACGTGTGTCATGTATTTTTTAGAGACTGCCTGAATATATAACGTGAGTATTTCTTCTCATAGCAAATTAAATATTACATATCTTGTTGTGAATTAATTTGTTTGTGCAGATTCCACTTACTGCGTTTCCGTAAAATTATATAAAATATACGCCTGTAAAAAGAAATAACTTGAAACATCTGTCGCAGATGATTGGTTAAGGGCTGAAAAAAAAAACACCTCTGCTGATGCTGATTAGTATCGTGTATAGCCTCCTTCGGCTTCCACAACGGCTTGAAGTCTGTTGGGCATTGAACCCACAACTCTAGCCACATAACTAGAAGATTCAAGTAAATCATTCCAAGCGTCATGAATCACATTGTCGGCGAGTCGACGGTGCCTGTCTGTTTTCCCGTATTACTCTGACTATTTCTGCCCAAATATTCTCAATGGTTTTCATGTCAGCTCCTTTAGGTGGCCATTCCATTACAGTAATATTACTATGGTCATCGAACCACCTCTTAACCACACGTGTGATATGAACAGGCAAGCGATCTTGTTGGAACATGATCTTATCATCACCAAATCTTGCTGGCACAGAAGGCAACATCACGTTCTCCAAAACTGATATGTAACTGCGAGCATCGAGTCTTCTTTTCTCTTCCCGCAGGAGCCCACACCCTTCGGCCGATATCCATGCCCATGCCGTTACAGACTCCCTGTCACTCTGTAATTGGAAATATATTTTTGATTATACCTAGCACCTTTTGGCCGGTAAACAAATACTTGTCCGGCTGATGCCGTAGAGAAAACTTTTTCGTCCGTGAAAATCACTCGCCTCCAAAACTGGAGAAGTTTGTCGACATTTTCAGCAGCAAAAGCCAGGCGGGCTTCTCTGTGGGAAACAGTCAATGTCTCTTTCACAGCAGCGCTTCTTGCTCTCAGTTCACCTTCCCTTAGACGACGAGTGACGGTCTTAGTGCTAACATTGAGACCCAAAGTCTTAAAATCTGCTGAATTCGTCGTGCGTTGACAAATGGGTGGTTCTCACTGACACGGCGTATCTGCAGATCCTGATCTGCTGTTGTTTTGCGGCGACGGCCATGAGGCCTTCCATTCAGGTTACCACCCTCTTCCTTTCGTCTAATCCACCAGGCTACCGTCGACTTGTGAAGACCCATAGTTCTTGCTATATAGCCATTTGAAAATCCCTCTGCATGGAGTGCTACTATAGCGCCCTTGTCTGTACGTGTAACACGGAAATCGATGGCATAAACGAGAGATCGCAAGCCCGTACCCGTGTCATTACATAGTGGAGCAACCTAGAATCCGTAATTTTTCTCAGAAGGGATTGGTCCGCGCATGTCATGTCTTATCCTGATAAATTTTATATGAAATGAAATGTTTACGTGTTGCATATACGGCAGGCCTAACGCAAGAAACATTTCTGAAATATCTGAGGCAACCTGAAGAACACTCGTGAATTTTAGCTGTAGAGGGTTGCCTTATAAGAAGGAAAACGTGTTTATGGCTGGTTCAAATGGCTCTGAGCACTATGGGACTCAACTTCTGAGGTCATCAGTCCCCTAGAACTTAGAACTACTTAAACCTAACTAACCTATGGACATCACACACATCCATGCCCGAGGCAGGATTCGAACCTGCGACCGTAGCGGTCTCGCGGTTCCAGACTGTAGCGCCTAAAACCGCTCGGCCACTACGGCCAGCAAAACGTGTTTATCCTCGCTCGCCGTGTTTCCAAGTAGCGCAGTTGACTCTGAGGCATACGTAGTTCTCGTCGGGCGTAAGAAGCAATTCGACTAACGAGGGGAACTCGCCAGGTGCCATACAGTGATTGCCCGGAAGCATTGCTCAGTGAAGGAGAGGACAAAATAAGCGAACATGTTTTTCGGCTTATCTGCAGACACTGGACCGTTTCCGAGAAAACCACGGTCAAAGTTATCAACGCGCTGTTGCTATAGTGTAGATAACTTTAGAGTGCGAGAATGCAACTGAAGCGGTGGCTCAGTGGCTACCGTCGTTCCTTCTTAACTTTGATTCCCGAGTTCGAGACCATATTGGTTTTTTTATTGTTTTTTCTCCTCCCTCTCTATCAAAATTATCTAAGAATGTTTTTTCCAATTTATGTTGAAATAATGTTGTCGTTATTCGTCAATTAACTTTCTGTATAATTAATGAATTAAAAAATAATAAACGAATGAGAAAATAATGAGAAATATTTTTGAACCTCCTTACAATCTGTAAGGTTGCAAGGACATTCTCAGTCTGGAACCGCGCGACCGCTACGGTCGAGGTTCGAATCCTGCCTCGGGCATGGATGTGTGTGATGTCCTTATGTTAGTTAGGTTTAAGTAGTTTTAAGTTCTAGGGGACTGATGACCTCAGATGTTAAGTCTCATAGTGCTCAGAGCCATTTGTACCATTTTGCAAGGACATTCACAAATATGTCACATCATTTTCTCATTCGTTTATTTTTTTTAACTTCTTTCATTACACGAATAACGACAGCATTGTTTCATCGTAAGTTGGAATAAACATTCGTAAATAATTCAGAGAGTGGAGGGGGAGAAAAGAGGAACAACCGGGTTTCGAACACACATACAAAGTTCTGACGTCGCGACGGTAGCCGCTGAGCCACCGCTTGAATTTAATCGTTACACGCTAAAAGGTATCTACATTATAGCAACAGCTCATTGAAAACTTGGACTGTCGTTTTCTCAGAAGGTGCCGAGTGTATGCAGATAAGCCGAGACACGTGTTCGATCATTTTGTCCTCTCTTTCACTGAGCGAAGTTTCAGCAAGATTGGGGTACGACACATGGCGGGTCCACTTTCCTCGACTGGTCAGTGACATGTTTGGAAACTTTCATTCTTGTAGTGGCAGTTTGCATTATGAGGGCTGGTTTTCCTGATAACGATCTACTAATGGTCTTTGCTCCTAATTTACGTTACTGTAAAATAGACCTACTGCAACGACTTGAACCGGAAATGTTTGTTTATTTGTATAGTCCGCTTCTTAGTTGCCATATTTCGCTACAACATTTTCCTTTGTTTCAAAACGGCAAGTTTAGTTGACCACTGCCACTTGGTAACATCAGTAACAATTTAATACTTTGAAACAGCTACGTGTGGTGTACGAAGGGTGTACTCTATTGAATGAGAAATACATTAAACACGAAAGCTGCGTCCAGTAACAATAATTAACTTTCGGTTACATGACAAAATACAAGTCGAAATACTGTCAATTCATCTCAGTACCCAGTAAAACTTCAACTGGAACGATCACAAACATACTTTTGTGGGTAAGGCAAACGAAAGACTGCGTTTTATTGGCCGCACACTACGAATACGCAACAGGTCTACTGAAAACACTGACTACACTACGTTAGTCCGTCCACTGCTATAGTATTTCTGAGCGGTATGTGATCTTTGACAAACATGATTGATGGTGCACGCCAAAAACGTCCAAGGAACGGTAACACGATTTGTAATGTCACGAAATAGGGGAGAGAGAGTCACAGATTTGATAAGCGAGTTGGGGTGACATTCATGAAAACAAAAGCGTTTTTCATTGCCGCTAGATCCTTGCACGAAATTTCAATCACCACAATCTGTTCTGAATGTGAAAACATTATTTCCTCGGGAAATTACACAGGAAGAAACGACCATAGTAATAATGTAATTCAGGGCTCGTAAAAAAAGATTTAAGTGGTCCTTTTTCCAGCACGCTTTTAAGTGTGGGAAGGTAGAGAAACAGTACGAAGGTGGTTCAATGAACCCTCTGCCGGGCACGTAATTCTGGATTGCAAAGTAATCCTGTAGATGTAGTCATGTATATGTAACAACGAAATTATGTTGTAATTGCGACATGTGAGTTACATTTGATTTGAACATCGAAGTTGTTTGCTGTTTATTTATTTTTTGTTCATTATTTGTGTTATTGTGGTAAGGTCTTATGAGACCAAACTGCTGAGGTCATCGGTCCCTAAGCTTACACACTATTTAATGTAACTTGAACTACCTTCAGATAAGGACGACACACACCCATGCCCGAGAGAGGACTCGAAACCTCCGACGGGGGAAGCCGCGCGGACCGTGACAAGGCGCTCAGACCGCACGCCTAACCCGCGCGGCTTCATTATTTTCAGCCATAGACAAACACCTAGGTGCGTTAAATTGATACTGAAATAGTCATGCATGGACCAATAACAATAAATTAACTACTTGTTATGGTACTACAGTACTGTCAGCGTCTTCAGAAGTGGATATCGCATACGACGTTCCTAAGGTGTTTATAAGTGGATATTGCAGACGACTTCGAAGAAAATCTGAATGTAGCTTCGTAAAAGTTCCGTGATCAAACGATCTGAGTTACTAGCGAATAGAGTTTATCCTTAGACAGTATATATTATCATTAGACATCAGGTGAAAATGGTATCGCCGTGTGCGCTGGCCGAGCGTTCTAGGCGCTTCAGTTACGAACCGCACGGCTGCTTCAGTAGCAGGGTGGAATCCTACCTCGGGCATGGATGTGTGTGATGTCCTTAGGTTAGGTAGGTTTAAGTAGTTCTAGGTCTAGGGGACTGATGACCTAAGCAGTTTGGTCGCATAGTTCTTAGAGCCATTTTTTGACCTTTCGCGTAAATTTTCTTTACATAAACGGCCGTATCTTTAGATTACGTTGACATAGAAGCTCACTTTTTTACACCACCAAGAGACCGTATACTACAGGAAATGTGATACATTTCCGCTTGTTGTGTTTACCCGTACTCGACGTAAACGGGTTTTCAGAGTTGAGTAGACAGATAGACAGTCAAGAAAGTGAGACTAGGAGGGTTCCATTTTTAGCGATTTAGGTGACGAAATCCTAACAACGAAAATAGCTACGACAGTTACTGAAGATGAGGGCTGCATAAATAATTGCCCCTACTCTTTATTCGAAATGGTCTAGTTGCAGTCGATACATCAGCATATTAATCGTAGCTACGCTTTCGACTCAAATCACGTTTACAGGAATGCAAATAAAATCCATTTGCCTATGTTGTTGTTGTGGTCTTCAGTCCTGAGACTGGTTCGATGCAGCTCTCCATGCTACTCTATCCTGTGCAAGCTTCTTCATCTCCCAGTACCTACTGCAGCCTACATCCTTCTGAATCTTCTTAGTGTATTCATCTCTTGGTCTCCCTCTGCGATTTTTACCCTCCATGCTGCCCTACAGTACTAAATTGGTGATACCTTGATGCCTCAGAACATGTCCTACCAACCAATCTCTTCTTCTAGTCAAGTTGTGCCACAAACACCTTTTCTCCCCAATTCTATTCAATACTTCCTCATTAGTTATGTGATCTACCCATCTAATCTTCAGCATTCTTCTGTAGCACCACATTTCGAAAACTTCTATTCTCATCTTATCTAAGCTATTGATCGTCCGTGTTTCACTTCCATACATGGCTACACTCCATACAAATACTTTCAGAAACGACTTCCTGACACTTAAATCAATACTCGATGTTAACAAATTTCACTTCTTCAGAATCGCTTTCCTTGCCATTGCCAGTCTACATTTTATATCCTCTCTACTTCGATCATCATGTTATTTTGCTCCCCAAATAACAAAACTCCTTTACGACTTTAAGTGTCTCATTTCCTAATCTAATTCCCTCAGCATCGACTACATTCCACTATCCTCGTTTTGCTTTTGTTGATGTTCATCTTATACCCTCATTTCAAGACACTGACCATTCCGTTCAACTGGTCTTCCAAGTCCTTTGCTGTCTCTGACAGAATTACAATGTCTTCGGCGAACCTCAAAATTTTTATTTCTTCTCCATGGATTTTAATACCTACTCCGAATTTTTCGTTTGCTTCCTTTACTGCTTGGTCAATATACAGATTGAATAGCATCGGGGATAGGCTACAATCCTGCGTCACTCCCTTACCAACCATTGCTTCCCTTTCATGCCCCTCAACTGTTATAACTGCCATCTGCTTTCTGTACAAATTGTAAGTAGCCTTTCGTTCCGTGTACCCCTGCCACTTTTAGAATTTGAAGGAGAGTATTCCAGTCAACATTGTCAAAAGCTTTCTCTAAGTCTACAAATGCAAGAAACGTAGGTTTGCCTCTCCTTAATCTTTCTTCTAAGATAAGTCGTAGGGTCAGTATTGCCTCACGTGTTCCAACATTTCTACGGAATCCAAACTGGTCTTCCCCGAGGTCGGCTTCTACCAGTTTTTCCATTCGTCTGTAAAGAATTCGCGTTAGTATTTTGCAGCTGTGACTTATTAAACTGATAGTTCGGTAATTTTCACACCTGTCAACACCTGCTTTCTTTGGGATTGGAATCATTAAATTCTTCTTGAAGTCTGAGGGAATTTCGCTTGTCTCATACATCTTGCTCACCAGATGGTAGAGTTTTGTCAGGACTGGCTCTCCCAAGGCTGTCAGTAGTTCTAATGGAATGTTGTCTACTCCCGGGGCCTTGTTTCGACTTAGGTCTTTCAGTGGTCTGTCAAACTCTTCACGCAGTATCATATCTCCCATTTCATCTTCATCTACATCCTCTTCCATTTCCATTTGCATTTTAGAAGTGCGAAAATTCCCATTGCCAGCTAGCTTAAGAATCGCTTCGGCTAATGAACGGCTTCTGGCTGTGGCGAGTCTAATGGAGAATTCGAAACTTTGTAGAATACGTCTCGAATGGAAAACAGCCCACAGATAAACTAAGTTATATTTATTTTAAACCTTGACCATGTTTTCTGCTATAATAATATAGCCTTCTTCAGATGTCATACACACAAATAAATAAAAATGAATTGGCCCAACAGCTGCGTCAAGACCAATAAAATAAGTTTAATAGAGGTAGTGGCGGAGGACATACGGTGCCATGTGTAATTTGACTTACGTTCGTAACAGGCTTATGTCTGTTGAAGTTTTTTTTATTTTATTGGTCTTGACGGAGCAGCTAGATCGAGACATTTTTCATATACACTCCTGGAAATGGAAAAAAGAACACATTGACACCGGTGTGTCAGACCCACCATACTTGCTCCGGACACTGCGAGAGGGCTGTACAAGCAATGATCACACGCACGGCACAGCGGACCCACCAGGAACCGCGGTGTTGGCCGTCGAATGGCGCTAGCTGCGCAGCATTTGTGCACCGCCGCCGTCAGTGTCAGCCAGTTTGCCGTGGCATACGGAGACCATCGCAGTCTTTAACACTGGTAGCATGCCGCGACAGTGTGGACGTGAACCGTGTGTGCAGTTGACGGACTTTGAGCGAGGGCGTATAGTGGGCATGCGGGAGGCCGGGTGGACGTACCGCCGAATTGCTCAACACGTGGGGCGTGAGGTCTCCACAGTACATCGATGTTGTCGCCAGTGGTCGGCGGAAGGTGCACGTGCCCGTCGACCTGGGACCGGACCGCAGCGACGCACGGATGCACGCCAAGACCGTAGGATCCTACGCAGTGCCGTAGGGGACCGCACCGCCACTTCCCAGCAAATTAGGGACACTGTTGCTCCTGGGGTATCGGCGAGGACCATTCGCAACCGTCTCCATGAAGCTGGGCTACGGTCTCGCACACCGTTAGGCCGTCTTCCGCTCACGCCCCAACATCGTGCAGCCCACCTCCAGTGGTGTCGCGACAGGCGTGAATGGAGGGACGAATGGAGACGTGTCGTCTTCAGCGATGAGAGTCGCTTCTGTCTTGGTGCCAATGATGGTCGTATGCGTGTTTGGCGCCGTACAGGTGAGCGTCACAATCAGGACTGCATACGACCGAGGCACACAGGGCCAACACCCGGCATCATGGTGTGGGGAGCGATCTCCTACACTGGCCGTACACCACTGGTGATCGTCGAGGGGACACTGAATAGTGCACGGTACATCCAAACCGTCATCGAACCCATCGTTCTACCATTCCTAGACCGGCAAGGGAACTTGCTGTTCCAACAGGACAATGCACGTCCACATGTATCCCGTGCCACCCAATGTGCTCTAGAAGGTGTAAGTAAGTCAACTACCCTGGCCAGCAAGATCTCCGGATCTGTCCCCCATTGAGCATGTTTGGGACTGGATGAAGCGTCGTCTCACGCGGTCTGCACGTCCAGCACGAACGCTGGTCCAACTGAGGCGCCAGGTGGAAATGGCATGGCAAGCCGTTCCACAGGACTACATCCAGCATCTCTACGATCGTCTCCATGGGAGAATAGCAGCCTGCATTGCTGCGAAAGGTGGATATACACTGTACTAGTGCCGACATTGTGCATGCTCTGTTGCCTGTGCCTATGTGCCTGTGGTTCTGTCAGTGTGATCATGTGATGTATCTGACCCCAGGAATGTGTCAATAAAGTTTCCCCTTCCTGGGACAATGAATTCACGGTGTTCTTATTTCAATTTCCAGGAGTGTATTAGTATGTGACTTCTGAAGAACGCTATATTGTTATAGCAGAAACCATGGTCAAGGTTTAAAATAAACATAATTTAGTTTTTCATTCGAGACAATTTCGAAACGGTTGTTGTTTTCGCTGCCATGATAAAATAATGAAATTGTAGAATACGTTTGGCAGCAATGTCGCCGTTTATTCCCTGGGGTGGTGCAGAATTATCCTACTAAATTTACTCGCTAATAACAGTATTTTGTTATTTCGATAAACATTCCGAATGATTGTAACATAAGCGGGGACATAGTGGTAGAAAATTCATGTTTTTGAGTACAGAAAGCTCTATGCAACAGAAACTGCAGTTCATTTTGCCATTTTAATTACGAAATTGCCGGTATATTCATGTCTGGGGTAATAAAAGAGCGCTGTTTGCCTGGGTTGTCTGCTAGCTGCGTAGTGAAAGGTGTTTGCTACTGCAAGGGAGGTCTGGTTTGTTTTAGGTTCTAATCTCGGTGGAAGCAGGTAGACTATCAGTATAACAATTTTAAGAAATTATCCCGCCCCCAATACGGTTTATTGCTACCTTTACTCTGTACCGGCGTCCTGTGGATGTCAATATGAAACTCATGTAGAATTTCACACTTATTAGTGCCTACTTTCTCCGCTTCTCTCAATAACTTAATTGACTTAAGTGTGGCACTGAAGGATTTTTAGCTGAATTTCGTTAGGAGTCTTCAAGCATTGCTAAATTTGCACACTTTCATTGTAGGTCAGTAACGGTAATCCAGTGTGACTGGTCTGAATGTTGAGACAGACCGTTTCGCGGCCGAATGCGCATAATATGTTGCTAAATCGTAAAAATATGTGATACTTTGTCTTACTAAAAGAGTTATGTTGTCTCGATAAGCTGAAATTCATTTTTATTAGTACAGTTCATACTAATTAGCATTTCTTCATTTATATCTTATATTCGTATGTTGTGTTTAATACACTAATCAGCATTAAGACAGTCTTACACATGATTGAAAACAGTCTGACAAGGTTTGGATAGTTTTTCAATTTCATGCCTGTGCATAGTATGTTGGTAGCACTTCGTCGCCTTGCCTGTATTGCTGCGTAGCAATCTTTAATGTTGTGCGGGTCAGCATAACGAAAAGGCGAGGGGTCTCGCTCGTTTTGTCCACGACTGTACGTGGGTACAGCATCAGACAATCAACAAGCAAGTTCTGGACAGGATCTGTGAGGCTGGAAGAAAGAGGAAGGAGAGGGTGGAAATGAAGGCCTGAGTGAGGAAATACCGTGTAGGTCAGAAACTTTGGGTCAAATCTTTCCGTCTGTCGAATAAACAGAAGAAACTGTGCTACAAGTTATTTTTCTGTCTATAGGTGTCGTTTGCATATATTCAGGCTCGCATATGCAAATACATATGAACTGGGACCACGTAATCCAAAAGTTGGTCGGTGTGCATCATATCTACCATACGAAACCTTCCTTGAACAAGTAGGCAAGATCGATGCAACGAAAGCGATGAAAGATGGAGTAGGTTGCTGTAGACTGGAAGACCTCGTAACATGATCAATGCATGCTACACAAGAAGTTCTTTTTGTAAAACATCAACAAACAGCATGCAAAAGAGAGTCTGTAGCAACTGGCAAATGGTGAAAGTAGTTACGACAAACACACATACAAACAGTATTGTATATTACAGAAGAAGTGGCCAGTCGCAAAATACGTTATACATCTGGAGTTGACAATGTAAGATGGCTGTTGTATAGGATGAAATACGGGAATTGATTCTCTTGTGATCCACACTTTGTCTCGTTATCAATTCGTTGTCAGGGAATTTGTGATAGGTATTTTGATTTTGTTTATTCTGTTGATACAGACCCACATCATAGACGATGATTATTTCATTTATTATTATTATTATCCTCGCCAGTGACGCGAATGGAGGTATTTGAGAAGATTCGTGAGCTATACTGCTCTGATGTCAGAGAACGTCTTTATGTAGCATATGTTCGAAATGGAAAATGTTTTTGTATTTAGTAGGAGCATGTGGCTCCATGTTGGAATGACAAAGGGGATGTTACTCAATTGAAGGATAAGATGGACGAGAATGATGGCAGGAAGACACTGTGCAGTGCAGAATTTCCAAATGGTGACCAGTCAACAACTATTCCTTAGCCAGTGACAGCATTTGATAATGTATAAGTTTAACAATTCTTAATTCATATTATCTGTTAATAGCATTCAGGAGAATAGGTTACGTACCGGGTGATCAAAAAATCAGTATAAATTTGAAAACTTAATAAACCATGGAATAATGTAGATAGAAAGGTAAAAATTGACACACATGCTTGGAATGACATGGGGTTTTATTAGAAGAAAAGAAAATACACCCCATATTTCTAGACGCATGAAAGATCTCTTGCGCGCGTCGCTTGGTGATGATCGTGTGCTCAGCCGCCACTTTCGTCATGCTTGGCCTCCCAGGTCCCCAGACCTCAGTCCGTGCGTTTATTGGCTTTGGGGTTACCTAAAGTCGCAAGTGTATCGTGATCGACCGACATCTCTAGGGATGCTGAAAGACAACATCCGACGCCAATGCCTCACCATAACTCCGGACATGCTTTACATTGCTGTTCACAACATTATTCCTCGACTACAGCTATTGCTGAGGAAGGATGGGGGACATATTGAGCATTTCGTGCAAAGAACATCATCTTTGCTTTGTCTTACTTTGTTATGATAATTACTGCTATTCTGATCAGATGACGCGCCATCTGTCGGACATTTTTTGAACGTTTGTATTGTTCTAATAAAACCCCATGTCATTCCAAGTATGTGTGCCAATTTGTACCTCTCTATCTAGATTATTCCGTGATTTATTCAGTTTTCAAATTTATACTGACTTTTTGATCACCCGGTATATCAATGGACAACCAATGAGGGGGTGATGTATTGAATAATAACTGAGGAAGATATTCCAGCAGTAAAGGAAGAGGCTAATGGAAAACTGTAGGTACAATGGTATGAAAGTGTGATGGACAGAAGGTAACTATGGCATCTACCTTCAGCTTCGAGTAATTGCTCAAAGTAAAAAAAAATCAATGTGCGTATACTAAAAGGTAATAGGTAGTTGTGTGGGATATTTTTTTCTGCCTACAGGAGATAGAGAACTTAATGACGGAGAGAGCCTTGGTCGAAAGGTCTACCAAGACTTATGGGTACCCGAGATCTTGGAAAACGCTTATGTGTTGAGTTGTGCATAAAATTCAGAGAACAACGTTACGTAATTGGATATAATCACATTCATATAACTGAAATATTTTATGCAACGCACGCCAGGAAAGTTCTCAGGAGACATGAATGTTATCTGTTCCCTGCAGTAATCGGCCGAAACATTATGACCACTGCTCGGCGCGACGTTGGCGTTGCGGTCACGTGACGCGGTAGCAAAAGTGTGTAAGCGCAGCAGACACGGACGGGGGACCACCATAGCGGAGATGTGGGCTGCAGGTGGGGAAACTTATTGAGATAAGCCACTCTGACAAGGAGCAGATTATTACTACACAGAGGGTGTGAACGAGTGTTTCGAAAACGGCGAAGCTAGTCGAATGTTCACGCGCTACTGTCGTGAGCGTCTACGGAAAAGGCAGAAGAACAGTGAAACTACCACTAGGTGCTAAATGATTGGACGTCCTCGACTCTTCACAGCGTCATAGTGAACTCACGTTGATGTCTCGGCGACCAAATTCGCCTGGTGTAAATCCTACGGAACCCATCTGGGTCGCTATCGGGCGCCATCACTGCGTTCGCAAATCAGCGGCCTGTTATTTATACGACCTGCGCGTAGACATCTGATGTCACAAACCTCCCTAAGCCTACCAACAGACTGTCGGATACCTGATAAGCAGAATCAGTGATGTACTTCGTTCCAAAGATAGACAAACAATCTGTTAAGCAGATGATCACAATGCTTTGGCGCATCAGTGTACGTCAAGTGGTGTTAGGAGCGACATCTCTTGGAATGACGAGATCACGTCACGATTTAATTAGCATGGTTAGAACGAATGTAAATAACCTATGGTTGTATGTGGTTGTGATTGAATATGTCTTTCAATTTGTATCATATCTTATACCGGAGGTTGACTGAATGGATCATACCTGAAGGCCATAAGTAAAATGGAAGATAAAAGAAAAGAAAAAAATTCGCCAGATGTAGATGTGTAGCCCGTGACAGCAGTCCAGTCGCAAACCGTAGTAAACTTTGATTCATTGTTCAGACTCTGTGCCTCAAATCTTTGCCGCGGACTCACTGTGAAATACCTTTCTCACCCTGCCGCGCAGGTAGTGGTGTCCACGTAAGGTTGGATTCAAGAGAACCAGAAAACTGAATATTGTGTCACATGCTGCACTGCGAGACGAAGCAAAGCGGCATCCCTTGCTGAAGTACTTCTTTGCAAAACGTTTCACTTCTTGCATAAAAAATGAAAACTACAGCTTTTGGATTTGGAAGATTTTTCGCTGTGGAACTATTCTCCAACGATTCTATTCGGTAAAAATATTTGATTCTTCCGCACTTGTCTCACATCGCAGCACCATGATGAAGTGGTTATCACTACGATACTTCGAAGTTAAGTAACGCACTGCCCGCTTTTCGAAGAATTTGCAGTAGAAATAATATGTGAATTGGGATTGCTGATCCGAATGAAGCAGAAACTGGATGTCCAGAACTGTCATCTTTTTTTCGAAATGTGTCCCCAACCACCTGTAGAAGACTTTCAAAATCTTCAGTAGTCATCGGCAGGGAACTTCTAGATCTCATTCCATGTTGTTGTTGTGGTCTTCAGTCAACAGACTGCTTTGATGCAGCTCCCCTGCTACTCTGTCCTGTGCAAGCCTCTTCGTCTCCGAGTAACCACTGCAACCCGTAGCCTTCTGAATCTCCCTAGGTCTCCCTCTACGATTTTTACCCTCCACGTTTCCCTCCAGTACTAAATTGGTCATCCCTTGATGCCTCGGAACGTGTCCTTCTTCTAGTCAAGTTTTGCCACAAATTCCTCTTCTCCCCAATTCTATTCAGTACCTCCTCGTTAGTTACGTGATCTACCCATCTAATCTTCAGCATTCTTCTGTAGCATCACATTTCGAAAACTTCTATTCTCATCTTATCGAAGCTATTGATCGTCCGTGTTTCACTTCCATACTCCACACTCCAGACAAATACTTTCAGAAAAGGCTTCCTATACTCGATGTTAACAAATTTCTCTTCTTCAGAAACGCTTTCCTTGCCATCGCCAGTCTACATTTTATGTCCTCTCTACTTCGACATTATCAGTTATTTTGCTGCCTAAATAGCAAAACTCATTTGCTACTTCAAGTGTCTCTCCCGTACAAGTGTCTCTCTATTCCATATACTATCTTTAAGGTGCCAACAAGATTATGTCTGCTTACTTCTTGAAGAAACGCACGAATATATATATATATATATATATATATATATATATATATATATATATATATATATTCTTGTGTACAATTTCGAAGGTTCGTATAGGAACATACCTGAATATGTAAAGGCACCTCCGCATTGAGTGGATGCGTGCAAACGTTCGGCTTCAAACACTCTTCTCTGTTTCATAGTTACGCTTCTTAAATACTGTCGTAACTCTTGAGAGTATCTGCAACAACGAGGATTTCACCCGGGAAACGTCAATGCGCGTAGAACTCGCCCCTAGAGTGACTGATTGACTACATACATACTGTCTTGGAAGTTAGGTGGCTCACTTACATTATTGAAGCAAGAATCTTTAGACTGAAGACCGGTGACAAGGTGGCCGAACTGGAGAGTCGCCAAAAGCCGGCCTAGGCCGGTACAAGTGAACCACGTCGTCGTCACCCCTGTTACGCATGGTGTCCATAATGTTCCGTTATCATTATAAAAGTCGTAACTTTAATACTGTTAGAGAGAGGGCATCGTCGTCCGTTGTAAAATGTTTGGCAGCTCTCAAAGGTTTTTCTCTTATGCCAGAATTACACCCGTCGGTCGAACTTCAACACGAGTTCTGGTCGTGTGTATGAGAGCCAGCACCGGCAATGCGGCGCCAACCGTTCTGATTGCTTCGTTTGATTTGTGCCCAGAGGGCGGCAGCGTGACTGGCTGGTGTTTGGTAGACGTGGTCCCTGAAGGAAGCCACAGAAAGGAGCTCGGTGGCGTGTTGTTCGTCTGTATGGGTCCCTTACCAGTTGGGTCTGATGCAAGAGATTGAGAAGGTCCAAAGAAGAGCGGCAAGATTCGTGACTGGTACATTCAGCCATCGCGAGAGCGTTACAAATCTCATACAAAGTTAGAAGTGGGACACACTTGCAGATAGACGGCGCGCTAAACAGAAGGGGGTGCTCACTAAATTCCTCTTCACCAAGGATGTAGACCATATATTATTACCACCAACTTTCAAATCGCGCAATGAACACGAATCAAAGATAAGGGAAATAAGAGCTCGTACTGAGGTGTTCAGTCGTTTCTCCCTCGCGCGATCCGCGAGTGGAACAGAGGGGGGGAAATATAACTTTGGCGCGAATTGTGCCCTCCGCCACACACTACATGGTGGCTAGCGCAGTATATATGTAGATGTAGATGTAGACGTCGCGGGAGCCGCGCTGTCAGTCCGGCGCTAACCGTCAACCTCCCAGGAAATTTGTCACTCTGCGCGTCTAGCACGTTCGTACACGTGCGGGGTGCAAGGTGGCGGGCGGCTGCAGCTCTTCGATTTGTGGTAGCAGGAGCTGGTCTAGTTAAACATTACCCAGTATAGTCTTCTCTCCGAAGGGAAATGGGCCACTACCCCTGTAGCGCATCAGGCTGCAACAGACATTAAGCTTCTGGCTATCACGAATGCGTTCACATCGGCTGTGTTGTGTTTCGCAGGACCAAATTTTAATGTTGCGGCGAGTCAGATGTCCGCTTCCACTGAAAACTGGCGCTTTTCCAGGAAGTCACTACTGGCCTCTCTGGAGACCAGTGTGGGACGTGCGAGTGCACGACGCAGAGACGGTCGCGCAGTAGCAGTGACGGGACAGGGCCGTTTGCACTTCGATTTGTGAATAAAAAATGCCTTTTCTTGCTGCAACTTATTTTATTTGTTCCAGACGCGTTTCGCCTTTTGCTTAAAGCCATATTCAGTGGGATCTACAACGATAGAGTTCTGTTGTACCATGCTATAGTTTTAGGCTATAAAACTGTTGAAGTCACGTTTTTTACGTAAATAATTGATTATTTATAGTTCTTCGCGTTTTGGTTGGCATCTGCGTTTTCTCTCATCTGGTCACATCCTGGAGGTCGCGCTGTAACTCCACTTACGAAACATAAGCACGTTTTCATGTTACGAACTTTTTTCTTCACAATTTCACTTTGCTTGCTCTTATTTCTGTGGATCGCTATTATTCTTCTGATACTAGTTGTAGATACACTACTGGCCATTAAAATTGCTACACCAAGAAGAAACGCAGGTGATACACAGGTATTCATTGGACAAATACATTATACTAGAACTGACATGTGATTACATTTTCACGCAATTTGGGTGCATAGATCCTGAGAAATCAGTACCCAGAACAACCACCTCTGGCCGTAATAGCCGCCTCGATACGCCTCGATACGGCATTGAGTCAAACAGAGCTTGGATGGCGTGTACAGGCACAGCTGCCCATGCAGCTTCAACACGATATCACAGTTCATCAAGAGTAGAGACTGGCGTATTGCGACGAGCCAGTTGCTCGGTCACCATTGACCAGACGTTTTCAATTGGTGAGAGATCTGGAGAATGTGCTGGCCGGGTCAGCAGTCGAACATTTTCCGTATCCAGAAAGGCCCGTACAGGACCTGGAACATGCGGTCGTGCTTTATCCTGCTGAAATGTAGGGTTTCGCAGGGATCGAATGAAGGGTAGAGCCACGGGTCGTAACACATCTGAAATGTAACGTCCACTGTTCAAAGTGCCATCAATGCGAACAAGAGGTGACCGAGACGTGTAACCAATGGCCGGGTGATAGGCCAGTATGACGATGACGAATACACGCTTCCAATGTGTGCTCACCGCGATGTCGCCAAACACGGATGCGACCATCATGATGCTGTAAACAGAACCTGGATTTATCCGAAAAAATGACGTTTTGCCATTCGCGCACCCAGGTTCGTCGTTGAGTACACCATCGCAGGCGCTCCTGTCTGTGATGCAGCGTCAAGGGTAACCGCAACCATGGTCTCCGAGCTGATAGTCCATGCCGCTGCAAACGTCGTCGAACTGTTCGTGCAGATGGTTGTTGTCTTGCAAACGTCCCCATCTGTTGACTCAGGGATTGGGACGTAGCTTCACGATCCGTTATAGCCATGTGGATAAGATGCCTGTCATCTCGACTGCTAGTGATAAGAGGCCGTTGGGATCCAGCACGGCGTTCCGTGTTACCCTCCTGAACCCACCGATTCCATATTCTACTAACAGTCATTCGATCTCGACCAACGCAAGCAGCAATGTCGCGATACGATAAACCGCAATCGCGATAGGCTACAATCCGACCTTTGTCAAAGTCGGAAACGTGATGGTACGTATTTCTTCTTCTTACACGAGGCATCACAACAACGTTTCACCAGGCAACGCCGGTCAACTGCTGTTTGTGTATGCGAAATCGGTTAGAAACTTCCCTCATGTCAGCACGTTGTAGGTGTCGCCACAGGCGCCAACCTTGTGTGAATGCTCTGAAAAGCTAATCATTTGCATATCACAGCATCTTCATCCTATCGGTTAAATTTCGCATCTGTAGCAAGTCATCTTCGTGGTGTAGCAATTTTAATGGCCACTAGTGTATTTTACCAAAAACTGTGATTTAAAGTCGTAACTGCTGTGTGTTCGCTTATTGTATGTCTCGTCCTGTTTGGGTTGCTTACATACATGTTGCCAATCTAACATACTATGTTCTGAAAACTAACGTATATTAATTTGTGTTATGCTTATTTCTGTGTGTGTGTGTGTTTGTGGCTAGCTATTCAGGGTAAACTGTAGAAAGTTGAATATGAATGCAATAGCTGTCAGAGTGGTTCAGAATTTCGGTGTTCAGCTGATGTGAGTTTCGATTTAAATGTTTTGTGGAAAGGCTCATGGGCAAGTGAGTGGAAAGGTGTTGGGTGGTATTATTATTATGACAATAATTCTCAGTTGAAGTGTTACTCTGTTATTATATCTATTAGTGTAAACCATGAGTTATTTATCATGCTTACTTGACCATTCAGTTGGGTTTTCTTTTCTCCTTTGGTTTTCTGTATGTGGTAATATTCTTGTAGGGTTCATAGGTGGTTTTAATTGTAAGATGTGACAGTATGTGAACACAATGCAGTTACGACTTTGAATGACAGTTTTCGGTAAAATATCTACAACTAGTGACAGAAGACCAACAGTACTCCACAGGCATAAGAGCGAAATTGTGAAGAAAAAATTTCGTAGCAAGAAAAACTGCTCATGTTTCGTAAGTGAAGTTATAGTGCGACCTCCACGATGTGACCAGATGACATGCAACGGAGATGCCAGCCAAAAACGCAATCACTTATTTCGGCAAAAAACGAGACGTGAACTGTTTTATGATCTACCAATATCGCATAGAAAAAGCAAATCCGTATCATTCTAAATTCAGCTGAAGATGCCTTAAAGTAAAAGGCGAAACGCGCGTGGAAGAAATAAAATACATTGCAGGAAGAAAATGCGGCTTTTATTTACAAAACGAATATTTTGCGGTTGATGTCTATGCACACAAACTTGTCATTTGCACTTCTTACGCATAACGGCGTAACCGCTTATGAAACACTTCGTGGACAGTTGGTGATGCTTCCCGCAATTCGTGAGATACACGACGAACTGACTACTGGGAGGTGCGCTGAAACGCAGCTTGCACTCTGTGCTCGAGACCCAGGAAGATACCGTCTTTGAGGAAGGTGTTTCACATCTTTAAAGTTTCTGAATCGCCTCATTATGCTTGTGTCCGCCGGTGATGCCCTCCCTTATGGGCGCCTATATTTCCGCAGAACCGTCGTCAGACAAAGATTCGGATTGCGCTACAATAAACCACGATTCTACACTGAAGAGCCAAAGAAACTGGTGCACCTGCGTAATACGGTGTAGCTTCCCCCCCCCCCCCCCCCCCCCCCCCCCACCGCGAGCACGCATAAGTGCCGCAACCCGACGTGGCATGGACTTGACTAATGTCTGAAGTAGTGCTGGACGAAACTGAGACTATGAATCCTGCAGGGCTGTCCATAAATCCGTAGGAGTATCTTCTGAACAGCACGTTGCAAGCCATGCCAGATTTGCACAATTGTGTTCATGTCTGAGGAGTTTGGTGGCCAGCGGAAGTCTTAATACTCAGAAGAGTGTTCCTGGAGCCACTCTGTAGCAATTTTGGACGTGTGGGGTGTCGCATTGTCCTGCTGGAATTGCCCATATCCGACGGAATGCACAATGGACATGAATGGATGCAGGTTATCAAACAGGATGCTTACGTACGTGTCACCTGTCAGGGTCGTATCTAGACGTATCAGGCGTCCCATATCATTCCAACTGCTCACGGCCCACACCTTTACAGAGCCTCCACCCTCTTGAACAGCATGCAGGGTCCATGGATCCGTGAGGCTGTCTCCATACCCGTACACGTCCATCCGCTTGATACAATTTGAAACGAGACTCTTCCGAGCAGGCAATATGTTTCCAGTCATCAACAGTCTAATGTCGGTGTTGACGGGCGTAGGCGAGGTGTAAAGCTTTGTGTCGTGCAGTCATCAGGGGTACACGCGTGGGCTTTCGGCTCCGAAAGCCCATATCGATGATGTTTCGTTGAAAGGTTCGCACGCTGACACCTGTTGATGGCCCAGCGCTGAAAGCTGCAGCAGTTTGCGGAAAAGTTGCACATCTGTCATGTTCAACGATTCTCTTCAGCCGTCGTTGGTCCCGTTTTTGCAGAGCTTTTTCCCCGGCTGCGGCGATGTCGGAGATTTGATGTTTTACCGGATTCCTGATATTCACGATACAGTCGTGAAATCGTCGTAAGGGAAAATCCCCACGTCATCGCTGTCTCGGAGATGCTGTGTCTCGTCGCTCGTGCGCCGACTATAACTCCACGTTCAGACTCACTTAAATCTTGATAACCTGCCATTGTAACAGCAGTAACCGATCTAACAACTGCGCCAGACAATTGTTGCCCTAGATAGGCGTTGCCGACCGCACCGCCGTATTCTGCCAGTTTACATACCTCTGTCTTCGAATACGCGTGCGTACACCAGTTTCTTTGGTGCTTCAGTGTAGTACTTTCCAAGTTACGAATTTTTGAAACGGTGTCGCGACTTTATGGACAACGTGTGACGTCAACAGGTGCTAACAAGGGAACCTCCCCATCGCACCCCCCTCAGATTTAGTTATAAGTTGGCACAGTGGATAGGCCTTGAAAAACTGAACACAGATCAATCGAGAAAACAGGAAGAAGCTGTGTGGAACTATGAAAAAAAGAAGCAAAATATACAAATTGAGTAGTCCATGTGCAAGATAGGCAACATCAACGATAGTGTGAGCTCAGGAGCGCCATGGTCCTGTGGTTAGCGTGAGCAGCTGCGGAGCTATACGTCCTTGGTTCAAGTCTTCCCTCGAGTGAAAAGTTTGATTTTTTATTTTCAATTATTATCTGCCCGTCCGTTATGCTTTCATCACTTTTTTGGGAGTGATTACCACATCCACAAGACAACCTAAATCGGGCAAGGTAGAAGAATCTTTTTACGCATTCGCGAAGTGTACAAGTTAGGTGGGTCGACAACATATTCCTGTCATGTGGCGTACATGCTGTCACCAGTGTCGTATAGAATATATCAGACGTGTTTTCCTGTGGAGGAATCGGTTGACCTATGGCCTTGCGATCAAATGTTTCCGGTTCCCTTTGGAGAGGCACGTCCTTTCGTCTGCTAATCGCACGGTTTTGCCGTGCGGTCCCAAAACACAGACAATAAACTTATTACAGCGAACAGAGACGTCAATGAACGAACGGACAGATCATAACTTTGCAAAAATAAAGAAAATAAACTTTTCACTCGAGGGAAGGCTTGTATCAAGGACCTCTCGCTCCGCAGCTGCTCACGCTAACCACGGGACCACGGCGCTCCCGGGCTCAGATTATCCTTGATGTTACATATGTTGCGCATGGACTACTCAGTTTGTATATTTTGCTTATTTTTGTCATAGTTCCACACTAGAGATGGACAAACTGAAACACGTAACTGTTTCGAAACAGATGAAACAGTACAATGTAATGTTTCGATACGATGTTTCGAAACAGTGAAACAGTTTGTTTTTTGTAATCTAATAAACCTACACATTTTATCATCTTGAATGTCTAGTGTATAAGTATGTCCATATAAACACAAATGAGGTGCGAGAGCGCTAATCATATCGCAGAAAGTATGAAACTATCACTTAGGCGTCTTGGCAGTTTCGTATTTCCTGCAGCATATGCTTTCGTGTTGTGTGAGTTTCATACTTTTCAATTGGCTGAGGACAGCCATAGCTGAAGATAGAAGAACCACCACGAACGGAACTGGAGGTGGGAGCAAACGGCAGAAACAACGGATATGTTACTGGGATTCCCACATTCCGTTGGTATGGGTAATATGCCCATCCTGCTAATTTCCATGCACACAAAGCGAATCATTGTGGATAATAGGCACCGTGACTATACACTCACAAATAACGCCAAATAATTCGAACAAATAACAAAATATAACAGAAAAAATTTTTGTCTTTCAAGGTGTTTCGAACTGTTACTATAAATTCACCATGCTTCCCAGCCCTTCCCGTTCACCATTACACTACCATTGATATGTCAAACAGATTGCTTGCAATTATACCTACATAAAATTTATGTATATGTCTAATAACTGTCACTCTACGCCTTTTTTTATTGAAAATGTAGGTTTACTTGCGTTTCTTAATATGATTACTGTACATGAACAGAGAAGCGTATGTTATAAAAAAACTGTAATTTAACTGAATTATTTTCACATTTTTTATTACTTTGAATCTGAATAGTATGCGTTGTTTTATTGTTTGGTTAGTGTTTATAAAGCAGATGTTAACGCCATTTCGGAATAGGACAGTCAGCTAGAAACGAAGCTTTATTTTCGGATATCTTAAGCTTCATGCTATTGCTTGTCAAAAAGATTTCGACACTCTTGAAAGTGTTTAATGAAATTGTATGTTGTGTTTCAGTACATGTGCCGAGCCCGAATCTCGTCCGACACACAGCGGAATGAAACATCGCTGTTTCGACACAATTAGTCCGTTCCAAGCACAGGTGGACTGAAACGGCCTTATTTTGAAACAACGATACAGTTTCTGTGTCTGGTTCGAAATCGAATCTGGTCCGGTTACCCGAGACAGGGGCGGAATGAAACACCTCTGTTTCGAAACAGTGAACCACAGCCGTTCCGAAACACTGAAACAGTTCCACGTATCGATACACTGTATCGAAACATAGAAACAGTGGCCAAGTCTATTCCACACAACTTGTTCCTGTTTTCTCGATTGATCTGTGTAGAGTTTTTCAAGCGCTATCCACAGTGCCAACTTATAACTAAATGTGAGTGGGGTGCGATGGGGAGGTTCCCTTGTAAGGGCTGTAAATTGGATTGAGAGCTCGGAGAACAGCCCTGTGGCGGAATGCTGGCTGGTGCGGATCGGGCCCTCGCCACGTGGGAACGCGAGGCGGCCCCGCCCACCACGTGGTGGCCACGGCTGCTAATTAGCGCGCGTCGCGCTGACGGATGGCCGGCCCTCCGTCTCGCCACGCCCACCGCTTTAGGCCGCCTCCGTCCGCTGACGGGGCGAGACGGGTTAATCTCTGCCGCGCCGGAGGGCTCACACCCTGCCCCGGTTGACGAATGTGTGGCTGCGGCGCGGTCCCCACCGACGCGTTACGATTTGCGACGCGGTACGCGGTGGGACTGGCTGTTCGACGCTGGAGCAACCTGTATCGGTGCAGCGCCCAGAAGCACACAGTAGTGTGCCTATTAATTGCCGGCCGGGGAGGCCCAACGGTTCTAGGCGCTACAGTCTGGAACCGCGTGACCGCTACGGTCGCAGGTTCGAATCCTGCCTCGGGCATTGTGGGGTGCGTACTGTAAGACCTTCGGTACACACACCATCAGATTATTTGACTTGTCGCTCTAACGAAGTAGGCGAGTGTTAGCAATATGTCTCGTGGTCTTATCGTGGCGTGTTTTTCTTCTGCCGTTGCGTCAGACGATAGAAATGCCACTTGCACGCTTAGAGTAGCAGATTGACGGTCACCAACTTTAAACAGAACTTGATTAACTTCGCACACTTTTATTAAAATAATAACAATCATAAACCTTACTTAACTGGATTCTGGATGCTATTTACAATTGACAATCTGAAGTTCCTTTCGTCTTGGTACGTTAATCTTATGCGTTCGATACAGTTCCGCACTGTCGCCTGATAAACAAAGTAAGAGCCTACGGAATATCAGACCAGCTGTGTGGCTGGGTTGAAGAGTTTTTAGCAAACAGAACACAGCATGTTGTTATCAATGGAGAGACATCTACAGACGTTAAAATAACCTCTGGCGTGCCACAGGGGAGTGTTATGGGACCATTGCTTTTCACAATATATATAAATGACCTAGTAGATAGTGTCGGAAGTTCCATGCGGCTTTTTGCGGATGATGCTGTAGTATACAGAGAAGTTGCAGCATTAGAAAATTGTAGCGAAATGCAGGAAGATCTGCAGCGGATAGGCACTTGGTGCAGGGAGTGGCAACTGTCCCTTAACATAGACAAATGTAATGTATTGCGAATACATAGAAAGAAGGATCCTTTATTGTATGATTATATGATAGCGGAACAAACACTGGTAGCAGTTACTTCTGTAAAATATCTGGGAGTATGCGTGCGGAACGATTTGAAGTGGAATGATCATATAAAATTAATTGTTGGTAAGGCGGGTGCCAGGTTGAGATTCATTGGGAGAGTGCTTAGAAAATGTAGTCCATCAACAAAGGAGGTGGCTTACAAAACACTCGTTCGACCTATACTTGAGTATTGCTCATCAGTGTGGGATCCGTATCAGATCGGGTTGACGGAGGAGATAGAGAAGATCCAAAGAAGAGCGGCGCGTTTCGTCACAGGGTTATTTGGTAACCGTGATAGCGTTACGGAGATGTTTAGCAAACTCAAGTGGCAGACTCTGGAAGAGAGGCGCTCTGCATCGCGGTGTAGCTTGCTCGCCAGGTTTCGAGAGGGTGCGTTTCTGGATGAGGTATCGAGTATATTGCTTCCCCCTACTTATACCTCCCGAGGAGATCACGAATGTAAAATTAGAGAGATTAGAGCGCGCACGGAGGCTTTCAGACAGTCGTTCTTCCCGCGAACCATACGCGACTGGAACAGGAAAGGGAGGTAATGACAGTGGCACGTAAAGTGCCCTCCGCCACACACCGTTGGGTGGCTTGCGGAGTATGAATGTAGATGTAGATGTAGATTCTCACATATCTCTGATACTTGACAAAGTGTCTATTCATTTATCTTCATGGCTATGTACAGGAATATGGTTATCTTATTAGGCGCAGACTGAACTTGACTATAGACTGGTACAGACTAATGCAGACTGGTACAGACTAATGCGGATAAATGCAGACTGATGGAGACTGACTAATCGGAGGTCTGTACACTCGTTATAATACGTCGCGCGTTCAGGTATCACTGCGCGAGTGTGATCCGCGAGGAGAAAAGGTTCTACGTTAGCAGCAATCTCATTGGCTGCGTTACATGTTAATACGCGGATCGGCGGAAGCAGAATTTGATCCGTCTTTATGGCAGCGCCATCTCGTAGTGCGGAGATGGACGAGCACTGCGCCTGCGCTGTTGTGGTTAGCGGGGCGCGCTCTAGTGGGAAAGTTCTGTACGCGCTGAGTACGCGGAAGATGTACACAACAGGCATGGATGTGTGTGATGTTCTTAGACTAGTTTGGTTTAAGTAGTTCTATGTTCTAGGGGACCTCAGAAGTCAAGTCCCATAGTCCTCAGAGCCATTTGAACCAATTAATTGGAACAACGCGATTAAACTTTAACTGTGCGTATTTATTGCTACGCAGGGTGTACATTAACAAAACCGACAAACTGCAGGGCCAGATCCCTGACTAGAAATGGCGGAAAAAAAGTCGTAACAGCATCGGTCAGGAAATGCACCGTTGCCACCATAGATGGCGCTGACGAATGACAAATCCTCTGACTACGTTTCGTATTTTCCTTGTGTGCCGCAGGCTTTGTGATTGACGCACCGTGCTGTAAGCAGGAGAATGGTCCGGCATTCATGTCGGGAACAAGCCTTGATGATGTTTCTGTTGTATCCGTAATTGGAGAAACAACAAATAACATTGGCGCGAGTTCGAAATTCTGTTTATTGCCAACAGTTCCACAATACTAACACAACTTGGTGCTCGATCAAGAGCCGCGGTTGGGCTGCAGAGTCCAAGTCCGATATGGTAAACAGTCGTAGCACAGTGTACCGTCGTTCCTGGGTGCGACGTCGACGTAGCACGTAGGTAGCCCAACACGAGACTGCCGGGGGCTATATAGGGCGAGTGGCGGAGGAATATGCCCGCCGTACCCGAGTCCGCTCGCCGTGTCCTGTTATGACTGGCGGCGCGGCCTCACGTAACTATCTCTCAGGAGGACGCCGGCCGAGGTTGCCATGACAGCGCGGAGGCAACTCACAAGGGAACCTCCCCATCGCACCCCCCTCTGATTTAGTTAAAAATTGGCACAGTGGATAGGCCTTGAAAAACTGAACACGGATCAATCGAGAAAACAGGAAGAAGTTGTGTGGAACTACGAAAGAAATAAGCAAAATATACAAACTGAGTAGTCCACGCGCAAGACAGGCAATATCAAGGACAGTATGAGCTAAGGAGCGCCGTGGTCCCGTGGTGAGCGTGAGCAGCTGCGGAACGAGAGGTCCTTGGTTCAAGTCTTCCCTCGAGAGAAAAGTTTCCTTTTTTTATTTTCTCGAAGTTATGATCTGTCCGTTCGTTCATTGACGTCTCTGTTCACTGTAATGAGTTTAGTGTCTGTGTTTTGCGACGGCACCGTAAAACCGTGCGAATAGTAGACGAAAGGACGTGCCTCTTCAATGGGAACCGAAAACATTTGATCGCAAGGTCATAGGTCAACCGATTCCTCCACAGGAAAACACGCCTGATATATTCTATACGACACTGGTGACGGCATGTGCGTCACATGACAGGAATTTGTTGTCGACCCACCTAACTTGTACACTTGGCGAATGGGTAAAAAGATTCTTCTAGCTTGCGCGATTTAGGTTGTCTTGTGGATGTGATAATCACTCCCAAAAAAGTCATGAAAACATAAGAGTTTGTCACATAAACTGCAACAAATGAATGCAACAGTTTCACAGTCGCACAGGTTTCCCTGTCAAAACGTATGTTTTTAACGTTTTCCAATTTATTCTGTGTGTAGACGGTCAAATCCTGCATATGTCCAAGAAAATCTGAACATGTCCTGGAATTTTGGAGAGCGAAGTTGATTACATGTGAGTGCCTGAACTTTGATAATTGACACACGTCAATTGTCTGAAAATAAAAAGTTAAACTTTTTACTCGGGGGGATGACTTAAACCAAGGACCTCTCGTTCCGCAGTTGCTCACGCTAACCACGGGACGACGACGCTGCTGAACTGACATTATCCTTGATGTTGCATATGTTGCACATGGACTACTCAGTTTGTATATTTTGCTTATTTTTTTCATAGTTCCACAAAACTTCTTCCTGTTTTCTCGATTGATCTGTGTTCAGTTTTTGAAGGCCTGTCCACTGTGCCAAGGGTGCGATGGGGAGGTTCCCTTGTCAGTGTGAGGCCCGCGCCTGCGCTGTACAGCTGTGCAGAACTGCGCATAAGCGGGTCGTGCCGGCCGTTGGCTGTATGACGTGAAGACCGCGGCCACGCGGCTGCAGGCGCCACGGTGTGGGCATTGACTATACCACAGTTTTTGTGCGGCCGAGCATTTGGAAACGGTCAGGAGGGAGCACGGCGATACCAAAACAAGTACCGTCACAGACAGTAGCCACTTCACACAACGTTTCTGGCCGTTTTTCGGCGTTTGTGTGATCGTGGGTCCTTTCAGAGAGACGAACGTGCAGGGAGGCGGCGGCGGACTGTGCTTACATCTGATATGGAGGATCAGGTTCTACAGTATATCGAGACGGAGCTCCAGGCAAGTGCTCTGACAACATGATGTGAGCCAAAAATACGATTACGTGTATTCTGCATGACAACCGCTTCCACACCAATCACCTGCAACGAGTACAACGATTATCAGCAAGCCGGCCAGAGTGGCCGAGCTGTTCTAGCCGCTTCAGTCTGGAACCGAGCGACCGCTACGGTCGCAGGTTCGAATCCTGCCTCGGGCATGGATGTGTGTGATGTCCTTAGGTTAGTTAGGTTTAACTAGTTCTACGTTCTAGGGGACTGATGACCTCAGATGTTGAGTCCCATAGTGCTCAGAGCCATTTGAACCATTTGATTATCAGCAGCAGATTTCCGTCTACGGGAAGGATTCTGTCGATATTTTTTGCACCAGACCATCAAAATTACAGGATTCCTGAAATCAGTCCTCTTTACCGACGAACCAATCTTTACCAGAACTGCCACCATCAACTGCTTAGTCGTCGTCTGTGGGCTACAGACATTCCTCGGGGAATGGTTGAGGCGTCTCCTCAGCATCGGTTCAGCATCAGTGTGTGGGCAGAGATTCTCGGCGACCACGTACTTGGACTAGTTATTATTCCACAACGCCTCGACGGAGGAACGTACCCTGACTTCCCGCACAGTACGCTGCCTGGGCTGCTCGAGAATGCGCTTTCGGCAATACGACAGGTTGTGTAGTTTCTGCACGACGGAACACCACCGCACATCCGCGTTACAGTCCGCCGATACCTCAACAGCGTCTTCCCCGAACGCTGGATAGGGTACGGAGCCCCTGTATCATGGCCTGCTAGGTCACTGGAGTTGTACCTCTGGGGGCGTCTGGAAAGTTCCTGACCCTTCAACAGCGTGTTCACTACGTCTGTGACGCTATTCAGTGAGGGGCCGTAGCGTGCGGAAGCGTGTGGCAGACCACGGCACGTGTGAACGAGTGCGCTGCACCCCCTGGAGGCCGAGGCGTGTGTTGTGACGCGGATTGGACGCAGCCGTGTACTGTGTTCTGGGACAATTTTTTGTCGTTGCACGCTCACCGTCAATTTCCCGACACATGTCCGTAAGACTTTTTTTCCTCCATTCCCAGTCAGGAATCTGTTCGTGCAGTTTGTCGGTTTTATTATGTTCACACTGTATGCATAATGCAGTTAGGAGCTTACCGGATAATGATAACTAATGTGCCCTCCTTCGGCTTTAATGAGCTTCTGAACATGTACCATAAATTCGACCAGGTTAGACCAAATGTTTCGTAGTTCGTCGTCATGAAACCTCACTTTTACCACATTTACTTTCACGCGCTCTTTCGTTGAGCAGTCCATTTTGCCAAGACGCCATTTCGCAGTGCTCCACAAACTCTCGGTGCGATTTAAGGCAGGTGAATTACCAGGCTACTGAAGCACATTAATGCAGTTTTCTTCCGTGGACGTCTTGAGTCCTTCCAAAGCGTGACGCGAGGCCGGATCGTGCTGGAATGTTCCTCCACCGTCTGCCAAGGTCTGTAGGAATGCACAATCCTGCACCTAACGATCTCTATCTATATACTTGAATTAATCGTGCCGCTAACGGAAACTAATTAATGTCCCAGGGCCTCCTGCAATGAAAAAGCTCCAAAAATTTTTATGTGAAGGTATTTCAAGATACTCAACTCTTACAGCTTCATGCGTGCGTCGCTTCACAGCTCTTTCCCTTTGTCCTCGAAAATTCCACGTTTCGAGTCATCGCAGGTCCAAGATTTATGTAGTTTTTTCTTCAAGGTGGGCGTTGACAACTGCTTTCTTTATTGTCTTTCGTGCCATGCGCCCACTATCGAGAAGCCCTCGCCGAACCGTTGAAGAGTCAGTACCCAATAAATCTCCCTGAACATACTAACTTGTCTTTTGAGGATGAATCCTACTGTTTCTAAGAAGGGTTTTGTCAGTTCTAGGGGGGGGGGGGGGGCGTTTCCGTCCACATTTGCCTTTTCTCTTTAGCGACAGTGAGGCAGTACCGCTATATGCCCTAATAAGCCTTGAAACACCGGATTTTCTCACGCCAACAACAGAGGCAATGTCTCTTACAGCCATAGATATGTGTTAATGAAGAGCACACAATTGTTAATGAGATACTTCAAAGTAAAACACAGGGCACATTTTGAAAAGTTTACTGCGAAAAATGTTGCCATTGGCCGGTTTACGTCTGCTGCGTGTTATGGCATACATTGCTCCGTGCGAAATATAGCTAACATATGGAAAGTCTTTTAACGGTGGAAGGAATCCCATCTCTTTCCGTTCTCGAGAAAATACGTCCGCGACGAGGTTGGCAGCCACATGCCCCACGCGCGACTCTTGTCGCCTGCTGCTGCCTCTTGTTTACCTTTTTCGTATGCTACCGGTACAGACGGGAGCTGAGAATGAAATGAATATACAAGTCACCAGCTGATGATGCTGTCGGTATTTTTTTTTTTAGTCGTGCTCCCTGGTTTCAGTCAACTTTCTGAAATGCATAAAAGTGGTGTGAAAGCTAGATTCCTGTTACTTCTGGACAAAGACAGGAAGGACTCGTAGGGATTTTCCTTATCACCATCCATTTCTTCAAACACACTGTCTATCCCGATGCAGACTTCACTACACGCTGCTAGACCATCGACGATGAGTTACCTATCTTTAAATCCAAGGAAAAGAAATAATAACTTTGAGGTTCGTCGATGACACTGTAATTCTGTCAGAGACAGCAAAGGACTAGGAAGAGCAGTTGAACGGAATGGGTAGTGTCTTGAAAGGAGGGTATAAGATGAACATCAACAAAAGCAAAACGAGGATAATGAAATGTAGTCGAATTAAGTCGGGTGATGCTGAGGGAATTAATTAGGAAAAGAGACACTTAAAGTAGTAAAGGAGTTTTGCTATTTAGGGAGTAAAATAACTGATGATGGTCGAAGTAGAGAGGATATAAAATGTAGACTGGCAATGGCAAGGAAATCGTTTCTGAAGAAGAGAAATTTGTTAACATCGAGTATAGATTTAAGTGTCAGGAAGTCGTTTCTGAAAGTATTTGTATGGAGTGTAGCCATGTATGGAAGTGAAACATGGACGATAAATAGTTTAGACAAGAAGAGAATAGAAGCTTTCGAAATGTGGTGCTGCAGAATAATGCTGAAGATTAGATGGGTAGATCACATAACTAATGAGGAGGTACTGAATAGGACTGGGGAGAAGTTTGTAGCACAACTTGACTAGAAGAAGGGACCGATTTGTAGGACATGTTCAGAGGCATCAAGGGATGACCAATTTAGTATTGGAGGGCATCGTGGAGGGTAAAAATCGTAGAGGGAAACCAAGAGATGAATACACTAAGCAGATTCAGAAGGATGTAGGTTGCAGTAGTTACTGGGAGATGAAGAAGCTTGCACAGGATAGAGTAGCATGGAGAGCTGCATCAAACCAGTCTCAGGACTGAAGACCACAACAACAACAACAAATCGCGCAATGTTTCTTCTCAGTACACCTCAAGCTCCGCGAAAATGAACAGCTGTAGAAATAACATCGTAACATTCTGTACTGTAGCAGCTGCCTGTACACGTACTGCCTTGAACAAAGTACCATACTAGGTGGTCTTATTAAAAACAAACTTTCCAGAGCTGCATTTTTAACGTCTCTCAAACATCGGCACCTACTTAACCTTAATGTGACAGTAGTTTCTTAGCAGGAGATGTAGCAAGTCCAAAGTTTGCATCCTGCTTTATCAGGGTAGATGATATTAGCTGTTTGAATTAAGAGAAACCAACGACGTAGCAGCATTAGGGCTTTGAATTGAATCGAAAGACGGCAGGTGAAAATTTGTGCCGAACTGGAGTTCGAACCCGGATGTCCCACTTAACGCGGGTGGTCGCCTCGACTGCTTTCTTTTCTTCTGCTTACCTCTAGACGTCTTCCAGTTCGGGCGTTGGCCCGTAACACCCATACTACTCCCAAAACTTATCTACCCTACAAAGGAAAACAATATGTAATGCCACCGCCACTTTCACCCTAAAAGGCAACTAGGACGGATGTAGCCCACCACTTCACGCTCCACTCACTAGCAAAAATGAACCACTACCCCGATCGTTTTGCAAAAAATGAGGGAGAAAGAGAAGAGTACAACGCTTTTTTTAAAACGTATTGTATTTTATCATCTTTTCTTATTCCCGGGGTGTTCACAGTGTAATGGTACTTCAATTACGTAACCATTACGGCAGCTCACCTGAACCTCTCGATACCAGCAGTATTCTACTGTGTTTCTGTAAAGTAGTTGACATATTTCTGAGACAACATTCAGATTTGATTTCATTAATGTAGAAGTACTTTGATTCATCGATATATTTATATTGCAATGATATTATTCTTATGTGTATTCTTTCTTTTGTCACAATGATCTTTGACGTACTTGTAACTCTGATTTTTGGGCGCGTAAGCGATTATTAGAGAGTTCGTAGTTAGAGAGTCGGACTTTGAGAAAGTCAAGTCTTGGACGTCGTGTTGGAAAGACGGGTATTGTAGTCAGCTTATAAAATGTGAACTTTAACAGTGAGGAAGATGTTTTCAAGTATGTTTTGTATTGTGAAGTGATGTTTTGTGTGTTACGTGATATTGCAACAAAAGCAATAAAAAGGAAGTGTAACTTAAATTCGGACTGCTGATTATTTTTTTTACATCACCATTTTGCTAACTTTGATAAGTTTGATCTTCAAGAATGGTTTGTGAAGCGCATCTACAAAACTTTTGAATACAGCAGAATAAAACCTAGGCCTCTTTGCATCCGAGCTTGGAATCATCACCACCTAGATTTTCGACGATTGAGCCATGATTTTACAATGAGACCAGCGTGGGAAATACGAAAAGATGAGTGCCTAGTTTATTTATTATTACATGAAATGACTTTATTAACTGTGCTCTAATGACACCTGCCTCATAATAACTTTGTTGTTACCAGAAAATGCAGTATTTAGCAGCGTGAGCAACACCACAATCATTATTAAATTTTGACCTTTGTTGTGGTAGGGTTGTTAGAACAACAACCGGACAGTGGGGTTTCCTGACCGTCTCGTCATTCATTGATAGTTAAACACCCTATAAACCACCGTTAATGTCTATCAGTCCAGCCTGCGCTATATTTTCAATCTCTTCTCACACAATGTACACTCAGTGCTCTGGAGGGTACGTAAACAAAGAACCCAAGTAATTGGCTCTTTACGACGTCTTCCGCCGTTAAGTCTGTGTAGCTGCTCGTTGAATAGTGTCAAACAACTCTGCAACACTCTCACTCAAAAAGGCCGGCCGCGGTGGTCTAGCGGTTCTAGGCGCTCAGTCCGGAACCGCGCGACTGCTACGGTCGCAGGTTCGAATCCTGCCTCGGGCATGGATGTGTGTGTTGTCCTTAGGTTAGTTAGGTTTAAGTAGTTCTAAGTTCTAGGGGACTGATGACCACAGATGTTAAGTCCCATAGTGCTCAGAGCCCTTTGAGCCCCTCACTCAAAAGGTATGAAAACGCCAGACCTTTAAACCGAAGCGTGGCATCATGCTGAGCAGCAGGGTGGGAAGTGACGTCAGAGAGTATCAGTTCGGTGGGCTCTACGGACTGAAGCGTCCGATACAGCAACAATGCCAACATGCGGCGTGTTAGGAGCCGACGGTCGGCAGCCGCACAACAAACGAAACGTTGCCTGTCGATGTCGACAGCGGCGCGTCTGGGGCCGAGAGGGTCCTCGGCAAGATGAACACAAACACGTCGGGTGGGGACTTTTTCATTTGTACCACGTACCACAGTGCCCGCGCCTGACCTCTCCAGACACGCGTACCATCCCATCCAGAGTGCCATGCTGTCGCACGCGACTAGCGTCCCCGTCGATTCCCCTTCTGTTGGCAGCTCACCCTGATTGCAGTGGGAGTTCGGACGTGATGTACATCCGCACTGAAATAACCGTAAGAGCCGTCGCGCTCATAGACACGAACATACACACAAGATACACATGCGTGCTGTCTGTTATGTCGGACATATCCCGACAGAGCAGACACCAAGCATTTAAGAGTGTAACTGGATTCCCTTCAGAGACTTTGAGGAAATGTTACACCAGAACAAGAAAAAATGACCAGTAAACATGGGCCATAACGTACATACTATCAGAGATGCGAGTACTTGTTGATCTTCGTGGGTGTGAAGTCATCTCTTCTACTGCAAGCTCTTTGCTTTTCATATTTTGGGAGCAGGTAGTGTAATAATAAAGATAAAAACATCCTGTAAACACGGACTCTAAAGTGCATACTTTAAGAACTATGAACACTTACTCATCTCTGCTACTGTCAAACGTACTTCTTCTGTTGAACAACCGGGGTCAGGGATTTTCTCTGCCTCGTGATGACTGGGTGTTGTGTGCTGTCCTTAGGTTAGTTAGGTTTAAATAGTTCTAAGTTCTAGGGGACTGATGAACATAGATGTTAAGTCCCATAGCGCTCAGAGCCATTTTTTTTTTTTTTTTTTGTTGAACAAGTCCTCATGGCTCTTGAGACATGCGGTTTAGAGCCCATGTTTACTGGACATTTTTTTCTTGTTTTGGTCCATACCACCTCGTCCCAAAATATGGACAGCAAAAATCTTGCAGCAAAAGAGATGTGTTTCACAATATGGAGGTTGAACTGCACATAGCTCTTAAGGTATGCATTTTACAGCCATGTTTACAGACTTTTTTTCGTGTTTTGGTGCAAGGAGCCAATTCTCAAAGTCTTTGAAGGGAATTTACCTAATCCCTGTGTATGTGTGTATATCTTGTGTGTGTGTGTGTGTGTGTGTGTGTGTGTGTGTGTGTGTGTGTATCTTCACGATACTGGTTACTCCAAAAGAGGAAACGGTCTGGACTCATTCTGTAGAATTCCTGGAGTTTGTGTTCGAGTTGGAAGAACTGACAAGAAACCACAGCCGAACTATCTTTGATGTTTATAGCTATGTCCGGGTACACTCAGTACTTCCATTTCTTTTCCAGTTTCTTGAGCTTTATACAATGACAGGCCAGAAAAACGCACTCTTCGGAAGAGCTCACGATTCCAATAGAAACAGAAACGTGATTCGTGCTGTCTTGTTACTTGTACGGCAAATCATTTCGCGAGTCGTATGGTGCACTGTATCGCCCAGGTGGGAACACGGGTGCAGCCGTAAATGCAATTTGTCTAAAGAATTTTTAAATTGGGTATTGTCTTAACAGTCAAAATAGATAAGTGTTCCTTATTGTGTACGTGATTAAAAAAAAAAAAAAAAAACCTGAGCAACCAACGGTAACTGAGTAAGGCCGCGTCCCCACCGAAATCTGCCTTTTCCTAAGTACCACGCCTCATGTATACTCAAGTAAGACGAAACTAATTAGGTTTAGGGGAAACGAGGTTAGTGAGAAACTTAAGACCAAAACTGGGGCGTACGAACTAGACAACGTGAAGGAACTCTGCTGCCTTGAAAGTGAAATAACTCATGACGGAAGATACAAGGGGGGCGTAGAAAGCATACAGGCACAGGAAAAGCGGGAATTACTGACCAAAAGAAGATAACTAATTTCAAACATCTACCTTTATTTGAGGAAGATATTTCTGACAATGTACACTAGACAGCAAAAACAGTGGGCTGCTGTTGAATGCAACCAACGTAACGTAGCTTCGTCGTAGGTCCTCTAGGCGCCGAAAGCCTGTGGGGTACAGTCATTTGGCTATGCACAATGGTTACCACAAGAGACCACTACAGAACCCTGCTCATTATGACAATCAATCCAGATTTAAAGTAGTGCCCTGATACAACGAATGTTAGAAAACACGTTATTGTAAATTAAACCTCATTACAATAAGTGACACTTCAGAAGTCGTATCACATCCGTTAAATGACATGACGAGTTTTTGTTCACGATCTAAATTTGAACCCACTGTTCACCAAACAAACCTTACGCGTCTGATCGAGACGCGATTAGGCATAAAGAGACGTAAAATATCGAAGTTTTCACCAGTATCGATTTACAAGGCCGAATGTCCAAACCTGCAAATAAATGCCGATACGTTTAACACAGATTCAGAAGGATGTGTGTTGCAGTAGGTACTGGGAGATGAAGAAGCTTGCACAGGATAGAGTAGCATGGAGAGCTGCATCAAACCAGTCTCAGGACTGAAGACCACAACAACAACAACGTTTAACACTGCATCGGAAACCCCATAAGCTTACATTGCTCCTGAGAAGTAAACACGAAAGGTATCTAATAAAGTGCATTGCACAAGTGTGAAACGCCATAAAGTAAAGTTGTGGTGATGGACCGAGAGTAGAACATGGTACCTATGTGAACTGTTAACTAAGCACAATCAGATGTCAGATATTAAATATGTTCACCAACCGCGTGATACTGGAACCTGAAACGACGATATGAGCGATTTTTGGCTGGCTTGTTTCTTCACCAGTAGCAAGATGTGCAAATGTTCGTGTAGATATGATGCAATCAATAGTTCTGTGCTGCTAGGGACTCCATCCCTACGCATATCGTTGTTGTTGACTCCCTTTCACTAGTTGTTAGGGCCACGCCGTTTGTAGAGACCTGGAGGAGTTTGGCATCGTGAGGAAACAACAAAATGATGGAACAGTGTCATCTCTAAGGGTTCAAATCCAGAGAAAAATTGGAATCGGAGCTCGAATTCCAGTCGAGTGCCAACATTTTCAAAATCTCAAGGTCACTCAAAATAAGAAATGAAGGTCTTATGACCTTGCTGACGACTGGTTCGTGAACTAAAATAACGTTCTTAGCACAAAAAAGCTTACTAGAGACAGATTTTCTGCAAGCAGCGACTTACACTAATCCAGCTGTGTTTCAGTCAGTAGCGAATGGACATTTTTCATGTTGATCTGGAACCACTGCAAAGCCCCACGTTCTTTATTTGACGTTACTGGGGGTGCAGACGGTATGTTGGTGGCTATTAACAACTGGTATCCGAGCTGGAATCGAACCCCAAGCTAGTCTCAGTCCAACCAACCACCGAATTTCACATGTGTTAGGAGCATATTTTTGTCATAACGTGGTACGCAGCACGCGGTACGGGAAGTGTAGACTGCCATTTGAGCCGTTATTGTGAATAAGCTACACGTGGTCTAGTAGTCAAACCCGTCCTTTTCCTAGGACATATTCCTTCTATCTGCTACGAGCATCAGTCTTACACAATGTCACAGACACTTCTGTTCATTTTCTAACCTCGCGGAAACGTGTTTGGGAAAGGGCTTATGGGTGACTGTCATGGTAATGGCAATTTCGGCGCCATTAGTCAGTAGCCGCTTGATACAGCCCGTCGTCCCATATGAGACTGCGACGTTTCGGGCATAGACACTGTGATCTACAGATAACTTTTTTGCGCTCGAATTAGGAAATATAACATTACGTAAAGCTGCGTATGGTATAATAATATGTTTCAGCATGCCCCGTAGCGATTTTGTTTGGCATCTTGCTTTCAGCGTATTTAACTGTTCAAGTTTGTGGTATAGCTCCTGGCACGACAACTTGAATACTTCCCATTTTTGGCATTATGAAGAGCGTAGTTTACGCATTAGAAAACGGAGTAAAGTGTAACGTATGTGACATTGTGTTCTGATTCGTTCCGTTTGTGTTTAATAAAAGGTTAAAGCAGTCGAGGCAATTCGAAACACTTGTGCCCTGTACGTAGTGAGTGCTATCGAGAAAGTCAAGTTGTGTAGTTTCAAGTACGATTGTTCTGGGATAAATTAATCACCACATTCAGAAAGACAAACATGGAATGATTATGGACTTTTCTCCGATTTACTACTGTGGTCAATGATAGTGCATCCGATAACATATGAGTGCGATGACCAATTAATCTTGATGCGACCTTTGCTTTCAGCAGTCGTATTGAGATTAAAAGAAAGGAAGAGGATTACGGTACAACGTCTCATCAAAATAGATTAGATGCGAAGCAGAACATCGAACTGGGGAGGATGGGAAAGGAAGTTGTCTGTGCCCTTTCAAAGAATAGGTCCTGGCATTTTCCGTAATAGATTGAAGGAGGTCACTATAAACCTAAATCAGTGCTGTCTGACGGCGATTTGAAGCTCTGAATGGTAACTTCATATGGAGAAAATGGTGGGCAAGCCATGACAAAACATTATCTCAAACGATGGCCTGTGTATATCCACAAGTTATATTGCTATTGATACACATCTGGTGGTACAAAGAAGGTGTACTGTGCTATGTACTGCTTCTCAGGGATGTGTCTTCCGCAGTTGACATTTGTTGCCAACAAATGAGATGCGTTGCAGGCGCAGAGTATTCCATGCGACCTGGAAGACAGTACCAGGGAGATAGGTTGGCAAACATGCTTACCGCACGTCGTCCAATATGACACCTGCATGTGTTCACCTTTCCCATCCCTTATCGATAAACGGCCAAGAATCTTTTTTGTTTTTTTTTCTTTCGCGATTGCGCTTTAAACGTGGCATAACTCAGAAACACCAGGTCGCTACATGCGTCGGACTGGAAAATTATCTGCACATCATGAGACGGTTTTCGTTAAGGAGGTGCGATTTATTGTTGACCATTTCTCTGATATTTGTGTCTCTTTTGTTCAATAACCTAATGGGAAACGACATTAATATGCACTACACTAATACACAGGTATCTCGTCATAATAGCAATTAAACGTGAAGTCTTTTGTCATACTCGGGTAGCTTTACCGGACTACAACGTAAATACGACAATGTGGGTGAATGAAACACATTTAACAAAGCGATCAGTGATACGATTTCATTAACAGATTTGTGTATCATCAGTAGCAGTTCCGCAGTATTGTGTGTTTCTTAGTTCTAGATCTACTAGTTACTGAACCTAGCGAGACATCTTACGATTACAAAATTTCTGAAGATGTCGTTCTCAGTTTAGTATAGCTCTGTCACAGAAGAGGTAAAATGTTACTCTCGTCACAGGTTGGAACTGAGTGCGTCGACATTTTAATCGCCTCCTCATTGCCCTTGTGTGGGCTGCTACAGATAATTAGCAATGTAGACAACGACGTTAGTCCTAGGTGTTGTGTGAAAGTAATCTGCCCTGTTTGAAAATATATATTTGTGTCGATGACACACCAAACTGGAATTGGTTCAGAATCTCTGATCGATATACCACGAATAGAGCAAATGAATCTTGGAAGGTAGTTCTCTGTGATTCCAGGAAGTAGCAATACTGTGACAGCTGTCACCAGACATTTTCCAGTACATTGTCATGACCCTACCTTAGTGGTAGCAACATGATTATATTTGACAGAAAATGTCTTTCTTGGGGGGTAACAATTTAGAAGTGCATCTTGTGGATCAATGATGCAGTGGCTTAATTATTTTTCCTACGCACAACTGAGTATACTGGTATTCTAGCATTTAAGATGACGGAGAAGAATGAAAAATTGCCCAGACCGCTGCATACATACGAAAGAAAATAACCGTAATCCACTGAGTTCCAGATCCATTTCATTGACATCGACAGTGGCAGGACGTGTGAACAAATACTTTGTTCCAAAGTTATGGAATACCCTGAAATTTATTGTCTATTGACATCAAACAACCACGGATTTTGAAAACCTCGCTCTTGTGAATCACAGATGGCACTTTATTCACCCGACGTACTGAGTCCAGGGGTTCTCAAATTGATTCGGTATTTATAGAGTTCCAAAAAAGCTTTCCATATCATTACTCACAAGCAGCTTGCAACCACATTGCTTTCCTATGGGCTATCGTCTGAGTTGTGCGACTGGATTCGTGATTTCCTGTCTGAAAGTTTACAGTTCGCACCAACTGACGGGACATCACCTAGTGAAACGGAAGTGTTGAGTGGGACTGTATACCTAAAGTGATGTATACCTTCTGCTATTTGTAATATACACAAACTATTGCCGCGCGGTCTTAGCCGAGCGGTCTAGGTCGCTACAGTCATGGACTGTGCGGCAGGTCCCGGCGGAGGTTCGAGTCCTCCCTCGGGCATGGGTGTGTGTGTTTGTCCTTAGGATAATTTAGGTTAAGTAGTGTGTAAGCTTAGGGTCTGATGACCTTAGCAGTTAAGTCCCATAAGATTTCACACTCATCTGAACATCACAAACTATTTAGCAAACAATCAGTTCTCTAAGATTTATGGCAGGTAATGCTAGAAAACTTCGCAGAAGAGCGAAGTGAATGGCAAAATGATGTTCAAAATATGTCATTAGGATGGAAGACGTGAAAATTGACCCTAAAAAATTAAATCTTTTTGACGAGACGCTGTACCATAATCCACTTCCTTTCTTTTAATCCCACTACTACTACTGAAAGCAAATGTCGCATCAAGGTTAATTGGTCATCACACTTACAAGTTATCGGATGCACTATCATTGACCAAATACGTAAATCGCATGAAAGTCCTTCATCAGTGGCTGTTTGTCATCTTGAATGTGGTGATCAATTTAGCTCAGAACGGTCGTACTTCAAACGATACAACTTGACTTTCTCTGTAGCACTCACTACATACAGAGCACAGGTCTTTTCAGTTGCCTCCACACCTTTCATCCTTTTATTAAACGCAAACAGAACTGTGTTGTCACCGCCAGACACCACACTTGCTAGGTGGTAGCCTTTAAATCGGCCGCCGTCCGTTAGCATACGTCGGACCCGCGTGATTGCAGACCGAGCGCCGCCACACGGCAGGTCTAGTCTACAGAGACTCCCTAGCACTCGCCCCAGTTGTACAGCCGACTTCGCTAGCGATGGTTCGCTGTCTACATACGCTCTCATTTGCAGAGACGACAGTTTAGCGTAGCCTTCAGCTACGTCATTTGCTACGACCTAGCAAGGCGCCATATTCAGTTACTATAATTACTATCTTCAAGAATGTATTCTGAACAGATAATATTGTGAATCATGTACCGTCAAGAGCGACGTTCATCATTAATGGATTAAAGTTAAGTATCAAACTAATTACGTCCGCTTTCTGAATTCTCATTCCTTATCATGTTGCAGACCTCACGTCAGTATAGTTCTTCCCTCCTCACGCCAGCCTGCGTGAGCTAAAACGCGTGCATTTCGGCTCTCACTCGTAACACGGTGTTGGCTCTTCTGCTAACACAAAAGAACACAATGTCACAATTGTTAGACTTTATACTCCGTTTTAGATTTTGTTCTCTAATGTGAAAAGGACGTTCCTTGTAACGTATGCTTACTTCTGCTAATATTTTAGTCCACTAACCAGTCGTCATGTAAGGTCATAAAAGTTACATTTCTTATCTTAAGTGACCGTGAGATTTTGAAAATGTTGGCACTCGAGTGGAATTCAAGCTCCGATTCCAATTTTTCTCCGGATTTGAACCCTTCGAGATGACACTGTCCCATCATTTCGTTGTTTCCTCATGACGCCAAACTCCTCCAAGTCTCTACGAACGCCGCGATCCTAACTACTAGTGAAACAGAATTTGATAATTAATATCTCTTCGTGTGGAGGCAACAACTAAGATATGTGGGGGTGGAGTCCCAGGAAGCACAGAACTATTCGTTGCATTATCTCTTCCCGAACATGTGCACATCTCGCTAGTGGTGGAGGTACAAGCCAGCCAATAATCGTACGTACCGTCGTTTCAGGTTCCAGTATCACGCTGTTGGTGAACATATTTAGTATCTGACATCTGATTGTGCTTCGTTAACAATTCATATAGGTACCATCACACTTGTGGTTTGCACTTTATTACATACGTTTCGTGTTTACTTCTCACGAGCAGTATAAGCTTCATGGGGTTCCCAGTGCAGTGCTACTGGTGAAAACTTCGATATTTTACGTCTCTTTATGCCCAATCGCGTCTCGTTCAGACACGCAAGGTTTGTTTGATGAACAGTGGGTTCAAATTCAGGTCACGAACAAAACTTATGTCATTTAATGGGTATGGTAAGACTTCTGAAGAGTCACATACTGTAATGAAGCTTAATTTTCAAGCATTAAGACTATCTCATCTGTAACATTTGTTGTATGACGGTATATCTGGACTGACTGCCGTAGTACTCAAACTATTGTACTGCGTTTTACATAAGAAATGTGCAAATTTACCTAGTGTTATGCACTTAATCTGCTGTTCTGCTCCATGTCACCCAATCACACACACCCTCCCCTTTACTACTGTACCCCTAACACCACATTGATATAAAAAATTTATGCAAATTAATTAAATAGATATTCTTCATATGTACAGGATAGCTTATTTTAATTCTCAGCATCCTATGGGTCAGTCAAATCGATGGAATATACACTCCTGGAAATTGAAATAAGAACACCGTGAATTCATTGTCCCAGGAAGGGGAAACTTTATTGACACATTCCTGGGGTCAGATACATCACATGATCACACTGACAGAACCACAGGCACATAGACACAGGCAACAGAGCATGCACAATGTCGGCACTAGTACAGTGTATATCCACCTTTCGCAGCAATGCAGGCTGCTATTCTCCCATGGAGACGATCGTAGAGATGCTGGATGTAGTCCTGTGGAACGGCTTGCCATGCCATTTCCACCTGGCGCCTCAGTTGGACCAGCGTTCGTGCTGGACGTGCAGACCGCGTGAGACGACGCTTCATCCAGTCCCAAACATGCTCAATGGGGGACAGATCCGGAGATCTTGCTGGCCAGGGTAGTTGACTTACACCTTCTAGAGCACGTTGGGTGGCACGGGATACATGCGGACGTGCATTGTCCTGTTGGAACAGCAAGTTCCCTTGCCGGTCTAGGAATGGTAGAACGATGGGTTCGATGACGGTTTGGATGTACCGTGCACTATTCAGTGTCCCCTCGACGATCACCAGTGGTGTACGGCCAGTGTAGGAGATCGCTCCCCACACCATGATGCCGGGTGTTGGCCCTGTGTGCCTCGGTCGTATGCAGTCCTGATTGTGGCGCTCACCTGCACGGCGCCAAACACGCATACGACCATCATTGGCACCAAGGCAGAAGCGACTCTCATCGCTGAAGACGACACGTCTCCATTCGTCCCTCCATTCACGCCTGTCGCGACACCACTGGAGGCGGGCTGCACGATGTTGGGGCGTGAGCGGAAGACGGCCTAACGGTGTGCGGGACCGTAGCCCAGCTTCATGGAGACGGTTGCGAATGGTCCTCGCCGATACCCCAGGAGCAACAGTGTCCCTAATTTGCTGGGAAGTGGCGGTGCGGTCCCCTACGGCACTGCGTAGGATCCTACGGTCTTGGCGTGCATCCGTGCGTCGCTGCGGTCCGGTCCCAGGTCGACGGGCACGTGCACCTTCCGCCGACCACTGGCGACAACATCGATGTACTGTGGAGACCTCACGCCCCACGTGTTGTGCAATTCGGCGGTACGTCCACCCGGCCTCCCGCATGCCCACTATACGCCCTCGCTCAAAGTCCGTCAACTGCACATACGGTTCACGTCCAAGCTGTCGCGGCATGCTACCAGTGTTAAAGACTGCGATGGAGCTCCGTATGCCACGGCAAACTGGCTGACACTGACGGCGGCGGTGCACAAATGCTGCGCAGCTAGCGCCATTCGACGGCCAACACCGCGGTTCCTGGTGTGTCCGCTGTGCCGTGCGTGTGATCATTGCTTGTACAGCCCTCTCGCAGTGTCCGGAGCAAGTATGGTGGGTCTGACACACCGGTGTCAATGTGTTCTTTTTTCCATTTCCAGGAGTGTAGTTTAACCAAAAGATTGCTAGTAAAAAACCGGCTCCAATATATGCATGCACCGCCCTCTGCCCCTGTCCACTGGACCACACAGGACGCTACTGCACACTCTCTCAGAAGTCGGGATGCACCAGCAACCCCCACAAAGCTGTGACACGACCGTCAGCTGCCAAGCCATGCACAGGTGCCCATTCGGGCCCCGCAGGCAGACTTGACACCAGAGAAATTCTCCCCGAAATACGTGATCACCTAGGCACCGTTGCTGACACGACCAGATGGGAACAAAGACCTATTTGCAGAGCGCAGACGCTCCAAAAGTGCGCAAGCTCTGACGCCGCCACAAGCCACCGCCGGAAGCAAGCCAATGCGAGCCATCACTCTCACACCACTGCTGTCAACAGCAAGCAGGTGAAAGTTGGGTCTGTTTTCGGGTATACAGTTAGAGTTCTTCGAGTGTTATACTGACATTAAAGAACTCCAAGGCGTACTCACACCAGCCGCATATGTGAGACGCCGCTGGGCAGTATGTGTGTTTACCGTTTGTGGTGTGATCCGTCTCTCTACCTGCGGTCCAGGGAAGACTTAATTGTCGAGCGACGCACCCTCGCAGACGTTGCAGAAATCCATTGAACAATTGTGCATTCTTCCTAGCAGTCCAAATGGGATATGCGAGCTGTGTGTAGCCGAGCACACGTACCCATCGTGGCTGTCGCATCGCGCGAATTGTCCGTCCTGCTACCAGTCTCAGAAACGTTAAATGTTCTCACCGCTAAAAGCCTGTGTACACTCGCGAAAACACTGTTAATGAGTGACGGATGAGTGACGGCATCCCCGCCAGAGATGGATGGTTTGCATCATCTTGTCTTTGAACACATGGTTTCTCAGAACTTTCCATACATACCTTGCCTCCATCTTGTTCGAATCAGTTTGTAGACATTCCTACATCCCGACACAAAGGATTTATTCTGAATGAATTGGGCTTTATGATTGGCTCTTATCGAATTTACCCTCCAAATTACTGATGCTGCTGATGTGGAAGCACAGTCCGCCTTTTCTTTCTTTCTGCAGATAAGACTTTCAGCGGCAAAAAACTATTTTACACAGTTCGCCATATTGCACCGACAATTAAACCCTGCAAAGTTCCTCTAGATTTCGTCAAATATGGAAAGGCTCTTACTCGATTACACTGCTCTCCCACTGAGGACAGGAGCTCGAATATTAGAGCGTGAAACCGATCTCCAACCCAGCAATATATCTCCGTGTACCGTGTCATTGTAGTAAACATTCAATTTGTATCCTGTGCCATACGAAATCGCCCCTTTTACATCATTTGTACAGATACCGCAAAGACAGACAGCACCGTATATACCTCCTGCAGCACTAGATATTTTCTCGAAGCGGACAGTCACACATCATCCACTCCCGATGCGTGATCAGAGTGGCCTCGGCAGACCGAAGTCACTCTCGGAACTACTCTACAAATTCGGTCTCGTTCCCCCTCGGCACAAAGGCATTACTGTTTCTGGTCTGGACCTGCTTGCTTGCTTGCTTTTCTACACTCCTCTCCAGACTCTGGGATTACAAGAACACATGTATTTTTGGATGGTCTGCCATAATATTATACCATTTTCGCGGTGCTTCTCCATATCAAGCACACAGCAGTAGCCTACCGATCACTCGGGCAACGTCTTTCTGAAGATATAGACTGGAAATTATTTCTATACATACCCGAAACTTTAGCTAGGTGGAGCGTGCTGTAAACCTCTGACTAACTAGAAACCTGTCACATCTGCGAAGACATTAATGTGGAAACTCGACAGAAATAGAGAAAACTTATATTTCCACTCACGAATACCGATGTCGGTGATGTAGCAGATTCCAAATCCTCCCTATAATTTACAAGGTCAACTAAGGGGTTTCTCATGTCTAGAGAACCGGCAAACGTGTCTTCGACATGCTAGATCCACACACCACAATCGATCTTCTCTCAACTAAGGTGCAAAATGTGCAGAAGCAGTCAATCAAACAATTTACATGGGAGTGAATAACGGCCCAGTGCAGACACACTTCCATATTCAATCTTTTCAAATTTCCACGCAATTAAAAAAGCTATACAACACATACTAAGTATTAGTTCGCTATTCGATCGTCTAGAGGACAACACGATTAAGTTATCTACATTCTTACACTCCAACAGGCCTCTCCATTCGGACAGCACCTACTGTTTATGGGAAACGTGAATCATCCCCACACAGGTCACCGGCACTGCACGCCAAGCACACACAAGTAGAATCATCATCCTAAAAAATCAGTCATATATATATATATATATATATATATATATATATATATATATATATATAATCATCCCTGTACTTACAATTAAATGTTACAATTTTGGTCTCAGTTGAACGACATTCGACAATGAGCGAAGTATCAGAAATACACCCTGTTGACGGGTGTGGCTCTACAAATAGAAATATCCGATCCCTTCTTATGACTTGACATACTCTTCCCTTTGCTATCACAGTACTCGATGTCAAATCCATACATTCCTCATGAATGGACATATTCATTTCCTTTGCACATGCCAGAACACAAACACATACTTTATAAGCCTGATGCTAAAGGCAATCCTATTACACACCCCCTACTACTAAGTATAATACTTCGTCGATAATTGATCGCTGGCGATACGAAATAATACTGACCAAAAATCAATGGTGGGTGGACATGTCTCATAAGTTGTTCTTGCGAGTGCTACCACTGTGTCTTAGAAAGACAGGTTTAATTGTCTTACAAACTGCCACATGTTAAGAAACCTGATCCCAACAACTAATGTATGTTACTGTCACAAGCGGTCTTGGTTCTACATGTGCACACAAGTATCCATGTTAAAAACTGTATCCACTTTATAAATCCATGTATGGAATTACCTACAAATCACGTGGTTTTTCCAGATAAATACGGAGACGATGATTGTAGGAGTATATATTATCAGACCAGCAGTCCGGTTACACATAGCCCATGACGCAACCTTGTCGTAAAATTGCTGAATTTTGAGAATGATTCGGCTAAGGAACGTGGTATGTCACCGCTATTTGCAACTCCCTCACGCCACCACCTCTAGATATTTCTCCAGTATTTGTAGCGTATTCTATCTCGATACCATGTCAGAGGTTCTGCGATATATCCAGTGGGCTATAGCCAATGGTTGATTGAGAGGGATCACAGACAGTGGTAGATGGTATACTGATTCAGGTCAAAAGAAATGTACACTAGCTTTTCAGATCTCTAGTGCTACGCTATCCGCTAGAAATGCTGTCTGGGATCTGGAATCAAGTCCCCCCATTCAAGCACATACCTGCATTGGATCTTATGGAGAAGTCTTTTAATAATTACAGCCACTAGTGAATCATATTTCTGGCACTATCAAATTTCGAAACGAGTCATCTTTCTCGAACCTATCTGCTACAGTAAAATTCCCGCCACGTTTTAGGTAGCCCCTATGCATCCTGCAACTGCCCTCTCAGACTCTGCGCTACCATCCCTGCAGCTTTGCGCACGTGATCGTTCTAATGTAAATCGTAACTCAGTAGGAGTCAGGGGAAACTATATCTACCACTTCCTGCAAGGCGTGTAGAAACAGGCGAAGCTGAGTTACTGCAACAGAACTGTGTTTTGATCATTGGATGGAAACGAAGCCTGCACTTGCAACACAAGGCAGTATATAGTACAGCAACTGGGGTAAGGACGTGGATTTTGCTACTGCACTGTGGTGCAACTACAAGCATGTACTGTAGATCCATGTCCCTCAGGGTCCATTCACGTCTATCACCCCAACATTCCATCATCGTTATTCTATTCCATCTGCCGGCCGCGGTGGTCTAGCGGTTCTGGCGCTGCAGTCCGGAACCGCGGGACTGCTACGGTCGCAGGTTCGAATCCTGCCTCGGGCAAGGGTGTGTGTGATGTCCTTAGGTTAGTTAGGTTTAAGTAGTTCTAAGTTCTAGGGGACTTATGACCTAAGATGTTGAGTCCCATAGTGCTCAGAACCATTTGAACCATTTTTTCTATTCCATCTACCAGAGAAAAAATTACGAACTATAAAAGCTCCACTAACTTCACCCGATAGAGCACTCGTTAAGATTTTTACCACATCTCTCTCCTCCCATATATCAAAAACAAATACCACATGCGTGCTGGCATCAAGCACATGTGACGATCCTATTAAATATACAGGTGTTGATCCCCTGCACAGACCAGTTTAAAGTTTCATCACCTATACAGTAGGAGGATGACCGTATCCTACACACCATACTGTACGAGGTGCGGCTAGAAAAAAAACCGGACTGATGCTGGAAAAAACATTTATTTACAATTATTTACAATTTCATGTTATCTCCTTCAATGTACTCTCCTCCTCGGTCTCTACACCACTCCATACGAATTTTCCACTGTTCATAGCAATGCTGCAGATCATTTTCGGTAAGTCCATACATTACTTCCGTTGCTTTTTCTTTTACTGCTTCGACAGTCTCAAATCTAGTTCCTTTCAAAGCTGACTTGACTTTAGGGAAAAGAAAAAAGTCACAGGGGGCCAAATCAGGTGAGTAGGGTGGATGATCTAAGATGGGAATGTTGTGTTTTGCCAAAAACGTCTTCACTGACAACGCACTGTGAGCTGGGGCATTGTCTTGGTGAAGGATCCATGACTTTTTTCTCCACAAATCGTTCCGTTTTCTCCGTACTCGCTCACGTAGGGTAGCCAGGACGCTAATGTAGTAATGCTGATTCACTGTTTGTCCCACTGGTACCCAATCAATGTGCAGAATCCCTTTGATGTCAAAAAAAACAATCATCATTGCCTTGAATTTCGATTTTGACATTCGTGCTTTTTTTGTCGTGGAGAACCAGGAGTTTTCCAATGCATCGATTGGCGTTTAGTTTCGGGATCGTAAGTAAAAAACCACGATTCATCGCAAGTAATAACATTTTGTAAGAAGCAGGGACCACTTTCAATGTTTTCCAGGATGTCAGAACAAATCATTCTTCGGCGTTCCTTCTGTTCAATTGTGAGACACTTTGGAACCATTTTTGAACACACTTTGTTCATGTTGAAACTTTCATGAAGAATCTGCCTAACACTTTCCTTGTCAACTCCTGTTAACTCAGACACTGCTCTGATTGTTAAACGGCGATCTTGTCGAACAAGTTTACCGATTTTTTCAATGTTTGCATCAGTTTTTGCTGACAATGGTCTGCCAGTGCGAGTGTCATCACTGGTGTCTTCGCGGCCATCTTTAAATCGTTTAAACCACTCAAACACTTGTGTTCGCGATAAACAATCATCGCCGTACACTTGTTGTAACATTACAAACGTTTCACTTGCAGATTTTCCTAGTTTGAAACAAAATTTGATGTTAACACGCTGTTCTTTCTGTACACTCAACATTTTCCGACGCACAGACAAAACGTCAACTACTTAAAACAGACGCCACGGGCAGACTGAGTGCAGGAGGCAGATGAAACTCGAGCAGTAGGCGGAGCGAGAGTCACGTGACAGGCCACGCGACTTTCAGCCATATTGCATTCGTTTTATTGTTTCACCAGTACTAGCCCGGTTTTTTTCTAGCCACACCTCGTAAGTCGCAGGAGACACACCCTGTGACCCTGTGTCGTTGTTTGAAACATTGTTTTCTTCCTGCTGTAACACTCTTTGTACACTGCCATAAATTTTGTTTTTCCGCCACGACTTCGAGGTCTATGTCAGGTTCTAAACTGACCTTAATACGTTCTGAGCCATTGCCACTCACAGAAAATTAGACGTCGCACGATGTAAATCATCTAATTACTCTGGTTACCATAACGTGCCACACATACTGGACGATTTTAAATAAAAGACAGTTACAACATAAGGAAACTGGATGAGTTTGGTGGCATTGTGAAGAGTTTCCAAGCTGCTGTCTGAAAGCGATTGACGACCCCTATATTTAAAGTCATCTATCACAGTGACAGAATAGCTGATGGCTTTGCATTCCATTTTGACTGATTCCTCACATTGCAGTCATTTACGCGATCTCTGTTTCGGTGCTACCCTTCCCCAGAAAGTGTTGTCCCTCCGCCAAAACTCTTTCTACAACTCAAACAGGCGATGTCAGTCAATCATTACATGGTTGCCAACAGCGTACCAGTGGACAGATGGGGTGGAAAAGACACCATCAGTGTACTCTAATAATAAACATCACAGTTGATAGTGCAAACAATTTTAGCAATTTTACAGTAATTTCAACACTGAGCAATGCTGCTACAGCATGTTTCCCAATCCCAGTATCATAGCAAAACCGCGCTCCTCTCTACATTGCGTGTATCATTGCTGATGTAGATAGATGACTGTGCAGTACGTCCATTCATTGTTAATTGTCGAATACATACATCATCAAAGTATACCAGACAGTGCTCTACATATTTCTAACACCTCAAGTGTAGTGCTTAATTTACGATCTATCTCAATGCTGATGGAGGTCACAGAACATTCTCACAGTCTTAGGGTAAAATTAGAGACTGAAAGACCCCTCCCACTGTCATTGACCAACCCGCTCTGTAGCACCGCTGCCAATTTAATATGCAACCGACCAGAAATACACGGTTACGTACCACGTCTCGAGAATGAATGGAGCTGGCCAAGTCATCACCCATGCAAGTACACAAGATTTCTCTAGATGTCCCCATGTCGAGGAGGTTAGCACTCCTTATCAGTGTATAGTAATAGATTTGAAAGTGTTGTGATGTAATAGCTGACGGTTAAGAAGAACAAGAAACGGATGATTTTTATGCATGATGGAACTCCAGACGGACAGAGTTCAAAGCATTTTACGTAAATCAACTATGCTATCAATTCTTAAGTATTGTTCTAGAGTCTAGGATCAGTACCTGGAAGGTACTGGTAAGAGAGAACATAAACACATACACTCCTAAGGCTGCAACATTCTGCACTTGAAAGAGGCTATAATGTTAGATCACTTCCGACCTATCAGTTGTGTGGAATGCAGTGCTGTTAAATATTCCAATGTAAGAAATATATTTCCAGCGCATGACATACATCATTCTCGCAGGTTTCTCTGCAATAAAGTATGGGATCGAACTGTAAAAGGATAAAAGTACTTCCTTAAAACAATGGCTCTGTGTGATACATGCACAATATAGCTTTCCAGAGATGTATGGCGTCCACTGTCCACATCCGATCGTGGTTCAGAAATTATACTATGCCCTCATCAGTCCTATATAAAATGATCGTTAATAACGGAGCATACCTTTTACAAGGAAACAGATAGGAGCGGCGTCCGACATGTGAAATTACAAGTAATGTCGCTGCTAACTTCGTAAACAGCACATCTGTCAAGCTGCTGTATACATAGGGGATTGTAGTGTCTCACAAACATCTATCGCTAACTTAGTTATGAAACTGAAGTATCGATTTTACACTTAAGGTGAGACAGGGGAATGGAGTACATTGCATACATCTTCGTTCATTTAGGGGAATGTGTCACGTTTCATCACACGTGGGTTGGAAGTCCTCTGATGACCGAGAGGTTTACTGTTAACGATCGCAGATAGACACTGCTCTAAGACCCACACAGAACAAGCGGTTGTATACGAGTCGAACCAGGTTACATCACACATCTGATGCATCCTAACAACATCAGGAAAGAAATGGTCAAATGACCTGCAGCAACATCCTCCCCCTCTCTTTCTAGAATGCATCATCAGTCTACCATTAATTCGCACCTCGTTCCATCTCAACCGACCAATCCATCCACTCTATGTCGTCCTTTAACGCAGATGCAAGTGAGTTTAGAGGCAGCTGGTTCTCTGTCTTCCTGAAAAGCGTCAAATACAGTAGTTAACTCACGTGTATCACTGTTACCTCAGATGTAGTACATCTGCCAACACCTAGCCCAAATGCACTGTTCGGGTGGCGTAGTATAGCACCGTACTTGATTGTGTCTGGTTGGCTACACATTTGGTGAGCGTCTGCTCTGTTTTCTTTATATCTGTGGACATGCATGTGTTGTGCATGGCTCCCAGGATCAGGTCCTCTTGCTGGTGGACCAAACTTCTAACATCAAGCATGTGTTCAGATGTAATGCTTGAGTGGCCCACCTGCAAGCCCTATCCCAGATGTGACGTGTGGTGGATCCGCCTCCAAACATCAGTCTGGATATATATAGTGGTCGGCAGATCCACACTCAAATGCTCACTCGAATGTGGTATATTGTGGATCTGCATCCCAACACCGTTCTATACAGATCCACACTCGAATGCTAACTCGGATCTATTGCAGGTCCGGATTTATGATTAATGGTGTTTTTGGGACTGTGCACAAGCTTTTAGCGGTGAGAACGTCTAACATTTCTGAGACATATATTGATAGCAGGACGAACATTTAGCGCAATGCGTCAGGCCATGCTGGGTACTCGTGCATGCTCACATGTCCTGTTAGGATCGCTAGAAACAATGCACCCTGTGCTATTCTGGAATGGCTTTCTACAGTGCCTGCAAGGGTGAGTCGCTCAGCAATTAGGTCTTCACTGGACCGCAGGTAGAGAGAGGGATCACACCAGCAATGGTAAACACATGTGCTGCCCAGAGGCGTCTCGCGTATGGGGCTGGTGTGAGCACGCCTAGGAGGTCTTTGACGTCAGTATAACACTCGAAGAACTCTAACTGTATACCCAAAAACAGACCCAACTTTCACCTGCTCGCTGTTGGCAGCAGTGGTGTGAGAATGATGGCTCGTGCTGGCTTGCTTCCATCTGTGGTTTGTGGCGGCGTCAAAGCATGCGCACCCTTGGAGCGTCTGCAAATAGGTCTTCACTCCCATCTGGTCGCATCAGCAGTGGTGCCTAGATAATCACACATTTCGATAGGAATTTCTCAGGTGTCAAGTATGAAAGGGATAACACCACCTCATGCCTGCGGGGCCCAAATGGGCACCTGTGCATGGCTTGGCATCTGACAGCCACGTCGTAGCTTCGTTGGGGCTGCTGGTGCATTCCGACTTCTGGGAGCGTGTGAGGTAGCGTCCTGTGCAGTCCATTGGACCGACCCATAGGATGCTGTGAATTAAAAAAGCTATCCTGTGCATATGAAGAATATCTATTTAATTAATTTGCATAAATTTTTTATATCAACATCGTGTTAGTGGTACAATAGTTAAGGGGAGGGTGTGTGTGAGTGGGTGACATGGAGTAGAACAGCAGATTAAGTTCATAACACTAAGTAAATTTGCATAATTTTTACGTAGAATGCAGTACAATAGTTTAAGGAGTGGGTGACAAAGAAGAATGCGCTAGAAATGGCGTGCAAAAGCTTGTGAAATTCGAAAAGTGTAAACATTAGGTTAAGACTCCCAGAGTACAGTGCTGAACATTAGGTTATGCAAAATATTTGGCCCATGTAATTACTTCTTACAAGAACTACCTGTTTCTAAACAGCAGAGAATGATGAGCAAGAGAAATCCAACCCCACAAACTGATTTTTTTATAAATAAACAATATAACCTTGAAATTCCTGTTATGAGATCCATCCTCTGCACCAGCACCATCTTGGATTATGTCACAGAATGGACAACAGTGCCCTGTGGTGTCAGCACTGTGTACTAGGTCAGTTGGATTCCGGACTATGGGGTGAACACATTTGATGGCGTTACTGTCTCTAATAGTTTAAAAAAAGACTGAAAATAAAGACTTATGTCCAGTGCAGGCTGAGTCCTTTTCCAGACAGTTCCTAGGAAGACGTGGCGGTCAGATGACTTAGGTTAGTGGAGTCAACCCAAGTGCCCTTTTTTCCCGTGACTTTCTTAAGTTAGTGGAGGTAGCCATGGTATTTTGCATTGTCCTGATGGAATTTGAACTTCCCACCATTTTCTTGGTGGGAGGGTGGAAGGGAGAGGATTACCAGAGGAGGAGAGATTAATTAATTGATCAGTTTAATTAAGTAGTCAATCAAATTGATAAGAGTAAGAGGGGGGCCTATTCCATTAACTCAGACCTGAAAGTGTACATGTAGCAGCCAGTAGGGAGGGGGTTTGGGGAGGGGGAAGTGGCGAGAGGGACAATAGGTTAAGTGCCTGTCAATCAAAAGGAAGGATCCTTTTAGCAGAACAATAGGTTAAGTACCTGTCAATCAAAGGAGAACAATAGGTTAGGTATCTGTAAATCAAAGGAGATCAATAGGTTTGCCCCTGAGTGCATATATGCCCTTGATGTAGGCAACCCACACTAACAAAATGGACTGACGCTCTCCTAGCGCCACTACTGACGGGAGGGTTACTGGTGCAGCTCCGACGTCGACCAGTAGAGTGGAACCACTCGAGGGTACAGACCCTCCTGGCAATGTGACTGAACAGAGATTATGTTGAAAAATTGTGTTTTGTAGCCAAAATAGTGAGAGCGAAAAAGAATTACATGATATGATGAATGGAATAAGCAGGCTAATGAGTACAGAATGCAGCTTGAGAGTGAATCGAAGAAAGTCGAAAGTGATGAGGAGCAGCAGAAATGAGAACAGCGAGAAGCTTAACATGAGGATTGACGGTCAGGAAGTAGATGAAGTTAAGGAATTCTGTTAGCTAGGCAGCTAGATAAGCAATGATGGGCAGAGCAAGAAGGACATCAAAAGCAGACTAACGCTGGCGGAAATGGCGTTTCTGGCCAAGAGAAGTCTACTAGTATCAAACATGGGAATTTGAAGAAGAAATTTCTGAGAATGTATGTCTGCAGCACAGCATTGTATGGTATTGAAACATGGACTGTGGGAAAACTGGAACAGAAGAGAATCGAAGGATTTGGGATGTGGTGCTACAGGCGAATGTTAAAAATTAGGTGGACTGATAAGGTAAGGAATGAGGAGGTTCTGCGCAGAATTGGAGGGGAAAGGAATTGTGGAAAACACTGACAAGAAGAAGGGACATCTGTTAAGACATCAGGGAATAACTTCGAGGGTACTAGAGGGAGCAGAAGAGGGCAAAACCCATAGAGGAAAACTGAGATGGGAATAAATCCAGGAAATAATTGAGGACGTAGGTTGCAAGTGCTACTCTGAGATGAAGAGGTTGACACGGGAGACGAATTCGTGGAGGGCTGCATCAAACCAGTCAGAAAACTAATGACGCCTCCAAAAAAAGTTGGGAATAATATGATGTATTGACACCTTGAATAAAACGAACCTGCTTTAACAAAAAACCTTCCTCGTACATGTTGTTGAGAGTGAGAGGTCCTGGCAATACACGCTCACATTGGCCACTGCTCCACCTCCCCACACCTGCTGCCACCCTGGCAAAGGCCCTCGGAATAGGCCCTCACATCTTCTACCATGCCACGTACTCCCAGCTGCTGCCACCCTGGCCAAGGACCTTGCGGAAGACACACACATTGGCAACCACGCAACCTCCTCGCGCCACATTACTACAAATTTCTGGTGTAGAATAACATATGTTCTCGCACACGATCTCATAACACGCTCGGCAAATGTATCCTGCGAATGTGAGGGCTCTGGTTGTCACTCAGATGTAGAATACTTCGGGATCAGATATTAGGCGGCAGCAGTGGGGCAGAGCCAGTGATAAAGAACCGGTACGTGCGAAATCTCGAAGCTGTACGTTCAGATGGTCATAACTGAGTAGGATCAGAATTGTGGCCCACATTTTGGGACGGAATCGATTGCTGGGGCTGATATCTAGCAAGACCACTTTTTCCTCCTTAAAATATGAGATCGAGTCGGTGATGCTTCCTTGTAAGATACCCACTTAGAGGAGAAGAGTCCTACTTATATCTCGCGGAAAGACCACGAAGGTAACATTAGAGAGATTCGAACTGACACAGAGGTTTACGAAATTTTCGTGCCACCTTTGCGACTGGAGGAGGTAACGGGTACGGTGGTAGTGAGACTTCCCTCCCTCCGCCACACTGCGTAAGGTGAAGGCGTGAAACTGCGACACGGGGTAACGAGACCCGGCAGCCGGTGGTGACCCGCTGGGCCGTCGGAGTGTGAGCGCGTAGGCGGCAGGTCGCCCCCGCTGCCACTGCCGCCCCCGCCCCCGCCCCCACTATCGACGCGCCACCTCTAGCGCTGCTGACGTACGCGCGCGGGGGTCGGGCCGCGACTCCTCCCACGCCGCTCACTGCCTGCTCGCCGCCTGCTCAGGAAGAAACGCACCGGAACCAAAGCGGGGCGTCAGCTGTCACCGCGAGGGCCCGGGGAGCTGCGGTCACACGGACCGTCCTAACGGCGGTTCCGGTTTCATTCCCGGCTCTCGTGAGCCCGAACGCCAGAACCGTTCGCTAAACTGTATCCCCCAAAACACTGGGCACTTTTCGTTACATCCTACAAAGGGTCTACCAAATATCAGGGTCAGTGCGTAAGTTCGTAGCGTTTTTGTTTTGCATATTGAGTATGACTTTATTTGTTGTTGTTGTTGTGGTCTTCAGTCCTGAGCCTGGTTTGATGCAGCTCTCCATGCTACTCTATCCTGTACAAGCTTCTTCAACTCCCACTACTTACTGCAACCTACATCCTTCTGAATCTGCTTAGTGTATTCATCTCTTGGTCTCCCTCTACGATTTTCACCCTCCACGCTGCCCTCCAATACTAAATTGGTGATCCCTTGATGCCTCAGAACATGTCCTACCAACCGGTCCCTTCTTCTTGTCAAGTTGTGCCACAAACTCCTCTTCTCCCCTATTCTATTCAATATCTCCTCATTAGTTATGTGATCTACCCATCTAATCTTCAGCATTCTTCTGTAGCACCACATTTCGAAAGCGTCTTCTTGTCCAAACTATTTATCGTCCATGCTTCACTTCCATACATGGCTACGCTCCATACAGACACTTTCAGAAACGACTTCCTGACACTTAAATCTATATTCCATGCTAACAAGTTTCTCTTCTTCAGAAACGCTTCCCTTACCATGGCCAGTCTACATTTTGTAACCTCTCTACTTCGACCATCATCAGTTATTTTGCTCCCGAAATAGCAAAACTCCTTTACTACTTTAAGTGTCTCATTTCCTAATCTAATTCCCTTAGCATCACCCGACTTAATTCGACTACATTCCATTATCCTTGTTTTGCTTTTCTTGATGTTCATCTTATACCCTCCTTTGAAGACACTGTCCATTCCGTTCAACCGCTTTTCCAAGTCCTTTGCTGTCTCTGACAGAATTACAATGTCATCGGCGAACCTCAAAGTTCTTATTTCTTCCCCATGGATTTTAATTCCTACTCCGAATTCTTCTTTTGTTTCCTTTACTGCTTGCTCAATATACAGATTGAATAGCATCGCGGAGAGGCTACAACCCTGTCTCACTCCCTTCCCAACCACTGCTTCCCTTTCGTGTCCCTCGACTCTAATAACTGCCATCTGGTTTCTGTACAAATTGTAAATAGCCTTTCGCTCCCTGTATTTTACCCCTGCCACCTTCACAATTTGAAACAGAGTATTCCACTCAACATTGTCAAAAGTTTTCTCTAAGTCTACAAATGCTAGAAACGTAGGTTTGCCTTTCCTTAATCTTTCTTCTAAGATAAGGCGTAAGGTCAGTATTGCCTCACGTGTTCCAACGTTTCTTCGGAATCCAAACTGATCTCCCCCGAGGTCGACTTCTACCAGTTTTTCCATTCGTCTGTAAAGAATTCGCGTTAGTATTTTGCAGCTGTGACTTATTACACTGATAGTTCGGTAATTTTCACATCTGTCAACACCTGCTTTCTTGGGGATTGAAATTATTATATTCTTCTTAAAGTCTGAGGGTATGGCTTTATTTATCGAAGGTAATTTTTTATTTGTAGTTCACTGTTGCTATTTGAGTTTACACGTGGTGATTTTCTCATTTGGAGATAGTGAGTGTAACTGTGGACGCCAGAAAATTGTGTGTCAAGTGGAGACATTTGAACATTTCGGACACATTCTTCTGTTTTAGTTCACTAGACGGGTGACAGCAGCGGAGGCAGCCAGACACATTTCCGCGGTGTACTGAATAGAAGTGAGGAGAAGAGGAATTTCTGGCACAACCTAACTAGAAGAAGGGATAGGCTGGTAGGACATGTTCTGAGGCATCAAGGGATCACCAGTTTAGTATAGGAGGAAAGCGTGGAGGGTAAAAATCGTAGAGGGAGACCAAGAGATGAATACACAAAGCAGATTCAGAAGGATGGAGGCTGCAGTAGTTGCTTGGAGATGAAGAAGCATGCACATGATAGAGTAGCATGGGGAGCTGCACCTAAACAGTCTCTGGACTGAAGACCACAACAACAACAACAACAACAACAACTGTCACAGAATCGAAAAGTTACTACAGTGTTGGCAGACTGTTGTAAATAGTGAAGGAGCATGTATTAGTGATGGCTAAAGTCTGTGTTATGTTGAGAGGTGGCATGAGCCCCCTCTCATATTTCTATCTTACGACTCTCCTCTCTATTTGCATGCGGTGGAGGGCTGCTATTCCTTCACACGCGGACTTCCCACGCAGCGTCTCTCGTCACCCGGGTGGTCCGGTGACAGGCGGGTTAAGCCGACGTGTGTGAGGCAGTCGAGTGAATGCTTTGCAGACGCCGACATTGTCAAGAGACACGCCCGCTGGGGTGTGAAGTAGCGGCTGGGCTAGAGGTTCCGTTACTTCGGAGAAACTTAGCGAAAACACTTTCTGGCGGGCTACCAGCGAGGCGTGGGAATGACTTGTGTACCCTGGCAGTTGTGGCGGGAAAATTCCCGCACTTTCTGCAAAATAGTAACGGTGATTGGTTTGCTCAAGGCATAGCGCCGTGACGTAGCAAAATCAGCACAGAAATTGGCGCCAAGAATCTCCATTGGTGGAATGGTAGTGCTCCGGCAATGGAGTGGAATTTCCGCCGGTTTTCGAGTTGCTGATTGGAACGTTTAACCTCGGCCACTGTCGTGGGGGCGGAAATGTTCTGTGTTCGGCCTGTACGGGTGCTCTTGTGGGGAGTCGGCAGTCGCCTTTCGGTCGAGGACGTCGAAGCAACCAGCCCTCGCCTGCGGTACGCCAGATCGTGTTGTGGCAGTCAAGAAGACAGTTTTGGTAATGTATGTCCGCAGCACCGGCAGATAGGAATTTTCCTAGGTGATAATCAGAGCTCAGCAGAGCGCGCCTGTTCGTCTTTTTCTAACTTTGTTCTGTCTTGAGTAGCAGCAATTACTGTTGGATTAGCTGTGTGACTCTCTTGAGATTTGAGTGACAAGGAATTGGCTCCACATACCACCTCGTCTTAATCCTCACGATCTAGTTTAGGGACAACTTCACCTTTATAGTGTTTGTATGAATCTCCAAATTTGAGCCAATTTGATGTATTATATTTCCTATGTTTCTTTTACTATTCTGTGTTTAGTCTTAATAAATCATATTGTTATTTTGGACAGAACTTTCATTCTGTTAATCGATAGAGCAACCCTATCATTCCTCACTATGCTAATGAAACCTTTGTTTATTTAACTTATTTATCAAATTAAATTATTGCAGGTGCCAAACTCTCTTCTACTCCACTGGCAGGGTTGATTAGAGTCAGTTCGCGTATTTTTTTTATCCTTGTGCAACAGCAAAAGTTGGAGTTAGAATAGGGGGGGGGGGGCTTAGAGCATGATTTACATATGTGGATTCTAGTAGAATTTAGTGATAAATACACTGCTAGCCCCGGCACCTCGCATAATATGGCGACCCTTAGCCTCGGATCTTTCCTGAGAATCACTGATTAACAAACAGTATTCTTAGTACGAACATTCAAATTTTTTTTCTCTAATTTTTTTTATTGATTAATACCCAAGTTTTTTTTTCTGGTAGTTCCGCGTTTAGTTTTAAGTAGCGGCGCATGATTACAGTTTTTGTTTTCAGTGTATATATTTTTTTTGTTCATTGTTTTTTTGTGTTTCGTTGATGTGGTGTCCGTACCACATCGCACTTTGTCGGATTTGTGTGCGGTTTCTGTACCACATAAAATTGTGCTTGTAATTACAGCGTTGGAACAGCGTTGTTGAAATTTTATGTCTATGTGTAAAAAATACAGGGAGTAGATTATTTTTATTGTGTATTTTAGATAAATTTTGTCTCTCATGAATGATCACGAGAAGTAAGGCACGACTATTAGCGAGCGAAACTAAAACAAAAGAGAATAGCATAATGGATAAGGGGCAGTTTACTGACGGGAATAGGTTCGGAGATGAGATGGGCACATTTTTAGCAGGACAGGACGACAGGGTCATTGATGAGGAAGGTGATTTTGACGCGATCTTAGAGCAACGTCGCGACCGTGATTATGATAGTGAGGTAGAGGATGAAACAGAGACAGGCACACAGATCGAGACGGCAGCAGAAGTTCATAATCAAACGAGAGAGAGCAGACAGGGGCCAGCTCGGTCACGTCAGAGCTCTAGTGCCCAGGTGTCCAGAGTTACATCACCCATGTGTGACGAGGATCAAAATGATGACATTAACCCAATACTAAGCTTCCTACGATCAATGAAAGAAGAAGCTGACGAACAACGTAAGAAGGAGAAGGAAGAAGCTGACGAACAGCGTAAGAAGGACACTCAGGCAATAATTTCGCATATAGGGAAAATTCGTGGGGAATTACTAACAATAAAGAAAGAATGTGGAGAAGCAAAACAAATGTCACTGGTAGCACAAAAAGTAGCAGGCCTGGCCAAAACGGCAGCAACAGGGGCAATGAAAGTCGCAAAAATAACTTCTCAACTCGCAGGGCGCTTGCGACGTGCGACACAAGCCCACTCAAAATCCCTAGCGTTCTTAAAAACCCAAGGTAGTATCGCGGTTACGAACATCACGAAACGAATGAAAGAAGTAGAGAGTCGAATAGCAAAACTAGAGCGAAACGGGCACACGAGTACTGCGCGTTCGGATACCAATGATGGAGTACACAGGATTGTGTCTCCGAGGAAAAGCCCGCCGTGCTCTAGCCCAGTGACAGCGTGCGGAACGAACAAGGCACACGCAGAAACAGCGAGTAATAGTTCCAATAATTGCAGCCCACTTAGAAGAGTGAATGCTGAATGCCACTTCCACTGTGATACAGAGGTAGCACATCACAGTTATCAGCAAGATAGATCAGGACACTCAGCAGACGTGCAAGTATCGGAAACGAGTGACAACACCAGTGCGAGGATCGGACAGGATTTTGATCAGAATCACTTCCTGTCCATACTAAAATTACAGAAATTCAAAGATAATGGGGGGTCGATGCATCCGAAGAGCTGGGTGATGCAATTTACAAATTCATTACCGTCGTCATGGCCAACCCAGGCCAAATTAGAATTCATGTGTGGACACATCGAAGGCCAAGCCGCGGAAAAGATGCGGGGCGTGGCAGCGACGTGTCGGACTTATCAGGAATTTGTTGGTGCATTCCTGCGGACCTACTGGTCAAAGGAAACGCAAGATAGGATTAAAGAGGAAATAATATTTTGTCCTGAACTGGAAGCGTCCGGGCATAGGAGCGCAACCAAATTTTTTGATGATTTACTCAAGAAGAATCAGTTTTTAGATAGTCCATATAGCAACGGAGAAATCATTAAATTTTGCTTTTCCAAATTGCCAGTTAGGTATCAACAGACACTTGTCGGCAAGTGTGGATCTGACATAGATGCTTTCAAGAGTCTACTGCGCGAACTCGAAGTAGTCTTCGACAAACAAGACGCAAAGGACAGGAAGAAGGCGCAAAATAACAAATACCACGGGCCAAGAAGGGAGGACGACAACAGATCGCATAGTCGCACTGGTCAGTTAGGAAACCAGGGTTACGGAAATCAAGGTTACGCTATTCAAGGTTATGGAAACCAGAGACACGGTAACCAGAACGTCAGGGAACAGGGTCAATCTAGACAAGCAATCTGGGACAGGAGGAATGACGAACGGCAAAGCGACCGTAATTGGAGAGAGCGAAATCAAGGACAACAGGAGAACCAGGAGATTGAAATTAGATCTCCAAATCCTAATGCACGTCAGAGGAGGGGGAGTCTAAGAAGGGATTGACGCTAGTCCATAGGACTCCACCACTTCTCTCACACAAAGAAGTTCGTGGAATAATAGTAGTTTAAGTGGTGTACATAGTAGAATAGGCAAATATATGAACCTTTCTTCGGGGAACAATAATCGTTGCATTAATAGATTAAGATTGTCAAAGTATTAACACGCTGCATAAGAATTTACTGCTGTTAACGTTTTTTTGTCTATGTTCGCGATCTCCTCTGTCTTTGCGATAAGAGGCACTACCTTTCCATGAGCAATGTTTTTTTTGTCCTTTCCTATCTGGTGTCCATGTTAAGGGATAAAGATGAGTGACGAGATGTCGCACAAACGGGCGCATACAAGAACGTGCTCTTAGAAGCGTTCTGAGAAGTCGTGATGCGCTCCATAGCGGCCACAACCAGTTCGTGAGACGTTCATACCAATGCTTGCAGGCACGCGTCAGTGCATTGCAAGATTGTGCTATATTGCGCGATTTCGAGGATGAATATGGGCAGTATAGTTTTTTTTGCAGAGCTGCGCCAGCATCGTTGTCTTGCAAGTCGGGGTGATCCTGTGAGCGTTTGACTCCAATGGTGCCCTAGACGAGAGAAATGCGAGCATAAAGCCTACCATGCCAATGTGCTGGTTGGGGATTTAGCGTGCTGCTCGTGACTGTCACAGATGAATAACCAGGGACTTATACTTGGATATTCGTGACATACTGTGTAGCTGGCGTGTGTTGGGCGACTGAATCCTCAACAGGAACCACCCCTGGCTTGGTCATATTACATTGCTTCTGGAAAGGTGTGCTTTGATTCCGAAAACCGCATCAGATAGAGAAGGAAGTTGCAACTATAAATTTATTGTCGTGTATAGCCATGGCTAACCCAGTCTCTGGAGTTTCAGTGAGGCGTAGTGAGAACTCGGAGGCCATGTCGTACAGCGCGCACATCACTGTCGTCAATAGCGGCGAGCAGCGAGACATCTCAACGTAACAGGAATTATGTGAGAGTATTGTATAAAAAAAAAAAAGGTAATAATAATAATAATAGAGTACCATATTCTAGGATAAATTAAACTTTAGGATTTTTACAATAACTAGATTAATATTGTGGGGGTTTTCTACCACAAGTGTTGTGTTTGGCGCGCGCCTGTTGGGATGTTATTTTTCAGATCATGAAACCACAGACCCGAGATGGAGGGACGACCGGCGAGCGAACGTACAATAGTTGCATGTTCTTTATAGCTCAGTAAAACTTCAGCCTGCATAATAATATAATTTATTTAGAAGACATAGAATGTAGATCGTTGGCATATGGTAGTTAATTCTTGAGCATGTCTACTGTCGATCTATATAATTAATAGTAATATTAGTGCGGGCCCGCGCATTTAGTTGTTCATCCATTACAAAGCATCAGTTATCACACACCATGTACAATACTGAGATCGGTCTCTACACATATATCAAAATAAATTATTTCCATGTCTAGATTAGATGTTATAATGATTGCCATAGATTAATAACTATAAAAGTAAAATAAGAGTGTCTGAAATGACAGACCATCAATGTTTCATTATGTAAATTTATTATAACATAGAAGGTCATGGGAAAAAGTTAGGCATAAGATTTTTGTAAGAATTGTGCAGATGACGAGGATCGTGGCAATGCGGAGGCCGGCCGGAGCGGGAACAAGAGGTCTACGGCTACCTGCAAGAAAAGAGCGTCAGCACCCCACCTGACGTGAAGGGCGAGAACATCCGGTCCACAGGCTGACGGTCACCCGGCCGCATACCTGAGGGATTACGCGGGACCCTCGCCAGGCCACAAGCGAAAGTGAGGCTGGCCGTTGACACTGACACGCGACCCACACGCGACAGCCTGCTAGCTCTCCGGACGCGGCAGCCGTTTGGAGGGATTCCCTGCGGCAGACCACGTTGTCGTGAGTACACGAAGAAGATCACATATCGTGTCAGAATCTGCGCCTCATGTGCCTCAGGACAGAAAGGGACGCTATATACTCACCTGTTTGGGTTTTTACAACTCACTAGCATTGGCCGATCTGCATACACAAAGCAGTATCGTGCCACACTAACAAATGTATGGTCTCATTTCTAACTTCTCCTCTCTTTTAGAGAGCAGTTTTAGCAATCGTCACTCCTAGTTCGATCCTGTATGGATGACCTCACACACTTGTGGAGTCACTCCACGTGCCATCATCCCTTGTCGAACTGCAATATTGGGAAACGTAAAGTACTGTCCAGCGAGAGAAGAGACCTAGACTAGTGATGTATCCCAACAAATAGACCTCAGAGACAATTAATCGACGTGAGGAGAGCCTATCACTGTGTCTTCCTACCGTACTGCCGTGATCATATGCGTGGGTCTGACTACAATCTCAACAGCGTACTGCAGACACTCCAGAACTCCCTATTGCTGTTGCCACAACGTAGCAACAACACCCGACGTTTAGCCTTATGTGATGTCAGTACTGTGTAATTAGTGAAGTGCTACGGATATTTCTAACAATGTGATTTAGTGCCTCATCCTCAGCACAGTCGTGAACTTTGTGCAATGTGCATGCACAATTTGATGCCCCATGAACCTTTTTTTTTTTTTCTTTCTTAAATTTCTTTCTCTAGTGTTGGTTTTGTAATGTATGTTATACCTTGTATGTGTTTGTGTTTTACACTGTAATTCTTATTACAAATTACTGTATTGTTCTCCACACCATGTTTTTTTTGTATTTTGTATTTATTGTTGTGTGTATGCGAACAGTGTGCCTGAAGTCCCCATAAACTGAAGCAGATACCACCACTGTCATTGTGAATGGACCATCAGTTCAGGGAACATTTTGTAAAGGTTATTCTTGCTGCAGGGAGACAGAATGAATCGGAGGTTGTAATTAGATTCTGAAAGCTCACAAAGAGATTGTTAACTTAAATAGTATCATGTGTGAGTGAGTTCAGGTTAGTTTAATGATTAAAATTGTTGTAACATCTTGGGCATTTAATTGCGGAGCACTCCAACTCTGATTGTAAAGAATAAACTGCTCCATATTTGGCTCAGATGCCCGGGCCATATTTAGAGCGTGAATGTCTGCGTGAATCGGTGTTTGGAAGGGGCTCCCTGGGTATGGATGTGTGATGTGAGTGTTAGTGTTCCATATTAAGAAGGTGAAGTTGGCTACATCATAAATAATCCTCCCTCTATGAGCTGCATTTTTCAGTTGCAGTGATTTTCTTTATAGAGTGCGGCATGTGGAGCCAGTTGCGAGATTGTTCTTGGGCGATTGACTCACTACCTTGCTCCTAAGTGAGCCAACCGCTCACCAATTACAATCTAAAATGGCGTAGGGGCTATGAGAGGTGGCATGAGCCCCCTCTCATATTTCTATCTTACGACTCTCCTCTCTATTTGCATGCGGTGGAGGGCTGCTATTCCTTCACACGCGGACTTCCCACGCAGCGTCTCTCGTCACCCGGGTGGTCCGGTGACAGGCGGGTTAAGCCGACGTGTGTGAGGCAGTCGAGTGAATGCTTTGCAGACGCCGACATTGTCAAGAGACACGCCCGCTGGGGTGTGAAGTAGCGGCTGGGCTAGAGGTTCCGTTACTTCGGAGAAACTTAGCGAAAACACTTTCTGGCGGGCTACCAGCGAGGCGTGGGAATGACTTGTGTACCCTGGCAGTTGTGGCGGGAAAATTCCCGCACTTTCTGCAAAATAGTAACGGTGATTGGTTTGCTCAGGGCATAGCGCCGTGACGTAGCAAAATCAGCACAGAAATTGGCGCCAAGAATCTCCATTGGTGGAATGGTAGTGCTCCGGCAATGGAGTGGAATTTCCGCCGGTTTTCGAGTTGCTGATTGGAACGTTTAACCTCGGCCACTGTCGTGGGGGCGGAAATGTTCTGTGTTCGGCCTGTACGGGTGCTCTTGTGGGGAGTCGGCAGTCGCCTTTCGGTCGAGGACGTCGAAGCAACCAGCCCTCGCCTGCGGTACGCCAGATCGTGTTGTGGCAGTCAAGAAGACAGTTTTGGTAATGTATGTCCGCAGCACCGGCAGATAGGAATTTTCCTAGGTGATAATCAGAGCTCAGCAGAGTGCGCCTGTTCGTCTTTTTCTAACTTTGTTCTGTCTTGAGTAGCAGCAATTACTGTTGGATTAGCTGTGTGACTCTCTTGAGATTTGAGTGACAAGGAATTGGCTCCACATACCACCTCGTCTTAATCCTCACGATCTAGTTTAGGGACAACTTCACCTTTATAGTGTTTGTATGAATCTCCAAATTTGAGCCAATTTGATGTATTATATTTCCTGTGTTTCTTTTAATATTCTGTGTTTAGTCTTAATAAATCATATTGTTATTTTGGACAGAACTTTCATTCTGTTAATCGATAGAGCAACCCTATCATTCCTCACTATGCTAATGAAACCTTTGTTTATTTAACTTATTTATCAAATTAAATTATTGCAGGTGCCAAACTCTCTTCTACTCCACTGGCAGGGTTGATTAGAGTCAGTTCGCGTATTTTTTTTTATCCTTGTGCAACAGCAAAAGTTGGAGTTAGAATAGGGGGGGGGGGGCTTAGAGCATGATTTACATATGTGGATTCTAGTAGAATTTAGTGATAAATACACTGCTAGCCCCGGCACCTCGCAATGTCTATCTGTTGTGTTTAATAAATTTATGGAAAACCGCTACCAACTTGTGCACCAACCCAATATTTAGTACGTACTTTCTTAAGTTTCCGTGTCCGGGCGAGAACATCTAAACTCTCTTCTTCCAAAACACTGTAGCTTTAATGGCCTTGTCATTGTACGGAAATAGATGTTCCGCTGCATAAACAAGCTTCATCCGTGGGCACACGGGCAGATGTTCAGTATCTGCAAAAAAATAAAAATGGCTGAGCACTATGGGACTTAACATCTGAGGTCATCAGTCCCCTAGAACTTAGAACTACTTAAACCTAACTAACCTTAGGACATAACACACATCAATGTCTGAGGCAGGATTCGAACCTGCGACTGTAGCGGTCGCGCGGTTCCAGACTGAAGCGCCTAGAACCTCTTGTCCACACCGGCCGGCTCAGTATCTGCGTTTTTCCACATTCACACTGGTCATCTTCAGAGGAGCCCCACTTGACCATGTTTAATTTGCATTTAGCGTTTTCTGTTAGTAATCTATTCTGTGTCCTCCATATACTTTAACTAGTTGCTGCCATTGTTTAATTCCTTTTTGATGTGCAAGTTTGTTTTCTGCAGAGAGTCCAACCGTAAAGTTGGGCGGCCGGTCCCAGCACCGACTCAACAGCACTACTGTCCGTTGGATAAAGCTCTTCTTTAAGACCAGCTGGATCTGTTTGATGGTTATACACTAAGTGTAATGCGTCAGTTTGCTGCATTTTCCTCTCCGTTTCACTGGCTACTTTGCATCTGATACTTGTTGCTGCTATAGCCGCAAGTGGGTAAATTTTGTGGACAGGTGTAAGCTTCAGTCATCCAGTGACAATCCTGAGAGTCACATTTAAAACGACGTCTACTTGTTTGACGCCTCCCACACTAGTGCCTCATATTCTCCTATTGCAAAAATTGGAGTCCCATAGGTGATGATCGAAGAACTTCAGGTTGAGCTCCCCACGTTGAACTAGTCATTTCACGTATTTTTCCTTTTAGATCAGTACAGTGTTTTTTAAATGACAGTGTACTGTCTAGGCTGACCCCCAAGCATTTTGGTTTGGTGCAGTGTTTAGTCTAACCTCTCTCCATACTGCTTCCAACGTCTTGAGGTTTCTCTGTTACCCAGGTGGAACAAGCATACTTGGTCTTTTCCTTCATAGTGGTTCTCCAAGGTATGCAGAGTCTCAGTAAGTTTTCTTTCAACCTCTTCAAGCGTTCTACATTGAGCACTAGTGACAGTGTCGTCTGCACATATGAATCCCTTTATTTCCGGCGGGTGTGCTGGTCTTTTGTGTACATGTTGTACAGAACAGGAGAAAGAGCACTCTCTTGTGGGTATCCATTCTTTTGGTTTCTCCGTGTACTTTTCTTTCTTTGGAGTCTTCGATTCCGCAACATTCCTCTCACCATGTAAGTCAGTCGAAAGTCCTTTGTTATTTCCTAGACTTTCGTGAGCAGTTGCTGGCGGTTTATTCACACGCAGCAGAAAGGTCAATAAAGGGAGCAGAAATTGTTCATTTTCTTCCTAAACCATTTTCAATGTGCTGAGTCCGATTTATTATTTGTCTAGAACATGCTTTCCCCGGTCTCAGTCCAGCTGTTCTTGAGAGAATCATTATTTCAAAAAATACAGGCGTCAGGCTAAGGAAACAGGATGGAAATTTTTTGGCTCAGTCGGCTCTTCTCTAGGCTTTAGTAATTATTGTTACTTGTGGTTTCCTCCACAGTTCGGCAACCTGAAATGCTTCATCATCCTCACCAGGTGTCCATTAGTTCATTGTTCTGTTCGTATGTGATCAGGACCTGTTGCTTTATTTTCTTTAGTTTGCGAACTGCTCCTTCCCACTTCCTCAGGTGAGAATGGAGTTTCTAGAGATTCGCTCTCTCCTCCTGTGTTTCGCTTGAGATTAAACATAGTCTCCTTTTGTCTTGTCAATCAGTGGTAGTCGCTGAGCGATCTGGTCCGAAGTGACCTTTCTCCTCAACGGCGGACTTGTAGTACCATTGCTGAGATTTATTGTCAGCTACCACGCGCGTTGACTCCTGCGTTTCACGTCCGTGTGGAATAGTAACTTAGCCCGTCGTTCCCTCCTTTGTTCTGTGTCTCGGAATAGTTCTTCTCCCCTTTCAGTTGTGTCTGCTGAGAAAGGCTCTGTGTTGTACTGACTACGTTAGTCGCTCAAGAGGTCTTGTGAGACCGACAGGTATAAATTGGGTCCAACATTCACGTGGAATATGCGTTCTTCACATTTTATTCACAAGTTCGACAAAGTCTTTGTGCTTTTCTGGGTCTGCTACTATGTTTTAAACTCCAAGTTCTTGAAGTTAAAACGGCGTTTTAAGGATATAATTCCTACTCGGTCAGCTCCATAAATTATACAAGATACAGGCCAGAGTTGTGTCCTGGGGAAAGCTTGTTCTGCTGCTTTGGTATCATGATGAACAGTGTTTTCAATAACGTAGATGTTTTCAGGATTATACACATTCTGACATCTGCTGCTATTAAGCGATAGTCTTAGTTTAGGGTAAAAATAAGCTTCAGTCCCTCTCTTTCTGGTCAGATTTCTAGTTCTTCCCCATATTTATCAGTTGAGTTATATCTCCAGTTGACACTTTGGCAGTTAAAATCTCACAATACAATCTCGATGTTTTGGTTGTGAAAATTGTCTAGGTTATGGAAGGTAAAAAGCCGGCCGCGGTGGCCGAGCGGTTCTAGGCGCTTCAATCCGGAACCATGCGGCTGCTACGGTCGCAGGTTCGAATCCTGCCTCGGGCATGGATGTGTGTTACGTTTAAGTAGTTCTAAAATTAGGGAACTGATGACCTCAGCTGTTAAGTCCCATAGTGCTTAGAACCATTTGAACCATTTGATGGAAGGTAAAAACAATATTAGGTGGTTTGTACACCGATGTAATATTACACGACTGTAATTCATTTGTTACTGTTTCGATGTTGTTTCTATTCGTAATACTTGTGGCCTTAATCTCTGTATCTGGTCCTGCTAAGACAGTACTATCATATCGTTCATGTGGGCGTTGTAATACTGTCATTATCCCTTTAATTTTTAGTCTTCGCTCGTTGGCCCTCTGTGTTGTACTTGAAGTGCTAAAATGTCCCATGAATGTCGTTTGCACATTTCCGATAGTAAGACTCTCAAGACAGTCCTTCAGTATTTGATGAAGTCGCCACAATTTTTGGTCTTGAAAAGGTCCAGTTTTGTTTGATTGCCATTTTTTTCCAAAATTCTGCAACGCCGTTTGTAAATGAGCAATGCCACGACACATAAATAAATGTAAACATCTGAATATAGCTTTCCAGGAGTCTGAAATGTCATCTTGGGAAAATAAAGACTAAAAGAGACTCATTTGCCGATTATTCATTACAAAATACCTTCAGTTTCTACAGTTGCAGTGTTGTAATATATCCACAACGGACAAGAACTGCTTACCACTGTTAATACAAGAAAGGACAGAAGAGCATAATAGACCGGTAAAGCAAATAATTAGGAGTAACTTGGTAGATTTCTTCCGCGGGCCGGATTGAAACAAATCACAGACCGGATCAAGCCCGCGGCTCCTGGTTGTCTGTCCGTTCTCTAGTCCATTTGTTGGAAGTTGTCACTGCATTCGACCTGCAGCAACCAGCACCAGCCTGAACCTGTTTAATTATTTAAGCTTTGGTCTTCCTCAACAGTTCATATGACACAGCCGCCCCGCACCCCTCCTCCCAAACCAGGGAAAAAATTATGATCTTCGAAAACAACTCTCTCCTTCTGCTCTGGTACATGTGCAAGAAGTCGCTTGCTTTATCAGAAATATATGTCCAAGTGGTGATAAATGTTATTGCCTTTACATATAGAAAATTATTATCTCCTGAACAATCTTCAAATCGTGAGCTACACCCTTAATTTTTATATACGAAATTAGTGAATTCACTCGTGGCACTTTGGTTGCGTCTGTCTGAAGTCACTTTCAGAACTCAAATTAATCATCAGATTATCTGATTTAGTAAGATTGCATTCTGAATTGCTGGTGTATCCATGTGTCGCCGGAATAATATACAAACAGTGAATGGCTGGGGGAATGTGAATGAGAACAGTGGCATATTTAAGTTTACAAAAATAATGAGAAGATTTTATTCATCCTTTTGTAACTGATAAATCTTACAAAATAATGACAAACATAAGTCGGGAAAGGAGTGGTGCTTGACTAGCGAAGGTTGGGATGGAAACTATACGTTCTGCCCTGAGTTAATCCCTTTTACAATGCAATCAGACTTCGTTTACACGAGTCCACTATGAAGGCGAATCATATTCAAATGGAATCACCTACGACCAGGTGCACCACAAACTATGGTTCACGGAGAACAGGGAGCTGTGAATATCATTTAACAGCCCCACGCCGCTGCAGCGAAGCCCTCTCACCTTGATTCAGGCGACGAATGCCGGACATTTGCGACGCCGGACGTTTGCCACACTTGCCCCTTCGCCAGGTAGCTTGAGTAGCGATCCCTCAGGTAAGGGAAGCCGTTCCTCGTACTACTTCTGTCCGCTTTCAAACCACCGTCTCCACATCTTAACGCGATACAACCATTACGTAAGGGACCTTCTACGTCGACATCTTGGCGAAATACAGAGCCACTTTTCTGAAATCGAAATATTTATAACTTTTGGGAAACGAAAACAATACCGACGTTTTGTCAGTATGTAATTAGTTCTGCCAAGTATAAATATAGATCCCTCTGTCTGTAGGGTAGCTTCCTTTCCCGCTTACCGTCTGCGATAGAAACAGTCCATCGCCATGTGAGCAACAAGAAAGGAACGATGTAAAGAGAATGCGAATGTACGCTAATCATTCTTTTTTATCACTGCATTTGTGCATACTTTAATTACTACAACTGCATGCCCAAAAGACAATAAGGAAAGAAGAAATGGGAATGTGAATGTTGGAAAAGAAGAACGACATACTCCATATTAATTTTCTCTTTAAAATCCGATATCCATTGCGGCGAAACATTAGTTTGTAAGCTACCGCTTCTGTTTTGCTCTTTTCTGCTGGTGGTTAAGCCTGAGAGCCGAACGTATAAGTGAAAAGTTTTGCACAACGTATTTTATAACGCTAATTTGTCGCCCTGACACTTATACGCTCTCAACAACCAGTCGTATGCAATCTGATTAGTTCCTAACCATATCCTCAGTATACGCTACAATGTTCAGATGTGCTGACCTACAAACACTGCCTCCACCAGGTGGTTGCAAACATGAAATACACAAATAAGGACATAATAAAATGACAAAGGAAAGTACTAGCTATGAAATGATACACTCAGTGGTGTTAAATTCTTTACTCTTCTGCAATTCACTCTATTCAAGATTACACTGTACGAACGACATTATAGTTCTGCCTATTCACATTTGGTAATCGCTCTGTCTGGCACTGTCCTGTGATATATAATCGCGGTCGTTAATTCAAGCGCGGAGTACTGACATCAGCTATGGCAATTGCAATTATATTTAGAACTACACTCGCGACTAGCAACGTGAAGCCTCAGCATAGAACGAAAAATACACGTGATCAGCAATTTACTTTACTTCCCTCGCACGACCACTACAGTGGTCTGAGCTTATCGCTGCAAAGGTTCTCGGCTCAGCGAGATAACATAAATTCCTCTTCACCAAAAGCTTCTGTGGGCACCTCCACGGCTGCCGTGGAACACCAGACGATCCTCAGGCTCTCGCTACAAGTACTCTGTCCCAGTAACGAGGTCGCACACCTCGCCAGGACCAACCTCTCTCTTCGACTCTCCAGGAACAAGTGTTTTTCAGTCGCTACGCTTTTTCGTAGCTCCTGTTCTTTTTTATTCCCCCTTTTAATGTGTGTGGCCAATCATGTTGCTGGAAGGCGTTGGTTTCCGAGCGCCGACCAATCTTATTTTTGCAACCGACCGAAGCTTCTAGAAGCTTCCAGACTGTTCCAGAAGCTTCCGCTCCGGCCGTTGGGAAAACCACCCACACGCCCCATGCGTTTTGTGAGCGAGCCCCCGTGTCTTCTTCTTGTCCTCGGCCACGTGGCTCCCGCTAAGCCGCAGTCCACCCGCCTGGGGTTTCCAGAGTAGCTTACGGGCGCTGTTGTCTCCAGCTCTCAGGCCTGCCTGCCACGCTTGTGTCTTTCCCGTTCTCCTGCCAGCCTCCCGTCTCCGTCCGCTTCACTATCGTCCAACGTGCAGATATTCTGCTACAAATTAAGATCCCTAGCCAATGTCAGTATCGTTAAGGGTTTCCTGTCTCGATGTTTATACTTCCGGAGTGGTAGTTGTAATGTCGTTCAAAATGATGCTACCTTAGAAGTTAATAAAGTGTAGCGGGACAATGTGCAAAACATGACTGAAAATACGTTCACTAAATAGAGATAAGAACATCTATGATTAACATATCATCTAAAGTCGACGTACAATTTTAAAATGTTAGAAATAAGGAAATGAAGTAATACAGAATGCTACGCTTGTAACGTACGTTGTTGTTCTACATTGTTTAGCTCTAGTATTTACAGGGTCACAGAGAAAGCATCCTAGGTTTTGAAGGGAAAAGCTGTAATTGTAATGATCTGCACTACAACAGAAACAATAAGCACAACTTAAGGAAAAATAATGTAATGTGTGTTTCAGCTCGCAATCGACATTGAAGCAGATAGTTCCTGTGACTTAGTATGGGTAGAGGTTATATTCGACAACCGGAATAAATTAATAACTGTCTCCTTTTACCGACCCCCGGTCTCAGATGAAACAGTTGCTGAACAGTTCAAAGAAAACTTTGAGTCTCATCACAAATAGGTACGCTAATCATACAATTATAGTTGGCAGTGACTTCAATCTACCTTCCGTATGTTGACAAAAATACATTTTCAGATCCTATTGTAGATACAAAACAACTTCCGTAATTGTTCTACATGCTTTTTTTAAAATTATTTTGAACAATTGGTTCACGAGGCCATTCAAATTGTAAATGGCTACGAAAACACTCTTGACCTCTTAGCCACAAATAATCCTGAGCATCACGACGGATACAGGGATTAGTGAACACACAGTCGAGCGAGGCTCAATTCCGTAACAAAGAAATTCACCAAAACTAAACGCGAAATATATCTATTTATAAAAGCAACCAAAAATTCGGTTGTCGTCTTTTAAGAGACAGTCTCCAATCCTTGAAGACTATGTAAGTGAAGACCATATGTGGCTTAAGTTAAAAGAAATAGTATCAACAGCACTCGAGAGATTCATACCAAATAAATTAACAAGAGACGGAACTGATCCCCCATGGTACAGAAAACATGACAGAAAGCTGCTGCAGGAGCACGGAAAAAGGCGCGTATAATTTAGACGAACGCAGAATCTCCAAGATTGGCGAAGTGTTACAGAGGCTCGAAATTTGGTGCGGATTTCAATGCGATATGCTTTTAATAGTATCCATAACGAAAGTGTCTCTAGAAATGTGGCGGAAAATCGAAAGAGATTCTGGTCCTCTGTTAAGTAAACCAGCGGAAAGGCTCAGTAAGTGCCCTTACTGCGCGACAGCGATGAGGAGGAGGAGGAGGGGGAGACAAGGGACCCAACCCTTCGGAGCAGGTAAAATCGTGGCAAATGTCCGCACACCCAGGCGACAGCAGAAACTGCACGCTGTGGGCGGGGGGCGGAGCGCGTCGGCGTCGGCGTCGGCTGTAATGCCCTGACGCGTCCGCGGAAACGTGCAAACTGTGTTGACTGGCCTGATTGTGAGAACGTGAGAAACTTCCCTATCGGAGCCCTGAGGCATTTCAGTATGAGATGCACCTGTTCGCTGGTCTGGCCAAACCAATTTGACTCACAGGCACGACGGCGCGTGCTGGAATTGTCAAACGTCAGACGGCCGACTCAGGACGAATACGTTCACCCTTGTCACACACAGTGTGTCCGAGATGATATACAGTTTCACTGCCGGTACAGTTTTAAACTGCCCCTGGCTCTTAGTCCACCATGAGTTGCATACGATAAGTCTCATCCACTAGAGAAAGACCTGAAATTCCCTACAAGAGTAGGACCAGAAGACGAAGAAAGCAAAGAATCACAAACACTTTCCTCCAGGCTTCGTATAGGAGCCAAATTAGCATTTGTACAAACCAGTTGAATTATGCCTATCGTATCTTCCCTCTTGGCTGTTCTGCTGGCCTGGTAGCCAATCCAGACACAACAACGGGGTTCCAACGCTGGAGGAGCAAGCCTCTGCTTTCCATATCCTGGGGGGAGCCAATCAGCGACTAAAAATCTTTCTAGTCCGAAAAAAGAAGATTTTAGACTAGGGGGGGGGGGCGTCGTTCTCACGGTAAGCATGGCCACGTTTCGGGAAAAAACGTCTAGCTAGATAGGATCATAGTCCCTCAATTACGAAGGGACATAATCTTTCCACGCTGACCATTTCCAATTTCTGAAAGAAATTGTGCCTGTGAAATATATTTTTTTTCCACTCACCAAAAGAACCTGGCGACTTCCTAGCGTCAGGGGAGTTACAGTCACACCTCCACTAAACAGGTGCACCAGCGACTCTGGCAGTCTGTCTTAAATAGCTTCCTGCGCCCACTTTCCGCCACCTGGTCGCCTTCGCGATGACTGTTGCCTGGTCCAGGTAAAACGTTTTGCGAGCCGGCGCCCTCCTGCTACGAACCTAAGTGGGGAGAGTGGAGTGCCACAGCCCGAGGTCCGTCAGCAGGTACAATTCACAGAGCACTGCTTCTCCAAATTGCTCGCACAGCCAGGTCGCTGGACACAGCATTTATGGCCCACAATCCATCTTTATCCCTGCTGTCCGCCACTTCCACTACGGCCCCTGGGGTACAAATTCTCTACAAGCTACACATGCAGTTATAAGGACAGTCTGCTCACAATTTCCTCATGTAAAAAAAGTTATAAGCCACACACACCAAATGTAGTTTTGGGGAACACAGAGATGATGACCTAAAATATGAATATTATATTTAATTGACCGAGTAATTGAAGTGACATAGCGGCTTGCCACTTTTCACACAGACCATTGTACCAGTGTCGAAAAATTAGAGAAAAGCAGAACACGGTTACTGACTGATCGCAAGGGCTATTTGCTGTCAAATCTCTGAACTGCTTCACCGTTTGGCACTCTTCTCCTTGCAACGGGAATTGGCAGATGGCTTGCAGCACCACCATGCCTTTATTTCGCTATGTTATTTTTGTAACTACATGACAGAATCTATTAAGAACGCGAGAACACGAAATATTCGCATTATCTGAAAATTACTAGCCTGATAACAAAATAATGGGTACAAATCACAAGCTAACCTTACTCTCTAAATGATGCAGTATGTTTCACAATTCCTATTACTGGCTAATCGGAACTGTAGAAGACTTGATATGGAACTCGTACAAAGAAATTTATCAGATCGTTTTAAAATCTAACTCTTGATGGTTTGCACACAGCGAAGACGAAGAGATCGGAACCGGTGTCGGGTTCTCTTCTACGTGATGAAGAACGTCCTCTTCAAAGTCGAGAATGCAGTGCGGACCTCATTTTACCTGGTGTAGTGCGGCAACTCGACGAGGCATGAACTCAACAATTCGTTGGAAATCCGCTGCAGAATATGAGCCATGCTGCTTCTATAGCCGGCCATAATTGCGAAAGTGTTGCCCGTTCAAGACTTTGTGCACGAACTGATATCTCAGTTATGAACCTTGCAATTCATGTCGGGTGATCTGTGTGGTCAAATCATTTGCTCGAACTGTCTAGAATATTCTTTGGACCAATCGCTGTCAACTGTGGCCCATTCACGTGGCGTCCTAGCACCCATAAAAATTTCGTCGTTGTTTGGAAGACATCACCAGCCACCACCGGCTTGCACAGTGTCTTGTTGACAACTTGGGTCGATGGCTTCGTGGGGTCTACGCCACACTCGAATCCTACCATCAGTTCGTACCAACTGAAATCCGGAGTGATCTGATCAGGCAATGGATTTCCAGTAGCCTAAGGTCCAACCAATTCGGTCACAAGCGCAGTAGGAAAACTACAGGAGATGTCGTGATGCTAGCAAAGGCACTTGCATCGGTCGTCTGCTGTCATAGCCCATTAACGCCAAGGATACGTTCGTCGTATGCCCCACATTGATTTCTGCGACTATTTCACGCTATGTTGCTTGTCTGTTAGCACTGACAACTTTACGCAACTGATTCTGCTCTCGGTTATGAAGTGAAGCCCGTCGACCACAGCGTCGCCCGTGAAGAGAGGTTATGCCTGAAATTTTTTTTCGGCTTGCTCTTCATCGCGGAAAATTGAATTCAGTAACGATTTCAGAAGTGGAATTTCCCACGCATATAGGCCCAATTACCATTCCGCGTTCAAAGTCTGTGTCAACACCCGTCGTGTGGTAATAATCACGTCGAAAACCTTTTCACATATTTCATACGAGTCCAAATGACAGCTCCACCAATGCACTGCCCGCTTATAACTTGTGTGCGCAATACCATCGCCTTGTGTATATGTGCGTATCTCTATACTCTGACTTGAGTCACTTCAGTGTATAAAGTCGTAGGATTTGTATGTTTACAGGTTAATAAATACATTTTTTCGACGGTTCTGAGTTTTACTTTACAAGAGATTTTGCTTCGTTCACTCCTTCCCTTTATTTGATATAAACATGGGTTGCTTCCCCACATTGCGCAGCACTCATTTTATGGTCTTGAACTACGAGAGCGGACAAGTTACTCTCTCACCTATTTTTCGCGTACAGAAAATTATTAAAGATTTTGTTATAATCTGACACACCTTGAGCGAGACTCTAGAAAGTTAACAGCCTGAGCAGATGATGATGGAGCTTGGTAGGGCGCTAAAAGGATGAGGTATTTTTATGATTCTTAGCTCGTAGACACAGCTTGTTGGGAGTTGAAAGTAATTGGTGGCGAGCCCATCCCTCAGTAAATCTTGCCGGACAGGCCCACAGCCATACAGGGCAGACAGCGCAGCCACTCGTCAAGACAGTGCTCCAGCAGAACAGTGCCATGATACTGCTGCGGCGCCAGCAGAAGCCTGGGCAGGGGCGACGGTCTAAAGGAACGCGTCTATCCAGTGGAGTCGTAAACCGGGCATTGCGTGCAGAGCCACGTGTGATGAAAATTCACATGTTTTCGTGTTCGCCAATAGCGCAAGTAGGCCAGTGAACTACTTCCCTCGGCCGCCTCTGTTGTATAAGAAAAATCCAGCACCTGAGAAACGTTTAGAGATAGAATATTTACTACACCTCATAGCTAGGGCTAACCAACTCCAAGGCATAGGCAATTTGGATTAATATCCTTGAGATTGTATTTGTTCGCTTGTTGCTGTGGGAAGAGACATGACTTCAGAGAAAATCATGCCTTCCTCCTCTGCAAAAACTTAAAAAACCAGTAATTGTCGGTTTCTTTTTTTTTTCAGAGACTCATGTTTCTTAATTCTTGCCCTGGTTCGACATACGTTTCTTGTGCTGTCGCGTTGGAGTGGAGATTTAGCGCTTCTAGAGTCTTGTGATTGGCTCAAGATGGGGTGAAGGCGGTGTCGTTCCTGCACTTTGCGGGAAAACGGAATTTGTTTCTGGAGAGGTGCGAAGCACTGGGGTGCGGGACTTTGATCTGGTAAGTAGACTTCTGGTCGAAGCTCTGGCATGTGTGGTTGGTACTCGGGACCGGTCCTGAAACTGACTTCACTTGCGAGTTTTCTAGACTGGGGAAGTTCTTACTGTACCAACAGTGTGACTTCAATCGTCTCAGATTACTCGTTTGCCTAGGGGACACTTATTCGTTTTTGGTTTACCAATCTTGACATTTGGTATCCTTGTGCGCTCTGTCTTTAAGTGAGCCAAGTTGGTCTTTCGTACGGCCAGCGAACGGGTGTGTCTCACACTGAAATCTACTGTGATATCAGGGCTCTTGGGGAGAGTAATTTGTGATCAGTCTGCTTGATCTCTAGACCGTGAGATTTTTGCATTTCTTTCGTGGCCGCGATCGATTCACAGGAACCGCCTCCACGTCTCACCTCCTCCACTGCACACATCTCGACAGCTGCAAGTCACGTCGCCGCACGAAGTAAACAGGGAAACCTACTGCCGCTCCGGCATTGTCAGGACGTACAGATCTCAATCGCCACTTGCGGTCAGCTGCACCTATGTAGAGAAACTTCAGTAGATTTGATCAGTCAAAGTCTGCTCAGTGTCAGATCAATTCAGCTTGCGTTATCCACATTTTTAGGCCAGAGTACTTCAATCACTGATCTCCTAGTTAAAGTGTCTTTGCCAACCAGGATCCACCCAGTCGAGTATTAAATCACCTGTTAGTTGTTTAGGGTATTCAATCTATAACTTGCTTAGTCTGATTTATCTCTTGTTTTGGAAAATAAATGTTGTTAGTACACTAAATTTTGCCAACATTCTCAATCAATTAAATAGTCCAAACAAGTTACCTTTCAACTACATTTGCAAAGTTTGTTCAACTGGTGACACTGTTAATCGTTCACATTTGTCGTGTGTGCCTACACTCGAAACAAATACTACTTTTAGGAAAGAATCCCTAATGTATTACATCTTAACGTATACCATTTTAACATATTCCTCGTTTTGAGAAAATGCTAAACTCAGTATGTTGAGATGAGGAAGAAATAGCTGTAAATAAACATGTCAGGTAATACGAGCTCTTGAATGAGCATTGAATGTGAGGCAGGTATTTGTGTACTGCTGATGTTTCTGCTACATGTTGGTGGTGCTTCATTGAGCAGCAGCAGGCAACCGACTGGCATGCGTGCCAGGTGGATATCATGTTGTGCATTTACATGAAGTAGTTGTCTTATGAAAGCTCAGAGCAAATTTAAGAGGAATTCTTTGCTACAGTACTACCCCCAGCGTTATTCCACAACTGAGAACACGGGTATTTGGGAGAGTTTGGCAGAATTTTATGCACCATTACACTAAAGTGCCAAAGAAACGGTATGGGCACGCATATTAAAATACAGTGATTTGTTAACAGCCAGAATACGGGGCCGCGGTCAGCGAAGACTGTATAAGGCAACAAGTGTCTGGCGCAGTTGTTAGATCGGTTAGTGCTACTATGATAGCAGGTTATCTCGATTTAAGTGAGTTTGAACGTGGTGTTATAGTCGGTACACGAGCGATGGGACACAGGATCTCCGAGGTAGTGATGAAGTGGGGATTTACCCTTACGGCTATTTCACGAGTGTACCGTGAATATCAGGAATCCGATAAAACGTCAAATGTCCGACATCGCTGCTGTCGGAAAAAGATGCAACGAGAACAGGACCAACGACTAGTGATGAGAATCGTTCAACGTGACAAAAGTACAACCCTTGCTGCAGATTTCAGTGCTCGGCCATTTACAAGTGTCAGCGTGCGAACCGCTCAACGAAAAATCACCGATATGGGCTTTCGGAGACGAAGGTCCTCTCGTGTACCCTTGGTGACTGCACGGCACAGAACTTTACCCCTCGCTTGGGCCCGCCAACACCGATATTGGACTGTTGGTGACTGGGAACATGTTGCTTAGTAGGACGGGTCTCGTTTGAAATTTTTTCGAACGGACACGTACGTAAGCATACTGTCTGATCACCTGCATCCATTCGTGTCCATTGTGCATTCCGACGGACTTGGACATTACCAGTAGGACAATGCGACACCCCACACGTCCAGAATTGCTACAGAGTGGCTCGAGGAGCACTCTTCTGAGTTCAAACACATCTGCTGGCCACCAGATATTATCATTATTGAGCATATCTGGGATGCCTTCCAACGTGCTTTTCGGAAGAGATCTCCACCCCGTCGCACGCTTACGGATTAATGGACAGTCCTGCAGGATTCATGGTGTGATTCCCTCCAGCACTACTCGAGACATTAGCCGAGTCTACGCCACGTCGTGCTGCGACACTTCTGAGTGCTCGTGGGGGCCCTACACGATGTTAGGCAGGTGTACTAGTTCCTGTGTCTCTTCAGTGTGTGATGCATGAATTGAGATTGTGAACAATAGTTATGGTAAGGGAGTGAAACTATAGCAGAACTTGGAGCAGAAGACGGAGCTATAATCGGGCGGCAGCCAGAGTCCCGGGCGCCACGCCAGCCACAGAACTGCACCACCGGCGGAAGCCGCCCCCCGCTGCCGATGCCAGAACCGCCTCCACGCAGTCTTCACAGGCAGCCCCGCTGCCGATTACGACAACCAGCCATTGCCTCTGTTCCAGATGTTTCGGCGTGATACACAAACGGAGATCTACCACAAAATCAACGAGCAGTTAAAAGTCGACTTGGTGACGGACAGAGCGCGCCAGTGCTGCAGCCGCACCTAGCACTGCCGGGCCGCCGGTCACTGCCCATCGCCTGAGCGCCTGCACTCTCGCGCCACTCGGCGCTCGCTCGCCGCCCCGGCAATGCGACGCGGGTTCCCAGCCGTCCCTCCACAAGCAGGACTTGCGCAGTCTGGGACACTCGACATCGCCGCCATCGTCACTTCCAGTTTCCAAGTCCCACGGCCGTACACAATAAGGAAGTTCCAGCCATCCTGCAATCCTCTTAGAGTAGGAGTTTAATTTGCCGGTGTAAAGTAAAATTTGTTCGTGTCAATAAAAGACACTGAAGAGCCAAAGAAACTGGTACACGTGCGGGTACGAGGTGGTGGAGATCTCTTCTGAACAGCACGTTGCAAGGCGTCCCAGATATCCTCAACAATATTCACATCTGGGGAATTTGGTGACCAGCGGAAACTTTTAAACTCAGAAGAGTGTTCCTGGAGCAACCCTGTAGCAATGCTGGACGTGTCGGGTGGCGCACTGTACTGCTGGAATTACTGAAGTCCGACGGAATGTGGTGTTATAGTCGGCGCACTAGCTAAGGGACATAGCATCTCCGAGGTAACGATGTAGTGCGGATTTTCCCGTATGGCCATTTCACAAGTGTACCGTGAATATCAGGAATCTGGTAAAACAACATATCTCCGACATCGCTGCGGCCGGAAAAAGATCCTACAAGAAGGGGACCAACGACGACTGAAGAGAATCATTCAACAGGACAGAAGTGCAACCCTTCCGCAAATTGCTGCAGATGTCAATGCTGAGGCATCAACAAGTGTCAAAGTGCGAATCATTCAATGAAACATCATCGATATGGGCTATCTGAGCCGGAGGCCCACTCGTGTGTCCTTGATGAGTGCACGGCACAAAGTTCTACGCGTCGCCTGGGCCCGTCATCGTCGACATTGGACTGTTGATGATTGGAAACATGCTGCCTGGCATCGAGTGGATGGACATGTACAGGTATGGAGACAGGCTCATGACCCATGGACGCTGCATGTCAACAGGGGACTGTTCAAGGTGGTAGACGCTTTTTAATAGTATGGGGCATGTGCAGTTGGAGTGATATGAGACCACTGATACGTCTAGATATAACTCTGACAAGTGACATATACGTAAGCATCCTGTCTGATCACCTGCATCCATTCATGTTCATTGTGCATTCCAACGGACTTCGGCAATTCCAGCAGGACTGTAACACACCCCACAAATCCAGAATTACTACAGAGTGACTCCAGGACCGTTCTTCTGAGTTTAAACACATCCGATGGCCACCAAACTCCCAAACATAAACATTATTGAGCATATCTGGGATGCCTTGCAACGTGCTGTTCAGGAGAGATCTCCGGATTTACAGACAGTCCTGCAGTATTCATGGTGTCAGTTCCCTCCAAAATTACTTCAGGCATCAGTCGAGTCCAAGGCAAGTTGTGTAGCGACACTTCTACATACTCGTGGGGGGGCTGCATGATATTATGCAGGTGTTTATTAAGTTACTTTGTCCCTTCAGTCTATAATAATAATAATAATTACCTACTTCCCTAGCTCCCCAAGACGACACCTCGTCGGCCCAGATGCCTGTATAGCCTCGGACTTGGTGTCCTCGGCCAGGCATTAAAGGAGACTGGTGTTCGAAATACTCCTGCTCACTACCCAGTATGGCATGGGAGACTGGAGTTCAGGGAGCTCCATCTCACCATCGTCATACTGACGTTGATCTATGGACACTGTAACAAGAACAACAGAAAATAAGATTTGCAAACTTTTTTCTAAATTTGCTACAAAACCTGGTGTTTATGTGTTTATAAGACAGCAAAGGAGACAGTTCACTCTTCAACGTCAGATCATTCGCATCGAGATCATCTAGAAAAAGAATTCTAAGCTTTTTGTATTGTTAGTTTATACTACGAAATTTGGACACTATACCATGTACTTATATGGCTATTGTGCCATGGAATCGCACCTCGAGGCTGTTCCATGATGTAAGGGGACTGCATAGCCCCCATCAACCGACCCTCTTTCAGACTCCAGTTCCCGAATTAGATCATCCAATTTTTCATTAATGATTGCTGTAACAAAAAGAAAAAAGAAAACACAGAACTGGTAATAACACTCGATTAAACACACACACACACACACACACACACACACACACACTGCTCTCATTTTAACGAAGATAAATAAAGCTACCTCATCCTCAAATTACGAAGTACCAGTCGTTTACATTCACAGTACCCGTTTTAACGGAAAACCATATAGGGCCACTAAATTTGAGCTACGAAAACACTTGACACTATATCCGAACTCGTTAACGCCAATACACTGACGAAAATTCATAGAGCTATCTGATGTTAAATTACAAATAACGAACGAGAATACGCCGACCCGAACGCACAGTAGTAGTGTGGTATCGATAGCAACGATGCCACAGCTTAGGTGCAAGTTCATAAGTTGGCACTACGAGACACTGAATTCAGCGACCTCTAGCCGGCGCTGTGGAACTCTACGAGCTCCGCTCCAGATTCACCCCATTTGATCAAGAGCGGATGGCTGGGACACTTTGCTTGGGTCGGTACTGATAAACAAATTGAAAATTTGCTTGCTAATTTGTCGCTCTTGCGCGGAGCATCAATCTGCTTCCCGCTAGAGCTTCTTAGCGTGGCCGACTCCTACTGCGCCTTGGCAGCGCGTTCATATTGATTTTGCAGGTCCTTTCTGGCTGAAAGGCGAGGCTGAACGCTTTGTGCCTACGTTTAAGTCGCAGATGAGCAAGTTGCGTGCCACGCACTCTCCCGAATGCACGCTCTGCACTGTCCTTGCTTCATATCGCTCCCAGCCGAGCGGCACCCATTCCCCCGTGGAATTGCTACACTGCCGCGCCCATACGTCGCTCCTGCAGCTATTGCACCCGCCGCCGAGCGCTTCCGATGCTTCGCCTCGTTCTGGCTTGGCGCCGCACGATTTGGTGTTCTATTACGTTTTCTCTGGCGCGCAGTGCTGGGAGCAGGGGCGTATTCTTCGCCAGCTTAGCCGCGCCTTACTTGTCATTTCTGGTCCCTCCGGTACTGTGAAGTGACACCGGAACCAGATCCGGTTGTGCCGTCCTCGGTTTTGTGCCGCTGGTTGTTTTGCAGCAGAATTGGAGGCTGCACGGCTTCCGCCGCCTCAGCCCACGACTCCACCATCGGCGCCTCCGCCGCTCGCGCTCCCGCCGCGGCCGCTCCTGCCCACGCCGCCGCTGCCGGTCCGGTCACCTGCAGCGGACGGACGCCTCTCGCCGCCGCCACGGCCCCACCTCCGGCCGTCGTCGTCGTCGCCGCTGCCGTGTTCCTCCATGGTGCCGGAACTGATGGACGCTGAGGCTGCCATCACGCCGCCGCCGCCACCGTCGCCAATGGAGCTCGTTGCTCTGCCTCCTCATCTGAGCATACCCAGTGGCGCTGCGCGGCCTGGGCAGGTTTTCCACGGGGCGTTTTCCTCCCCCCCCCCCCCCCCCCTCACAAGCAATTCGAGGTCGCGGGTGGACAGCGCGCCCCGACAGTTCCGCTGTCCGCCCCCTCAGCTGCGCCACACCTGGGTCCCTCCACCTGCCGTCGGAAGCCATACTCAACGACGGTGTGTCATTTTACAGGGGAGGAATGTGGTATTGATAGCAACGATGCCATAGCTGAGGTGCAAGTTCATAAGTTGGTACTAGCCTGTGTTGTGGCGCTCTACGAGCTCCACTCCAGATTCACCCAATTTGATCAAGGGCGGACGGCCGGGACACTTTGCTTCAGCAAGAGACTTTTACAGGAGCAGACCCACGTGCCGCCTTCCAGGCGGGATATAAAAAGTAGTTTTAAAGAAAAAGTGCACAGAATGCTACTACAGCCTGAAGAGCCAAAGAAACTGGTACACCTGCGTAATATCGTGTAGGGCTCCCGCGAGCAAGCAGAAGTGACACGACGTGACGTGGACTCTACTAATGTCGAAAGTAGCGGTGGAGGGAATTGACACGATGAATCCTGCAGGGCTGGCCATAAATCTATAATAGTATGCGCGGGTGGAGATCTCTTCTGAACAGCACATTGCAAGACATCCTAGATGCGCTCAATAATGTTTATGTTTGAGAGTTTCGTGGCCAGCGGAAGTGCTTCAATTCAGAAGCCACTCTGTAGCAATTTTGGATGTGTGGGGTGTTGCACTTGAACTGCCCAAGTCCGTCAGAATGCACAATGGCCACGAATGGATGCAGGTGATCAGACATCACCTGTCAGAGACGTATCTAGACGTATCAGGGGTCCCATATCACTCCAATTGGACATGTCCCACACCATTACAGACACTCCACCAACTTGAACAGTCCACTGCTGACATGCATGGTCCATGCATTCATGAGTTTGTCTCCATATGTGTACACATCCATTCGCTCGAGACAATTTGAAACGAGACTCGTCCGACCAGGCAACATGTTTCCAGTCATCAATAGTCCATTGTCACTTTTGATGTGCCCACGCGAGGCATAAAGCTTTGTCTCCTGCAATCATCAAGGGTACACGAGTGGGCCTTGGGCTCCAAAGTTCACATGCTGATACTCGTTGATAGCCCAGCACTGAAATCTGCATCAGTTTGCGGAAGAGCTGCACTTGTGTCACGTTGAACGATTCTCTTCGGTAGTCGTTGCTCCCGTTCTTGCAGGATCTTTTTCCGGCCGCAGCGGTGTCGGAGATTTGATGTTTTACCGCATTCCTGATGTTCACGGTACACTCGTGAAATGGTCGTACAGGGAAATCCCCACTTCATCGCTACCTCGGAGATGCTGTGTCCCATCGCTCGTGCGCCGACTATAACAGTACATTCAAACTCACTTAAATCTTGATAACCTGCAACTGCAGCAGCGGTAACCGATGTAACAATTGCGCCAGACACTTGTTGTCTTATAGAGGCGTTGCCGACCGCAGAGCCGTGTTCTGCCTGGTTGCATATCTCTGTATTTCAATACGCATGGTTCAAATGGCTCTGAGCACTATGGGACTTAACATCTGAGGCCATCAGTCCCCTAGGACTTACAACTACTCAAACCTAACTAACCTAGGGACATCACACACATCCATGCCCGAGGCAGGATTCGAACCTGCGACCGTAGCGGAATACGCATTCCTATACCACTTTGACTCTAAGCGCTACAGTTGATTTAATTAAAATACAAAGAGCTACTTGAGCTCAGTTCCTTGTACGCACTTGGTGCAAAACTCGTTTTATGGAACGGTGACGCAAAACCACACAAGCAGCAACTCGAGAGCTACTAAACGTGAGGTATCTGTTATTAAATTACAAAACAGCAGTCGTTTACACGTACAGTAGTCGTTTTAACGAAATTTGCGAGCTACGGAAATAAAAAAAAAGCTTACAAATAAACAATCACACAGATACGAAATTCGATCTGAAATTCGGAAACTACATAGAGCTACTTGGTCCTCATAACTGCTATGAAACCGTTTTTAACGAAAAAATACATCAGCTATTAGTTGAAGACGAAAACATATGCCTATAAGGCAGTTCTTCTTCGTCCAGCCTCGAGAAATTGCAGCTGGCACTGCCGGTGGATGAAGAATGCTTTATGACGATTACAGAGAGGCAAACAATCACAGCTGCAGACCAAGGCAAGGCAGAATGAAGGTGACTGCGGAGGGAGTGGGGCTTATATAACATCAAGTTCCTCCCCCAGTTTCGGCGGCAGCAATACGATTGCAGGGACTCTGAGCAATTGTCTTTGAACCTGTGGCTTCTACTGGGTGGTCCCCTTCTTAGAAGTGCCAGTAGATTGCTGTCGAGATAAACTGCCATACTTCAGACAAAACTGCAAGTTCCCATAGAGGAAGCAAATGCCTGCTTCACCTCCTGGGGAGGTCGAGGCTTCTTTGTAAGGAGGCAAATATCTTCTCCCTGGAAGGAGTCAGTATCGTCTTTGACAGTGGAATATTTTGTTATTTTTCAGACAAAGCTACAGCCTCAGTTTTCCTGGTATAGAGAGACCTACAGACTTCTAGTAGGTGGTCTGGAAACTGTTGAGAACATATGTCTTCTTAGAAGGAACTGGTAGATCGCTATCGCCTCTGGCAGCGAGATAAATTGCATTGTTTCAGTCAAAGCTATGAGTTGCTCCAGCAGGGAGAGACCTGTCAGCTTCTACTGAGTGGTTCTGGTTACATTGTCCCTCTTAGAAAATAGATGACTATCATCCCTGGCAGTAAAATAGTGTGTTCTGTTCCACACAAAACTATGGGTCTAAGTTTTCTGGGTATGCTCAAACACATGTCCACGGGTGCCACTGTGGGATGTGTATTGTTAAGGCATCCCCTGGTCGTTCTGGGGAGTCCAGCTGGGTCGTCAAGAGATATGAGGCATGTTTTGGATAATTTGTGAAAGGCAGTCATACACGGCAGAGGGGGCAAGGGACGAAAACACACACACACACACACACACACACACACACACACACAGACACAAGCAGGGACAATGTGGAGCGCGAGCAGGTAGCGAGACAAAAGGCTCGAGCAGGTACCACATTGGGGACAGGACGGACCAATACAAGAGTCCTGCATGGCGGTTTTTCCCCTGGCCACCAGGTGGCAGCGCTGCGCATCAGCCGGCACGTGGAGGGGGAGACCGTGCACTGGGATTGCAGCCCAAAAGTTCGCACTTGCACTGCGATTTTCTGCAGTACGTTTGTGAGTTTTTACATGATCTGTGGGCCAGTTTAAATGAGGTTTTGGGTCTTTAGTATTGTGTATCGTGATAAGTACGAATTTCTATGCATGCATTTAGAAGAAGAGGTCAACTTTTATGATATTTAGTTTTCTCTTTAACACTACGTAGTGCATCAGTAAACACTTCCGGGCTAAGTTGCCGTGGTCGATCTGTAGAACTTCTTCTCCCTGACGTTTCGTTCTCAACTACGGAGAACATCTTCCGAGGTGAGTCAACGACTGGCTGCTAGGAGCTGGGGCCGCCGCTTATATGGAGATCGTAGGGGGCGCCACCACACGTCACGTGGCGTCGATGTACAGCTATCTCTGGCTATCGTCTGTTCTCTCGATTGCAGGCAATCGATTGTCACGTGATTGATGCAACGTCGACCGCCATATCTTATCCAATTTTAATCCTTCTTCTTTACGATTAAAATTGTATTGATGTTTGTGGATTTCAATTGCCTCTCTATACATACGTGTATAATAGTGCGACGTCCTCGCTAGCACGCTTGTTTCACCAAATTTTATTTCGTGACCTCCATCCTTAAAAACATGTTCCGCTACTGCCGATTTATCGATATGTTCCAATCGACAGTTTCTTTTGTGCTCCGCCAACTGTGTATTGATGCTTCTTTTTGTAGTTCCTATGTAAACCCTGCCACAACTACACGGAATTTCATATACCCCTGGGGTGGCTAGGGGGTGACGAGCATCTTTTGTTGATCTTAGGCATTCACTAATTTTCTAGGTAGGTCTCAAAATGGTCTCTACCTGAAACTTGGCTAGTACTTTCCCAATGCGATCCGTGATATTATGAATGAACGGAAGAAATACTTTTCCAGCTGATGATTGTTGCTGTCTCCTATTTTTAGGCATTTTTCCATTTGGGTGAAGTGCTCGATTAATCTCGTTTTTCGTATAACCATTTTTCGCAAAGGCCATTCGTAAATGATTTAGTTCTTCTTGTAAGTAGCCTGGTTCACAAATATTATTGGCCCTACCCACTAGTGTTTTTATGACCCCCCTCTTTTGCCCAGGGTGGTGGTTTGAGTTCTTATGGAGGTAGCGATCAGTATGTGTACCTTTCCTGTAGACCTTATGGCCTAATGTCCCATCCGCCCGTTTGATAACTGATACATCCAAGAAGTTAAGTTGTCCATTCTTCTCCTTCTCCATAGTAAATTTAATCTTTGGGTTGATGCTATTTAAGTGTACCAGGAAATCATTCAAGTCTTCTTCCTCATTCCATATTACAAAGGTATCATCCACATACCGATACCACTTCGAGGGGCTTTTTTTGGCCGACTGCAGTGCTTGATGTTCAAAATATTCCATGAATAAATTCGCAATTGCGGGACTTAGGGGGCTTCCCATGGCTACCCGATCGATCTGTTCATAAAATTCACCATTGTACTGAAAATAGGTCGAGGATAGACAGTTTTGGAACAAGGCTACTATATCAGTAGGGAACATATCGGCAATATGGGAGAGAGCTTCATCAACTGGAACCATCGTGAACAAAGACACTATATCAAAACTGACAAGGATGTCATTAGGACCGACAGTAATTTCCCTCAATTTCTCAATGAAGTGTAGAGAGTTTTTAATATGACTCTCAGTTTTGCCTATGTAAGGTTGTAACAAAGAGGCAAGGTGTCTGGCTGGCAGTTCTACAGATCGACCACGGCAACTTAGCCCGGAAGTGTTTACTGATGAAGACGCCGGCCGTGAAGCCTACATGGAATGACTACGTAGTGCATTAAGAGCTGGGCGAATATTTCGAGCTGATTTTTCTATAAGTGTTTCTATAACTGTGCAGTCGAAGTTCCCATATCTGTACCAATCAATGTGGTATTAGAAAAGGTGTTTTTTTTCCATCAAAGATTTCCAGATGTTTTTCTGATAGTAATTCGAAGCTTTCTGCGATATGCCGTGAGTTACAAAGCGTTTTCCGATGTAACGCCAAGATTATGGTTTTGTTTCAATTATCGATTTCTGAGCGTTTTTCTATCTGTGGACAGTTTTTTTTTCAGAAGAGAGTTTCTCTACCATCCCACCAATTTCAACCAGTTGTGGTAACCTGAATTTCAAGCAGCGAGGCTATAGCTTAATTGGCAGTTTAGTTTTCCCACCAAAGCATAGGAAATTCTTCCAGCAGGATACTAGGCATATAAATAATGAGCACAGTTGCCAAGAGAGTACCTTATGTCCTTCCTCAGCACAGATTGAGTCTTTCTCTCACCCATTCACGAGTGATCGAGGGGAGGGAAAGTGGGGGAGGGGAGGGCAGGATGTGGGAGAGGGAAGGGGAAGTGAGGGAGGGGGAGAAGTGGGAGTAGTGACAACAACAACGCGTCGTTGCCACATTTTCAATCCAGGGAGATGAGGTCAGGGAAAGTGGCCATATTGAATAAATTTGGCAACAGTGCAGACTGGCATCACTTCGGCTTTATTCCACTACTAGTCTTACGATTAGAATACTCCTACAGAACGTAAATTTTCAATGATAGTACAGAAGGCTCAAGAGAAGATACGGAGGGGGGGGGGGAGGGAAGAGAAGGTGGATATAGGGGTGGGAGAAAATGGTGTAGAAAAAAGAAAGGAGAGACAGGAGGAGCAGGAAATGTACAGTGACAGGTGGGAGGAGGTGATGAAAAGGGGAAAGAGGAGGAAATGGACAAAGAGAGGAGGAGGAGTAGATGCACAGAGACAGGGGGGAGAAGGAGATTAGGATGTACATCCAAATTCCCATGCATATTAGAAAAGTTTGCTTTCTCTTTTCTTTCTTTTCCATTTAACTGAACTGAGCGACAGCAATGTGTGGCAGTGAACAGCTAGTATAATATAAACTGAAGTGTCAGGAAGTCTGACAAAAACCTTGAAGCACGTGGAGAGAAAACGAAATGAAACTTCATGCACTGAGATGACATGTCATTATTTCAACAATTAAAAATTTAACTCATATTTTCAAAGAATTTTCCAGTACTAGCCCACTTGGGGGCAAAGTATTCCTTATGTATAATATGCTCATCATATTCTATCAAATGAGGTCATTGTGAGTTTTCAAACCTACTGTTTTAAGAAACTTTTTGACATGTCTGCATAAGCAGAAGAAACTAACGATCAAAGTCCGAAAACAATTTATTGGACTGTTCAATTAACCAAAACAAATTCTCCAACTATAACACCAACACAAAACAGTGATCCGTCTTCGAATCACAACTACATACAAGAATAAGATAGAAAACAACTGAAATAATTTCCTACTAGTCTCCGACACAGACTTCTCCAATACACAAAGCCTAATCCAGAGATCAGCGAGAAGATCCAAGCCAGGCTGTCAGAGCGGCAGCTATCCAAGTCTGCTGGCGGTCGATGAACTGCCGATGTGCGGCCGAGCGCCGGCTTTTATAGTGCTTCGGCGGATGAGTACCTCGGAACTATTTTCCTTCACGTGGTTTGACGTGTAAAAATAGTTCCAGGATCTGCAGCGACCTCTTCCTTATGTTTATGTGGGCCGGTAGTGGCCCCTGGTGGCCGCTGGTGTCTTTGCTGTGGTGTTGTTGTTGTGGTTGTTGCTGTGGTCGTTCATAAATATTGCCTGTCGGTTGTGTAGTGCTTTGGTGTGCCTGCGAGGCGGGCAACCCGCGGCTGCAGGCTGTCAGTTTGGTTGCCAGGCGCCGTGATGTCTGGTGGAGAAGGCCACAGCACTTGTAATTTGCACACATTATCGCCGTGATGTTCTGTTGTGAAGCGCAGCACTCTGAGTTGTGTGCAGCGGTTTTACACCTTATGCCCATCCTGTCTTAGTTGGCAGTTCGTGGACGCTGGGAATCTGGAGGCTGCTTCAAGTCCTGATTGCTTGAAGGTCGCCACCACTTCCGGTCCCCGACGGGTTCCAGCAGGTTGAAGGTCTGCACGTCCGAGATCATTAAAGGCCCCACTTTAGATGTAATTGTACGATGATTTCCTCACCGTTGAAGTCAATTTGATTATCCTGATCCACAATACACAGCTCCAGATAGTCCCATGTCTGAACTGTTACCAGAAAGTATATAACCTTGGTAGGGGTCTCAACTATGTTATATCCAGTTCTAGTTGGTAGAAGGAATCCGTAAATTGTATGAATCAATCCATTGTTCAGATAGAAGTTTGTTGCAATGTTACACTCGACACAGATCGTACTGACAGGAAATGTGCCTCAGACTAACCAGATCTGTAAAATTTATTAGGATCCTTCTTAAAAACGTGTCCTTTTGTGAAACCCGGTAGCTGCCCTACTGAGCCCTCTGTCTGGAATCAATCGTTGAGTTCAGTATATTTACTTCGAATTTAAGTGTACTGATGTTTGGTTCAAATGGTTCAAATGGCTCTGAGCACTATGGGACTCAACTGCTGAGGTCATTAGTCCCCTAGAACTTAGAACTAGTTAAACCTAACTAACCTAAGGACATCACAAACATCCATGCCCGAGGCAGGATTCGAACCTGCGACCGTAGCGGTCTTGCGGTTCCAGACTGCAGCGCCTTTAACCGCACGGCCACTTCGGCCGGCTTACTGATGTTTGCACGTAGCACAATTCCTATTCCAGACTGTTTTAAAATGCCATTTAAATCGTCAGTGTCGTATGCACCAGATTCTATTTCCACAATTTCCTTTCCACCAATAATTTCCAGGTGGTGTTTGTTAGCCTCTGTGACATTCGTAATTCTGTTGTAAGTCTCCAGTCCAATTAGCACAGTACTCCACTCCCCTTGCTTAAACCAATCGGAGGGAAGTAATTCACACGTAATAGGTACTGACGAACATTCTATTAAAATCAGAATATACGACATCGCATATGAACGTCAGCTGACCAGTGGATGCTTAATGCATCTCCTTATAAATGCTTCTTCATAAACGTTAAGAGGAACATGATCACAGATGCCCACACAGGTAAGTATTAAAGTACAAAATTGTTAAGGTTTTCCTGGCCACTTGTTGACAAACTGCCTATTGTATCCTGTCTCGGGTTCTTTGCCGACGTTCATCTAATGATTTTACTGACGTTTCGCCAGCACGAGTGGCTGGCATTGTCAAAGCTTCACCCTCCATTGCCGGTGGTGAACTGGAGCTGAGTTTTTTTTTCCTTTATTGATTTTTAATTCCCCCCGAAGCGGGTGGGCTGGCAGCAGCTTAGTACGCTGCTCTACAGCCTACAGACTGTTATTTTAAAAAATGGAAGAAGAAAATAAACAAGAAAAACAGGCGATAAAACGGTGACATAAAGTGTAAAATGGCGGAAAAATGCGGAAAGTTAAAACAGAAAGCAAAAGGGGTTGGCAATGTTAATAAAAGACACAGGAATCAGACAAGTAACATAGTACACACAATTAAAAAACACGGCGACAGTCTGGTTTCTGTTCGCGGGAGATAAAAAGCACACACAGCGACAGTATGATGGCCGTTCGCAACACTTCCCAAAAAAACACAACACGGAACACTCACTGTAAAACACTCACTGTAAAACAATGCACGAAAAGGGCGGCACAAAGATGACAATCCCGAGCCAAAGGCAGATGGGGGGGGGACCTGGAGGAGGGGGAAGAACAAGAAAAAAAACGAAAAGGTGGGGGGAACCAAGGAGGGAGAGGACTAATAAAGGGGAGAGGGGCAGGGCAGACGCGAGAGGGAATGAGAGGAGGCAGAGGAGGGAAATGCAAAAGGACTCGGGGGAGAGAAGGGGGCAGAGAGAGGGGAGGTGGGGAAAAAAGAGGATGGAAGGGGGGGAGAGGGAGCCTGGGAAAAGGACAGAGGGGGAGTGAGGAAGGGGGAGTGAGGATCAGATAGGAGGGATTAATGGATGGAGAGAGGGCATCATCCGGGAGGGGGAGTTGATGGAAGCCACCTTGGGAAAGGAGATGAAGGGTGTAGAGATGGAGGGTAGGGGGGACACAACAGTGAAGACGTGGCAGGGGGCGAGGATGGGAGAGGAGTGGAGCAACCAGGGGGTGAGGGGGATCAAGGCGGCGGGAGGTGTAGAGGATGCGGATATGTTCGAGGAATAGGAGCAGATGGGGGAAAGGAATGAGGTCATAGAGAATCCGCGTGGGGTAAGTAAGGGAGAAATCCAGGAGCCGGAAGGAGCGAGTGGTATGACCTACGATGATTGCCTGGGTCTTGGAAGGATTGATTTGCAGGAGCCACTGGTAACACCATACAGCAAAAAGGCCAAGGTGATTCTAGAGAATGCGTTGGGACCGTTGGAGGGTAGGAGCGAGCGCGAGGAATGCGGTGTCATCAGCATATTGCAAGAGGTGTACAGGAGGTAGAGGAGAGGGGAGAGGACAGAGCCCTGGGGCACACCTGCAGAGGGGTAGAAGGTGTGGGAATTGGCATTATGGATGGTAACATAGGTGGGGCGGTGGGAGAGGAAGGAGGCCATCAGACGGATGTAGTTGATAGGAAGGGCGTAGGTTTGGAGTTTAAACAGGAGACCGGGATGCCAGACACGGTCATAGGCCTTTTCGTGGTCAAGGGAGACAAAAATGGCTGAGCGACGGGAGTTAAGCTGGAGGGAGAGGAGATGAGTGAGGCGGAGGAGTTGGTCGTCAGCAGAGAAGGAAGGTCGAAAGCCACATTGGGTGTTGGGGAGGAGGTGGTTTTGGCGGAGGTGGTGATGGATGCGCCGGGAAAGGATGGATTCCAAGAGCTTGCTGAACACCGATGTGAGACATATAGGACGATAGGAAGAGGCATCAGATGGAGGCTTGTTGGGTTTGGAGAACATCAGGATACGGGAGGTTTTCCACAGGTCGGGATAGAAGCCAGTGGCAAGGATGACATTGTAGAGGGTGGCAAGGACTGAAAGGAAGGAGGGAGGGCAGTGTTTGAGGTGGCGGTAGGTAATGCAGTCGTGGCCGGGAGCAGTGTTGCGTTTAGTGCGGGGTGTGAGGCTGATGTCCTGTGTAGTGATGGGAGTGTTAAGTTCGGATGGTGGTGTGTGGCCCAAGTACTGGAAGCTAGGAGCAAGGGGAGGAATGGAGGTATTCGTACAGTCCATGACGTCAGGGAAGAGGGAATAATCAAAGTGGGGATCATCTGGGATGGAAAAAACATCGGAGAGGTGAGAGGCAAAGTGGTTGGCCTTACTGAGGTTGTCAGGAAAGGGACGGTCCATAAGGAGGAGAGGGTACTGGGGGGTGGGGCGGTGCCCAGTAAGGTGGTGGAAAGCAGACCAATACTTGGAAGAGTTTATGGGGAGTGTGGTGTTGTGTATATGTCTGGCGCCAGGCACGGCGTTTCTTCGCAGTATGCAGGTTGCGGATGTGTCGTTGTAATTGCCGGTGGCAGGTAAGTGTATCCCGGTCATGAGTGCGGAGAAAAGAGCGGTAGAGGCGGCGGGACTCTCGAAGGAGAAGGACAGCCTGTGGAGGCAGGGTGGGGCGGTGAGGGTGGATGGCTTTGGTGGGGATATGGGTGGCGACGGTGTCAGACAAGGTCTGGTGCAGGAAGGCAGCAGTGCAAGAGATGTCATCAGGAGATTGGAGGGTAATGTCGTGGCCGTCAACCTGGGTGTGAATGGAGTCCCGGTAGGCATGGGAGTAATCATGGACAAGTTTAGGAGGGACGTCGGGGCGAGGAGCGTTACAGGGATGGCGACCATTAGAGATAGTGAGGAGAACAGGAGCATGGTCACTGCCAATGAGGTCAAGGACATCTGCGGTGATGCGCCCAAGGAGGTTGGGAGAGGCAAGGACCACATCAGGAGTGGTGTTGGATTCGGGTCGGCTGTGCTGAGGCAGGGGAACCAGGTCTCCCTGGAGGGTGGTGAGAAACTGATGCCACCACTGGAGGTCGGCAGGATCACGGCTGTGGATATTGAGGTCGGCGGCAATCACGTAGGTGGAGAAGGTGCGGTCAATGTGGGCCAGGAAATCGTACGGGATGGGGGTGTGAGGGCGGACATAAATGGTGGTGCAGGTGATGGTAAGGGTGGGGAAGAAGAGGCTGAGGGTGAGATGCTCGGCAGGATTGTTAAGGAGAGGTTGGGGCCGGACAGGGAGGTGCTTGAGGTGGCCCATAGCAACTCCGCCACGCGCCAGAGGGTACGGGTTATCGGTGCGGTGAAGGGTGTAAGGAGCCGTGGAGATGGAGATACGGGGTTGAAGGAAGGTTTCATTTAGGACGAAGGCATCCACGCGGTGCTGACAGAGGGTGTGGAGGAAGAGGAGTTTGTGGGTGGGCAGGGAGCGAATGTTGTGGTACAGGATACGATAGGGTTGTTGTACCATGGGAGGGGAGAGTTAGACGAGGGTGGTGAGGGGGGTGAAGGTGAAGTGGGCCTGGTTGTGGGAGTATGTGGCATAGGTGGTAAGATGGAATGGGCAGCGAGGGCGATTTGGGAAAAGGTGTGGTAGCGCTGGAAGGGGTGGATGTTTTGGAGCACAATGGTGATGAAGCGGATGATGTCCTCTACAGCAGGTGGAGGGCGGAGCGAGTCGTTGGGGTGGATGGGGTCATCAACAGGACAGACAGGGATGGTGAGCTCAGGGGTGACTGGAGGAGGTTTCGCTTTACACTTCGAGGAGTAGGTAGGATGTGGTTTGTTACAAGTGTTGCAGGAGGGGGGAGAGGTGAGGTTGGGGCGATTCTTGAGGAAGTGTGAAGCTTTGCAGTGGGGACAAGTAGGGGGGTTCTTGCAGGCAGAGGTAACGTGGTCGTTGTATGTGAGGCAGCGTTGGCAGCAGTAGGATTGGACTGGGGAACGGGAGGGGTCCACCTTATGATGGCGATTGTAGATGAGGGCTCCCTCGGTGAGGAGGCGGTCAATGGAGGAGGAGGATTCGGTGAAGATCCGCACGAGAAAAGTCGGCCCGGCATCATTGAAGATGCGACGGGCCGAGCGGATTTCAATGTCGGGCCGGGAGTTGAGTTCCGCCAACACCTCAGCCTCTGTCATCACGGGGCTAAGCTTCATGATCACAGCGGTGAAGGTCGGCATACGTCGAGGAGGTTGAGGCTGACGGGGAGAGGACGGGGTGTGGTAGGGGGTGAGGGTTGCACGTTGGCCAAATTGGATACGGGGGATGCGGGAGAGGAGATCGGTGTGGAAGGAAGCATTGGGGGATTTAATGAGGACCGAGTCCTTGCGAGGAATCAGAAGGGAGATGGGGGCATTGGGGTAATATTTCCGGATGACGAGGGTGAGGGAGCAGGCATCAAGGAATTGAGGGTCAGGACTGGAGAGGACAAAGGCGTTGGTGGCAGGCGTGGCGGGGGCGGGGGTCGGGGTCGCGTCCATGGGGGAGGGTGGGTCACGGGGATTGGGGGTTTTTTTGGAGGAGATTTCGGGGGAAGGGTCAACATTCGGACGCTTTGAACGTATCGTGGTCACGACCGGGTGGAGAGGGGGCTGGGGGACGGGTTGCAGGGGGAGATGGCGGGGGGCAGGATCACCCTGAGCAGCGGACGACGCAGAGGGAGGGGGCGTGGGTGTCACAGAGACTGTGGAACGTCGAGCCGAAATCCGTGCTGGCTTGGAGCCCGTCGGAGGCGGTGCAGGGAGCGGCGGAAAGTCAGTAGCTGTCGATGGGGTGACAGTGATAGGGGAGGGGGAGTTGGGGGTGGTTACAGCCGAAAGTGGCGCAGGGGTGGTGTGGACAGGGAGCACCGGCAGGCGGCGACCGAGCGGCGGCGGCGGCGCGGCAGGCAGACGGCGGCGGCGGCGCGGCGTTAGGCGGCGATGACGGCGGCGGCGACGGCGGCGGCAGCAGGCAGCGACCGAACGGCGGCGGCGGCGGCGGCGAGGAGGACCGGACGGCGAGCAGTAGTGACGGCGAGCAGACGACACGGCAAGGAAATTGTGAGGCTCTTCCACGTCGAAGATACACCCCGAGAGTAGCCCAGGCAGTGCGAGTCCTAGATGAAGAAGTGAGGGAATCCAACCCTCGAATCGGAGCTGAGCTCGCGGCCGCAGACTATATGTACCCGGCACGCCAACGTCCGAGTGGTTCTCTGCGGTCATTTTCGGTGCGGTTCTCTTCCTGCTACCTGCGACGGTCGTTCGCTGCAGTACGGGAAGCCAGGATCTGTTTACCTTAAGGCTTTCCTCTTTCTTGTTGAAACTGTTCGCGTGTTTTTGTATTTCTACAGCTTCTCTGAACAAGCGCGTGTGATAGTGCTTCTCTACAGCCAGAACTTCCGTGGCGGCGAATTTTATTACGTGGTCAGTCTCACTCAGTGCGTGCTCTGACACGGCCGATTTCTCCACCTGCCCCAACCTGCATGAATACCTGCTTAATTTAATTAGTGCCCTATTCCCTTGATCTCTTATGACACACTCTATGAGAAACGCATGTAGTTCTGAGCTCTTCTGAAATTCCTCTGTGTAAAATTTCAGTGCCGTTGCTATCCTTTAGGACGTAAGTACTAGGATTTGTTCTCTGCAATTAGGAAACTGTGAATATCTTACTCGACCAGTTTGGGAGGTATGACTTCTCAAATTCTGTCTCATGTTTTGAGATACTTACCGAGTCACTTAACATTAAATGTCTGTTTACATGGATTCAGCATTTCACTACAATATAGTCCGTGAGTCCATTATCACAAACATGGATTGGTCTCATTATTATTGTGCTATATTTCGCTTGATTAAATTGTGGAATTATTAATGGGAGGGTATCTGTTCATTTGTATGAAATGTGAAGATTAAATTTACATCCACATTTGAAGTTTTATTTCTATGTTTAGGCGTTCGGCGATAGTCGCCTTCAGGTGGGTGAATGCTGAATAGTGATGTATTTCATACCGCTGCATCACGGTCTTCATTTACCTATCGTAAAACTTTACGCTGTGATCGGCTTGAAGGCTGTTATTGTGTGCAACAATGCCTTCCTGTTTTTGTTTTAACAGATAATGCCCAGCCGAATTTTGAGCATGTATCAATAACCATTAAAACATATTTGAATCCATTATTCGCATGTGAATATTCCCTCATGTCTACAGGATCAGCCCGTCATAAGTTATCCAAACATTTGATCATAGGATGTTTATGAGGGTACATTTTACGTGCTGATTTGTGCAGTTCTCGAACTACTATCTTTATTCTTAGTCGACTACACGTATCTCTCTAAGCACGTGAAACAATCTCGTTTGAATGAGCAGTATTAGCAGCAGCAGCTGGTGCCATGAGCAGTCATAGTCGATCTGTTAGCTCATTGAGATCGTAGTTCGTTGAAGTATATACACTCTGGTGGTCGACTGCTGATTTTTTTTGTGCTGGATGGCATTACCATCGCCAATGCTCTATTGAGCATCTAATACAGGTCTTATAATTGATTTGTATTTCTCTATGCATCGGTTTCCTGCATTGCTATGTGCACCAGTCATTTGCAGTATTTCACCATACGTCTTCAGACTTTTGGGAGAATACTTTACGCATTTTAGGGGATTTCGCAAAATGGGGTTCAATAGACCTGGCGTTCTTTGAAATTCTCTATCGTCTATCTGTATTGTTTTTTTATTTAAACTTATAGGCTGCGTGCCTAACATGTATGGTTTTTCACCGCTGCACTGAATATCTTGTCTAACCTATTACTGCTCTGCTGGTTAATGAAATCGGCAACTTCGTCATCATTCTATAATTTCGCTGAGAGTTCATCGAAAGACTCAGTATTGGGTTTAAAATTTTCTCTCAGTGTCTGCTCTCGATCCAAATGTCCTAGTCTTATAGCAACCATAACCTCTCTCAAACTGCCTTCTGTGCACTGATGCCTTTATACGTAGTTGACATATTTTTATATTCTAAGCACGCTGTTGCACAGGCTGATCCTCACATCATTTCACCCAATGGTATCAACCTTTACAGTTAAGTCATGTACTTTCTTTCCAATTCCATCAACCATTACAGTTAAACCGTTTACATTCTTTTCAAGTGGAGTAACCCTAGTATCTGACTCACTGATCAGTCTCTGAAAGGTCTGGATATACATCTCTAGATGCTTAACTTTACATTTGAGGGGAAGAAATTTTTCATCTACACTGCTGGCCACCGTAAATGCAACACCCTGAAGGAAGCATCCGAATCAAGTGAAATTTACACCATGGGTTTGCAGCGATGAGATACGCAACTGATTAGAATTTCAGCGCAGACGCACATCACGCGCGCCTGTGGCGCCACCTCATAACGCCATTTAAGGCTTGGCGATTTCGACGAGTGTACGTTCGGCACGTGTGTTTACCTTGTGGTTGTTTCACAAGACGATCAGTTATGCCTCTTAGACAACAGCGAACATCTTTTGATCAAGTATCCGAGTTCGACAGAGGAAGGATAGTGGCTTACCGAGATTATGGATTATCATACAGAGAAATCGCTAGTCGTGTTGGACGAAACCAAACAACTGTAATGCGGATATGTGACTGTTGGATGCAGGAGGGTACGACGGACCGACGTGGTCGATCGCATTCACCTCGGTGCACCACTGCACGTGCTGATAGGCAAATTGTGCGCATGGCAGTGACGGATCGCTCAGTGACATCCCGAACCATAGCACAGCACATTGCGTCTGTAACGCATCATCCAGTGTCTGCGCGTACCATTCGACACCGTTTACGGCAGAGTGGTCTGTCCGCAAGACGTCCATTGCTTCGTCTACCATTGACGCAGAGCCACAGACGTCTCCGTCGCCAATGGTGTGATGACAGACGGATGTGGACGGCAGAATGGAATGACGTTGTCTTTACTGACGAGGCACGCTTCTGTCTGCAGCACCACGATGGTCGGATTCGAGTGTGGAGACACCGTGGAGAGAGGATGCTGGACAGCTGCATTATGCTACCTTCAGGGCTCGGCCACAGCCATATTTCAACAGGATAATGCGCAACCACACGTGGCACGCATTGTCCAAAGGTTCTTCGTCAATAACCAGATTGAATTGCTTCCCTGGCCGGCTCGATCTCCGGGTCTTTCGCCGATAGAAAACATGTGGTCCATGGTTGCTCAACGAGTGACCCAGATTACATCCCCAACTGCCACACCAGATGATCTTTGGAAACGTGTGGAAGCTGCTTGGGCTGCTGTACCCCAGGAACACATCCAACGTCTCTTTGACTCAATGCCGAGACGTGTGGCAGCGGTGATCTCCAACAATGGCGGCTACTCTGGCTACTGATTCTGGCAGGAACCACATGTCACAGACGTCTGTAAGCGTAATCATTTGATACTTGGTCAACATGTTATCTACAAAATAAATCTTGTTGTGCTACCTCTTGTCTTTCTTGGTGTTGCATTTACGGTGGCCAGCAGTGTACATATAGACGAATAATGTGCGTACGCATACCCATCCTCTTGCATGGAGTGCCCGGCATGTGAGCATATTTGCCTGTGGTGTGATGTATACAATCGTACCCACCTCTTTCATAGCTATATACACTCCTGGAAATTGAAATAAGAATACCGTGAATTCATTGTCCCAGGAAGGGGAAACTTTATTGACACATTCCTGGGGTCAGATACATCACATGATCGCACTGACAGAACCACAGGCACATAGACACAGGCAACAGAGCATGCACAATGTCGGCACTAGTACAGTGTATATCCACCTTTCGCAGCAATGCAGGCTGCTATTCTCCCATGGAGACGATCGTAGAGATGCTGGATGTAGTCCTGTGGAACGGCTTGCCATGCCATTTCCACCTGGCGCCTCAGTTGGACCAGCGTTCGTGCTGGACGTGCAGACCGCGTGAGACGACGCTTCATCCAGTCCCAAACATGCTCAATGGGGGACAGATCCGGAGATCTTGCTGGCCAGGGTAGTTGACTTACACCTTCTAGAGCACGTTGGGTGGCACGGGATACATGCGGACGTGCATTGTCCTGTTGGAACAGCAAGTTCCCTTGCCGGTCTAGGAATGGTAGAACGATGGGTTCGATGACGGTTTGGATGTACCGTGCACTATTCAGTGTCCCCTCGACGATCACCAGTGGTGTACGGCCAGTGTAGGAGATCGCTCCCCACACCATGATGCCGGGTGTTGGCCCTGTGTGCCTCGGTCGTATGCAGTCCTGATTGTGGCGCTCACCTGCACGGCGCCAAACACGCATACGACCATCATTGGCACCAAGGCATAAGCGACTCTCATCGCTGAAGACGACACGTCTCCATTCGTCCCTCCATTCACGCCTGTCGCGACACCACTGGAGGCGGGCTGCACGATGTTGGGGCGTGAGCGGAAGACGGCCTAACGGTGTGCGGGACCGTAGCCCAGCTTCATGGAGACGGTTGCGAATGGTCCTCGCCGATACCCCAGGAGCAACAGTGTCCCTAATTTGCTGGGAAGTGGCGGTGCGGTCCCCTACGGCACTGCGTAGGATCCTACGGTCTTGGCGTGCATCCGTGCGTCGCTGCGGTCCGGTCCCAGGTCGACGGGCACGTGCACCTTCCGCCGACCACTGGCGACAACATCGATGTACTGTGGAGACCTCACGCCCACGTGTTGAGCAATTCGGCGGTACGTCCACCCGGCCTCCCGCATGCCCACTATACGCCCTCGCTCAAAGTCCGTCAACGGCACATACGGTTCACGTCCACGCTGTCGCGGCATGCTACCGGTGTTAAAGACTGCGATGGAGCTCCGTATGCCACGGCAAACTGGCTGACACTGACGGCGGCGGTGCACAAATGCTGCGCAGCTAGTGCCATTCGACGGCCAACACCGCGGTTCCTGGTGTGTCCGCTGTGCCGTGCGTGTGATCATTGCTTGTACAGCCCTCTCGCAGTGTCCGGAGCAAGTATGGTGGGTCTGACACACCGGTGTCAATGTGTTCTTTTTTCCATTTCCAGGAGTGTATATAGCAACTCCTGGAAATTGCACCTATGCTTACCATAATTCAGTTTTCTTGTTTTATCAACAACAAGAAATCAATACTGTGTGTAATTCCAGCAACCTCAGTCGAGTTGTTTTTTGGAATGGTGATAACGATGTGTCCCCTTTGTATATTAGATGTGTATTTATACATTATATATGTTAAAAATACATAGCCCTTTTCTGTCCGAATGTTCATTAGCGTATTTTATAAAATACAACAACGGAAAAAGATCGCAGCATCAAGAATGAGTTGTGCGACATAAACGAAAGTAGGTAGACGTGTTTCTACATACGAAAGAGGTTGTCTATTCAGATTTCATGACAGTCACATAAGTAGAACCACTAAGAGGATGCGAATCAGGTTTGCTTCAAATACACGCAGTAACGACCGTGAGCGTTACGTACCTGTGAGATTGGACGTGGTAAGTTAATGTTAGTCAAGAATGCTTTTATGGCGACAAAGACGCCTTTATCAACAGCTCACTGAGTTTAAACGGGATCGTGTAAGAAGCAGGATGTTCCTTCTGCGATACCCCAGAAAGACTTGCCAGGAATGTAGCAGCGGCCATAAGAAGGCGCAGTCGCGAGGAGACCGGGCCCCAGACGGCTACGTGGCGCTACCCAGAGGATGGACCATCGAGCTCGGCGTACGGCTTTGGCTTCGTACTGGATCTGTAGCAGCAATCTGAGCAGCAGCTCGCACCGCAGCGACGCAACTACCTGTTACAAATTGGTTACTTCAAGGACAACTTCATGTCACACGCCCTGTAGGGTTCTTTCCACTGGCCCCGAACGTCCGCCATTTGCGACTTCAATGGTGCCAAGCGAGAGCTCATGGGAGGGCAAGGAAGAGGTCTGCTGTGTTTTATGATGAAATGTGGTTCTGCCCCGCTGTCAGTGGTGGCTGTGTGTTGGTTAGGAGGCCAGCCGAGGATCTGCAACCGTCTGGTTTGATTATACCACGGACCCTGAATGCACATTTGCACGGCAATCTTGTGATTCGATCTGTTGTGCTGCTGTCCATGAACTCCATTCCAGGGGTTGTTTTCCAACAGGATAACGTTCTCCCACATACCACTGTTGTAACCCAACACGCTCTGCGAAGTATCGACATCTTGCCTTCGCCTGCTCGATCACCAGATCTGTCTCCAGTCGAGCACATATAGGACGTCATCGAACGACGACTCCAGCGTCATCCAGAAACAGTATTAAGCGTCCCTGTATAGTACGGCCGAATGCAACAGGCACGGAACTCATCCCACAAAGCCGGCCGGAGTGGCCGTGCGGTTCTAGGCGCTGCAGTCTGGAACCGCGAGACCGCTACGGTCGCAGGTTCGGATCCTGCCTCGGGCATGGGTGTTGTGTGATGTCCTTAGGTTAGTCAGGTTTAAGTAGTTCTAAGTTCTAGGGGACTAATGACCTCAGAAGTTGAGTCCCATAGTGCTCAGAGCCATTTGAGCCATCCCACAAACTGACACCGGGCACCTGTACGACGCAATGCGTGCACGTTCAACATCCTGGCGGCTACACCGGTTATTAATGTACCAAGATCTCAGGTTTGCAATGGCTTATCTCGTGCTCACGTTAACCTGTGATCTTGTAATGTTAATCGCTTAAATATGTTACCTACGCAAATGTATTCCCAAAATTTTATTACTCAAATGGCTCAAATGGCTCTGAGCACTATGCGACTTAACTTCTGAGGTCATCAGTCGTCTAGAACTTAGAATGAATTAAACATAACTAACCTAAGGACATCACACACATCCATGCCCGAGGCAGGATTCGAACCTGCGACCGAAGCGGTCGCTCGGTTCCAGACTGTAGCGCCTAGAACCGCACGGCCACTCCGGCCGGCATTTTATTACTCTTCATTAATTATATTTTGGTGATGTGATTTTTCTCCTGTCAGTGTATGAAGCTAATTGATCAAGAACTTTCGGAGATTTTTGGTAATAACATTTCCTCATTAAATATTACATGCTTCTTTATATATTATTTATATGTAAGAAAGTAAGTATATACAAACGCACGTATCCGAATGCAGCGTTGTGTCAAAATTTCGAAGCATTTGGCGAACAACTTTCGGACATTTAAGATTCTAACAAACCAAAATTTGCTTTCTTTATACAGATTTCCTCTATAATTATTACATATCTACACCATGTGATTAAAAGTATCCGGACACCGCCAAAAACATACGGTTATCACATTAGTTGCATTGCGCTGCCGCCTACTGCCAGGTACTCCATATCAGCGACCTCAGTAGCCATTAGACATCGTGAGAGAGCAGAATAGGCCCCCAATCAGGTGATTGGGTGTCAATTGTGTCATACGTCTATACGCGAGATTTTCACAGTCGTAAACATCCCTAGGTCCATTGGTTCCGATGAGATAGTGAAGTGGAAACGCGAAGGGACACGTACGACACAAAAGCGTACAGGCCAACATCATCTGTTGACTGACAGGGACCGCCGACAATTGAAGAGGGTCGTAATGTGTAATTGGCAGACATCTATCCAGACCATTACACAGAAATTCCAATCTGCATCAGGATTCGCTGAAAGTACTGTGACAGTTACGCGGGACGTGAGAAAACTTGGATTTCATGGTCGAGCAGCAGCTGATAAACCACACATCTCGCCGGTAAATGCCAAACGACGTCTCGCTTGGTGTAAGAAGCGTAAACATTGGACGATTGAACAGTGGAAAAACGTTCTGTGGACTGACGAATCACGGTAGACGATGTGGCGATCAGATGGCAGGGTGTGGGTATGGTGGACGCCCGGCGGACGTCATCTGCCAGCGTGTTTAGTGCCAACAGTAAAATTCGGAGGCGGTGGTGTTATGGTGCGGTCGTGTTTTTCATGGAGGGGGCTTGCACCCCTAGTTCTTTTGCGCGGCACTACCGCAGCACAGGCTTACACTGATGTTTTAAGTACCTTCTTGCTTCCCACTGTTGAAGAGCAATTCGGGGATGGCGACAGCATCTTTCAACACGATCGAGCACGTGTTCATAATGCACGGCCTGTAGTGGAGTGGTTACACGACAATATCATCCCTGTAATGGACTGCCCTGCTCAGAGTCCTGACCTGAATTCTATAGAAAACCTCTGGGATGTTTTGGAACGCCGGCTTCGCGCCAGGCCTCACCGACCGACATCGACACGTCTCCTCAGTGCAGCACTCCGTGAAGAATGGGCTGCCATTCTCCAAGAAGCCTTCCAGCATCTGATTGAACGTATGCCTGCGAGAGTGGAAGCTGTCATCGAGGCTAAGGGTGGGCCAACACCGTACTGAATTCCAGCATTACCGATGTGGGAGCCACGAAGTTGTAAGTCATTTTCAGTCAGGTGTCCGGATACTTTCGATGACATAGTGTATTTGTATACTATATGTGGCACTCCAGCAGGTATATAAAAGCGCGTGTATTCGAATGCAACGTTCTCTGAAATTTTCAAAGAAATCGGTGAAGAGCTTCCGGAGATATACGATTTTGAGCGAACGAGCATTTTCATATTTATTTACGTACGAGGGGCGTTCAACAAGTAATGCATCACACTTTTTCCTGGGCCACCTTAGGTCGACAAAATGCGGAATTTGTTGTAGGACGTCGTGGAGTATTCCCGGTTCAGCCACGTTAGTTTCATGAAGTTACGATAGGCTGGCAGCGCTATACGTGTCGTTCGAAACGGCGTCTGTAACGGAGGTGCCTTGCAAGCAGAGACCTGTCACTGAGCTGCTTTCGTCGGAGAACAAGAGTATCGCAGTTATTCACAGCAGGCAAGCAGTGAACAAAAGCACAGCGAATCGTTGGGCGAGGTCGCGCAAGCCTGCCTTCAATCTCTCGCGCGCTAGCCGGCCGCACACAGCTAAGACTCCCGCAATGTTGAAACGTGCGGGCACTCTCATCAGAGGTAATGGACAATCAAACGCCTCGCTGCTCAATCGCACGTCTCTGTTCGCAGTGCTGATACACTCGCCTACCTGTTGGGGTACTCAGAGATGTGCGCCCACTGTGTTCTTCGACGCTTTACGTAAAACCGTAAAGAGCAATTGCCCAATAAAGGATACACTCCGCGGGAAGTAGTACGTGGACTTTGGGAGGTTACTGATACAGCAAGACGTCGACCAGTAGAGTGGTACCATGCGGGCTTACAGGCCTCCCCAGTAATGTGCCGTAAGGCCGTCGCACTGAACGGAGCTTATGTTGAAAAATTGGGTTTTGTAGCCAAGAGGCTGGAAAATAATGTAGTGTATTGAAATCCTGTATAAAACCAACCTGCTCTCAGAAAAAAAAGCATGTTGCATTATTTCTTGAATGCCAGATGTAAAATTAAAGTATTTATTGTGTTCATGTATACTTTCCTTACTTTTTGTCAGTCTGGATTTCACATATTTGTCTACTTCTGTCACTGTCCGTTGTCTTGCTGTCCTCACAGCAAAGCTCGTCCACTAAATTTAGTGTCTGATATCGTAATCTACGCTGTTGACCATTAAAACTGCGACACCATGAAGGCGGCATCCAACAAATGCCACATGGGAGGATACGCAAAAGCCTTCCATTTCAAAGCTACCGCACTGAGTAGGTAGGAACGACGCCATCTACATTCTGAATACAAGGATACATTACGAAGCGGATTTTTCATTCAGAAATCGAATTTGAATCGTGGTTGTACGTCTCGTGTGAGAAAGAAAACGCCTACTGGCACGTGACAGAGATGGCAGTGACAGCATCGTGGTCTATCGAGGGCTGTGTTTAGTTGTTCCGCCATGTGCTCACATCGTTCGAGATCCGACGACTACCACCCGGATACGGAATCGACGCCATGCAGGATAAAAATGGCCCCACGCGACTAGCCCCCGAAAGAACAGACTTATTTGTATACTCGTCCGTGCAGTATCGAACAGCTGCGCCACTTGCTTCATGTCAGGAAAACGGTTTATTCGCGAGGTGACGAGAATCGACAGAGACACTGCGATGGATTGTGGAGCACCGTAGACTATCCGCACAGTGGTCCTGTTTACAGCATCACAGCGGGTGTATCCACGTTTGGACGCTCCGATGAGAACAGACGTCACGAAGTTTCATTCGTCATTGTCATATTGAACTGGCATCAGGTGCTACGGTATGGGATTCCGTCGGATGTATCGTCTGCTCCGAACAGTCAGTAATTTGGACAGCGTCTGTTAAATTTCTGACGTGTTAGGCCCAAACGCCAAGCCCTATCTTTCAGGTCTCTGTGATGTAGTCTTTCAACAAGATAACACAACACTACCTGCCACCCATGCTGACGTGTTAGGACCGGACGCCTATTCAGTGTCTCCATGAGGTCGTCTTTCTAATAAGATAACACAACATCCCATGTCACTCATGTTGTACCGACCCGACTCGATTCAGAGTGTGTCAGACTGTGCCCTGACCAGCGCGTTCTCCAGATCTCTCACCCACTGGAAACACCTGGTCACGGGTTGCTGAGAGCCTGACACAGCCCGACTCGCCAGCCACTACGGTTCACGAACTTTGCCACAGAATTGAGCTGCATGGTGTGATGTATTCTTACCTGTCATCCAAGTACAGTACGGCTCGACATCCGTTCAGGTTAGAGCCATTGTTTCTGCCAGAGTTGGCAACTTTGTGTAATGAATTTAGAACCCTATACACTCCCGAATCAGCTACAGATTGAATCACATCTTCTTCCTGCTATTTTATATGCGCACGTTAAGCAAATTTGTATCCTTTCTGGCATTGCAGTTTTAATGGCGTAAATGCATATCACTAAATTAAAGCTTGGTTTCTTCGAGATATCTTTCTATAACATAATCATGCTTTTTAATATAAGGAAGGAACACGATCAATATAAATCCTAGCCAGAAACATCTAGGTACTGTTCACGCATGTGAGCGCTTCACGAGACACTGTTTAAATACCTGTACAGCGTTAACTCCTACCCTGCAGTATTTCTTCAGATATTAAAAAAAAAAATGTAAGGTTGACCAGTCGTTGGCTACGCGCTTCAGCATGCAGTAGTCTTCGCACCACGTCAGGTGCGAGATATGCCCATGACTGCCCTCTAGCAGTGGTTGTATTCAGTGTCTCAGTCAAAGAAGTTATTGTGTTACAAGCCAGTAAAGTCGTATTGGTTCATTCTCAAACGTCACAGAAACCACCTTTAAAGAGTATTACCTGGTTAATGCACTGCTGATTTGCAGAACAATATTCCATATTTACGAATAGAAAGAAGAATTGGGACTGTTCTATCGGGTATACTTTTCTAGTTAGTCAATTTTCGATTTGTAGTCATCATCATATTAGAACTAAAAGTTTGGAAATGCATATACAGGGTGTTTCAAAAATGACCGGTATATTTGAAACGGCAATAAAAACTAAACGAGCGGCGATAGAAATACACCGTTTGTTGCAATATGCTTGGGACAACAGTACATTTTCAGGCAGACAAACTTTCGAAATTACAGTAGTTACAATTTTCAACAACAGATGGCGCTGCGGTCTGGGAAACTCTATAGTACGATATTTTCCACATATCCACCATGCGTATCAATAATATGGCGTAGTCTCTGAATGAAATTACCCGAAACCTTTGACAACGTGTCTGGCGGAATGGCTTCACATGCAGATGAGATGTACTGCTTCAGCTGTTCAATTGTTTCTGGATTCTGGCGGTACACCTGGTCTTTCAAGTGTCCCCACAGAAAGAAGTCACAGGGGTTCATGTCTGGCGAATAGGGAGGCCAATCCACGCCGCCTCCTGTATGTTTCGGATAGCCCAAAGCAATCACACGATCATCGAAATATTCATTCAGGAAATTAAAGACGTCGGCCGTGCGATGTGGCCGGGCACCATCTTGCATAAACCACGAGGTGTTCGCAGTGTCGTCTAAGGCAGTTTGTACCGCCACAAATTCACGAAGAATGTCCAGATAGCGTGATGCAGTAATCGTTTCGGATCTGAAAAATGGGCCTATGATTCCTTTGGAAGAAATGGCGGCCCAGACCAGTACTTTTTGAGGATGCAGGGGCGATGGGACTGCAACATGGGGCTTTTCGGTTCCCCATATGCGCCAGTTCTGTTTATTGACGAAGCCGTCCAGGTAAAAATAAGCATCGTCAGTAAACCAAATGCTGCCCACATGCATATCGCCGTCATCAATCCTGTGCACTATATCGTTAGCGAATGTCTCTCGTGCAGCAATGGTAGCGGCGCTGAGGGGTTGCCGCGTTTGAATTTTGTATGGATAGAGGTATAAACTCTGGCGCATGAGACGATACGTGGATGTTGGCGTCATTTGGACCGCAGCTGCAACACGGCGAACGGAAACCCGAGGCCGCTGTTGGATCACCTGCTGCACTAGCTGCGCGTTGCCCTCTGTGGTTGCCGTACGCGGTCGCCCTACCTTTCCAGCACGTTCATCCGTCACGTTCCCAGTCCGTTGAAATTTTTCAAACAGATCCTTTATTGTATCGCTTTTCGGTCCTTTGGTTACATTAAACCTCCGTTGAAAACTTCGTCTTGTTGCAACAACACTGTGTTCTAGGCGGTGGAATTCCAACACCAGAAAAATCCTCTGTTCTAAGGAATAAACCATGTTGTCTACAGCACACTTGCACGTTGTGAACAGCACACGCTTACAGCAGAAAGACGACGTACAGAATGGCGCACCCACAGACTGCGTTGTCTTCTATATCTTTCACATCACTTGCAGCGCCATCTGTTGTTGAAAATTGTAACTACTGTAATTTCGAAAGTTTGTCCGCCTGAAAATGTACTGTTGTCCCAAGCATATTGCAACAAACGGTGTATTTCTATCGCTGCTCGTTTAGTTTTCATTGCCGTTTCAAATATACCGGTCATTTTTGAAACACCCTGTATATACTACTCCCGGAATACGAGTGGGAAACGCAGTGACTGATGTCTTCCACATTAGAACCATGAAACATGTCAGACCAGAGCGTATAGCTAAACGCTTAAGTTGTATGATTTTATGATAATTTAAAGCACAATCTAATTTCTCTGTCTTGAGTGCCAGCCTTTCCTCTTTAAATAATTCACAGTATCTAATAAGTTTGATTTGTTACCTGAAGTAAGGGAGGGAGAGCTCCATCCAGCTGTAGGTCGGGGTAGAGCAGACATTTTTAGAAGCCCTCCTGGATGAAGATCTGTCTTCTACAAAATTAACTAAGAACAGATCAGCACGAAAAGAGATTAGGGAGTAAAAAGTCTTGCTGTTAGATAACAGCCATGGCAGGGGCTTAGGCCAGATGGTACGGGACGAGTCAGCAACAGGACACCGGTCACAAGTATTGTGAAGCCAAGTTGTTAGCCAAGTCACAGAGCGCTTAGGGAATTTGTGTGAAGGTTTTGAGAAAGACGATCAGGTGATGATAGCACATTGAGCAGGAAGCAGCCTGGCAAAAGACAGAAATGACAGCAGTGTCCGGGATGAAGTAGAAGTAGCAAAGTAGCACAAAAGTGTGGGTTTTGTGGAGGTCGTGTTGGACCGTGACCACCCCGGAGATAACACTGCTGTGAGCTGCGTAAACACTAAATTTAGCGCTGTTGCTGGTGGAAATGAAGTCTCATGCGAATGCAGCGCCTGTCGTTACAACTGGGAGATGGGAATGTGCTGGACAGAGCCCGCACCTCAGTAAGAGAGAGAAAGACAGGTTAGCTGAAATTCCTGTAGAAAATATACCGATATCAGCGTCACGCAAATCCTTAAGTACGCAGAGAAAAGTATGGTTAGCTTATTACATCAGAATATTGGAAGACTGAGTAATACATTAGAGGAACTTCTTGTCTGTTTGGAAAATTTAGAGAGGTCCAGAAAGACAGACATCCTGTGCTTATCTGAGCACCACATAACCGCAGGGTTAGACAAGTTCCGTACAAAAGATTACTCTGTAGCATGTTACCCACCCAGAACTAATGTGGGAAACGGTGGAATTGTTACATGTACTGAGACACAAGTTCTAAAACAATGAAACAAGTAGATTCTGTAGTGATCATAACATATATGTGTCTGTGAATTAACACTAAAAATAGTTCACTTTTAATTGAAACTTTATTTACGTGCCAACTGGAAAATTTTGAACTGCTTATGAGACATGTGGGTTCCTTACTACGCTTTCTGTCAGACAAAAACAAGCAGTTAACAGTTCGTGGTGATTTAAATTCGGGTTTCTAAAGGATTCTGATAGGAAAACTGACCTTGAAGCCTTATTTGCGTCCTAAAATTTAATCTCAGTCATTAATTCGCTTTCAACAGGTGGATGAAAACAGTGAGACCGAAATTGATAATGTCCTTTAATGAAGTTGACAGGAAGATAATAACTGTATACTCAGTAATAAATGTTCTCTCTGTTCAGTATGCACAGTTAGTAAGGATAAATAAGACGTGCTTTACTGTACAGATATTTCTAAGTGGAAATCAGAAAGCTTATGACTGTAGAACTAACGTTTTTAGAAATAGTTTACGCGGGAATACTAGGGGTGAAATTTATAATGAAGCAAATGTTGACATAAAATTTAATCTATTCAGTGATAAATTCACATCATCGTTTGAAAATAGCTGATCGGAAAGGCCATTAAAAAGCTATGTAAAAAATAATGGACACCAGAGGAATTAAAGTATCTTGTAAAAGGGAAAAGAAAGATTGTTGACAGGAGCAAGTAGAGATCATACGTCAGTTATTCACTACAAAAACTGCCCAAGATTACTTAGAAAAGTTATTAAAATCAAGGAACATGCACGTTATCCCACAACTCAGTAACTATGACAACAATCTTAATTGTAAATGATACGTAGTGAAAAGAGACACAGGACAACAGGCCACAGAGTAGAATAACGTCACAATCGATTTAAATGATGGGGCTACAAAAGATCAGTTACGGCGTAAAGTCAAGCGCGGGCACGCCAGTCGGGAACGACAAAGAAGAGAAGGCTGTGAGAAGAAGTGAGCCAATCGCTCGCTGACTGGATCCTCTCCAGGACGACAACGCGACATCGGCGGCCCCTATCTGACAGCTCAATAGCAGCTTCGATAGAAGCTTCAACGTTAGTCACTTCGCTTGTACTCCCCATGTAGCACAGACTTGGGATTGTCTATACTGGAGAAGGCTGATTACTTTGTATGTCGCCCTTTGCCTGCGACACATCTGTGCAGTTGCCAAAGTTAAGTGCTGTAAATTTCTTTTTGTAATAAACTCATTAATACAGCTGGTTTGAATGTTTGTCTAGAGATCCGAATATGCAGGCTTCCAAGTCACTACATATTTTGGCGACGACGGTGGGATAACATTTGGCAACGAGGAGAACGAATACCACAGCGAGAACCCAGAGCACAGCTGCCACAATTTTGTTGTGTCGTGGGCTTACACACTACTTAATCGAACTTAAACTAACCTACGCCGTGGACAACACACACACCCACGCCCGAGGGAGGACTCGAACCTCCGACGGGGGGCGAGCCGCGCGGCCCGTGACAAGACGCCACGTCTCTTGTTTTTTAAGACATATGTGGTAAAATCAACAGCTTCGTATTTCAGACTAGTGATTTTGGCAGATATAACCATAAATTGAACCCACGTATCTGTTATAACTGGATCGTCTGCAACAGCATTGATTTAATGATATTGCTCTAAACGGTTCCAGTGAAATCGTGAGTATAATCTGTGTGTCACAGTATTGAAAGCTTGAATGGATTTGAATTCGGTGCTCGTGCGAGTGATCTACGTCCTGTGTGGCACATCGTTCCCTGTTGGCTTGTGAGTCGGTTCTTACTTCTGTCAAGGCGACATGACACAGCTCAGTGAGTTTGATAAAGGTCGTATCCTGGCGCTTTATGAAGACGGCTACTGTATCAGTGGCATTCCCCGTGTTCTGGTGTACAGAACATCCACTGTTCATCTCTGGGTGAAGAGGATGGAAGATGATGGCCACGTAAACCGTCGTCGTCGCTCTGGACGCCCACGGACTACCGCAGAGGATGAAGACGGGAGTATACTGCGCTGCAGTGATGAGGACCCTTTCAGGAGCAGCAGAGAAATTAAAAACATCCTGCAGCTAACAGTGAGCAGGTCGACCATACGTCGTCGGCTCAACGAGGAAGGAAAGTATGGACGGAAATCAGCTGTTAAGGAAATGCTGAAAGAGCAACATAGGGCTGCAAGGCTAAATTTCGCACTGGCCTACAGAAGGAAGCCGCTTTCGTACTGGCACCGAGTTATATTTACCGACGAGAAGGTATTTTCAGCTGCTTTGTCTATGTGTATCGACAAGTTTAACGAGATACGACCGTAAATATGTCCAGCACAGGCAAAATTCTGGCCGGACTTCTGTCACAGTTTGGAGCTGGATATCAGCAAATGGTTGCGGCGTGCTGTGGGAACTTGAGCGTCCGCTATTTAGTGCTTATTACTGCGAAACAACGGAAGAAATCATGCTTCCTTCTGTTCGTCAGCGATTTCCTGGAGGTAGAATCATCTTCCAACATGACCGTTCCCCAATCCACACAGCCAATCGTGGTTTCAGATGAAAGGAGACACTGAGCTGTTGGACTGGCCTCCAAAAGCTCCTGACCTCAATCCCACAGAGCACGTGTGGGCAGAGAAAAAAAAAAAAAGATTAGGAACAAAAGACCTGCACCAACATCCAAGGCAGCGTTGTCGGAAGCAGTTCGCGCTGCGTGGGGAGAGATGTCACAGAGTGACAGATGCATCAGAAAGCTTGTTGCCTCTGCTCCCTGGCGATTAAATGCAGTTGTAGAAGGGGACGGGAACTGGACGCGGTACTGAGTCTACTGTGTTAATAGGAAGAACACTTTGTTTGAAGCACAAACTGTTTAACTTCAGCATAACCTCTCTTCAGCGATTAAGATGCTGTGAACAAAGGGAAAACTCCTCCTATTTTAATTTTGTTAGCAAAATTTTAACGTAAAATACATCACTGATATTTGCACAACAAGACGAATATGTTTATCTTAATGAAGAGTACGTTTTTTCTCATAAGACGCCTAATGGCAATGAATATTGAGGCATCAAAGAGAGACCATTTATATTGTTTAATTTTTCTCCTTTTCTGTTTACGCCAACTTGAAGGCACTAGATTCAGTTCAGTTCACTTTACTTTGGTGCAGGGACACGCAAGTACCAACGCAGGCACAAACGAGAGATCCTTAATTTTAATGCCAAGCAGAAACCACAGTGGTGGCTACATGGTGGCAAAGTGCTAAAGAGTAATACTACAAACACAAAGGTCTCGGGTTCGATTCCCGGTCAGTCTCACGATTTTCATGCGCCATTTTGCTCTTATTTCACCCCTTGGGCAGTGTTTGTTGATGTGAAAAATGTCGAGTTGCACTGTGGTCCGAAAGCACGTCAAACTGTAGGTTCCCCTATTAACTGGTTAGGTAAGTCAAATCAAAAGTCAGAGGAAAGCAGCGGCATACCACCTCCAACAAGACCGTGCCTATTAAAGCACTGTGGTGTTCAAACCAATCTTCCGACTATGACTGCTTTACTTTACTATGTATTCTAAAGTTAATGATCTTCTTGTTATTAGCAGTTTTGTGTTTTCATGCTCTAGCTTTGATACCAGTAAACGTAAGTAACCGGCCGAGCACTGTCACCATTCGAGTTGTCAAGCTGGTAGACGAATATGCTGTCGACCCGTTACAATCTTGGTCATGGCTATGTTTCAGTCGAATACCTCTATGTGCCTTTCTGCGTATTTCAAAACATACCTTTATACACTTGGTACGCTTCCAAATTGATATCTGATAGAGCTGTATTTATCAACACGAACCAGATATGTTTTCCGAGCAATATATCGGACAACACGTCAGTGCAGCGAGATTTCGTTTGTGTGTTGCTCATGGTGCAAGAAATATTTATGTTTTGCTTGCTTCTGATGGGTTTCACCCCACTAAATGCGAGCAAGCGCACGAATAGACTGTCAATAATTGGAATTACGCAATAATACACTTAAAAGGTGTATTTTTGCATTATGTATCCCGACGACAGTAACTGTAAACAGATTATATGTCTATTTCCTTATTACTCACGCTTCTCGATGCTTTCCTCAAAAAATAAAAATAAAAATAAAGAGAGAGAGAGGGACAGAGAAAGAAAACAGACATGTATTTCAGATATCAGCTTGGTGACGCCATGCTCGTCTCGTGATGTAAAGCAAGGACAGTTGTTAGGTAATATCTCGTTGTACTAGCGATATGTATGGCTACAGGGTTTTTTCTTTTCTCTCTGCAAACAACCAGAACAGTATTCGGTAACAAAGTTGTTGTGTCGATTCCCTAAGGTCTCGACACAATGAGTGGCTAGGTGCACGCGAAACTAACGCAGACGGGCGTAAATTCTGAAACAGGAGACTGGATGAAAACTATAAAGAAAAGAAGAGAGATTTTAATATACTTAACTTTAATGTAGTCTTGTTCTTGTTGAAATACATCTCTTGCATAGTAGTAAGCAATTAGCAATGATACACATGGCGCCTTGCTAGGTAGTAGCGATGGACTAGCTGAAGGCTATTTAATCTGTCTCTCGGCAAATGAGAGGAATACTTGGTAGGTCTAGTCGCAAGCTATGTCGTCCGTACAACTGGGGCGAGGTCAAGTCCGTGTCTTGTGACCTGCCCTGTGGTGGCGCTACGTTTGCGAATACACAGTGGCGACACGCGGGTCCGACATGTACTACAGGACCGCGGCCGATTTAAGTTACCACCTAGCAAGTGTGGTGTCTAGCGGTGACACCACATTCCTCCCCCGCAAATCGGCGAACGGTCGTGAGATAAGGCTTCCGCCCGCCGTGGGGAGGACCCCATGTTGACGTATGCGATGAGGTGGGGAGCCTAACAACAGGCGAGGCTGTGCCACCCGCACCCGGCCATTCGGTCCGAGGGGAGCTAGGAAACGCCTGCAAACCTAGTCCAGGGTGCACGTCAACATGAGGTGTTTGCGCACGGAATGATATAAGAGGAGCCGCGGGGTCGACCTCCATGTGGTCGGAGCACCCGACGGGCGAAGACGACATCTGGTCCGGAGCGGGCAAGAGGTCCATGGCGGAGGACGGCTGGTCACGGGAAGCAAGCGGCGGCGCGTGACCCAGGGAGGCGCGAGGCGGCTGCAGCGAAGCGTCCGCGGCGGGCGGCGCCGGCGGCGGCTGCGGTGGCGCGACGCCATGAGGCAAAATGGAAGGCATCGTCGGTAACACCTGGGGATGAGGCGAGCCAGTAGATGGGTCCCCAGGGCGCTGACCTGACGGCTCCGTCGCTGAAAGCAGACGGGGAGCGGCAGAACCCAGGCGACGACAGAGGCGCAGCTGATTGAGATGCCGACGCACCTCACCAGAGGCCCCCAAAACCAAATACATCGCGCGGCCGAGGCAGCGAAGAATGCGCCCTGCGAGCCAACGCTGTGAACCGCGATAGTTGCGATAATAGACAACGTCGCCAGGAGCAAAAGCAGGAGTCTGCCGCTGCACAGGAACCTGAAGTGGCGGATGCAGCAAAGACATCAGAGTTCGATGAGGACGACCATGGAGCAATTCAGCCGGCGAGCGACCATCGCGGGGCTGAGAGCGATATGAAGACAAAAAGAGCAACAAAGCGGCCTCCCGAGAATGCGACTCTTTCAACTTCAACATCTGTGACTTGAAAGTCCGGACCAATCGTTCAGCGGCACCGTTTGACTGAGGCGAAAACGGCGCGGATGTCAGATGTTGAATACCATTGGCCTGGCAGAAGGACTGAAATTCTGCGGACATGAATTGTGGGCCATTGTCGGAAACAATAGTCTGCGGAAGACCTTCAATGCAAAAGATAGCAGACAAGGCTTGGATTGTGGCAGAAGACGTCGTGGAAGACATCCGGACAACAAAAGGAAAATTACTGAAAGCATCGACCACAACCAACCATCGAGCATTCCAGAACGGACCAGCAAAATCGATGTGCAAGCGTTGCCAAGGGGAAGTGGCTTTCGGCCATGCAAAGAATTTCCGCGGCGGTGCGGATTGTTGTTCGGCACACGCCACGCAAGAGGAGCACATATTCGTAATCGCAGCATCGATTCCGAACCAAGTACAGTGCTGACGAGCAAGTTGTTTCGTGCGCACTATACCCCAATGTCCTTGGTGAAGAAGCTTTAAGACAGAGGACTGTAACGAACGTGGGACCACGACTCGGGATTGATCATTATCGGAACGCAACAACAAAACACCACGTCGGACAAAAAGTCTCTCCTTGTGAGCAAAAAAACGACGAACCAAAGGATCCTCGATCCGTGACTTGGACAAGGGCCATTGCGTAGCAACAAAACGCAAAACAGTAGCAAGGACAGGGTCAGCAGCTGTGGCTGTAGCTACACGACGAAAATCAATCGGAAACGATGCGACCACGTCATCGGCTTCCGAATCAATGAACATGCAAGCAAGTTCGGAAGAATCGAATGCTTTATCCTCAGCAACAGGCAAACGGGACAACGCATCAGCGTTGCCGTGCTTAGCAGTGGACCGATACAAGATATCGTAGCGGTACTGCGAGAGAAAAAGTGACCAGCGAATGAATTTCTGCGCTGTACGGGGAGGTACAGGCTTGTTCGGATGAAAAAGCGATGTCAACGGTTTGTGGTCTGTGATGATGGTAAAGTGACGACCATACAAGAAGTCATGGAACTTTGAAACACCAAACACGAGAGCTAAAGCTTCTTTCTCTATTTGTGAATAATTTCTTTGCGCAGAAGAGAGCAATTTGGACGCAAAGGCAATAGGGCGATCATGCGAGCCATCCTTGTGCGCAAGCACAGCACCGATCCCGAAATCCGATGCATCTACCATCAACAAAAGGGGTTTTCGGGGATCGAATGGCGTAAGGCAAGTATTTGAAAGTAACGCCGATTTCAACTGGCGAAAGGCGCGTTCGCATTCCGTCGTCCAGACGAACGGAACACCTGTACGGCGTAAGCGATGAAGCGGAGCTGAAATGGAAGAAGCATTGCGCACAAATCGATGATAATAATTTACCTTACCCAGCACACTCTGTAGCTGTTTTAAGTTCTGCGGTGACGGCAAGTCCTGAATGGCACGAAGGTGCTCTGGACTCGGAAGTATACCTTGGGCATTTATGACATGCCCCAGGTACGGTAAGTCACGAGCAAAAAACACACATTTGTCCTTCCTCAAGCGAAGACCATTCTGACGCAAGACCTGAAATAATGTCCGGAGATTCTGCAAATGTTCGGCTTCTGTCTTTCCTGAGATCACAATATCGTCCAGATAGTTCGCAGCTGTAGGGACCGACGCACAAATAGTTTGTAAATATTGCTGAAACAAAGCAGGGGCGGATGCACACCCGAATGGCAGTCTTTTGAAGCGATACAAGCCAAGATGCGTGTTGACCACTAAGACGCGCTGGGAATCTTCGTCCACAGGTATTTGCAAGTACGCATCTGCTAGGTCCAATTTTGAAAAATATTTTCCCGGGCACAGTTTGTCAAAAAGATCTTCCGGGCGGGGCAAAGGAAAAGTAGCAGTCACAAGTTGCGGATTCACAGTTGCCTTGAAGTCCACACAAAGTCTCAATTTTCCGGAAGGTTTTGGCAAAATCACTAAGGGTGAGGCCCAGAGAGAAGCCTGCACACGTTCAATTACACCTTGAGATTCTAAATCGCGCAACGTTCTTGCGACCTCATCACGCAATGCGTGGGGAACATTGCGCGCTCTGAAAAATTTCGGTTGCGCGTTGTCTTTCAGTTCCAAATGCGCTTCATAGTTCTTAGCGCAACCAAGGCCCGGTGCAAAAATGTCTGCAAATTCGTCACAAAGACTAGAAACACTGGCGGAAGGCACAGTCTGATTCACAGATAGGACCTGATTTACAATAGACAAATTAAACAATTGAAATAAATCTAATCCAAACAAGTTCACTGCACTAGAGGAACGAAGAACATAAAATGACACAAGTTTTGTCTGTCCCTTGTATGTTGCAATAAGGCTGCACTGTCCTAACACAGGTATATGCTGTCCTGAGTAACTAGTTAACGTAACATTTGCGGCACGCAATGGCGGTTGGCCCAGTTGTTTGTACGTGTCGTGATTGAGCAATGAAACAGCAGCTCCGGTATCGAGCTGGAATGGGATCACTTTTCCTGCAAAGTCTAAGTCCACAAAAAGTTTATTGTCTTGTTGACGACAAGAGCGACTGTCACGTGCAATTTGAACTGATACAGGTCCAGAAGCACTTGCAACTTTACGGGATTTCCGGCGACGCCGACGCACACTGTGGGTGGGACGAACACAGTCACTGTTAGCTAAAGTGTCACTGGACGGGTGGGAATGAACTACATTAATGTCCATGGGCGAAGGTCCACGAGCCGGATTGTCCTGGGTTCGATTCCGGCGCGAAGCAAAGGGCCTGGAATTTGTGTTATTGTCTGATCTAAGCTTTTTCTGGCAAACACTTTGTACATGTCCTTTCTTGTGACAGTAAAAGCAAATAGCTTGGCGTGACGGGCAATTTTCACGCGAATGTCTAGTTGCACACCGCGGGCAAGATTTCACTGCATTTGCTTGCTTACGCGGCGCACGTGGTTGCAAGCTAGGCGGCCGCAGCGAAGTCGGGCGCGAGGGCCGCTTAGCGTCCCGTGCAGCGGGCCGGGCGGGCCGATTAATGTGACACACTGCTGGCGAAGTTTCAAATGATGCCTGAGCAAAGTCAAGTGTGTCTTGCCTGTCCAATATGTCTATCACTTGTTGCAGGGAGGGATTAACTAGTTTCAAAATCTGTTCCCTTATGCGAACATCAGAAACGTTCTGTGCAATTGCATCACGCACCATAGTATCTGAATATGGGAGGCCACATTCACAGGCAAACGCGCAGTCTCTAGTAAGGCCTTGCAAAGTTGCTACCCACTCCCTGTTAGTCTGACCGGCCGTACGTTTTGTACGAAAAAACGTATACCGTTTTGCAACTACATTTACTGTTTCTTTGAAATAGGCATCCAAAGCAGACAAAATTTCTTCGTAGGTCAGAGTTGCTACGTCGCGTCGGGGAAACAATTTCACTATCACACGGTAGGTAGACACACCGACACAAGAAAGCAAAAACGGCTGCCGCTCTTTACCTTGAATTCCATAAGCAGTGAGGTGGAAGTTGAACTGATCGGCCCACTCAGTCCAGCTTTCGGTTGTGGCCTCAAAGGGCCTAAATGGCGGTGCGACAGCGTTGTGTGGCTGCGGTAGCGAAGAAGCGGCTGCCGCCGCATCGGTTTGCAGCGCACGTTGACCCTGGACGAGCTGTCCAAGGGCTTCCAATAACGCCTGCGTCTGCTGATTCTGCAAGCGAAAAAATTCGGACAGTACATCTGGAGAATGCGGCGAAGCCATGACACAAGCAAATTAGAGCAAATAGAACACAAAGACTGCAACGTGGGCGCGGATCCACTCCTCGGCGCCAAAATATTGTTGTGTCGATTCCCTAAGGTCTCGACACAATGAGTGGCTAGGTGCACGCGAAACTAACGCAGACGGGCGTAAATTCTGAAACAGGAGACTGGATGAAAACTATAAAGAAAAGAAGAGAGATTTTAATATACTTAACTTTAATGTAGTCTTGTTCTTGTTGAAATACATCTCTTGCATAGTAGTAAGCAATTAGCAATGATACACATGGCGCCTTGCTAGGTAGTAGCGATGGACTAGCTGAAGGCTATTTAATCTGTCTCTCGGCAAATGAGAGGAATACTTGGTAGGTCTAGTCGCAAGCTATGTCGTCCGTACAACTGGGGCGAGGTCAAGTCCGTGTCTTGTGACCTGCCCTGTGGTGGCGCTACGTTTGCGAATACACAGTGGCGACACGCGGGTCCGACATGTACTACAGGACCGCGGCCGATTTAAGTTACCACCTAGCAAGTGTGGTGTCTAGCGGTGACACCACAAAAGTGGTAAGAACAACTATGCAGTGTGCCAATTAAACAGCCTTTCTTGGTTATTTTGTTAATCGTTAACAATTGTCTGTAATGCAGTAAACATCCTTGATTGCTAATTTGTCATTACTGCCATTGTTATTGTTATTCATCACCTCACAACAGCTTTCCTATCACTCATTGCTGCCGATGCATGTAACGAATGGATCAGGATGAATGGAATGTGGGGCAACCCAACTATTTCTGTCGACTTAACACCATGCCGACAGACAAATTGGCGCCTCAGTGTATTTTCATTGTAATTCGTTAGCCTTCTTGCGACTTCGTTCTAATACTTCGTGGAGGCAGGCATAATATTTTGCTTTTTGAACACCGAGCAATAACACACAAAGATAGTAGATGGAAGGATACAAAGAAACCATCAGACTCATGGGTGCGGATCCTATTTATCATTAGAACACTAAACAAGAGGGAAACATAACGGAAGAAATTAATACTCTGGTTAGTATACATTATTTGTACAGATCTGAAGATGAAAAAGCGCATATCTGCACAGTGCTCGCACCGGCACTTTAGTTTCTGTCTTAATGGACATAATTTTTAGTTTCTTCTCTTCTGAATTTTCAAATGAATTGATTATTACGTGGCACAGAATACTTAGTTAACTGTGTTTCTTATAGCTTCCATCCGCACCAACATTTTTCTACATTCTCGTGCAATTCATGAAATTTTACTTGAAAGATCACAAGATTGCACATAGATGCAATCGATTTCAAGGTGAAAGGTGTTTGTTATCTTACTTTCCGTGACAGGCTGGCAAAGTTGATTTCCAAAGACTTTTTATTGTACTGAAATAATCTTTTGTCACAAAGTAAGAAGGTAAGTGCTTTATTCGTATATATTTTGTGGAAAACTGTAATCATGATGGAAGATTATAGACCTGAATGTTTGACGCAACTGGTAGCAGAAAACGCTGCATATTAACCAAACCTATCCGTATCCTCCTATGACACGAGCACAGGATTCTCCTTGGATATCTCTACAGAGCTGTTCCTAGCACAACTGAGAACAGACAACATCGTCACAAACATTTGGCAACACTGTGACAGTGCAATCACTTCCGCGAATGATACTGAATTGACTCACTAAATTCACTTGATATTCCCTTTCCATTTGAATGACTCGTGGTACATAATCCTCATGTAAACTAAGACACTGAGACAAAAAATTGAATTTTTTGGCTAATGAAATGTTATTCTTCAAATAACTGACAACTTTTGTTATCTTTCACGATGCGTTACGACGCTGAGCGACCAATACCATGATGAGAGTGGCAAGCTGGCAGGAGTCTGTCCATTCCACCTGTGCCTCGTGTCGCAATGGCTCAACGAGTCATCAGTTCTAACCGTGGTAGGGGCCAGCGTTTGCGAGCTCTTTCTTTCTGATTTATATTATGGAGCTGCGAATTTCCAGAAAAAGTACTGTAACGAAATCGGAAGAAAACCTTTACACGTCAAGTACTCTTGGCAGCTCGACTCAGTAAGTTGTGTTAATGGTCATAGATTTCGGCTTCCTGACTGCCAAGCTGCTTCACAATATAAGCGTCTCTGAAGAAATTCGAATCGACCATCAATGATACGAAATTCAATATTGTTCTTCACTTAAGACTCACATGCCAGGGTGATAAGTAGGAAGGAAATGAACCTCTTGATTACTATAGGGCTTCTATGCTAAATTTTCACAGTAGCAATTAGGAACTCTCTGCAGACATTTGCTAAAAGCAGCTGTAGCAACTTACTTTTTCTCTGTGTTTCCAAAAGAAATCCGTTGGAATTCGATTACTCGATAAATAGTACAATTCTCAAGGCTGTCAATTCAACTAAGTACCTGGGTGTTAAAATCACGAACAACTTCAGTTGGAAAGACCACATACATAATATTGTGGGGAAGGCGAGCCAAAGGTTGCGTTTCATTGGCAGGACACTTAGAAGATGCAACAAGTCCACTAAAGAGACAGCTTAGACTACACTCGTTCGTCCTCTGTTAGAATATTGCTGCGCGGTGTGGGATCCTTACCAGGTGGGATTGACGGAGGACATCGAAAGGGTGCAAAAAAAGGGCAGCTCGTTTTGTATTATCACGTAATAGGGGAGAGAGTGTGGCAGATATGATACGCGAGTTGGGATGGAAGTCATTAAAGCAAAGACGATTTTCGTCGCGGCGTGATCTATTTACGAAATTTCAATCACCAACTTTCTCTTCCGAATGCGAAAATATTTTGTTGAGCCCAACCTACATAGGTAGGAATGATCATCAAAATAAAATAAGAGAACTCAGAGCTCGAACAGAAAGGTTTAGGTGTTCGTTTTTCGCGCGCGCTGTTCGGGAGTGGAATGGTAGGGAGATAGTATGATTGTGGTTCGATGAACCCTCTGCCAAGCACTTAAATGTGAATTGCAGAGCAGTGATGTAGATGTAGATGTAGATGGGTAGCTTCAAATATGGGCAATTTGGTCGCCTTAAATCCAATCGAATATTGTAAATATCAAATTTGAACAGCTTACACTTCTTCATTAATTAATGTATGGAACTCAAAACAAGCAATTTGTCTTAATAGCTATAGAGCAGGTCCTGTAAGGTATTGACACAATGTTTTGCATCCATTCACCATAGGGAATCAAAGAAAGAAACCAAACACATTACATTGGATTTACTGTCTGTGCCTTGACTAACACATATGAATCTATGACAAAAATAATTTATTTGAAGAATCTTCTGTGAAAGGAAAAAGAACAGGATGTGACGCTTTAATTATAGTGCACTGGATCAGAAACAATTAAATTAATTCTGTGCCACATTGACATATTGCATACTAGTGCAATTAAATACTCATCAAACAAAAACAGTTTTGTGCCCCTGTTGCTATCCAGTGTGAAACACAAATCATAGACACATTTTATGGGTCACCATTCAACAACATTAAAGCATTTTACACTGTCGAGAGTGAGGATTGGAGCAGACGTTGTCGGCAGAAGGCGAGGCAGTGCAGTGCCTCAGCCCCCGCCAGTAGGCAGCAAACGGGTCCCAGAGAACTCAGACACGTGCAGTGTTCAGAGGGAAATAGTCGGCCAAGAAATCTCTCGCTAAAATATTCTTGAACCAAACTGTTATTACCAACGTGACAGAAAGCGAAATATATTGAAGATTCGCTTGAATTACACTCATAGCTTCAGCACCAAGAGGAAAGGGGAGATAAAGATTTTGTCGACGTGTGCTTTCGGTTGCCAGACGTCGTAGTAGCTAGTCTCGCGTTTCACTTCAAGACTACGGACCTAGTCAAGAGTGATGTACTCAGACTGCAGTCAAGACTCCTTCCGACAAGAGCTGCAGTCTACAATGTTGCCAGATCGAGCATATTGCCGGACATAGAGTTCTGATGGGGGCACAACTGTATTGACCACCTTACGTGAACGATTCGGCGGTCAATTTTTTTTGTCTAAGACTGTATCTACAACATATATTGCAAACTGAAGACCCTGAAGAATTAAAAAAAATTAGTTTATGAGAGCAATGTTACCTATAGCTTTCGAAAAATTCATAATATAGTATACGCATGTGTAAACGCCTTCCAATGCCCACTCAAAGAAGCTATGAATACACAGTCTAGCATCAGTATTATAAATATGCCTCAGTTTGTGGATGAACTCAGACTTAGGTTAGTAATCATTTTGAACATTTAGCAGTACTGTACCCATTGGTGTTAAACTCGATTTCAAACAATGATTCCCACAGCTACAGAAACACTACTTGTGATACCTCTTAGACAACATACTTACGCAGTGCTATCAGACGAAAAGATCAACATGACACAAACTGTGGGAAGTTTGTTTTACAACCTTTGTACCTGGATAAAGACCTTTCCCTATTTGAGATATCTGTGAACATTGCTGCATAAGACGATTTAAGAAGAAACTATATTCCTTCAGCTACGACAGTGTTTGAAGAACTCGTTTCAACGGCACTAAATCGTGGCTTGTGAATCGTTTACCGGCCGTACTCTGCCGCATTTCGCTGGTTGGAAGGCAAAAAGCTTGCTGACAAATTTTACAGAAGGAAAAGGGGCACGAAATGTCTACCACTGGAAGGTCATGTTGTTTTATTTAAATGATTACAAAATCAGGTAAAACGAACAGTGAGGTTGTCAGTATAAGCAAATTACTGTTGTCAGTATGATGTTGCACTGCCCAGTATCTGTAATGATAAAGGGCCCGTTCAGGTCAGGCATATTGTATACATAAGTGGAAGAGAGAGCACCAGTAAATTCTACAATCCGTATGCATTTCATACACACAGAAATTACTGATACAGTGTTCTTATGGAGCCCAATGAGAAATGGCTGTCGAATACTGTCAAACCAAAAGCCAAGGTATCTTACTGCGGTATACGTCGATACGATACTACGATATACGTCGCTGTCAGTTCTTCCATATGATTTAGTCGACGTGACCTGTTCCAAGTTGTGTATGATAGAGAATGTTTAAGAAAATCAATTGTTTTCCTTTGCAATAAACAGAAAGATTTTCATTCTAATCTATCCAAGTTCAAATTTCGGCGAGAAAGAGCACTGGCAAACAGTCTTCGCTACATTAGGTTACTTAAACTGGTGTCACTCTGAGCTAGAATTTATGGTCAGCGACTAAGTGTAAGGACAATGAGTCGGATGCGGGTTTTGCAACTGTGAAATAGTGTCCTACATTATAGAAGCGAATATTAAATTTGAACTAATATTGCGAAAATTTTGAACTTGCATAGCTTAGAATGAAAATCTTTCTGTTTATTGCAAACGAAAACGATTATTTTCTTAAACATTCTCCATCATACACAACTTGAAACAGGTTACGTCGACCAAATCATATGGAAGAACTGACAGCGACGTATCTCGGAAGGCAGTAAAATGCCTTGGCTTTTGGTTTGGCAGTATTCGACAGCCATTTCTGGGCCAAGTAAATGAAGAAAGGCGGCGCGTTTTTGTTGTCAAGTAACGTCGTCATCAGTTACTTTAGTTTTAATGTAGTCTACGGGTAATTGCTGATGTTTGATATTAACATGAAAAGGATTCAGTAGACAGGGGAAGAACCTGTTCTTGGGCAACTGCTTCTATAATGACCAAAAAGCCAGAAATGATCTTCAAGCACATGTGTTCCAGCAGCGGTATGAAGAAAATGATAGTAATAATGACGGTAATAATGGAATTAACCGGTAACTTCACACTTCACAGTGGATTTTCTCGAACTAAGGAATTTGCTGGATTAGTAAAAATTTCAAAATGGCTTCACATTGTGGCAATGATGTCTAGAAGAGTTTTTACATCCTGCTGACATGAGAACAGCATAATCTCGCGCCAGAAATTTGCTTCTACTTAACCATTTAATAGACTCGCATTTTTCCACCGTGACTAATTTTGCAAGCACACTCCTGGGGCTGGGAAATGTGGAACGAACTATCGCAGGTGCAATGCGTGGGTTCGGGCATTTACTTTTAAGAGGTACAAACAGATTTACTTTACCACTGGTAACCTCAAAAGAAAGACGTTATAATCCAGAATCGGCATTAAACATCACGTTCCTTTATTACCAACGGGGCAGAGCCGGTTTACGTTGGGAAATGACAAAGGCGGAAGTCATGATAAACAGAAATACTGTCGCCAGTAAACTTACTTACATTATTTTATTTGATGAACCGATAGCCATTTAAAGGAACAGGGCTCTTATTTTACTTGTACTTGATTGAACTAGAGACGTTAAAAAATTTGGGGCTGGACTGTGATTCGAATTCGTATCTCCTCTTTCGAGGATCTGAATCTCTCTGAACAGTATAGTTCAGTCATTTCGTTCCTTTTCCCAAGACTGCAATCTTCTCTAGGTCTCCTCCAAGGGTAAGTACGTGGGACCGAATCTTGATCCAGTACAAAAATATTCATAATTTCATTTCAAGTCCTATCTCGTGCACACTGGACTGCTAGTGAAAACTAAAGTGCATTTTTGATGTCTGTTCATGTATTGTCAACAATCGCAATAGGTCTCGTTATTTCTGGTCAGACACGCACACATCTTATTGTTGGCGAGTAAGCAACTGATACTTACGCTATATTCGTGGATGATAAAGAAGGACAGTAGGTGTGCTGTTCGATTGTCGCTCAGGCACAAAAATTTGTATCCTTAATTTAGATTCTAACACCTAGCAGCTGGTAAGAAAAACACATGTTGGGTTATCACAGAATTTCACATCATGCGCTTCGTCTTTAAATGAATGCACACCTTGTTACTTCTGAATGAAGGTATATCAGACACCTTGCGTGGTTAGTTAACAGGAACGAAAGGGTCTTGATAGGAGTTCTGGTTTATTACAAAATCTGTCGTCTTTTATTTTAAAGTTTAGATTTGGTTACTGATATTGGCGAAAATTTCGGTAATTCACGACTCTTCATGACTAGTCAGCAATATGATATGATTAGATTAGATTAGATTAGAATAGATTAATACTTGTTCCATAGATCATGAATACGACAATTTGTAATGATGTGAAACGTGTCATTTTAATGAAAGATTTCTTTCCATGTTGTTGTTGTGAACTTCAGTCCTGAGACTGGTTTGATGCAGCTCTCCATGCTACTCTATCCTGTGCAAGCTTCCTCATCTTCCAGTACTTGCTGCAACCTACATCCTTCTGAATCTGATTAGTGTATTCATCTCTTGGTCTCCATCTAAGATTTTTCCCATCCACGCTGCCATCCAATGCTAAATTTGTGATCCCTTGATGCCTCAGAACATGTCCTACCAACCGGTCCCTTCTTCTTGTCAAATTGTGCCACAAACTCCTCCCCAATTCTATTCAATACCTCCTCATTAGTTATGTGATCTACCCATCTAATCTTCAGCATTCTTCTGTAGCACCACATTTAGAAAGCTTCTATTCTTTTCTTGTCCAAACTATTTATGTTCCACTTCCAGGCATGGCTTCCTGACACTCGATGCTAACAAATTTCTCTTCTTCAGAAACGCTTTCCTTGCCATTGCCAGTCTACATTGTATATCCTCTCTACTTCGACCATCATCAGTTATCTTGGTCCCCAAATAGCAAAACTTCTTTACTGTTTTAAGTGTCTCATTTGCTAATATAATTCCCTCAGCATCACCCGACTTAATTCGACTACATTCCATTATCCTCGTTTTGCTTTTGTTGATGTTCATCTTATAACCTCCTTTCAAGACACTGTGCATTCCGTTCAACTGCTCTTCCAAGTCTTTTGCTGTCTCTGACAGAATTACAATGTCATCGGCGAACTTCAAAGTTTTTATTTCTTCTCCATGGATTTTAATACCTACTCCGAATAATTTCTTTTGTTTCCTTTAGTGCTTGCTCAATATACAGATTGAATAACATTGGGGATAGGCTACAAACCTGTGTCACTCCCTTCCCAACCACTGCTTCCCTTTCATGTCCCTCGACTCTTATAACTGCCATCTGGTTTCTGTACAAATTGTAAATAGCCTTTTGCTCCCTATATTTTACCCCTGCCACCTTCAGAATTTGAAAGAGAGTATTCCAGTCAACACTGTCAATATCTTTCGCTAAGTCTATAAATGCTAGAAATGTAGATTTGCCTTTCCTTAATCAATTTTCTAAGATAAGTGGGAAGGTCAGTATTGCCTCACGTGTTCCGATATTTTCACGGAATCCAAACTGATCTTCCCCGAGGTCGGCTTGTACCAGTTTTTCCATTCGTCTGTAAAGAATTCGCGTTAGTATTGTGCAGCTGTGACTTATTAAACTAAAAGTTCGGTAATTTCCACGTCTGTCAACACCTGCTTTCTTGGGTATTGGAATTATTATGTTCTTCTTGAAGCTTGAGGTTATTTCGCCTGTCTCACACATCTTCCTCACCAGATGGTAGAGTTTTGTCAGGACTGGCTCTCCCAAAACCGTCAGTAGTTCCAATGGAATGTTGTCTACTCCCAGGGCCCTGTTTCGACTCAGGTCTTTCAGTGCTCTGTCAAACTCTTCACGCAGTATCTTATCTCCCATTTCATCTTGATCTACATCCTCTTCCATTTCCATAATATTGCCCTCAAGTACATCCCCCTTGTATAGACCCTCTATATACTCCTTCCACCTTTCTGCTTTCCCTTCTTTGCTTAGAACTGCGTTTCCATCTGAGCTCTTGATGTTCATACCAGTGGTTCTCTTATCTCCAAAGGTCTCTTTAATTTTCCTGTAGGCAGTATCTATTTACCCCTAGTGATATGCGCCTCTACATCCTTACATTTGTCCTCTAGCCATATCTGCTTAGCCATTTTGCACTTCCTGTCGATCTCATTTTTTAGACGTTTCTATTCCTTTTTGCCTGCTTCATTTACTGCATTTTTATATTTTCTCCTTTCATCAATTAAATTCAATATTTCTTCTGTTACCCAAGGATTTCTACTAGCCCTCGTATTTTTACCTACTTGATCCTCTGCTGCCTTCACTACTTCATCCCTCAGAGCTACTCATTCTTCTTCTACTGCATTTCTTTCCCCCATTCCTGTTAATGGTTCCGTTATGATCTCCCTGAATCTCTGTACAACTTCTGGTTTATTCAGTTTATCCAGGTCCATCTCCTTAAATTTCCACCATTTTGCAGTTTCTTCAGTTTTAATCTACAGTTCATAACCAATAGATTGTGGTCAGAGTCCACATCTGCTCCTGCAAATGTCTTACAATTTAAAACCTGGTTCCTAAATCTCTGTCTTACCATTATATAATCTATCTGATACCTTCTAGTATCTCCAGGATTCTTCCATGTATACAACCTTCTGTTATGATTCTTGAACCAAGTGTTAGCTATGTTTAAGTTATGCTCTGTGCAAAATTCTACCAGGCGGCTTCCTCTTTCATTTCTTACCCCCAAACCATATTCACCTCCTATGTTTCCTTCTCTCCCTTTTCCTATTCTCTAATTCCAGTCACCCATGACTATTAAATTTTCGTCTCCCTTGACGACTACCTGAATAATTTCTTTTATCTCATAATGCATTTCATCAATTTCTTCATCATCTGCAGAGCTAGTTGGCATATAAACATGTACTACTGTAGTAGGCGTGGGCTTCGTGTCTATCGTGGTCACAATAATGCGTTCACTATGCTGTTTGTAGTAGCTTACCCGCACTACTATTTTTTTTATTCATTATTAAACCTACTCCTGCATTACCCCTATATGATTTTGTATTTACAACCCTGTATTCACCTGACCAAAAGTCTTGTTCCTCCTGCCACCGAACTTCACTAATTCCCACTCTACCTAACTTTAACATATCCATTTCCCTTTTTAGATTTTCTAACCTACCTGCCCGATTAAGGGATCTGACATTTCACGCTCCAATCCATAGAACGCCAGTTTTCTTTCTCCTGATAACGGAGTCCTCCTGAGTATTTCCTGCCTGGAGATCCGAATGGGGGACTATTTTACCTGCGGAATATTTTACCCAAGAGGACGCCATCATCAATTAATCATACAGTAAAACTGCATGCCCTCGGAATAAATTATGGCTGCAGTTTCCCCGTGCTTTCAGCCGTTGGAAATACCAGCACAACAAGGTCGTTTTGGTTATTGTTACAGGGCCAGATCAGTTAATCATCCAGACTGTTACCCCTCCAACTACTCTAAAGGCTGCTGCCCCTCTTCAGGAACCACACGTTTGTCTGGCCTCTCAACAGATACCCCTCCGTTGTGGTTGCACCTACAGTACGGCCATCTATATCGCTGAGGCACGCAAGCCTCCCCACCAACAGCAAGGTCCGTGGGGGGGGGGGTTCATTACACACCATTATTCAATTTGTTTACAACACTTTTTACAAATGGCTCTGAGCACTATGGGACTTAAAACATCTGTGGTTATCAGTCCCCTAGAACTTAGAACTACTTATACCTAACTAACCTAAGGACATCACACACATCCATTGCCGAGGCAGGATTCGAACCTGCGACCGTAGCGGTCACGCGGTTCCATACTGAAGCGCCTAGAACCGCACGGCCACACCGGCCGGCTACAACACTTTTTTACTCTCTCTCTCATTCTTTTTTACTCTTTTCTCTCTCTCTCTCTCTCTGTCTCTCTCTGTCTCTCTCTCTCTCTCTCTCTCTCTCTCTCTCTCTCTCTCTCTCTTACACACACGCATACACACAAACATTCTCTTTATTTGTTTGTTGTGCTCGACTATCGGCGAGGCACGAAAATATCCGTGAATGAATTTCTTACTTTTGAGTACACTTACGAAAGGAATATAAAAACAACTATGAGAGTTACTGATTTATGATGCTCAGTTTTCAGTCAGCTCTCAGTATTATTAGTAACTACGCTCCAGTCCCTAAACCCAGTTACAGAAATGCGAATCAGACGCATTACGTATTCCAGGCCGTACCAGTCGCGCTTTTGAGACGCCAGCTATGGTCACTACCCAGCCCGCTGTAGGATCACTTCGGTTCGTCTTCTTCCTGCTAGTAATGTAACTGAGATTTGGCAACAAGGCAAGGTGTGTTACGCAGCTCTGTGATCGACGAGTTACCTCCTGGTGTGCACGGAATTAAGCCTGAAAGTTCGCTTGATTTTTCCTGTCATTTCCATTGAATAATCTGAATTATTATCAACTGATGTGTAACCAAAAAAATGTAAATTTACGGTTTTCAGCCCAGGAAAGTGTTTCACGTGGAAATCGCAACTACTCTCGTCCTTTAAATAGCAGTTTACAAGTTGTAGCCACTATTGCCTTCGTAAGTGGTAGTCAAGACGTATACCTCTTCGATATCTCTGTGGTAATTTGCTCAGCTGTGAAAAAGCGTCTGTTACGGTTCGCAGATCCAGTCTCGCTGACTGTTTCTTTTTTTATCCCTTCTGTTGTAACCTCTCAGCAGTAAAAATTGAAAAATGATAATGGAAAATGGAGCCAAGTGTAACCTCCCCACACAAAATTAATGAATGATAATTGACCATGAACCCACACAATAATATTAATTAAATAATGAGCCATGAACGAAATGTAACCTCCCAACAGAAATAATAATATCTGGTAAATTTTATAAGGACAGCAGCGCTGACCTTCGGCCCTGTATTCTGAATAAAAAAGCAAAAATTCTTACCTCAATAAAAACTGCAATTATATCTGCTCTTAATTATACATTCTTCGACACAGCTTCGTGCAATGCTGGCGTATATTTTTTTTTTTTTTTGATTCTAGGAAGCAATGGTAATGCATTGGAAAAATTCTTTAAATTGAAATGAATGCTTTTCTTTAAAAGAGTTACTTTATAAAAAAAATATTATTGGGGCATTTTTTTGAACAAATTAATTACAATTAACATACATTATTAAATATGCGCAAGGCTGCTTCTTTACCTTCTACAACAATACTCATCCTCCAGAGTCCTGACCAGAGTCGCGAGCAGAGCACACAGCCGACGCATGCAGACTCCCTCAGACTACTCCTGTCCACTCGCTACTAAAGCCGAACGGCGACTACTGTATCCGACTGACTACTACTACAGACTGACTTCTACTGTCGACTCGCGCAGTCAAGCGCAGACACGCGACAAGCAACAACTAACAATAAACTACTCTCTGGTCAGAGATTCTGTCATGCCTCGCCCATCGCCGGCAAAGAATACGTGTTACACTGTAAAAGAGCTACAAGCAGTCAGATCAAAAATCGATAAGGAAATCGGAAGAAAATACTTTCGGCTCATAGTGCAATGCTGAAAAACTCACAGTGCTGCATAACAGGTAACGACTGTTTCCGCTGTTGACAAGTAAATTGTGGGTTTTTAGGAATACATAACTTTATTTATGAAATGCCACATTTGCATACCTCTTGAGTATGACAGAGCATACCAATTAAACACAGATTCAATCAAAATCTAAGTGAGTAGTATTTTACTAATTTGTGCCGATAGGGGCACGCTTGTGTACAGAAACTCAGTTATAATAAAACAGACTTCCATCGTAAGGTTATCGTGGGTAGTTTTATCTCATTTATTATAACAAAGTGCACAATTTTCGAAAGGTTTCTTTGAGTTTTGTTAAAACAATAGTAAACATGAGAGAGAAATTAGTCATCAACGATATATGCGAATTCTCTGATGTTATCTATAACAGTCAGACAATGCACATGCAGTTTACTGATTATATGTAGAAAACTTGTTCTGAGTTAAAGCTAACAGGGTATGGAGAAGAATAAAATGCCACTACCACACAACAGCTAATGTAAAAAATGGTTTTCTGACGTATTATGGCACGATGCGCTCTCCCCATGCATAATACAAAAGTTTCGACATGCATCTGCTGCCTGGACGTCTATTAAACCTGAAAAGAACAAAATGTCGCAGGTGTTATCCCATTTTCCACATGCAAATATTTTGGGTTGAGGAGTGAAGGGAATTATGTTCAAAGTTCCATTAGATTGGTAACTTCAGCAGATAGCAGAATTGCGTTTTAAGAAATGTAATAGTGAATGCTCTCGAATTCGCGACATCTTATCTCGTTTTGCACTGCACGACGTTTTCAACAAACAGATAGCACAACAGTCTAGCTCAAGAGAAAAGGAACACTTCCTATTTAAATTTCTGCATCCTACACTGTTGGCAGTTCTGTGTAGGCGGCAGTTACATAATTTTATTTCGGTGATTACAAAATACAGTCGAATGAATACACTGGGTAGAAAGGCAGATAGTTCATGGCGATTGGGTCAACCAAGTAAATGAAGGTAGTGAACATGCTTCAAACCACTACCGGGAGCCTGTGTGTCAGGATTCTCATCCAAAATCACAGAGAAGAGGATTTGGTGGTCTGTTGGATTGATGATAGGTTCATATACTTATGGTCTGGGTTCGATTCCAACTTCAGCCACGATCTTTGATAGGGAGAGACAGATTCTATTCTTTAGTGGAGAAGGTATAATGACATGGTGATCTGAAACTCACATTAAACATGATATTCCTTCTCTACCAAGTAGACGTTAGGTTGAACCACAATAAAGTCAGTAGTGGCGACATGTAGAAACTGTATCACCAGTAATCTTTCTTATACTAGTTATTTATTTCTAGTGACGAAACAAACGGTATGTAGGGTCGCAGGACACTTATTCCATCTTTTATTTGAGCTTCTGTATGTCGATAAAATTGGTTCTGAACTGGAAATGCAATTCAGACCGCCCTTAACACGGAATCTATCCCTTCGTGGCAATACAGCTCGACTAAAATTTGTTGTTTGTTCAAAACTGTAGATTACTCAACATCTCCACATATTGCCCGTGAATGGGTTCGAATCCTAGCCCGGCACTGAAGTTTTCCTTATGTATTATCAAGCTCTAGCATGAGAACACCTGTCTGCTGGTGGATAATAATTTTGATTTTTAATGTATTTTCATTTGTTGTCAATTAACGACATCTGACGTTTTTGACTCCCAGTGGGAGATAGAACTATTTGCGAGATGTTCAAGGATGTTATTCCGAGCTGCTGGTGGAGAAAAATTCGGTAGCTGACGTCTCTTTGTGTGTAGTCAACAACGATATGTGTGGGGTTCGATTTCCAGTCAGCACTGAACTCTTCGTAATATTATTTCCAGTTCAAACAGGTTTACATGTTGCTGCTGGTGTAACTAACCCATATTTAACGTTCGTTTTCTCTAGAATATAACAGCGATAGGTGCCGGGTTGCAGTCCTGGGAAGGGAAAAATAAATGTTTCCTCTCGTCATTTCAGTTAAAACATCTAGCTACTACCGAGATAATCCGATATGTCAGAGTTGATTGCGCTTGGATATCAATCTGATTAGGTTCTGGATTCGAGTCTCTGTCGAACACAAAGTTTTACCTCACGGCATTTCAAGTAAATTACTTGTGAAGAAGCAATATTTGACATCTCTCGTAGTTCGTTAACTTACTACATGCATTACCTATCTGACGTAATAATGAGAGTGGTAACATTTCAGGTATGTCATTTATTGTAATAAATGTGAGCTTACAAGCCTTAAGGCCAGTCTTATCTGTGATAAGGTGTTCCCTGATGTTTGTAGTATTGTGGTATTACTTTACATCTTGAGTTATTGCGATAACAGAGCAGTGTTTTCTAGTGGTGACTTGTTGGATCCATTTTCGATAGTCAGGCGACTGTACCAAGGGGCGATTAGAGGACCTGCTAGACAGCTGCGTTATGCGGGTTGCATGCGAATCAGGCGAAATGCAATTCAGGCTGTTCGGATACTTTCGAGCACAACTGTACGTGCGCTTTTCAAGTGGTCCGACATGCCTTTCTTGCACTTTGTTTTGCAGGCTAATTTGGAACATGCAGGGGTTAAGAATCGCGACCCTTCCTAATGCGGCTAATAGGAGACGTTGATGAAAGGATAAGGGGGCCGTCAAATGAAACCAAGATACACGGAAAAAAGTAAGCAAACTGTTCGTTACGCCAAAAATAATCGTTATTACATCTGTCCCACTGTGAGATAAGTAGGCCAGTGTCTTGATGGAAAAACTTTTGCGATTGCCATCGGAGGCATGACTGCGTGCACCTCTTCGTCCAAAGCAAATTGAAGAACACGAATGTCTTTCTCCTGGGCACCAAACATATGGAAGTCGCATGGGGAGAGGCGAGGACTGTACGGAGAATGTATAAGGGTCTCCCAGCAAGACTTCTGCAGACTACTGGAAAGAACCTTGGAAACATGTGGTCCCGCCCACATCCTGCATACTTCTCTCAGCGGGCGATTTGCATATTTTTGGTGCCCTGGAGAAAGACATTCGTGACCATCGATTTGCTTCGTACGAAGAGATGGACGTCAGATACGATCGTGGTTCCATAGACAACCGCAGACTTATAATCCATGAAGGCATTGACTGTCCTGCCTCACAGTCGTCAAAGTGTGTTATCACTTTTGGCGATTTCTTTTCAAATAATAACCAGTTCCATCGGTGTCGTTTTCCTGATGGTAATAATAAAATTGCAGCCACTCACAGAGGTCCAGTGTCGCTTGTAATTCCCATTTGACAGCGAAATTTGAGAGATATTGGAATGTGTTAATATCCAACAATTTACGCTGGAAAACTAATTAGTTTCAATTTTGGCCTCCAGGTGCAAATCTGACCCCGTGAATGCAAGAGAGACGCACAGAAATGTTCCCGTGTGTAATGGATTAGAAACGGGACGTGGGCAGAAAAGGTCGAACAAGTGAGAAAGGCATAATGTTGATTTTACCGATGCTATTAACCGACGCTTACGCAGTATTTTCAGTATGAGTACCGGCGACGTCGAAAAGAGCTTCATCTGTAAGACGCCAAGACCAGCAGTTGCTCGCAGCAGTTCCGGTCGAACCCGAGATCATGTGAAGACCGAACGTGTCCCAGGTAAACGCGATCTCTTAGGTACTCGTATCCCCAGAACCGAAACTGACTTGGATTCAGGATCTAGCAGGCCATGCATGTGGAAAACCTCCTAATTAGAGCCATTTGGTATACAGCAAATGGTGCAGTATATGCTTTTGTGCTGAAGCCGGTCAGTCTAGCAGCATATGTGGATGTTATTTGTAACTAGATGTGTGTGTGTGTGTGTGTGTGTGTGTGTGTGTGTGTGTGTGTGTGTGTGTGTGTGTGCGTGTGCGTGTACGTGTGCGCACGCGCGCGCTCCAGCTGTAAGAGTGTGGCCGTGCCTGACAGGAGGGAGCGTGACAGACTGCGAGGCGCAGCTGCCAGAGACAAATGGTTCAAATGGCTCTGACCACTATGGGACTTGACATCCGAGGTCATCACTCCCCTAGAACTTAGAACTACTTAAACCTAACTAACCTAAGAACATCACACACATCCATGCCCGAGGCAGGATTCGAACCTGCGACCGTAGCGGTCGCGCGGTTCCAGACTGTAGCGCCTAGAGCCGCTCGGCCACCCCGGCCGGCGCTGCCAGGGACAGGTAGATGACAGGCAGAGCAGCAGAGTAATCCTTGTCTTGCCCTACTCCACGCTCACGTGACGCCATTTTGACGTCACGCGTAGTACCGACGACAGCAGGAACTGCTATCGGCTTTCGTTAATCTTCGATATGGACCTCTCATAAGCCTTCATGCACGCGTGAGATTTATAAGAACGCGTTATTCTTTGAAGGATGTATTATAATTATTGCTATACTAAACGTCACATAATCATGTATTGATTGTTAATGCGTTCATATTAGAGCGCTCTCTCACGAGTTAGTTGCTCTCGTAAAATAATTTACAAATTAAGCAAGAAGAAACACAGTTATATTATGATTAACATTATGCCATTTCAAGGCAACGGAGCACAGAAAATTTATCACAAACAGAGTTGGCGTAAGATGTCGCCAGCACACCACGTGGCAAAGAGGTTACCAGAAGATCGATAGTACGCAGAAGCAGCGCGTATCACGAGAGAGGCCAAACAGACTCCAGGCAACGGGCCGCCAACGCCCTCTCTGCCGTGTGGCGTTCGCTGTGTTACTCAGTGGTTTGGTATTTAACTAATTTGTAAATGAAAAGGATAATCTTATTTTATTACAGTGAGTAATTACTAAATAATTTTTCTCCCGGCTAAAGATTTGGTCAAGTTGCTAAAGAACTCCAAGTTAACGTTGCGTTAAAGTGTTGTCTGTAAGTGGTGGAAGTGTCACTAAATCACAGTTAATACAACAGATTCTATACAACTATTAATTATGATGGAAACAGTTATCTTCAGCAAAATGATCATTAGAACCACCGAATATCAGCCGCGCACAACACTGACATGTTACCTGAAACAATATTTTTCGCAACTCGTGCGTAATTAATTTCGGCTCCATGCATCAGCAAGAAAATTTTGTTATATGGATCGTGCTATGAACATTTTTTTTAAAGAACCAATCTGATTCGAATTATTTTCATTGAAATGAGTTCGGGACCAGCGGTGCACGTTTATTTTTACACATTTTTATTACCTTCGGCATTTATGTCTGCAGAGTTGCGTAATTTGAATTTGCCGCTGAGATAGTTGTTAAGATGGCGGCACACAATTGATAGAGACTTTCTATTGTTAGAGCAAATTTCCTTTTAACAGGAGAAGTATTTTAACAGGATAAGTATTTGAAATGCTTATTAAACTTTGCTTTCATATTGTGCACTATTTAGACTAATTTTCATCAAGTAAACCTTTGATACTTCCGTAAGAAAAACAGATAAAAACGCGATACAAATCGCTATCATCAATGGCTGCGCTCTTTGCAGCGGAAAGAAATAATTAACACAGATATGCTTATTTAGAGAGGAATTAAAGTTACAAATAATTATTCACTCATATTTATAATATTAATGAACTCTATTCTCAAGTAATAATTAACAAATAATTACAATTTCTTAACAGATCTCAGTATGATATTCGTCTTGCGTCCGCAACCTACAAAAGCCAACCAACAAAGGGTAAAAACGAAGGAAGACAAACGCAGATCATAAAAGGAATTTACAATTATAATTGTTTTTTTACGATACACATCGATATCTCCAATTACATCATAAAATATTATATAAATAATTAATATTTATTTAACTGTTTTTTCATTTGTCGGATAGATAATGTTTATAACTGTTAGTGGCATAATTTCCTCTCGTCGCACTGTAGCTAAAATTTATCTCGTGGATGTTACAGCCGCCAATATTTAGATCGCCGCCGCGGGCGAAAGGACCCAGTCAGTCACCCAGTGAGTCAATGAGTCGAGTCATCAGTGGCAGCCCAGTCGGAGTCGCAGTCAGCTCAGCTCAGTCAGTCAGTCAGTGTCTAGCCACCAGAGCAGTGTACATAGCGGGACTTGCACTTCACCAGCAGTGAGGCTAATGTCGACTATCACAGAAGAGCTTCTACCACTACACCTGAACTATTTTAAGTAATGTCTTATTCTTATGGATAAATAACGCTGTTAATACATGTGTGCAGCAGTGTTACAGAAAGAAGATACCGGCCACCAAACAACATCCTCTCCTTGCTTCCCTTGATACAAGGCTACAGGGACAACGAGATGACACAAGACAGGCACGTCACCATTATCATTAAATGTCTGTTAACGATGCATGAATGATGTAGCCTTCAAGAGATACTATGATAACAAAGGCAACTAACTACTGTCATATCATCAATTGCTAGCATAATGGGTACCATCGTGGTCTCAGGCATCGAAAGATATAGGTTCACATTTTGCCACAGGCAAATTTTTTTTGTCAGCTTTGTTGACACCTTCTGGGACTTTCTTATTAGTGTAACACAAGTATATACTGCAATGTTCGATGTTATTTACGTTTCCATCTGATTAGAGAACGAAGGGTGTAACGAATATTTAGCGATTTCCGAATCTGTGGTTAGGTAGGAACCTAAGAGGACAGCTCGCAGCAATCAAATTCGTATTCTCTGTTCTCATAAATTTTTTGTCTTTGTCTCCAAATATCTGGCGACTTCCGAGTGTTGGGCTAGGCACGAACCTAGGAGCACAGCTGTAAATGCTACGATCAAAACGAGCTGCAGTAAAATTATAATTCTTTCTTCCAACAAACTTTTGTCTCTTTATTTCCAAATATGTGGTGACTTCCGAGCGTCTGGTTAGGCACGAACCTAAAGGCGCGTGTCCACTAGCAAGTAAACTTCCGCAAGTCGCTTGCATAAGCTACTTCTGCAAGTTCTTTGCATGTGGAAACACCCGCAACAAGTTGACTTCCGCAAGTTTAGTCAACTTGGAGAAGTAGCTTCCGCAAGCTAGTGTTAGCGGTTCTCCGTAGCTTGCTGCAATTACTTGCTGGACATCCCAATTGCGGGAAGTTTTCTCGGAACTTGCACAAGTGTATACAGTACAAAATGTCAGTCTTGAAGTTCGTGTGGACGAGTGACAAAACACTATGTCTTATTCAGCGAGTGGAATGTTTTCCCGTGTTGTGGACTTTAAAAATCGGTTAAAAAAACAAGACGCATTGGAAATTATTGAGTCGGAATTCGAAATTACAGAGCCAGAAATACGGAAAAAATACACAATTTGCGTGCGCAGTATAATCAAGCACTAAATAAATCGAAGAAAAGAAAAAGTGGACAGACGACTTATATAAAAGTAAATGGGAATTATTTGATTCGATGAAATTTATGTTTCGTCCCTACAGACCAAAAGATACCGAATATAATATGGTAAGTGGAACAAATTTAATATTCTGTAAATACTAATTATTACTTTTATTACAGATGTATTTATGTTTACGCTACCATCAGAAATCAATTCAAATTTAAAGGCGTCTGTATTGCCAGGCTAATTCCCCTTCTGGTGAAACAAAGTAGTCTGTGAATTCATTTCTGACTTCCTTGGCCACCTGTGGCCAATTATGTAGGTTTATTGGTTCCAGTGGTATATTCGTTTCTGTCTATATGTAAATGCGGCCGAGCGGTTATAGGCGTTTCAGTCCGGAACCGCGCGACTGCTACGGTCGCAGGTTCGAATCCTGCCTCGGGCATGGATGTGTGTGATGTCCTTAGGTTAGTTAGGTTTAAGTTGTTCTAAGTTCTAGGGGACTAATGACCTCGGATGTTAAGTCCCATAGTGCTCAGAGCAATTTGAACCATTTTTGAACTAGGGCCTCCCGTCGGGTAGACCGTTCACCGGGTGCAAGTCTTTCGATTTGACGCCACTTCGGCGTCAATGGGGATGAAATGATGATTAGGACAACACAACCATTCCCTGAGCGGAGAAAATCTCCGAACTAACCGGGATGGAACCCGGGTTCTTAGGATTGACATTCTGTCGCGCTGACCACTACTTTTTTCCCTCATTTTGTTCGATGTTGTTAGTTGCATTTGTTCGGTGCGGATGTCCCATGACACCCGTTCAAGTTCAGTGTTGAGCTGTTGACTCAGGCCGGCCGAAGTGGCCGCGCGGTTCTGGCGCTGCAGTCTGGAACCGCGAGACCGCTACGGTCACAGGTTCGAATCCTGCCTCGGGCATGGATGTATGTGATGTCCTTAGGTTAGTTAGGTTTAACTAGTTCTAAGTTCTAGGGGACTAATGACCTCAGCAGTTGAGTCCCATAGTGCTCAGAGCCATTTGAACTATTTGTTCAGTTTTTTATTGCAGAGGGCAGCTAACCTTCTGACCGAACACGCTGAGCTACCGTCCCGGCAATGGTGATGAAATGATGATGAAAGACACACAACACCCAGTCATCACGAGGCAGAGAAAAATCCCCGACCTTGCCGGAAATCGAACCCGGGACCCCGTGCGTGAAGCGAGAACGCCACGGCAAGACCACGAGCCGCGGACGTCACTCAGCTACCGGGGGCGGACTTTGTCCATACGTCTTTGCGCCATTTCTACTCTTTTCTGTGAGGAAAAAGTTGTGAAGAGCACAAATCGCTTTGACAATTTGCCTCGATTTCTTTGGGTTTAGAAGAATTTGCGTTCGTAATACTCGAAAACGTGTGCACAGAAGCGCAAAAAAGTTTTCAGACACATTTCTTGCTCTCGAGAGGCGATAGTTAAACACACGATTTTGCCCTGGTTGGCATCTAAAATGGTAGGGGCTTCATAATATATATTTTTAGAGCAAATGCATCATCAGCAACAATGACGTAAGGTACCAGCATAGTTCTACCAGGTAAATTTCGAGGAACTGGTACATTCAAAGAATTAGACTCAAGACATTCTGACAGTCTACAATTATTAGATCTCCACCATCAGATATTCTACCATTACTGTCCACATCGAAGTATATAACTCTCTAGTCAGGTACATTCAGTGCCAATAGCACAATACTGTGGTTCCCTTTATAATTAAAGTACACACTGCCTTCTTTCTTGGGAGCCTGTATGACTATATGTTTTCCATCCATAGCGCCAATACAGTTTGGAAAATCGCATCTATTCTCAAAACCAGGAGTGATTTGTAACCATTCTTCTTCTGTTGAAGGTATATAAAACAAAATTATATCTGAAATTTATCCCTTTGAAGATAAATATTACACTATAACGTTTACTTTAGGGATCAAAAAATCAAATGGTTCAAATGGCTCTGAGCACTATGGGACTCAACTGCTGTGGTCATTAGTCCCCTATAACTTAGAACTACTTAAACGTAACTAACCTAAGGACATCACACACATCCATGCCCGAGGCAGGATTCGAACCTGCGACCGTAGCAGTCGCACGGTTCCGGACTGCGCGCCTAGAACCGCGAGACCACCGCGGCCGGCTTTAGGGATAAGAAAACGCCAGGGAATATAATGACTGTGAGACAGATACAGTCCGGAAAAAGCACAGGAAAGAAGAATTTAAAAAAAAAAAATTCCAGAGGAAAATTCAGACACTATTCTAAACAAGGCAATAGAAGCGATGCATAAACCTGTTGATGAACATCAGGTGTTTGGAGACTATGTGGTATCGGAATTAAGGTTATTAACACAAATGTCAAGTCGGAAAATATTAAGGAGTTCTAGGAGACTGATGACCTTAGAAGTTAAGTCCCATAGTGCTCACAGCCATTTGAACCATTTTTTTTGAAAGCAGTTTCATGTGCACACCATCAGAGAAAGTAATTATTATTACTGATACTACCCAAGTCCATCAACCACAAGGTAACTGTTTCGTAAACTTTCTGCTTAAGCGAATTATGTGTGTGAGTTATGAAATATCAAAATACTAACCTTCAAATATTCTCTTTTCAAACATTCATATAGATCCACACAGCAGTCCGTAACAACTCGAGAGATTGTGCAAACGGGTACTCTGAAAAGGTGCATCAAAGAGTGAAAACTATCGCCTAAAAATTAAAAAAAAGTAATTCAGTGAAATAAATGTAAATGTACGATTATCGTCAATAAATATTTATTTGACATTTACGTGTTTTATTCTGTTACATGTGGCTAAAAATCGAAGAGTAATTAAATGACGATCTCTTGGTGATATAGCTTGCCCCATATTTGTATCCTGTTTCCGAATATTTGATTCTACAATTGACAAGAGGTGATCAAAGCTTGCAAAAGACATTCTCAAAAATTTTGTAATCTGAACAAAGTCCTCTGATTTCAGTTCGTTCAGTAATGTTTCTTGGAAACTTACGCATTAACGCCTCTGTATCGACTTCTTTAACCAAACACTTCTCTTGTTCTTAACTTTTCGTTTTTCATGGCGCTTTTTCTTTAACAATAACAATACAACAACACTGGCGGCTGCTCTGGTTTGTGCACACGATCTTGTAATCCACAAGTTGCCTGTCTCACAACGCGAACTGTAGTGGATGCACTTCTGCAAGTACTTGCAGCAAGTTCGTGAAATTAACTTGCCTAAGCGACTTGCAGACGTCAAATTGGGCAAGTTTTCGTACTAATGTAAACACAACAAGTACACTACTGGCCATTAAAATTGCTACACCACGCAGATGACGTGCTACAGACACGAAATTTAACCGACAGGAGGAAGATGCTGCGATATGCAAATGATTAGCTTTTCAGAGCATTCACACAAAGTTGGCACCGGTGGAGACACCTAGAAAGTGCTGACATGAGGAAAGTTTCCAACCGATTTCTCATACACAAACAGTAGCTGAGCGGCGCTGTCTGGTGAAACGTTATTGGTTCAAATGGCTCTGAGCACTATGGGACTCAACTGCTGTGGTCATAAGTCCCCTAGAACTTAGAACTACTTAAACCTAACTAACCTAAGGACCTCACACACATCCATGCCCGAGGCAGGATTCGAACCTGCGACCGTAGCGGTCGTGCGGTTCCAGACTGTAGCGCCTTTAACCGCTCGGCCACTCCGGCCGGCAAACGTTGTTGTGATGCCTCGTGTAAGGAGGAGGAATGCGTACCATCACATTTCTGACTTTGATAAAGGTCGGATTGTAGCCTATCGCGATTGCGGTTTATCGTATCGTGACATTGCTGCTCGCGTTGGTCGAGATCCAATGACTGTTAGTAGAATATGGAATCGGTGGGTTCAGGAGGGTCATACGGAACGCAGTGCTGGATCCCAACGGCCTCGTACCACCAGCAGTCGAGATGACAGGCATCTTATCCGCATGGCTGTAACGGCTCGTGCAGTCACGTCTCGATTCCTGAGTCAACAGATGGGGACGTTTGCAAGACAACAACCATCTGCACGAACAGTTCGACGAAGTTTGCAGCAGCACGGACTATCAGCTCGGAGACCGTGGCTGCGGTTAGACTTGGCGCTGCATCACAGACAGGAGCGCCTGCGATGGTGTACTCAACGACGAACCTGGGTGCACGAATGGCAAAACGTCATTTTTTGGGATGAATCCAGGTTCTGTTTACAGCATCATGATGGTCGCATCCGTGTTTGGAGACATCGCGGTGAACGCACATTGGAAGCGTGTATTCGTCATCTCCATACTGGCGTATCACCCGGCAAGACGGTCATTGGTTACACGTCTCTGTCACCTCTAGTTCGCATTGATGGCACTTTGAACAGTGGACGTTACATTTCAGATGTGTTACGACCCGTGGCTCTAATGTTCATTCGATCTCTGCGAAACCCCACATTTCAGCAGGACAATGCACGACCACATGTTGCAGGTCCTGTATACAGAAAATGTTCGACTGCTGTCCCGGCCGGCACATTCTCCAGATCTCTTACCAATTGAAAACGTCTGGTCAATGGTGGCCGAGCAACTGGCTCGTCACAATACGCCAGTCACTAATGTTGATGAACTGTGGTATCGTGTTGAAGCTGCATGGGCAGCTGTACCTGTACACGCCATCCAAGCTCTGTTTGACTCAATGACCAGGCGTAACAAGGCCGTTATTACGGCCAGAGGTGGTTGTTCTGGGTACTGATTTCTCAGGATCTGTGCACCCAAATTGCGCGAAAATGTAATCACATGTCAGTTCTAGTATAATATATTTGTCCAATGAATACCCGATTATCATCTGCATTTCTTTTTGGTGTAGCAATTTTAAATGCCAGTAGTGTAATTGCATAAGTTACTTGCGGAAGTTACTTGCTAGTGGACAGGCGCCGTAAGAGGGCAGCTTAATCTGCTGTGAGTGACTCGGGGAGCAGTTACATTCATGTTGTTCAGACTGACGTCAAGTCTTGGCCTCGCAGCGGGCGCCTGTCGGCGTGTCACGTGACGTGGCCGTGCTGCGCTGCTCTGCTGCCGCCGCCGGCCAGGTGGACGTCGTCCGCAACTTCCGGCCGCTCCGACAGCACAGGGGGTGGGGGGGTGGGGGGGGGCGGAGGCGCGTGCCGGCGCCGCGGCGGGCCTTGCGTCCCCATCCGTCACCGGCCCACAGTAGGGCCTGCCGCTACTGCCCCCACACCCCACCCCTTACGGTGTTCGCACGCCACCGAGATCTCAGGGCCTCCAAATGTCCGTATAACAGCTTCGCAGATTATTGTAGTGGACGTAGCGGGGCAGAGCGAGGTAACCAAAAAGGCTACCGAGGTCTTTTGAAAAGGCTCCGAAAGTGGCCCACTCTTGTGGGATCTTAGTACTGAACCCCTACTGCATCTGTTAGAGGGGGCAGATGCAATAAAAGGCGTAGAAAAATTTCCCCTACCACTCGCAGTAGAAGATTATTTATTCGAAATTACAATGAAATGAACACCCTTAGCTGCTTACAGGCGTTGACATACGTCAGCGGGGACAGATGAAAATATGTGCTCCGACCGGAACTCGAACCCGGGATCTCCTGCTTACATGTCAGACGCTCTATCCATCTGAGTCACCGAGGACACAGAGGATAGTGCGCCTGCAGGGATTTATCTCTGGCACGCCTCCCGCGAAACCCAGAACAGATACCATCTTAGCAAATATAGTTAAGACTCACCGGGCACTTGATCATCTTCTTCTTCTGAGCGAATGCACAAACAGTGCCCCAACTCTTACGGGAATCGGCAACGCGCCGCGAGTAATGAGTATAATGGGCGGGGGCACTACGAATGTAGTGCGGGACAATACGTTGACAATGTGGATTTCGCGGGAGGCGTGCCAGAGATAAATCCCTGCTGTCGCGCTATTCTCTGTGTCCTCGGTGGCTCAGATGGATAGAGCGTATTCCATGTAAGCACGAGTTCCCGGGTTCGAGTCCCGGTCGGGGCACCCATTTTCATCTGTCCCCGTTGACGTATGTCAACGCATGTAAGCAGCTGATGGTGTTCATTTCATTGTAATTTCATTCTAACGAGCTGCTTGGTCACCGATGGTATCTGTTCTTTCGGACATGTCCGAAAGAACAGATACCATCTTAGTAAATAATTTATTCGTCACAGACCGGTTTCGGGCTTGTACCGATCCTCAGTGTTTATACATTCGTGTACATTTTTATATTGCTGTCATTTTCGTAAATTGTAATAGCTCTCAGCAACTTTACACATATAGCATCATTGTACTTCCTAGATCTAAGTTCTGTGACAAAAATGTGGATCAACAATTTCGCAATTTATAATAGCTTTTTTTAAAGTTTCTATGAATGCAACATCCTTGCACTTCCTATGTTTGAGTTCTTTGACAATAACGTACATGTTTGAATGTAAACACAGTGTGTATCAGAAGTTCAAGACACAGTAGTGAAATACGCAGCTAAATTTTAAAAAACTGAAACACAGACGTGAAAATGGTAACAAATGTGCAACTGAGAGGAAAAACTGTCACCACAGCATAATTGTAATAAGGATAAAACATCTTTATGTAAGTACTGATATGTTTTCGACAATTACTACCTTGCCACTTACAATCATTCCACTTGTATCTGTTTAGTCACCAGAAAATAATTTTCTTTGTATTCAATCAGTGATCTCCAGCAATATAAACATGAATGTATTAACACCTGAGGATGGACACTGTGGTGTCACCACCAGACACCACACTTGCTAGGTGGTAGCCTTTAAATCGGCCGCGGTCCGTTAGTATACGTAGGACCCGCGTGTCGCCACTATCAGTGATTGCAGACCGAGCGCCGCCACACGGCAGGTCTAGAGAGACTTCCTAGCACTCGCCCCAGTTGTACAACCGACTTTGCTAGCGATGGTTCACCGACAAAATGCGCTCTCATTTGCCGAGACGATAGTTTAACATAGCCTTCAGCTACGTCATTTGCTACGACCTAGCAGGCGCCAGTACCAGTTACTATTGATACTGTAATCATGTACCGTCAAGAGCGACGCTCATCATTAATGGATTAAAGTTAAGTATTCCACCAGCTACGTCCATTTTTCTAAAGTCTAATTTCCTTGTCCTGTTCCAGACCTCACGCCAGCCTGCGTGAGCTAAAACGCGTGCCTTTCGGCTTCCTCTCATACCCGGTGTTGGCTCTCTTGCCAACCCACAACAGACACAAGCGCGAAACCGGTCGTGTGACGAATAAATAATCGTCCATTGTGCCTGGTAGCGGAGAATTTTCTACCCCCTGTAAAGAAACAGCAACGAAGTTCAGTAGCATCCATTACGGATAAAATTCGCTGTTTTAGATGTTGTTGCATACGCGGACTAAATCCTAGTAGTTTTGTCTGCAGCCTCCAGGGCGAGACTTGACGAAAAGGCGAACAATGTGCTTGCGCAGATGCAGCATTGTAGCGAGAACAACAGAGTGACTACACCCGTTCACTAAACCACATACATACTTCCGAAGAGAACACTTTGTCTTGCAACATTTCCCTCCCTGAGACTTGACGGAATCCCTGTAAAACGCGGGACTATTTGTAGATATTTCGCAATTACACTAGACGAGGAACGAAACTTTCTGGAACTCATAAAGCGGCCAAAATTTTGCATAAGATTGCGTGTGCTGGCACTACTGAAGATGAATTACCATTGCATGCGATGCGGTAATATCACGAAGCGATCTTCATTGTGCCATTGTGCGTCCAGCCATCCTGATTTCTGACTTGCGATTCTCGCCATGTCCGATGGATATCTGGGTACGCTGCTGTATTGGTTGGGACGTCAAAAATATGATCGTGTGTGCGAGATCACAGGTACCCACATTGCTGATAAAAGACTTTTACGAGCCTGGAGGTTTGATGAATGGCAGTCTGACTAGGACGCCAGGTGTTTACAGCATACCAAGCACCAGGAATAGGATCAAACTGCGTCACATTGCCCCAACTCGAAGTATGGTGCACCTATTAACAGGCCACGATCCATACTCCAAAAATTTGCATCGAGCGGGATGTAGTAGCACACCAGTCTGTGAATGAGGAGAGGAAGGTTCCGCTCATAATGTAGACTGCGATCTGCAAACAGTTGTAAGTGACCAAAAACTGTGCGCTACAGTCAATATGACGGCACATAGAATATCTAAAAGGCAACTGCTTAACTTTCAGTCAATAAGATCAAATGAACGCTCTGGGTATCAAAATAATGTCAAAAGGTCACAAGAAGAGCTTCCTCAATTATAGATAATGACAGGCACATACAAATTTAATTAAGAGAATAGAACAATAGGTTTAGAAGTAAGTTTAGTTGTAGTTGGTTAGCAAACTTGGAGTTCTTCCGAGGCTGCCATTAACATACACTATGTGATCAAAAGTATCCGAACACCCCAAAAACATATGTTTTTCATATTACGTACATTGTGCTGCCACCTACTGGCAGGTACTCTATATTATCGAGCTCAGTAGCCATTAGACACCGTGAGAGAGGAGGATGGGGCGCTCCGCGTAACTCACGGACTTCGAACGTGGTCACGTGATTGGGTGTCACTTGTGTCATACGTCGGTGCGCGAGATTTCCACACTCCAAAACATCCCTAAGCCCACTGTTTCCGATGTGTTAGTGAAGCGGAAACGTGAGGGGATATGTACAGCACAAAAGCGTACAGACCAACCTCGTCTGTTGACTGACAAAGACCGCCGATGGTTGAAGAGGGTCGCAATGTGTAATACGTAGACATCTATCCACACCATCACCTATAAATTCCGAAGTGCATCAGAATCCACTGCAAGTAACATTAAAGTTATGCAGGAGTTGAGAAAACTTGGATTTCATTGTCGAGCGGCTGCTGATAGCCACACATCACGCCGGTAAATGCCAAACGACGCCTCGCTTGGTGTAAGAAGCGTAAACATTGGACGACTGAACAGTGGAAAATCGTCGAATGACGGTTCACCACGTGGCGATCCGATGGCAGGGTGTGGGTATGGCGAATGCCCGGTGAACGTCATCTGCCCACTTGTGTAGTGCCAACAGTTCAATTCGGAGGCGGTGGTGTTATAATGCGGTCGTGTTTTTCATGCAGGGGGCTTTCATCCCTAGTTGTTTTGTGTGGCACTATCACAGCACAGACCTATATTGATGTTTTAAGCACCTTCTTACTTCCCACTGTTGAAGAGCAATTCGGAGATGGCGATTGTATCTTTCAACACGATCGAGCACCTGGTCATAATGCACGGCCTGTGACGGAGTGGTTACATGACAATAGCATCCCTGTAATGTACTGACCTACGCTATGTCCTGACCAGAATCCTATATAACACCTTTGGGATGTTATGGGACGTCGACTTCGTGCCAGGGATCACCGACACAAAAAATGGTTCAAATGGCTCTGAGCACTATGGGACTTAACATCTGAGGTCATCAGTCCCCTAGAACTTAGAACTACTTAGACCTAACTAACCTAAGGATATCACACACATCCGTGCCCGAGGCAGGATTCGAACCTGTTACCGTAGCAGTCACGCGGTTCCGGGCTGAAGCGCATAGAACCGCTCGGCCACCGCGGTCGGCTCACCGACCGACATTGATACCTCTCGTCAGTGCAGCACTCTGTGAAGAATCGGCTGCCATTCCCCAATAAACCTCCTAGCACGAACATATTAGTCATTTTCAGCCAGGTGTCCGGATACTTTTGATCACATAGTATATATAGCAATGTAAGATGGAAGTTATTTACTTGGAACTTGAGTAGATGCATTTTATTTTATGTTGCTGTTTTTATTTTTTTAATTTTTTAAATTGATTCTTATTTTTAAATGCTCTGTTTTATTTGTACATTAATATTACCAAAGGTTCCTGTTAGCGTGATTTACTACTACATACATAATATAAAACATTGTATGTCACCATGATTACTGAACAGGTACGACCTGTTTAGAGTTTCCTGATAACAGGTCTAAAATTCGTAACAATAAATTTAGCTGAACTGAAAAACTTTCCGCAACTGAGGTCGCGGCATCTAACTAGGCTCCGAACTGCCAGTCTCGAATTATATTGTTCTGCAGACCTGTACAATTGTTGCATGCATTTCTTTTGAGCTGTACTCTATGACACCGCCAAATTACTGCATCAGCACATCTTTGAAGCGTCAGTTGGTGTTGAACATTCTTGAGGAACGAACGTGATTACGGTTTCGTTCAAACTTTTGAGTGTCACCATGAACAGGTAGGGAAATTTAAGAAATGTATATTATTCTTATTTCTCATTATTGTCAATGACCTGAGTTACGCTGCCGACAAAAAAAAAACAACTTATATAATGTTACAGATCCCTTACTATCCAAATGTTCGTACAGATATGGAAGGTAAATATCCTACGTTGAACTAAAAATTCTAGTGTTGTCAACCTTTATATAACTTCATAGATGCGGGAGCATTATATTAGCAGATAAATGTTACTTATCTTGCTACGGCTGTATCGTTGTCTAGGTTATCGGATGATGTTTATGTTTTTCATTTAATGTGTCCAAGATTTTTTGCTTCAATAAAAAATCACTGGAATATTGTTGCTTTTTACATCATCAGTATTTACCGATAAATTCTTGACACTTTCTAACAACACCACTTATTAAACAAATTCATTGTGCAACATTCCAACACAACACGCAGAACTTGATAATTACACTGACCAATCTCAAGAACAACAGAAACTATTATGGCGCGTCTGTCCTCTACTATTTCTATAAGTCCTAAGTACATAGCTTCCAGATCCTTCTAGAGCAGGATGTAGTTCAAATGAGTTTTATACGACTGTGTTAATTGAAATTAGTTTTCAGGTACAATTTACATAATGTTTTCGGGAAACAATTACTTATATAAAGATCTATACGCCTAACAATTGATAATGAAGGTTGTAAATTTTGTCACTTTAAGACTATCAGCTTCCTGTCTTTGTATAATTGTAAATTGACTTATAGTATAGTATAGTAAAAGTAGAAAAATTGGAAATGAAAACAGAAATTATGTTTACATGAAAACCAAAGCATAATAATATTAGTTTCCCTGTGCAGTGATTTTTTATTCATTTAAGTTAACAATAGAGATTACTAATTTTCATGGTTCAAGATCGACTTTGCTGAATGGATCGATGTGAAAAATAAAATTATATTATCAGCAAAATAGTGTGTTGGTGATCAAATTTAACTAAAATTATCTTCAGATGTGGAATACATAACTTAAGTATTTAAATTGACACGCTTGGTTAAATCCGCGGGACAAAACAGGTAGTTGGAATTGTGGAAATGGGCCAAAAATAAGCGGCTGTCAGTTACACTCGAACACATAACTTTATTTAGTTGCCCAAACATTACAGCGCAAATTTCTGAGCTTAACTATCGAATGAATATGTCACACAATCTTATGGCCTAAGGGCACAACCTCTTTAATTTTTAAAACTGCTAAAGGCCCATGATTTAAAACACAACTACAATAAATTTTACAAGGCGGAAAGCCCAAGGCTTTATCCTTAAATAATTTTTTTTAAATGAAGCTGAAGGCCCAAACAATGAAAGATTTAACAAGTAAGGAATTTAAATTTTAAGACTTCTGAAGGCCCATCATTGAAGAAGACAACTACAATGAATTTTCAAAAGGCAAAAGGCCCAAAGCTTTATCAAAAATATATATATATATTTTAAATGAGACTCAAACAATGCAAGACTTGACAAGTAAGGAACTTTCAATTTTAAAACTGTTGAAGGCCCATTATTTAAAACTCAACTAAAAGCATACAAATTCAAACCGTCGGCTATGAGCCATTAAAATGCACAATTAAACACCAATAAGAAAAGACAGTACAGCCAGCGGCGCTCAGAAGTTTCCGGGGGTCGGTCTGCACTTGAAATATTAACGTCCGCTTACGGGAGACAGGTAGTCGGCCAAACTATATGCGATCCGCCGGAAACCCAACCAAGAGACAGTCAACGGACACCCACCGACAAGACGACTTGCTTTCCACCTGACAAGTACACAAGGAACTCCAGTGCCAAAACGTAAAAGGTGTAGCCGCCCACAACCAAGTATGTATAAGCTGTCAAAACTACACACAGTTGTTGGACAGCGACAACACGGTGAGGGAAGGATACTGCCTGAATTTTACGTCAGCGACCAGGGCAGGTAACCGGAACGCTAACGGCCACAAGGCAGAAAATTCCGCTGGTGCACTTGCACTTCAAATAGCCAAAATACAGTTAAACTCCACCGGATGGTGGCCAAACTTTCGCCAACTCGAACACTCGCTGTTGCTCGCGGGAATACGAATACCCCCCCCCCCCCCCAGTCAACCATGAAAACCAACGGCAGAGTGCGAACAGAGTGGCTTCGGTAATTGAATCACCACTCAACCTTGATGTCCTGGGTTGGTGAGCCACTAACCTCGCAGCAATCGGAGCAGCTCCCACACACTCCTACACTGCGTAGAGACCGCCAGCGGGCCCGGCCCACTGCGCCGCGCGGAGATTTCCTGGCTAACCCGCACCAACCGACCGACTGCCACACACCAGCATGAAGACAGCACTAAAATTGAGCAGTCGACATCACAAGCTACACATAGTTTCACGAACACTTGCACGAAGGGCTAGACAATACTAAGGCCAGCGACTGTGCAATAACAAGGACGAATCACCTGTTGGCACAAGCAGGCAACCCATAAGCGATCACCGACCAACATACACGTCGTCCGTCAAGACGACGGACCGACGACCAATTAAGGTGGTCCGCACTCAAGTGATATGTATAGGCAACCGTCGGGCGAGTCATGGCTGTCCGTACCTCACTGCAGCCGCGCCCAGACTGAACTGCCGCGTCCTAAGTCAAACACTGCCAGGTCCGAACTGCACCGCTAGCGCCTCCCAACACACTGGCAGATCCGAACTAACTCAACACCGACTCAAAGGAAGGCCTCGGCGCTTGTTTGTGACGTCACGTCAGCTAGGCACGGCGAACGCCAGGTGTGTTGCAGGCATACTCATAATGGTGCAGTCTCCCTCTCTGACACAGGAAAATGTGAAACTATTCGCGGTAGTCGACCAACACACATTGTTCTGAGACATTTCTGCAATCAATTAATTGTGCAATTCATTACACTTCTTAACAAATAGTGTACTCCTGAACTTGTTTTAAGGATTGATATACAAAAACAACTTTATGGTACAGCAGCAACAGAATTCGTGCTTCTTTACCTTATTTGTAAATCTGAGGAAGTTACGTTTGTACTGGGTTGCTTTTACAAGAAACTGTGAACATATTGGTGCTCTTCTTTAGGTATCTTGGTTGACTATGGGGTGAGGAGCACTGAATGTTAATGAAATATCTAGCGATTGTACACGTTGGGGGAGGGGGTGGGGGACAGAAGAAGAGGCAAAAGAGAGATACTTGTTTTATCAAATAAATTTTTTTTTATCTTATAAAGTTTCTCCTTTGAGTTGCAAGAGGGGAATATTTATCTTTTCTAATGTGCATGTTTAAAAAAGTTTAAGCTCAGCAGTTTTTTCGATGTATGAAGCTATTTTGTTTCCTGTTTAGAATTCCTTTCGTTGAAAACGACTGTAATCTAATGACTGGCAACAGTTGGATATTTACACATGTAAATTAGTTCACATTCCAGTGACGATGTCAAACGAATATAAATAAATAAAAGAAACGAGTTCATTGTATGGGGGTTGGGGTAAGTTTCGATAACAAAATGGATCAAGTAAATATAGTTACTTGAATGTAAAATTTCCGAAGCTTGCAATGGGGCAAAGCATCTTCTCATATTGATCTACGTTTGATTCGACAGGATTGAGTAATAGAGAACTATGATCTTCATTTGTAGCTTTACGATAGTACGAAAATCTTGCATCTAAATAGAACTGCAGAATCGAAAACAATACCAACCATTTTGTCCAAAAATAGGAGATTTATAGTGATAAGCACCCGGCGGGGTCAGGGATTTTCTCTGCCTCTTGATGACTGGGTGTTGTGTGATGTCCTTAGTTTAGTTAGGTTTAAGTAGCTCTAACGAGGGAACCTCCCCATCGCACCCCCCTAAGATTTAGCTATAAGTTGGAACAATGGATAGGCCTTGAAAAACTTAACACAGATCAATCGAGAAAACAGGAAGAAGTTGTGTGGAACTATGAAAAAAATTAGCAAAATATACGAACAGAGTAGTCCACGTGCAATATATGCAACTTCTAGGGTATTGTGTAGTCAGGAGCGCCGTGGTCCTGTGGTTAGCGTGAGCAGCTGCCGAATGAGACGTCCATGGTTCAAGTCCTCCCCTGAGCGAAAAATTTACTTTCTTTATTTTCGCAAAGTTATGATCTGTCCGTTCTTTCATTGACGTCTCTGTTCACTGTAATAAGTTTAGTGTCTGTGTTTTGCGACCGCACCGCAAAACCGTGCGATTAGTAGACGAAAGGACGTGCCTCTCCAATGGGAACTGAAAACATTTCATCGCAACGTCATAGGTCAACCGATTACTCCACAGGAAAACACGTCTGATATATTCTATACGATACTGTTGACGGCACATGACAGTAATATGTTGTCGACCCACCTAACTTGTACACTTGGCGAATGGATAAAAAGTGTTGTGTCGATTCCCTAAGGTCTCGACACAATGAGTGGCTAGGTGCACGCGAAACTAACGCAGACGGGCGTAAATTCTGAAACAGGAGACTGGATGAAAACTATAAAGAAAAGAAGAGAGATTTTAATATACTTAACTTTAATGTAATCTTGTTCTTGTTGAAATACATCTCTTGCATAGTAGTAAGCAATTAGCAATGATACACTTGGCGCCTTGCTAGGTAGTAGCGATGGACTAGCTGAAGGCTATTTAATCTGTCTCTCGGCAATTGAGAGGAATACTTGGTAGGTCTAGTCGCAAGCTATGTCGTCCGTACAACTGGGGCGAGGTCAAGTCCGTGTCTTGTGACCTGCCATGTGGTGGCGCTAGGATTGCGAGTACACAGTGGCGACACGCGGGTCCGACATGTACTACAGGACCGCGGCCGATTTAAGTTACCACCTAGCAAGTGTGGTGTCTAGCGGTGACACCACAAAAAGATTCTTCTATCTTGCCCGATTTAGGTTTTCTTGTGGATGTGATTATCACTCCCAAAAAAGTGATCGCATCGGACAGACAGACGGACAGATAATAATTGTCTGAAAACAAAAAATTAAAATTTTCAGTTGACGGAAGACTTGAACCAAGGACCTCTCACTCCAGAGCTGCTCACGCTAACCACAGGACCACGGCGCTCCTGACTGCATATTGCCCTTGAGGTAGTATATGTTGTACGTGGACTACTCAGTTCGTACATTTTGCTAATTGTTTTCATAGTTCCACATAACTCGACTGATCTGTCTTCAGTTTTTCAAGGCCTATCCACTCTGCCAACTTATAACTAAATCTGAGGGGGGTGCGATGGGGAGGTTCCCTTGTAAGTTCTAGGGGACTGATGACCATAGCTGTTAAGTCCCATAGTGCTCAGAGCCATTTGAACCATTTGATAAGGACGCCCAGGCCTTTCTGCCTGCAACAGACCTAGCGTTCACCGTGCCTAGCTGACGTGACGTCACCAACAAGCGCCGCGGCCTTCCTTTGAGTCGGTGTTGACTAACTCCGAACACACGACAACCGGGAAGTAATAGCACTCAGCAAGGATAACAAGCCAGGCTTATACCGATAAGTGCCGCTGCTGCCGCTCGAGGGCAGGCAGGGCGGCAACTCAGTGACACCAGTAATTGAAATTAACATAACGAGGTGGCAGTACAGTAAAAACAGGATGTCGAATGAGATATGGCACGAACACGAGCCACACACGGCTCAGCTCCCTAGTGCAGTTTCCGCTGGTAGGCACTCCGAGGAGCACTTTTTCTGCAATAATGCAGTATTTCAAAACAATGGAAAATGTCTGAATTAAAACTACTCGTTTTCCAAAAAAAGATTTACTTAAAAGCAAACAGTGGGAAACTCCAGGTAGGAATACCAACAATGCAGGAAAAGACAGGTTGCTACTTCCTTTCAAGAAGACACGTTAAGTTGCAGACAGGCATTCTGACCGCAGCTGCTGGAGTTGGCGGTCGTGTGTGCATGAGGTGTGCTTCCTTGTGTGTGTGAGTGGTGTGTGTTTCGTTTTTGCTGATGAAGGCTGTGGCCGAGTGCTAGCTTTTAATTGCGCCTGTCTGCAAATTAACGCGTCTTTATTTAAAAACAAAAATTTAGCACTGCTGCTATGGCTAACTGAAACTTCAGTATTTTTCCCAGTTATTAGTGACAATTAAAAGCACCTGTTATAACCGAGGCCTAAAAATACGGAAAAATACCGGTATCGGTTTTAACTGGTCAGTTTTTTTCCATCTCTAATCCTTATCATAGACCTTGGTTCCCTCGACTCCGATGCTGCGATAGTTTTCTACGATGTACTCCAGTAGCATGTAGTCATGAAACAATGGCTATATACCTCAACACTTAAATACTTGATTCGTGCCTAGGATTGTCATACCTATCTGGGGCCTCGGGACGCTCTCAGATGGGGGTGTAGAAATGAAATAAAAATTTCATTTGATATAATCACTTTTTATTTAGAAATTGAATGCATGGAATTTGTTGCAGCCGAAGTAGTTGGTACACAGTAATGTTCGGAAGATTTCACCTTTTCCAGCAAGTCTTTTTTTCCCTTTTAAGTATTTATAAAAAGCCGTTCAAATAAGTTTGTAGTTAAATGGCAGTGTAGGATTGATTCCACAGTCCTTGGCAGCAGTCATTTTCTTTCATCAGTCCACTGGGCCGACATCAGCGAAAGTACTCTTTCCACAGTGGCGTTGAGTGTGGGGATAGAAAACAAATACTCGCACGATTTCAGCAGTTGGCATTTGCATTCATGATTTTCGGTTTCCTTAAGAAAATAAGTACACTTTTCTTCCACAGAGTGTGTAGACTTCCATTCTTCGAGTCACGCTTAGTTTCTAAAAAGCCCTTCATGCACACATATTCCCGAAAATAATTGTCGCCTGAAGTATTCACAACATTTTTAGTCAGGTATACAATAACGATCTTCAACCAATCTGGAGTTTCAGATCCAAACAAATACTTGATATTTATTAAAACAGAAATTCCATTTCTCAAACTAGTCAAATGCTATGGTATAGAGGACCATTGTGACTACCTCAAACTTCGAAATAAAATTAATTCTCTCTTGATAAGGGTTCCTATTCTATAATTTCTTTTAATTCATTTGGGTTTGCATGCCAATAACATTTGCAGTCTTCCTTTCATTCAGACATCTTTGAGTGTCGATTAATAAATGTATTTCTTATTTCAGTTATCGAGACTTTATTCTTCTCCACGATTTTTATATTTTTTTTCAAAGAGCCAAGTTTGACTGCAGAAACATGAAGTAAATTTCACTGATCGGACCACCCAAAAAATCTGAAATTATTTTAGGTGACCTGTCTTCACCGTCAAAAAATTGTATTAATGAAATCCAAGACTTAAGAATTCTCTCAGTTGCGGGCATTAACAACAGCCATCTTGTTCTTGAGTGAGATAGAAGAACATGATGATTGACACCATCGTGTAAGCAGAACTCTTTCTACTTCTCTGTCCTTACCGTGTATATTGGAAAATTATGAAATATTTTCATGACGATTATTTCCGTCAGTTAAGTCTGCAGCAACACTTGATATACACTGAAGTGCGAAAGAAACTGGCATAGGCATGCGTATTCAGAAACAAAGGTACGTAAACAGGCAGAATACTGCGCTGCGGTCGGCAACACCTATGTAACACAAGTGTCTGGCGCAGTTGTTAGGTCGGTTACCGTTGTTACAATGGCAGGTTAGCAAGATTTAAGTGAGTTTGAACGTGGTGTTATACCCCTCCGCCGGTGTGCCCCAAGGCTCCGTCCTCTCCCCCCTTCTGTACTTGTTGTACACGGCGGACATGCCGCCGCCGTCACCCCCCGTCCACCTTCTCCAGTTTGCCGATGACACCGCCTTCCTTGCCCTTGCCCCCACCCTGCAACGCTCCCAACACCTTCTCCAATCCCATTTTGACCGGTTCACCGCTTGGTGCAACCAGTGGTTGCTCAAGGTCAATCCTTCCAAAACCCAGGCGATCATTGTAGGCAAAACCACCCCTTCCTTCCGCCTCCTTGATTTCTATCTCACCGTTTATGGCCGTCCCATCGCTCTCACCCCCACCCTTAAGTACCTTGGCGTCACCCTCGACCGTCGCCTTTCCTGGACTCCCCATCTCCAGACAATCCAAGCCAAGGCACGCTCCCGACTCCGTCTCCTCAAGCTCCTTTCCGGCCGTACGTGGGGTCTGGACCCCTCCACCATCCTCCACACCTATAAGTCCCTCATCCGCCCTATCCTCTGCTACGCCCATCCAGCCTGGATCTCCGCCCCCCCTTCCTTTTATAAATCCCTCCAAATCCTTGAACGCCATGCTCTCCGCCTTGCCTATCGCATCCGTCTCCCCTCCCCCACGCGGATCCTGTATGATCTTATCCCCTTCCCCCACCTCCTCCTCTTCCTCGAAAGGATACGAATCCTATACACCTCCCGTAAACTCGATCCTCCTCACCCGCTCGTCTCCCCGATCCTCTCCCACCCCCGCCCGCTGCCGCGCCTGTACTCCTATGTCCCACCCGGTCTCCATCTCTCCACCCTCCTTACCCTCTCCCAAGGTGGCTTCCGCCAGCTCCCCCTCCCTGATGATGTCCTCGTCCCCTCCATCTACCCCTCCTATCAACTTTGACCCTGCCCCCCCCTCACTCCTGGTGTCCTTTCCCTTAGGCACCCTCCCTCCTTTCTCTTCCCTTCCCTTCTCTTTCCTTTTCCCCCGTCCCCTCCCTCCACCCCTCTTCTTCCGGGCTTCCCCTCCCCCTTCCTCTCTCCCCTCCTCTTTCCCTTGCCCGTGGCGTCCCTGCTCTCCCCTCTCGCTTTCCCACTCCCCCTCCTCCTCCTCCCCCTCCTCTCTTGGCAGGTCCCCGGACTCGCACACGCATCGTGAACATTCGCGCGCCGGAGATCGTCGCCCTCGGTTTAGTGTTTGTGCCGTCGTGTCTGTGCATCAGTGTTTTTCGCCGTCCACGCTCCTTCGTTCACGTGCGTCGTCTTCCTCGTCAGTGTTTGTGCCCAGTGCCGCCGTTTTTCTTGTTGTTTCGTCGAGTGTGAACGGCTTCATGTTTTTTAACTATTGTATCTCCTGTTTTTTAAACCGCCATTCTGTTACTTGTCTGTCTCCCTTTCTTTTTTATTGTACTGCCTATGGCTGAAGAGCGGAGTACACTGTTCCGCTGCCAGCCCACCTTTGTATGGGGTGTTCAAATTACAATAAAGAAAAAAAAAAGTGGTGTTATAGTCGGTGCACGAGCGATGCGGCACAGCAACTCCGAGGTAGCGATGGAGATTTTCCCGTACTACCATTTCACGAAAGTATCGTGAATATCAGGAATCCGGTAAAACATCAAACCTGCCGCTGGAAAAAGATTGTGCAAGAATGGGACCAAGACGACTGGAGAGAATCGTTCAACGTGACGGAAGTGCAAACCTTCCGCAAATTGCTGTAGATTTCAATGCTGGGCCATCAAAAAGTGTCATCGTGCGAACTATTCAACGAAACATCATCGATATGGACTTTCGGAGCCGAAGCTCCACTCGTGTACCGTTGATGACTGCACGACACAAAGCTTTACGCCTCGCTTGGGCCCGTCAGCACCGACATTGGACTGTTGATGACTGGAAACAAGTTGTCTGGTCGAACTAGTCTCGTTTCGAATTGTATCGAGAGGATGGATGTATATGGATATGGAGACATCCTCATGAATCCATGGACCCTGCATGTTAGCATAAGACTGTTCAAGCTGGTGGAGGCTCTGTAATGGTGTGGGACGTGGGCAGTTGGAATGATATGGGACCCCTGATACGTCTAGACACTACTCTGACAGGTGACACGTACCTAAGCATCCTGTCTGACACCTACATCCATTCGTGTTCACTGTGCATTCCGACGGACTTCGACAATTCCAGCAGGACAATGCGACACCCCACACGTCCAGAATTCATACAGAGTGGCTCCAGGAACACTCTTCTGAGTTTAAACATTTCCGCTGACCACCAAACTCCGCAGACCTGAATACTACTGAGCATATCGGGATGCCTTACAACGTGCTGTTCAGAAAATATCTCCACCGCATCGTACTCTTACAGATTTATGGGCAGCCCTGCAGGATTCATGGTGTCGGTTCCCTCCAGCACTACTTCAGACACGCTATGTTGCTACACTTCTGCGTGCTCGCGGGGATTCTACACTATATTAGGTAGGTGTTTCCGATTTTTGGCTCTTCTGAGCAGTATTGTCGAGAATATGGGCAGAGCATCCAATTCCTTGTATATTTTTTCCTAGTTCTTTAATTTTCTGGAACGAATTCCGCTTGTCATGTTAATGAAAAGCTCCGAAGTTGGTATTCAAATGGGTCTGAGCACTATGGGACTTAACATCTGTGGTCATCAGTCCACTAGAACTTAGAACTACCTAAACCTAACTAACCTAAGGACATCACAGACATCCATGCCCGAGGCAGGATTCGAACCTGCGACCGTAGCGGTTCCAGACTGAAGCGCCTAGAACCGCACGGCCACACTGGCCGGCAAGTTGGTATTGATACTGTTTCCACAAAAAGGGATTAATTTGTCTAATGGAATTTGCATTTGTGTTTAACGGTCAGGATAAAACTTTGCAAGTGTTTCGTATTCAGCGCATCAAACTTCAATAGCTTCTGTTGGATTCCACCAGTTTCAGTAAAGTATTGAAACGTCTCCTTAGAAAAATTTATGAATGGCTGTGCTGATAAACCTCTTACATTATTTGCTTTTCAAACAGCTGAGCAAAACTGGACATACTCAGACATTACTCTCTTTACTTATTCTGATCAACACTGAACTGACACACAATATTTTTAGCGCAACGCAATCTGACTTTTAATAATCCCTACAAAAGAATGGCCCTGACTAACAATAACCTATACCTTTCATGAATCACTTACCTCACAAAAATCTTCGTTAATCAAACTACTGCAATACAGCTAGCGCCAATACTGCCAGCTAAATAAAAGATTCTAACTACTGAAGTCACTAACTACTGATAGGCATAGTTAGCAAATGAAAGATTTTGATAGAGAACAAACAATGTATTTACCTTAATAGTGTTCAAAAGTCATAATATATAGTTCCTGACATCCAGTCTTACAAATTTACTCTCTCTGATGGACACAAGTCCAGATCATCCGCTCTCAAAACTCCGCCATCTCACTCCCCACATCCACCACTGCTGGCGGCTCACCTCCAACTGCGCAACGCTACGTGCTGTTAACAGCCAACTGCCCAACACTACAATAACAAATTCCAACAATGCAAACCAGTCACAGACTGCACACAGCACAGCCAGTGATTTTCATGCAGAGCGCTACTTGGCGTTACCAATGTAAAATCCTGAACAGCCTACTTACAGTATTGAACAGCTAAAGGAAAAATAAAAAACATCTTTTCGGCGTTGTGGTTCAATGCGTCAGTGCCTGTATCGTAGAATGAAACTTATTTCAGTTGTTTTATGCATTCGGACACAGAGTGCGGTGCGAGGTTTGTAACAATCGCTGTAGCTTTGGTCCTGTCTGTAGACTGCTGCCGGCCGGGGTGGCCGAGCGGTTCTAGGCGCTACAGTCTGGAACCGCGTGACCGCTACGGTCGCAGGTTCGAATCCTGCCTCGGGCATGGGTGTGTGTGATGTCCTTAGGTTAGTTAGGTTTACGTAATTCTAAGTTCTAGCGGACTGATGACGTCAGAAGTTAAGTCGCATAGTGCTCAGAGCCATTTGAGCCATTTTTTTTTTTTATTTGTAGGCTGCTATGCGGCGACTTTGGCGTCAAGATACATTGCGGAAATCAGTTTTGCGGTACAGTCGAGAGAGCTGAAGGATTGATGCTTGACAACGTTATAAGCTGTTGTTAGTTCTGCAGCAGCAACGAGAAATTCTTACTGCGTATCTTCTCTAATCATGAATGTAGAAAATGTAGAAATATACCTTGACGTCGAATCTATTTGTATGATTCTTGGTAGAAATGTGATGCCTCACATCTGCCTTACCTCCACGAGTTACTGAAACGAAACAGCTACATATCATACACAACGCTTCCTGATCCGCACGTCCTTCGTTGACAAAAGACCACTCTTTTGTGTAATCATCCGTAAAGTGGCACTTTCTGTTTCCATCCTAAGGCATTTTCGTAAGCTGTGATAAGTTCATTAGACAGTAACCAGTCGGCAATAACACTTTAGTCATAGATGTGCATATTATTGTTCACTTCACGCAGTAAATACTTCAAACATTACTGACTTGCACTCGATCGTATTACGTTTAGAAAGAACCGTCGTATCAGATTGCTATTCATACGAGAACTGCCCGATTCTTTCGCGTGGCGCTGCTTAAATAGTTCCAGCCACGTACCACTGGAGAAATATGGTATTTTCTCGAACAGTGGCACTAGATGTAGAAGGTGCCTGCATCGTCGATACAGGACACGCAACATGCAACGCCATGTGTGAGACGATCTTGTCAAAATAAACGTGTTGACTTTTACTAATTGAGGCTGCATTTACATGTTGCGCCAACAGATGGCGTTACTCCAGAACTTAAGGCAAGCTGGTAACTGGATTTTGCGAAACTGGGGACAGAATCAGGTCCTGTCTGGATGTCGGGACAAGAAGGTCCATCACGGTGACGGTCCCGATATATCGAGTGGGATGGCAACCCTATTTCTACTGCTGTAACTCGTTACGGCTGTACAAGGAAACGACAGGGATAATATCGGGACCTTAATTTTGGCAATGTTCCGTAGAGTTTCGCGTGCCCCAAGATTGCAAAATAAACCTACGGCACAAAAAACAGAATAATTTCCCATTAACAAAGGGACAACCAAACACTCCGGTCATTTGCTACAGCCAGAGTACTTCCTCTTGGATTCAGCAACACTAGAATCAGTGACAATCATTTCTAGAAATACATGAGAATTCTGAAAATAATAAAAAGCCTACATTCCATTGTAGGAGGGGATAAGAACTCCCCTTGCTGAGCCTATGAGGACAGTGATTAATGGTACATGAGATGTGAAGAAGTTACTTTTCAACTCAAAGGAAAAAAGCCAGTTTGGTTAGTACACCAAATAGTGGTTCTATACTCGCACTTGAAACAACGTAGGAAGAGGATTAACAAGAACAGCCTAACTATAAATCGCGGAGATGTGTTTTTTATCGGCAGGAAAGTTGTGAACTGTCTGAATGGGTAAAAGTGGCTCTGAGCACTATGGGACGCAACATCCGCAAGCGCTTAGAACCTCTCGGCTACACCGGCCGGCCTATATGTTTAGGGAAGCTGTGACCCGTGAATTGATAATCGAGCTCTCGTTATGCAACAATGCATCACTATAATCTGGGTAATATGCACTACATTTTATGGAAAGCTAGATTTTCTCGCATGTAATATTTTAGCTCAATTATCTTGTACTATGATTCCAGTATGCAGGCACGTTCAGTCGCATACTTGTATTGTGTCTGAAAAACGAGTTGTGAATACAGTTATTGTGATTCTTCAATTTCTCTACGTGTATTTTATGACGAAATAAATCTCGGGTGAACAGCCTGGTATGAGGGTGCATAGAACACACTATTTCGGCAATCGACCACGTTGCCATCATTAGGTGCGCTGATGTACTGACCAGCGCCACATATATATATATATATATATATATATATATATATATATATATATATATATATATGTTGTTGTTGTGGTCTTCAGTCCTGAGACTGGTTTGATGCAGCTCTCCATGCTACTCTATCCTGTGCAAGCTTCTTCATCTCCCAGTACCTACTGCAACCTACATCCTTCTGAATCTGCTTAGTGTATTCATCTCTTGGTCTCCCTCTAAGATTTTTATCCTCCACGCTGCCCTCCAATACCAAATTGGTGATCCCTTGATGCCTCAGAACATGCCCTACCAACCGATCCCTTCTTCTAGCCAAGTTGTGCCACAAACTCCTCTCCAATTCTATTCAATACCTCCTCATTAGTTATGTGATCTACCCATCTAATCTTCAGCATTCTTCTGTAGCACCACATTTCGAAAGCTTCTATTCTCTTCTTGTCTGAACTATTTATCGTCCATGATTCACTTCCATACACGGCTACACTCCATACAAATACTTTCAGAAACGACTTCCAGACACTTATATCAATACTCGATCTTAACAAATTTCTCTTCTTCAGAAACGCTTTCCTTGCCATTGCCAGTCTACATTTTATATCCTCTCTACTTCGACATCCTCAGTTATTTTGCTCCCCAAATAGAAAAACTCCTTTACTACTTTAAGTGTCTCATTTCCTAATCTAATCCCCTCAGCATCACCCGATTTAATTTGACTACATTCCATTATCCTCGTTTTGCTTTTGTTGATGTTCATCTTATATCCTCCTTTCAAGACACTATCCATTGCGTTCAACTGCTCTTCCAAGTCCTTTGCTGTCTCTGACAGAATTACAATGTCATCGGCGAACCTCAAAGTTTTTACTTCTCCTCCATGAATTTTAATACCTACTCCGAATTTTTCTTTTGTTTCCTTCACTGCTTGCTCAATATACAGATTGAATAACATCGGGGAGAGGCTACAACCCTGTCTCACTCCTTTCCCAACCACTGCTTCCCTTTCATGCCCCTCGACTCATAACTGCCATCTGGTTTCTGTACAAATTGTAAATAGCCTTTCGCTCCCTGTATTTTACCCCTGCCACCTTCACAATTTGAAGCAGAGTAGTCCAGTCAACATTGTCAAAAGCTTTCTCTAAGTCTACAAATGCTAGAAAGGTATTTTTGCCTTTCCTTAATCTGTTTTCCAAGATAAGTCGTAGGGTCAGTATTGCCTCACGTGTTCCAACATTTCTACGGAATCCAAACTGATCTTCCCCGAGGTCAGCTTCTACCAGTTTTTCCATTCGTCTGTAAAGAATTCACGTCAGTAATTTGCAGCTGTGACTTATTAAACTGATAGTTAGGTAATTTTCACATCTGTCAACACCTGCTTTCTTGGGTATTGGAATTATTATATTCTTCTTGAAGTTTGAGGGTATTTCGCCTGTCTCATACATCTTGCTCACCAGATGGTAGAGTTTTGTCAGGACTGGCTCTCCCAAGGCCGTCAGTAGTTCCAATGGAATGTTGTCTACTCCGGGGGCCTTGTTTCGACTCAGGTCTTTCAGTGCTCTGTCAAACTCTTCACGCAGTATCGTATCTCCCATTTCATCTTCATCTACATCCTCTTCCATTTCCATAATATTATCCCCAAGTACATCGCCCTTGTATAGGCCCTCTATATACTCCTTCCACCTTTCTGCTTTCCCTTCTTTGCTTAGAACTGGGTTTCCATCTGAGCTCTTGATGTTCATACAAGTGGTTCTCTTATCTCCAAAGGTCTCTTTAATTTTCCTGTAGGCAGCATCTATCTTACCCCTAGTGAGATAAGCCTCTACATCCTTACATTTGTCCTCTAGCCATCCCTGCTTAGCTATTATGCACTTCCTGTCGATCTCATTTTTGAGACGTTTGTATTCCCTTTTGCCTGCTTCACCTACTGCATTATTGTATTTTCTCCTTTAATCAATTAAATTCAATATTTCTTCTGTTACCCAAGGATTTCTACCAGCCCTCGTCTTTTTACCTACTTGATCCTCTGCTTCCTTCACTATTTCATCCCTCAAAGCTACCCATTTTTCTTCTACTGTATTTCTTTCCCCCATTCCTGTCAGTTGTTCCCTTATGCTCTCCCTGAAACTCTCTACAACCTCTGGTTCTTTCAGTTTATCCAGGTCCCATCTCCTTAAATTCCCACCTTTTTGCAGTTTCTTCAGTTTCAATCTACAGTTCATAACCAACAGATTGTGGTCAGAGTCCACATCTGGCCCTGGAAATGTCTTACAATTTAAAATCTGGTTCCTAAATCTCTGTCTTACCATTATATAATCTGTCTGAAACCTTTTAGTATCTCCAGGGTTCTTCCATGTATATAACCTTCTTTCACGATTCTTGAACCAAGTGTTAGCAATGATTCAGTTATGCTCTGTGCAAAATTCTACCAGACAGCTTCCTCTTTCATTTCTTACCCCCAAACCATATTCACCTCCTATGTTTCCTTCTCTCCCTTTTCCTACTCTCTAATTCCAGTCACCCATGACTATCAAATTTTCGTCTCTCTTCACTACCTGAATAATTTCTTTTATCTCATCATACATTTCATCAATTTCTTTGTCATCTGCAGAGCTAGTTGGCATGTAAACTTGTACTACTGTAGAAGGCGTGGGCTTCGTGTCTATCTTGGCCACAATAATGCGTTTACCATGCTGTTTGTAGTAGCTTACCCGCACTCCTATTTTTTTATTCATTATTAAACCTACTCCTGCATTACCCCTATTTGATTTTGTATTTACAATCCTGTATTCACCTGACCAAAAGTCTTATTCCTCCTGCCACCGAACTTCACTAATTCCCACTATATCTAACTTTAATCCATCCATTTTCCTTTTTAAATTTTCTAGCCTACCTGCCGGATTAAGGGATCTGACATTCCACGTATAAAGGCACATTTGCATGCCGAGCGTGAGTTTCCGCGGAAACGCGAAATATTAATTAAATAAATAATCAGTGACTAATAAATAAAGCCTATGGCACACAACTGCAGCGCTGTGTCGCTGATAAAGACAAAAGAATAATTACGTTACTCTTATGTTTGTTTAAGAGAAGAGAGAGCTCAGGTAGATGGTTCAAATGGCTCTGAGCACTATGGGACTCAACTGCTTAGGTCATTAGTCCCCTAGAACTTAGAACTAGTTAAACCTAACTAACCTAAGGACATCACACACATCCATGCCCGAGGCAGGATTCGAACCTGCGACCGTAGCGGTCTCGCGGTTCCAGACTGCAGCGCCAGAACCGCGCGGCCACTTCGGCCGGCTGCTCAGGTAGAAGTGGTGCGAGAAGCACGTATTTTATTTTATTGTCTGGCACACCGCCATATTTTCATGTTATAGAAGAATACTGCGAGTTGCAACCACACTAGGCACTCGATTCTGTAATGAATTTATATTTATAAAAGTAAGTAGGATTATGAACTGTAGGCTATTTCATTGAATATATCTGATTTAACTAACTGTGTAACTTTTTTATGTTTAGTGGACAATCACCTCTGTACGACGTATTGGCATGGCTGGCAAATCATTGTAATATTGAGATTAGATCATGAGTCCGTACCTACCGCAGCAGTCTTTGGAAACGATTTAATTACGAAGTCCGATTATTTCAGTTTTATTTCACGGTCAACTACGAGTTACATTGCCTTTTCCAAATAGCCATTGTCAAGCGTCTGATACCGAATAATTAAACGTCCACGTTCCAGATAAGCAAATACCAATTACAACCAATCATCATACATACAGAATAATTAATCATTAATATTTTATTCCATTTTATTTTTATTTATTTTATATTGGCGACTGCGTGTCGGACTTGTTATTTTGTCATTTGTTACATTGTTCTTTTTGTTTCATGTCAAAAATCAACTTTCTGGACCTGGACGTGAATGTATGAGAGATAATGAAAATCTGAAGATATTTTCCAATTCTAAAGTTTTGCCGGAAGACGCAATGAAGCTTCCAGCAAAATAAGGTAAGACGCAGCATCTTTGCATTAGCAGGCTTGACCAGACGTATAATTCAGTGTATTAGCTTTTCAGTAAATTCTGTAGTGTTTCTTTCGCGCATAACAGTTTTCAGTAACAAATTTCATTCTTAGTACTTTTCCCTAAACAATAACGTATCCAACAATACCAATACACGAGTGTACAATATGGCCGACTTCTGTACGATATGATGTAACATGGCCAGCAGCCATTACCAATAATCTCAAATTCAGTTTATATTTTTAAATTAACGGGACAGCCATTGTTGCTACGAGCGATTCATTTTAAAATCAGTGTCAAATATTTTCTTGAAACATAAATCACGTGTGGCATGGTAATGACTAGAAATCAATACGCAAAAATGGAACAGCAAAGACGTACTATTCAGACACAATCCGACTCGGACGAGAGACAAATGTTAGAAAATGACTTTACGACAGCAACCGGTAGTGACGATTTATCAAACATTGACGCAAGTGTTGACGGAAATTTTGACAATAGGCCGTCCACCACAAAAATTTCAAAGTCTCAATCAGAGCCCATGTTAATGCATGACGTCACGTCTAATGACGCGGCGGGGGCACAGACGTTGCAAACGGTAAACATTGCCGACATGTTACAAATGATAATGAAACAGAACGCCGAAAACATGGCAACCTTACAGACACAAAATGACGAAATTAAATCTGACCTCATAGCACTCAAGACGAGTAATGACACTTTATGTAAACGTGTGGAACTTATAGACGCCACACTGACCAAACAGATGACTGAACTCAGTACTAAATTTTCCCAGCTTAATACGACACAAGAAAAGACTACAACTGACGTAGCACTTTTACAGACACAAGTAAAAAATCTTAATGTCACGTGTGAAGTTCTTACTGAACAAATTCAAACATATCCTTCAGTACACGACAACCTTGAAAAACGAATTACTGACGTACAGAATAAATTTGACAATGTTGAACAACACCTGACTGACATCTTACAATCTGATGCTACAGCTCATTTTCAAAACATTAATAAAGAATTTCATGATTGGGTAGTGAACAAAGACAAACATTTTGATAGATGCCTACGTGAAAATTTACCAACAATTGTGCACGACTCCGTAGCGCAATACATTACTAATAACAAACAGCTGATCAGTGACGCAGTACAATCCGTCACTGGACCAATGACACAATTCACCGATCGACCACAGTCTGAATGTAACGAAAATATCAGTCAAAACGTACAGTTCAGGAACTAATATACATTCGAGTATGACACACACATACTGCACACGACAAACACACAAGAACAAAACACACCACGACTACAACACATACCACGAGGTGCAAACACAAACACAAGCTATTATCATGGTAAACCACAGCAACATTATCGTAATTACTCGCCAGCTGAACATTGCAGTAATTACAGTGGAACAAATCCATATCACAATGCGAAGGAAGAAGAAAGCTTAATGAAACACAGGCAATTTCAAATTTTTATCCCAGAAAAACGAACCATTCATCCGGTGATTTTTCTTAAATCTTTTAGTAACGCATTTCCACGCACTTGGAGTGACCGGAAAAAGATTTCATATATTGTCGGTTACATCCAAGGCGATGCAGCTGTCTGGGCATACAGTCAAGCTGACGTATGTACCACGTACAGTGAGTTTGAGCGTGCTTTTCTGAACAAATTCTGGTCGCAATCCGTCCAGGAGCGACTCAGAAGACAAATCCTAGAACCTGAAACTTTTAACAGTAAAAATGGCAACTTACGCAGATATTTTGAAAAATACTTGAACATGGGACACTTTTTAGACGAACCAGTCGCAACACGCGATATACTCCGTGCGTTGAAGGCCAAATTGCCTTTCAACATTAAAGAAAAACTCCTACATATCCCGGATGACGATTCAGATTATTTTTTAACAGCTTTAGATTCGGTTGACATGTTACTTGAAGATCAGCGCTTCGCGCGGCAAAACAGCAGCCACAATGTTTACACTAGTGGAATGCAAAACATGCAGGCTTGCCAACTCAATTCTGGCGCGCCCACAGTTGGATACGCGGTACAACAAAAACAGCAAAGTCACATGCCGTCTCAATACGGAAATCAAAATCAACACGCGTATTCCAATACAAACAATAGTTACAACAGTAATAACACTTCATGCGGCAATCCATACAAAAGGCACCGCGGTAATAACTACAACGGTAACAACGGATACATAGGCAACAACAAAAACACAAACAGAAACAGAAATAATAATAACTACGAGCCAAGACAGCGTCAAGGCTGGACTCGTAACGATCAGTACTTTCATTCAAACACTGCTTTACCACAGCAGCCACCAGGACAAAATTGGAGCATACCTTATGACCGACAGGTAAGTTATAATGCGCAACAGCAACAACAACCGCAAAAGTTTGGAGATCACAATAGGCAATATCCGAATGTGAATATAATAGAAATGACACCTGACACACAACCTCAATCTGTGTCAGTACCTAATACAAATGCTAATCCAACAAACTAGAAACAGTCACTTCTATGCCCCAGGTCGTGGCTGAGGAATTCTTGGGGGGCGACTTCAATGTTAATCAGTTATTTGGCACCACAGTTGAACATCAGAATAATGATATGCCGAATAATTCTAAACAAAATTACCTGTTTTATTTATAAGATACAACCACAATAACAATATATCAGATGAACTTTTACAAGACAGTACACAATGTCGTTCAAACACAAATGAAATTGTTTTAGCATCTACTACTGGTGTAGTAGGTGGGATTCCAACTACTATTATTCTAGATACAGGTGCAGCTGTGAGCGTTTTGTCTTTTAATTTCTATAAAAAGATGTGTGAATTGGAACCTGTGCCTGAGTTTCCTGCCCAAAACTGTAAAATAACTACTGCACTAGGTAATAAGTCATGTAGGGTTACGAAGCAAGTTTTTGTAAACATTAAAATAGGTAATGGAACCGTACAATGGACATTCCTGGTTGTACAAAACCTTGTGACAAATTGCATATTAGGAATAGATATTATGAGCGAGAAGGACTGCATTATAGACTTCTCCAAAGGTAAATGTATTTTAAATGATAGAGGCAGTGTAATTATTATTGATTTGGACAGGAGAACTCTAAAGCATGACAAACACTGTACAGGGTACAAGGTTCAGTTAGTACTTGACAATGACATTCAAGACACGCACACACACTCATTTGACACAGAGCTAATGGACTTGAAAACATTGCTTGATCATAAGATAAATGAAGCTACAGCTCTCAGTGCACATGAACGTATAGAACTACAGGAAGTGTTATCCAAATATTTACAAGTTTTTGCCAAACGAATAGGTGTTATCAACACGTATGCGTACAAGATTGAAGTTAAGCCTCACAAGATATTCTACCACAAGACATATAACGTACCGTTATCTCAACGACCTGCTGTGTGGCAAGAATTAAAACAAATGTTAGACTGGAAGGTCATTGAACCATCCACCTCACCTTACTGTAGTCCTCTACTTGTTGTCAAAAAATCAAATGGAAGCATCAGGTTAGTGTTAGACGCACGAGCAATTAATGAAATAATTTTACCAGTTCACACAAAACCCGAAAATTTAGAAGAGCAATTACAGAAATTTCTAGATGCAAAGTATTTTTCCACAATAGATCTCGCTAATTCATTTTGGCAGGTGAGTATCACTCCTGATTCTCGGAAATATACTGCATTTATGTTCAGGGGGCGAACCTATCAGTTTTGTGTTCTACCTTTCGGACTGAATGTCAGTTCTGGGGTATTCATTACAGCCCTGGATACCGTGCTTGGCGATGATTTAGTTGGGACAGTCACACACCATGTTGATGATATACTGATAGCTACACAGTCTTGGAATGAACACGTTGACACACTTCAAAGAATTTTAGAAAAATTTGCACAAGCTGGAGTCACAGCCAATCTTAGAAAATCAAAGTTTGGTTGCAGTGAGATAAAATATTTAGGACATATCATTAATTCACAGGGCATACGTCCTGATCCCAGTAAATTAGATGCTATCAGAAACTTTCCTAGTCCTCGAACTAAAAAGCAGTTAAAATCATTCCTTGGGCTATGTTCATTTTTCAGACGTTTTTTGCCACAACCACTTTTGAACAGTAAACATCTGCTAAATCTACTCAGAAAGAATCAAGTTTGGATCTGGTCGGAACAGTGCCAGAATGACTTTAATACAATTAAACATGCTTTAGTGAATGCAAACATATTGAGCCATCCAGATTACAATTTAGATTTTTGTATGACTTGTGACGCTTTGTCTAGACTTCCACAAGGTATGAATGAAACCAACAGTGACTTAGAAAATATAAATGACTACAGGATTCTCTTAATGCAAGACAAGCAGTATCACCAATATTATATTGATATGTGCAGAAACATGGCTAAATTACAAAAATCTGATCCTCACTGGTATAAGATAATAACATTACTGGTAGAAAAACACAATCATCCTTTGACTATGTATTACAAGTTACACAATGATGTGTTATTTTATCGCCGACATTCAAATGCTACTAACTGGTGTGTATGCATTCCCAAAGAGTCTGAACGTAATCTAATTTGGCACACACACTTAGTTTGGGGTCATTATGGGACGAAGAAGTGTTTAGCAAAGCTCAGCACATACTGTTATTTTAGCAATATGAGAAGAAAAATTTACAGGGAACTGAAAACATGTGTCATATGTCAAAAATCAAAACCTCAGAATTTATCCACAAAGACAGATTTACATTCTATTTTACCCAGTAAACCCCTGGAAATTCTGTGTACTGACATCAGTGGACCGCATCCAGCAAGCTCTGGAGGCGTCAAATATATCTTGGCTTTTTACGATATATTTTCTAAACATGTAAAACTTTATGCTTTAAAATCCGCCACTGCAAGTGCTATAATACGAAGATTCTCAAGTGATTACCTGACGCACGTGGGAAAACCTAAAGCAATTCTGTCAGATAATGCAGCATACTACTCTGGGTACAAATGGAGAAATTTCTTGAAGGACAATAACATTAGAAGTATATCTATTTCAAAGTTTAGTCCACAATGTAACGCGACTGAGAGACTTTTCCGAGAATTAAACCGATTCATGAGGACCTATAATTCATCAAAACATACTAATTGGGTGTCCTACCTAAGTCTTTTCGAAGACGTACACAATAACTTAAATATTTACGATACAAATTACACACCTAACGAGATCATGTTCAATTGCAAACAGAACGATCAGTGGATAGAACCATTACCTAAGTTGCCAGACAAGGAAATCACACCTGAACAGAAAATAAAAGAAGTTTTGACTACGCTGACACATCACGCACAGATACGAAACAAACATCACAGAAACATAATAAAAAGAAAACAAAAATTCGAGGTAGGAATGCTTGTACTACTTCGTACTCATCATAAATCTGTAGCACTCAAACGACGCAACGCTAAGTGGCGTCTGCTATATGAAGGACCTTATATAATTGTTAACATACCGCATCCTGGTGCGTATTTGTTACAACATCGTAGAACTAACAAAATTATTGGGCTATACGCACACCGAGATCTTAGAGCATTTCATGCGGAATAATGTCAAAGTCACATCCATCAAAACATTGCTAAGCAACTCCAAAAAACTCTGTTGCTACAACACAGATAGTAAGTAGTATAGAAATTTTCATTTCAGCGGTTCCAGTGACGCAGTTGAAGGCAGAAGAACTCTTCTTTCAGCGCGCGCCACCACCTGGAAGACGGAATATTAAAATAAAATTTATGTTTACGTAGCAGTGAATAATATATTAATTTTTTCACGGAACATTTGTGACTGTGGGTATCACTGACTTGGTGTGACACCTGACGAACCGACAGACGTCATCTGTGAAGCGAACTTTTACTTTGAGAAATAGATTAGACGCACATCTCTCAACACGAAAAGCATCTATCAGTAGTCAAGGCCACACAGACACTATACACACACGCACAAAACGCGAGGAATCAAACATTTTCTCTCTTACTATTTTGAATATTTATTGAGTAGTGAAAATGCCTGGTCTTGCCTACTGATGTAATGAATGTTGTGTCTAACCTATCTTAATTTCAGATGACATCACAAAATAAACATCGATAAAATCCCAGCAAAACCCTTAAAGAGGACGTAATTATCTGCAATTCATGTAATCAAATGTGACACAATGTAATAACCCATAGCTATGTAATAATGATGTAAACATGTTTATGTGCAACTGTATTATGTTTATGCTATGAAAATATGTGACGTGTGTATGTATGATTACTTATATTTTTTTTTTTGCTTCTCTTTCAATGATGTATAATGTAACTGTTACTATGTAAAAGAAATTTGAACAAAACGAGTGCCAAAAGGACATTGCATAGTGAACCATTGTTCACGGACATTAATGAACATTACTAACTCTGCAACTACGCAGAAACCTATGTGAAAGAAACTGTTAATGACATTCATTATGCATCGTACCTATGTAAACGCGATGAACCATTTCTTTGATTAATAACTACGAACATTTAGGTGAGCTATATTCAGCAAAAAACTGAAAATGTGAAGTGCATAATTCGTGCATCGTCTAGTGACAATACTACAGTACCTAACTTCAAGATGTTAACTGGATTAAACGGACACAAAGTGCCTGTCCAGAAAACAACACGACGGGTGGAAGAATTTTGGTTGGAACTTCAGGGAATGAAATGTTCTCGAAATGTGACGGACACTCTTACCTGGACTGTCCAAGGATCCACGCCAGCTAGGTGCCGTCCGAGGTTCTGCAACCAAGCTTCCACGGAATGTAAAAAACGAACTGCACGTGGACCAATTACTAACGGGTCACGTCAGATGTGTAATAAACAATGCCTTTTTGTCACAACGAACTGCATCACAACGACTATAATGGAAATGGGAATGGACACGCTTATGTTTTAATCACGTTGTTATACAACGATGATACTAACCTGTGAAAAAATTATTGCGCAGCAGATGAATATGAACTGTAATAACGACACGATGTGAATAGGTCGACGCACCTGAAACATACGGACATTTTTCTTTGAAGTATTTCAAAACAATACTATGTAACTAAGAACATTCAACAATCTGAGTTGTATTGTGATATAACAAATATTGTAAATTTAAAACTAAGTTACCTGTTATAGAATGTAGTCTTCATATGTAATCTTGGTTGAATATTTTCTTTGTGCAACGACTAAGATACGCGCGCACACGAACAATATGAACTGCATTAAAGTGCCACGTGATCTAACTGTATGATATAACGCCACTGCCGGAGTCACACAGACGCTTCTGCGCATGCGCGCACTCTATCTGCCAACATAAGAACTTTTACGACGCACCTGCGTCATTCAAATTTTGTATATAATGTGTATAATGTGTGTAATGTAAGTCATGTGAATAGTTGTAGATAACTTAGATTTTCTTGTGCCTTTAGGTGAATTGCTCGCCTGCAGGTGTGTCCTTTCGCCTCGCAATTCAGGGGGCAATATAAAGGCACATTTGCATGCCGAGCGTGAGTTTCCGCGGAAACGCGAAATATTAATTAAATAAATAATCAGTGACTAATAAATAAAGCCTATGGCACACAACTGCAGCGCTGTGTCGCTGATAAAGACAAAAGAATAATTACGTTACTCTTATGTTTGTTTAAGAGAAGAGAGAGCTCAGGTAGAAGTGGTGCGAGAAGCACGTATTTTATTTTATTGTCTGGCACACCGCCATATTTTCATGTTATAGAAGAATACTGCGAGTTGCAACCACACTAGGCACTCGATTCTGTAATGAATTTATATTTATAAAAGTAAGTAGGATTATGAACTGTAGGCTATTTCATTGAATATATCTGATTTAACTAACTGTGTAACTTTTTTATGTTTAGTGGACAATCACCTCTGTACGACGTATTGGCATGGCTGGCAAATCATTGTAATATTGAGATTAGATCATGAGTCCGTACCTACCGCAGCAGTCTTTGGAAACGATTTAATTACGAAGTCCGATTATTTCAGTTTTATTTCACGGTCAACTACGAGTTACATTGCCTTTTCCAAATAGCCATTGTCAAGCGTCTGATACCGAATAATTAAACGTCCACGTTCCAGATAAGCAAATACCAATTACAACCAATCATCATACATACAGAATAATTAATCATTAATATTTTATTCCATTTTATTTTTATTTATTTTATACACGCTCCGATCCGCAGAACGCCAGTTTTTTTTCTCTTGATAACGACGTCCTCTTGAGTAGTCCCCGTCCGGAGATCCGAATGGGAGACTATTTTCCTCCAGAATATTTTACCCAAGAGGACGCCATCATCATTTAATCATACAGTAAAGCTGCATGCCCTCGGAAAAATTACGGCTGTAGTTTCCCCTTGCTTTCAGCCGTTCGCAGTACCAGCACAGCAAGGACGTTTTGGTTAGTGTTACAGGGCCAGATAAGTCAATCATCCAGACTGTTACCCCTGCAACTACTCTAAAGGCTGCTGCCCCTCTTCAGGAACCACACTTTTGTCTGGCCTCTCAACAGATACCCCCCCGTTGTGGTTGCACCTATGGTACTGCTATCTGTATCGTTGAGGTGCGCAAGCCTCCCCACCAACGGCAAGGTCCATGGTTCATGGGGGGTATATATATATATATATATATATATATATATATAGGGTGTCCCAGCTATCTTGTCCACCCAAAATATCTCTGGAACAATAACAGCTATTGGAAAACGACTTCCACCGGTATCAATGTAGGCCTGGGGCCCATGAATCCACATATTTGGAAACATTCTAAAACGAAAGTATATGTGTTTTTTAACACAAACTTATGTTTTTTTAAATGGACCTCCTATATTTTTTCTTTAGCAATCCATAGCATGACAATGCACACACACAATGGCGTTGATTGCATCGCAATATTCCCATTACATCCCGAGATATTGAGACGCGAAGTTGACGCTTGAAACACCCGACATGTGCTGCTGGCGCACGTCCTGAGGCTCAGGCGTGAACCGCATGCTGCCCGTAATCACGATGTGATTGACATGTGTAATCACACCTCCATACTTATCAAGAGGTCCGAAACGAATAATACGGTCTGCTGCCATTAACTCTCATAAGCACATAATGGTTTCTCTCTTGCACGTTTTACGTATCTACGTACACAATATGAACCAGTACCGATCGGTGTGTACCCGTCAGGTTGTCTTATTTATCCTGCACACCCAAAATAAGGTTTATCTAATGCGTTATATGACCCATTGTGCCTGTCGCGCAGGGCCTGGCTCTACCTAGTCAAGTGTCCAACGTAGTTCCCACTACTGCCACAGTTACCACTTCGCCTTGTTTATGATTTGCGACCCATGCAAACTCCTGTACGCCACCACCCTCCGAGCATCCCATTTGTTGTTGCTTTGGCGTGCAGTACACCGCTTGCCAGTGTAGTCATGCATCAGAGTAATCTAGTGACGGCACGGAGGTAGTACACATTGTGAATAAACGTTGTGTTGTGGAACTTATACTGTACAGTATAGTGTAGACATATGAAGATATGTCTGATCTATGGAGAATGTACGTTGACGGGAAATGCGTTATGAGATTGCTTGTTTGTTGATAGTTCTGTTAGCGAACATTATGATTATTAAGTTAATATGTCTGTTTTCTACCCTACTCTACATACCTGTTCTGTACCCTGTTGTAGGTGGACGAAATGCTGTTCAGGCACAACGACTGTACAGAAGACGATTCCCTGACAAACCATCGCCTTCGCGCCGGATGTTTGGTCGTCTCACATCTCGTCTACGTGAAACGGGAAGCTTAAATCCAAGACCTCGACATCGTCCTAGAACACGCACAGATGAACGTGCTGAAGTTGCTGTGCTCGCTACAATAGCTGTGAATCCTCAAATCAGCACACGTCAAATTGAACGTGAAGTTGGTGTGTCGAAATCAAGTGCACAGCGTATTCTTAAACGTCATAAATTTCATCCTTACCATGATCATTTACCCGAGGATCTTCATGGAAATGACTTCCGCAATAGGGTAACATTTTGTCGGTGTGCTCAGCAAAAACTTCTGACTAATCCAAATTTTTTTGCAGGTGTTCTCTTTACCGGCGAGGCATCAATCTCCAACAAAGGAATTGTCAATATGAGGAATATGCATTATTGGTCCGCAGACAATCCAAAATGGCTCCGTCAGGTGGAGCACCAACGTCCGTCGAAAGTTAATATTTGGTGTGGGATTATTGGAGATACCATTATCGGACCTTTCTTTATAAATGGCATCCAAAATGGCAGACAATACTCCAGATTTATACGACACAATCTTCCTGTTCTCTTGGACACCGTACCTCTGAACAGGAGAATGGTCATGTGGTATCAGCATGACGGATGCCCTGCACATAACGCCTTACGAGCACGACGATTTCTGAACCGTAAGTTCCCTGGTAGGTGGATTGGACGAGGTGGCCCAGTTAGGTGGCCTGCCCGATCTCCGGACCTTACACCGCTGGATTATTTTCTTTGGGGAGCAGTGAAGGATGCTGTTTACCAACATGAACCAACAACACCAGAGGACATGAAGCAACGCATTATTGATGCTTGTACAGCCATCAAAGAGGAAACAGTAGCACGAAGTAGGGCATCCTTCATCCGCAGAGTGACCCTATGTATGCAAGCCAATGGGCATCACTTTGAGCATGAGATGTGAACGCTATGTTTAGTATGTAGTGCTGGTATCACAGTGGAAGTTTCTACAAAGGGCCATTTTACCCAGTGATTTTAAGAAACATTTGTTTGGAACAATTTGTCATTTAACGCATTAGATAAACAAACACTGATAATTATGTGATAATAAAACTAATTAGTTAAACATGTTTACATTCATCTTCTATGTCCTACCTGAACTTCCCAAATCAAAACATTTTTACCTAAACAACGGTAAAACTTTTAGTCCACTTGCTTGTTTCACTAAAACCATCAACATGAATTTTACTATTACGCGTGAATGATTAACTGTCACTTGCGCTAGATCTACAGTAAAGTAAAGTTTTAACGTTGAACGGCATTACCTTTTTAGTAACGGATTAACGATAAGCGAAGTTAACTTTGTGGCTAACGTTGCGGTTCACAGATATGTTACAGAACCGCATCACCCCTAGCCTATGGGATAAATACCTCCTGGAATGTACGACGTTAATGCAGGATGGCAGCAGACCGTATTATTCGTTTCGGACCTCTTGATAAGTATGGAAGTGTGATTACGCATGTCAATCACATCGCGATTATGGGCAGCATGGGGTTCACGCCTGAGCCTCAGGACGTGCGCTAGCAGCGCATGTCGGGTGTTTCAAGCGTCAACTTCGCGTCTTAACTCGGGATGTAATGGGAATATTGCGATGCAATCGACGCCATTGTGTATGTGCTTTGTCATGCTATGGATTGCTGAAGAAAAAATATAGGAGGTCCATTTAAAAAAACATAAGTTTGTGTTAAAAAACACATATGCTTTCGTTTTAGAATGTTTCCAAATATGTGGATTCATGGGCCCCAGGCCTACATTGATACCGGTGGAAGTCGTTTTCCAATAGCTGTTATTGTTCCAGAGATATTTTGGGTGGACAAGATAGCTGGGACACCCTGTATATATATAGGACAATCCCCCTCCCGCTCCTCCCTCAGGCGCTTCCTATGAGTCGGTGCGGTCCACGCCCCGCGCGCGGTCCAGGTACAGCGTCCGTTCTCCCGCCGTCTGGGCGCTGCGTCCTAGGTCTTCTCGTTCAGGGGGGTCTGCCGGCACCGCTCTCTTTAATCTTCCCTCCTCCCCCGAAGTCGGTACACTCTGGGAAATATCCTTTTTCTTCTTAATCCGGGCGATCACGGGTTCCCACGTCTTGCTAAGGATGTAACCGCTGTCACGATTTAGTTGTGGCTCCCTTACTCTGATCTCTATGGCTTCTTAGATGACACAATCCCAGTATTTGGAAGTCTGTGTCAGGACTTTGATTTGGTCATAATCCATGCTGTGGACTTCCGACAGGCAATGTTCGGCGATTGCCGACTTACTGGGCTGTTGCAGTCTAGTGTGCCGTTGATGTTCTCGGCATCGGTCCTCAATGCTACGAATGGTCTGCCCTATGTATACACTACTGCATTGGCAAGGTATCTGATAAACCCCTGACTTACGTAGACCAAGGTTGTCCTTGACACGTCCAAGAAGGCTCTTGGTTTTGCTTGGAGGACGGAAGATGGTTTTCACTTGGTGTTTACGTAAAATGCGTCCAATTTTTCCGGATAAGGCCCCACAAAACGAAATAATAGCCAAGGCCGCCTCCTGAGGTTCATCCTCAGTTTCCGCCGGTGCTGCAGGTGTGGGATGTAGAGCCTTCCGAATTTGCCCTTCCTTGTGACCGTTCCTCCGAAACACTGTCTTCAGATGGTCCAATTCTTGTTGGAGACTGTCCCTGTCAGAGATGGTATGAGCTCTGTGGACAAGAGTTATGAGCACGCCATTCTTTTGTGCCGGGTGGTAGCAGCTATCCGCATGTGGGTAAAAATCGATGTGCGTCTTCTTAGATAGATGAGGGAGACATAGCTGCTCTAGGGCAAATTGAAGGCAAACTCATAATAGGGGGCGACTTCAATGCCAAACTCCCTGATTGGAATTCTAGAGTAACCTCCAGAGCAGGCGATAAACTGCAACAACTAGCGCGCATCCACCACTTCGAAACATGGGGTCCAGTGAGCCCACACATTTTTCAAAAAATGGAGGCAGGCCCGGCGTGTTAGACGTAGCTCTCACTAGGAGGATTGCAGGGTTTGTGGCCGCAAGAACAATCAACGGAATGTCCTCCGACCCCAACCCAGTGATTCTAGAGGTCAACGTGGGAGAATGGGTAGCACTCGCTCGGTACCAGACGTCTTACAAACGTACAGACTGGGAGCGATACTGAGAAACTGTCGCCTCTGATATCGCTTGCGCTCCGTCACCTACTGCCGAAACAGTAGAACAGGCGCTACAAGACTTGACAGGCACCATCTTGCAGGCAGCAGAAGAGGCCACCCCTCCACAAAGGGATGGCCCACCGCCGCAAATACAGCTCCCGGGACACTTGCTAGCTCAAATCCGACATAAGAACAGAGTGGCAAAGAGTGGAAGATCACCAGAAATCAGGCCACCAGGAGGCCGCTCAATCGTCTACAGAGAGAACTGAAGGTAGCGCACAGTGAGCACAGAAACCGTGGCAAAACCGCCTCACAGTTCTCAAAGTAGACGATCATACACTATGGCAAACAAGCAAATAGTTCACAAAAACGCGCTAGGAAGCCGCCACTGCACGGCGAGCGGGGTCTGGTCTACAGTCATACTGAGATGGCCAACCCCCTCGCCGACTCCTTCGAGAAGCAGTTTCAAGCGGCAGAACCCCAGGATGAAGAGCATGAAGAGGTGGTCCGTCGTCAACTGGTCGTCTTCCTCAATGCTGAGGAGGACCCAGAGGACGAACCCACACTTTTTGCCTCCGAGGACGTGGCACAAAAAGGCGCCAGGACACGACAGTGTCACCAATCAGTTAGTCAGAAATCTCCCACCCATGGCGATCACACACCTCGCGAACGCCTCAACGAGATTACTCGATCCCGCGAGTTCCCAGCTTGCTGGAAACATGCGGAAGTGGTCGCGATACACAAACCAGGGAAAGACCCTTTATTCCCGCAGCACTACAGGCCGATTAGCCTCTTGCCAACTCTCAGCAAAATCTATGAGCGCCTCCTGCTAAGACCCATACGGGAACATATTACCAGAGAGCAACTTCTGCCGGATTTCCAATTCGGATTCCGGCAGAACCACTCTGCCCCACAACAGGTCATGAGAATGGTGGAAGCAGCCACAGAGGGCTTCAACCACAGAGGCTACTGCGGGATAGTGCTACTAGACGTAGCCAAAGCCTTTGACTCAGTATGGCATAGAGGGCTACTCTACAAGTTGTACACACAAGGGTTTCACGGGAGCATGGTTAAGCCGATCAAAAGCTATTTCACGAATAGAACTTTCTCCATCAAAGTAGAAACTGCCACCTCCACAAAAAGGCGTATTCGTGTTGGGGTGCCACGGGGATCTGTCCTGGGGCCCGTTTTGTACAGTCTGTACACTGCAGTCACACCAACGGCCTCCCTGGTGCACACTGCACACTACGCAGACGACACAGCCTTCTACACGAGAAATGCGAACAAGGACCTGGTCATCCGTAGCCTACAAAGAGTTTTAGATGACACAGAAACTTGGGCCCGTCGCTGTCGCATCACCATCAACTCTGAAAAGACGCAGGCTATGCTGATTACCCGCAGGCTCGGAAGGCGCGAACCTCCTCAACGCCCCCCTCCCTCCATCTTCACCTAAACGGAACCCAGTTCCCCTAGCGCAGAACCGCCAAGTATCTTCGCGTAACCTTGGACTCTCGTCTTACGTGGAAACCCCACATAGACGAGGTCCACAGGAAGGTCTGCGACAAAATGTCCATCCTATACCAAATCCTGGACTCAACCAGCTCCCTTCCCTGCCCAGTAGGAGTAAATGTGTACCAGGCCCTGATCCGGCCAGTAATGGAATATGCGTGCCCCGTCTGGGAATACGCGGCAAAGCAGCACCTGGACAAACTCCAGAAGCTGCAGGAGGGCGCTGCACCTACCCCTTGGATTCCCCACTGACGATCTGCACGCCGCTGCCGAAATACCACTCCTCAAAGAAAGATTCCAAGATCAGGCAAGGGCTTTCTACGAGAACTCTTCCAGATCTGGAAATAACCTCATCCACTCCTTAGTATGACATGTCCCGCGACAAGCACAAACGCCCTATGACGATCTTCGGCTACTAAGTCGAAGAGAACATCCCTATATCCAAATCCTAATCCTCTTCCCACCCCAAAAATAACAATCATCTCGCCAACCCCAGGCAAGTACCAGTCACATACAGAACATTCATCACATTTCACAGACACCAAAAAATCGCAGATAAATTCACACACACAAGTACATAGAGGAGTAAAAGCCGCAAGGCTACAAACTTCCCCACACGCTTCCCCAAAGAGGGGAAAGTATTAGATGAGAGCAGCCAGACCGCCGGTCAGTACATCAGCGCACCTAATGATGGCAACGTGGTCGATTGCCGAAATATTGTGTCCTATGCACACTCATACCAGGCTGTTCACCCGAGATTTATTTCGTAATGCAGTTATTAGTAGAGAAATAATAAATTAGAACGTCATGCATGCTACTCCCCGAACAGTGAAAACGTAGTAACTGATACACCTTTTTTTCCTTTCTTTACTTAGAGGGAATTTTCGGGGAGAAAAAAGTATCGGAGTCGTTCGAAATTATGAGAAAAGTCTGTTGGAAGTCGCAAAGCGCTCTGATTCTGAACCACTGTATGAGGGTAGCCTGGGTGATTCGCATGCTTTGAGTTACGCTGACTTAGTTTAATTCTACAGTTGTGCTAAACCTGTTCCGTAAGATCACACCTCTTACTGAGATCATTAAAACAGCAATTTAAACATTCTATAACTATGTAAAATGCTGAAAATCAAATTTTTTTTGGTAAGACGCTAAATTGGGGTCATGCTACTGGAATTTATTGTCAGTTTTATGCGATTTTTCAGACCAGGGATACAATGGAGAGACGTGGCGTAGAATGCCAACGCTCCTCTCGCCTTTTGAAACCCATGAAGTATGCTATCCCTCAGCACTGTATGGCCACCATGCATTCAATGGAATGCTATGAAAGCAGAATTTCGAATTTGGGACTACGTTATTAAAGTATCCTTGGAGATACGTGTGACATAAATTCTTATTAGCCTGGAGAGTGGCCATCAGTTCGATGGCACAGTGGATGGAATGATAATATTACGGCTTTACACTGCTCTTCACTAGACGATAGGAGAGTCTGTGTTAAGACCGTGGCCTGTTTTTCCGTATGCTGCTCCTTCCGCCGTGGTACTGTGGATATGCTTTGATGCTCCAACACGACATAAAAGTTCGACACGGAAGGAATGAACGGCTGCTATTACACCAATTGAGGTAAGATGGTTCTGGAAATATCAACTCTATACTAAGTTGCTTATCCTCGGGATTGCTCTGCTCCACTCTGTTTCTATGCATGAACTTAAATCAGTGTCACAATCAGACATTAAAAGGCTATTGACCGCTTATCAAGAATTTCCTGATTAAGTCATCAGCAAAAGCCGGTATCAATTACAGGTTATTTAACAGACATGTCGTCATTTTCGGAATTTTACGTAATTATTAACCGACTTCTAAAATTCAAAATGCTATCCTCATGTACTGTGGATATAATCTTACGTTAAAGGTTCAGCATAATTTCTCAAGTACGAGAGTTGGAAAGTGTGTATACGTTTTGAGCCACCGAAATCACCCAAACTATATTAATCTTGTATTTGACAATGAGAGCACTTTGAGACTTCCAACAAACTCATAATTTCAAACGTACGTGAAACGTATTCTCCCTGTGGCCCTTCATAAAGCAGGAAAAAAAGTCTCTGATGTATTAAAGCTTTAGGATCCGGTTTTTTGTTGTTGCAGTCTTCTGTCCGAAGCTCTCCATGCTACTCTCCCCTATGCGAGCTTCTTCATCTCCGAATAACTACTGCAACCTACATATTTCTGAATCTGCTTAGTGTATTCATCAGTTGGTCTCCCTCTACGATTTTTAGCCTCCACAGTTCCCTTCCAATACTAAATTGGTGATCCCTTGATGTCCCAGAACGTGTCCTATCAATCATTCCCTTCTGTTAGTCAAATAACTACTGCAACCTACATATTTCTGAATCTGCTTAGTGTATTCATCAGTTGGTCTCCCTCTACGATTTTTAGCCTTCACAGTTCCCTTCCAATACTAAATTGGTGATCCCTTGATGTCCCAGAACGTGTCCTATCAATCATTCCCTTCTGTTAGTCAAATTATGCCACAAATTTCTTTTCTCTCCAATTCTGCTCGGTACCTCCTCTTCAGCTACGTGATCTACCCATCTAATCTTCAGCATTCTTGCGTAGCACAACATTTCAAAAGCTTTTATTCTCTTCTTGTTTAAACTGTTTGTAATCCATGTTTCACTTCCATACTTTGGTACACTCCAGACAAACAACTTCAGAAAACACTTCTAACACTTAAGTCTATATTCGATGTTAGTAAATTTCTCTGCTTCACTACCGCTTTTTTGCCATTGCCAGTATACATTTTATATCTTCTCCAATTCGACCATAATCAGGTATTTTGCTGTCTAGATAAAAAAAAAACTGATCCACTACTTTCAGTTTCGTTTTCCTAATCTATTTCCATCAGTATCACATCATTAGCTGAGTGGTCAGCGCGACAGAATGTCGTCCCCAACGGCCCAGGTTCGGTTCCCGGCTGGGTCGGAGATTTTTTTCCGCTCAGGGACTGGGTGTTGTGTGGCCTTTATCATCATCATTTCATCCCCATCGACAGGTAAGTCGCCGAAATGGCGTCAACTCGAAAGACTTCCACCAGGCGAACGGTCTACCCGACGGGAGGCCCTAGCCACACTCATTTCCATTTTCCATCCATCTAAATTCCATTATCCTTTCTTTGTTTTCGTTAATGTTCATCTTATATCTTCCTTTCAAGACACTGTCCATTCCGTTCAACGGAACCTTTGCTGTCTCTGACAGAATTACAACGTCATCCGCAAACCTTGAAGTTTTTATTTCTTCTCCCTGGACTTTAAGTCCTTCTCCGAATTTTTCTTTGGTTTCATTTACTGCTTGCTCAATGTACAGATTGAGTAACGTAGGGAACAGACTACAATATTCGTGACAAAAAATAAAAACATCTACAGCCGTCCTTATGATTTTAATTTATTTTGTCGCTACCAGTTTCAACGCTTCATTGCGTCACTTTCAGGCTGTCTTTGATGCGGTACAAAATAAATTAAAATCATAAGAACGGCTGTAGGTGTTTTAATTTTTTGTCACGATAGTAAACGGCCGTCGTCCCAGAGACCTCCTGCTAAAGGGATGAACATACAAAAGGCTACAATCTTGTCTCACTCCCTTCTCAACCACTCTTCCCTTTCATGCCCCTCAACTATTAAAACTGCAGTCTGGTTTCTATACAAGTTGTAAATAGCCCTCCACTGACTGTATTTTATCCCTGCTACCTTCAGAATTTCGAAGAGAATATTCCAGTCGACACTGACAAAAGCTTTCCCTAAGTACACAGATGCTATAAACGTAGGTTTGCCTTTCCTTGAACTATATTCTAAAATACGTCATAGGGTCAGTATTGCCTTATGTGTACCTACATTTCTCCGAAATCGAAACTGATCTTTCCCGAGTTGGTCTTCTACCAGGTTTGTCATTCTTCTGTAAAAATTCGTGTTAGTATTTTGTAACCATGATCAGTTATGACAATTTAATTAATTATTTATTTACTACTGACTCTATTCGCAACATTTTGCAGGCAGTATCCACACATATACCACTACACGGACCTGCAACAGCATATCGTTGTACGACGCATAGTTCAAGTGATATGACATCATATACATTGAGATGGGTGAACAACTAGGTTAACATATTAACTGATTTGTAAAGCAGTCAGACGTTTCAAGCTCTTATACATAAGGGAGTTCGATCCTGTGGCGAATCTGGAGTTGGATTGGGGGAGGGGGGATGGGAGGGGTTACTGATAATTTTAAAACAACCACGTGTTGGGTAAAACGGCGCACTAAAAGCATCGTTTGCACTTTTACACTGCACGTATGTATGCACACAACTAAGTAACTGCCTTTTACCACTCATGTAGACTCTTCCACTTCACGACTCGTTCTGCAAGGGAGGCAGGTTGGGTGAAACAGGCGGTGAAGGGTTTTATGGAAATATTTCATTGTGAAAGCACTTTTGAAGCTAAATCTATGAAAACTGGTATGTGGCGTTTTGTTTGGAAATGAAAGAAAAAACGTGTTTCACTGTTTTTGGAAAACCAGCCCCTAAGGGCGGTGAAATAGGGCCAGACTGAGATTTTCTCTCTGCAGTGGCGTGTACGCTGCTATGAAACTTCCTGGCAGATTATAACTGTGTGCCGGACCGAGACTCGAACTCGGTACCTTTGCCTTTCGCGGGCAAGTGCTCTACAAGTTCTGCAAGGCTCGCAGGAGAGCTTATGTGAAGTTTGGAATGTAGGAGACGAGGTACTGGCGGAATTGAGGTTGTGGGGACGGGTCGTGTGTCGTGCTTGGGTAGCTCAGTTGGCGCCAGCACGGTCACTGAGTATGCTCTGTCAGAGGGTTAACTACCCTCTGTAATGAAAAAACTGAGTGAGCGGATCAACGAAGAACCTGAACAGGTGTCATTGGACGTCCGCCTCGAACAAATTCAGAGAACTATACAGAACAAACTGAGATCTGGTGTGACGTCATAAGCGAGTGACTGTGTGTGAGATCGCTCTCGAAGTTTTTATATATTTTTAGGTTTCAGATACATATTTTAACGGTTTTTGTGATAATATTTACTACATAAGTGACTTATTAGTGGTTTCTTCATTCACCTCTGCCTTTCTTGTGTTGTGACCTGACATTTGTGAGTGTTTCGTATCGAGCAACGTAACCTCTTACCTGCGTTTACATTCTGCGCTGACCAGTTGCAGCTGTAGCGGCGCATCGAAAGCTAAGTACTAATTAATTGTTTGTGTATAGTGGTTTATTTAGGAACTTTAGTAGTCTTCAACCGGTGTTTTTTGTGTTTTCTGGTGAAATAATTTCAGAAGAACCTTTTGGGAACTGTTTTCAGCTTCGTTACTGTGTCATTAGACGTTTGATTCTCTTTCTGTATTAGTCTTTTGTTATATTCACATTTGTTGTTTATTAATACTGTTAATAATGGTAGTTACTTCCCTTGTAGAGTAAATTTGTGATTATTGTAGTCAGGTTTTTAACATCTTCTTATTGTATTAGCGGAACTTAGAAAAAGTAAAATTTTACCATGAGTGAGAAGTGTGGGCTTTGCCGTAGGTTCGTGAGTAGTGGATTGCGGTGTGAGACTTGTTCGAAGTATTTTCACTGGGGGGAATGCAGTGGGGAAGCCAGTGGTCATTCTGGTGAGATCCTCTCCTGGAATTGCAGGTTATGTAGCAAGAGTAATTTGATAGAGGAGCAGGAGCGTAAGATCTGTGCCCTTCAGGTGCAGTTGAAAAACGCACAGGAGGAGCTAGATAGGATGAGGAGGGAGAAGGGGGTTGGGGAATGGGAGCTGGCTGTTGGCAAGAGATCTGCTAGGAGAAGAAGATTTTCAGATAGTTTTACTATTGGTGTTTACAATAGATATGACCAACTGTCAGAGTCTAGTGGAGAGGAATCTCTAGTAGCTGTAGATGTAGGAAGTATGCAGCAGACCTCAGTAGTTACGGTGGCTAGAACAGTTACAAAGTCGAAGAGGAAGAAGAGGGTTCTGCTGTTAGGTAGTTCTCATGGCAGAGGTGAAGGCCAGCAGTTGCACGAAGTGCTGGGGAGTGAGTGCCAGGTCACCAGCATTGTGAAGCCTAATGCAGGATTGGCTCAGGTGACTGTTAACATAGGGGGGTTATGTAGGGATTTTACTAAAGAGGATCAGGTAGTGATTGTGGGTGGGGCTGGTAATAGTATTGATAGGGATGGGGAGTATGACATAGATGGTGACCTCGAAAAGATAGCCACTCAGACTGGCAACACGAATGTGCATTTCGTGGAACTGTTTCAGCGTCACGATCGGCCTCATCTTAATACAGCCGTCAGGCGTAATAACATGAGACTTGGGGGTGCGCTGATGACAGAAAGCATGGGTCACATTTCAGTGGTGTCGGTGGAGTCTATCAGCACGGGTTTCACTAGACATGGCCTGCACCTCAACAGGTATGGGAAGGGGAGGTTGGCAAAGCATATAGATGACAGCATAGGTGGGGTTGGTGGGATCACTCATGGGAAAATTCCTGCAGTAATGGGTGTTAGAGATGCACCTTTTTTAGATTGAAGTCATCTGATAGGTATTCCTGCTTAAGGGAAGTCTCTCTAATAATGGAACCACTTTTGACAAAGCTTAGGTATCCGAGTAATGAGGGAATTAGTATATTTTATCAAAATATACAAGGTATTAGAGATAAAGTTAGTGAAATGCTTATAGATGTTGACTCTGAAATTATTGGTATATCTGAACACTTCTTAAATAAGGAGATAATTCAGAGGCTTCCTTTACCAGGATACGGGTTAGCTGGCAGCTTTCCGAGGAGCTCTTTGCGGTGTGGGGGAGTAGCCATGTATGTGAAAAACGGCATCCCATTTGAGTCAATTGATGTTTCAAAGTACTGCACTGAAAAGGTGTTTGAATGTTGTGCAGATGTGGTTAAATTTAATGGAGCTAAACTTCTAACTGTTGTTATTTATAGATCCCCAGACTCCGATTTCACAACATTTTTGCTAAAGCTGGAGGAGGTTCTTGGTTCACTTTATAGGAAATACAAAAAGTTAGTCATATGTGGTGACTTCAATATTAATTGTATAAGTGATTGTGCAAGGAAGAGGATGCTGGTAGACCTCCTTAATTCATGTAATCTTATGCAAACCGTATTCTTTCCAACGAGAGTGCAAGGGAACAGTAGAACAACCATAGACAACATTTTTGTTCATTCCTCATTACTAGAAGGGCGTTCTGTTAGCAAAAAGGTGAATGGCCTTTCAGATCATGATGCACAAATTTTAACTCTAAAAGATTTTTGTGCTGCAACACGTGTTAAATATAGTCATCAGCTGTTTAGGAAAGCTGATCCAGTTGCTGTAGAGACCTATGTAAACCTTATCAAGGAACAAGAGTGGCAAGATGTTTATAGTGCTGATACAGTAGACGATAAATATAATGCTTTTCTAAAGACTTTTTTCATGCTCTGTGAAAGTTGCTTTCCGTTAGAACGTTCAAAACAGGGTACTAGCACAAACAGGCAGCCTGGGTGGTTGACTAGAGGGATAAGAATATCTTGTAGAACAAAGTGGCAATTATATCAAAACGTTTGAAACAGTCAGAATCTAAATGCAGCAGCCCATTACAAACAGTTTTGTAAGGTGCTTAAAAATGTTATTAGGAAGGCAAAAAGTATGTCGTATGCAGACAGACTAGCTAAGTCTCAGGATAAAATTAAAACCATATGGTCAGTCGTAAAGGAAGTGGCTGGTCTGCAGAGACAGGTTGAGGATATAGAATCAGTGCGTAGTGGGAATGTCCGTGTTACTGATAAGTCGCATATATGCACAGTATTTAATAATCACTTTCTGAATATGGCAGGTGAACTAAATAGAAACCTAGTCCCAACAGGGAATCATATAGCGCTCTTAGAAAAAAGTGTTCCGAGACTGTTAGCTGAAATGCTCCTCCATGATACTGACAAGAGTGAGATTGAGTTAATAATTAAATCACTAAAGACCAAGAACTCTCATGGATATGACGGGGTATCTAGCAGAATACTGAAGTATTTTTCCACGTATGTTAGCCCAGTACTTAGCCATATCTGTAACTTTTCCTTTAGGAGTGGTCGGTTTCCTGACCGATTAAAGTACTCGGTAGTGAAGCCACTTTATAAAAAGGGAGACAGGGATAATGTTGACAATTATAGACCTATTTCTATGCCATCGGTGTTTGCTAAAGTTATCGAGAAGGTTGTATATACAAGGTTACTGGAGCATTTAAATTCACATAATTTGCTGTCAAATGTTCAGTTTGGTTTTAGAAATGGTTTAACAACTGAAAATGCTATATTCTCTTTTCTGTGTGAGGTTTTGGACGGATTAAATAAAAGGTTGCGAACGTTAGGTGTTTTCTTTGATTTAACGAAGGCTTTTGACTGTGTTGACCACAAAATATTACTGCAGAAGTTGGACCATTATGGAGTAAGGGGAGTAGCTTACAATTGGTTCGCCTCTTACTTTAAGAAGGGAAAGCAAAAAGTAATTCTCCGCAATATTGAGAGTGGTAATGATGTTCAGTCACAATGGGGCACTGTTAAGTGGGGCGTTCCCCAAGGATCGGTGCTGGGGCCACTGCTGTTTCTTATTTATATAAATGATATGCCTTCTAGTATTACAGGTGATTCAAAAATATTTTTGTTTGTTGATGACACCAGCTTGGTAGTGAAGGATCTTGTGTGTAATATTGAAACAGTATCAAATAATGTAGTTCAGGAAATAAGTACGTGGCTTGTGGAAAATAATTTGATGCTAAATCACAGTAAGACTCAGTTTTTACAGTTTGTAACTCACTATTCAACAAGAACCGATATTTTGATCAGACAGAATGGGCATATTATAAGCGAGACGGAACAGTTCAAGTTCCTAGGCGTTCGGATAGATAGTAAGCTGTTGTGGAAAGCCCATGTCCAGGATCTTGTTCAGAAACTAACAGTATCTGAAATAAGTGACACTTCAACACGAAAAGTAGTCTACTTCGCATATTTTCATACGCTTATGTCGTATGGTATTATTTTTTGGGGTAATTCTTCTGATTCATAAAGGGTGTTTTTGGCTCAAAAACGGGCGGTTCGAGCTACATGTGTTGTAAGTTCGAGAACCTCTTGTCGACCCCTATTCAATAGTCTGGGAATTCTGATATTGCCCTCACAGTAAATTTTTCTTCAATGTCGTTTGTTGTTAGCAATATTAGTCTATTCCCAAGAATTAGCAGCTTTCAATCAGTTAATACTAGCAGAAATCAAATCTGCATGTGGAATGCACTTCCTTGACTCTTGTGCAGAAAGGAGTGCAGTATTCTGCTGCATCCATTTTCAATAAGCTACCACAAGAACTCAAAAATCTTAGCAGTAGCCCAAACTCTTTTAAGTCTAAACTGAAGAGTTTCCTTATGGCTCACTCCTTCTATCCTGTCGAGGAGCTCCTGGAAGAGCTAAAAAATTGAGCAAATTCCAGTGTTAGATTGTTGATTTTCTTTATTTAAACTTACGACTTGTCACCTGAATATGTTTTTTTATATTTAATTTTATCTGTTTTTAATATCGTGTTATAACTTCATGTATTGACTCGTTCCATGACCATGGAGACTTCTCCTTAATTTGGTCCCACGGAACAATAAATAAATAAATATATAAAAAGTTGGTAAAGCACTTGCCCGCGAAAGCAAAGGTCCCGAGATCGAGTCTCGGTCCGGCACACAGTTTTAATCTGCGAGGAAGGTTCAGGGCCAGACTGATTCACTGACTCATCATCACCCAGCCGAAACCGCTATGGATAGAAACTTGAAATTTGGAAAGGGTGTGAATCTTGTACTGTAGATATCGTTCAAGTAGGGATGGTTCAAAATTGAAGACAGAAAAGGGGTGAAATAGGGGACGGAAGGCTTTCTCAAAATATGTCGCAATTAAGGCAGTTCTGAAGCTAGAACTATGAAAATTGGTATGTGGTTTCTCAGTTAGAAGTAAAAAAATACACGTTTCAGCAATTTTGGAAATTCAACCACTAAGTGGGGAAAATAGTGAGTGAACGTTTTTTGGAAATAATTCATTATCACTTTTTAAAAACAGTCATAGGCTGCACAATATTCATTATTAAAGAACAACTCACGCATTTTAAAGCTAAATATATGAAAATGGATGTTAATTAAAAAAAATGTTTCACTGTTTTTGGAAATTCAATGCCTTAAGGGAGTGAAATAGGGGATAAAAGGTTTTATAAAATTATTTCATTATGGAAACGTTTTCAAAACTAAATCTTTGGAAATTAGTACTTGGCTTCTCTGTTAGAAATAAAAAAAATATGTGTTTACTCTTTACAGAAAATCAATGCTTTAGGTCGTAAAATTGTTAGGAAAATATTTCGTTACATTAAAAAAAAATTAAAGCTTAGCCTACGAAATTGGTACGAGTATTTCACTTCTAGGTTAGATATGAAGTAAGTGTTTAAATGGAAATATCATCACAAGAACGCAAACGGCATGATTAACAAAAATGGTTCAAATGGCTTTGAGCACTATGCGACTTAACTTCTGAGTTCATCAGTCGCCTAGACCTTAGAACTAATTAAACCTAACTAACCTAAGGACATCACACACGTCCATGCCCGAGACTGGTAGGATTCGAACCTGCGACCGTAGCGGTCGCTCGGTTGCAGACTGTAGCGCCAAGAACCGCACGGCCACTCCGGCCGGCCGGCATGATTAACAGAATCCTTGAACTACAGCTAACAAAATTGCTTTTTGGTCAGAATTACATTCGGAAAAGACCATGCATATATGGCCTCAATTAGCGTGAAAAGTTTAGAAGTTGTTGCAATTTGTGAACAATATAAAAATTTGATTAAAGAAAACAAAAAACAAAAAAAAATCTTTGCAGACGATACAGACTACGCGTGAAAAGTATCGGGTGGTAAGCTAGTATGTGATACAGATGGGACTGCGGTTCGTGATACAAACGCGTGGTGTCACAGAGATAAAATGTGCTAAACCCGAACGTTAAAGGGGCTTGCTCAATTTTACAAAAGAATAAATACCGTTCGCACACTTGCGTTGAACGTAACGTTGAACTAACTTTACCGAATTGTCTGTGCAGTCGAGGATATAGCTCTTGGGGTAATATTGTACAGGATTCTTGTAAATTCCTGTAGTGGACTAAGAGGTCATATCAGCTCAAGTGGGAGGTAATGAGGAGGTACATCAGCAGTTACAACCATGAACGATCTAACAAATAAATCGAAATCAGTATTCGACGTGCAAAGTCTTGACATTTCCTTGAGAACTCGTGACGAAATTTTTCAATTACTGAAACGAAGGTAATCATATCTGGTCGAGAAATGACTGCCTTGAGCTTTGAGAAATGTTCCATGTGATGAACTAGATTTTTCCACAGGATTAACTTTTGTTTTATAGCATCAGTATAGTCGGCCATATATATAAATCATTCTCCCCTTGCATTAAAAGACTTGATGAAATCAAACAACTGGTGACGTCGACCATTAAAGATTGTGTCACTGCTCTATTTTTCCTTTAACTCTTCTTTGCCTAATCAAGTCGTCTTTGTGGTTGGTGGTGTAACGACATTCCAATGAACGTTTTTCGCAGCTCATAATAGTGCGATGGTGTATAAGCAGTTTGCATGGTGTTCAAAGAGCAATTCTCATTTAGTACTGAATGATGTGACTTCTCCACTTTTTCTTTCAAGTGCGTAGACGCAGTGGTGTTCCAAATTCAGGACGTAAATCTAATTTAGCACAGCCGGTGTCGTCGGCAAACTGTGATAAGGTGACTGGTTCGCTCTAGCGGTGAGCGGCTGCTGACTCGCTTTGCATTTCCTATTCCTGTTCCCCCTCGTTCGCCGGAGCGCTGTTTGGCCAGATCGGCTCTAAACATAACCAACTCACTTTTCTTAAAATATATAGAATTCTATCAATATCTTTCTTCAGTTTGGTGCGAAAATTGCTTCTTAAAATAATGTTAACGTTTCCGTCGTCTTACTAGAAATTATGAAAGGGATGTATGAAATGTTCTCAAATGCAGTTTTAGACATGAGCTGTTAACATATATACTAGGTGTCGAAAATTTTCCAACACCAAACGCTGACTGGAAATATCTTGTACGATGAGGGGCCCCATAATCTGCAGGTTGACAGAAACTGTTCCGTCAGTGGCGGCGCGTCTATTTGGTAAAACATCCACACCTTCACCTCCGTACGACTCATCGCTTGCCTCGGGTGGGTCCTGCACCTGTCCTAAAGTGAGGAGGCGTGTTTCAGCCCGAATCAATGGAGCGCTCTGTTAGTTCAGAGGCAGGTCTCCGTGCCGGCGCTGACGTACGGCGTGGTAGGAGGTCCACAAAACCTCAGGTGTTGGTGGGGATGTTTTGCGCTTTTCCAGAGAATGGGGGAAGGGAGGCGTGCGTGCGTCGGTTACTCCTACCCGCACGACATCCCGACAAGGAAATTCATAGCTCTTCCCGTCTAAACGCCAAACACATCCAATTTGTCGCTCGGTCGATTGGTACGTGTGTAGGGCATTTCGAAAAGTTGCGAGCTGCGGCCGTATTGGCTAGACAGCTCTTGTGACGTCACATCCCCGAATCACGTGTTCGCGGCGCCTCAGTTAGCGGGTTGTATTCAGCGAGTGCGGTTCGAAACTTCTAATCTGCACAATTCCGGTTTCCTCACTTTAATTTATCCAGCCGGGTTGCTGTTTAGACTTCCAGCGAAAGGTAAACCTCCCTACGACGTAACAGTTACGTGTTGTATACTTTTCTTACGATATCTCTTACAGAAATAGAATTATTACGATATCTCTTACAGGAATAGAATTACTCATGTTTCCGTGGTGGTGCTGTAACTCGTTACTTGTAGGACGATCTCTGGAATTGATAGGCCGACTAGAAAGATTGCCAGCTGTGTATAGGTTAGCTTTCGTTAACAAAGTTTCCTTTGTGGGCTCAATGGAACACGGTGAATGACCGACAATATATGGTACACTTGCGAGAATTTGCGACGTACACGCACTGAATATGAGGTGGTGTTACATCATAGGACTTTGTGTATTTAGTTATTTCGACAACATACATTATTTTCAGGGTACATAAAGAAGTGCTTTGGCTCGCAATAGTCATGCTGCCTGGTAATAACGGGATGCTCTTGCTGACTGAATAACATATTTGCATCATATCGTACACTGCAGATTGGTACTATGTGACACTAATGTTCCTTGTAGGTAATGCAACCAAAAAGCACCAAAGAAAAGACAGTGTTACACTAGATACACATGTTCTTGCAAAAAACTATTTTGTGGTGGTATTTTACTGCGTCGGTATTACTTTGTGCACCCAGAGAACTTTGAGCTTGTGGTGTCACCGCCAGACACCACACTTGCTAGGTGGTAGCTTAAATCGGCCGCGGTCCATTAGTACATGTCGGACCCGCGTGTCGCCATTGTCAGGATCGCAGACCGAGCGCCACCACAAGGCAGGTCCAGAGAGACGTACGAGCACTCGTCCAGTTGTACGACGACGTTGCTAGCGACTACACTGACGAAGCCTTTCTCTCATTTGCCGAGAGACAGTTAGAATAGCCTTCAGCTAAGTTAATGGCTACGACCTAGCAAGGCGCCAATTGTACCATTTCATGAATCTAAAGTGTCTCACTTGTATCATCAAGAATGCTGTATACCAAAGGACGATATAAAAGTTAAGTGTTCTAGTAGCTACGTTCTTTTCTTTATCACATTCATCACGTATCCTGTTCCAGACTTACCGCCAGACGGCGTGAGTTGACGCGTGCCCTTTCGGCTACTTCACTGTGGACTGGCTGCCTTAACAGTCCACTACAGAGCTATTTGCCTAAAGTCAAAGCCATTTTCTTTTCATGTTCATGTCAAGTATACTTAATCCAAAGCATTCTACCTTTACTAGTATGTAACAAATAAAATATTTCATTCTGCAGCTGGCGATGCTATTCTTGCGTTATTATATCTACGCAGTATTTTACAGCTATTTAATGGTCACGAATAACCAGTTTTTTAAGCAAGTCGTTTACGTTGCTGGGCTGGATAATTGTCATCGATTTAACAGCCTGTCGCACTTTAGCTTTATATGCTGCAGTCTAACTTTTCTATAGTTAGTTAGGTTTAATCTTGCAATCTTTAATCTTGCGTGCCATTACAACTTTTCGTGGGCATATGTTCTTTATATCTAGCTGAGAGGGCTCTCCCTGTTTGGCCGATGTAACAACTCGGGCAATCGCTACAGGTTATTTTGTGCACCCCAGAACGAGATATTTTGTCATTGGTATTCTTTAACGAGTGGACCAAGTTTTTTTTGAGGCTGTTATTCGAAAAGTGGTGAGGGCACGCGTGGCTCGACTTTTGCCGAGCACCTTGTTCAATTGGCCCGTGCTCCCAATCCACCAAATAACACAGAGCTATTAAACTGCGAGGCTAAAGGCACTAGGCTTCACATCCTTCAGGAGTTGCAAATCTTTAAACACCTGTTGCTTGAAAAAGAAAACCTACTTAATGACCAGCTGCAGTTGAGAAACAAGAACCTTTTAGAAGGTTTTCAACCATTGCTTTACCGGCCCTGATGTTACGTCCCTTTGCAGTCGCCGACGCCTGACGCCACTTTCTTTAGTGGAATACTAACCGAGGTAAAGATTGGTTTCTATTTGCAACTCAGGCTGACATATGTTTAATTATCACAGTTGCTGAGGGGGCTGCACGATGTTAAAAATTCTTAGCAATTTTCGTCAAGAGAGACCTTCCTGCTAAATCCGAAAGGTTTTCGCACAGGAATACACCGGAAAGATGCCAAAGAAGTGGTTATGGCTGTCAGAAATGGTTTGTGGCAGGCTAAAGTAACCGAACAGTCCGCCCTGAACTGAGCAGGTGGGGAGAAGCCTGCACAATCGGCCGCTCCTTCGAATCTCGACGAGGCTTTAAACGACTACCCCCCCACCCCCCCTCGCCGCCCGTAAGAACTGGGACCCGAGTCGATTGGTCCTCTAGACATACAACAGTGGGGATCATATACAGCCATAGATATTTGCAGGAAAATTGACATTGTCGGCTGGAACAGCTATTCACAGTGTGTATGCAATAGTATGAGACGCAGTATACCGACAAATGCAAACAGGTGGTATCGCATTTGATGTCAGTAGCGTAGTATATTACATCAATGATTTAGGTGGTAGCGGGTGGAATTCGGCATAAAGGCAGTCGGCTCTGTGAGATGTAGTGTGTCAGGATGTGCCTCTACTGCAGATAGGAAAGACACACCACTAGTGACGGCGCGTTGTGTACCGAGAGCTCAAAAAGTCAGTATAAATTTGAAAACTTCATAAACCACGGAATAATGTAGATAGAGAGGTAAAAATTGACACACATGCTTGGAATGACATGGGGTTTTATTAGAACAAAAAAAAACAAAGTTCACAAAATGCCCGACAGATGCGCGTCGTTTGGTGATGATCGTGTGCTCAGGAGCCACTGTGGTCATGCTTGGCCTCCCAGGTCCCCAGACCTCAGTCCGTGCGATTATTGGCTTTGGGGTTACCCGAAGTCGCAAGTGTATCGTGATCGACCGACATCTCTAGGGATGCTGAAAGACAACATCCGACGCCAATGCCTCACCATAACTCCGGACATGCTTTACAGTGCTGTTGACAACATTATTCCTCGACTACAGCTATTGTTGAGGAATGATGGTGGACATATTGAGCATTTCCTGTAAAGAACATCATCTTTGCTTTGTCTTACTTTGTTATCCTAATTGTTGCTACTATGATCAGATGAAGCGCCATCTGTCGGACATTTTTTGAACTTTTGTATTTTTTTTGTTTCTAATAAAACCCCATGTCATTCCAAGCATGTGTGTTTATTTTACCATTCTATCTACATTATTCCGTGATTTATTCAGTTTTCAAATTTATACTGACTTTTTGATCACCCAGTACATAAACCACGGTTGTGACGGTACCACGCGGAAAACATGACATGAGAAAGCTAAAATCGGCGTGTACAAGGAAATAGGACTCTCAGATAGTCAAATCGCCAACAAGTTCAACCGTTTAAGAATAGTGGTTGATAGTTTCGTTTGATAGGGCGCAGGTTATAACACTGCCACTACTCTTTATTTATGTTCTAAAACTATTTTTGTTAACCAATTATGGTATAAAACAACATAGCAGTGTTACTCTCTGAAAGTAACTTTGTTGTGTTGACCGTGATGTACCTGACGGAGGTGCCTTATCGGAAGTGAAAGTCAGAATTACTTAAATATTTAAACAGTAACAAACAATATTTTACCTATCCACACTGTCGCCAGCCTAATTAGGCACGAGAATGATTAACATTCTTGTTCAAGAAAATAGATATGAGTAACTTTAATGGACAGACACAGCCTATACTTTATCACACGAGAGTGCAATGAACTCTGTCTCTAGCAGATGTTGACGTCGAAAAAAGTGCTAACAGTTACAGAAGAACAACAGATAATGAAATACATTTTTGCCTTCAAGGCTTGGACAAACTGAATGGTTTCAATAATATTACTATTAAAGTGCACTTTAGAATCATAAATTGGACATAGATTTAGTATCACCTTTCAAACACTTTCCTATCTGACATGAGATGTGAATAAAGTTCACTGCAAAATTATAAATTGGGCATAGGTTTAGTCTTTCTTCTGCCGGCCGGAGTGGCCGAGCGTTTCTAGGCGCTTCAGTCTGGAACCGCGCGACCGCTACGGTCGCAGGTTCGAATACTGCCTCGGGCATGGATGTGTGTGATGTCCTTAGGTTAGTTAGATTTAAGTAGTTCTAAGTTCTAGGGGAGTGATGACCTCAGATGTTAAGTCCCATAGTGTTCAGAGCCATTTGAACCATTTAGTCTTTCTTTTACCAATTACTTATCTAATTGACGTGGGAATAAAGAGATATCTAGCAAACTATTCCTCACTGCCCTCTGAATAAAGGAATTACTGTTTTCATAGATAGTGGTCTTTCTGTTGAAGGTTATACAATGTACAAACTGTGTGTCCTGTTACAAGATTAATATGCACTTTCAATACACAATAGAAACAAGCACTTAGCAAGTATGAGTATATAACTTTCCACAATTGCAGTTCTCAATTTTTACTGCAGTGAGACACAAAATCGACATATTTGTGAGATAGTGACTCACCTTTTGCAATTTACAACAGACAGCACTATGATCATTAACTAAGCAAAACTTTATAAGACTCAGTTTTAAGAACTTATAGTTTTTAAAAGTAACAGCAAATTGTTTTAATGCCTGTTTCAAGTACTCTACTGCTTTATATTCAATTATTTACTTTAGTCTTTCGAAAGCAGTTCTGATTGCAAGATTACTTTCAACATACATCATTTACTTTAGCACACTCTTTTGCCACATTAACTTTAACCTTCTTTTTAATTTATTCAAAATGCATTAATCAGTAACACTGGGCTTTAATATTTTTTCAATACTCGGTAATCACTTTAGCATGGGAAGGATCCTAAGTGGATATGTGACAGAGGATAAATCAAGATAATTTTTCATAGATAGTCTGTTTTTTGCCTTATAACTGAAAACAAATCATCCACATGAGCTGATCCTTCACGGTACATTTCTACGATTCTTCTATTCCGTTATAGTGATTGCTCAATATGGTGGCGAGTACATGGTGGTAGTTGGATTTGCAGGTAGAAATGCTGGACTCTGTCATTTCTTGGTAGCGATGATACATACAAATTCCAGAGTAGTTCCAGCTATTTATCGATCCATCCGAGGCTTTGGCACATTGGAAAACGGCACGAAAAGCCTCTCTCGGCACCACCACAATACACAACATTTACATGAGCAGACGGCGGGTAGGTAGCTCGTCCCAGACTGATTTGGTCTTCCTTTATTGGATTTCGATTCCCCCCCCCCCCCACCCCCGAAGGGGGCGGGCTGGCAGCAGCTTAGTACGCCGCTCTTCAGCCTGCAGAATTTTTTAAACATAAGAAGATGAGAAACAATAAAAACAGTCGATAAAATGGTGATGTAAAATGTAAAACGGCGGAAAATTGTGGGAAGTTAAAACATAAAACAAATGGTGGGCGATGATAATAAAATACACAGGGAGCAGACAGGGAAAATAGTAGACAGACAGTTAAAAAAACACGGCGACAGTCTGGATTTTGTTCGCAAGAGATATAAAAATCACACCCCGCGACAGCATGATGTCCGTTTGCAACACTTCAGAAAAGACGCACAACACTTAACAATCACTGGGAACACTGCACTAAAAAGTCGGCACGAAGATGACAGACAGGGGCAGATGGGAGGGGGGAGAGTACGGGAGGCGTATACAGAAGGCGGGGCGGAGTGCATGGCGCTCGAGCATCTGGAGGGACTTGTAGAATTTGGGCGGGACGGATATCCAGGCGGGACTGGCGTAACAAAGGATGGGACGGATTGAGGATTTGTGGGTGTGAAGTATGGTAGAGGGGCTCAACCCCCATGTCCGGTCAGGGAGTCCCAGACTTTAATCTTCCATCCACCTTTCTATCCAAGCCATCCACATTTTGCGCGCGTTACAAAGTTCCGTCACAGAGGGGAACCACACCATGTTTTATATCATACAATAATTAAAAGCCCTTAGTGAAGGACAGTAATTTACATAACAGTCACTTTATATAAAATAGGTCAGTTACACATATTGGTATTTCTACAAAAATTTATTCAAACAGAAACTACAATTATATACAGTAAGTTTTGTCTCCTCCAAATGAGGCAAAGAATTTAAATGACAGAGACACTACATCGTATAGGAATAAACCATGACATCAAAGTTTTTAGAAAGGAAAAAGTGAACACTCTTGTAGTATCAATACAATCAAACAATATTTACAATATCTTAATGACAGAAGGTAGAACAGACAAGAAAGAAAAAATTATGTCAGTAGAGGTATGGAGTTCTGGTGTTACAAGGTTACAGACAGAACGGAAAATATGGGCTAAGTAGAAAATTATTCGAGTCAATGAAATCGTTCCTCTTGCATAGGGAAAGGTTCACAAACCGTTATTCTTCTCAACCTGTTGCTGATTTACAGCTTTCAGTAACTGCCAGACTTATATGACAAATGTCAAATAACAAACATCATGCATTCAAGAAACGACTGCAGATACTGCTGTAACACCCAAATATTAACAGGCTGGACTGGACTTTGCTGAGAGACATACGTCACGGTCTACAGAATTGGATAAAGTGCTCTTCAGTGATGGGAAGAAGTTTAATATATATGGGCCAGATGGAATCTGAGTACAGAGCTGTAGGTAAGATCGGGGAGAAATTTTAGTAGTGGAAGTATGATTTGGGCAGCATTCTGCACTTAAGGTAATTAATTCATGCCTTGCTTGGCCGAACACGAGATGGGATGGGAGTATAACGTGAGCCTGCGTTCCGATTACTTAAGATCAAACTGAACGTGCCGCGTGTTTTGTCCAGAATCGCTCGTACAAGGAGCACGTATCAGTGGCGAAGCTCATGACTTTCAGCACTTGGTATGACAGTCGTCATAACAAACATAGGAACCATAACTGAGTCACTTGTTCCTTTACATCTGGTACAATAGGGCAGAAATTTGTGGGATCTCTACTCCTGACTGCACTGTTATCTTCCTATTATTCGTGGAAGTTCTGCAGATGTTGTCTCGATAAATACCACTTTTATGGTTCTTTACAATGTCTCTTCTGATGGACTGCCCCCTTTTAGCCCCCTTGCGGCAGTCCTTTAATTTACCAGCTGCACTTCCTTTAATTCTAGGTGACGATGTCTCTATAGCTGACTCAGTTTTACGTTTTATCCGTGCAGCTGGGTTTTATCACTCGCTCTAGTGTGGGCGCTCTCGCATGATTTCTCAGGCTACACCCACTCCAGCTACTTTTAATTGTGACATGGATACCAAAATAGTGTCTTTTATGGTAACAAGTTGTGTTGGTACCTCTATCAACGCTTTACAGCTGGAGGTTCATCATTTGTAGTTGAGAGGTTGACCTTTCACCTGATCCATCAACCACTGTAGTCTGTTTTACTCTAGTCAACTATTTGCTCTGCTCCTTTTAAGTGTCCTCTATTTTGTGTTACTGCGGTGTTCATTTTAGCTCTGTACCCGTTGGTGTTCCCTCCCTCCGGGTGCAGAGGCTACGCTTTTACTGCATAGGCCTTTTACAAGTATGTCTGTTTGGAACTGGGGACTGATGACCTTGATGTTTAGCACCCATCAAATCACAAAACCAACCAACCAATCTTTTCAATGTCACAGCAAAACAAATTATGTACTTTCATAAAATTTGCTCTCATAATTCTGCAGTTATACTCGTTAGAAAATAACTTGCAGAAACGAGAATAGCCAAATGGTATTTGCGGTATACACTATCAAATACAACCCCTACCACCAAAAATTAAATTTCAAATTATTGAAATACACTGTCTGACAAAAAGAGGAGTACCGAATAGGGGAGCTGGAAAGAAAGTGCAAATTCACAGACTGAGACAGTATCTGACGTTACTGAAGCGACTACAAACTCGAGTCACAATTACAGTGAACTTGACAGAATGAGCCTACTTATCAGCACGATAAAGCACCACCTCTGGCCTGCATGCATACACTGATCCGGCTACAAACGTTATCATTACCATGTGGTATCCTGACGTGGGATAGAGGTGGCCAACAAATATTGTAAATTAAGTACTAAAATGGCATACCTACAGTCGTCCTTACTATGTTACTACACTCCTGGAAATGGAAAAAAGAACGCATTGACACCGGTGTGTCAGACCCACCATACTTGCTCCGGACACTGCGAGAGGGCTGTACAAGCAATGATCACACGCACGGCACAGCGGACACACCAGGAACCGCGGTGTTGGCCGTCGAATGGCGCTAGCTGCGCAGCATTTGTGCACCGCCGCCGTCAGTGTCAGCCAGTTTGCCGTGGCATACGGAGCTCCATCGCAGGCTTTAACACTGGTAGCATGCCGCGACAGCGTGGACGTGAACCGTATGTGCAGTTGACGGACTTTGAGCGAGGGCGTATAGTGGGCATGCGGGAGGCCGGGTGGACGTACCGCCGAATTGCTCAACACGTGGGGCGTGAGGTCTCCACGGTACATCGATGTTGTCGCCAGTGGTCGGCGGAAGGTGCACGTGCCCGTCGACCTGGGACCGGACCGCAGCGACGCACGGATGCACGCCAAGACCGTAGGATCCTACGCAGTGCCGTAGGGGACCGCACCGCCACTTCCCAGCAAATTAGGGACACTGTTGCTCCTGGGGTATCGGCGAGGACCATTCGCAACCGTCTCCATGAAGCTGGGCTACGGTCCCGCACACCGTTAGGCCGTCTTCCGCTCACGCCCCAACATCGTGCAGCCCGCCTCCAGTGGTGTCGCGACAGGCGTGAATGGAGGGACGAATGGAGACGTGTCGTCTTCAGCGATGAGAGTCGCTTTTGCCTTGGTGCCAATGATGGTCGTATGCGTGTTTGGCGCCGTGCAGGTGAGCGCCACAATCAGGACTGCATACGACCGAGGCACACAGGGCCAACACCCGGCATCATGGTGTGGGGAGCGATCTCCTACACTGGCCGTACACCACTGGTGATCGTCGAGGGGACACTGAATAGTGCACGGTACATCCAAACCGTCATCGAACCCATCGTTCTACCATTCCTAGACCGGCAAGGGAACTTGCTGTTCCAACAGGACAATGCACGTCCGCATGTATCCCGTGCCACCCAACGTGCTCTAGAAGGTGTAAGTCAACTACCCTGGCCAGCAAGATCTCCGGATCTGTCCCCCATTGAGCATGTTTGGGACTGGATGAAGCGTCGTCTCACGCGGTCTGCACGTCCCGCACGAACGCTGGTCCAACTGAGGCGCCAGGTGGAAATGGCATGGCAAGCCGTTCCACAGGACTACATCCAGCATCTCTACGATCGTCTCCATGGGAGAATAGCAGCCTGCATTGCTGCGAAAGGTGGATATACACTGTACTAGTGCCGACATTGTGCATGCTCTGTTGCCTGTGTCTATGTGCCTGTGGTTCTGTCAGTGTGATCATGTGATGTATCTGACCCCAGGAATGTGTCAATAAAGTTTCCCCTTCCTGGGACAATGAATTCACGGTGTTCTTATTTCAATTTCCAGGAGTGTATATGGTTCGAGTTTTCCGTGCTTCAGTACCCCATCTCCAGGCCTTAACTGATGTTGACGAGGTTAACACCTTCCATACACACGACTTATCAGTGACCAACATCTATAGCTGGTAATTGCATACTACCTGTACCAACGATGTTCTCTCTCCAACTATCAACCTGGCGTGACCTACAAAACCCAGTTTTTCAATATAATCTCCGTTCAGTGCGACAGCGTTACGCTACCTTACCGGGAGGTCCTCTATGCCTGCACGGTATCACTGTACTGGCCGATGTTGGATCCAACATCTTACTTCATTAATAACCTCCCCATCATCCACATATGGCTTCCCGCGGTGTGCTTCATTCGTTGGACCAAACAGATGAGACTCGGAACGTGCGAGAACCGGGCAGCATGGTGGATGAGGAAGTTTTGTGACGATGTTGAAGAAATAATATCACGTGTAGGCGTCCCGGTGGTCCCGGTCGCCTACGGTGGACTGGAAGCCGAGCGGTGACCTCTCCAGTTGTCAGGATGCTAGGAAATTGTTGTGTCTAGACAAGACAGCCTAGACACAATGAGAGGAAGCCGAAAGGCACGCGCTTAAACTCACGCAGGCTGGCGTGAGGTCTGAAACAGGATACGTAATGAATGCTATAAAGAAAAGTACGTAGCTTCTGGAATACTTAACTTAAATCCACATTTGTAGAACATCGCTCTTGATGATACATTAATAGAAGCTCAATATCAATTGAATACGGAGCCTTGCTAGGTCGTAGCAAATGTAGCTGAAGGCTATGCTAACTATTGTCTCGGCAAATGAGAACGTATTTGTCAGTGAACCATTCCTTGCAAAGTCGGCTGTACAACTGGGGCGAGTGCCAGGACGTCTGTCTGGGCCTGCCGTGTGGTGGCGCTCGGTCTGCAATTACTGACAGTGGCGACACGCGGGTCCGACGTATACTAATGGACCGCGGCCGATTTAAAAGCTACCACCTAGCAAGTGTGGTGTCTGGCGGTGACACCACAGAAATGACTGAGGACGCGTCAGAAATGCCAAAGAAACATTATTAATTCATGACACCTTTATTCCTGCCGAGTACAATGTGGCCCGCGTAACACAGGCTGGCTGAGCTTGGTGATATCAACGACCTTCCCCGAGTCCTCGCTGACACAGAGCGATGACACCAGCTCCGGACTGCACCAGTCTTGCTAGCACAGGACCGCGTGCTGTGACGTAGCGGTGGAATGCCCTTACTTCGGCCGCGCATGGCTGGGGGCGCCCGGCTGGCCGGCCGGCTCGGCGGCGGACACCAGGCCGCTGCGCATAGGAGGCTCTGGGTTGGAGTCCCGGCGCTGTCGGCACGAGAGGCGTTCTCGTAGTGTGGAGTGTACTCTATCCCACCCCATCTTCTTCCCTGCTCCTCCTGGTGGCTCATCTGCGGTGGACGGGCGGAACGGGCTGCAGTCCCCCAGCGTCGTCTGCTCACCCGGTTGTGACGGCGGATGCACAGGGCTCTGCATGATCTTGATGATGGCTCACTGATGTGGTCAGCATTGGCGGCGAGTGAATCTGCCGTGATGTCTGCTAATTCTGGGTTGACGATTGACAGCGGCAGCAGAGAGGACCAGAGCTGGTACTGTCCTCTCACGTCTGCTGCTGGATGGGCCGCCCTTACTGCAACATCTCCTTAATAGAGATTAAAATGTCGATCAACGAGATGAGCGCTATGCAGCGTCCCAGTACACATCTAACTGCAAGCCTAACTGCGAGTGCCTTGTTGCTATCAAAGCTGGCGTATTTAAAAGAAGCACGAGCGACGTCCTGACGTCATGCTCGTTTGTAATGAACGCATTCGCTCCACTTATACTGCCGATTTATCTGTCGTACTCGCCCCTTAGGTGTTCTCGTGACAGAGTTCCGCGCTGTTACGGCAGACGTCCGCGAAGTTACGAAATGCAGTACACCTGACGCTATACCTCTGACTTACTCTCTACGAAAGTCTCCGTGTAACACAAACCTGTGTGCTAAGCAATTATCTCTCGCCTGTTGTGCGTAACCAGGCCACTGCCCCTACCTGACGACACATTCAGATACATGTGCAATCCTCTTACCTCTTGGCTAACCTACTGTCTCTGGTTCTCGGCATAGGCAATAAAACTTCGACAATATTCCACGTTTCCAACTCCTTACTATTCCGCGATCAACTTCATAGCGCTCAAGCAATTCGGTACAGATGATCCTTCGTTGCTCCTTATGGACTTCTATTAGGCGGCAAGGTGCGCATTGAACTCGCATCTTTGAGTAGCCCAAATGGTGGATGAATGTGTCAGCATGACCAACAGAAACATCTATTTGCGCAATGAGGTGTCTGTGATCTGTGGAGCACCTCAAATGAGTCTATGAAGATAGTATCTCTTCTTTCGGACAAGGGCACTACGAATGTAGTGTGTGGACATTAAGTTGGGAATGTGGGTCACACGGGGAGCGTGCAAGGGATAAGTCTCTGCAGTCGGACTATCCTCTGTGCCCCCGGTGGCTCAGATGGATAGAGCGTCTACCATGTAAGCACGAGATCCCGGGTTCAAGTCCCGGTCGAGGCACACATTTTCAACTGTCCCCGTTGATGTATGTCAATGCCTGTCGGCAGCGTAGGGTCTTGATTTAATTATCATTTCAAGTGAGAGTGTCCGCACGTTTCAACATTGCAGCAGTCACAGCTGTGTGCGGCCGACCGGCACACGGGAAATAGGACAGGTTTGCGCGATCTTGTTGCGATGATGTCAGACATCTCGGCCAGTGACACACCATGCTTTTGTTCATTGACAGGTCTCCGTAAACACTCTGCAAGCGCCTACGAATATCTGCGATGCTTTGGTTTTCCGCCAAAAGAAACTCCATGACAGCTCTCTGATTGCAACGTACATCAGTTACAAGATAGGTATAGCGCCGCCACCTATCGGAACTTAATGAAACTATAAGGACTGAAGCGGGAATATTCCATGACGACCCACAAAAAAAAAATAATAAAAAAAAATTCAAATGGGCGCCCAACAACAATTTCCACATTTCTCACGGTATACTGGCTGAGGAAAAACAGTGTTGCATAGATATTCAGTTTTATCTAAATGAGATTCCATAGTGCTGGAAAGCTTAAAATTTTAAAACTGAAAACTTCACAAAAGGAAAGAACATAGCATCCTATGTCTGTAATAACGAGGAGTCCCAACTGAAATCTGTCAACGCGTGCAAATAGCTGCGTGTAGCACTTTGTAAGGATACGAAATGGAACGATCCCATGGGATCAGTCGTAGTTACAGCAGGTGAGAGACTTCGGTTTATTGCCAGCATACTAGAAAAGAATATAACAACTCCAGTTCTAAAGAAAACAGTTGCTAGCAGCTGTAGAAATTACCCAAAATTGGTAGGAGCTGACTTCAGGGAAGATCAGTTTGGCTTCTGGAGAAATGTAGGAGCGCGCAAGGCAATACTGACCCTGCGACTTCTTAAAGAAGATAGGTTGGAGCAAACCTACATTTATAGCAACTGTTGACTTCAAGCTTTCCACAATTTTGACTGGAGTACGCTCTTTGCAGCTTTAAAGGTAGCAGGGGCAAAAAAACAGGGAGCCAAATGCTGTGTACGACTTGTACAGAAACTAGAGTCCACGAGCATGAAAGGGTAGCAGTAGTTGAGAAAGCAGTGAGGCGGAATTGTAGCAAGCAGTAAAGGAAACCTAAGAAAAATTTCGAGTAGGAATTACAGCTCAAGGAGAAGAAACAAAGAATCTGGGATTTTCCGATGACAATAATTCTGTCGGACAGCAAAGGACTTGGAAAAGCAGTTAAGAGGTATGGACAATATCCTGAAAGATAATGGAACGTAGTCGGATTAAATGAAGTGATGCTGAGGGAACTAGACTTCGAAACGAGACACTTAAAGAAGTAGATGTGGTTTGCTATTTAGGCAGCAAAATAACTGATGATGGCCGAAGTTGAGAGTATATAAAATGTAGACTGTCAATGGCAAGACAAGCATTTTTGAATGACTTGAATGACTTGTTGTCATCGAAGATAGATTTAAGTGTGAATTGGTCTGGAGTGTAGCCATGTATGAAAGTGAAACATGGACGATAAACAGTTTAGATAAAAAAGAATAGAAGGTTTTGAAATGTGGTGCTACGGAAGAATACTGAAGATTAGATGGGTAGATCGCATAACTAATGAGGAGGTACTGAAGAGAACTGGGGAGGCAAGACAGAAGGTATCGGTTGATACTGCAACTTTCTCTTCCGAATGCAAAATATTTTGTTGAAACCCACCTACGTAGGAGGAAATTATCATTATAATAAAATAAGAGAAATCAGAGCTCGAACGGAAAGTTTATTACAAAATCTGTCGTCTTTTATTTTCAAGTTTAGATTTGGTTACTGATATTGGAGAGAATTTCGGTAATTCATGACTCTTCATGGCTACTCAGCAATATGATTAGATTAGATTAATACTTGTTCCATATATCAGGTTGGCTCTGAGCACTATGGGACTCAACTGCTGAGGTCATTAGTCCCCTAGAACTTAGAACTAGTTAAACCTAACTAACCTAAGGACATCACAAACATCCATGCCCGAGGCAGGATTCGAACCTGCGACCGTAGCGGTCTTGCGGTTCCAGACTGCAGCGCCTTTAACCGCACGGCCACTTCGGCCGGCCATATATCAGGAATACGTCAATTTGTAATGATGTAGAACGTGTGATTTTAATGAAAGATTTCTTTACATACCGTGATTCGATTTATTTACAACACTTTTTTACTCTCTCATTCTATTTTATTCTTAATTCTCTCTCTCTCTCTCTCTCTCTCTCTCTCTCTCTCTCTCACCTCACTCACCTCACTCACACACACACACACACACACACACACACACACACACACACACACTTACATACACACACATTCTTTTATTTTTAATTTGTTTGTTGTGCTCGACTATCGGCGAAGCACGAAAATGTCAGTGAATGAGTTTCTTAGTTTTGAGTACACTTACGAAAGGAATATAAAAACAACTATGAGAGTTACTGATTTATGAAGCTTAGTTTGCAGTCAGTTCTGAGTATTATTAGTAACTACGCTCCAGCGCCTAAATCTAGTTACAGAAATGCGAATCAGACGCATTACGTATTCCAGGCCGTATCAGCCGTGTCTTTGAGACGCCAGCTATGGTCACTAGCCAGCCCGCTGTAGGATCACTTCGGTTCGTCTTCTTCATGCTAGCAATGTAACTGAGATTTGGCAACAAGGCAAGGTGTGTTACCTCAAAGTTCACTTGAATTTTCCTGTCATTTCCATTGAATAATCTGAGTTAATATCGATTGAGGTGTAACAAAAAATTGTAAATTTACGGATTTCAGCCCAGGAAAGTCGTTGCACGTGGAAATCGCAACTACTCTCGTCCTTTAAATAGCAGTTTACAAGTGGTAGCCACTATTGCCTTCGTAAGTGGTAGTCAAGACGTATACCTCTTCGATATCTCTGTGGTAATGTGATGAGGTGTGAAAAAGCGTCTGTTATGGTTCGCAGTTCCAGTCTCGCTGACTGTTACTTTTTTATCCCTTCTGTAAAAGAGCTACAAGCAGTCAGATAAAAAATCGATAAGGAAATCGGAAGAAAATACTTTCGGCTCATAGTGCAATGGTAAAAAACTTAGTGTTGCACAACAGGTAACGCCTGTTTCCGCTGCTGACAAGCAAATTTTGGGTTTCTAGGAATACATAACTTTATTTATGAAATGCCACATTTGCATACCTCTTGAGTATGACACAGCATACCAATTAATCCCAGATTCAATCAAAGTCTTAGTAAGTAGTATTTTACTAATTCGTGCCGATAGAGGCACGCTTGTGTACAGATACTCAGTTTTAATAAAACAGACTTTCATTGTAAGGTTATCGTGGGTAGTTTTATTTCATTTCTTATAATAAGGTACACAATTTTCTTTTAGCGTTGTTAAATCAATAGTAAACATGAGAGAGAAAATCATCAACGATATATGCGAATTCTCCGATGTTATCTATAACAGTCAGACAGTGCACATGCAGTTTATTGATTATAGAAAACGTGTTCTGAGTTAAAGCTGTGAAACAAGGTATGAAGAAGAATAAAGTGCCACTACCATACAACAGCTAATATAAAAAATACTTTTCTGGTGTATTTTGGCACGATGCGCTCTCCCCATACATAAAACAAAAGTTTCGAGGTACATCTCCTGCCTGGACGTGTATTAAACCTGAAAAGAACAAAATGTCGCAGAAGTTAGCCCATTTTCTACATGCAACTATTTTGGGTTGAGAAGTGAAGGGAATTATGTTCAAAGTTCCATTAGATTGATAACTTCAGCATACAGCAGAATTGCGTTTTAAGAAATGTAACAGTGAACGCACTCGAACTCGCGATATCTTATCTTGTTTTGCACTGCACGATGTTTTCAACATACAGATAGCGCAATACAGTAGCTCAAGTGGGAAGGAACACTTCCTATTTAAATTTCTGCATCCTACACAGTTGGCAGTTCTGTGTAGGCGGCAGTTATGTGATTTTATTTCGGTGATTACAAAAATAGAGTCGAATGTATGCACTCGATACCCAAGGCAGCTAGTTCATGGCGATTCGGTGATCCAAGTAAATGAACGTACTGAAGATGCTGCAAACAACTACCGGGAGCCTGTGTGTCAGAATTCTCATCCATAGTCACAGAGAAGAGGATTTGGTGGTCTGTTGGGTTGATGATAGCTTCATATACTTATGGTCTGGGTTCGATTCCAACTTATGCCACGATCTTCGATAGGGAGAGACAGATTCTATTCTCTTCTGGCTACGCCAAGTGAAGAAGGCATAGTGGCATTGTGGTCTGACAATACAGCTCGACTAAAATTTGTTGTTTGTTCAAAACTGCAGATTCCTCAACATCTCCACATATTGGCCGTGAATGGGTTCGAATACTAGCCCGGCACTGAAGTTTTCATTATGTATTGTCAAGTTACAGCATGAGAACACCTGTCTGCTGGTGGATAATAATTTTGATTTTTAATGTATTTTCATTCGTTGTCAATTAACGACATCTGACGTTTTTTACTCCCAGTGACAGACAGAACTATTTGCGAGATGTTCAAGCATGTTATTCCGAGCTGCTGGTGGAGAAAAATTCGGTAGCTGACGTCTCTGTGTGAAGTCAACAACGATGTGTGTGGGGTTCGATTCCCAGTCAGCGCTGAACTCTTCGCCATATTATTTCTAGTTCAAACATGCTCCCATGTCGCTGCTGGTGTAACTAACCCATATTTAACGTTCGTTTTCTCTAGAATTAACAGCGATAGGTGCCGGGTTGGATTCCTGGGAAGGAAAAAATTAATGTTTCATCGCGTCATTTCAGTTAAAACATCTAGCTACTGCCGAGGAAATCCGATATGTCAGAGTTGATTGTGCTTAGATATCAATCCGATTAGGTTCTCGGTTCGAGTCCCTGTCGAACACAAAGCTTTACCTCACGGCATTTCAAGTAAGTTACTTGTGAAGAAGCAAAATTTTACAGGGACAATAGATTCTGGGTAGGAATTCCCGTCCATTAAAAATGTTTACGTTATGTAATTTAATGTTGATATTTGCTAACTGATACTGTCTAAAATCGAGGTATATGATTTTCTGTATGCCTAGTCAGGTATGACTGTTAGTTTCCGTCAGTCACGAAATCTTTGCTTAGTCTGCATGATCTGGGTTTGAATCCATATGCAGAGACGAGACAGTTCGTCGTGTCATTTGAAGTTCATACATATTTTCAACTAGCTGCTCGTGAATAACTTAAATTTTTAATCTCATTTTGTGTTAAATAATAAGTACGGTATTTTACTTTTAAGAGGAAATCATGAATACGACTAACTTACTACGTGCATTACCTATCTGACGTAATAATGAGAGTGGTAACATCTCAGGTACGTCATTTATTGTAATAAATGTGAGCTTACAAGCCTTAAGGACAGTCTTATCTGTGATAAGGTGTTCCCAGATATTTGTAGTATCGTAGTGTTACTTTACATCTTGAGTTATTGCGATACGGAGCAGTGTTTTCTAGTGGTGACTTGTTGGAACCATTTTCGATTGTCAAACGACTGTACCAAGGAGCGAATAGAGGACCTGCTAGACAGCTGCGTTATGTGGGTTGCATGCGAATCAGGCGAAATGCAATTCAGGTCGTTCGGATACTTTTGAGCACCACTGTACATGTGGCTCGAATTAATGATCTACTAATAACTGATACAAATTTACACTTGACAATATCGTCTTCTACATGAAAGTAAATGCAACACAACGCCCAGCTTCATTACAGTATCCAGATTCCAGTCCAATCATTCAAATTTAGACAAAAAAGAAAACGTTCAATTTGCTTCTCCCAATTCGAGGAGTAGGTTTTCTTTTGAAGTGCCGAGAAGAATGTGTGGTACCGAATTTTGCTAAGGTCAAGCATCACATCGACTCAGCGGCGGGCAGAAGAATCAAGAAACGTGCCAGCCTAGACTTGGTACGAGAGTGAGTTCGCTTCACGCGGTGGCGCTTGGACACTACCAACAAAGAACTCTAACAGTTACATCTACAACTGGCCAACCGGTTCAACCCCTGGATGTGGGATTGGGTTGATGGTGTCACATGGGCCACAGCGGGCTCAGCCCAGAGGAAGTCAGCCGAACGACAGGCATGCAAGTTTGAACGTATATCGGAGGAACAACCTTCTGATGGCAGCGGAAAGACCATCATCAATCTCATTAACAAGGAACTGGATGATGACGCTATTTTGGTTCTTAAGAGAGGATTGAATTTCGCTCCGACTCCTAAAGATGTACCCATTGCTGACATCATTAGCACAGTGGAACAAACAGTTGCTCGACTTCCTACTGAAGCTGCTAAAGAAGTTCGTCGCGAAACTTGCAGAGCTCTAACCAAAACAAAGCTGATGAAACCGAACATTTCGTACAGGGAGAGGGCCGCCATACGGGAGCTAAGAGAAGATCCAGACATAGTAATACTACCTGCAGACAAGGGCAACGCAACAGTGATCCTATCCCGACAGTATTATGCTGAGAAGATGCGGGGCCTACTTGGTGACAGCGCATACCAAGAGTGTCGAGAGGACGACTGTGGCGCTTCTCAAATATTACGGCTTCCCTGACGAGATTACCAAGAAGATACGCCCGAGGTCTGCTGTTCCTCCTAGACATTACGGACTGCCGAAGGTGCACAAGGAATCTATTCCGTTACGTCCCATTGTCAGCAATATTGGTGCCCCAACGTACCTTCTCGCCAAGCACCTGAAACAACTGCTTAGCCCTTACGTTGGGAGATGTACACACCATGTCCGTAACTCCGTAAATTTCCTGGGACGCATCAACAACCTTGTGCTTAAGGAATCTGACATACTCGTGAGCTTCGACGTGGTATCTCTATTCACTAAAGTTCCGTTACAAGAATACTTGGAAATCATCAACCAGAATTTTGACGAAGAGACCACCAGCCTTTTCAGACATGTTCTGATATCAACTTACTTCTTATTTGACGGTGAATACTACGAGCAGACAGAAGAAGTAGCCATGGGGAGTACACTCTCACCCGTTGTCGCAAATATGTACATGGAACATTTCGAAGAGGAAGCTCTTGAATCAGCACATGTAAAACCTATCTGTTTCTGTAGATAATTGGATGAATCCTTCGTTATCTGGCCACATGGAAGAGAGAAACTGGCAGACTTCCTCACACATCTCAACTCCAGACACAAGAATATTAAGTTCACCATGGAGATCGAAAAGGATGGGATGCTCCCTTTCCTAGATGTTTTGACTAGAAGACGAGCTGACGGCACTTTGGGCACAGCGTGTATAGGAAGAGGACGCACACCGATTTGTACCTACATGCGGATAGCTGCTACCACCCGGCACGAAAGAATGGCGTGCTCAAAACTCTTGTACACCATCTCCGACAGGGACAGTCTCCAACAAGAATTGGACCATCTGAAGACCGTGTTTCGGAGGAACGGTCACAAGGAAGGGCAAATTCGGAAGGCTCTACATCCCACACCTGCAGCACCGGCGGAAACTGAGGCTGAACCTCAGGAGGAAGCGGCCCTGGCTATTATTCCGTTTTGTGGGGCCTTATCCGGAAAAATTGGACGCATTTTACGCAAACACCAAGTGAAAACCGTCTTCCGTCCTCCAAGCAAAACCAAGAGCCTTTCTTGGTAGTGCGAAGGACTACCATGGTCTACTTAAACCAGGGGTTTATCATATACGTTGCCAATGCGATAGCGTATACATAGGTCAAACCATTCGTACCATTGGGGACCGATGCCGAGAACATCAACGGCACACTAGATTGCAACAGCCCAGTAAGTCGGCAATCGCCGAACATTGCCTGTCGGAAGTCCACAGCATCGATTATGACCAAACCAAAGTCCTGACACAGACTTCCAAATACTGGGACTGTGTCATCTAAGAAGCCATAGAGATCAGAGTAAGGGAGCCACAAGTAAATCGTGACAGCGGTTACATCCTTGGCAAGGCGTGGGAACCCGCGTTCACCCGGATTAAGAAGAAAAACGATATTTCCCAGAGTGTACCGACTTCGGGGGAGGAGGGAAGAATAAAGAGAGCGGTGCCGGCAGACCCCCCTGAACGAGAAGACCTAGGACGCAGCGCCCAGACGGCGGGAGAACGGACGCTGCACTCGGACCGCGCGCGGGGCACGGACCGCACCGACTCATAGGAAGCGCCTGAGGGAGGAGCGGGAGGGGGATTGTCCTATATATCCGCCGGTGAGTACATCAGCGCACCTGATGATGGCAACGTGGTCGATTGCCGAAATATTGTGTTCTATGCACACTCATACCAGGCTGTTCACCCGAGATTTATTTCGTCACAAAATACGCCTGGAGAAATTGAAGAATCACAATTCAGATATTAACTTATTCTACATCTACCATCGAACAGTAAAGATAATGCATAACCTTGTTGCTGCAGTTGCAGTGTCAGTTGCTAACAGTAGGTTCGAATGCAGAAATTTATACAGATACAAAAGACTTGTAAATCTGTCACTCTTCAATACAATCCATGTTCGTAAGATGGCCAGCTGCGGCCACTGTGAAAGTCTGTAAATGTTGTTCGACGGGCAAACACACAAAATGTGCTCAGTACACGAATGCTCGATTCTCAAGTAGACCCGGCGTTGGAGCTCCGGAGAGGGGATGCTGGCATCTCATTGGCAGCGGCGTAACCGTTCGTGGCAGGCGGCGCCCTCGTGCCGCCGTGGCGGCTGCAGGAAACGCGGCGGCGTAACTGGCGGCGCGCGTGTTGAAAGTGCGGCCGACCGGTCAGCGGCCGACACCGCACTTTACTGCACATTTGTCACCATCGAGGTAATAAAACCGAGAACCACGCAATGCGGAGCCCGCTCTCGAGTACTATCTACTGGCTGTCGATCGGTTTCGGTGGATCGAGAAGATTGGAGTGCGAATTAGCTGCCATCTTACTTGCAACGTGTACTGGACTCCGTTACTTTGAAATCAGACGTGTACAGCAAACACACGAGAGGAGTCCGACCGCATCTTACGAATATGCACGCCCTGGTGGCGGTCGCGGTAACGACAAGCGCTCGCGTCCATCCCGTTCTACCAGCGGTCCACCCACAGCCCGTCACGCCCCACGTGCCAAGCAACGCGCTGACACGCCCACCGCTACGTTTCTCGTCTCCGTTGCTCTCAAGCATCTCTAACTGTGTGTTATTCCCTTCGTTATGATTTTCTCTCAACACCTGGACTAATATTCCCTAGGGGCTGAAACGAACTCTCACCGTCATTTCCTTGTGTAATATACACTAAAGACCCAAAGAAACTGGTACACCTGCCTCATGTCGTGTAGGACCCCCACGGGCACGCAGAAGTGCTGCAACACGACGTGGCATAGATTCGAATAATGTCTGAAGCTGTGCTGGACGGAATTGACACCACGAATCCTACAGGGTTGACCATAAATCCGTAAGAGTACGACCGGGTCCAAAATTTCTTCTGAAGAGCACGTTGCAAGGCATCTCAGATATGCTCAATAACACTCATGTATGGGGAGCTTGGTGGCCAGCGGAAGTGTTTAAACTCAGAAAAGTGTTCCTGGAGCCACACTCTAGCCATTCTGGACGTGTCGAACTGCCCACGTCCGGCGGAATGCACAATGGACAAGAATGGATGCAGCTGATCAGACATCATTCTTACGTACGCGTCAGCTGTCAGAGCCGTATCAAGACATACCAAGAGTCCCATATCACTCCACTGCACACGCCCCACACCATTACAGAACCTCCACCAGTTTGAACATGCAGGATCCACGGAGTCACGAAATTTTCTCCATACCCTTGCACGTCTATCCGCTCGGTGCAATCTGAAACAAGACTCCTCCGACCAGGCAACATGTTTCCAGTCATTAACAGTCCAATATCAGTGTTGACGGACGCAGCCGAGACGTAAAGCTTTCTTTTGTGCAGTCGTTAAGGGCACACGAGTGTGCCTTCGGCTCTGAAAGCCCACATCGATGATGTTTCGTTGAAACACTTGTTGATGGGGGAGCACTGAAATCTGCAGCAATCTGCAGAAGGGCTGTACTTCTGTCACGGTGAACGATTCTCTTCAGTCGTCATTGGTCCCGTTCTTGCAGAGTCTTTTTATGGCCGCAGCGATGTCGGAGATTTGATGTTTTACCGGCCATTCCTGATATTCGCGGGCACTCGTGAAACGGTCGTAAGGAAGAATCGCCACTTCATCGCTACCTCGGAGATGCTCTGTCCCAGCCAGCCGTAGTGGCCAAGCGGTTCTAGGCGCTAAAGTCTGAAACCGCGCGACCGCTACGTCGTAGGTTCGAATCCTGCCTCGGGCATGGATGTGTGTGATGTCCTTAGGTTGGTTAGGTTTAAGTAGTTGTAAGTTCTAGGGGACTGATAACCTGAGAAGTTAAGTCCCATAGAGCTCAGAGCCATTTGAACCATTCTGCTCTGTCCCATCGCTCGTGCGCCGACTATAAGATCAAGCTCACTTAAATCTTGATAACCAGCCATTGTAGCAGCAGTAGCCGACCTAACAACTGTGCCAGACACTTTTTGTCTTGTATAGGCACTGCCGACCGCAGCGCCGTATTCTGTCTGTTTTGAGTTTGAATAGGCATGCCTATACCAGTTTCTTTGGCGATTCAGTGTATATATATTCTTTTCCTGTGGATAGATTGCTAGTGCCATTACTATTACAGAATACATAAATTACAATGAATAGCTTTTTGCCCCATTGTGAAGGCTGCCTTGATTCCCCCCCCCCCCCCCCCCCCCCCGTTGTCTCTTAAGAGCAATGCGACACTGCTGAAAACCTCATGGTTTTCATTTAATTATTGTGAAGTGGTCATGATTCAACGAAGTAATTTCCTCCAGGGCTTCCCATCCCAGTTCAAGTCATCTCAGATCCGTCTATGATAGCTGTGCGACGCATTTTAGATGATAGAAACCGAACTGACGATGCGTGTCCTGGGACTGTCCTTTCGCCGGGTGATATTTCTCCGGAAAAAATTTGGAGTGTATTAAACTTGCTGGAAGTGCGCTAGGAACGTGCAGTGCGTCTATGAAGGATGTCTCGCGGGAGACGCCGTTGCATCAGTCCAGAGCACTGTGCCAGTGTTTGAAGGCCTACCAGGCAGGCTGCTGGTATCCTAACAGGAGCAACAGCCCGTACTAAAGTGCAACACCCCCCTGCGGGTTCGGGGGTAAGTAAAGGCTCGTAGTATTCCTGCCTGTCGTAAGAGGCGACTAAAAGGAGTCTCCAACGTTTCGACCTTAATGTGATGGTCCCCTAAGCGGTTTGACCACTACATTTCAAAATTTTCTGTTAGTGAGTACCATTTGGGGAAGGACGCCTTACGTGCTGCATTATATATCCATCTTGCCTTAAGATCAGGCACATTCGTTATTGTCATGGAATTACACCGAGCTTCCGGCCACATCGGCTGCGGTGTGCTCCGGTTAACATACATTCCCTCCATTGAGTACTTCCATCGTCGCCCTCGTTTATTTACTTATTTAATCGTGTCCAAGCCATAGGCAACCCACATATTACATATACACACAAATACAAATACACATATGTATAAATAGAACAAACCCAAAATGGGGAGTCACATTACAATATGAAGACAAACATAGTATATATATATCATATCACGTCCCGCCAAAATTCAGCGCATTTAACTGCCACTGCCGTAGCGTTTGCCAGATCTTCTTTCCTGCACACTTCCCCCATGTTGCTGCATTCCAGAGGTGGTCCATTGTTTGGGTCTGTCCGCACTGGAACGTGTCCGTCCCGTCTCGGTGTCCCCATTTACACATGTTTACGTTGCATCTGCCCACCCCAGTTCGTAGGCGGTTGAGGGTTCTCCATAATGGCCATTTTAGTTCATTTCCAGAGGCCAATTGTTCGTTGGGTTAGATTAGAGGTGCCTGGTCTCCCGTAGGCAGTGTTGCTTGCCATTTTGACAATCTGGCCTTTTGTTTTGAGGTTTCGAGCGGTTGAACTGAGGTGAGGAAACTCCGTCTTGATTTTATACGTGTGTGTGGAGGGTTTTGTCCGAAGAGAGGATGGCGCTGGTCGCGCAGCTGCTTGAGGCGCTCTGCTTCGGTTGCTATAGCTCGTCTGATGTTGGGTGGAGCTATGCCACTAAGCAAATAAAGCTGGCTAACCGGGGTGCGTCGGAGGCATCCCGTGATTACGCGACAGGCATCGTTCAGCAGAGGATCCACTCGTTTCGCATGCGCTGATCTTTCCCAAACTGGGGCAGCGTATTCAGCAACCGAGTAGCAGAGTGCAAGTGCCGACGTACGTAAAGTATGTGCGTCGGCACCCCATTTTGTGGAGGTGAGCTTACTCAGGAGATTGTTTCTTGTTGATAATTTGCCCCTGACCTTGTCTACATGATGTCTGTAAGTAAGTGTGCGATCAAGGGTGACGCCTAAATAACAAGGAGTGCTGCTGAACGCGATCCGTTGGTTGTTCCACGTGATGTTTAGGGTATGTTTGGCATCTCGGTTTCGAAGATGGAATAGGCAGGATAATGTTTTTGCTGCGTTCGGGCGTAGGCAGTTGGCTTCGTAGTATGGCGTTAGACCGTTGAGGTCATTCGTAAGGCTAATTTCTATGTCGTTAAAGTTCCGACCCTGCACGGCTATTGCAAGATCGTCCGCGTAAGCAAAGCTCCTAGTCCCTGGTGCAACTGGTTGATCATTCACATATATGTTGAAAAGAGTGGGTGCGAGGACACTGCCTTGGGGTAGTCCATTTTTCTGGATACGCCATCGGCTTCGCTTCCCTCCTAGGTTTACGATGAACCGTCTGTTGCTGAGAAGAGTTGATATAATTTGTATCAGCCCGAAATCATTAGTCATAGCGTATATTTTAGTGAGCAGCAGTTTGTGATTTAGAGTGTCGAATGCGGATGAGAGGTCGACAAGTACGGCTCCAGTAATTAGACGGTTCTCGTACCCATGCTCTATGAACAGGGTAAGATTCAAGACCTGTCCAGTGCAAGTTTTCCCAGGGCGAAACCCCGCCTGTTCCGGAATTATCTGATGATCAATATTAGGCACAAGTCGATTCAGCAGCATGCGCTCGAACACCCTGTACAAGCAGCAAAGTAATGTTACCAGTCTGAAATTTTTTGGCTCGTCCAGTGGTTTGCCAGGTTTTGGAATGGCTATGACCTTGCCCTTTCTCCAGGTTTTCGGGATGTTGTTTAGCCGGATACAGGTATTGAAAAGTAAGAGCAGCCAGTTTTTCGTGTACTCGCCAAATTGAAGGATCTGTTAATTCCTAAGGTCGTCTAGCCCTGCTGCTTTGCCAGGTTCCAGAGATTTAAGTGCGGACTCCAGTTCTTCGATCGTAAATGGACGGCTGTAGTAGTTCGTGTCACTTTCGCCACTTCTTATTAGGACGGTTTTTGCTGGAGTCTTCGTTTTCCCATTAAGAACGAGTTGGTGCGCTACTTGGTTGGCTGTTACTCTTGGTGCTTCCGTTTGCTGCTTAGGGTCATTATTTAGTTTCTTAATTGTCTTCCAGGCAATCCGGCTAGAATGTTTCATGTCTACACTTTCAATTAGATGTTGCCATTCTTCTCGGCGCTTCTCGATTAGCTGGTCGGTAAGTGCATTTGCAAGTTCGAGTTTCTTCAGAGAATGGGTTCTCCTCATACTTTTCCTTATATGCATCGTATAGTTGCCGGCTGTCTTTCGTTAGGTCCGATACAAACTCCGTTCTGCAGCCCCTAGGGACAGACTTTCTTGATACATTCTGGACGATTTCTATGAACTTATCGTAGTTGCTGGGTGTTGGTTCTAGAGTTTGCAGCTTTTCGTCGATCCCAATTGCGAAACCTTCCCAGTTTGCCCTCTTGAAATTAAATCTTCGTCGAAATGGAATCCGCACTGGCACCACTGCTGAAGTAACTGTGAGTTTGATGGGTCTATGTTGGGAGTGTGGAATAGGACCCAGGACATCTTTCACGCACTCAGTTACCAAGTTCTGGCTGACGAAGACGAGGTCAGGGTTGTATCCCCTTTGCCACCTGCCGCTGTTAAAAGATGGGGGGAGTTTGGCATCGTGTACGAGACAGAGTGATTCAGCATCTGCCCATGTCTCCACCTTGAGCCCGTCTTCATTAGATTCATTGTATCCCCATCGTGTATGGTGACTATTGAAGTCACCCATTACGATACTGCCCGTGGGAAGGGGATTATTGCGCGGCAGGTCATATTCGAATGGCGTATTTGGAGGCTTGTATATTGATGTTATTGTCATATGATTAGTCTCAACTCTGAGAAGTTCAATGTTGTTTTTGTCTGAAAGTTGAAACCCGTCGTAGGCTACTCCCTCTCGTACGAAAATTGCACTTCCGTATTGATCGTCAGGCCGTTCGATTGCCAGTTTCATGCCCACAATTTTAGGTCTATTGGTGTTTGGGCCTCGGTGCGTTTCCTGTAGGCATAGGACGTGACATTCGTTCGATCTGCACAAATCAGCCAGTATATCCTATATCCCTCCGCATTTATGGAGATGATAGTCAAACGTGGTCTTAAGAAGGACCGATTATGAGAGTCGTCACGCATTTTGTTGTTTCTTGTAATGGCTTGGTGGTAGCAGAATCAGCAGGACTACAACTAGCCCTCGCAGGGCCACGACGTGGACGCTTCTGCTGTCGCCCTCGTGATATACATGGATATTCGACATCCGACATCCAGCACGGTAGCCATTCCGTTGTGGTGGGGTCTTCATGTACCCTCTTGGTGGTAGCCCCCTGACTACACAGGGATCGCACTGCTGATGCCTGAGCTGCTACCTTCCCACGTATGCCGAGGAGTAGATGCCTATCCCTCTGGGGCATCAAGACTCCTGGCAAAGGGCATCCTGGCAGGTGGTCTTTGCTGTGGCTGAGTGGCGCCCGTGGGAAGAGCCCCTGGTCGGAGTGGGTGGCATCAGGGCGGATGACCCGCAATGAAGCGTGGTACATCATCTCTCGCTCGTGGGCCTCCACCAGCAGTCTCTAAGCGATCGAGGTCTAACCTCAACGGCAAGAAATACGATCCAAGATCATTTCCCTTCCTGGCCACTCCATGGGAGGAATGTATGGCTATAGAAGGCAGTGGAGATTATTCACCACGGTACCTGGTCTGTACGCGAGTTGATGGTGAATCATTTATGTCGATGAAACCTCAGTTTCTTTTGGAGCATATAGAGGAAAAGTTCGGGGAAGTGGAGGGCTTATCCAAAATGCGCTCTGGTTCAGTTCTCATCAAAACAGCATCCTCTGCCCAGTCACGGAGGTTGCTTGCTTGTGACAAGTTGGGGGATGTTTCAGTTAGCATCATGCCCCATAAGAGTCTAAACATGGTCCAGGGTATTATCTTCCACAGGGATCTTCTTCTGCAGTCCGACAATGAACCAAGCGCCAACCTAGAACGACGAGGTGTTCACTTCGTCTGGCGCGTCCATCGGGGTACGAGGGATAATCAGGTAGCCACCGGTGCCTTCATCTTGGCCTTCGAGGGTGATGTCTTACCCAAAAAGGCTAAGGTGATGGTTTACCGTTGTGATGTGAAGCCATATATCCCTTCTCCGATGAGGTGTTTTAAATGCTGGAAGTTCGGGCACAAGTCATCCCGCTGTACTTCTGGCATCACGTGTCGAGATTGTGGACGTCCTTCTCATCCCAATACTCTATGTGCCCCGCCTCCTATCTGTGTTAACTGCGGAGAACACCATTCTCCCTGCTCGCCAGACTGCCGGGTCTTCCAGAAAGAACAGGAGATAATGAAATATAAGACCCTGGACTGCCTGACCTACACCGAGGCTAAGCGGAAATATGAGAGGCTCCATCCTGTGCCAATGATGTCGACCTACGCTGCTGCTGCAACAATGGTTCTCCCATCTCCCATGTTGTCACGTACGGTTGGCTCTATGATATGTCAGAATCCACCGGCCCCCTTGATTGTGGGGGGCACTTCACTCCCTGTTGCTCCTGCTCCATCTACTTCAGGAGCAACACCCCCCAACCATTGGGGACATCTGTTCCCCCTTCCTAGCCAGAGAAGCGCCTGACTTCTTCAGCTCCTCTCGCCAGGAAAGGGCCCCTTGGGGACCTCCCTTCACAAGTTCAGACCAGCGGGAAAGCGAATTCCTGCAAGTGGCTGAAACAACCACCGGTCGCTGGTCGTAAGGACTCACGGTCGTCGCCGTCCCTGAGACTGACACAGGGAAGCCCTCACAGCCTGAACCACCGAAGGCAGAGCGAGAGAAACAGAAGAAGAAAAAGGTTCCCAAGAATCCCGACATTGCGGTGACACCCATCACACCACTTCCTACAATCTCAGCCTCTGAGGATGAGATGGAGATTCTGGCGTCTGCTGAAGACCTGAATCTCACTGGACCCTCAGACGTAATGGATGTCACTTGCGCGGGTACTGAATCGGTGGCAGCAAGTGACCCAGTGGCGTACACTGCCTCCCCAGTCCCTTCACGCCTTTCCCAGCCATGGACAATACCAACCTTCAGTGGCACTGCAGCAGTTTTTTCTGTCATCTAGCTGAGCTCCGACAACTTCTCAGCCTTCACCCTTTCGTCTGTATTGCTCTACAAGAAACTTGGTTTCGGTAATGCGAACCCCCGCTCTCCATGGCTATCGGGGTTATTATAGGTACCGGGCAGCTTATGAAGGGATATCTAGTGGCATCTGCATCTATATCCTTCACTCCCTTCACAGCGAGTCTGTCCCTCTGCGAACACCTTTAGAGGCTGTCGCTGTCAGGTGTGGACGCCACAGGCTGTTACCGTCTGCAGTATTTATCTTTCATCACATGGTGCTGTCCCGCAGCATGTCCTGCCTGCGCTGATAGCCCAATTGCCGCCGCCTTTCCTGTTACTGGGCGACTTCAACGCCCATAACCCTCTGTGGGGTGGGTCAGTGGCAACAGGTCGAGACGCCACCGTTGAGAATGTATTGACACAGCTCGACCTTTCCATTTTAAATGATGGTGCCTTCAGCCATTTCAGTGTGGCGCATGGCACGTACTGCGCCATCGAGCTTTCGATCTGCAGCCCTAGCCTCTTACCGTCTGTCCAATGGAGTGTGCATGACGACCTGTGTGGTAGTGACCACTTTCCGATCTTTCTGTCACTGCCACGGCGTCACTCTTCTGGGCGCCCTTGCAGATGGGCTCTGAGTAAGGCTGACTGGGACTTGTTCTCCTCAATGGCCGCTATTGCGCCTCTTTCTAATGAAGCCGTTGATGCGGTGGTTCACTCAGTCACCACCGGCATCGCTACTGCCGCAGAATCTGGCATTCCCCGTTCTTCTGGGTCCCCTCGGCGGAGGACTGTGCCTTGGTGGTCGCCTGCGATCGCTGAGGCGATTAAAGATCGCCGGCGGGCACTCCAGCGTCACAAGCGACATCCCTCCATAGAACACCTCATCGCCTTCAAACGGTTGCCTGTGCGGGCCCGCCGCCTTATCCGCCAACTCAAGCAGGAGTGCTGGAAGCGGTATGTGTCCAGCATTGGCCTCCATGTCACTCCATCGCAGGTCTGGGCCAAGATTAGGCGCCTCTATGGCTATCGGACCCCTGTCAGCGTCCCTGCGCTGTCACTGAATGGGGCAATTTGTACTGACTCCGACATAATTGCAAACCGCTTGGCAGACCATTTTGCTCTCTGTTTCACATCTGTGAATTACCCACTGGCTTTCTGCTCCCTTAAAGAGCGGTTGGAATATCGACGACTTTCGTCTCACACGCGCCATCCTGAATCCTACAATGTCCTATTGACTGAGTGGGAATTCCACAGTGCCCTAGCCGCTTCCCCAGATACAGCTCCCGGGCCAGATCGCATCCACTGTCAGATGCTGAAACACCTCTCAGTGGACTGGCAGCGACGCCTCCTAGACCTTTACAACCGTATCTGGGTCGAGGGTGGGTTTCCGTCGCAATGGCGGGAAAGCATTGTTATCCTCGTTTTGAAACCTGGTAAGAACGCGTTGGAGGTGGACAGCTATCGCCCCATTAGCCTCACCAACGTTCTTTGCAAGTTGCTCGAACGCAAGGTGACCCGGAGGTTGAGCTGGGTACTGGAGTCTCGGGGCCTTATGACTCCTTCTCAGGGTGGGTTCCATAAAGGCCGCTCTGCCGCCGACAATCTGGTGAGCCTGGAGTCAGCCATCTGTACGGCCTTTGCCCGCCGTCAGCACCTCGTCGCTGTCTTTTTCGACATGCGGAAGGCGCACGATACGACATGGCGCCATTACATCCTCTCTACGCTTCATGGTTGGGGTCTTCGGGATCCACTGCCGATTTTCCTACGCAATTTTCTGTCGCATCGTACCTTCCGCGTGCATGTCGCGGCCTCCCATAGTTCCTCCCGAGTTCAGGAGAACGGGGTACCACAGGGATCTGTTTTAAGTGTCTGCCTGTTTTTAATTGCAATTAAAGGGCTCGCTGCGGCGGTGGGAACGTCTGTCTCCGCTTCCCTGTATGCTGACGACTTCTGCCTTTACTACAGCTCTACTGGCATTGCAGCCACTGAACGTCAGCTGCAGGGCGCTATCCGTAAGGCGCAGTCTTGTGCTGTAGCGCATGGCTTCCAGTTTTCGGCAGCCAAGACCTGCGTTATGCATTTCTGCCGGCGACGAACAGTTCACCCTGAGCCGCAGCTTTATCTTGCCGGCGAACTTCTTGCTGTGGTGGAGACACATCTCTTTTTGGGTGTGGTTTTTGATGCCCGGTTGACTTGGCTGCCTCATATTCGGCAGCTTAGGCAGATATGTTGGCGGCATCTTAATGCTCTGCGATGCTGGAGCCACACCAGCTGGGGCGCCGACCGCTCTACCCTCTAACGGCTCTACCAGGCGTTACTCCAGTCCCGTCTGGATTATGGGAGCCTGGTTTATGGTTCAGCATCCCCATCTGCATTGCCGGTGCTGGACCCAATCCCACACAGCGGGATACGACTTGACACTTGTGCTTTCCCGGACCAGCCCTGTGAACAGCTTACTTGTGGAGGCAGGTGTTCCTCCACTGCGGTTACGGCGCCAACGTTTACTGGCCGCTTATGCAGCACATGTTTTTAGCTTGCCCGGGCATCCTAATTATCGTCTTCTGTTCCCACAGTCGGTCGTCCATCTCTGGGAACGTCGGCCCCGGTCGGGTTGTACGATCGCGGTCCGCGTCAAAGAGCTTATGTCCGGGCTTAGGGTTTTCACTGTTCCACCTCCTTTCCGGGCCACTTTGCGTACACCCCCATGGTGTGTTCCTCGCCCTTGCTTTCGGCTCGACTTGGCACAGGGCCCGAAGGACTGAGTCCGTGCGGAGGAGTTCCGCCGCCACTTTAATTCCATTCTCGCTATGTATCAGGGCTCTGGCGTTGTTTACACTGACGGTTCGATGGTTGCTGGTCGTGGCGGTTATGCTCTCACTCTAGGGGACCACTACGAACAACATTCATTGCCGGCTGGCTGCAGCGTGTTCACTACTGAGCTGGTCGGCATCCTTCGTGCCCTAGAGTATATCCGCTCCTGCTCAGGTGAATCCTTCGTTATCTGTAGTGACTCCCTGAGCGGTTTACGAGCTATCGACCAGTGTTTCCCTCGTTCTCGTCTGGTGATGGCTATCCAACAGTCCCTGCATACTCTTGCTCGTTGCGGCCGCTCTGTGTTCTTTGTGTGGACCCCAGGCCACGTTGGGATACCTGGCAATGAAAATGTTGACCGGCTGGCGAAACAGGCCACCAGTGAACCATCTCTGGACATTGGCCTCCCGGCGCCTCATTTGCGAGCAATCTTACGCCGCAAAGTTTTTGAACTTTAGGACACTGAATGGCGCAACCTGACCGCACCAAACAAACTCCGTCCTATCAAGGCGACGACGGATGTGTGGCGGTCATCCCTGCGAGCCACTCGCAGGGACTCAGTAGTCCTTTGCCGGCTCCGCATTGGCCACACCCGCTTGACACACAGCGATTTACTGCGGCGTGAGGACCCGCCTCCAAGTCGATGCGGGTCGGCTTTGACGGTGGTCCACATTTTGTTGGCCTGTCCACTTTTAAGTGTCCTCAGGCAGACGTTTGCGCTGCCTGATACGCTCCCTGCCCTTTTAACAGATGACACTGCCATGACAAGCTTAGTTTTGCGTTTTATTCGGGCAGGGGGCTTTTATCGCTTAATGTAAGTGTTTGTCTTTTTGTGTTGATTCTGGCCTATGGCCTACGATTTTAGTCTAATTTTTTAGTGTGTTTCTCGGTGGTTGGCTTTTCCTTTTTTGTCTCTATGGTCGGCGAACCACTGTCACACTCTGTGAGATTTTAATTCCTTTTGTCTGGTCTCTAAGTCTTTCTTGTCCTGTGTCGTCTGTCGTCTTTTCCATTGTTCCTTTTTATTCTGTGTGGGTGTTTGAAATTTTGGAACTAGGGACCGATGATCGTAGCAGTCTGGTCCCTTTAATCCCCCAAACCAACCAACCAACCAACCAACCAACCAACCAACCAAAGTGCAACACTGATGCTCAGTGTACTGAAATGGGAAGAAAGACGAAGTAGTTCTCGTGAAAACGTGTTGGTCATAAATAATGTAAGCTGTAGTCTTCCTTTTGGGGTTGTAATAAAAGCCTTATTTAGAACATAGGCGTTTAGATTTATTTCAAACCATTTTCAGTGGTCACTGTAACGTTAGGGTTCGCCTACAAATCTGCTTGCCGTAATTGGAAACAGTTACCATATTTCAAATTAGTACTATTAAACACCATTAAGTTGTTATTATTACTCACGTTTTCTTCTTTCTTATTGCATTCGTAACGTTCTTCTATACATTTTTGTACAATTAACTTCAGTGACATGCAGTTTATTTTCATTTTCACACGGTGCACTTCGTTTCGATATCGCGAGATGGGATAGTCTTTTTTGTTTTGTTTTTGTGGTTGTAGAAGCCTCTGCTATTGCTCTGTGCAAGTGTGTGCGTTTTTCGATTAGTATGTGTATATCTGGGGGGGGGGGGCGGGAGGGGGGGCGGTATGTCTGAACGTGTGTGTGCGTCCTGTGTAAGGGCGATGATCTGTCCTAACTTATGTGTGTGTTAGAAGGTATGATACATCTTTTGAGTTCTGCGTCCGCGTATTATTAATTTGTTAATGCTGTTTTATTATACTACTTGGTTGGGTGATAATGAGTGAATATGTTGCTTCGTTTATATGGTACTGTTTTCTTGAAGGCTAGAGGGGTTGTTACTTGTCTAACATTGGGCTGTTAATGGTTGACCTAAAAACAAAAAAGACAACTGTTGTGTAAATTTGCAGAATCTGTATTCAGGGAAGACTGTGTCACCAATTTGCTGTCACTGCAATGTATCTCTCATTGCAATGGTCAGAATAAGGTTAGAGAGATTGGGGCAGGTACAGACTCATGGAGACAGTAATTTTCCCTCGCTCAACACGCTAGTGGAATAGCAAAGAAAATCTGTAATATCGGTACGACTTCCCCTTCGACATGTACCCCCCATTTGTGTGCGCATTATACATGAAGATGTATAACAGCCTTTCTTTCCCCTCGAGTAGACTGCAGAAAGAATGGAGGGATTAGAGCACTGAGTGGTAGGTTCCTCCATAGGTAAGACACGACGGAGTCGCCGCGTCACAAATGGCTCCGGCCCGTCCGTCAGCGAAGAGCTTCGAAAGTGGTTGTTAAAGCGAAGTGGGGGTGGAAGACGGGAAGACGCGTAGGAGCGGCGTGTGTAATATCAGCCGGCAGGAAGCTCCCTCGCGGTGGAAAAATATCCGGTCTTCCCGCGCCTCGCCGCGCCGCATCGGCGGCTCCTGCTAGGAGGGGCTGCCTCTCTCTTTGGACCTGCGCCTGAGCTGACCTGGCGCTTCCCACACAGCGTGACTTTCCTAACAACGACCTTTTCTGTCATCGCTCGTGTGATTACTTTGAAGCAGCCCGTCACAGTATTTTCTCCTGCACTAACCAACTCTTTCTCTCTAGAACTTATCCCTTCTATGGCTGCCTCTACATCTACATCTACTTACATACTCCACAATCCACCATACGGTGCTTGGAGGAGGGTACCTCGTTCGACAACTAGCATCTTCTCTCTCTGTTCCACTCCCAAACAGAACGAGGGAAAAATGACTGCCTATATGCCTCTGTACGAGCCCTAATCTCTTATCTTATCGCCGGCCGGAGTGGCCGTGCGGTTCTAGGCGCTACAGTCTGGAGCCGAGCGACCGCTACGTTCGCAGTTTCGAATCCTGCCTCGGACATGGAGGTGTGTGCTGTCCTTACGTTAGTTAGGTTTAATTAGTTCTAAGTTCTAGGCGACTTATGACCTCAGAAGTTAAGTCGCATAGTGCTCAGACCCATTTCTTATCTTATCTTTGTGGTCTTTCCGCGAAATATAAGTTGGCAGCAGTAAAATTGTACTGCAGTCAGCCTCAAATGCTGGTTCTCTAAATTTCCTCAGTAGTGATTCACGAAAAGAACGCCTCCTTTCCTCCAGAGACTCCCACTCGCGTGATGATCAAACCTACCAGTAACAAATCTAGCAGCCCGCCTCTGAATTGCTTCTATGTCCTCCCTCAATTCGTCCTGATAGGGATCCCAAACGCTCGAGCAGTACTCAAGAATAGGTCGTATTAGTGTTTTATAAGCGGTCTCCTTTACAGATAACCCACATCTTCCCAAAATTCTACCAATGAACCGAAGACGACTATGCGCCTTCCCCACAACTGCCATTACATTCTTGTCCCACTTCATATCGCTGTGTAATGTTACGCCCAAATATTTAATCGACGTGACTGGTTCAAATGGTTCAAATGGCTCTGAGCACTATGGGACTTAACTTCTGTGGTCATCAGTTCCCTAGAACTTAGAAATACTTAAAACTAACTAATCTAAGGATATCACTCACATCCATGCCCGAGGCAGGATTCGAACCTGCGACCGTAGCAGTCCCGCGGTTGCAGACTGAAGCGCCTAGAACCGCACGTTTACACCGGCCGGCCGACGTGACTGTGTCGAGCGCTACACTACTAATGGAGTATTCAAACATTGCGGGATTCTTTTTCCTATTCATCTGCGTTAATTTACATTTATCTATATTTAGAGTTAGTTGCCATTCTTTACACCAATCACAAATCCTGTCCAAGTCATCTTGTATCCTCCTACAGTCACTCGACACCTACCGAGCGAGGTGGCGCAGTGGTTAGCACACTGGACTCGCATTCGGGAGGACGACGGTTCAATCCCGTCTCCGGCCATCCTGATTTAGGTTTTCCGTGATTTCCCTAAATCGTTTCAGGCAAATGCCGGGATGGTTCCTTTGAAAGGGCACGGCCGATTTCCTTCCCAATCCTTCCCTAACCCGAGCTTGCGCTCCGTCTCTAATGACCTCGTTGTCGACGGGACGTTAAACACTAACCACCACCACCACCACCACCACCACCACCACCACCACCACCACCACCACCACCACTCGACACCTTCCCGTACACCACAGCATCATCAGCAAACAGCCGCACATTGCTATCCACCCTATCCAAAAGATCATTTATGTAGATAGTAAAAAACAGAGGACCTACCACTCTTCCCTGTGGCACTCCAGATGATACCCTCACCTCTGATGAACACTCACCATCGGGGACAACGTACTGGGTTCTATTACTTAAGAAGTCTTCGAGCCACTCACATATTTGGGAACCAATCCCATATGCTCGTACCTTAGTTAGGAGTCTGCAGTGGGGCACCGAGTCACACGCACCGTCTGATACCCTTCATCCATGGTTCGCAAGATATCATGTGAAAAAAGGGCGAGTTGCGTTTCGCAGGAGCGATGCTTTCTAAAGCCGCGCTGATGCATGGACAGCATCTTCTCTGTCTCAAGGAAATTCATTATATTCGAACTGAGAATATGTTCGAGAATCCTGCAACAAACCGATGTTAAGGATATTGGTCTGTAATTTTGAGGATCGGTCCTTCTACCCTTCTTACATACAGGCGTCACCTGCGCTTTTTTCCAGTCGCTGGGGACTTTACTTTGGGCAAGAGATTCGCGATACATGCAAGCTAAGTAAGGAGCCAATGCAGTAGAGTACCCTCTGTAAAACCAAATTGGAATCCCATCAGGACGCAGAACGGTGGACGTTCCCTGACGCTTGCCCCTTCTTCTAGTTACAGTTCTCCAAAAAACCCTCTTTCTCACCCATTCTGAGTAGCACCACTTCATTCCTTACCTTTTTCATACTCGTACATATATACAGGGTGGAGCGCGGTCAATTACTGATTTAGGAATGGAATAAAAAAATAATGAACACTTAGAAACTTACATTTTTATTTTTCATATTGGTCAATAATGGAAGTTTCTAATTACATGATTTAAGCAGTATATCTGGCAAATGTCTACCTTCACAATCCACACACTGCCGCAGTCGTTGTCTGAAATTCTCGTGCACTCTTTCAGGGATGTCTCCTGGTATTCTGGCAGTTTGAGCCTAAATATTGACAGATGTGAAAATTACCGAACTATCAGTTTAATAAGTCACAGCTGCAAAATACTAACGCGAATTCTTTACAGACGAATGGAAAAACTGGTAGAAGCCGACCTCGGAGAAGATCAGTGTGGATTCCCTAGAAATATTCGAACACGTGAGGCAATACTGACTATACGACTTATCTTAGAAGAAAGATTAAGGAAAGGCAAACCTACATTTCTAGTATTTGTAGACTTAGAGAAAGCTTTTGACAATGCTGACTGGAATACTTTCTTTCAAATTCTTAAGGCGGCAGGGGTAAAATACAGGGAGCGAAAGGCTATTCACAATCTGTACAGAAACCAGATGGCAGTTATAAGAGTCGAGCAGCGGTTGGGAAGGGAGTGAGACAGGGTTGTAGCCTCTCCCCGATGTTATTCAATCTTTATATTGAGCAAGCAGTAAAGGAAGTAAAAGAAAAATTCGGAGTAAGTATTAAAATCCATGGAGAAGAAATAAAAACTTTGAGGTTCGCCGATGACATTGTAATTCTGTCAGAGACAGCACAGGATTTGGAAGAGCAGTTGAATGGAATGGGCAGTGTCTTGAAAGGAGGGTATAAGATGAACGTCAACAAAAGAAAAACGAGGATAATGGAATGTAGTTGAATGAAATCGGGTGATGCTGAGGGAATTAGAGTAGGAAATGAGCCACTTAGTAGTACTAAAGGAGTTTCGCTATTTGGGGAGCAAAATAACTGATGATGGTAGAAGTAGAGAGAATATAAAATGTAGACTGTCAATGGCAAGGAAAGCGTTTCTGAAGAAGAGAAATTTGTTAATATCGAGTATAGATTTAAGTGTCAGGCAGTCGTTTCTGAAAGTATTTGTATGGAGTGTAGCCATGTATGGAAGTGAAACATGGACGATAAATAGTTTGGACAAAAAGAGAATAGAAGCTTTCGAAATGTGGTGCTACAGAAGAATACTGAAGATTAGATGGGTAGATCACATAACTAATGAGGAGGTATTGAATAGAATTGGAGAGGAGTTTGTGGCACAACTTGGCTGGAAGAAGGGATCGGTTGGTAGGACATGTTTTGAGGCATCAAGGGATCACCAATTTGGTACTGGAGGGCAGCGTGGAGGGTAAAAATCGTAGAGGGAGACCAAGAGATGAACACACTAAGCAGATTCAGAAGGATGTAGGCTGCAGTAGATACTGGGAGATGAAGAAGCTTGCACAGGATAGAGTAGCATGGAGAGCTGCATAAAACCAGTCTCAGGACTGAAGACCACAACAACAACAACAACAACAACAACAAACAGTATATCTGGCAGTCTACCTTCACAATCCACACACTGCCGCAGTCGTTTTCTGAAATTCTCGTGCACTCTTTCATGCATGCCTTCTGGTATTGTAGCAGTTTCAGCCTCAATATTCTTTTGTAGGTCCTCCAGGGTGATGGGACGGTTGCAATACACCTTCGACTTCAGATAACACCAAAGAGAAAAATCGTGTGATGATCGTGCGGGACATTTAAGATCCCGCGTCCAAGAGATAAGCCTTCCAGAAAACGTTTGTCTCAAAAAATTCATGGTAATGCCCGCTGTGTGTGCAGTGGAATTGTGTTGTTGAAACCAGATCCTGTAATTGGGTTGCCTCGAAAGCCGACTGGAAAAAAAAATTGCAGCATAATTAAATAATGATCCGAATTCCCAGTTAAAGCAGGACGATTTTACTGGGAAAAGTAAGGGCCAATGGTGCCTACTCGTGATGTGGTACACCACACAGTGAAGCGGTCTGAGTGCAGGGGTCTCTGGTGAATTAACCTGGGGATCGTGTCGCTCCAGTAGCGCAAAAAATGGTTCAAATGGCTCTGAGCACTATGGGACTTAACTGCTGTGGTCATCAGTCCCCTAGAACTTAGAACTACTTAAACCTAACTAACCTAAGGACATCACACACATCCATACCCGAGGCAGGATTCGAACCTGCGACACTAGCGGTCGCGCGGTACCAGAGTGTAGCACCTAGAACCGCTCGGTCACCCTGGCCGGCCCAGTAGAGCATATTATGTTTGTTTACACACCCACTGAGGTGAAAATGCGCATCAGAAAAGAACACATTTGCATCACGGGGTACGGTGGCAAACATGTCTTCACAAGACGTTCTTCGTGTTACATAATCCAGTGATGACAATTGCTGGACCGCGCACACTATATACGGCTGAAAATTCAGTTCATTATGAAGAATCCAGTGGAGAGAACGTCTTGAAATGCCAAGCGCAGGTGCGTGTTTCCGACCTGAGCGTTTCGCAGAGTACTGCTGTTCTAACTCGTTCGACATTTTGTGGTGTTGTAACACTTCTCTCAGGTCCTCTTCATACAGATGACACACCCCCTGTTGCTCTGAATGATTAAAATTGATTGCCATCCAGGAACACGACCGCGTGGGGCTACTGCAAAACGAAAAGTACGCTGCGCTGCAATGATCGAGTGGGAATTCGAGAAATACACTTGAACACAAAATGAGCGCTCCTCACGTGTTCACTGCACTATCGCAACTGAACAACAATTAAATACAAACTTCCCGTCGGCCACTATAAACCACGCCCACTCTCCCCTCTATTCGACCAACAGTGCCGCCAGCCACAACGTGAATTCTAGAAAAGTGTGCGGTGCCACCTTCAGATTTGATGCATCGAAATACAACCAATCATCTTAATTAACGATAAGCAAACTAATGTGCCTCTCAAAATTCTTCACAATTTTTTAAACGTTAACCCACGGTGCAAAATACATTATACATTCAAACATTAAGATACTATTTACAGAATTTTCCACATCATTCTCTTTCATTCTTACTGTCTCAAACATTCAGATTACTCATATACAGATTTATGTGTCCATTCGAGGTTGCTATCGATATTCCTGAAGTCACCGTCTTTTCTTGTGAATATCATCCCACTTTCATCATTACGAAAACAAAATTCTTTCTTACTGCACCATTACGTCTTTTACTTCAAATATCTGGTTACTCCGTCGAATTCTCGTCATCATGGGTTCTCATAACATCTCCCATCAGTTCACAGTATAATTCTCGCATTTCGTCCACCAATAGATTCTATTTACTTGTCGCTTCTCATCCCACCCACATTCGTTAATACTTACTCACTACCTCAAGACCCACTACTTTTCCAGCTCAAAACAGTACACCTCTCTACATCAATTAATCTCATTCCATATTTATTGTTTAATCTTCAATAACTTATTTTCCATAAAAATCCATTAATATTTACTTCCACTGTTTACACATCTTTCCAACTACCCGTCGACCTATCTACGATAGCGAAGAATGTTAAAGACGATGGATACAGTTCAGAATGACAGATGAGGAAGGTTGACAAGAAAGTAAAGTAGTATTGTTAATGATTTAAGACCTGGTGATTGTCAATCACCTAGCACTACGAAGAGTGCAGTGCCCTCTGAGCTCTTTTACATCCCCCCCCCCCTTCCCTGCCGTCTCTGGACGTATCACATCCATGAATTCCCTTCACGTCATCCGCTCCGCTACCAGTAATATCTGTGGATCCATTTCTTTACCATATTCCTTACATACCTCAACCTCTTCCTTTTTTCTTCAGTATCTTATGGGGCTATTAGCAATTTATTTTTGCCTGAAAATGATACAGTTTCTTTCTTCACATTTAGTTCCAAAACCACAGGAGCCTCATTAAAATCCAGTTTTCATGAACTTTTAACGAAAAAAATCTACACCCATGAACATGTAAACGCTCAAATCCAGAATTATCAGAAAATTGTGATACAACTAGATAGTATTCATTTTTATTGCTGACATTCTTCATATTTAGCAGAGTCATGTACTTTTCCTGTTGCAATAATTATTTGAATACAAGCATCAAGTACTGTTACCAAAGCTTCCCTCTCAGATAAATTATCTAACCACTTCTAACAGAACAAAGATCGTTGCCACTGCTAGCTGAACAGTGCGTTTCAAACTCTACTAACAAATTAATCACCAACTGTCCAGTTTTTCCCCCACTATTATTAACTTCAGATTCTTCCAGTAGATCGAGCACAATTTCTCTTCTCTCAAAACCTTCGCCGTATCTAGAGATTACACATATATTTGTAGGACTGCTTTCGCTGTTCTTCTCTTCATGTTAGTCAAGCTGCCAACTAATGAAAAATCAACATATGGTACTAAATCAGACATGTCCCTCTAAACCTTCACATATTCGCCTTCAGCCTAATTCTTCTCCACATTTACACATAATAGCTCATTTCCGTTATAGTCATCATCTGGCACACCTTTCTCTGCTACAAATAAATTCTCCTTAACTACCTTCCTCATCTCATCCAGTTTCCTCTCCTCTAGATTCTGCAATCCTTCATTATCTGTACTTTCCCCTTCTTCCTGACGAAATTCCTCGCCCGTTTAGCTGTGCACACTTTCCAGTTTATCTGATTCTTTATTATTATCCAGACAACCATTTAACCAGTTACATGTACTGCAGTGTGTATTTCGCCAATTTCTATTAACAAATTCCTCTAAGCCATCATTAAACATACATGTCCTAATTTTACTATTTTCATTCAGTTATTTCCAAATTCCGTTCGTTTGTTATTATTACTCTTGAAACATGTAGCTAGTCGATTCAAATTTCTGTCCCCTATTCTACAAACACTAGCAGCTTCAGAGACGAGATCTAGTTTCCTGTATTCTGTGGTTCTGTTCGGATCCCACCTTGTACCCACACCTGCTGTATAGTATGTAAAACGTTTGCGTGAAGCACTGGTGAACGCATATCTCCCATGTGATCATCTCTCCTGTCTCTATTACCTATTGTCTGAGTCATTTCGTGCATTTCTATAAACGTGTCCTTGCTCTGTATTATTTTGTCTAATTAGTGAAGCATTGCGACAGCTTCTTGTGCCCCTAGCACAGTTGTTTCGAAGACATCCGTTCCGTTTAAATTATAATTGGCCTGTTTTCTGCATTGCATTGGGGCCTAAAATTCCTGTTTCCTTGCTGCCTCCTCCTTCATTAAGATTCCCAACCTTTAAATGTAATTAATAAATTTACTAATGTCATTTCTGGGAGCGGCAATAATTTTATTTTCCCAGTTCATAGGCAACTTTACATCCAAAACATGTTTCCCCTCCAATTTGTTCGTTAAAACTAATTGTAACCCATTCCGGAACAAACATCTTTATACTTTCTTTTCTAGGATTAAACTTTTCTCCAGGCCATAAACTATTTTTCAGTGCCTTTTGCTGCTGTCTCCTTCAACATTCTCGTAAAAAAGTGTCCTTAACTTTTTCTGAGGTATCGTACTATTCAGTGGTAGTTATACCCCATGTACTAGCATGTCCGAAAAATCTTGACGCAATAAAACGGAGTTCTATCAGTCCATAATCTACATAAGAACACTGCGTCGCAATAAGGAGATGCACCTCAAAGGGGGAGGAGGAAACGAAATGAAATTTCACTGTGTGAGAGGATGTGTGAAGTTATCTGAGTGATTACAAAATCGAGTCAAATTTACAAAGAACTTGGCAATGAGCCCACTTAACAGTGTGACGTTATACCAGCTCTGGTGTGGATGCTTGCCTAGTATGGTGAAGAAGGGTGTCAAAAAGCTGCTGTATCCTCTCACGAGGCAAACAGTCCTACAACTGCTGTGACTGGTCCTCGATATCCTGGAAACTGCCGCTGGCCCGGAGGTGACTTCCTGGCTCGCCTCACACGTCCTCTGACTGGGACACATTTGTAGATCTTACTGGCCACGGGAGTGTCTCAGCATCGTGCAGACAATTCACAGAATACTTGTCAAGTGTAGATGAGTGTTATCCTGCCGAAAAGTGTCACCACCATACCGTCGAAAGAGAACTAATACAAGAAAACACACAACGTCTGTGATGTACCGTTGTGTCGACAGTGCTCTCTCAGTGACAACCTGCTGTGACGTAAGTCGTACCCATGGCTCCCCACACCAGGACGCCACTGTGCCTCTCCAAAACGTTGGAAGAATGGGACCTCTTCCGATGTCGTCGCCATACTCTCTGACGATGACCATCCAGTGCAGAATGGCGATTCATCAAAGAACACGATGAGGCGCCATTCGTGAGACGTCTATACCTCCTGGTCACGCCACAACCCCATTCGTGCCTGTAGACACCTACCTACTCCCAGTCACTGACTATAGTGCGGTGTGACGCAGAATGTGGCTGGGAGTGCATTGCTTGTTCTCAGGTGGAGGACAGCAGGCGCAGACATGAAGGGGCTCACATGTGGTCGGTGCACGATGCCGTGATCCCCCTTATGGTAGTCACATGTTGTCGTCCACAAACTTGACAACGTGTATGCGTGCCCTCGCGTTCCCATTCAGTCCAGCATCAGACCACTGTCACATGCGAATGCCCAACAAACCTACATGCCAGTGGTAACACAGATTCCCGTCAGATCAACGAAGTTATGCGCTGTCGCGCTGTGCTAGCACTCGGATAGGTGACCTTTCGGTCTGCCGGGCGCTGTTGGCAGGCAGGTTGCACTCAGCCCTTGTGAGGCAAACAAGTGCTACCTGATGGAGAAGTAGCGGCTCCGGTCTCGTAAAATGACATACGACCGGTATGATCACATGCCCGTCCATATCCGCATCCAGTGATGCCTGCGGGCTAAGGATGACACGGCGGCCCGTCGGTACCGTTGGGCCTTTATGACCTGTTCGGACGGAGTTTAGGCCAACCTGCATATTACACGACTGGATCAAACGACCAAATGGAGGCCCAGTGTGAGGCTTATTTTAAACTTTGCCAGGTGCTGCTAACGCTGCCTCGCAGAAGTGCACGACAGGCCTGTGTTGTTCACAGTTGTTCACACGTCTTACCCACATGCCCCCTGACAACGCTATACACGAACAACACTAATCACCCTAGTGGTCGTGCTGACCTGTCACAGATAATTGCAAGTCTAATGATTTACACACCGCCGACAGGGCTTTAATTGGAAAATTATAACTTCCGGCACTAATTTAACCCTTCAAAATTTCCCCGACAGGCTCGAAGGGATGTTGCTCTCCAGTCATTTTTCTTTTACGACAGAATACTTACTATGTTGATCACCTCTCAATGCGAACCAGGATTCCACATATGACAGTCGGTCGGATTCTGAAAGAGGAGGCCCGATTAAATTGATGAACGTCAAATCAGACATTTCATGTAGCTAAATGAGCGTTCACACTCAGCTGTCGATATAGCAATAATGTCTGAAGCACGATGTAGTGACTGAAACGCCCGCTAAACCCGCTGGGGAGAACAGGTGATTAGGATTGTGGAAAGGACCAAATAAGGCTGGCGTCAGTCTCACCTTAAAATTGTAATTTATTGTAATTTAATAACACATTTACAACCAAAGCGGCACATAGCCAAACTTTTACAACTACGAGATCCAAACTCCAAATCTTTCACGGCTGAAGGCCTCCAAACAAGAAATTTTAAAAATCAACAAGATAAATTTCAAGTGACTGAAAACACGCAGTTACAATTACAAATAAAATAATTAAAATGTATAAATATCACAGCTAGGCTGAAAGCCTCAAGGCAAGAGTGGATAGACAAACATAAAGAAGATGCAGTACAAACGGCTGAGGACCCACAATAAAATTTTGAAGATTTTAAAATAAATTACCATAACCTTTCAAAGGCAGAAGGCCGCAATGTTTAAGCTTGAAAGGTAATTTTAAGAATGAAGTTCCAAGCTGCAATGTTTAAGCTTGAAAGGTAATTTTAAGAATAAGGTTCCAAGGCTGAAGGCCCACAATTAAATTTCCAAAATTAAAAAATATATATATAACCATAAGCCTTAAGTTTTAAGTAGCTGAAACCTGACTAAAAGAAAAGACAACACAACGGCAATAACCTTTCAGCAAATATCCACTTGCCGGAATTCAGACTTACTTACATAAAACACACTAAAACCAAGGATTTTTTATCATTGGCTATGATAGATTATAAACAGACAAACACCGACGAGAAAGACGATACAGACAACAGCACTCAGCAGCCTCAAGGGGGTCGGTCTGCCCTCATTCACTCAAGTGAGACAGGTCGTGATCCCAACTACACTTGATCCGTCGGAATCTAACCAAGGGACAGCCACGGACCGACCGACAAACGACCTGCTTGCCACCAGTCGGTACATGAGAACTCAAACACCAAAATGTTACGGGCGTGATTATCCACAATCAAATATGTATATGTATTAAGCTGTCAAAACTGCATACCGTGTTGGACAACGACGACAGGTGAGGAAAGGACACTGACTGAAATTACGTTAGTGGCCAGGGCAGGTAACCGGAACACTAACGGCCACAAGGCAGAAAATTCCTCTAGTGCACTTGAATTGTAGCCAGCCAATGTAGTTAATTCCACCTCATGGCGGCTAAATTTCAGCAATGCAAACACTCTGTGTTGCTCATAGGAAAACCTCTCAAACTACTGCGCCGCACGGAGATATCCATCCTGATCCGCACCAACCGACCCTCTCAGAATGCCGACAAAATAGGCGTCAGTGGAAATTACGCCAACTACACACACAACCTGACAAACACTTGCACGAAGGCCTGAACGATTCCCAATAGTAACTAAGCAAGCACGAAGACAAATCGGGAGTCGATATACACACACACAGCCGACTCAGGAACGATCGGTGAGCCAAAACACGTCGTCCAGTAGGACGATCCACGAAGACCGTGGCCCGGCTCAAGTGATGGTCGGGCGAGCCATGTCGACGCAGACCTCACAGCTCCAACCCGACTGCACTAGTGTCGCACTGCAACTCCCCGACTGGGAGGTCCGGACTGCGCTCCAGACGCGTTCCAACTGAATGGCAGAGCCGAACTCGCGACCCGAACTCCACTACGACAGACAACGAGCGGGAAGTAACAGCAGTCGAGCAAAGATACTACGAGAGGGGATATATCGATACGCGCTGCTAGCGCCGGTCACGGTCAGCCAAAGCAGGAACTCAGTGACGGTAGTAATTTAAATTAAGGTAGTGAGGTGGAAGTACGTAGAAAAACAGGGTGTAAAATGCATGATAGCGGGGACAAGAGCCACGCGCGGCTCAGTCACAGTTCATTACGTGGCTTCCTTTCAATATTTCTGTATTCCTTGTCTTCACCGAAAATTGTTTGCAGACATGAACTGTAATTTGTTTTCCATACATTATAGCTAGTTTCTCGGGCCATTCACAGGAACTCAACACTGTTAGATGACGGATGAGATCATTGTAGCTACTACTATTTTACACATATTGATTCATTCCAGTGTAAGGTGACTGAGTATTTAACAATCTTGATTCTAAATTGGCAGCAAGGCACCTGTAAAAGTGTCCTGCATGAATGATCTGCATTTTATTGGGTTTTGCAGAGGTACAGATTTGAATGTACTTAATTCAGCACCACCGTTAGCTAGTTTGTCGTAATAGCCGGGATTTTGCTGCAATGACTGAAATATTCTAACAGTTCTTCTTATCACTTAACCTGCTGTAGGCAGCGTCATTTTCCTCTTTTGAAGATCAGCTAATTCTATCAAACCATCAAGAACTATTCATAAATTTTCTACAAATTCCGCACTTCCTGAATATTTTTGTAGATCAGAATAATTGTCTGTTTCTTTCTGATTTCCTGTAACGTCTGTCTAAGCCATCTCGAAATGGAGATATGAACCGTCAGACGTTCCCCATACATTTTGTAGAGTTCTTTTAGATGATGAAACCCACCAAATTGCGAACATTTTACTTATATGTAACAGTGGTTGCCGGAAATCTTTTGTACAACCGTTTAGTGTCCATTCGTTCCTAGGATATTGACTATATAGGGGCATAGACTTATACTACAAATATCCGAAACTAATTTATTCCACGGACTTCTCTGATGGAACCTCCTCAAACTCTGTTGTTGAGGTTTTTTACCACTTCCATAGCAATTTACTTTTCTCTACAGTCATTCCCGGAAAATGTCAAGTCCCTGAAGCTTGCCAGGAATAAAATTTGCTTCTGAACATATCTCACATCCTAAGTTGCCTTTCAGCACTAAAGTAATTCCATTGATCTGGGGCCCACCAAGGAGCCAAAGCAGTGGTGTCATTGAGTGAATCCGTTCACAATTTATTGCGAGCTTCCAGAGGTACTTGGTGCAGTTTCCACTGCGGCGGTTCTCTTCACTGGACTTTCGGCACTATCACTATCTTTATTCGAAATTTTTTGCAATATCACACTCACCTTCAGCGGATTCAGCATATCTATTTTTGGTTTAACCACTATAGCAAACTCATTTTGCTTCTTATTTCATTACCACACACGTAACATTTAATTCCTACCAAGTCACAGTACTAAGTGCTATTGTACTAGAGCTCTGTTTCAAATGTAACCTGATTCTAGATAAGATATTAAAGAAATGTCTTGCTTTAATATTATCTTCTCACCCATTAATAAGTGTATCGTATGAGATTATTTTCTATTACCTGACCGACTCAGTAAATTGATAGACATTTTTAAAGAACTATAGTAGTGGTAATTTAGGAGCTGTTCCACACTGCCATAGACCTGCAGGTTCCGGTACCCTATTCGGGCAGTTCTATTACTATCGGTACTGAGTGCCGGTGAGTAGCGGTCAAACTGAAGCCATAGCTGGCGACGGTGTGTACGTGTACAAAGCTATACTGACGTCCACTCAGTCTTGTAAGTGTTATTCAGCACTTGTGCATAGGCCTCATAAATCTCATCCTACGCGATACGTTCAGCAGTTCAGTTCTTCAAATGAAATTATTCTGTAATATCACGGAATTCGGTTTTCTCTTCGTTTACTAGGAGCTGTTACAGCGAACTCTTCATACGCCTGTTGACATTTAACTGCACGCCGAAACTGTATCAAACTTTGTTTTCGATCGGCTTAACAGTAACGACTACTACGACTACTCTGTTTTTTGAGATTGCCCTCCACTTCGGAGAAATTCACCTGGCATATCAAGCGAAAACCTTGATACAAAACAAAACTGTTAGTTAGTAAAGTAGATCATTTCGCACAATATTATTTAGAAAAAAATAAAAAGTACGTTCGCAACGACGAGTTCCGAAGGTAAACTTGCCCGCGCTAAATGCGTGTGCATGCTAGTGTTCGTGTATGTGTTTGTGTATATTTAGCGTGGTGTGCGTTTCTGTGTATCGGTGTCAGACAGATTTAAAGGACAAGTCCTGACACGGTGAACGATCTACTACAATCGCATCCGATCCTTAGGTACTTGATTTGAACTCGAATGCTGAGAGAAATTTTAATCTAAGGTATTTAATCGCAAGGATTTAACTGACAAGGGGAGAGGAGGTGGCAGCGTTCATTGCGTGAGGCCGGTGTTAAGGCCAGGGTCCTGGGTCACTTTCCAGGTAATTCCGAAGCGTCTCAAGAAATGCGGCCGCGTCACATCGGGATGATCCGCCCTGCAGATGGCGCTAGCCTCAGTGCCCTCCCCCCCCCCCCCCCCCCCCCGCCTCCACCCCCTCACCGACCGTGATGCGAGGAGTACGTAGTGTGCTTGCATCGCGTTCCATCCTCTTCTCTTCCATAATTCTTTGCAGCACAATATTCAGGTACTGAATAATGGCTAGATGTAGATACGAAAATGCAGGATGATTCAGACACAAACAACAGATTTCCATTATTCATTACAGACAAACTATGAACACACTCCACATGTAACTGGATATACCGGGTGATCAAAAAGTCAGTATAAATTTCAAAATTGAATAAATCACGGGATAATGTAGATAGAGAGGTACAAATTGACACACATACTTGGAATGACATGGGGTTTTATTAGAACCAAAAAAATACAAACGTTCAAAAAATGTCCGACAGATAGGAGCTTCATCTGATCAGAATAGCAATAATTGGCATAACAAAGTAAGACAAAGCAAAGACGATGTCCTTTGCAGGAAATGCTCAATATGTCCACCATCATTCCTGAACAACAGCTGTAGTCGTGGAATAATGTTGTGAACAACACTGTAAAGCATGTCCGGAGTTACGGTGAGGCATTTGCGTCGGATCTTCTCTTTCAGCATCCCTAGAGGTGTCGGTCGATCACGATGCACGTGCAACTTCAGGTAACCCCGAAGCCAATAATCGCACAGACTGTGGTCTGGGGACCTGGGAGGCCAAGCGTGACGAAAGTGGCTGCTGAGCACACGATCACCAAACGACGCGCGCAAGAGATCTTTCACGAGTCTAGCAATATGGGGTGGAGCGCCATCCTGCATAAACATCTTACGTTCCAGCAGGTGTTTATCAGCCAGGCTTGGGATGATGCGATTCTGTAACATATCGGAGTACCTCTCACCCGTCACGGTAGCACTTACAAAACCAGAATCACGCATTTCCTCGAAGAAAAAAGGCCCGATAACGGTAGATGTGGTAAATCCAACCCATACCGTGACTTTCTCGTCGTGCAATGGAGTTTCCACGACAGTTCTAGGATTTTCGGTAGTTCAAATTCTGCAGTTGTGGGCGTTGACAGACCCTCGGAGCGTGAAATAAGCTTCGTCGGTCCACAACACGTTACTCAACCAATCGTTATCTTCCGCCTTCTTTTGAAACGCACACACCGCAAAAGCCCTCCGCTTCACTAAATTGCGAGGTAACAGTTCATGATGCCGATGGATTTTATACGGATAGCATCGGAGGGTACGCCTCAGTGCCAACCAAACAGTAGTGTACGGAATGCCGGTGCGACGTGCGACTGCACGAGCGCTGACTTCCCTGTGCATTGACGAACTCGCTACAGTCTCCATTTCTTCCTGAACTGTCTCAGCAGCATTACGCCTTGTGCTCGGTCGGCCACTACGAGGTCTATGGTATAAACAACCCGTGGCTTCGAACTTCGAAATCATTCTCGCCACAGCTGCATTTGTCAACTGACCTTTACCTGTTCGAATCCCCTTCCTATGGCGATAGGATCGTAACGCTGAATTAGGACATTCCCCATTCTGATAATACAGCTTCACTAAAAGCGCCTTTTCAGGTAACGTCAACATGCTGCAACTGCTGGCACATCTGATTCTCTCTCTCATTACAGCTCCTTTTATACACGATTGTCATGCACAGTCACTCAAGTTTTGCTGTCCAGCGCCATCTGTCGGACATTTTGTGAACTTAGTTTTTTTTGGTTCTAATAAAACCCCATGTCATTCCAAGTATGTGTGTGAATTTTTACCTCTCTATCTGCATTATTCCATGGTTTATTAAGTTTTCAAATTTATACTGACTTTTTGATCACCCGGTATACCATATACTCAACATGAGTACCAGGCATTGCTCGAGAAAAATCGAAAGGGTAGTCCTTTTCGTTCCACACATGAATCAAGAGGTTCCTGCTTTTTAAATCGACAGCTTCAATAATTGGATTTCTCAACACCTGAAGAGTAGCTGCCAAGGGTCCTCATACCAGCGGGCAAGGGGAGGCGGGCTAGCTCCAAAGTAAACGGAAAAAAAAGTGTAGTCAGGTGTTTTTCTTTCGAGAGAATTATTTAGAAGTTGGTATTACTCCCGTTCTTAACAGAACTTTTTTATGGCTACTTACAAGACGCCGTTCGGCTTCCAAAAGATTAAAAACTCTGCAGCACCCCATGTCTAACCCCCTCCCCTCCTTAAGCCCCCCCCCCCCCCAGCCCTACAAACCATAGTAAGAGAGCCCTTGGTAGCTGCCACAGATGGGACAAAGACTCTGTCTTTACGTACACCCCCCCCCCCCCCCCCCCAGAAAAAATCGCAAGGCATGAGGTCTTCACGACCCCCAAATCATAACATTACAGCGGTTTACTTTACCCGATAGAGCAAACGTCGATTCGTGCTAAAAGGTGAGTCGTTCGGAGAAAAGAGTCCTCTGCCATATCCTGGACAACTGAAACGCATAATTCGTACCTTGTGTTATGGTCGTCGGAATGGAATTATTGCAGGCGGCCGCGGTGGTCTAGCGGTTCTAAGCGCTCAGTCCGGAACCGCGCGACTGTTCCGATCGCAGGTTCGAATCCCGCCTCGGGCATGGATGTGTGTGATGTCCTTACGTTAGTTAGGTTTAAGTAGTTCTAAGTTCTAGGGGACTGATGACCACAGATGTTAAGTCCCATAGTGCTCAGAGCCATTTGAACCATTTTTGGGAATTATTGCAGCAACTGCAACTTCTAAGGCTTCATATGCAAGCGTCGGTTCAGAAAACCGCTGAAACTTGCCCGTCTTGTGGACTTCCTAGGATACCGCGGGAAAGCTTCTCGGATACGCTCGACATTTGCACCAGATATTCGTGTCCGACCAGTGCTTTTCCCTATGCGTGTGCAACCGACGTCCAAGAATTTTTAACGCCAGTCATGAATCTGCTTGTGCAGAGGCGGCTTCTTGCTGAATGGACGGCGGACTGCACATTGTACTTCAACAATGGACTGGCCTCGCGCAAATTCGAACACACAAAATGATTCTCTTGTGGTATAGTCACCACTTTGCTACAAACAAACAAAAGCGCAGCTGTGTCGAAACTCTGAACCTCCCTCTTCTCAGTGTTCCAAGCTCTTACAGTTTGTCTGTAATAAACAACTGATCACCCGGTATAAAACACGAACATCAACGAGCACTTGCTCACTTCGCTATTAATCACCCAAGCATTTTGACCACTGTCCACCGCCAGACGAGAGTATAACGCTGGTGCAGACACCAGTGTTTCGGAACAGACTGTTCGGCGCACACTGTTGAACGTGTGGGTCGGCAGTAGACGATCTCTTCGTGCTTCCACGGTGACACAACGGTTTCGTCAACTGCCAGTGCTCTGAGCACGGGGCTATCGAGACTGGGCCGCGAATCAATACAGGCGTGTCGCCTGATCTGATAAATTACGTTTATCGTTACAACAGGTACATCTTCATCCAGGCAAACGGTTGCTCGGACCACGGAGTATGAGGGCAGTATTACGCTATGGCCGACGTTTAACTGGGCTCGCACGGAGCTCGTGATAATGATAAAAGGCGCAGTGTCAGCTGCGGACTACGTGAACATTATTGCGAAACACCTGTATTTCACGCTCGATGTCGCCCCTGACGGCAATGGCATTTCGCAGTGAGATACAGTACCTGGACGGAGATGTGGAGACATCGCGACAAATACACGCATGAAGACAGGTGCAGGTGGTAGCCGAGACTGCAGGCTGCGCTGCTGTAGCTGACCACGGACGGCGCCAGCGCAGCGTCATCGGTACCACTGCAGGTGATCAGGAGCAAAGTGGACAAATTGTGTGTGCTTCTGTAAGGAAGATGGCGTAACCGCTTACCGTTTCAAGAGGCATCGTGTTGAAGATTTACACCGCGTGAAGGTATTTGTCTGGAATGTACATCTAAAAAAATGGTTCAAATGGCTCTAAGCACTATGGGACTTAACTTCTGAGGTCATCAGTCGCCTAGAACTTAGAACTACTTAAACCTAACTAACCTAAGGACGTCACACACATCCATGCCCGAGGCAGGATTCGAACCTGCGACAATAGCGGTCGCGCGGTTCCAGACTGTAGCGCCTAGAACCACTTGGCCGAATGTACATCTACATCGATACCCTGCAGTCACATTTAAGTGCCTGGCAGAGTGGTCATCGCATAATCTTCACAATGATTCTCTATTATTCCAATCTCGTACAGCGTGCGCCAAAAATTAATACTGTTGTATTCTCCAACAATTTATTGAACGTAACTTCTTCTACAATACAATAGCTGGCTGTGCAATAGATGTTGACGTCCGTCGATCTAGCCGTAGATGTGGTTCCTCTCGGTCGGCTGGTACTTCGATCGGCGGTGCAGTACAGCGGCTTCGGTGATATCTTCTCGGAGACTCTGCTATAGCGGTTGCCATTAGCAGCGGACGAAGACTGGTCTGCCTTCGACCGGCCGGGCCTATATAGTGAGCTGGAGCCAATAGAAACCCGGCGTAGGAATCCGTGGCCGGATATGTCGCGGCGACCTCTGCAAGGAAAGGTTCCTATTAATCTACCGGAATCTTCGGCGTGTTTACCTGATGTCTTCGCCTGTTTGGTTGTTGGATTGTTTCCCTCACAGCGCGGCTGTTATGCGGGGCTGCCTGCCATTTAGGGGAACCCGATGGCAGACAGTACAAATACCAGTATCTTTCTGTGCGAGCTCTGATTTACCTTCTTTTATCATGATGATCGTTTCTCCCTATGAAGGTCGGCGTCAACAAAATATTTGCGCATCCGGAAGAGAAAATTGGTGATTGAAAATTCGTGACAAGATTCTGCCGCAACGAAAAAAAGTCTTTGTTTTAATGATGTCCACCCCAAATCCTGTATCATTTCAGTGACACTCTCTCCCCTATTTCGCCATAATACAAAATGTGCTGCCCTTCTTTGGACTTTCTCGATGTATTCCGTCAATCCTGGCTGGTAAGGATTCCACCCCCCCCCCCTCCCCCATGGACCATGGACCTTGCCGTTGGTGGGGAGGCTTGCGTGCCTCAGCGATACAGATGGCCATACCGTAGGTGCAACCACAACGAAGGTATGAGAGGCCAGACAAACATGTGGTTCCTGAAGAGGGGCAGCAGCCTTTTCAGTAGTTGCAGGGGCAAAAATCTGGATGATTGACTGATCTGGCCTTGTAACACTAACCAAAACGGCTTTGCTGTGCTGGTACTACGAATGGCTCAAAGCAAGGGGAAACTACAGCCGTAATTTTTCCCGAGGACATGCAGCTTTACTGTATGGTTAAATGATGATGGCGTCCTCTTGGGTAAAATATTCCGGAGGTAAAATAGTCCCCCATTCGGATCTCCTGGTGGGGACTACTCAAGAGGACGTCGTTATCAGGAGAAAGAAAGCTGGCGTTCTACGGATCGGAGCGTGGAATGTCAGATCCCTTAATCGGGCAGTTGGGTTAGAAAATTTGAAAACGGATATGGATAGGTTAAAGTTAGATACAGTGGGAATTACTGAAGTTCGGTGGCAGGAGGAACAAGACTTCTGGTCAGGTGAATACAGGGTTATAAATACAAAATACAATAGGCGTAAGGCAGGAGTAGCTTTAATAATGGATAGGAAAATAGGAATGCGGGTAAGGTACTACAAACAGCATAGTGAACTCATTATTGGGCCAAGATAGATACGAAGCCCACGCCTACCACAGTGGTGCAAGTTTATTTGCCAACTAGCTCGGCAGATGACGAAGAGATTGATGAAATGTATGATGAGATATAAGAAATTATTCAGATAGTGAAGGGAGACGAAAATTTAAGTCATGTATGACTGGAACTCGACAGTAGGCAAAGGAAGAGAAGGAAACGTAGTAGGTGAATATGGAATGGGAGTAAGGAATGAAAGAGGAAGCCGCCTGGTAGAATTTTGCACAGAGCATAACTTAATCGTACCTAACACTTGGTTCAAGAATCATGAAAGAAAGTTGTATACATGGAAGAAGCCTGGAGATACTGGAAGGTATCAGACAGATTATATAATGGTAAGACAGAGATTCAGGAATCAGGTTTTAAATTGTAAGACATTTCCAGGGGCAGATGTGGACTCTGACCACAATCTATTGGTTATGAACTGTAGATTAAAACTGAAGAAACTGCAAAAAGGTGGGAATTTGAGGAGATGGGACCTGGCTAAACTGAAAGAACCAGAGGTTGTAGAGAGCTTCAGGCAGAGCATTAGGGACCGATTGACAAGAATGGGGGAAAGAAATACAGTAGAATAAGAATGGGTAGCTTTGAGAGACGAAAGAGTGATGGTAGCAGAGAATCAAGTAGGTAAAAAGACGAGGGCTAATAGAAATCCTTGGGTAACAGAAGAGATATGAATGTAATTGATGAAAGGAGAAAATATAAAAATGCAGTAACTGAAGCAGGCAAAAAGGAATACAAACTTCTCAAAAATGAGATCGACAGGAATTGCAAAATGGCTAAGCATCGATGGCTAGAGGACAAATGTAAGGATGTAGAAGCACATATCACTAGGGGTAAGATAGATACTGCCTACAGGAAAATTAAAGAGACCTTTGGAGATAAGAGAACCACATGTATGAACATCAAGAGCTCAGATGGAAACCCAGTCCTAAGCAAAGAAGAGAAAGCAGAAAGGTGGAAGGATTATATAGAGGGTCTATACAAGGGCGATGTACTTGAGGACAATATTATGGAAATGGAAGAGGATGTAGATGAAGATGAAATAGAAGATATTATACTGCGTGAAGAATTTGACAGAGCACTGAAAGACCTAAGTCGAAACTAGGCCCCAGGAGTAGACAACATTCCATTAGAACTACTGACAGCCTTGGGAGAGCCAGTACTGACAAAACTCTACCATCTAGTGAGCAAGGTGTATGAGACAGGCGAAATACCCTCAGACCTCAAGAAGAATATAATAATTCCAATCCCAAAGAAAGCAGGTGTTGACAGATGTTAAAATTACCGAACTACCAGTTTAATGTCACTGCTGCAAAATACTAACACGAATTCTTTACAGACGAATGGAAAAACTGGTAGAAGCCTACATCGGGGAAGATCAGTTTGGATTCCGTAGAAATGTTGGAACACGTGAGGCAGTACTGACCCTACGACTTATCTTGGAAAATACATTAAGGAAAGGCAAAAATACCTTTGTAGCATTTGAGACTTAGAGAAAGTTTTTGACAATGTTGACTGGAAAACTCTCTTTAAAATTCTGTAGGTGCCAGGGGTAAAACAGAGGGGGCGACAGGCTATTTACAATTTGCACAGAAACCAGATGGCAGTTATAAGAGTCGAGGGGCACGAAAGGGAAGCAGTGGTTGGGAAGGGAGTGAGACAGGGTTGTAGCCTCTGCCCGATGTTATTCAACCTGTATGTTGAGCAAGCAGTAAAGGAAACAAAAGAAAAATTCGGAGTAGGAATTAAGATCCTTGGAGAAGAAATAAAAAATTTGAGGTTCGCCGATGACATCGTAATGCTGTCAGAGACAGCAAAGGACCTGGAAGAGCAGCTGAACGGAATGGACGGTGTCTTGAAAGGAAGATATAAGATGCACATCAACAAAAGCAAAACGAGGATCATGGAATGTAGTTGAATTAAATCTGGTGATGCTGAGGGAATTAGATTAGGATATGAGACGCTTAAAGTAGTAAATCAGTTTTGCTGTTTGGGGAGCAAAATTGTTGATGGTCGAAGTAGAGAGGATATAAAATGTAGACTGGCAATGGCGAGGAAAGTGTTTCTGAAGAAGAGAAATTTGTTAACATCGAGTATAGATTTAAGTGCCAGGAAGTCATTTCTGAAAGTATTTGTACGGAGTGTAGCCATGTATGGAAGTGAAACATGGACGATAAATAGTTTAGACAGGAAGAGAATAGAAACTTTCGAAATGTGGTGCTACAGAAGAATGCTGGAGATTAGATGGGTAGATCACATAACTAATGAGGAGGTATTGAATAGGATTGGGGAGAAGAGAAGTTTGTGGCACAACTTCACTAGAAGAAGGTATCTGTTGGTAGGGCATATTCTGCGGCATCAAGGGATCACCAATTTAGTATTGGTGGGCAGCGTGGAGGGTAAAAATCATAGAGGGAGACCAAGAGAGGAATACACTAAACAGATTCGGAAGGATGTAGGTTGCAGCAGGTACTGGGAGATGAAAATCCTTGCACATGATAGAGCAGCATGGAGAGCTGCATCAAACCAGTCTCTGGACTGAAGACCACAACAACAACAACAACAATAACAACAAGGATTCCACATGACGCATCACTATTCTAAAGGCGGAAGGACAAGCATAATCTATGCACTCTCTTTTTGTGTTCCTTCAATTTAAGGTGTTCGTGTTTGTAATACCTAGGCAGTAACTTGAATTTACGGGCTTTGGATTTGACTGATTTATCGTGTAACCGAAGTTTAACGGATTCCTTTTAGCAGTCACGTAGATGACCTCACACTTTTCGTTATCTAGGGTCAATTGCCAATTTCTGCACCATCTTTTCTAAATCGTTTTGGAATTTGTTTTGATCTTCTGTTGACTTTACTAGTCGATAAAGGACAGCATCTTCTGCAAACATTCTAAGACACCTGTTCAGATTGTCTCCTAAATAGTTTATATAGATAAGGAACAGCAAAGGGCATCCTGGGGCACGTCAGAAGTCACTTCTGTTTTACTCGATGACTTTCCGTCAATTACTACGAACTGTGACTTGTCTGACAGGAAGTCTCGAACCAGTCACATAACTAAGACCATATTCCATAAGCACGCAATTCCACTAGAAGCCACTTGTGTGGTACAGTGTCAAAAGCCTTCTGGAAATCCAGAAATACGAATTCATTTTGAAATCCCTTGTCAATAGGGCTCACCACATCATTTGAGTAAAGAGCTAGTTCTGTTTCAAAAGAACGATGTTTTCTAAATCCCTGTTGAATGTGTGTTAACAGACCTTTCTCTTCAAGGTACTTCATAATGTTCGACCACAATATATGTTCAAGAATCCTGGTGCATACCGGCGTTGATAATATAATAATATGGGCCTGTAATTTACTGGATTACTCCTATTATCTATCTTAAATATTGGTATGACTTGTGCAACTTTCCAGTATTTGGGTAGGTATCTTTGAGTAAGGGAACGGTTGTATATGATTGTTAAGTGAGGAGCCATTGTATGAGTATATTCTGAAAGGAACCATGCTCTGGCCGAGCGGTTCTAGGCGCTACAGTCTGGAACCGCGCGACCGCTACGGTCGCAGGTTCGAATCATGCCTCGGGCATGGATGTGTGTGACGTCCTTCGGTTAGTTAGGTTTAAGTAGTTCTAAGTTCTAGAGGACTGATGACCTCAGATTTTAAGTCCCATCATAGTGCTCAGTGCCATTTGAACCATTTTTGAACATTACTCGTATACGGTCATCGTCCGGAAGACTTCCTTTTCTTAAGTAATTTAAGTTGTTTCACTACTCCGAGGTTTTCCTGCTTCTACGTTACTCATATTGGCAGCTGTTCGTCATTCGAACTCTGCAATATTTGCTTCGTCTTCTTTGGTAAAGGAATTTCGGAACGCTGTGTTTAGTAACTCTGCTTTGGCAGTATTGTCGTCTATACAGGTAGCATTTCGATTGATATCGCGCAGAGAAGGCATCGATTGTATTATGCCGCTAGCATACTTCACATACGACCAGAATCTGCCAGGTTTTGAGCCAAAGTTTCGTTGTGGAAAGTATCATAAGCATCTCGCACTGAAGTCGCGCTAAATTTCGAACTTCTGTAAAAGATGGCCAATCTTGGCGATTTTTGTGTCCGTTTAAATTTGGTATGCTTTTTTCGTTATTTCTGCGACAGTGTTCTGACCTCGTTGTTTGTTAATTTATTCGGTATAAATTTCTCAATCGCTGCCGATACTGTTTCTTTGAATTCAAGCCACATTTGGTCTAAACTGTTCATCCTCCGTGTTTCACTTCCATACATGGCTACATGTAAGTGTAGACCAGAAGAGAATAGCTTTTGATGCTGAAGATTAGATGGGTAGAGCACGTAACTGATGATGAGGTACTGAATAAAGTTGGGGATGAAAGAAATTTGTGGAACAACTTGACTAATAGAAAGGGTCAATTGTTAGGTTACATACTGAGGCATCAAAGAATCACCAACTTACAAGGGAACCTCCCCATCGCACCCCCCTCAGATTTAGTTATAAGTTGGCACAGTGGATAGGCCTTGAAAAACTGAACACAGACCAGTCGAGAAAACAGGAAGAAGTTGTGTGTAACTATGAAAAAAATAAGCAAAATATACAGACTGAGTAGTCCATACGCAAGATAGGAAACATCAAGGAAAGTGTGAGCTCAGGAACGCCGTGGTACCGTGGTTAGCGTGAGCAGCTGCGAAACGAGAGGTCCTTGGTTGAAGTCTTCCCTCGAGTGAAAAGTTTACTTTCTTTATTTTCGCAAAGTTATGATCTGTCCGTTCGTTTACTGACGTCTCTGCTCATTGTAATAAGTTTAGTGTCTGTGTTTTGCGACCGCACCGTAAAACCGTGCGATTAGTAGACGAAAGGACGTGCGTCTCCAATGGGAACCAAAAACATTTGATCGCAAGCTCATAGGTCAACCCATTCTTCCACAGGAAAACACGTCTGATATATTCTATACGACACTGGTGACGGCATGTGCATCACATGTCAGGAATATGTTGTCGACCCACCTGACTTGTACACTTGGCGAATGGGTAAAAAGTTTCTTCTAGCTTGCCCGATTTAGGTTTTCTTGTGGATGTGATAATCACTCCCAAAAAAGTGATGATAACAAGAGTTTGTCACATAAACTGCAACAAATGAATGCAACAGTTTCACAGTCGAACAGTTTTCCCTGTGCTCTGTCAAAACATATGCTTTTAACGTTTTCAAATTTTTCCGTGTGTAGACCGTCAAATCCTGCGTATGTCCAAGCAAATCTAAACATGTCCTGGAATTTTGGAGAGCGAAGTTGATTATGTGTGAGTGCCTGAATTTTGATAATTGACACACGATCACGTAAACAATACTGCTCTGTGTACATGTGCAGCTTCGCAAAATCATGGAATCTTTTCACAAAGTATTTCACTTGCCGAAAACCTCGCATCGGACGGACGGACAAATAATAATTGTCTGAATATAAAAATTTAAACTTTTCACTCGAGGGAAGACTTGAACCAAGGACCTCTCGTTCCACAGCTGCTCACGCTTACCACGAGACCACGGCGCTCCTGAGCTCATACTGCCTTGATATTGCCTATCTTGCGCATGGACTACTCAGTTTGTATATTATGTTTTTCATAGTTACACTCAACTTCTTCCTGTTTTCTCGACTGGTCTGTGTTCAGTTTTTCAAGGCCTATCCACTGTGCCAACTTAAAACTAAATCTGAGGGGGGTGCGATGGGGAGGTTCCCTTGTTAGTATTGGAGGGACGTGTGGCTGGAAAAATCGCAGAGGGACTGTAAGAGGTAACTACAGTAAGCAGATTCAGAAGAATGTGGGTTGCAGTAGTTATTTGGAGAGAGAGTAGCATCGGGAGCCGAACCAAACCAGTCTTCGGACTGAAGATAACAACAACTGGAAAAGCTGAAAACCATCACTCAATAAGTCACGACGCTAACGAAAGTGTGCAACCAGTTTTCGTCGTTAAAGGGGACTGTGACGAAAAGTAAGAGGCCGACAGCTGCAAAAGTCACTGCAGAACTGAATGTCGTGCTCGTGAATCCTGCCAGCACCGAAACTGCACGAAGGGAGCTCCATCAGCTGGAACGTGCACGGCGAGCTGGGATTCCAAAACTACTCGTGCCTGATACGAATGCCCGTAACAGGGAAACGTGGCGAAGCCATCAGACCTGGACTACGGAGCAATGAGAGAAAGACACTTGGTCGGATGAGTCTTGCTTCGCACCGTGCTCAACTTAATGGCCGACATTACGGCACATGGGTGAAACATGGAGGAGGTCCGGTGTCGGTCTGGGTAGCCATATCGCGCTATTCCGTGGTTATCGTGCTTACTCTGCAAAGACGTATTATTGCCAATTATGTAATCACTTTGGCCGATGAGGTTCATCCCACTGTACAGTGATCGATCCCCAGTGCTGATGCTGTGTTCCAAGGTGACAGGCTCCCTATTCACACAGCTGGCGTCCTCCAGGACTGGATACGTGAGCACGAGGATGATTGTCCATTTCTCCTGGCCACCAAAGTCACCAGATCACAATGTTATTGAGCCTCTGTGGTCTACCTTGGAGAGAGGGCTGTCTGATAGCTATCTACCTCCATCGTCGTTACCTGACTAGCCACTATTTTGCAGGAATAATGGTTTAAGATTTCCCTGAAAACCGTACAGGATCTGTATTTATGACTTCAGAAACGAATGGGAGCGGTGTTGAATGTCAATGGGTTCCCTACGCCGTGTTAGGTATGGTATCGTCTTCTGTTTATGGCGTTTCCGTATTTTTGTGCAGCCCCTGCAACTGTCAGTCTCACAGAACCAGAATGGCGCAGCAGAGGTTTGAGGAGCGTGATAGTGGACTCACTTCAACGTCTTGGACACCTCCGCTCGATCTGAGCCCGACAGAACACACCTGGAAGGCGTGATCTGCGCCTAGACATCTGGTGCCACGTACCAACAAGTCGTCGGATCCACGCCACGCACAGTGTCTGCTGTACTGCGTTCCAGAGGGGGACCAGCGCGCTGCAGGCTGGTTAACCCATTTCTGCCTAGCGTAACATATATGTCACGGAACAGCCTGTCATTGTTTTCTCTCGTTGGCAACAATGCCTGCTTTTGGAGTGGCTATTGTTGTATGGCTTTCAGATAAGGAGGCTTTGTTGTTCATGTTTAGGCTGGTTTCAGTCAGTTGCAAGCATTAAGTGGTGACTGGTGCTTCAAGTACGGAAAACTTTTCTGAGTGAGATTGTCTTGGAATAAGAAGTAAGTATCATTTTTTTATCGCAAATTATAATACAATTTATTTAAATTATGGTTGATTATAATGTTAAAAGTACTGAAATTTATGTTAATGGTTATCTACAAAATACCATTCTTATTTTTGTGGCTCCAAATACAGTTTTAATTTTGTGTTGCATGTATGTCACGCTAGGCAAAACAGTGAAAATAACGATTCGTTCTCTTTAGAGGTCTATCTCTCCATGAGATGCTGGCTATTCTTGAAGGTGAGTAAGAAGATGCATTTGATATATTTATTGAACCTCCGGAAACTAATGTGGATTCGGATGAAGATTCTGTGGAAGAAGATGGGGGAGGAAACGTCGATAATCTTGGACCAAGGCAACTCCAGGCTGGTGCAGAAGTGGTTTTAGCAAGTAAAAACAGGTTAGGTAGTGAACCTGAGATTAATTTCTCTCCTGATGATAAACCAGATGAACAGGAAAAGTCACAGATCGTAAAAGCTGTAATCAAAGATTGGAAAAAAGACGATCTGCGTAGTGTTAGTTCTGTATTTCCTGAGAGTGATTATAGTAAATACAGAAACTTGTCTCCAGTTCAGTGCTTCGAATTATTCTGGAACGACGAAGTAATTGAATTTCTTCTCACTGAATCGACGAAGGATGCTTTGTTCAAGAACTGCTCAGATCCAAAAATATCATGTGAAGAGATAAAAGGTTTTCTAGGAATTCTAATTCTTTATGGCTATAATCCTTTACCTAGCAGAAGATATTACTGGGATTTTGGATTGGACATGAGAAATGAAATGGTCCACAGCACGATGAGAAGGGACAGGTTTGAAACAGTAATGAGATTCATTCACTCGTGTGACAACACAAAAATAGATGTTAATGATAGAATGTGGAAACTTCGTCCATTAATAAATATGCTAAGAAAAAAGTTTGCTCTCCACTTTCAGCCTGAAAGGTAAGCCCATTAGATTTGGATACAAACACGGTGTCTAAACACAACCATGGGTTATCTAATGGACTTTCAAATGTACCAAGGAGCTGATCCTCAGAGGAATGAAAAATATGAGAAAGCATTTGGAAAATGTGCTGCTCCTTTGATTCAAATGATCGATTCTCTTCCTGAAAAGAATAAACATCTTCCCTACAGGTTTTATTTTGACAACCGGTTTACATCACAAACATTGTTGATTTACCTGAAGCAACGAGGTTTTGGTGCAACTGGGACTATTCGTGAAAATCGTCTGCCTAAAGAGTGTCATCTCATACCGTCTAAACATTATGTCCAAAAGGAATAAGAGAGGAGATTTTGATTACAAGAGCAGCAAGGAAATTGGAATAATACTTGCCAGATTGCTAGATAATTCTACAGTAACAATTGCTTCCACAAGCCATGGTATCAGTCCAGTCAGCACCGTTGCCCGATTAGACAAGAGAAGAAAAGAATACTTGTACCTCTACCTCATGTACTTGGAGAATACAACAAAAATATGGGAGGAACTGACCGAATGGATGAAAATGTAGCCTTATATAGAGCAAGTGTCAGAGGAAAGATATGGTGGTGGCCAATTTTTACATGGCTTCTAGATATCTCTATACATAATGGGTGGCTTCTTCATAGAAAGTCTGGTATAAATATGCCTCAGCTTCACTTCCAGCGCTACATTTTGAAATGTTACCTGACTTCCAATGCTGCAGTACCAAGAGGTCCTGGACGCCCTGCAGGTAATTCAAACCAAGGCAGAGTGCCGCATGATATTAGATATGATGAAACAAATCATCTGGTAGCCATGTTGCCTGTCGACTGAACTTGATGTAGATCACATACAGTGTATTGTTTTACTTGCTGTCATATATTCTGCCTAAAATGTATGTTTTGCCTAGCGTGACATATATATTACGCCCTTTTTTGTTTCAGTTATTGATTATTTTTTTGTTTTGATCGTTGTATTGCTTTTCTTTGATCACAATGAACACATAAATATCTAATTTGTAGAAATCAGAAAGAAATAATGCAGGCAGAAATGTGTTAACGCTTTGAGTCCCAACAATATAAAAGCATAATAGTTTTAAAATCTTCACAAAATTAATCTCTGTAGTCCGACTAATAGACGAACACAAAAAGAAATAGGCGAAAAGCAAACATTCAGTAATTTTAAAGTTGTGGTTTCACTTTGGAACTTCTGCGGCAGACAGTTTTCAACCATTCATAATTTCGTGAGATATACAGTATTTGAAAGCAATTGGTCATTTTCCTTCACACACAATCACACATATCGAAAGTTACGTGAACTCATAATGCCTAAAACAAATTATTATCCTAAATGAAAGCGAAAATGGACCAGATTTAATAAATTTAATCGAAAGTGCATTCCGCTCCAGTGGTTTCCGAACCGCTCATAAAAGCAGTAGCACAAACTCAAATTCTCGTTGCACTAACTTTACGTATAGTTACTTTCACTGCCAGCGATCTCCCTGCGGGTTCGGGGGTTAGAATAGGCCCGCGGTATTCCTGCCTGTCGTAAGAGGCGACTAAAAGGAGTCTCACTTGTTTCGGCATTATGTGATGGTCCCCTCTCGGGTTTGACCTCCATCTTTCTAAGTTCTTCCGAAGAGCGAGCCAATTGGGGAAGGGCGCCTTATATGGTGCACTGTATCCGTCGTGCATTGAGACCTTTAGCCGGCTTTTTCGTCGTTGCAATGCGGTCCCGCTCGTTTTCCATCTCTTGGGCGATTACCACGCTGCACTCTGCAGTGTTTCTTTTAACTGCGACGACGACCTTAGACAGTTTTGCACCTAAGATCCAGCACGGTAGCCAGTCCGTTGTGGTGGGGCCGCCATGTACCCTCTTGGTTGTAGCCCCCTGACAACACAGGGATCGCTCTACTGATGCCTGCGCCGTTAACTCCCCACGTATGCCAAGGAGTAGATGCCCATCTCCTTGGGGTATCAGGACTCCCGGCAATGGCCGTCCTGCCAGGTGGCTATTGCTGCGGCTGGGTGGCGCCCGTGGGGAGGGCCCTTGGTCGGAGTAGGTGGCATCAGGGCGGATGACCCGCAATGAAGCGTGGTACATCATCTCTCGCTGGCGGCCAGCCGCCAGCAGTCTCTAAGCGTTCTCGGGCTCAATTTAATGCTCAGAAGTACGATCCGAAAACGTTCCCCTCTCTGGCCACACCGTGGGAAGAGCGTAAGTCTCAGGATGGAGGTAACAGTTATTCGCCCCGATTCTTAGTTTGCACGAGAGCTGATGGGGAGTCTTTTCTCTCCACAAAGCCTCAGTTCTTCGTCGAGCATTTAGAGGACAAGTTTGGGGAGGTGGAGGGCTTGTCTAAAATGCGCTCTGGGTCAGTACTGATACAAACGGCATCCTCCGCCCAGTCACGCAGGTTACTTGCTTGTGACAAGTTGGGGGATGTTAACGTTACTATTACACCACATAAGAGTTTAAATATGGTCCAGGGTGTTATTTTCCATAGGGACCTCCTTTTGCAGTCTGATGACGAGCTGCGCGCCAACTTAGAACGTAGAGGTGTTCATTTCGTCCGGCGCGTTCATCGGGGTCCGAGAGACAATCAGGTTGCTACCGGTGCCTTCATCTTGGCCTTCGAGGGTGATACGTTACCGGAAAAGGTCAAGGTGATGGTCTACCGATGTGACGTCAAGCCCTATATCCCTCCCCCGATGCGGTGCTTCAAGTGCTGGAAGTTCGGCCATATGTCTTCCCGCTGCACTTCCAGCCTCACATGTTGAGATTGCGGACGCCCATCTCATCCCGATACTCCATGTGCCCCGCCTCCCATCTGCGTCAACTGCGGGGAGCACCATTCACCTTGCTCGCCAGACTGCAGAATATTCCAGAAAGAGCGCAAAATCTTGGAATATAAGACCCTGGACCGACTGACTTATACTGAGGCCAAAAGGAAATACGACCGATTACATCCAGTGAGAATGACATCTTCCTATGCCGCTGCTACAACACCTGTGCTCGCCCCATCAGTTTCGCGACTTCCGGCCGGATCGCTGAGTGGTATAACTCCTCCTGCCCCCTTGCCAGTGGGGGGCTCTACCCACCGGGTTGCTCCTGCGCCACCTACCTCAGGGGCAACACCATCCCCCCCATCAGGGACGTCCGTCCCTGCTTCTAAGCCGGAGAAGTGTCCAACTTCTTCGGCTTCTCACGCTCGCAAGGGGTCCCTTGGGTCCCTCCCTTCCCAGGTTTCCACCAGCGGGAAGGCTGACGACCGACAGTGGCGTAAGTGCCCACAATCAGCTGGTCGAAGGGCTTCACGATCCTCCTCAGTCCCGGAGACTGAATCGGTGAAGCCCTCCCAGCCAGTTAAACCCAAGGAGCAGCGTGAGAAACCAAAGAAGAAGAGCTCTAAGCCCAAGGAACTCGCGGTGGCAGCCACCCCACCGCAACCTTCCAGCTCTGCGTCTGAGGACGGGGTGGAGATTCTGGCGTCCGCTGAGGACCTCGATCTCGCCGGTCCCTCAGACGCCCTGAATAGCACTAGCGCGTGTGCTCAATCGGAGGCAGCAGGTGACCCGGCGGCGTAATCTGCCTTCCCAGTCCCGTCACGCCTTTTCCAGCCATGGCCAATACCATCCTCCAGTGGAACTGCAGCGGTTTCTTCCACCATCTAGCTGAGCTCCGCCAACTTATCAGCCTTCACCCTTTCTTCTGCATTGCTCTCCAGGAAACTTGGTTTCCAGCAATGCGAACCCCCGCCCTCCGTGGCTATCGGGGTTATTATAAGAATCGAGCAGCTTATGAAAGGATGTCTGGTGGCGTCTGCATATATGTCCTTCACACTCTGCACAGCGAGTCTGTCCCTCTCCAGACGCCTATAGAGGCTGTCGCTGTACGCGTGTGGACGCCACAGGCTGTTACCGTCTGCAGTCTTTACATTCCACCGGATGGTGATGTCTCGCAGCCGTCCTGGCTGCACTGGTCGCCCAATTGCCGCCACCTTTCTTGCTATTGGGCAACTTCAACGCCCATAACCCTCTGTGGGGTGGGTCAGTGGCAACAGGTCGAGGCGCCATCGTTGAGCATTTATTGTCGCAGCTCGATCTCTCGCTGTTAAATGATGGTGCCTTCACACACTTCAGTGTGGCGCATGGCACCTCCTCCGCCATTGACCTTTCTATCTGTAGTCATAGCCCCTTACCGTCTGTCCAATGGAGTGTGCATGACGACCTGTGTGGTAGTGACCACTTTCCGATCTTTTTGTCACTACCACAGCGCCACTCTTCTGGGCGCCCTAGCAGATGGGCTCTGAATAAGGCTGACTTGGACTTGTTCTCCTCCACTGCCGCTATTGAGGCTCTCTCTAATGATGACATTGATGCGGTGGTTCAGTCAGTCACCACTGGCATCGTTACTGCCTCCGAATCTGCCATTCCCCATTCCTCTGGGTCCCCTCGGCGGCGGACTGTGCCTTGGTGGTCGCCTGAGATCGCTGCAGCGATTAAAGATCGTCGGCGGGCGCTACAGCGTCATAAGCGACATCCATCCATAGACCACCTTATCGCCTTCAAACGGCTGCATGCACGAGCCCGCCTCCTTATCCGCCAACGCAAGCAGGAGTGCTGGGAGCGGTATGTGTCCACCATTGGCCTTCGTGTCTCTCCATCGCAGGTCTGGGCCAAGATTCGACGCGTCTACGGCTACCGGCCACCTGTCAGCGCCCCTGCGCTCTCACTGAATGGAGCAGTTTGTACTGACTCCGACGTCATTGCAAATAGCTTAGCAGAGCATTTTGCTATGAGTTCCGCTTCTGCGAATTACCCCCAGGCCTTCCGCTCCATTAAAGAGCGGATGGAACGTCGGAGCCTTTCGTTTCGCACCAACCACCCAGAATCTTACAATGCTCCATTCAGTGAGTGGGAATTTCGCAGTGCCCTAGCTGCTTGCCCTGATACCGCTCCTGGGCCAGATGGCATCCACTGTCAGATGCTGAAACACCTTTCAGTGGACTGCCAGCGGCGCCTTCTCGATCTTTACAACCGTCTTTGGGTCGAGGGGGAGTTTCCGTCGCAATGGCGGGAAGGCATTGTCATCCCCGTTTTGAAACCTGGAAAGAACCCTCTGGAGGTGGACAGCTACCGTCCCATTAGCCTCACCAACGTTCTTTGCAAGTTGCTTGAACGGATGGTGAGCCGGCGCTTGAATTGGGTACTGGAGTCTCGGGGCCTTCTGGCTCCGTCTCAGGGTGGGTTCCGTAAAGGCCGCTCCACCACCGACAATCTGGTGAGCCTGGAGTCGGCCATCCGTACTGCCTTTGCCCGCCGTCAGCACCTGGTCGCTGTCATTTTCGACATGCGGAAGGCGTACGATACGACATGGCGTCATCACATCCTTTCTACGCTTCATGGATGGGGTCTTCGGGGTCCTCTGCCGATTTTTATCCGCAATTTTCTGTCGTGTCGTACCTTCCGCGTGCAAGTCGCGGCCTCGTATAGTTCCTCCCACGTCCAGGAGAACGGTGTGCCACAGGGTTCTAAGTGTCTGTCTGTTTTTAATAGCCATTAACGGGCTTGCTGCGGCCGTGGGAAATTCTGTCTCCGCTTCCCTGTATGCTGACGACTTCTGCCTTTACTACAGCTCTACTGGCATTGCAGCTGTTGAACGTCAGCTGCAGGCGCTATCCGTAAGGCGCAGTCTTGGGCTGTAGCGCATGGGTTTCAGTTTTCGGCAGCCAAGACCTGCGTTATGCATTTCTGCCGGCGACGTACTGTCCACCCGGAGCCGCAGCTTTCTCTTAACGGCGAACTTCTTTCGGTGGTGGAATCACACAGGTTTTTGGGGGTGGTTTTCGATGCCCGGTTGACTTGGCTGCCTCATATCCGGCAGCTCAAACAGGCGTGTTGGCGGCATCTCAATGCTCTGCGATGTTTGAGCCACACCCGCTGGGGCGCCGACCGGTCTACCCTGTTACGGCTCTACCAGGCGTTAATCCAGTCCCGTCTGGATTATGGGTGCCTGGCATATGGCTCAGCATCCCCGTCTGCGTTGTGGGTGCTGGACCCAATTCTCCACAGCGGGATACGCCTTGCCACTGGTGCTTTCCGCACCAGCCCTGTGGACAGCGTACTAGTGGAGGCAGGTGTACCTCCACTGCGGTTCCGACGCCAACAATTACTGGCTGCTTATGCTGCCCATGTTTTTAGCTTGCCCGGGCATCCAAATTACCGTGTGCTGTTCCCGCAGTCGGTCGTCCATCTGCCAGAGCGTCGGCCCCGGTCGGGTTGTCCGATCTCGGGCTGGGATTTTTCCCTGTTCCACATCCTTTCCGGGCCACTTTGCGTACACCCCCATGGTGTGTTCCTCGCCCTTACCTTCGGCTCGACTTGGCACAGGGCCCGAAGGACTCAGTCCCTCCAGAGGCCTTCCGCCGCCGCTTTTCTTCCATCCTGGCCACGTATCAAGGCTCTGGAATTGTTTACACTGACGGTTCGATGGTTGCTGGTCGTGTCGGTTAGGCGCTCACTCTAGGGGACCAGTCCGAACAACGTTCCTTGGCGGCTGGCTGCAGCGTTTACACTGCTGAGCTGGTCGCCATCTTTCGAGCACTAGAGTATATCCGCTCCTGCTCAGGTGAGTCCTTTGTTATCTGTAGCGACTCCCTGAGCAGTTTACGAGCTCTCGACCAGTGTTTCCCTCGTTCCCGTCTAGTGATGGCTATCCAGGAGTCCCTGTCTACTCTTGACCGTTGCGGCCGCTCTGTGGTCTTTGTTTGGACCCCAGGCCATGTTGGGATCCCCGGGAATGAGAATGTTGACCGCCTGGCGAAAGAGGCCACCAGTCAACAACCTCTGGAGATTGGCCTCCCGGCGACTGATTTGCGGGCACTATTACGCCGCAAAATTTTCGTTTTATGGGACGCTGAATGGCACAACCTACCCGTACCGAACAAACTCCGTTGTATCAAGGCGTCGACGACTGTGTGGCGGTCGTCCATTCGGGTCTCCCGCCAGGAGTCTGTTGTCCTCTGCCGGCTGCGCATTGGGCACACTCGGCTGACACACGGCCACTTATTGCGCCGTGAGGACCCACCTCTGTGTCGCTGCGGCTCCGTTTTATCTGTGGTGCACATTTTATTGGAGTGTCCGCTTTTAGCTGTGCTCAGGCAGACGTTCGCACTGCCTGACACGCTCCCTGCCCTTTTACTAGATGACTCTGCCATGGTGGACTTAGTTTTGCGTTTTATTCGGGCAGGGGATTTTTATACACTCCCGGAAATTGAAATAAGAACACCGTGAATTCATTGTCCCAGGAAGGGGAAACTTTATTGACACATTCCTGGGGTCAGATACATCACATGATCACACTGACAGAACCACAGGCACATAGACACAGGCAACAGAGCATGCACAATGTCGGCACTAGTACAGTGTATATCCACCTTTCGCAGCAATGCAGGCTGCTATTCTCCCATGGAGACGATCGTAGAGATGCTGGATGTAGTCCTGTGGAACGGCTTGCCATGCCATTTCCACCTGGCGCCTCAGTTGGACCAGCGTTCGTGCTGGACGTGCAGACCGCGTGAGACGACGCTTCATCCAGTCCCAAACATGCTCAATGGGGGACAGATCCGGAGATCTTGCTGGCCAGGGTAGTTGACTTACACCTTCTAGAGCACGTTGGGTGGCACGGGATACATGCGGACGTGCATTGTCCTGTTGGAACAGCAAGTTCCCTTGCCGGTCTAGGAATGGTAGAACGATGGGTTCGATGACGGTTTGGATGTACCGTGCACTATTCAGTGTCCCCTCGACGATCACCAGTGGTGTACGGCCAGTGTAGGACATCGCTCCCCACACCATGATGCCGGGTGTTGGCCCTGTGTGCCTCGGTCGTATGCAGTCATGATTGTGGCGCTCACCTGCACGGCGCCAAACACGCATACGACCATCATTGGCACCAAGGCAGAAGCGACTCTCATCGCTGAAGACGACACGTCTCCATTCGTCCCTCCATTCACGCCTGTCGCGACACCACTGGAGGCGGGCTGCACGATGTTGGGGCGTGAGCGGAAGACGGCCTAACGGTGTGCGGGACCGTAGCCCAGCTTCATGGAGACGGTTGCGAATGGTCCTCGCCGATACCCCAGGAGCAACAGTGTCCCTAATTTGCTGGGAAGTGGCGGTGCGGTCCCCTACGGCACTGCGTAGGATCCTACGGTCTTGGCGTGCATCCGTGCGTCGCTGCGGTCCGGTCCCAGGTCGACGGGCACGTGCACCTTCCGCCGACCACTGGCGACAACATCGATGTACTGTGGAGACCTCACGCCCCACGTGTTGAGCAATTCGGCGGTACGTCCACCCGGCCTCCCGCATGCCCACTATACGCCCTCGCTCAAAGTCCGTCAACTGCACATACGGTTCACGTCCACGCTGTCGCGGCATGCTACCAGTGTTAAAGACTGCGATGGAGCTCCGTATGCCACGGCAAACTGGCTGACACTGACGGCGGCGGTGCACAAATGCTGCGCAGCTAGCGCCATTCGACGGCCAACACCGCGGTTCCTGGTGTGTCCGCTGTGCCGTGCGTGTGATCATTGCTTGTACAGCCCTCTCGCAGTGTCCGGAGCAAGTATGGTGGGTCTGACACACCGGTGTCAATGTGTTCTTTTTTCCATTTCCAGGAGTGTAGTTTAATCTGAGTGTTTGTTTTTTAACGTTGATTCTGGCTTGTAGCCTCTGATTTTAAACTGAGTTTTTAATGTGTTTTTGGTGGTTGGCTTTTCCTCTTTTTTTTCTCTATGGTCGGCCAACCACCGTCACACTCTGTGTGTTTTACTTTGTTTTGTCTGATCTCTGTCGGAGTCTTTCTCGTCCTGTGTCGTCTGACGTCTTTCCTGCTGTTTGTTTGTTTTTATTCTCTTTGGGCGGTTTTTTGGAAAAAGGGACCGATGACCATCGCAGTCTGGTCCCTTTAATCCCACAAACCAACCAACCATCTTCAATGTGATCACTATAAAAAACCAAATGTCACTGTCCCCTACAATCACGTAACACAATCTCCGCGCCGATTGTCCCTTTGAACGCTGTAAAAAGTTGCTACGATGTGTTACACCCGTAGAAGTATTTCAATGTTTTTGCAACAGCATCGGTGGTTTCATGTGATAGGTGGTGCTATTCAAAAACAAAAATAAATAATAATAAAATTGTGGTTTTAGGTCACTGGTACTCTAAGAGTTAAGCAGGTGCTTATGATGTACTAGCTGACCGTGAAAATTGGTCAAAGAAAGTTTTGATTGACCCGAATAACTGAGAATGTGTGTGGGTTAGGTGTGCAAGAACAGAACAAATATTATGAAACTAGAAGAATAACTGTAATGTGAAAGAAAAGCTAACCAATACCTAGAAACACTTATTTGAAATCACAGTCGTGTGCTGGGTAATATTTTAGACCGTAGAACTCCACCGCACGCAGTGCGACATGTTTGGCCCCCCCTCGGTGCGGCGTCCACGATGTGGTCTCAGCCTTGTTGCTCAAGCCCGTCCGTGCCACTCTTCTGCAGCGGGCGTCCCGAGCTCGGTGCAGGGTTTAAAGAGTGTGACTGCGACGACGCACTCCGTGTTTCCACTGGCCCCGAGCGTGCGAAACCGGACTGCCCCCTGAGACGAGATCTTCACGAGGGTGGTACTGTGTGCTGGTGCATTGTCGTGCTGAAAGAAGAATCCATCGCCGGCCGGAGTGGCCGAGCGGTTCTAGGCGCTACAGTCTTGAACCGTGCGACCGCTACGGTCGCAGGTTCGAATCCTGCCTCGGGCATGAATGTGTGTGATGTACTTAGATTAGTTAGGTTTAAGTAGTTCTATGTTCTAGGGGACTGATGACCTCAGAAGTTGTCCCATAGTGCTCAGAGCCATTTGAACCATTTGAAGAATCCATCGCGAAAGAGTAGGGTTGGAAGACAGGTTGTAGCCTCTTGTTTCGGTACTGCATGGCTCTCAAATAACTCTCTGTAACTGATTCGTCTGACTTTGATATCTTTGATATATGTTTCCAGTCCAAAACATTACTGAAGCATCCCCCTCCTGAACAGATGCTGGTCCAGACCGGAGAGGTGACTGGTTTCTAGCCTCCACCACACTCTTCTGCAGCGACCGTCTGGCGTCAGATGAATGCTGCATGTAGTCCTACAGTACAGGCATTCATGGTGAAGAGAGACTTCGACGCTTTGCGTTGTCCTCTCCCTTCGTGCACACGCTGCTACGGCTGAAATGTATCGGTTATCGGCGCGGGGCGGGGGGAGAGCGGTGTTTGATGGGGGTTTCAGGGTCGGGAGGTACGTAAATTTCTGTTACTGTGGTAGTCGGTACCAATGTTTAACTTATATCTCAGTTACACGATACACTAAATTAAATCATTTATCGGGCCGGCCGCGGTGGTCTCGCGGTTCTAGGCGCGCAGTCCGGAACCGTGCGACTGCTACGGTCGCAGGTTCGAATCCTGCCTCGGGCATGGCTGTGTGTGATGTCCTTAGGTTAGTTAGGTTTAAGTAGTTCTAAGTTCTAGGGGACTGATGACCACAGCAGTTGAGTCCCATAGTGCTCAGAGCCATTTTAAATCATTTATCATGTTACTTTTGAATATATTATCGGAGTGAACAGTGATCTATGTGTTACAAATATTTAGTATCAAAACAGTCTTGATCACAATTTATGTATTACGGTGACCGGTTTCGACCACTACTGTGATCATTTTCAGACCTACAAATCGTATACAAAGCTTTAATTAGAGGGCTACATACAATAAAGAAAATACATAAAGCTATAAAACTACGAATTACCAATGGGTAAGAACCTCCTTCTGCTGCAGAATCACTACTGGAGAAACCAGTGCACATCTTACTATATATAATGGAGACTCCGCCCACTTCTGACGGAATGATGTCATTACTAACCAATGGGTTATAGGTCGAATAACAATGTAAAATTTCTTAGTTAAAAGAACATTGTCAAGAAAGAAAATAAACACACACTAAGCTTATTTAACAGCTATTGTCAATTAAGAAGCGTTAAAAATATTTAAACATGTAGGATAAATGAACTTCGTATTTGACAGTACATGGGTTGCCCTCTAAAGGCCTGTTAGTGAACCATTTGGAACCACAGGTTCCCATGCTGTAGTTCGACGCCGTTCCGAAGATGAGGCAGTAGGCTTCTTTCCACTGAAGTTGTAAAGTCGATAGGCAAAGTAGTGGTTGCCATAGTGAGGATAAACGCCAGTGCAAAGATGTGGCAGCAGGCTTCTTTCTAACGAAGATGTTACGAAAGTGGAATGGCAAAGACTGTCACGTCAGACGATGTACTGTTGAGCAGCAACATGTCGCTATTGAAACCATTTTCAATGAGTAGGCTGCAATAATCTTTAACTGACATGTATGGTAAATGCTGCACAGATACGATTTACATAGATTCATTTACATAGATTACATAATTCTTACAGATCAATACAAAAAATCCGAGAGGGCACAGTAGTTGTGCATATTTATGAAATACTGTCTGTGAAGTTCGTATGTAGATTTCATTTTTTAAAATTACATGTGACAATTTTAAAAAGGCATTTCTATGTCTTAAGTTGTATGCGAATCTTATAAACAAATAAAAATAATGAAAATGGAAGGAATTTAAAATTATAATACTATGAGCCGTACTGTCAAAAATAAAAGGATGTGAATTATCACATGCAGTCTAAAAGCATATCAGCAAACATTCTAAAAAACAGATAGTCATAAAATAATGTATGGTGAAATAAAATCACAAAGTAAAGATAAAATAATTCCTAAAGGTCTTAATAATTTTAAAAACGAAGGGCAGAAGGGTGAACATTCTAAAACAGATAATCGAAAAGCCCAAATAAATGTTTGTCTTTGAATGGAAGTTGTTCGTTTAAAACAGATAACGGATTACTTTTTTGAAGAGAATAAATTTCAATTTCTTCTAAAGTACACTCCTGGAAATGGAAAAAAGAACACATTGACACCGGTGTGTCAGACCCACCATACTTGCTCCGGACACTGCGAGAGGGCTGTACAAGCAATGATCACACGCACGGCACAGCGGACACACCAGGAACCGCGGTGTTGGCCGTCGAATGGCGCTAGTTGCGCAGCATTTGTGCACCGCCGCCGTCAGTGTCAGCCAGTTTGCCGTGGCATACGGAGCTCCATCGCAGTCTTTAACACTGGTAGCATGCCGCGACAGCGTGGACGTGAACCGTATGTGCAGTTGACGGACTTTGAGCGAGGGCGTATAGTGGGCATGCGGGAGGCCGGGTGGACGTACCGCCGAATTGCTCAACACGTGGGGCGTGAGGTCTCCACAGTACATCGATGTTGTCGCCAGTGGTCGGCGGAAGGTGCACGTGCCCGTCGACCTGGGACCGGACCGCAGCGACGCACGGATGCACGCCAAGACCGTAGGATCCTACGCAGTGCCGTAGGGGACCGCACCGCCACTTCCCAGCAAATTAGGGACACTGTTGCTCCTGGGGTATCGGCGAGGACCATTCGCAACCGTCTCCATGAAGCTGGGCTACGGTCCCGCACACCGTTAGGCCGTCTTCCGCTCACGCCCCAACATCGTGCAGCCCGCCTCCAGTGGTGTCGCGACAGGCGTGAATGGAGGGACGAATGGAGACGTGTCGTCTTCAGCGATGAGAGTCGCTTCTGCCTTGGTGCCAATGATGGTCGTATGCGTGTTTGGCGCCGTGCAGGTGAGCGCCACAATCAGGACTGCATACGACCGAGGCACACAGGGCCAACACCCGGCATCATGGTGTGGGGAGCGATCTCCTACACTGGCCGTACACCACTGGTGATCGTCGAGGGGACACTGAATAGTGCACGGTACATCCAAACCGTCATCGAACCCATCGTTCTACCATTCCTAGACCGGCAAGGGAACTTGCTGTTCCAACAGGACAATGCACGTCCGCATGTATCCCGTGCCACCCAACGTGCTCTAGAAGGTGTAAGTCAACTACCATGGCCAGCAAGATCTCCGGATCTATCCCCCATTGAGCATGTTTGGGACTGGATGAAGCGTCGTCTCACGCGGTCTGCACGTCCAGCACGAACGCTGGTTCAACTGAGGCGCCAGGTGGAAATGGCATGGCAAGCCGTTCCACAGGACTACATCCAGCATCTCTACGATCGTCTCCATGGGAGAATAGCAGCCTGCATTGCTGCGAAAGGTGGATATACACTGTGCTAGTGCCGACATTGTGCATGCTCTGTTGCCTGTGTCTATGTGCCTGTGGTTCTGTCAGTGTGATCATGTGATGTATCTGACCCCAGGAATGTGTCAATAAAGTTTCCCCTTCCTGGGACAATGAATTCACGGTGTTCTTATTTCAATTTCCAGGAGTGTATTTAGCAGTAGTCCTTTTGGCACAGTATGTAATATTTTCAAATTATGAGAAATGCAACCCTCAGAATGATTGTATCCAACCAAGATGTTGACCAAAAAATATTGATTTGGTACGTGCAGTACCAGTAGTATGTTCCTTAAAACGTGTTAGGAAGTTACGGTCAGTTTGGCCAATAACGATTCTTAATTGACAATAGCTGTTAAATAAGCTAAGATTGGTGTGTGTTTATTTTCTTTCTTGACAATGTTCTTTTAACTAAGAAATTTTACATTGTTATTCGACCTATAACCTATTGGTTAGTAATGACATCATTCCGCAGAAGTGGGCGGAGCCTCCATTATATATAGTAAGACGGACACTGGTTTCTCCAGTCGTGATTCTCCAGCAGAAGGAAGTTCTTACTCATTGGTAATTCATCGTTTCATAGCTTTATAACTTTATGTAATTTCTTTGATGTATGTAGCCCTCTAATTAAAGCTTTGTATACGACTTGTAGGTCTGAAGATGATCACAGTAGTGGTCGAAATCTGTTGCCTATATACAGTCAAACACCAGTTCAAAGTACTAAGCTGAATTACCTCACAAAGTAAGCCCGCCTAACGTACTGCTTTCCGGGCGGGAAGAAGTGCCGGTCCCCCGCGGATTAGTGTCGAGGTCCGGTGTGCCGGCCAGCCTGTGGATGGCTTTTAAAACGGTTTTCCATCTGCCTCTGCGAATGCAGATTGGTTCCCCTTACTCCACTTCAGTTACACTGTGTAGGCGACTGCTGCGCAAACACTTTCTGCACGTACGCGTAAACCACAATTTACTCTACCACGCAAAGATTGGGGTTACACTCATCTCGTGTGAGTCGTTCCCGTGGGGGGGGGGGGGGGGGGGGTCCACTGTGGGCCAAACCGCACAATAACCCTGGGTTCGGGTGAGTGGACTGCTGCAGCCTGTTGTGGGGTTGTGTACCACTGCGGGCTATGGCGGGGACGAGGCCTCTCCGTCATTTCTAGGTACCCAGTCCCATACAATACAATACAATACCTCACGAAGTAGGCACAGAAAAATACGGCTCGATACACGTTGAACGTCATATCTTCCTACCAATCATCCTTTACATTGGAAATTACCTCTATTACTAAGTCTGTTACAGACTAAGTCATACTGGTCGAAGAAACGCAAACCCCTACAAAAAACACAGTATAGTGAAAGGAGGCAGTCAATCATCCTTTCGCATAATTTCGTCATTTTATCAAGTTCCGCACTCTGCCTGAGTTTTCTTATATTTTTACCATGACAAGAAGAAAGCTCACGCTGACAACCAATCTGAGTGTGTTGTATTTCCATTTTATTATGTTTGATATTCAGCAGTCCATGTTCCTTTAGCCACGTTTCCTAAACATGCGTGATTGCTAGATTTTATGAATGTGGGTGCATGCACTTTGGCGGATTTAGGTGGACTCTTTCGGTTCAGCTTTGTAGCAGAGGACTGGGTAGGCTCGTCGAGTTTAACTCTCGAAGCTGGTCGGATAACCCGGATGTTGTGGGCCCAGGCTGGTTGCTCCACATGCATGGACAAGGCGCACGTCGTTAAAATCATACATGATGAACCGATCGAAAATTTTGAGCGAGGGAAAAAGGTGTTCTTACTCCTATCGCCTGACTGGAGGAGATTCGTGGCGGCACTGAAGAATCCGTTTTGCCCATTGGTCAGTTCGCCCTCCTCCAAGTGTTTTCGGCCTCCAAGATAGCTGGTGGGGTGGATCGCATATTGTACAGAGTCAGTCAGTCACTGGTCAGGTGAGTATGACGTGCCGCTTCTGTGCGCACTTCGACGGTGATTTTGGAAGGGAAGTATTTCAGATTTTCGTGTTAGGAACGTACTTTAATCTAAAATCATTTGTTAGGAGCATTACGGGGTTCCCACGAGTTCTCTATCATTCGAACTCGTGGCGAACTTGTTCTTTATCCAGTCACTTCATGCATCGTTATATTGATTAATTTCGGTGTTTCGTTTCACTGTTGGTCAGAAGCCAGTTTTTGACGATTTCACTTTCGCTAGAAAATGGTGAATTTCCCTTAGATCATCTGAGTCTTTTTGTGTAAGCACATGAGCGTCCATGTTGCATTTCTAAGTAATCTTCACTGAATAATGGCGATTAATATCTATAACGACAAACAGTTTGCCATATGGATCAATACTGTTATGATGTTACACGTGTATGGTGTCTACTGAAATGAAGGACTAAGCTTCATTTTATGAATAAGTGTCCCATTCAGAATCAACTTAGTTCGTTAAGTTCTTCTCCAATGTGCACACAAGCTCGACATGCCATTTTCTGTCGTCTTTAACCTCACGCACCCTGTCAGAGAAAGATCCTTGGAAGCCTTTAATAAAGTTCTATCCCTGGTCGGTCGATCTGAAGTTCTATAGTTAGATATCCGTTGCGCGGTTTTTTTGTGATAATACCTACGGCTAAATTCTGTTAAAATTTCTCGAACTTCAGACGCCTTGGCATTCAAAGAAAGTCAGAGAACGATAAGCGCTGTTTTGTTCAGTAGGCAGCTCGCGGCTACGAAAATGTGCGTATTACATTGCAAAAGTACATTCCACCAAAGAACCGATTACCAATAGTTACACGTTTTCGCAAAGTAATAAACAGTGGGCGCCTTTTAGTAGCATGGCAACATTCTGGAATATCTGACAGCACAATGTTAACATCAGTTTGGAGAGGACATGCTGTGTCAATCAAACGATACTCTTCAAAAACTCATTTTGCTGTCTATGTTTATCATATAAAGTATATGTACACCCGAGAGAACTGAGAGCCTCTTTGCCATCAAAATCGGCAAATAACTGACGTGAATGATACAAACTGTTCACGGATGGATCCAAATTGTATGGCTCTGCCAGAACCGCATTTTTTGATGACCAACCAGGGTGAGGACCACCCTCCTTGTTGCCAATAGAAGCGTGGATATTAACAGCTGAGGCGTGCGCCATTAATCAAGCTATTCCTTACACAGTCGACAAAATTCTAATATCCACTCACTCGACAAGTGCTCAGCACATATGCATCCGAAGGGAAACCTATATATTCCTTGGAAGACGATGTACTGAGATGTCTCCGTCAAGCAGAGAAACTGCGTCAGCTCTCTCATCTACAATGGATCCCAAGAAATGTTGATATTGCTGGCAACGAACTTGCATCTACTTCCAACCGATAAACCCCTAATATACTATGATTTTCGTAGTAGATTCCCCAGCCAAGCAAAAACGGAATTGACAGTATTAATGAACACGCACTGTAACATCAAAGGCACATACTATTGGCCCCTTAGTTTCTCAACTCGGCGCTTACACAAATAGAAATTCTTACTATTAACAAGCTAAGAGCGGATCACATAAATACATTTTTTTTAAAAACAGTTCCCTCTCCAAGCTGTGATTTCTGCCTCACTGAAGATTCTATATCTCTTACAGTAACTGTTTCTAGTTCCATGAACATGTTTATTGCCAAATGTATTTGCCATTTTATGAACGTTTCTAAAGGATAACGTTATGTTTGAGGATGGTTTATCATGCTGTCTGTATATACATGCTATGTGATCAAAAGTATCCGGACACCTGGTTGAAAAGGACTTAAAAGTTTGTGGCGCTCTCCATTGGTAATGGTGGAAATCAATAGGGTGCTGGCCCACCCTTAGCCTTGATGACACCTTCCACTCTCGCATGCATACAGTCAATCAGGCGCTGGAAGGTTTCTTGGGGAATGGCAGCCCATTCTTCACGGAGTGCTGCAGTGAGGAGAGGTATCGATGTCGGTCGCTGAGAGATGGCACGAAGTCGGCGTTCCAAAACATCCCAAACGTTTTCCACTGGATTCAGGTCAGGACTCTGCGCAGGCCAGTCCATTACAGGGATGTTATTGTCATGTAGCCACTCCGCTACAGGCCGTGCATTATGAACAGGTGCTCGATCGTGTTGAAAGATGCAATCGCGATCTCCGAACTGCTCTTAAACAGTGGGAAGCAAGAAAAAGCTTAAAACATCAATGTAGACCTGTGCTGTGATAGTGCCACGGAAAACACCAAGGGGTGCAAGCCCCCTCCATGAAAAACCCGACCACACCATAACACCACCGCCTCCGAATTCTACTGTGGCACTACACACGCTGACAGATGACGTTCACCGGGCATTCGCCATACCCGCACCCTGCCATCTGATCGTCACTCCACACAACGTTTTTCCACTTTTCAGTCGTCCAATGTTTACGCTCCTTACACCAAGCGAGGCGTCCTTTGGCATTTACCGGCGTAATGTGTGGCCGCTCGACCACGAAATTCAAGTTTTCTCACCTCCCGCCTAAATATCACAGTACTTGCAGTGGATCCTGATGCAGTTCGGAATTCCTGTGTGATGGTCTGGATAGATGTCTGCCTATTACACATTACGATGCTCTTCAACTGTCGGCGGTCTCTGTAAGTCAACAGACGAGGTCGGTGAAATGCCTGGGTGAGCAGGACAGCGTGGATAAGGTTGTGGAAAGAGGCCAAAATGAGTTCCTGTCAGTTGCACTCAACCTAGAAACTTTATTTATCAACACACAATATTACAACAAGGATGAAAAACACTCAAAACTTTAATCGATCTCCTTTGATTAACTTTAGATCGGCTGAAGGCCTTAGAAATTTAATTTGAATGGAACTAGGCTGGAGGTCGCATATTAAGCAATAAGAGCGGTTTCAATCAATGGCAGAAGGCCTTATCTTACAACATTTCATGGAAATTGGGGTGAAGGCCCCATTCAAAAGCATAACTATCTTATGCCTTAAGGGCAAGAGAAGAATAATTTAAGAGATATTAAAAACTCGCCTGAAGGCCGCTCACCAACAAATAATTTAACGACGTAAGCCCTAGAAGAAGAGTTTTATTTTTAAAGGGCAGAAGGCCGAATCTTAAAACATTTCATATGAAATAAAGAATAACAATCTCATGCCTTAAGGGAAAGACAAGGACCATGAATTTAAGAGGTATTAATACTCGGCTGAAGGCTACATATCAACAAAATATGTTTAACGGCTTAAGGCCTAGAAAAGGTTTCAATCTAAAAGGCAGAAGGCCTTATTTTAAAACATCTCCAGTTTAATTCTTCTGAAGGCCCCATATAAAAATATAACAATCTCGTGCCTTAAGGGCAAGATAAGAACATTAAGAGATATTGATACTCGGCTGAAGGTCACACATCAACCAAATAACTAAAATCCAAACAGGGAAATCACTACAAAACACACAAGGAACGGCGCTCAGAGGTTTCCAATGGTCGGCCTTGGATTGTAACACTAACGGCCGTTTACGTGAGACAGGCAGCCTGTCCGTCGACTTCTTAATCTGGAGGCAACCCAACCGACAGATAGCCGACCGACCAATCAACCAAATCAGTTCTGCTCCACGCAACCAGAAAAACAACCACAAGATTTCAGTACACGACACACAAGATATTGGCGCCCACAACGACCAACAGCACCCTAGCTGCCGAAGTACACGCCAAGCTGGACAGCAACAACACGACGAGGAAAATACACTGCCTAAAATTACGTCAAAGACCAGGGCAGGTAACCGGAAAGTCAACGGCCACAAGGTAGAAGATACCGCTGGTAAACTTCCATAACAGGGAATAAATTAAGGCAAGTTAAATTTCACAGGAAGACGGCTGGAATCTTAGCCAACTTAAATACACACACGTTGTTGCTCGCGGGAATGTCCCAAGAGCGACAACCAGGATCAAACGAAGAAATGTAAACAGTTGAGGCTCGATACAAAGTTAAGTGAGGACTGAACACGCCGCCAGCGGCTCCAGCCCGATATCGCGCGACGGGGTCCTGCTTGCTGCTCCAAGCCAACCGACCGACTGGACTGCAGGTCCGTCCGAGACTGCTACTCCGTCGCGGCTGCACTGCTGCTGCGTCTCCTACTCACTGACTACCCGACACGCGACGACCCGGAAATAGTATCGGTAGCTCCAGAGATGCTACCACAGTGCGTTTATCGATACGCCCTGCTGCTGCCACTCACGGGAAAGTAATTCAGGAAGTTAGTGAGGCCAGTATATGGAATAAGAATACGAGGCGTGCGCGGCTCAACCTCCCCCTTCAAACATCAACCCGGGTGTGACAGCAAAATGAAATTGACCGGCAGCTCCTCAACGAAAGCAAAAGACAATGGGAATGAGAAAGCCGCAAGCGAGATGCTCCCTCGGACCTGCCCATGCAGAGGGAACACGCCCACTGGCTAACGACATACAGACCGACCTAAATCCCGCAAGATGACTAATTCAGGTCTCATTGCTAGGCCAAAGGCGAAAGCGAGAAAAAAATGGTTCAAATGGCTCTGACCACTATGGGACTTAACATCTGAGGTCATCAGTCCCCTAGAACTTAGAAACTACTTAAACCTAACTAACCTCAGAACATCACACACATCCATGCCAGAGGCAGGATTCGAACCTGCGACCGTAGCAGTCCCGCGGTTCCGGACTGCAGCGCCTAGAACCGCACGGCCACCGTGGCCGGCACGCGAAGGCGGGACACCCGCTCGAAACCGAACGGTCAGAGGAAACACATGTCGACACACAACCCGACATCCCTGCACTGAAGAAGGTACCGAGATAAGTCTCAGAAGACGACAAGTTAAACAACTATTCGCAGTTGAGAACGAAAAGAGCTATCGGAAGTAATGCATTAACTATGCCCGCACCCTGACTGCCCCTAATTCGAGTGCCTTCCAAACACAAAAAGTGTCCTCAATGCCTCTAACAGCCAAAAACAAAATTTGAATCGCCGCGCCTGTCTCACCCACCATCGCTGGCATGACGTCAAAGGGATGAAGAACGGCAGCGCGCAAACGGGCCACTAAATCCGGATCACTGCCCTCAATAAAATGGTTAAAACGGCTCTGAGCACTATGGGACTTAACTTCTGAGGTCATCAGCCCCCTAGAACAGAACTACTTAAACCTAACTAACCTAAGGACATCACACACATCCATGCCCGAGGCACGATTCGAACCTGCGACAGTAGCAGTCGCGCGGTTCCAGACTGTAGCGCCTAGAACCAGTCGGCCACTCCGGCCGGCTGCCTTATTGCCAACTCGTAAACAAGACGGTTCTCCTGTGCAGGCCGATCCCTGGACACTGTCTGACCGCCATTAGAAGACAAACAATAAATGGCATAAACACGAGCCGTGCATGGCTCAGTCGGCCTGTGCGCTTTTGTGCTGGACGTGTCCCTTCACGTTTCCACCTGACTATCACATCGGAAACAGTGGGTCTAGGGATGTTTAGGAGTGTGGAAATCTCGCGTACAGATGTGTGAGACAAGTGACACCCAATCACCTGACCACGTTCGAGGTCCGTGATTTTGCAGACCACCTCATTCTGCTCTCTCACGGTGTCTAACGACTACTGAGGTCGCTGATATGGAGCACCTGGCTGTAGGTGGCAGCACAATACACCTGATATGACAACCGTATGTTTTTGGCGGTGTTCGGAAACTTTTTATCACATAGAGTGAGTCACTAACTAGCGCCAACTACAATAACTCCGAAAGTATGATTGTAGGTGAAACGTTTGTGAGACAAATGTTGCAGTGGACAACGGAGGTCATTGTATGACGTTGGTTTTTTTGTTGCTAGGTCCGGTCGCGTCAGAGATGTGATTTTTTTAAATCGGATGCTATAGTTTGGTACTTATTGTCTGATAGCGGCTATCGAGACTAATCCAATGATGTGTCACAGTAAGGTCTTTGAAGGTCAATGAAGGTCATAAAGGTGGCATGAACGTCCATTTACAGAAGATGTTCGAAGTGATGACCTTTAGTATCAATGCAATGCTCTGTGCTGCGATCTTCTTATCATAGATTGAGTGGTAGAGTGGTATTCCAAATACTGACGACCCGATTCCACAGACCGAACGTGAGGAGAGGGGCTAGTGTAATTGGTTAATACAAACCATACAAAAATGCACGGAAGTATGTTTTTTAACACAAACCTACGTTTTTCTTAAATGGAACCACGTTAGTTTTGTTAGCACATCTGAACATATAAACAAATACGTAATCAGTGCCGTTTGTTGCATTGTAAAATGTTAATTACATCCGGAGATATTGTAACGTAAAGTTGACGCTTGAAACCTCCGACGTTCAGTTGCGTGTTGTAACAAACACGGGCCACGGTCGGCGAGCAGCATCTGCAGGGACATTTTTACGATGACGACCGTGTTTACGAGTGTGGCTGTAGTGCACTGTTGTGGTTTGGTCTAGCTGTCGCAGTGTCCGCTTGTAGCGCCTGCTGCTATTGTTATTCTGCATTCGTCTCCGCACGCAGACCAACTGTAGTACACCGTGTTACCAGACGTCTGTGATAGTGTAGTGTTGTAGGAACTGTGACCATGGTGTATTCGAACTCTGAAAAGGCGGAGATGATATTCATCTATGGCGAGTGTCGACGAAATGCAACTGAAGCCTGCAGGGTGTATGCAGGACGGTACCCGGACAGAGAGCATCCAACGTGCCGCACATTGCAAAACATCTACCGCCAACTGTATGCAAAAGGTATGGTCGTAGCACGCAAACGGGTCCGTAACAGGCCCGTCACAGGAGAAGCGGGTGCAGTTGGTGTGTTAGCTGCTGTTTCCATGAACCCACACATGAGTACACAGGAAATTGCGAGAGCCGGTGGACTGAGTCAAAGTAGTGTCATGCGCATACTGCATCGTCACCGCTTTCACCCGTTTCAGGTGTCGCTACATCAGCAATTACATGGTGATGACTTTAATCATCGAGTGCAATTCTGTCAATGGGCATTAACAGAGAATGCGTTGCAGTTCTACCTGTTTACCGATGAAGCGGGTTTCACAAACCACGGGGCAGTGAATCTACGGAACATGCGTTACTGGTCCGTGGACAATCCTCACAGGCTCAGACAGGTAGAGCGACATGGACCGTAAATGTATGGTGCGGAATCATTGGCGACCACCTCATTGGTCCTCACTTCATTGCAGGGGCCCAAACAGCTGCAACATACATCGCGTTTCTACAGAATGATCTGCCAACGTTGCTCGAAAATGTCCCACTGGAAACGCGTTGACGTATGTGGTATCAGCATGATGGTGCACCTGCACATTCCGCAATTAACACTAGGCCGACCCTTGACAGGATGTTCGACGGGCGTTTCATAGGACGTGGAGGACACATAAATTAGCCAGACCGTTCTCCTGATCTTACACCTCTGGACTTCTTTCTGTGGGGTACGTTAAAGGAGAATGTGTACAGTGATGTGCCTACAACCCCAGAGGATATGAAACAACGTATTGTGGCAGCCTGCGGCGACATTACACCAGATGTACTGCGGCGTGTACGACATTCATTACGCCAGAGATTGCAATTGTGTGCAGCAAATGATGGCCACCACATTGAACATCTATTAGCCTGACATGTCGGGACACACTCTATTCCACTCCGTAATTGAAAACGGAAACCACGTGTGTACGTGTAGCTCACCCCTCATGGTAATGTACATGTGCGTCAGTGAAAAAGACCAATAAAAAGGTGTTAGCATGTGGACGTAATGTGCTGTTCCAGTCTCTTCTGTACCTAAGGTCCATCACCGTTCCCTTTGGATCCCTACGTAATTCGGTGCTCTCCGATACACACGATCGAACAGCGGAGGAGTGGTACTCAAGTGTCAACTTTAGGTTACAATATCTCCGGATGTAATTAACATTTTTCAATGCAACAAACGGCACTGATTACGTATTTGTTTATATGTTCAGATGTGCTAACAAAACTAACGGGGTTCTATTTAAAAAAAAACGTAGGTTTGTGTTAAAAAACATACTTCCGTGCATTTTTTTATGGTTTGTATTAACCAATTACACTAGCCCCTCTCCTCACGTTCGGTCTGTGGAATCGATTCGTCAGTATTTGATGTGGTTTACGAAATATATCCAGCGGCAATGTTAAGTGACTCACCCTATATATATATGTGTGTGTGTGTGTGTATATAATTGGATGTTATGTTTAAATTTTGTGGCTTCTATCTTTGTAGACTGAATAGCACGTTGAAGTATATTTTATTTTAGCTGCCAAACCCGGCATTGTCTGGGTGTTCATTTCGCTAGTTTTCTATTACAAACGAGACCTCGTATGCACTCCTGCAGCAGAGTCGGTGGGAGATGATTCCGAACACTTTCTGTGGGCTGAGCGCAGCTGCTACGCGTGCCTACAATGCGATTTAGTAAACGCCTGTGTGGCAGCACCTCTTCATAGCCGTATAGACGGGACGGCTGCTGTTTTCGCCTACAGTCGTTTGCGCTTCGCAGCTGAAAGCCATCAAAAGCGCGGCCCGGATCGAGGATTTCCTTAAGCTGATTGGACTGTAGAAGTGTCTCAGTACTAAAGAAGAAATGCACTAAAACTTCGTGCAGGATGTGGCATTTTTTCACGTATCATGAAGTCTGTTGGTCTTTGTGTCAGACAGTGATTTAATTTTGTAGGTACATTCCGTGGCATATGTGGAAACTGTCTGGAAAATGTTTTGGGAATAGAGCTGGTATCACAGAAGTAATCAATTTAAACGCCACACATAACGCGGCGGTTTTTGACGCATTTCGTTGTTTACGATGTCGTATCTTCTAGGTATGATAGGTATGTGTTTCTTACCCCCTCAGCGATTTTTGTCTGAGAGTAAGAGATGTGTGTACCGAGCACGGTTGAAATCAGTCCGATGATTTTGGAGGAGATGTGGAACGTACATAGGCGCACATATTTGCACATATACATACATCCATTTCTATAATACACTAACGGAAAAAATCACAATACCAAAAACTGATGTTACTTTTACTTTACATGTGGCAAGGGCCTTATGGACCATACGCCTGCTCTATGGGCCTCTTCCACTTCTGCCTGTCCAATGCACTGTTTGTCCAGTTGCTGTTGCTGTTCATACTAGTTTTGTCCTGGAATGTTATCCCGCCATCTGATTCTGGGTCTCCCTCTTCGTCTCGTTCCATGTATTGTTCTGCTGAATGCCATTGTAGGTAGTCTATTCTCTGTCATTCTTGCTATATGGCCTGCCCAGTTCAACCTTCTCCTCTTGAGCACTTCGACGATGTTACGGTGTTTGTACAGCCCTCTTAATTCTTCATTTCTTATTATTCTCCATTCCATGTCGTATACACGTCCAAAAATTTTCCTTAGTACTTTTCTTTCGAATACTAACAGTTTTTCCTCATCTTTATTTCTAAATATTAATGTTTCACATCCACACATCATCACAGGTATAATGGTCGATTGATATAAGCGGATTTTGAAGTTACTGCTAAGTGATCTTTTCCTTAGAATTTTGACGAAACTAAAAAGTGTCTTGTTTGCTGTTGATAAACGGACATCTATTTCTATATCTGTGTTGTTGTTATTACTAAAAAGACTTGCTAGGTTCTTGAAGTGGACAACGGACCTCTCCTGTTTCCGAGGCTGGCGTTGAGTATCCTGACCGTTTCGTATTTTTATACGATTGGGTTGGTAGCCCTCTGCACAACCCCCAACCTGGAGGACCAGGAGTCTTGATTTTTGGGTATTCTACCCCTGGGAGGGTTGCCTTCACCGCGGCTGAGCGAGTCTCTCCTGCCAGTGCTAGTTTTGGTCCAACCCAAGGTATTTTATTTCCCCGGTACCCTCTATATCTAGAGAGCATTCCGCTACCCGCCACCTGGAGAGGCGCCCATGGAGGACTAGCAAACCCCACACGGGAAAAAAATAATGTAGAGAATGAAATTTCAGGACTACATTTGTCTAGTATTTAAGTAATTAACATTGCAAGGCAGGTTAATGTTTGCACGAGAAAAGCCATTGCAGATGTTAAATGATGGTACATTAACGACCGGTGTAATCGCCAGACTGTTGAACGCAAGCACGCAAACGTGCATCCACTGTGTCGAACAGGTGCCCGATGTCAGTTTGTGGGATGGAGTTCCGTGCCTCGTGCACATGACCGGTGAACGGAGGGGTGGTTAATGTCGTCCGCGTATGACGCTGGAGTTGTCGTGCGGTGATGTCCCACAGGTTCTCGACTGGAGACAGATGTGGTGACCGAGCAGCGCGAGGCAACACGTCAGTATTCCGTAGAGCACGTCGGGCCACAACAGCGGTATGTCGGCGAGCGATAGCGTGTTGGAAAACAGCCCGTTGACTGGTGTTCGTGAATGGCAGCACAACAGGCCGGTTCACAGGGTCCCTGAGATAACCACAAGAGTGGTCCTGCTGTCATACGAAATCGCACCGCAGACCACAGCAATAGGTACAGGTCCAGTGTCTACAGCACGCTGACAGTCTGGTTGCAGGCCTTCGATTTTCCTCCTCCTAACAGACACACGACCATCAGTGGTACTGACACAGAACCAGCTCTCATCAGAAAACGCAACAGACCCCGGCGGTGGTTTGGGGTCATCGGAACGCACGCTAGAGGGCGTCTGGCTCGGAGCTGCCCTAGAAGTAATCGGTTTGTTCGTTGTGTCACCGTGGTGCCGACTGCTGCTGCAGATCCACTACAAAGCGCCAGCGGTATCGCCAGCGCCGTGAGCCGAACACTACGGCCTTCGCGCTCGGCCGGTGCTTTTGCCAGCAGTCGTGTACGGCGACTACATTCCTTTTTTGGTAAACATTTTTGGAACAGTGATCAATAAAGTATTATATTTTAACTAAAGTTCAGTCTTGATCACAACACTTATGTCTCAATAACATAGGTGACCGGTTTCGGTCATATTTATATAACCATCTTCAGACCTGTGAATACGAAATACACTAATAACATAAAATTTAATCATTTAAAATGTCTGATTAACAGATAGTTAGTATGTGTAAAACTTATTTATACTTTAGATAAAAACGGTAAACTACGATGTGTAATAGCTGTGCCCTCTACGGGCAACCTTAATACTATTACAGTGTCAGTTAAATCAAAGATGTAAAAGTCCTTGGAGTTGTGGTATATATCGTTTATACCGAGTCGGCTACATCACAATTGCATCTTTGATGGATGTTGCAGAATCTCTAACTGTAGTTTTCATAGTGACATTCTTTATAACATTAGGGTAGCAGCCAAGGGTACGTTCCGCATTATGTATGTCTGAATAATTGATGAGACCGCTGATCAGACATTTAGAACTCATCGATCTGATAGTTTTTATAATAATCAATCTGAATTTAATAAAAAATTTTGTATGTTGTATAGCATATTTTTCATACATAGCCTTTCCCATGGGTATAACTAATCTTATATTTTAAAACAAAAGAGTAGGTGCATCTTCATTATAAAATTTCGTCAAAAAGGTCGTAAAAATATTTTTCGCGAAAATCTAATTGTTCATTGAGCAGCATTGATGATTTGGTTTTTAAATGAGCATATATCTCTATTTCTTCTAAGATATTCATAAGTAAGTCTTTATTTGCATAATGAAGAACTTGTAGATTCTGCTCTATTGTCCCCCCAGCATGGTTATTAAATGTTATGTGATGGCCGAATACAGATTTTGTTCGTGAGGTATCCGACGCATGTTCTTTGTACCTCAGTGCATAATTTAATCAGACATTTTAAATGAATCAATTTTATGTTATTACTTTATTTCCTACTTTTATACTTTGACGATAGCGTCATATTATGAACGCTGATTGGCAGTTGTGAAGTAGTGTGAGAGGAAGTAGGCGGAGCCTCTGCATATTTAAGCTCATGCTCAGCACTCATAACCATCAGTTGACTTCGTAGCAGCTGAGGAGAGCTCCGCCTACCATCCTCCAAGGAAGCCATGGGTATAATAAGTTTTATTTTTTATTTTATCTTGTTAAAATTTTGTCGTCATTAGACACATTTCATTTTATTTTAAGATTGGTCTGTAGTATTTTCTAAATTTAATTCACAAGTCTGAAGATGGTTATATACATATAATCGAAACCGGTCACCTATATTATTGAGACATAAGTGTTGTGATCAAGACTGAACTTTAGTTAAAATAGACTACATTCCTGCCTATACTCCGGTCATCATAAGAACAAACCTGATGCAAACAAACACAAGCGCGATGATTGGTCAGCAGCCGTAACTCTCGTACACTCGTGTTGTTCCGCCCTTGGAAGTAGATCTAACTTATGTATCAGAAATCTTATTACTACGTCACTGTGTATGAAACTTTAATATATTCTGATGTATTAACAGCCATCAACGTTTTTATTAGTCGTACTTTAGCTACGTAATTTTTATTTCAAAAATAGTGAGTGTACAGTCACAGTCTCTGTAACGGGCTTAAACGCTGCTTGTGCTGTAATTGTCTCGCTGTTCATGCGGATCAATTTTTTTTTGTTCCGTTTGAATACCTAAATCATTTAAATACGAAATTCATCAAATATTCGGTAATTTATATTTAACCATCGCTTATCAAGAAAAATGCACGTCTTCCAGTTTCCAGTAATGTATCACACTCGAAATTCTGGTTTTTATTGAAAATACAAATTATTAATTATCGATCTTTTATAAAAGATTGTTGAAGTTAAGAAGTCATTATACAATTAAATTTTTTGGAGAAAAATGAAAAAAATCAGCCTTTGTGTGAACATGCCCATCGTTTTGTAGGACAGGCGCGGTCTGACGTCAGCCAGAGTGATAAGCATCGTACAAATATAGAAAACAGTAATTTTCGCGGCGTCGAGCACGTTGTGCACATGATGCATTTTTACAGTTGCCAGCTTAACACGGCTATATGAAGCCAACAGAATTGATCTGGAGCCAAGTTAAGGGATTTGTCGCGAGAAATAACGAGACATTTGCCAAACGTGCTGGAGCTAATGCACGAGGCTTTGCGGCACGAAATGCAGAACAGCCCGTCATAAAACAAGGGGAGGAAATGTGGACTTTTTGGCGGCTTTGGATTCTGTTGCTGATTGCTTCGCTATTAACGTAGCAGTATTGAAACGTATTTCTCGGAGTCCTATATGGAAGGAGTTCAGAGATTACCACACGACTGACTGTAATTCCCTCAGTGGCTTCAATATGTAACAACGTGGTAAAATCCCGTCAGTGCGCCTTTGCATCACACATAGCTCGTCCAGAAAAATTACCATTGTTAAAGCCAGGAATTCTTATCAGTCTTGTTTTTAATTACAATACTATGTTAACTAAGATCGAGAGCGTGTTGTTTTCCGTCAGATCGCCTAACAAGCGTATCGCCTCAGTTTTACCATATACAGGGTGTTACAAAAGGGTACGGCCAAACTTTCAGGAAACATTCCTCACACACAAAGAAAGAAAATATGTTATGTGGACATCGGAAACGCTTATTTTCCATGTTAGAGCTCATTTTATTACTTCTCTTCAAATCACATTAATCGTGGAATGGAAACACACAGCAGCATAACGTACCAGCGTGACTTCAGGCACTTTGTTACAGGAAATATTCAAAATGTCCTCCGTTATCGAGGATACATGCATCCACCCTCCGTCGCATGGAATCGCTGATGCGCTGATGCAGCCCTGGAGAATGGCGTATTGTATCACAGCCGTCCACAATACGAGCACGAAGAGTGTCTACATTTGGTACCGGGGTTGCGTACACAAGACCTTTCAAATGACCCCATAAATGAAAATCAAGAGGGTTGAGGTCAGGAGAGCGTGGAGGCCATGAAATTGGTCCGCCTCTACCAATCCATCGGTCACTGAATCTGTTGTTGAGAAGCGTACGAACACTTCGACTGAAATGTGCAGGAGCTCCATCGTGCATGAACCACATGTTGTGTCGTACTTGTAAAGGCACATGTTCTAGCAGCACAGGTAGAGTATCCCGTACAAAATCATGATAACGTGTTCCATTGAGCGTAGGTGGAAGAACATGGGACCCAATCAAGACATCACCAACAATGCCTGCTTGATGCTAGTACTGTAGAGCAATGAGTCGCATGTCAACACAAGCACTGAAGTCAACATTACCTTCCTTCAATTGGGCCAACTGGCGGTGAATCGAGGAAGTACAGTACATACTGACGAAACTAAAATGAGCTCTAACATGGAAATTAAGCGTTTCCGGACACATGTCCACAAAACATCTTTTATTTATTTGTGTGTGAGGAATGTTTCCTGAAAGTTTGGCCGTACCTTTTTGTAACACCCTGTATTATCTCCTGTTTCAAAATTAAATGACGTTACGTCTTTACTGCGACTGTTCACATCACTGCAGGTTACCTGTATCACTTGCCTGGCCAGCGCTGTGCAAGTTAAATGCGCCGCTAAAGCTGTTGTCGCATATTATCGCTATGTCGCTGCGCGTGACGCACAGCACACAACGTACCCTTATCATCGTACTTGACAGTACCCGAGACAGCCTGGATACAGTCCCATGTTAAACTGAAATCCAATGAGGTTCCAGCAGACGCGTAATGTTACATCAGGTTTATTCCTATGATTGTTCCGCAGTATCCAGCTTCTCGGTGCCCTATTACACGATCTCGTTCAAACACAGTGAGGTGCTGTGCTGACAATGGAGCCTTTATCGCCTTAAAAGCATTCTGACATCAACCCACCGTCTAGAAGCTGTTATAAGGGGTCACAGCAGAAGATGGCCACGGAAAGGCACGTCTTAGCAGATGCAGCAAGCTTAATACTTGCTCCTGAGAACAGCAACCTCTGTAGGTTGGAGTGCTGTTACAGCAGTCTCCAGGACTGAGGGTGGGTCGATATGACGTAAAACACTGTTGTTGCTAGCCATAATAGGAGTGGCTGTGACGTTTAGCTTTCAACAAACTTGGAGTTTGTCAATGTAAAATCCAGAAGCATCCCTGCCTACCGAGCAGGAGTAGGGGATGAATCTAATTATGGTTGGCTACAGGCGCCCTGGAGGTTCAGAACGACCAGCCAGACTGGCCGAAGCTTGTTAAGTGACGGTGGACTGGTGGGTCGATTATAGGTAGGAAGAAATAGTGTGCCACCACGATTCTTTAAAAACCCATGTTTTTCTCAGTCCGTTTCTCGGCTCTGTCATATCGCTGGGGAACCGACTCCACGTCACTCGTGGCCGGCCTCGCTGAGCTCCGACATGTCTGTTCTTCTCACTTGGAGTGCTGCTCTCAAGTTTGCTGCTAATGTTCGCTACCTCTGTTAGTGCCTAACCTTATGGCTACACACGCTGACTTCTGTTGTGCGACCAGTTGCCTCCTTTTTAATGTTTAGAATTAGCCTTCAGTGTAGCACTTTGTCTGACCGCATATAAATAGAGTTGTGATTACGTAGGCTTTCCCGGCGTAATACGTCTTGAAAGTCTCTTCGGATTTGCTGCCGGATCCTAAAATCAACTTGACTCGATATTTCGGCGATCCAACTGTTCGCCATCTTCAGGAAAATGCTGCCTCTGCTGATGAGTCCAGCTGAGAACTGAAGCCAGGCAGCAAATGGACGTCCTATATAGGCTACCGTTCAGTACACGGCGCATGCGCCGCCCATGATTTGGGGCTTAGGAAACCCGGGGTGTACAAAATTCCGTGTCAGTGTGGGAAAACTTACATTGGCCGTTCGATTAGCACAGTGCATGACAGGTGTGTGGAACATCGCCGTCATACGAGGCTACAACAGCCGGAAAAATCGGCAGTAGCAGAACGCTGCTTAAATGAAGGATACAGTATGAAATTTGATGAAACTGTGGTAGTTGCCAACATTTCCGGTTTCTGGAAAAATGTCAATAAAGAGGCGACTGAACTTAGGTTGGCCGATAATTTAATCAACAGAGACAATGGATTTCCTCTTAGCAATACGTGGAATCATGTATTATCTCGCATCAAAACTGAACGTTCTTCGGTGCGGCCCTGAGTGCGATATATCGTTGCCAGCAGTGTTCCACTAAGGGCGGCGCCACCTCCCTGTCTTGGAGGACAGCAACGTGATGGGCGGCGCATGCGCCGTGTACTGAACCGTGGCCTATATAGGACGTCGATTTGCAGCCTAGCGTCTCACCATCTCCTCTACCCGTCCTGCCACTGCAGCCACCCGCCCACCAGCCCCTCCAAAGTCTGTCCATGACTACCACCGTGCCAATTGGGATGCCTACCGGGAATCCATTGCCTCACAGGTCGAAAGCCACCCCCTCACTTTCCACCACCCTGATGACATCACCCATGCCTCCTCCTTCCTTCAGAAGACCATCACTGACGCTGTGGAGGCTCATGTCCCTACCAAACTCATCCACCCTCACCGCCCTATGCTTCCTCCACAGGCCGTCCTTCTTCTGCGTGAATCCCGCCGGCTCTACCGCTCCTTCCTCCGCACTCGTGACCGGGATACTCTCACCCGCCACCAGCAATTACAGCGACATATCCGGAACCTCCTTACAGCAAAGAAACGCCGGGACTGGCGTCAGACATGCACACGCCTCAACTCCACCCTCCCTGTCAACTCCTCCAAGTACTGGTCAGCCTTTCACCGCCTTACTGGTAGCCATCCCACCCCGCATTACCCCATCCTCCATGACGATCGCCCCTTTCCTGACAACCTCAGTAAGGCTAACCATTTTGCTTCCCACCTATCCGAGGTCTTCTCCATTCCTGACGATCCCCATTTTGATTACTCCCTCTTCCCCACTGTCCTTGACCGCACTGACACCTCGGTCCCCCCGCTCGCCCCTAGCTTCCAGTACAGTACTTGGATCGGCTACCCCCCTCCGACATCAACACTCCCATCACCATGCAAGACATCACACTCGTCCTCCGCTCCAAACGCAACACCGCCCCTGGTCATGATGGCATCACCTACCGTCACCTCAAGGAATCCCCTCCATCTTTCCTGTCTGTCCTTGCTACCCTGTACAATGTCCTCCTCTCCACTGGATTTTACCCTGAACTGTGGAAGACTTCCCGTGTCCTGCTGTTCCCTAAGCCTAACAAACCCCCCTCTGCTACCTCTTCCTATCGTCCCATCTGCCTCACCTCCGTGTTCAGTAAGGTCTTTGAGGCCATCCTCTCTTGCCGTATCCACCGCCACCTTAACCAGCACCGCCTCCTTCCTCTTACCCAATGTGGCTTCCGGCCCTCCTTCTCTGCTGACGACCAGCTCCTTAACCTTACCCATCTTCTTTCCCTCCAACTTAACTCCCGTCGCTCTGCTATCTTTGTTTCCCTTGACCTCCAGAACGCCTATGACCGTGTCTGGCATCCCGGGCTCCTTTTCAAACTCCAGACCTATGCTCTCCCCATCAACTTCGTCCGTCTCGTTGCTTCCTTCCTCTCCCATCGTCCCTCCTATGTGACTATCCACAATTCCAACTCCCATACTTTCTACCCCTCTGCCGGCGTGCCCCAAGGTTCTGTCCTTTCCCCTCTCCTCTATCTCCTGTACACTGCTGATATGCCCAAACCTCCCCCTCCTGTTCATCTTCTCCAGTTCGCTGATGACACCGCCTTCCTAGCCCTTTATCCTACCCTTCAACGGTCCCAACGTACTCTCCAAACCCACCTTGACCAATTCACCGCTTGGTGCAACCAGTGGTTCCTCCATGTTAATCCCTCCAAGACCCAGGCGATCATCATAGGCCGCACCACCCGCTCCTTCCGCCTCCATGATTTCTACCTCACCATTTATGGCCGTCCTATCCACCTCACTCCTACCCTCAAATACCTTGGCCTCACCCTCGACCGCCACCTCACCTGGACTCCCCATCTCCTTACCATCCAAAACAAAGCCCACAACCGCCTCCACCTCCTGAAACTCCTGTCCGGCCGGACATGGGGTCTGCATCCTTCCACCATCCTCCACACCTACAAATCCATGATCCGCCCCATTCTTTGTTATGCCAGCATCGCTTGGATTTCCGCCCCTCCCCGGTTCTATAACGCCCTCCAAATCCTCGAACGTCATGCACTCCGCCTCGCCTTCCGCATCCGCCTTCCGTCCCCCACGCGCATCCTCTATGACCTCATCCCCTTCCCCCACCTTCTCCTTTTCCTTGAACACATCCGCACACTATATATTGTCCGTCACCTTGATCCCCCACACCCCCTGGTGTCTCCATTCCTCTCCACTCCCGCCCCGTTGCCGCACCTTTACCGTTGTGTCCCTCCCTCTCTCCATCTCCACACCCTCCATCTCCTTTCCCAACGTAACTTCCACCGTCTACCACTCCCGGATGATGAGCTTCGCCCTGACATCTACCCTTCCTACCAACTCTAACCCCCTCTTCCTGCCTCCTCCTCAGGGCTCCCTCTCCTCCCCCTCCCTCCTTCTGAGGGGATTTCCCCTCCTACTCCCCCTCCATCTCTTGTGCCTTCTTTCAGTGTCTCTGCGCCCCCTCCTGCCCTGTCTTCCCTTTTCCTCTCCCGCCCCATGTGTCTCCTGCCTCTTCGTGAACCCACGGTTGCCCCTCCTCTATTCATCCCGCTGCTTCCCCGGCTGCCCCATGCTCTCCCCTCCTTTTCCATCCTCTCTGACCTTTCCCTCGGCAGGTCCCACCTGGTAGTTTTATTCTTCGTCGTGTGTGCTCCAAGTGGGTTTTAAGTGTGTTGTTTCGGAGTGTTTTTAATACTGTGGCCGACTTTTAACCTGTGCCTGCGCATCCAGTGACTTCTGTGTTTTCAGAATCGTCCACTGTGTTTTTTTTTAACTTTCTGGTGACTTTTTTTTAACTGTCCCCAATGAACGTCTACATATCAATGTATTTTTACCTCCATTTTCTCCCCTTACTCTGTTTCATGTTCCCCTTTTTTTACCTCCTTATGTATGTATTATTTTATTCTTGTTTTAGTTGTCATGTCACTCGGCTGAAGAGCGGCGGATTGTGCTGCTGACAGCCCTCCCCTGCCCATATGGGGCAGGGGAATGAAATCACAATAAAGAAAAAAAAAAGCCTAGCGTCAGTTCTCAGCGGGACTCATCAGCAGAGGCAGCATTTTCCTGAAGATGGCGAACAGTTGGATCGCCGAAATATCGAGTCAAGTTGATTTTAGGATCCGGCAGCAAACCGGAAGAGACTTTCAAGCCTATAAATAGTGTTAATCAGACCTCTGAATTTCACGAGTGTCGCGTTGCAAGCATGCTAGCGTGTCCCAGAATCTGCATCTCTCGTTGGTGCCCTGTGACAGTGTGTCTGGCGCTGATCCGTGTCATCAACTTGCCTTTCCTGGGAATCTGTCTTTATGCATTTGCTCCCCACAGCTCATAAATCGCAGACTGACCCCAAACCTCCTGTCTGTCTTCCCTCTGTCCTGTGCCAGTACGCGACAGGGTGTAGAATCAGACAAAGTCGCTGGTCAATGTTTGTTTTTCTCAGTAGAGAATGGAGCTATAGGCGTTATAAGGAGTGTGCCAGAACTCTCCATTACATTGATTGAATTTACACTGAGTATCGAAAACAATGTACCCAACTCAAGGCTATTATTTGCATTGTGTAAGGTTCCTCGCTTCTCTATTCTTGATTTCATTTATATAGCCAGGAGGGATTTAAATGGCTTCGCTACGCTTGAAGATGGAATTCAAGGTAAAATTAGCAATCATAGGATAAAGCACAATTGCAGCGTTAGCCTCGTGATTTGCAGTCCGAATTTTCAATAATCGCGTATTTTGATTGTCGGTTAAAGAAGCCTCCTTATCCCCCAAATAACAATTATTCTCCACTTCTGATTCGTAAATGTGCTGTTATTATTACATCGTAATGTAACTTTGAAACTGAAATAATTTGTTAATCTGGCACTCAGCCATTATTGATACTTATAAGGTCATTGTCAGGCATTTCGCCATTATCAATACTTTTGAAACTATTATTGGTCATGATGATTTCTGAAGTTTATGAAATCCCTTCTTACAAATTATTTAGTAGTTAACAGGATCAAAGCAAACTACTTTTTATTAATTTCATTCTTACAAGGGAACCTCCCCATCGCACCCCCCTCAGATTTAGTTTTAAGCTGGCACAGTGGATAGGCCTTGAAAAACTGAACACAGATCAATCGAGAAAACAGGAAGAAGTTGTGTGGAACTATGAAAAAAATAAGCAAAATATACAAACTGACTAGTCCATGTGCAAGATAAGGAACATCTAGGACAGAGTGAGCCCAGGAGCGCCGTGGTCACTTGGTTAGCGTGAGCAGCTGCGGAACGAGAGGTCCTTGGTTCAAGTCTTACCTGGAGTGAATTGCCGGCACGGTAACTCAGCGTGTTCGGTCAGAGGGTTAGCTGCCCTCTGTAATAAAAAAAACTGAGTTAATGGATCAACGTCGAACTGAAACGGGTGTCTTGCGACGTCCGCCCCGAGCCGATACAACGAACAAAATGAGATTAATTAAAAAAACAAAAAAAGTGAAAAGTTTAATTTTTTATTTTCAGACAATTATTGTCAGTCCGTTCGTCCGATGTGAGGTAACTGCGCCGTAGTATGAGGACGCTACACCTAAACGGAAAAATTTGAAAACGTTAAAAACAAATGTTTTGACAGAGCGCAGGGAAACTGTTCGACTGTGAAACTGTTGCATTCATTTGTTGCAGTTTATGTGACAAACTCATATGTTTTCATCACTTTTTTGGGAGTGATTATCACATCCACAAGAAAACCTAAATCGGGCAAGGTAGAAGAATCTTTTTCCCCATTCGCCAAGTGTACAAGTTAGGTGGGTCGACAACAAATTCCTGTCATGTGACGCACATGCCGTCACCAGTGTCGTATAGAATATATCAGGCGTGTTTTCCTGTGGAGGAATCGGTTTACCTATGAGCTTGCGATCAAATGTTTTCGGTTCACATTGGAGAGGCACGTCCTTTCGTCTACTAATCGCACGGTTTTGCGGTGCATTCGCAAAACAAAGACACTAAGCTTATTACGGTGAACAGAGGCGTCAATGAACGAACGGACAGATCATAACTTTGCGAAGATAAAGAAAGTAAACATTTAACTCGAGGGAAGACTTGAACTTTGGACCTCGACACAACTTCTTCCTATTTTCTCGATTGATCTGTGTTCAGCTTTTCAAGGCCTATCCACTGTGCCAACTAAATCTGAGGAGGGTGCGATGGGGAGGTTCCCTTGTTAGTAACAAGAAGCTTTAGCCGCTGCTGCTGCATGCTGCAGCGAATTGCTCTAAACCACTTGGAAAAAGGCAGTCATCTTAAGAGGTAAGTGCAAAACTTAGAGCCAAAAAAAGGGACAGTGCCACACCACGTGTACTCTAATCCAGTAAATTCCGTTACACAGCCAGATACTGTATCACATGTAAATTCTTATTGAAATACGCAGTTTTTCATGTAACTATCTGTTGCGGGCTTAAATGACAGTGAAACTGACACTCAGTGTTACGCAGGTTAGATTCCGATTACTGATAGCTCAGGTTGCTTATCGAGAACATTTACACAGACGATCGTAGGCTTTATCTGTTGTGGGTACGTTAGAACGTCTAGTGTATGGGAGCACGCCCCTTATAAGAGTACCAGGGTGTATACAGTTACGTATCCCCTCCCCATTCCTCGGGGCTAACACCGTGTTTAGGTGCTAGGTGCCGACGCCGGTACCCGACGCATCACCGAAGTGAAGCAAAGCAGGGCGTGACCGGTATGAATTACTACGCTTTGCGCTGTTGACTGCAAAGTCTTTGCGTTTCCGGTAATGGGGAGGAGCGGCCAGTGGCGTAAAGTTCCTGACTTTGCTCCCAAGTCCCGGATTGAATCCCAAACCTCTCCGCAATGTCTCCTGACGTGAGGACATGCGACACTGGTTACGGTGATCCTGCTGTCGGGCTGTGACGTTAGGCTCGGCTGCCGTGTTATTCGAGAGGGGTGGCCTGTGGGCTGGCGGTGGGCGTCACCTCTTGAAGAGAGCTTAACACGCGGCTCTCACACTCTGTGTCAGCGTGCTCGAAGGAGAGGTAAGAGCTTCCCAGAAAAGCGGCTGAAGCAGCCCCTTGGGGTCTTCCAGCCGGTGTGTGGACATTTGCCACGCCGGACATTTGCCACGATTTCACCTGGTCCGAAGGGTTGGGTCCCTTGTCTCCCCCACCTCCTCCTTCTCCTCATCGCTTATTGAGCCTTTTAGCCGGTTTAGTTAACATAGAACCAGAATCTCTGGATTTTCCTCCACATTTCTACAGAGAGTTTCATTGTGGAAACTATTAAATGCATCTAGCATTGAAATCGGCACCAAATATCGAGCCTCAATAAAACTTCGCCAATATGGGAGTTTTTGTGTTCGTCTAAACTATACTTGGCTTTTTCGGTGCTCCTGCAGCAGCTTTCTGTCGTGTTTCGTGTACCATGGGGGATCAGTTCCATCTCTTATTAATTTATTTGGGATGAATCTCTCGTATGCCGTTGATACTATTTCTTTGAACTTAAGCCACATATGGTCTTCACTTACATAGTTTGGGAGGGTTGGAGACTGTCTCTTAGAAAGACGTCAACCGAATTTTTGGTTGCTTTTATAAATAGATATATTTCGCGTTTAGTTTTGGTGAATTTCTTTGTTACGGAATTGAGCCTGCTACGACTGTGTGTTCACTAATCCCTGTATCCGTCGTGATGTTCAGGATTATTTGTGGCTAAGAGGTCAAGTGTGTTTTCGTAACCATTTACAATTTGAATGGCCTCGTGAACTAATTGTTCAAAATAATCTTAAAAAGAAGGATTTAGAACAATTACGGAAATTGTCTTCTATCTACAATAGGATCTGAAAATGTATTTTTGGCAACATACGGAAGGTAGATTGAAGTCACTGCCAACTATAATTGTATGAGTAGCGTACCTATTTGTGATGAGACTCTACTTTTCTTTGAACTGTTCAGCAATTGTTTCATCTCAGACCGGGGATCGGTAAAAGGAGCCAGTTATTAATTTATTCCGGTTGTCGAATATAACCTCTGCACATACTAAGTCACAGAAACTATCTGCTTCAATGTCGCTTATGAGCTGAAACACACAATACATTATTTTTCCTTAAATTGTGCTTCTTGTTTCTGTTGTAGTGCAGATCATTACAATTACGGCTTTTCCCTCCAAAACCTAGGATGCTTTCTCTGTGATCCTGTAAATACCAGAGCTACACAGTGTAGAACAACAACGTACGTTACAAGCATAGTGTTCTGTATTACTTCATTTCCTTATTTGTAACATTTTAAAAATGTACGTCGATTATAGATGACATGTCAATCACAGATGTTCTTATCTCTATTTTGTGAAGGTATTTTCAGTCATGTTTTGAACATTGTCCCCCTACACGTTATTAACTAATGTTTCACCGCAAGAGATATCACATTTTAGAGAGTAAATTAATATGGAGTATGTCGTTCTTCTTTTCAAACATTCACATACCCATTTCTTCTTTGCTTAATGTCTTTTGGGCATGCAGTTGTAGTAATTAAAGTAGGGACAAATACAGTGGTCAAAAAGAAATGACTAGCGTACATTCGCATTCTGTTTGCATCTTTCCTTTCTTGTTGCTCCCATGGTGATGGACTGTTTCTATCGCAATCAGTAAGCGTGAAGCGAAGGTACGGTACAGACAGATGAATCTATATTTATATTCGGCAGAACTAATTACGTACTGACATAATTGTCGGTATTGATTTCGTTTCCCATAAGTTATAAATTTTTCGATTTCGGAAAAGAAGCTCTGTATTTGGCCAAGATGTCGAAGAAGAAGGTCCCTTACGTACTGGTAGTATCGAGTAAGATGTGGAGTCGGCGGTTTGAAAGCGGACAGAGGTAGTACGAGGAAGGGCGTCCCTTACCTGAGGGATCGCTACTCAAGCTATCTGGCGAAGGGGCAAGTGTGGCAAATGTCCGGCATGGTAAATGTCCGGCGTGGCAAATGTCCGGCATTCCTTCCAGCCATTCGTGCCGTACGATTTCATGTTGTTAGGTTTTCTGTTTTGCTTTGCCAGGTAAAGCGCACGCACACACACACACACACACACACACACACACACACACACACACACACACACGCACACACACACACACACACACACACACACGGCCGGCCGAAGTGTCCGTGCGGTTCTAGGCGCTGCAGTCTGGAACCGCGGGACCGCTACGGTCGCAGGTTCGAATCCTGCCTCGGGCATGGATGTGTGTGATGTCCTTAGGTTAGTTAGGTTTAATTAGTTCTAAGTTCTAGGGGACTAATGACCTCAGAAGTTGAGTCCCATAGTGCTCAGAGCCATTTGAACTATTTGAACACACACACACACACACACACACACAGAAGCAGCACGTTTTGATGTGCGGCAGATTTTCCGTAGTGACAACAACCGCTTTCAGTCAACGCTGACTGTAGTGGCCTGACAAGGCAGCCAGTCCACAGTGACGGGTAACCGAAAGGCACGCGTACACACACGCCGACTGGCGTTAAGTCTGAAACAGGATACGTGATGAAAGCTATAAAGAAAAGAACGGAGCTTCTCGTATACTTAACTTTAATTCATTGTGGTACATTTCTCTTGATAATACAAGTGAGACTCTCTCCAGATATGGTTAATGCGCCTTGCTAGGTCGTAGCCATGGACTTAGCTGAAGGCTATTCTAACTGTCTCTCGGCAATTGAGAGAAAAGCTTCGTACGTGTAGTCGCTAGCAATGTCGTCCGTACAACTGGGGCGAGTGCTCGTACGTCTCTCGAGACCTGCCTTGTGGTGGCGCTCGGTCTGCGATCCTGACAGTGGCCACACGCGGGTCCGACATGTACTAATGGACCGCGGCCGATTTAAGCTACCACCTAGCAAGTGTGGTGTCTGGCGGTGACACCACACTGACATTTAAAGCTGCTGCATAGCACTTTGATCGCAGTGCGCAGCTCCGTAGAATAACGCAGATGCACTCCGATCGGACTTGCCGTCGCTCCACGTGTTAGCGTCCCCATCGAACGGTCGGAAGATCATTAACTGTGTCATATGCTCTCAGTCGATAAGACACTCACTTTACATAAGACACAACCTTCGGAAGACAAAAACCGCATTTCGGAAATAGTTTTCTACAGTTATGTTTACATGTTAAGGCTTGAAACGGTTAGTCCGGTGAAATATCGGTTTTCCGATCGTCAGGTGTCTTACAAAATGGTTCAAGTGGCTCTGAGCACTATGGGACTTAACTTCTGAGGTCATCAATCCCCTAGAACTTAGAACTACTTAAACCTAACTAACCTGAGGACATCACACACATCCATGCCCGAGGCAGGATTCGAACCCGCGACCGTAGCAGCAGAGGGGTTCCGGACTGAAGCGCCTAGAACCGCTCGGCCATTCCGGCCGGCGGTGTCTTACAAATTTGGCCTCCGTAAACCAATTGTTGACTAATATCAACAGAATTCAATTACGTGTAGGAGGTAGAAAACTTCGAGCTCAGCCAATACTTCTACTTCTCCTTCTCTGCACAAAAAGTCACATCGTCCAGATTAGGTGAAAAGTTTTAAAAATAAAACTTAGACTGACAATGCACACTACCGAGATGTGTGTCATGTCCTTAGGTTAGTTAGGTTTAAGTAGTTCTAAGTTCTAGGGAACTGATGACCTAAGAAGTTAAGTCCCTTTGTGCTCAGAGCCATTTGAACCATTTTGACAATGCAAGCACGTTTCACAAACTGTTGTGACTTAACGTGGGAGCGAAAATCAAAATCCGGCAGATAGAATTGCATAACGAGAGTGGATATTAGAGTGTTCACAAGAGAAATCAGAAGCGGAACTGGGATATCTGTTTACGACATCTAGCTTTGGGTGCTCCACGTAAACGTAGTGACTGCGGTCAGGTTTACAGTTTAAACCGGGATACTGGACCGCCTCGCCTCCCCATACGGGGCGGATACTCTACACGAAAATTACTTTTAACAGTAGTGCACGAACTGTTAACTTCCGGAGGTCAAGCGCGGCCCACAGAGGCGTGCGTTCAGGGACCGACGGCGATACGTTAACCGGGAATCGCCGCGTCAGAACGTACGCGGCAGCCGGTAGCCGCTAGCCGCCCTGTTCCCGCAGGGTTCGGCTCGGGGAGGGAAAGGGAGGGATGGACGCCGGGCGCCGCGGCCGCCCCCGCCGCCCCGGCAGCCAATGGGGAGCCCCGGTGGGCGGCGGCGCGGCCAATGGGCGCGGCCGGACACGCCCCCCGCGGTGCTGCTGGCGCCGCCGCCGCCGCCGTCGCCGCCGCCCCCGCCGGCCGCCCTCGGCCCGCTTGCGAGCAGTTGCCCGCCCGCCACGCCTGCTATGGATCCTGCACGGTGCTCTGGTGCCTACAACGACCAGATGCGCGGAGACACTCCAGGCGGACTCTGACGCGGCGTCACATGTAAGTCGTACTCTCACAAGCCACCAAAGTGTAGTGCTACTTCCGACACCTTCGTGCGATCCTCCATCCCTTCCCGCTGCTGTGGCCTTCGGTCGGAGGCTCATTTGACGCAGCTGCCACGCTTGTCCGTCCTGTGCAAGCCTGTTCATCGGCGCATTACGGCCTCAACCCGCATCCACTAGACTTGCTTACTGTAATCGAGGCGTCCTTCCCCTCCAAAATTTTTACTTCACACACTTGTATAATTCCTTGAAATCCTATCAACCGATTGTGCCACAAATTCTTCATTGCGCAATCCGATCTGGCAACATCTTATTAGTTCGATCTACATCTACATCGATACTCTGCAAATCAGATTTAAGTGCCTAGCAGAGGTTTCATCGAACCACCTTCACAATTATCTGTTATTCCAATCTCGCATAGCGCGCGGAGAGGACGAACACCTATATCTTTCCGTACGAGCTCTGATTTCTCTTATTTTATCATGGTGATCGTCTCGCCCTGTGTAGGTCGGCGTCAACAAAATATTTTCGCATTCGGAGGAGATGGTTCCGCGGCAACGAGAAACGCCTTTGTTTCTTCTATAGCAATACATTTCAAAAGTTTCTCTTCTCTTTTCGTTTCACCTACTTCTCGTCCACTTTTCTGTTTCATACGAGGATACACTCTAGACAAACACCTCCAGAAGAGAATTACTAACTCTTTAATTGGTATTAGATGTTAAAAAATTTAGCTTTCGCAGAAATGCGTTTCTTGCTGTCGTTAGTCTGCATTTAATATCTCCTCTACTTTGACGAACACCCACATAGCAAAAATCATCTACTTCTTTCGCTGTCTCATTTCCTGAGCCAATTCGCTTAGCACAGCCTGATTTAATCTGGCCACTTTGCACTACCCGCGTTTTACTTTTGTTAATGTTCGTCTTATAACGTCCGTCCCGGGCACCATCGATTCCGTCCAGCTACTCCTCCAGGTTTCCTTGTGTTGTGTGACAGAATTAGAATGTCATCAGCAAACCACAAAATTTTTGTTTATTTCCGCTGAACTTCAATTGTCTTTCCAAATTTCTCATTCACACCTTACTCAGTGCACAGACTGAAAAATACTAGCCGGCCGCGGTGGTCTAGCGGTTCTAGGCGCGCAGTCCGGAACCGGAACTGCTACGGTCGCAGGTTCGAATCCTGCCTCGGGCATGGATGTGTGTGATGTCCTTAGGTTAGTTAGGTTTAAGTAGTTCTAAGTTCTAGGGGACTGATGACCACAGATGTTGAGTCCCATAGTGCTCAGAGCCATTTGAAAAATACTAGGGATGACCTACAGCCCATTTCTCACCCTTTCACGTCCTTCGTCAGTGAACATTGTCAAAAGCTTTCTCTGAATCTACAGATGTCATAAAGCGTCCGTTTCTCTCTTGCGATAATTGGTTCATTTCGACATAGCTACTACATCTGCATATACACTTCCCGAGGCACCTGACAGCATGTGAATGAGGATACTTCCGTTATATCATTCCTTTCCTGCCGCATCCGTTAATAGCGCGTGAGATACGATTTCTCTGCGTTTCCCGTCGCGGCCATTTCGCGAAACCTTTCTGGACGGAAGTAATATTTTAGTTTCTGTGCCTAGGCTTCCATTTCAGCAAAATCCTTTTACATATCTGACCGTCTCGTGATATGATGAAACTTCCATCGTTTCGGCTACAATGCCACGCCGCCTACATCAGACTGCCAATTCATGAAGGCTGCCTACAGAAATACTGGAAAATTATATCGTACGCCCAGAATAATCTTACCAAAAAAAGTAGTGCGTTGACTGACTTCTTCGGAAACGAATGTTTTCATTATTTTAACAACATGCATTTCGTACCGTCTGCTAATACTCTGTGGTGAGCGTCTCCGCCAAGCTCCTGCACGCATTAAACAAACCCTGTGATGAAATACGCCACTCGTCTTTAGACCTTAGATATCTCCTCTAACAGAAATACCTGATGATTACCAGTACCCAAGAATCAGCCGATCAAGTGTATTCGAAGCAACCAACTTCATAGATATATTAGATTTCCTTACGATTTCCCCAATAAATCCCCGTCTACCGTTTGATTTTCGAAAGCTAGTTTTTTCTTGTCGTTCTAAGTATGTCGCTCTCGGCTATTTTTCTACATTTACTGCTTCCACTGACTGGTTCCCAAAATTTTTTTTCCAGCCCGCCCCGAATTTCTCTCTTATGCCAATCTTTTCGCCTCAGAGTGCCACTTACAGCACACTTCTTTGATTGCTCATCTACACCTACATGTACATGGCTACTCTGCAAATCACACTTAAGTGCCTGGCGGAGGGATCGTCGAACCACCTCCACACTAATTATCTATTATTCCAATCTTGAACAGAGCGCGGAAAAAATGAACGCCTATATCTTTCCGTGCGAGCTCTGATTTCGCTTGTTTTGTCACGATTATCGTTTCTCCGTACGAAGGTCAGCGACAACAAAATGTTTTCGCGTTTGGAGGAGAAAGTTGGTGATTGAAATTTCCTGAAAAGATCCCGTCGCACCGAAAAACGCCTGTTTTAAGGCTGTCCATCCCAAATCCGGTATCACGTCCGAGGCACTCTTCTCGATAGTACAAAACGTGCTGCCCGTCTTGGAATTTTATCGATATACTCCGTCAGTACTATCTGTTAAGGGTCCCACACCGTGCAGCAGTACTCCAAAAGAGGACGCAAAAGCGTAATGTAGGCAGTCTCTTTAGTAGATCTGTCACATCTTCTAAGTGTTTTGCCAATAAAACGCATTCTCTGGTTCGCTTTCCCTAAACGTTTTCTGTGTTCTTTCGAATTTAACTTGTTCGTAATTTTAATTCCTGATTTATTGTATAACTAAAGTTCGATGAATTCCTTTTAGCACTCATGTGGATGACATGACACTTTTCATTGTTTATGGTTAATTGCCAATTTTCGCACCATACAGATATCTTATCTAAATCATTTTGCATTATTTTTGATCATCTGACGACGTTACTACACGGTAAATGACAGCACGATGTGCAATCTATGAGCACTGCTGAGATTGTTTCCTAAATCGTCTGTGTATATCAGCAACAGCAGAGGGCCTGTAACACTAACATGGGGAGCGCCAGAAACCACTTCTGTTTTACTCGATGACTTTCCGTCAATTCCTGCGAACCATGACCTCTCTGACAGGAAATCAGAAGAGCCAGTTGGGTAACTGAGACGATACTCCATAAGCACGGAATCTGATTACAAGACACTTGTGAGGTAAAGTGCGAAAAACCTTTTGGAAATCTAGAAATACAGAATCAATTTGAAATCCCTTGTCGATAGCACTGAACCCTTCGTGTGAGTGGAGTTAGTCAAACGTCCTGAGTTCGAGTCTCGGTCCGGCACACTGTTTTGATCTGCTAGGAAGTTTCATATCAGCGCACACTCCGCTGCAGACTGAAAAGCTCATTCTGGAGTTAGTTTTGTTTCACAAGAACGATGTTTTCTAGATCCGTGTTGACTATGTATCAATAGACAGTTCTCTTCGAGGTAACTCTTAATGTACAAACACAATATGTGTTCCAAAATCCTGCTGCATATCGACGTTAATGACATGGGCCTATAATTCAGTGGAATACTCCTATTGCATCTCTTGAATACCGGTGTGACCTGTGCAACTTGCCAATCTTTGGGTATGGATCTTTCATCGAGCGATCGGTTGTATACGACTGTTAAGTATGGGGCTACTGCATCAGCGTAGTCTGAAAGGAACCGAATTGGTATATAATCTGGACAGAAAGACTTGATTTTATTTTGCTTGTACGGCAACGAAAGACCTTAACTTCGCGTACTTCATGATCTCCAAATTTGATGTTAAGTTTGTGACTAACCTCACTTCTGTTACTCTTCATTACACCTTACAGTCGAACAGTTACGCACAATACGTCACACTTATTAACATACAGAGGCAATGAATCTGAGCCTGGTACCTGATTTTCCTCGACCCGTTTCAAGTAACCATTCAACCAATTACATCTACATGGATACTCTGCAAATCACGTTGAAGTGCCTGGCAGAGGGTTCATCGAACCACCTTCACAATTCTCTATTATTCCAATCTCGTATAGCGCGCGGAGAAAACGAGCAACTACATCATTCCGTACGAGATCTGATTTCTCTTGTTTTATCGTGATGATCGTTTCGTCGTATGTAGATCGGTATCAACAAAATATTTTCGCGTTCGTAGAAGAAAGTTGGTGAATGGAATTTTGTGAGAAGATTCCGCCGCAACGGAAAAGTCTTTGTTTTAATGATGTCCACCACAAATCCCATACAACGCAGCTGTATTCTAAAAGACAACGGACAAGCGTAGTGTAGGCAGTCTCCTTAGTAGATGTTACATTTTCTAAGTGTCTTGCCAATAAATCGCAGTCTTTGGTTAGCCTTCCCCACAGCATTTCCTATGTGTTATTTCCAATTTAAGTGGTTCATAATTGTAATTCCTAAGCATTTCGTTGAATTTACGGCCTTAAGATTTGACTGATTTGTCGTGTTGCCGAAGTTTAACGGATTCGTTTAAGCACTCATGTGGATGACGTCACACTTTTCGTTATTTAGGATCAGTTGCCAAACCAAATGCCACTACGAACGGTAACTGGTTCTGATTTTACGGATGTTACTGTTTCGAGTCATTTATCGCCGCCGGCCGGTGTGACCGAGCGGTTCTAGGCGCTTCAGTCTGGATCCGCGCGACCGCTACGGTCGCAGGTTCGAATCCTGCCTCGGGCATGGATGTGCGTGATGTCCTTAGGTTAGTTAGGTTTAAGTAGTTCTAAGTCCTAGGGGACTAATAACCTCAGCTGTTAAGTCCCATAGTGCTCAGAGCCATTTGAACCATTTTGAACCATTTATCGCCAGTAATGAGACCGGCAATGAATCTTTCCACCTAATCGTTCGCAATACGCTAGTTAAATTTATTTACACTGAGAACCATCCGCAGGTTGGTCCATGATTCGTAGCTCCTCTGCCGGTCTTGCTGCATTCTGCTGTACTCTTCTGGCGTTGCTGCCTGTGCACAGAAAAAAAAAATAAATAAATAAAAATAAAAAAAAGTTCAAATGTTTGTGAAATCTTATGGGATTTAACTGCCATGGTTATCAGTCCCTAAGCTTACACATTACTTAACCTAAATTATCCTAAGGACGAACACTCACACCCATTCCCGAGGGAGGACTCGAACCTCCGCCGGGACCAGCCGCACAGTCCATGACTGCAGCGCCCCAGACCGCTCGACTAATACCCGCGCGGCACAGATAACAGCATCGCCAGAGTACAGCCTCGCACGCACTACGCACCACCTCATTCCGTGTTCGGTCAACAGCATACTCATGTGTTCCTTTGTAATACTGCTGTAGTTTCAGCATTATAGTCTTCCCCACTACACTTTTACGTTAGTTGTCTGCAGACACGCTCTCTGCGACTTTCTTCGCGCTCTTCAGCGTTGCTTTCCGCTCGGTTTCGACGCCGGACGTTGCAGCCTGAACACCTGAACACGAGCGTGTGGTGTGAACTCTAGCCGACAGCGCCTCGACGTAACTGGCGATACGCTCAGAAACACACTTCTGGACAACTTAGCAGTAACGTGTCCCCTCTGTCACTAAAATATTTGCATAGTGTCCTTCACGCACTTGCTACTGCCTTCTTGCTTAGTCTTTGAACAGCAGGACCCCAGCCCCTATTCTTTAAAGGACTGAACTCCATTTTAAGAAACTATAATTTTACACGCTTCTCAGTGTTTATGACGCGATATTTCGTAAACTATATGTCGTACAGTGATATTATTTTAGAGGAGAATTCAGTGGTATATGTTGTCACCGTCTGCAAAAAGCAAAACAGAGATGCTCGTAGTATCGAAGTAATAAATTAAAAGTCATATCTGCTGATCAAGGTTTACTGCACGAATATCGAAAAATGTACTAAGCGAAAAACTTTTTTCCTTTTATTATTTTGCGTTTGGAGGGGGGGGGGGGTGTAACAGTGTGAATAATTTTCGGAAAGCTTTTACATTGTGTAAAGTTTGCTGCAAGTAACTAAGTAAGATTCTCAAATACTGGAGGAAAAGAATCTGCACTGGCTGCGCACCTCGAGTTTCACTGCAGCAGGATTAGTGCACAGTTTCAAGCTTTAATATTTGACTTATTCTGTTAAACCTTTAACTCGAGACTAAACCTCTTAACGAGTATGACAGCATTTCAAATTCGGTCAGTAATCATAAGAAATATTGAAAAAAAAATGTTTGTTGCCCCTGGAAGCTATTAGATAGGCAACCTATATCTACGACTATGCACCATGTATTGTTTCAGCCGTTGTATAATGTGCAGGCGATAGGCAAAATAATGTGAACAGTGGTAGTAATGGGATGATCCTGTTTGATGCTCAAAAATGCACGTGAGGCACGTGTAGCGCTGGAATGTGCGTGTTCAGTACGGACTTATCATCAGTGCAGGTTTCTTACGAGGCAGTGCACACTTCGTATATGCATTCAGAGGCCGAGGTCGACGTGCAGTGAAAGACGTAACAGAGAACCAAAGAGGGCAGATTGTGGGGGCCCGATTTGCTGGAGCATCAGTAACCGAGACAGCCAACTTGTGAATGTTTCAAGAGCAACTGTTTCAACAATCATGACAGCCTACACAAAATATGCAAAGACGTCATCGTGTAAACGTAACAGTGGGCGCAAATCAAAACTAAATGACAGAGATCGTCGCACGCTAACACAAATTGTGTCAAAGCAACACAAAACTATGGCAGCTAAAATGACTGCAGAGCTCAATACCCATCTTCTAGACCCCGTATCTATCGACTCTGTCCACCGAGAACTCCATAATGTGAATATTCATGGACGACAACCAACGCAATGAACCATAAAATGCGGTGTCAGGAGCATAAATCCTGGACAGCTGATCAGTGGAAACACGTCATATGGCCCGCCGAGTCAACGTTTTCGTTATTTCCAACATCGGGCCGGGTTTACGTCTAGAGAACGCTAAAAGAAGCTTGCAATCCTGATTTATTAACGGTTAAGCATGTAGGTGGAAGTTTGATGGTGTGGGCAGCCATATCATGGTATTCCGCTGGTCCCATCATTACTCTCAAAGGCCGTGTTACAGCCAATGATTATGTGAACGTTTTAGGTTATCGGGTGCACCTCATGATTCAAATGTTGTTCCCCAACAATGATGCCATCTTTCAGGACGATAATGCACCCATTCACACAGCCAGAACAGTACAATCGTGGTATGGGGAGCATGAAACTGAACTGCAGCGTCTTCCCTGACCAGCACAGTCCCCGGACTTGAACACTGTCGAACCCTTGTGGGCGGTACTGGAGCGCAGACTCCGCAACAGATTTCCGCCTCCCTCGTCACCACAGGAGTTAGAAGAGATTCTGATCGTAGAGAGGCATAACATTCCACTGGAGACTACACAATCATTATATGCCAGTATTCCAAGCTGAATCCCAGCTGTATTACGAGCAAATGGGGATCCAACGCCTTATTAATAAACCATTCCCAAGTAAGTACAGGTGTTCACATTATTTTGCCTATTCCATGTGGATCTGTCCGACGTATTCCGCGTGCACAGTTTCAGGAACGAATTTCTTAATTATAGGGAAATATTTAATATCAATGGCTATCTCTGTACGCAATTTATAATCTTTTCATAATTTGGAACACTTTATCTCAGTTAAGATTACCGATGAGTTACTATACGTTCACGGCTATTTTGTTTGAGGGAGGTCTTTGCATCTATGCCTCTCATCTATCCTATAAAGGGAATTTATCAGTTTTAGGAGCAGCTGCCGTCATGTGAGTGTAAGAGGAGAACCCAGATGAATAGAGACTAAAAGCGCTGAAGCAAAAATTTTGTAAAGGCAGAAACGAGTTCATTGCTCCTCGAAGATGCCGTATTAAAGACGGGTCGAAACTCGGCATCGCTAGTTGTTCCTCTCTTTTCTTTTTTTCTTTTAATATCTATGTTTTTTTGTCAACATACAGAGCGACAAGCTGCAAAACCGTCTTTTCCCCTCTTAACACGATATTATTTTCCTCTCTCTATCACGTTTGTCTTTTCCAAGTTGTTACTTTGCGCTCTGAGGATCATTCGCAGGTCTCTCATATCCACTTCGGTATTTCGAACTTTCTATATTGGTCACTTTTCACTGTCGATAGTTCCACAACTGTTTTGTGTTATCTAGGGGTTTCTTTACTGTCCTTTGCATTACTGACGACATAATTGGAAATACTTCTCTGACATCCCCTAACTTCTTTGAAGCTTCCTTTTACGTTCCACATCAAATATTGGAAACTGTAGCCAAGCTCGGGTAAAATGGAAATGAGCGTATGGCATTGTTGGCCGTGAGGTCCCGTGCGGGGGAGTTCGGTGACGCCACATCGGCGACCTGCGGGTCAGTGATGACGGACACGCACGACACCCAGTATCCTGCCGGGAATCGAACCCGGGACGTATGATCTAATTAAATGGCTGCTGCTTATGTTAGTGTTCATCAACGTTTCTTGCTATTGTAGCTGTTGCAAATTAAAATAAAAATTCACGTCAGTTCGAGGTTTCGAGTTTGTTAGTGAAGCAGATAAACAATTATTTCAGTTGTCGCTTAATATCTTGTCACCACGTTATTTCCATTAGAAAACTTTATTTAACCTCCTGGGTCGTTCTGAACAATATTTTTTTCTGCAACAGAACTGAACGATATGTTCAGAAAATCCCTACTTGCCAGATTTAGGTAGACGGCTGCTCCAGCACTCGATGTACCTTTGTGTAATTTTACGGGTCCTTATTCCATTCGTGTAAAGCTTTCGATACAGTCTTGCCTTATCGGCTGCTAATTAAAATATGTGCTACCGAAACACTACCCTATCACTTACAGCGCAGAACATCGTTCTTAATAGTGAGGCATCAACAGAACCGAGATTAGCTTTGAGCGCCACGCTGTTCCGTCGGGACTGGTAATCTTCGAGTTATAAATCAGTGACCAGGTAGCTAATGACAGTATTTCTCCGAACTTGTTTATTCGCCTCGAAGCTGCCCACAGAAACTTCAAAAAACGGTTCAAATGGCTCTGAGCACTATGGGAGTGAACTTCTGAGGTCATCAGTACCGTAGAACTTAGAACTACTTAAACCTAACTAACCTAAGGACATCACACACATCAATGCTCGAGGCAGGATTAGAACCTGCGACCGTAGCGGTCGCGCGGTTCCAGACTGAAGCGCCTAGAACCGCTCGGCCACCCCGGCCGGTCCACAGAAAGTCAGAACGTCATAAAAGTGTTGTAAATTGCAAGAAGATAGGGGCGATGATCGTTGCTTGGTATCTAAATACGGGTCGTGTAACTTACTTATAATTAAATATGAAGACAATAGTTCTCGACGTTATTTGCTTACAATAATGTCGATCTGTCACGACGATCAGTTGTACAACCTATCCGGAACGATGTGTTGTGAAACATCCACACACAATTGATTCAGGGGATGGAAAATGACAGTCTTTGGGAGAATCTTAAGAAAACACATTTCATTTGTGAATGACGTCGGAAGTTCCTTACGGCAGGCTTAGTGAGCAGTGTTTGTCAGCCTTAATCAAGTTGGATTAATGGAAGTGATGCAGAAATTTCAGGGAAAAGCTATAAAATTCTTCAGGGATGTATTGCATCAGCACTGGAGCAACATAACTTCTCAACAAACGCCAGCTGTTTGCTAGGGAAACGATTGCTTCTGAAATTACGACTTCCTTAGTTTTCCAAAGGAACATAGCACTGTCTCTCACATACATGACCATAGCTTTAATATTAGTGGGATATTGGCGTATACGAAGGTGTGCTAATTACCGTTCCTCATGAATATGGTAGGAGAGGGACAACACTATGTTGTTATATCACCCTCTCTCTGCCACATATCGTAAGGTACCCAACAGTTCACTTTTTGATTTAATAGTTTTTTGTTTATTACTTCCACTGCATCTCTCTGGGCTCTCTCGCAGTACTTTTGACTTGTTGGATCAATGGTACATTTTTTAATCTGAATATGAGATTTCAATCCGTATCCATCCTTAAAATGCCAAGAATTTTTGGCATAATGCTTCGTTCTTCCTTCAGTATGTTTTGAAGATCGCCTTTCTGTTCAGAATTAAAGCTTGGCTTGCTTACTGAGCTTCAGGTTTTGTCACCGTGTTGTTCTGTCTAATCTTTGAATGTACTGGCTTACACATCTTGTTGTCAATCTCATGCGTTCTCCCGTAGCATTCTGTAATCGAACTCTCTTTGTTTCGTCGTCGAGTCCCGTTGGTTCTACGATCTCACTGACCTACGTGAAGTACCTAATCCTCTTTATTTGCCCGTACTTCGTGTTTAATTTTGGAAAGTTAAATTTAGTGCAAATAAATTTGGTTTCTTCAGAGGAGATTTGTAGGTCAACTTTTCCAGTGCATTGTTTGAGAACGTCTATCTATTTGATTGTTATTATCACTGTTCGATAGTATCGCTAAATCGTCTGCGAGAAGTTAAGTTGTCTTTAGTCCGTCCAAGATGAACAGGCTTCCATAGAATTTGGATTTTAAATTCTTTTTCCCATTCCCTAACGATTTTATCTAGAATGAGAGTGAGGAAAAGAGGTGACAGTCCATCCACTTGGCGAGCACCGGTTTTAAATGCAAAGTAGTGTGACATTTCCCTAATAAATTTTATTTTCGACTACATGTTCGTGTGTGTTTGCCTGATGCGGTATAATCTCTGCCCTATAGGATGTCGAAACAAGTCTGGCGAGAGTGGAGATGATTTGGGCTGTTTGGGGTTGCCTTGTAGGTTGAAGGTTTGTTCTGCGCACGAGCGCCTGGTCGATTGCCCGCTTGGTATCTCCGGTCTTATGTTCACATTATGCTAGTGTTCTTTGAAATAAACATACAGAGAATATCTTGCATGTGAGTCTGTCCTGCCAACTCTCTTGTGGAGTGGGTGGGTGGTCGCATGCCTCAAATTTTCTGGCAGTTTTTCTGCTTTCTGAATATCCCAGGTGATCTGTGTAAGTTCTTCGAGTGTGCTGGTTCTGGGTGTGTGCTAGCTCCGTACGGTTCTGACGATTCACTTTGCCTTTAATTAATAAGTGATCATTTAATGGAACAGCTGTATTTTCCATGTCTTTGTAGTTACGCGCTACAGTCTGAGCTTCAGGTTTTGTCACCGTGTTGTTCTGTCTAATCTTTGAATGTACTGGCTTACACATCTTGTTGTCAATCTCATGCGTTCTCCCGTAGCATTCTGTAATCGAACATCCGTCACCTCAAAAAGGTGAAACCCACACTGAAGTTTCTTTTCGAAACAGCGGTACATCTAATTTCTCTAAAATGATAAAAGTCCTTTGCAATACAAAATTGTTGAGGCTTTCGTGGCCACTTGTTGACAAACTGCCTATTGGCTTCTGTCTCGGGTTCTTCGGCCGACGTTCATCTAATGATTTTTCTGACGTTTCGCCAGCACGAGTGGCTGGCATTGTCAAAGCTTCACCCTCCAGTTTACCACCGGCAATGGAGGGTGAAGCTTTGACAATGCCAGCCACTCGTGCTGGCGAAACGTCAGAAAAATCATTAGATGAACGTCGGCCGAAGAACCCGAGACAGAAGCCAATAGGCAGTTTGTACTTTGCAATACTTTTTTCCAAAATTTGACTGTTCGCATAAGGTTACAAAAACATGAAAGTGATCTAAGGTAACAGCCTATCTGTATTGAACATTATGATGGAGGAGAGGAGAAAAATTTTGGTTGAATATCGCATCGACTTCTAGGTCATTAGAGACGGAGCACAGGTTCGGATTGAGGACGGGTGCCCGGCCGTGTCCGTTCGTAGGAACGGCGCAGCTCCCAATGCGACTCAACTACACAGTGGAAGTGACGAAGATAGAGTGCTCTTGTAAAGCGTAGTACTGTCCATATAAAACCTGGGTGACGTAGTTTAATCGTTTATTATTCTCTTAAAGGTTCAACTAGAGGCGTCTTCAGTCTTAGCTGCCGCGAAGTCGGAGACTGAAAAGAGCGCTTATTTCTATGAGCTGCACGTCACGGTGTCCTTGGTGCAACGTAAGCTTGAGGTAAGCTGTTTCACACGATCTAATGAAAACGGCAGTATGGGATGTTTTAAGATGGGAGCATCGAACAGTGTTTCAGATTTTCTGGTAGGCGTCATGAAACTGCTGTAAACATTTCAGTAGAATTATTACAATGTTTTCTGGAAGTTGGGTACTACTAGAGCGTAAACTGACAGCTACGTGGCATCTTTAGTCACCCGCCAATACCGAAAAGTCACGGAAGTACTGTACTACACACCGCACCTGAAAGCCGTTTGCTCGTCGGTTATAACGTCGATCTTCAACGATATTAATAGAGAAATGTTTCATTGTTTGTCGCAGACATAATATTAGAACTGTCTTCGAAACTAATCTAATTCTGCTGTTTTGGATATACTGCTGTTGCCCCTCTGAAATGCCGAAAAGTCTTGAATAGGGAAAAAAATGCTACCAGAATCTCCGCGCTTGCTCTAATCTCTCTTTCGTTCTCTTTTCATTTGTCGAGAAATATAGAGGAAATAGTCCAGACACTAACTGCGATCTACTTGTTGCCCAAGGGTGTACTGGTGCGGTAGACTAGTGGCGGCAAGTGTGAAAATGTTAGAGAGGGAGCCAGCAAGCGAAAGGGGGCAGTAGGTCGCTAGCAGCCAAAGTGTTTGCACACAGTGGTACAGAACGCATCATTCTGGCGTTTCCAGTGCCTTGAAACGTGTTGTACGTATGTTTATTTTATTTACCATTAGTTGTTGCAGTAAGGTACCTTTTGTTAACAATTTGTTGTTAGTTATATTCCACAGTTTCTTCCCATATGTTATTTATAGTATAACGCATTTTGGCAATGAGCTACTAACACTCTAAGGCATCTTATCCAATTGGTCTAACTATGGGCTACACAAAAGGGTGTAATTATGGGCTAGCCCATATTTACACTTCATTCTGCTGCACACAACGCAAACGGGGTTGATTTATGATAGCTCTTGTTTCAGAATGCCTAAAAAACGCGACACTATAATCTAAAGAATAAAAGAAAGTGCTGGAATGAAGAGGACATGGAAAAAGCTATTATAACTGTCCGAGGTCGAATTAAGTCGGGTGATGCCGAGGAAATTAGATTCTGAGATGAGAAACTTTAAGTAGTAAAGGAGTTTTGCTATTTGGGGAGCAAAATAACTGATGATGGTCGAAGTAGAGAGGATATGAAATGTAGACTGGCAATGGCAGGAAAGCGTTTCTGAAGAAAAGAAATTTGTTAACATCGAGTATAAATTTAAGTGTCAGGAAGTCATTTCTGAAAGTATTTGTATGGAGTGTGGCCATGTATGGAAGTGAAACATGGACGATAACTAGTTTGGACAAGAAGAGAATAGAAGCTTTCGAAATGTGGTGCTAAAGAAGAATGCTGAAGATTAGATGGGTAGATCACATAACTAATGAGGAGGTACTGAATAGGATTGGGGAGAAGTTTGTGGCACAACTTGACTAGAAGAAGGGATCGGTTGGTAGGACATGCTCTGAGACATCAAGGGATCACCAATTTAGTATTGGAGGGCAGCGTGGAGGGTAAAAATCGTAGAGGAGGACCAAGAGATGAATACACTAAGCAGATTCAGAAGGATGTAGGCTGCAGTACGTACTGGGAGATGAAGAAGCTTGCACAGGATAGAGTAGCATGGAGAGCTGCATCAAACCAGTCTCGGGACTGAAGACCACAACAACAACAAGTGTCCGAGAAAAGTGAATGGATACGAGAGCAGCAAAGATGTGTAATGTATCTCGCACGAAAGTCTAAAAATTAAGTAAAAAGCCTGATATGACTCAAGTTGTAGCATCTCGTAATAAACTGCGGAGAAAATCCTATTTGGGTGGAGAATTACAAGAAAAGCTGGGTAAATGCCATCTTATCGTGGGACAAAAATTCCACGGATATACTGGAGCCGATCCGAGATGCATAACACTTCAACTTTCAGTTGTAAACGGTCTACAAACTCCGTTCAAGTCAAATGACGCTGACAGAGGCTAGCTAGGTCTTTTTTCCAGTTCGACACAAAGACTGTTTATCATTTCGCAACACTTGTGGAACATCGTTTGGAAGGGCACTAGGTTTCAACAAAGAAAATATCTAAGCCTCCTTTAACCTTGTGGGAGATACGACCAAAAGCACAAATTCGCTGCAGAAAGAATATTCAACCTGCATGAAGTAGGTCTTTCAAAAAATGGTTTAAATGGCTCTGAGCACTATGGGACTTAACATCTGTGGTCATCAGTCCCCTAGAACTTAGAACTACTTAAACCTAACTAACCTAAGGACATCACACACATCCATGCCCGAGGCAGGGATCGAACCTGCGACCGTAGCATAGGTCTTTCAACTGCCCAGACCAAGATACCATATGTCATTGGGAAAAACAAGTAACAAATAGCAGCTCTGACTTTGGCTGGGACAGGCTCTGCAGAGACAGTTATTGTCTGAATGAGTGCAGCTGGGCGGTTTCTTCCTCCTATAGTCATTCTTCCACGAACGAATATGACTCGCGTTCTAATAAAAGCATCTCCTCCGGGTTCTATAGGCAGGGCTCACCCATCTGTATGGGTCCAGAGTAATCTGTTTACAGAATTGCTCGCTCATTTGATTGTAAAAGTCGGCCCGAAAGAAGAGTCACCAGTTCTACTGGAACCGCGCGACCGCTACGGTCGCAGGTTCGAATCCTGTCTCGGGCATGGATGTGTGTGATGTCCTTAGGTTAGTCAGGTTTAAGTAGTTCTAAATTCTAGGGGACTGATGATCTCAGAAGTTAAGTCCCATAGTGCTCGGAGCCATTTGAACCATTTGTCCAGAATTGTGTGGCATTCGGATATGACAGTGACCACGACGTTAGACAGCATGGGAAAGTGAGGGCAGGAACACTTGTAGACCACGTCTGGCCAGCACCAGCCACACCGTATGCACTTCACATCTGCGTCTGACATTTGAGAAGCCGCGCGGGGTAGTCGTGCGGTCTATGGCGTCTTGCCACGGTTCGCGCTCCCTCCCCCCGGTCAGAGTTTCGAGTCCTCCCTTGGGCATGACTGTGTGTGTTGTCCTTAGCGTTAGTTAGATTAAATAGTGTGTAAGCCTTGGGACCGCTGACCTCAGCATTTTGGTCCCACAGAACTTACCACAAATTTCCAATTTTTTTTCCATTCGAGAACAAGCAGTGCACTCCACGCAACGTTTTGTGAAATCCGGCACCCGTGGTCGGAGACTAGCAGCAGCCGGGAGTTACCGTCCCACGTGTTGCCTGCCATCAGCAGCAGGACACTAACGAGCCTTGGGATTGGTGACCGGGAGGGACGGACTGGCGACGAATGGCGTCGTGTTGTGGCGTGCGATGAATGGCGATTCTGCGCTACTGTGGATGACCATCTTATGCGAGTACGGCGCCTACTTGGGTAAGGTCTCGTTCTTTGAAGCGGTGTTACTTCTGAGATCACTGTCGTGAGCCACCGGGTACCGTATTTTACGGGCTGTAAGACGCTGCGGACAAGAAGGTGTCACGGCGTAAACTCAAGCGCCGGCACGCCAGTCGGCGACGATAGGGAAGAGACGGCTGTCAGAAGAGGCCAACCAATAGCACGCTCACCGACCCCTTTCCAGGACGACAACGCGACAGCAGCGGTCCCTAGCTGAAGAGGACATAAGCGCCGCGGCCAACTGGTCGCGGCCCAGTTGTACAGTAGCTTCAAGACTAGTGACTTGTACAGAACATTGAAGTGTCAGCTCTAATCACTTGCTCTTGCTGTTTATCTAACAAGGACTTAGGATTGTTTATACTGAAGAACACTGCTTATTTTGCACGTCTCCCTTTGCTTGCGACTAAGCTGGATTCAACAGAAGATGCACGGTAAGTTTTAAGCAATTTTTTAAAAAATATGAAGTTTTTACTATTTTTATTATTACATTTGCAAAGCCTGAGTAAAAAAGTTAGTTTATGAAAGCGAACTGACCTTTAAAAATCCTTGAAAATCCTCATCTGAACTTTCTTCTTTTTCTTCTTCTTCCTCCTCCTCTTCCTCCTCTTGGTCGTCGTCGTTGTTCTCTTCATGTATAATATGGTCTTCCCTACCATCGAGAGCGTTACTCATGCCGCACTTCTTGAAAGAGTTAACAATAACGTCTTCTCCCACTGTAGACCACGATTGTTTTATCCAATGACACACTTGTTCGATTGTAGGTCGCCTTAAAGCTCCCTTCGGCGTGAATTCGTGTTGGGTTGTTCCTTTCCACTCCCATATACACTTCAAATGGTTTGTTTATCGAGACATCAAGAAGTTGCAATTGTCAAATAAGTCATTCCAGAATAACAGTAACTCTGTATTTCATCGTCTCAGTTTCTCTCTAACATAATTTTTCAAATGGTTACTAAACTGGTCTAGTGGCAGAAGAGAACTGTTTTTCAATAAAGCATCTTTCCTTCCCTCCCACACTCTGTTCGTCCATAATTTCATACCAGCCTCGTCCATCCAACCATTGTCGTGTACGTGAACACCACCACCTGGCGTTATTTCAGGTTTTGGCATTGTTTTGCGCTTGAAAATAATCATTGGATTAAGTTCAGTACCGCAAGCACAGTATCAAAGGACAACAGTGTAGTGTATTTTCTCATGTCCGCTTGTTTTTATAATTACAATTTTAGCACCTTTCACGGCAACAGTTCTGTTACTCGGCACACGAAATCTCACAAAAGTTTCGTCCATATCCGCTGCTTGGCTTACTTCCTCACTGGTTTCCTCTCGATGTGGAATAATAAAGCACTGGAAAGATAATAGTTTCTCTTCACACTCTTGTGGAATTTTTGGGGATATTTTGGTTTTAATTCAAATGTGAAGTCTATGACACTTCGTAAACCTATAGCACCAACCAACTCCGCCCTTGAAGTCTATTAATTTCCACTGTTGCGCTAACTTACAAGCGTGAGTTTGAATCATTTTTGTATTAATTGCAGTGGCATTTTGACGGTGTCCTTGAATCCAGTTCAATACGTCATCTTCTAGCTTTGATCATTTTGCATTTATTCCTCTATATGCACGTTTAGTGTTCCCCATATTTTTCAGTTGTTCTTTACTAGTCCACCAGTCGCGAATGATTTTTGTATTGGTGGAGCTGCTCTGTTTCCATGCTCTTCCGGACATGCTATTACTCTCAATTTATAGCCTGCATCATATAATTTTTTTTCATTACGATGTTGGGTGCTAACAAGAATACTGTACTGTTACTAATAACACAAATCGCTTTCAGTTTTTCACTGGGACCGTAGACTGCAATAAGGCATCATAGGCTAGACGGTGTTCTGGGCTTGTGATGGAGCGGGAGGGAGACGGTAAATGTAAATGCCTTGTGTCTAGGGGCTCCTGTCGGGTAGACCGTTCGCCTGGTGCAAGTCTTTCGAGTTAACGTCACATCGGCTACTTGCGTATCGATTGGGATGAAATGATGATGATATGGACAACACAACGCCCAGTCCCTGAGTGGAGAAAATCTCCGACCCAGCCGGGAATCGAACCCGGGCCGTTAGGTATGACATTTCGTCGCGCTGACCACTCACAAGGGAACCTCCCCATCCCACCCCCCTCAGATTTAGTTATAAGTTGGCACAGTGGATAGGCCTTGAAAAACTGAACACAGATCAATCGAGAAAACAGGAAGAAGTTGTGTGGAACTATGAAAAAAATAAGCAAAATATACAAACTAAGTAGTCCATGGGCAAGATAGGCAAAATCAAGGAGAGTGTGAACTCAGGAGCGCAGTGGTCCCGTGGTTAGTGTGAGCAGCTGCGGACCGAGAGGTGCTTGGTTCAATTCCTCCCTCGAGTGAAAAGTTTATTTTCTTTATTTTCGCAAAGTTATGATCTGTCCGTTCGTTTACTGACGTCTCTGCTCACTGTAATAAGTTTAGTGTCTGTGTTTTGCGACCGCACCGTAAAACCGTGCGATTAGTAGACGAAAGGACGTGCCTCTCCAATGGGAACCAAAAACATTTGATCGCAAGCTCATAGGTCAACCCATTCTTCCACAGGAAAACACGTCTGATATATTCTATACGACACTGGTGACGGCATGTGCGTCACATGACAGGAATATGTTGTCGACCCACCTAACTTGTACACTTGGCGAATGGGGAAAAAGATTCTTCTACCTTGCCCGATTTAGGTTTTCTTGTGGATGTGATAATCACTCCCAAAAAAGTGATGAAAACATGAGTTTGTCACATAAACTGCAACAAATGAATGCAACAGTTTCACAGTCGAACAGTTTCCCCTGTGCTCTGTCAAAATATATGTTTTTAACGTTTTCAGATTTTTCCGTGTGTAGACCGTCAAATCATGCATATGTCGAAGCAAATGTAAACATGTCCTGGAAGTTTGGAGAGCGGTGTTGATTATGTGTGAGTGCCTGAATTTTGATAATTGACACACGATCACGTAAACAATACTGCTCTGTGTACATGTGCAACTTCGCAAAATAATTGTCTGAAAAAAAAATTAAACTTTTCACTAGAGGGAAGACTTGAACCAAGGACCTCTCGTTCTGCAGCTGCTCACGCTAACCACGGGACCACGGGGTTCCTGAGATCACACTTTCCTCGATGTTTCCTATCTTGCGCATGGACTACTCAGTGTGTATATTTTGCTTATTATTTTCATAGTTCCACACAACTTGTTCCTGTTTTCTCGATTGATCTGTGTTTAGTTTTTCAAGGCCTATCCACTGTGCCAACTTATAACTAAATCTGAGGGGGGTGCGATGTGGAGGTTCCTTTGTCAGCTGCCAGGGGCGGACGGGGAGACGGTGTTGGCCAGCTCGCGAACCCCCGCAACTCGTGTTCGTCGCATCGGTGCACTGCTGCTGCCAATTGAATCCACTGTTGCCAGACGGACATAGGGGTCCCGCGACATCGAATATATGGCCATTTTTAAGACTGGCGGGAATTTTAGATCAAACAATGGAGATTTTTGTAGTAATTTCGAGTATAAGACGCACCTGAATTTTGGGGGCAATTTTTCGAAGAAAAAAGTGCGTCTTATAGACCGTAAAATACTGTTCGGCTTCAGGCCACGACTGGCGGTGGTTAAGGGAACCTGACAGCACAACCGGTGCGTCTTAGGCATCGGGCGTCCTCACGAGTTACCTCTAATGCGACACTGTCGTGGGATCATTCTACAAGAGGACACACGTCGCACGTGTGTACGGACTGTCTTTGTGATGCTGAGGTGCTCCACGTGCCCACCTCTGTCCCCAGTACACTACGTGGTGGGACCGGCCGAGGTGCCAGACATTGCGGGCCAGTCTGCGCGAGGAGAGGACACGGCGCCGGTACGACGGCCTTCCCAAACGATTCAATGCGTGCAGCCGGGCGACAGTGGTGCAACGTCGTACTGGTAGCTGGCCACACATTGCACAGTTCTTTCTAAATTTGACTCCACATTGTAGTTGCTGAAATAGCATCACTTGCCTTCCCCCTCGATTTGTAATTACTCGAACGAGCCTCATACTTGAGGAGACCCTCCTTATAAGTAAATTTTTTGGGTACAATATCCTACTGCTTTTAAAAATGTGCTGCTGTAACAAACATATCGTGCATGAAGAGAATCAGCACCTCAGTTTAGCACAAGTGATGCTCCCTAACACGATTTCTCTCTCCATTCTTCTTCTTCTTCTTCTTCTTCTTCTTGGTGGCTCTACAGTCCTTGAAGAACCTCCTGTATCACCTGCCTCCATTCTTCTCTATCCATCGCCTTCCTTCTCCAGTTTCTTATTCCCATCGTCTTTAGATCTTCTTCCATATCATTCAGCCACCTTTCCCTGGGTGTATCTCTTCTCCGTCTCCCGTCAGGTTTTCCCATGAAAACTTTCTTGACACTCCGAGTTTCTGGCTTTCTCTGTACATGTCGTCCCCATCTTATTCTTCCCTGCTTAATTTTAACAACAATATCTAACTGTCCAAAAAGTGTTTCTGGTTCTACATTTGTCCTTACTCTCCAGCCATCTTCCTCTCTCACTGCTCCAGAAATCCTTCTCTGTATTTTTCTTTCCCATCTCTATAACAAGTTCCCCTACTTTAACGTCAGTACCCAGCCTTCTGATCCATAGGTCTTAATATGGTCGTGTATATTTTGATTTTTGTATTCCTGCTAACATTCCTGGAATTAAATACATTCTGCAAGGCAAAATAGCAACAATTTCCACTCGCTATCCTTTCTTGAATTTCTACTGCAACTTTATTGTCCTCCGTTATTACAGAACCTAAATATTTAGATGTTTTCACTCTTTCATATTCTTTCCCATTCATTACTATTGAATTCTTTTGTCCGTTTATATTGGGCTCCCCCATCAGCATATACTTTGTTTTCTTTATGTTTACTTCTAAACTTACTTCTCTTGCTGCTTCCTCTAACGTATCGTAGTTCCCCTTTAGTGCTCTTACATTCCTTGCCATTAATGCTACGTCATCCGCATGTGCTACCACTTGAACTTGCTGATTAAGTATTGTTGCTCCTGGGTATATTTGCTGCGTCACCATGGCCGGCCGCGGTGGTCTAGCGGTTCTGGCGCTGCAGTCCGGAACCGCGGGACTGCTACGGTCGCAGGTTCGAATCCTGCCTCGGGCATGGATGTGTGTGATGTCCTTAGGTTAGTTAGGTTTAAGTAGTTCTAAGTTCTAGGGGACTTATGACCTAAGATGTTGAGTCCCATAGTGCTCAGAGCCATTTGAACCATTTTTGAGCTGCGTCACCTTTTCTAAGACTAAATTAAATAGCATTGTAGATATCACATCTCCCTGTCCTAGCCCCCTCTGTACTTGGAATTCACCAGACCATTCTTGCTCTATTCTTAGTTTACACACTGTTGCTTTCATTGTCATTTCCGTTAAACTGACCAGTTTTAGTGGGGTTCTAAATTTTTTCATGATATGTATAATTTTCTTCCTGTGTAGACTGTCGTACGCTTGCTTAAAATCAATGTAGAACTGATGTAGTGGCTTGTCATACTCACAAAACTTCTCTAGCACTTGTCTTAATAAAAATATCTGATCCATCGTGGATCTGTTCCTCCTAAATCCAGCCTGATAGTCCCCCAATATCCTTTCTATCATCCCTTCAAGTCTGGAGGCTAAAAGTTTACTAAAAGTTTACTACGTCCAAGAGAGTGATTCCACGATAATTACTACATTCTGACTTGTCGGCTTTTTTATGTAACGGGCAGATAATTCCCATGTTCCAATCGTTAGGCATTACCTCCTTTATCCATATTTCCTTTATCAATTCATGGACTGCCTCCTCCATTTTCTTTCCTCCATAATTTAACAATTCTGCCTCTATGACGTCTTCTCCTGCTGCTTTATTATTTTTTAGGCTCTTGATAGCATTCGTCACTTCCTCTAGCTCTGGTATTACTTCCTCTTCCCGATCCTCCACATCTGATTCCAATTCTGAGTCCTGTTCCCTTTCATTGTCATTCATGGTTCCTTCTTCTGTATCCCCTCTTTCCCGTCAAGTAGTTCGGTAAAATACTTTTGCCACTTTTCTAGGGCTTTGCTTTTATCTCCAATTAGATTTCCGTCCTTATCCTTATAAAAAACTGCTCGAGGCTGGCAACCTTTCTTCAGATCTCTTGTTCTTTCACAGAACCTTCTGATCTCTTTATTGTCTCACATTTCGTCCAACTGCTCTATCATTCTCCTTTCACGCTGCCTTTTCTTTACCCTAAAAAGCTTATCCGCTCTTTTCATATCGTCTCTGTATTCTTCTACCGCTAACCTCTTGTTCCTTTGCAACATTCTCCGTCTCGCTTCATTTCTCTCGTGTATTACCATTAAGCACTCCTCGTCGAACCACTTAACCACCCTTTTGCGTTGTTCTCTCCCCGGTATCTCTTCTGCAGCTATGCTAATGACAGTTTTCAACGACTCCCATTTAGTTTCCACGTTATCTTCATACCCTGTGTTTCTCCCTGATTCCAACATCTTTTGTAGTTTCTTCCTATATTCTTCCCGTGCTTCCTTCGTTTGGAGTCTTTGTATATTCTGCTTCATTCTAATCTTATTCCTTTGTTTTCTTACCAAATCTATTTTCTACCTATATCTAATTCGTACTAAATAGTGGTCTGTGTCTCCATGTGCCCCTCTGCAGCTGCTGACTTCCGTAATATCTGATGCATGCCTTTTGCCTATGAGTACGTGATCTATTTGGTTTCTAGTGTTTCCATCTGGTGATACTCATGTACATTTCTTAATATGTTTCCTTGGATGATAGGTGCTTTTTATTATCATGTTCTTCCCACTGGCGAAGTCTGTCAGTCCGAGCCCATTATCATTACTGTCATTGAATAGGCTTTCGTTTGATATTATACTTCTATATACCTCTTCTTTCCCTATTTTTGCATTTAGGTCTCCAAGTATTATTTTCACATAGTGTCTTTGAATTTTACCAATTTATTCTTCCAATTTGACATAAAATATATCCTTTGCATCTTCATCTGCCTCCTCCGCAGGGGCGTAGACTTTCACTATTATAACGTTAAAAAATTTTGTCCTTATCTTTAGAGAACACATTCTGTCACGTATTGCCGTAAAACCAATTACATTAGCCTTCATAGACCTCTGTAGAAGGAAACCAGTACTACAAAGGCCTGTATCTCCACCGCTATGAATCATTAAATGTTCCCCCGACGCTATCACTCCTTGCCTTTTCCATCTCCATTGAACAGCGTTAACCTTCCGTCGGAGGTTCGAGTCCTACCTCGGGCATGGGTGTGTGTGTTGTCCTTAGCGTAAGTTAGTTCAGGTTAGATTAAGTAGTGCGTAAGCTTAGTTTGGCCCCGTAAGACCTTACCACAAATATCCAAATTTTTCCCAACAATGTTAAATCCGAATTCAGAATACGGATAATGATGCTGCAACCGATACATAATAGGAATATGGTGGTTCGTCGTTAAAATCACGATGCTCAACCGTTTTTAGATGTACCAAGCAGCTTAATTTCATTAATCAACCTTTTTTTGGAATCTAATGGATTCCGTTTTGAGCCGATATTAATTTGAGTTGCGATCCGTGAACTTGGTATTGCTGCGACGTCATTCACACATACCACAGCGGGATGTTCACCTTATCTACAAGTGTGTGTGCATGTGGACAGAAAGCGAGGGATCGCAATTAAATCAACGCTAAGCTATTCAGATATACATTGAAGAACCACAGAAACTGGTAAACTAGCCTAATATCGTGTATGGCCCCAGCGAGCACGCAGAAGTGCCGCAACACGACGTGGCATGGACTACACTAATGTCTGAAGTAGTGCTCAAAGGAAGCGACACCATGAATTCTGCAGGGCTGTCCATAAATCCGTAAGAGTACCAGGGGGTGGACATGCCGTCTAAACAGCCCGTTTCAAGGCATCACAGATACGCTCAATAGTGTTCGTGTCTGGGCAGTTTCGTGGCCAGCGGAAGTGCTTAGAAGAGTGTGCCCGGAGCCACTCTGTACCATTTCTGGAGGTGTGGGGTGTCGCATTGTCCTGCTGGAATTGTCCAAGTCCGTCGGAATGCACAATGGACACGAATGGATGCAGGTGACCAGACAGGGTGCTTACGTCAGTCAGAGTCGTATCTAGACCTTCCGGGGTCCGATGTAACTCCAACTGCACACGCCCCACACCATTACAGAGCCTCCACCAGCTTGAACAGTCCCCTGCTGACATGAAGTGTCCATGAATTCATGAGGTTGTATCCATACCCGTACACATCTATCCGCTCGGTACAATTTGAAACGAGACTCGTTCGACCAGGTAACATGTTTCCAGTCATGAAAAGTTGCACTTCTATTACCTTGAAAGATTCTCTTCAGTCGCTGTTGATCCCATTCTTGCACGATCTCTTTCCGGGCGCAGCGATGTCGGAAATTTGATGTTTTACCGGATTCCTGACATTAACGGTACACTCGTGAAATGGTCGTAAGGGAAAATCCCCAAAATGGTTCAAATGGCTCTGAGCACTATGGGACTCAACTGCTGTGGTCATAAGTCCCCTAGAACTTAGAACTACTTAAACCTAGCTAACCTAAGGACATCACACACATCCATGCCCGAGGCAGGATTCGAACCTGCGACCGTAGCAGTCGCACGGTTCCGGACTGCGCGCCTAGAACCGCGAGACCACCGCGGCCGGCGGAAAATCCCCACTTCATCGCTATCTCGGAGATGCTGTGACGCATCGCTCGTGCGCCGACTATAACACTATGTTCAGACTCACTTAAATCTTGCTGACTTGCGATTGTAGCAGCAGGAACCGATCTAACAATTGCGTCAGACACTTGTTGTCTTACAAAGGCGTTGGCTGACGGCGGCTACGTATTCTGCTTGTTTACATATCTCTCAATTTGAATGCGCATGCCTATACCAGTCTCTTTGGCGATTTAGTGTAGAAATGTTGCCTTGCCTTCCTCCAATACAGGCTGTCTGAATTCGCTTAACAAGGTTTGAATCAAACAACGTCGCCTTTCTTCCGAAGGTCCCCATTAAGCTCGTCTTTAAACTTTATTTTTGGGTATACCGATCTTTTACGATCCTAGAACTGGTCTCTATATTCGGTCGACATCTGCTTCCATGCGTATTTGGTAAAGATTCCAAACACTATATCACTACTCTAGAATTGAGCTCATTAGCGCCTTATATGCGCTTTTCTTTACAAATACACCGCACTTTTTCAGAAATTCCAACAGTCTTCAGTTCCTCTTCCTTACAAAGGATTTTACATGTCTGCAACATCATAACTTAGTGCAGCATCCGGTCTTAGTACAGGGTGCGCAAAATAAAACTTACCAGCAAAATAAGGCATGCAGCCCGACGACAGAACTTCATCGTACGCCCGATGTGCGAAAGATGTCGGTGGGGTGCCTACGATAAGGACCATGAATGGTTTTTTTTCCTTCTTCTTTCTTTCCAGGACAGTTTCATTTTGACCATTGTGTCAATGTGTCCCCGTACTGAGGGAATAAGTGTAGGGGAGCAGTTGCACGAATCCCGCATCGCCGCTCTTGCAAAGTGCCTAGCGGAGGCGATTTGCCGTGGCCTTCCGCCGACCTGTTGTGAAGTGCCGAGTGTAAATATGCTTCGTGTGGATGACCCTGATGACACATTGGGCAGTACAGTGTCGTTGTGGAGTGCGAGATCCGTGGTCGGTGCACTGCCTGCTCCCTCGAGCCTCTGAGCTTAGCGCCCCGTGCAGTGTATCACTGTCAACACTGTCACATGCCCCCGGTTCATGAGACTCTGTGGAGGGTCGGTCCAGGACACTGGCGCACAGGCTGCTGATCCGGAACTTAACACCACTACCTCTCTTCCCCTTGCCGGCCAAATACTGGCAGTGAAAACTTTTCACCACTATGATTCGAAACGGCTTAGGTCCACCTAGACAGACGTGCTTCAGCGACTTTGGCTACGGAGGCCGGTGCGAACCTTTTATAGTATCTAAATACTTAAACGATGTAACGGCCTAAAAAAGTTTGCTGCTTATTATCGGATACTACTGGATTCTTTTTCGCCTGGAGGCGATTACGACCCATAATGGAAATACTGCTCAGCTTTTCGACTTCGAACGTAAAAGTTTTGATTAAACATCAGAAAAACGGCGTAAGAAGTAACTAAGATATACAGGGTGATCAGACGTGATTTCTGGCGTTTCCCCGAGGTAGTGTTACAGGCTCTTTGCTGTTCCTTATCTATATAAACGATTTGGAAGACAATCTGAGCAGCCGTCTTAGGTTGTTTGAAGATGACGCTGTCGTTTATCAACTTATAAAGTCATTAGAAGATCAAAACAAGTTGCAAAATTTTGAAGGTGTAATAGTTTTACACCTCAGACATGATTTTATATGCACAAAAAAATTTGCATGTGCTTCATTATTACAACTACAAGCGGCTCCCAGAAAGCTTCTGATGATAACGGAGATACGTTACAGCATATTTCTCCGTGCTACTGCACTTTATAAACTACGGTTTCGCCTCACACCGGATTTTATGTCCGTATTTTACGTTTAGAATAGGGGAAACTTGTTCCTCCGTATTCCGGAAACGGATAAAGATATCAAGAAAATTGCCAAGGCTGTTCGATACGGCAAAAATTACAGCCATTTGCTGTGCTTAGCCGTCTTAGAATCCGCGGCCCGGTTTCGGTACCCAGAAACCACGTTTTTGGGGCAGTTTCTCCATAATGACTAAAGATTTTGAAAACGGGAAGACGGCAGTTATAGAGAAATGCTAGAGAATATACCCTTAAAATCGGAGCAGTCTGATGCGCTTATTTATTGTTTACATTTCGCCTCACCACCGAATTTTACATGCGCGTTTTACGTGTTCAAATTGGGTAAGGTTGTATCTCTGAAACTGGTAAAGATATCAAGAAAATATTCGAGGTTTTTCGAAATCTGGATCTTAGAAATGTATGGTGAAATTTTGAGCCATTTGCTGTTCGTTGTCGTCTTGGAATCCGCGGCTCCGTTTTCATAGCCAAAAATCATGTTTTTCGGTTTTTCTTAGGAACCGACTACGAACTAAATAGTGCCAGCTGAAGCTCCTTGAGGTGCACCGTAGACCACATCAAATGGAAAAAGAACCAATCGATTTGGTCCATTTGCCTGATCTGGGGAAGTGTGTAACATTCAAACTGTACTATAGTTACTGTACAACGATCTTTCTGTTGGGTATATAAATGTTCGCTAGCCAAAGGGCTATGCAATACACTCGAACCTACCTTTCAGTCACCAACACAACATGAGGTATGAGCATCGGAAAAAATACCGTTTTTATGAGAGGCGTTTTGGAACTACTAAATAGCGCATGCGTAGCGATTGACAAGTACACTACTTGAAGATACGCGCAACTAGTTTTATTAAACAAGTATTGATCAACAGAATGATAATGAAGTTAGTCAGTGGCTGTTATTTTTTTCTATTCCGAAGCCATGCAAAATTTGTTTGTTTACTAACTTAGTTGTGATAGCTTACAAATTAACAGACATTAACGCACAGTACGATAAGAAATAACATCAAAATAAATTAGTGTGTATCCACGTGGACTGTACAAATAGAGTTTTTCCGAGGCGTGATACTCAGGGGAATAACACTAACACATACCACGCGCGTCCGCCAGACTTGAGGTTCATATCCAGTCCCATACCTTTGATGGTGTTGATGAAGGTACATTTATTTCTGTTCTTGTTTTTGTTCTCTTTTGAAATATAACGTCAACTTACAATTTACAGCTTCCAAATTCCTGTATTTTTCCTTAAACTGCTGCAAGTAAATGAAGGATAACATTAAAGGGCAAACAAGAGAGCTGCACACAGCGCCACCTCCACTGGTGCTGCACAGGCAACCTTGCACGCGTGGGGGCCATTTCTACTGGCTAAGAGGTCTGTGCGGACCACTGCAGCCTGCCTCAAGTAATAAGATAGCGCGCCCTAGTAGTCGTAATGCAAATTGGAAAAACTGCATCTTACACTACTGGCCACTAAAATTGCTACACCAAGAAGAAATGCAGATGATAAACGGGTATCCATTGGATAAATATAATATACTAGAACTGACATGTGATGACAAAATGGCTCTGAGCACTATGGGACTCAACTGCTGAGGTCATTAGTCCCCTAGAACTTAGAACTAGTTAAACCTAACTAACCTAAGGACGGCACAAACATCCATGCCCGAGGCAGGATTCGAACCTGCGACCGTAGCGGTCTTGCGGTTCCAGACTGCAGCGCCTTTAACCGCACGGCCACTTCGGCCGGCATGTGATGACATTTTCACGCAATTTGGGTGCATAGATCCTGAGAAATCAGTACCCAGAAGAACCACCTCTGGCCGTAATAACGGCCTTGATACGCCTGGGCATTGAGTCAAACAGAGCTTGGATGGCGTGTACAGGTACAGCTGCCCATGCAGCTTCAACACGATACCGCAGTTCATTAAGAGTAGTGACTGGCGTATTGTGACGAGCCAGTTGCTCGGCCACCATCGACCAGACGTTTTCAATTGGTGAGAGATCTGGAGAATGTGCTGGCCAGGGCAGCAGTCGAACATTTTCTGTATCCAGAAAGGCCCGTACAGGACCTGCACCATGCGGTCGTACATTATGCAGCTGAAATGTAGGGTTCCACAGGGATCGAATGATGGGTGGAGCCACAGGTCGTAAGACACCTGAAATGTTACGTCCACTGTTCAAAGTGCCGTCAGTGCGAACAAGAGGTGACTGAGACATGTAACCAATGGCACCCCATACCATCACGCCGGGTGATACGCCATTATGACGATGACGAATACACGCTTCCAATGTGCGTTCACCGCGATGTAGCCATCGTGGATGCGACCATCACGATGCTGTAAACAGAACCTGGATTCATCCGAAAAAATGACGTTTTGCCATTCGTGCATCCAGGTTCGTCGTTGAGTACACCATCGCAGGCGCTCCTGTCTGTGATGCAGCGTCAAGGGTAACCGCAGCCATGGTCTCCGAGTTGATAGTCCATGCTGCTGCAAATGTTGTCGAACTGTTCGTGCAGATGGTTGTTGCCTTGAAAACGTCCTCATCTGTTGACTCAGGGATCGAGACGTAGCTGCTCGATCCGTTACAGCCATGCGGATGAGATGCCTGTCATCTCGACTGCTAGTGATACGAGGCCGTTGGGATCCAGCACGGCGTTCCTTATTACCCTCCCCACCGATTCCATATTCTGCTAACAGTCATTGGATCTCGACCAACGCGAGCAGCAATGTCGCGATACGATAAACCGCAATCGCGATAGGCTACAATCCGACCTTTATCAAAGTCGGAAACGTGATGGTACGCATTTCTCCTCCTCACACGAGGCATCACAACAACGTTACACCAGGCAACGCCGGTACTGCTGCTTGTGTATGAGAAATCGGTTGGAAACTTTCCTCACGTCAGCACGTTGTAGGTGTCGCTACCGGCGCCAACCTTGTGTGAATGCTCTGAAAAGCTAATCATTTGCATATGATAGCATCTTCTTCCTGCCAGTTAAATTTCGCGTCTGTAGCACGTAATCTTCGTGGTGTAGCAATTTTAATGGCCAGTACTGTATTTGTTTTGTTTTTTTTAGCACTGCATTGGATTTCAATTTCGAGCGCCTATAGAGTTCCCGATGCTAATAATATGTGAGGCAGCAACATGAGGACGTACAGGGAGCGTCAGTAACGAATGAAGTATAGTCTTCAATTTCATTTAGAGTCACAAAAAGGAAGGATCAACTGTGCAGAGTAATAGTGGAATCAATATTTACAGAATCCACAACGCGTTGTTATAAGAGCCTCTACACGTTGTAGTACCGCATCAAATATGGTGTGACTGCCCTCCTCGGGAATAAAATTACACATAGGTTCAGCCTAAATCCAGTACTCAGCTGTACTGGCTACAGGAGTCTAATCACCGCGTCACGAGCTTCGAACGTACGGTGTGACACCCGCTATCAGATCAGAAGTGCCCTAGAAACCTGATACGGAACTGACCACTAGATGTCGCAAGACGTGGACCCGCCAGCATAAAAGGAACTGCGGAGTACTGAGCGGGCACAGCCGAGAGCGCGATGGCAACGCGAGCAGGAGGGGGCCGGTCGACGGTCGGAGGGGTCTGTCCATCGGTTACTACACTCATGACGACTTCGGCACCGGCAGATGAACACTGGAGGGATGCGACAAAGGCTGGCGCCGCGCAAAAATTGAAACATTCACGGACGAAGAAAACTCGAACCCTCCAGAGGGTAGCGTCCTCCACGACTAACCTGACGTGGAACAGGATGGGACAACACGTCTGGAATTCGGCGAGAACATCGAATTGATGGACCGAGAACCACTGGAAAGAGACAACAGCGTCTCAGAAACGGATAATTTAATCCTAGTGCGACACAAACGGCACTATCGGAGGAACTCGGAAGAAGACGCGAAGCCTCAGAAATTACGAGCTAAGACCACTGAGACTACCAGTGGGTTCACACCTGTTACTCCCAAAGATGACAACGAGGGCGACTCCACCCAGACACGAACCTCGAACTAGGAACGTCGGAACAACAAGTCGAAGCTGCGTGTGACGCAGCAAAACGAAAACGTGTTCCACCAGTGACGATTTATTATAATGGCCAGTATGTGGCACTGAATAATGCTCTACAACAATAACTCTCCGGAACCCTGAAAGCCATCTTCCAGAACGACCGGATTAAATACCACTTCGAGTCCTCTGAGGATCAAACAAAGAAAGGCTCTCAAATTGTTTGAGACCTACGACTTGCTACATTTTGCACACCAACCACCGGAGGAAATTGAACTTAAGCTGGTGATCAATTGAGTGCCTGCAAAGGTCACAGAACGTCAACTCCAGGAAGCATTAAGTGAAAAAGGATTCCCCCACGCCATGGTACATCAATACAAAAGCAGAGAGAGAGATCAAGTCACTGGTGACTTAGTTAGGCTGCCCACCTACCGTATCAGCCTTCCTAAGGCAAAAGACACCCACAAAATCTACGACACCCATTACCTTCTCTACACGAGGGTGCACATTGAAGATTATCTGTCAAAGGATGGGCCGACACAGTGCAAAAACTGTTAACACTTTGGGCGTACGGCAAATTATTACCGGATAACCACTCTGCTGCGTGAAGTTCGCTGGAGACCATCGAACCGAGGCCTGCAGCCCACCTTGCACCTTCAAAGCAAAATGTGGTAACTGTGACAAAGACCACTGAGCCTCATGGCGCGGCTACGTAAAATACCAGTCACACCTCCGGAAATCTAAAGTCCAGCCGCATCAACGGGCCAAGAAACCGACGGTGAACATCGAGCAGCGACGACCAGCGAGATGGGCTGTCAGGCACCAGAACAACAGCCATCCGGACAGTCCCTAATATCAGCTGTCCTACAGAGACGACGGATTTCACGATCCTATGCAGACACACTGTCGCCTAGGAGCGACCAACCTGCAACATCTGCTTCCACCCCAGGCACCTTCACGCCAGCCATACAACTTCAACAAAAACTGGCAGGAATCCTCACGCTGGTGGAGGGAATGGATAATGGCCGCAGAATGAGACACTTCCGACTGCATTTCGAATGCCATTGTAGCAAGACATAAACAAACTGAACGAATTTGTTAGCCGGCACAGGTTGGACATAGTTCTGATCTCGGAAACGCTCCTGACGGAGGTGGCTACCCAACATGCATGGTTATAGAACAGACCGGGTTGGACAACGAGGTAGCGGAACTTCAGTCTTCGTCAAAAACACCATACGACATCATCAGGAGGATGTACCGCCCCTGGAATCACTGGAAGCCACAGCTGTTACAATCTGCACGGCAAAAGGAAACATTACTCTGGTGGCAGCGCATCTTAGTCCCAAGAAACGGTGGCCAGAGATATTCATGCTCTCTTCGACGGATTCAATAAGGTCTTGCCGGGAGGAGACTTTAACTCCAAACATGGGGCTTAGCATTCAAGGAGGACCAACCGAAAGGGAGAGCCACTCTATGACCTAGAGAACGACCTTGAAGTCACCATCTATGGGCCACGGGAGCCGACGTGCATCCCAGAGTTCGCCATCCAGGAGGCTAACATTCTCGATATAGCGATTTTAAAAAATATCGCTGCAAATCTACAGATCAAGACCATCCAGCACCTGTCATCTAATATGTACCAGTTCTCGGACTTCTCGAGGGTGGTGGCCTCCCAATACTTCCTCCAAGCTCCACCGCTGTTAACTGGGATCTCTTTGAAACATATTTTAACAATAACGTCCGACCGACCCAAGCAGTCTCTACAATTCCGGAAACTGACATCGCTGTGGCTGCTTTGACAGCTAAAATCCAACGGGCAACAAGACGCACAGCAACTGATATCTTGCGTCACGAGGATCAATTTGAAACATTGCCTCCTCGTCTAGACGAAATCAAGCATCAAGCATCGCCGGAATAATCACAAAAAACTATGGCAGCGATACAGACGTCTAGAAGATAGACGGCTGATGCATCGTTTGTCCCGGGAGCTACGCTGCCGTGCTGAAGAATGGCGGCAAGACCTATGGGAAAGAAAGGTGGACGAAATGTTCCTCCAGACTAGCGAAGAGTGGCAACTTGTCAGGGCACTGTTGGCCTCATATACGACTCGATTGGCAAAGATGAATTGTATGCCCACGTTTACAAAAACCACCGACAGCTCCGCCCCCACCGGATGCAGAGGACGCAAGAGAAGAGGACCGTATCCGCAGCGAATCGACGACTTCCGCCAACTCCCCACACAACAGAGGCCTGTTCTTAACAATCCCGCCGAAGTTAGAAAACTGATTGGGAAGATTAGGAAGACGAACATCTCGGCGCCTCTGTGACAAACGCCGATCTTAAGCATTTTCCTATAAAGGCCATCGTTCTCTTAATTCGAATTATCAACGGCTGCTTACTTAACGGCTACTTCCCTGCAGACTTGAAGACGGTGAACACGACCCCTATTCCCAAAAGAGTTTTTCCTCTTTTGTGAAAACGTTGCCAGACAGCTACCGCCCGATTAGTCTGATGCACACATTGGAACGGGTGCTGCTACACCGCCTCAAAGACTACCTGGATGAAAGTAACATCACCTCCCACGAACAGTTGGCTTCCAGCCACGGTTATCGGCGGAGCTTCAGCTTCTTCTGATCACAGAATCCATACAACTCAACCTCAAAAGATGAAAGTCCACGGCTGGAGTTTTCCTAAATATCGAAAAGGAATACGACCCGGTGTGGCGTAACAGGCTTACATGCAAACTAGTCGATCAAACCCGTCTGCTCGACTGTCACATCAAGCTGATTCACAGCTTTCTGCAGGGCAGGCGCCTGTTTGTACAAACAGACGGGAAGAAGTCATCACAGAAAACTGTCTCAGCTGGCATCCCGCAGGGAGCGGTGATATCGCGATGCCTGTTTAATTTGTATCTTAACGACATTTCCACCGCTCAACACGCCACCGCCATTCTGTATGACGATGACACGGCCTTCCTAACGTCTGGAAGGAAAATCGAACAACCTATCAACAGATTCAGCGACAACTTACCGTCAACGAACAGTGGGAAAAGAGCATTAAAATCACCCTAAGCCCTACGAAAACTGCAGCATTACTGTTTACGAAGAAACGGCCGGAACTGAGAGTGCGATTTGCCATCAGTCGACAGCCAATACCCTGGACTACGACGACGAAATACCTGGGAGTGATACTGGATAAAGGAATGACTTTTACCCCACACATGTAAGACAGAAAACTGAATACTATGAAGGTGATCCGGGCACTCACGCCGTTTTTCACGAGTAGGAATCTTAACCCATCAACGAAATTAAAACTTTATACAGCAACGATACAACCCTCCCTGCTGTACGGCTCGACGTCTTGGGAGCCGGCCGCGGTGGTCTAGCGGTTCTGGCGCTGCAGTCCGGAACCGCGGGACTGCTACGGTCGCAGGTTCGAATCCTGCCTCGGGCATGGGTGTGTGTGATGTCCTTAGGTTAGTTAGGTTTAAGTAGTTCTAAGTTCTAGGGGACTTATGACCTAAGATGTTGAGTCCCATAGTGCTCAGAGCCATTTGAACCATTTTTTTTTTTGACGTCTTGGGGAACAATACGTGATTCTAATATACGCAGTTTGCAACCACTACAAAACACGCAGTTTGCAACCACTATGAAACAGGTGTTGGAAGTGGAGCCTAGGCATCACAAGGTGGGCCAGGACGAGAAAAATACACTAGCTGACTGGAGAAACCCACGTGCTGAGAAGATAAAAGAGCAGGCTACTCGTCTTTTTCACAAATTAGACGAGTATCTGGGAAATGTCCCCCTACTTGCCAATGTAGACCAGGCCCTGTCACGATACTCGCACAAATACAAGGTGCCTGGAGCCATTATTGCACCCACACAGCACTATCGAAGATGACGCAATGTTCAGTTATTCGGTATCTTACATTTTATCTTACATATTATCACGAGAAAGAAAACTGGCGTTCTACGGATCGGAGAGTTGAATGTCAATCCCTTAATCGGGCAGATAGGTTAGAAAATTTAAAAAGGGAAATGGATAGGTTAAAGTTAGATATAGCGGGAATTTTTGAAGTTCGGTGGCAGGAGGAACAAGACTTCTGGACAGGTAAATACAGGGTTATAAATACAAAATCAAATATGGGTAATGCAGGAGTAGGTTTAATAAGGAATAAAAAAATAGGAGTGCGGGTAAGCTACTACAGACAGCATAGTGAGCGCACTATTGTGACCAATAGACACGAAGCCCACGCCTACCACAGTAGTACAAGTTTATATGCCAACTAGCTCTGCAGATGATGAAGTAATTGATGAAATGTATGATGAGATAAAAGAAATTATTCAGGTAGCGAAGGGAGACGAAAATTTAATAGTCATGGGTGACTGGAATTCGATAGTAGGAAAAGGAAGAGAAGGAAACATAGTAGGTGAATATGGAATGGGGGTAAGATATAAAAGAGGAAGTCGCCTGGTAAAATTTTGCACAGAGCATAACTGAATCATAGCTAACACTTGGTTCAAGAATCATGAAAGAAGGTTGTATACATGGAAGAAGCCTGGATATACCAAAAGGTATCAGATAGATTATATAATGGTAAGACAGAGATTTAGGAACCACGTTTTAAATTGTAAGACATTTCCAGGGGCAGATGTGGACTCTGACCACAATCTATTGGTTATGAACTGTAGATTAAAACTGAAGAAACTGCAAAAAGGTGGTAATCCAAGGGGTCCTGGATAAACTGACAGAACCAGATGTTGTAGAGAGTTTCAGGGAGAGCATAAGGGAACAATTGACGGTAATGGGGGAAAGAAATACAGTAGAAGAAGAATGGGTAGCTTTGCGGGATGAAATAGTGAAGGCAGCAGAGCATCAAGAAGGTAAAAAGACTAGGGCTAATAGAAATCCTTGGGTAACAAAAGAAATATTGAATGCTGAAAGGAGGAAATATAAAAATGCAGTAAATGAAGCAGGCAAAAAGGAATACAAACGTCTCAGAAATGAGATTGACATGAAATGCAAAATGGCTAACAGGGATGGCTAGAGGAGAAAAGTAAGGATATAGAGGCATAATTCACTATGGGTAAGATAGATACTGGCTACAGGAAAATGAAAGAGACATTTGGAGAAAAGAGTACCACTTGTATGAATATCAAGAGCTCAAATGGAAACCCAGTTCTAAGCAAAGAAGGGAAAGTAGAAAGGTCGAAGGAGTATATAGAGGGTCTATACAATGGCGATGTACTAGAGGACAACATTATGGAAATGGATGATACTACGTGAAGATTTTGACAGAGCACTGAAAGACCTAAGACGATACAAGGCACTGGGAGTAGACAACATTCCATTAGAACTTCTTACAGCCTTGGGAGGGCCAATCCTGACAAAACTCTACCATCTGATGAGCAAGATGTATGAGACAGGCTAAATACTCTCAGACTTCAAGAAGAATATAATAATTCCAATCCCAAAGAAACCAGGCGTTGACAGATGAGAAAATTACCGAACTATCAGTTAAATAAGTCACGGCTGCAAAATACTAACGCGAATTCTTTACAGACGAATGGAAAACTGGTAGAAGGCGACCTCGGGGAAGATCAGTTTGGATTCCGTAGAAATATTGGAACACGTGAGGCAATACTGACCCTACGACTTATCATAGAAGAACGATTAAGGAAAGGCAAACCTAAGTATCTTAGACTTAGAGAAAGCTTTTGACAATGTTGACTGGAATACTCTCTTTCAAATTCTGAAGGTGGTAGGGCTAAAATACAGGGAGCGAAAGGCTATATACAATTTGTACAGAAACCAGATGGCAGTTATAAGAGTCGAGGGGCATGAAAGGGAAGCAGCGGTTGGGAAGGGAGTGAGACAGGGTTGTAGCCTGTCCCCAATGGTATTCAATCTGTCTATTGAGCAAGCAGTAAAGGAAACAAAAGAAAAATTCGGAGTAGCTATTAAAATCCTTGGAGAAGAAATAAAAACTTTGAGGTTCGCCGATGACATTGTAATTCTGTCAGAGACAGCAAAGGAAAGAGCAGTTGAACGGAATGGACAGTGTCTTAAAAGGAGTATATAAGATGAACATCAACAAAAGCAAAACGAGGATAATGGAATGTAGCCGAATTAAGTCGGCTGATGATTAGGAAATGAGGCACTTAAAGTAACAAATGAGTTTTGCTATTTGGGGAGCAAAATAACTGATGATGGTCGAAGTAGAGAGGATATAAAATGTAGACTGGCTATGACAAGGAAAGCGTTTCTGAGGAAGGGAAATTTGTTAAGATCGAGTATAGATTTAAGTGTCAGGAAGTCGTTTCTGAAAGTATTTGTATGGAGTGTAGCCATGTATGGAAGTGAAACATGGACGATAAATAGTTTGAACAAGAAGAGAATAGAAGCTTTCGAAACGTGTTGCTACAGAAGAATGCTGAAGATTAGATGGGTAGATCACATAACTAATAAGGAGGAGTTGAAGAGAATTGGGGAGAAAAGAAATTTGTGGCACAACTTGACTAGAAGAAGTTATCGGTTGGTAGGACATGTTCTGAGGCATCAAAGCATCAACAATTCAGTATTGGAAGCAGCGTGGGTGGTAAAAATTGTAGAGGGAGACCAAGAGATGAATACACTAAGCAGATTCAGAAGGATGTAGGTTACAGTAGTTACTGGAAGATGTAGAAGCTTGCACAGGATAGGGTAGCATGGAGAGCTGCATCAAACCAGTCTTTGGACTGAAGACCACCACAACAAACAACATGTAAATAGTTGTCAATCACTCACCCTCAAAGGACTCAGGAGCCACAGAGTGCACAAGTCCCTTTGCAAACGAATATACAATAAAGCGAACTATTACTCGCAACTTGCCACCGCAGAAGAAAAAATAGCCAAAGTCATTCGCTCTTTGGACACAAAATGCCACAAAAAAGAAAAAAAAAAGGATTTGACCGGAGACATCAGTGAGTTCGAGCGTGGACCAGTCATCGGATACCACCTGAGTCTGATATCCATCACGGATTTTGCAGTCGTTGTAAAGATGCCCACGTCGACTGTTCGCGATTGATTGTGATATGGAGACGAGAAGGAACAACCCTAGCTAAACGAAGGCAAGGGAGGCCTCCTGTACTGATGGACGAGGACTGTCGTTCATTTCCGAAGGTTGTCGTAAGAAATCGTATGGAATCAGCGGATGGAATCATCCGTGAGCTCCAAGTTACTACCGGCGGTCCAACTACACGGTGACAGTGCGTAGGGAGATATAAAGAAGGGGATACCACGGTCGATCAGTTCCTCACACGTCTACCTTTCTGCAGCAGTGGTAAGAGACGCTTTACTTTGATGTAAAGAGCAACGCAATTGGACAGTGGGTGACTGCAGACGACTGATTTGGAGACATGAATCACGCTCTACCCTGTGACAACCCGAGGGGGGGGCTTGGGTTTGACGAATGCCATCACGTGTAGTGCCAACAGAGGAGTGTGGAGGATGTATTCCCATGGTGACGAGGAGTCTTCAGTTGTCCCCTTACGCTCCCGGGAAAACGCTGAATACGGAAGGATACGAGCTTATTACACAGCACAGTGTACTGCCTACAGTAGAGGAACATTTCGAAGACGATGATCGATTGTACTGAAACGTCCCCTTAGAAAAATTTATGAATTACTGTGCTGATAAACCCCTTACATTATTTGATTTTCAAACAGCTGAGCAGAACTGAACGTACTCAGACATTTCGCTCTTTACCTATTCTGATCAACACTAAACTGACACACAATATTTTTAACGCAACGCAATCTGACTTTCAATAATCCCTACAAAAGAACGGCCCTGACTAACATTAACCTATACCTTTCATGAATCACTTACCTCACAAAAATCTTCGTTACTCAAACTACTGCAATACAGCGAGCGCCAATACTGCCAGCTAAATAAAAGATTCTAACTACTGAAGGCACTAACTACTGATAGGCATAGTTAGCAAATGAAAGATTTTGATAGAGATCAAACAATGTATTTACCTTAATAGTGTTCAAAAGTCATAATATATATAGCAGTTTATGGCATCCAGTGTTAGAAATTTACTGTCTCTGATGGACACACGTCCAGATCATCCGCTCTCAAAACTCCGCCATTTCGCAACGCTATGCGCTGTTAACATCCAACTGCCCAACACTACAATGACACATTCGAACAATGCAAACCTTCCACAGACTGCACACAGCACAGTCAGTGATTTTCATGTAGAGCGCTACATGGCGTATAGAGCGCTACATGGCGTTACCAACATAAAAACCTAAACAGCCTACTTACAGTATCAGCGTGACAATGCACCCTGCCATAAAGCAGCAGGTGTGAGGCAGAGGTCTGTGGACCACAACACTGGCCAGCTCACAGCCCCGTCCTGATCCAAATGTGACATCTGTGGGATGAGTCAGAACGTCGACCTTGGTTCAGACTTCAGCGTCGAACATCACTGCCTTTTCTGGTTTCGGAGCTCGAGGTGGAATGATCTGTCATCCCTCCAAGAACAGTCAGACGCCTCACAGGTGGTGGACACACCCGATATTACCGTGCACTAATAGCTGACCGAATACTTCTGATTGGACTGCGCACAGCTATAGTGTAACACGAAGACGAACGCACGACTGTAGCAGAAAACGGAAACGAGACTCGTAGAAGAAGACAGTTTATCTGATCGCCTCTGTCATGAGTATGATGAAGCAAGAGTGGCTGGCATGGTGTCGTGGGTATCCCGAGAAATAAGTAACACATAATATATGGAATACCGTTTCGCTATGCGACAAACTGTATTGATCAAAGCTGACGATTTACGTCCGTGTCTTATGCATTTACGAGAAACAGTAAGAATCTCAGCCAGTGGTCAAGGCTCATAAGGAATGATGTCCGACTTATTAGTTTCTCCATCTCCTGAACCTGCAACAGATTGTTGAGTTAATGAAGAACAATATAAAAAACAACCTTGTAATCCTTTGTACAATGGAGATGGGATTGTTTACGTACATATATCAAGGATGTGAAATTTGACCCTCCTGAAAAAAACTCAAATAAAAGACACTCTATGAGCAATGCACACTATTTGTTGGGCAACTGCCATTTCGTAACCGATAAATTCGTTTAAAGTTCATTCTAATATCATAGCTGCATTTAGAAGTTTTTAAACACGTTCTGCAAGCAGTCCACGGTGCGTCCAAGCTACACTAACGATCTCTGCAGTTCTCTGTCATTCCACTTTTGCGCACTACAGGACATAATTCTACACTTCACTTGCGTATCCCATCGACTGCAAACATTTCACCCTTTGTTTAAACCAGGAAAGTCGTATTTAGTCTTTTCTTTATAAAAGATGCGATTTAGAATTTTCGAATATGTCGAGACATAATCCTCACAAACACATAGTGAACAGTATCGTTCACCACGGTTCCTGTTTTTCCCTTGGTTTACTTCTGTTTGGACTTTCCGCGCTTCCCTAGGGGGCGTTCCGGAGCCCCCGCGAGTGTCCTGCTAGCGCGCCCGCTGGGAGGAGTCGCTGTGTGCCGTGCCGAGGGCGGACGAGGCAGGAGGCACGATTGTTTGGCCCTGGACGATCTTTCTGCAGCAGGGCGCTCGGTCCCTCTCTGTCTGGACGGGCCCAAAACCAGGGGCGTGAGGACACAAGAGGCCGTAAATCTGTGGACAACGTTTGGTTTCCGTTCATGGGTTGGGGAAGCTATGAAGTCCGTCTGCGGCTGCCAATAACCTCCAGAAGGTGGTGTCGTCACTGAAAGTAATATTTTTCTTCTAGTTAGTGCAGCGGTCGTCCTCTGGCGTGGCCAATTTCCCGGTGTTGTGGGAGCCATTAATAACTGTGTGGCAACGTTTCCCTGCTTTCAGTTTGTGATCGGAAATTGCCTTGCGTGTGTGTTATTGCCCCCTTCCATGATCGTCCATTTGAGCGCCGTGCTGACTTACGGCTCGCATCGTAAAGAAACAAAAAAGAAAAGAAATTTTTTTTTGCTGTGGACCTTCTGCAAGCCGTTGTTTTCCCATGGACTGCGTAGGTCACTGTTTGGATAAGCACGCTGTAAAATGTTAAATAACCGTGTACTGTCTTGCGGAGAGATAGAGTGGACTGTAGTCAATTAATTTTATGGTGTCTGAAACGCGAGATTATGTTAATGTTCGCTAATATCTGTTGTGTTTTACTACGTAGGCGTTTATAACTTTAGTCGTTGTTATTGCGCATATGTTCTCGTGTTAAGGAGTTTAGTCCCCATGGCATTTACGTGCTGTATTTAATTATATTTAACGTAGTGCTAGAGTTTCTATTTGGTAATCCGCCTAGCCACGACTGATGTCGGTTGCTCGGTCTGTCTGAAATGTTGGGGCCTATTGGGTAGAGACCGTTGTTGACTTGCTCTCCTCAGCTCCGAAGTCCCGTACTGATACTACGGCGGTAGTTCTGCCGGAATCTCATTTGAAGAAGTTATCAGTTCTTGTGAGCACAAATAAAGCTACCTTTGCCTCTGTAATTTTTGTCCGCTGGCCAGCAAGCTTTTGTTAATGATTAAAAATCGCCAACTGGTCTTCGTCCAACCTAGTGGCTCGTGTTAGACGAGTTCCCTTTCCAGTTCGGCTAAATGTTTCCTCCTACTGGTCGACCCATCCTCTTTCCCGAGCCACGCTGGGGTAAGAGTTGCCGGAGTGTCTATTGCCGCTCAATGTTCCAGGAGAATGAAATTAGATTTTAATTATCTACTCCACCGTTATGCCCAAGAAAGGCGAATTATAGTAGTTCTGGATAACCTAAGTATAGTACACTATTTAGTTCTAGGTTTGGAGAAATTGCTGTTTAATAAAATTTAGCCTTCTGTGTCGGTAATCCGGCGTATTCCACGATCCAACATTGTTACAGAACTGAAAGATTTGGTTTTGATACATTTGCTGGGACGTGACTTAATTATTTGCTATTGATGTTAATTGCTTTAAATGAATCTTCTTTAACTTGTGGTTATAATTCTTAATGAATGATCGTCCTTAATGGTGTAACATTTAATGTACAGTCGTGGACAACCGTTATGCTGATCCGCGCAGCTTTAAAGACTGCTACACAGCATAACAGGCAAGGCGACGAAGTGCTATCAACATACCATGCACAGGCATGAAATTGAAAAACTATCCGAACTTTGTCAGACTGTTTTCAATCATGTCTAAGACTATATTAATGCCGATTACTGTATTAAATACAACACGTAATTATAAGATATAAATGAAAGAAGAAACACTAATTAGTATGAACTGTACTAATAAAAATAAATTCAGCTTACCGAGATAACATAACTGTTTTAGTAAGACAAAGTACCAACAGATGAATACGAATTAGCAAGATATTATGCACATTAGGCCACGAAACGGTCTGTGTCAATGTTCAGACCAGTCACACCGGAGTACAGTTGCTGACCTACCATGAAAGTGTGCAAATTTAGCAATCCGTAAATATTCTTAACGAAATTCATTTAAAAATCAATTCAATTAAAAATCAATTCAATTATTGACAAAAACGGAAAAAGTAGGCAGTAACAAGTATGAAATTCTACAAAAGTTTCATATTGACATCCACAGGGCGCCGGTACAAAATAAAGGTAGCAAAAAAACGTATTGGGAGCGCGAGAAATTCTTAAAATTGCTTTATTGATAGTCTATCTGCCTCCGTCGAAAGTAGAACCTAAAACAAACCAGACATCCCTTGCAGTAGCAAACACCTTTCACTACGCTAGCAGACAGCCCAGGCAAACACCCCTCTATTATTATCCCAGACATGAATAAGCTGGCAATTTCGCAATGAAAATGGCAAAATGATCTGCAGTTTCTGTTGCATAGAGCTTTCTGGACTCAAAAACATGAATTTTCTGCCTTTATGTCACCGATTATGTGACAATCATTCGGGATGTTTATGGAAATAACAAAATACTGTTATTAGCGCGTAAATTTAGTAGGATAATTGAGCACCACCCCAGGAAATAAATGGCGACATAGCTGAAAAACGTATTCTACAATGTTTCGAATTCTCCATTAGACTCGCAACAGCCAGGAAACGTTCATTGGCCGAAGTGTTTCTTAAGATATGGGAATGATCGCCCTTCTAAAACGCGGTGGCATTAATACTATGGTCTGAAATACCATGTGTATAGGCAAATGGATTTTATTTGCTTTCCTGTAAACGTGATTTGGATCGAAAGCGTAGCTACGATTAATATGCTGATGTATCGACTGCAACTAGAACATTTCGAATAAAGAGTAGAGGGAATTATTTATGTGGCCCTCATCTTCAGTAACTGACGTAGCTATTTTCGTTGTTAGGATTTAGTCACCTAAACAGGCAAAAATGGAACCCTACTAGTCTCACTTTCTTGACCGTGTATCTGTCTACCCAACCCTTAAAATCCGTTTACATCGAGTACGGGTAGACATAATAAGCGGAAATGTATCGCACTTATTTCGGTATACGGTCCCTTGGTGGTGTAAAAAAGTGAGCTTCTATGTGAACGCAATCTAAAGATACAGCTGTTTATGTAAGGAAAATTTACGCAACGGTAATCCAGTATGATTGGTCTGAACGTTGACACAGACCGTTTCGCGACCGAATGCGCTTAATATTTTGCTAATTCGTAACGATCTCGGGTAATTTGTCTTACTAAAACAGTACAAAAGAGTACCCGTGGTCTAGGGGTAGCGTCTTTGATTCATAATCAAAACGTCTTCGGTCCCAGGTTCGATCCCCGCCACTGCCTAAATTTTAATAAATAATCAGCATTGGCGGCCGAAGACTTCCGGCATAAGGAGTCAGCCTCATTCTGCTAACGGCCTTGTCAAAGAGGGCGGAGGAGCGGATAGAGGTTAAGGGCACTCTCTTGTCCTAGGGGTGGGAAATTGCCCCTAAAGGCGGAAGAATCAGCAATGGTCAACGACATGAGGATGCAGAAGGCAATGGAAACCACTGCATTAAAGACACGTAACGTGTATCCACAGGACATGTGGCCTGTAATTGAAGAAGTGTCATGATGATCTCTCCATTGGCAAAAGATTCCGGAATAGTCCCCCATTCGGATCTCCGGGAGGGGACTGACAAGGGGGAGGTTACCATGAGAAAAAGATTCTACGAGTCGAGGCGTGGAATGCCAGAAGTTTGAACGTGGTAGAGAAACTAGAAAATCTGAAAAGGGAAATGCAAAGGCTCAATCTAGATATAGTAGGGGTCAGTGAAGTGAAGCGGAAGGAAGACAAGGATTTCTGGTCAGATGAGTATCGGGTAATATCAACAGCAGCAGAAAATGGTATAACAGGTGTAGGATTCGTTATGAGTAGGAAGGTAGGGCAGAGGGTGTGTTACTGTGAACAGTTCTGTGACCGGGCTGTTCTAATCAGAATCGACAGCAGACCAACACCGACAACGATAGTTCAGGTATACATGCCGACGTCGCAAGCTGAAGATGAAGAGATAGAGAAAGTGTATGATGATATTGAAAGGGTAATGCAGTATGTAAAGGGGGACGAAAATCTAATAGTCATGGGCGACTGGAATGCAGTTGTAGGGGAAGGAGTAGAAGAAAAAGTTACAGGAGAATATGGGTTTGAGACAAGGAATGAAAGAGGAGAAAGACTGAGTTCTGTAACAAGTTTCAGCTGTTCAAGAATCACAAGAGGAGGAGGTATACTTGGAAAAGGCCGGGAGATACGGGAAGATTTCAATTAGATTACATCATGGTCAGACAGAGATTCCGAAATCAGATACTGAATTGTAAGGCGTACCCAGGAGCAGATATAGACTCAGATCACAATATAGTAGTGATGAAGAGTAGGCTGAAGTTCAAGACATTAGTCAGGAAGAATCCATACGCAAAGAAGTGGGATACGGAAGTACTAAGGAATGACGAGATACGTTTGAAGTTCTTTAACGCTATAGATACAGCAATAAGGAATAGCGCAGTAGGCAGTACAGTTGAAGAGGAATAGACATCACTAAAAAGGGCCATCACAGAAGTTGGGGAGGAAAACATAGGTACAAAGAAGGTAGCTGCGAAGAAACCATGGGTAACAGAAGAAATACTTCAGTTGATTGATGAAAGGAGGAAGTACAAACATGTTCCGGGAAAATCAGGAATACAGAAATACAAGTCGCTGAGGAATGAAATAAATAGGAAGTGCAGGGAAGCTAAGACGAAATGGCTGCAGGAAAAATGTGAAGACATCGAAAAAGACATGATTGTCGGAAGGACAGACTCAGCATACAGAAAAGTCAAAACAACCTTTGGTGACATTAAAAGCAACGGTGGTAACATTAAGAGTGCAACGGGAATTCCACTGTTAAATGCAGAGGAGAGAGCAGGTAGGTGGAAAGAATACATTGAAAGCCTCTATGAGGGTGAAGATTTGTCTGATAGAAGAAGAAACAGGAGTCGATTTAGAAGAGATAGGGGACCCAGTATTAGAATAGGAATTTAAAAGAGCTTTGGAGGACTTACGGTCAAATAAGGCAGAAGGGATAGATAACATTCCATCAGAATTTCTAAAATCATTGGGGGAAGTGGCAACAAAACGACTATTCACGTTGGTGTGTAGAATATATGAGTCTGGCGACATACCATCTGACTTTCGGAAAAGCATCATCCACACAATTCCGAAGACGGCAAGAGCTGACAAGTGCGAGAATTATCGCACAATCAGCTTAACAGCTCATGCATCGAAGCTGCTTACAAGAATAATATACAGAAGAATGGAAAAGAAAATTGAGAATGCGCTAGGTGACGATCAGTTTGGCTTTAGGAAAAGTAAAGGGACGAGAGAGGCAATTCTGACGTTACGACTAATAATTGAAGCAAGGCTAAAGAAAAATCAAGACACTTTCATAGGATTTGTCGACCTGGAAAAAGCGTTCGACAATATAAAATGGTGCAAGCTGTTCGAGATTCTGAAAAAAAGTAGGGGTAAGCTATAGGGAGAGACGGGTCATATACAATATGTACAACAACCAAGAGGGAATAATAAGAGTGGACGATCAAGAACGAAGCGTTCGTAGTAAGAAGGGTGTAAGACAAGGCTGTAGCCTTTCGCCCCTACTCTTCAATCTGTACATCGAGGAAGCAATGATGGAAATAGAAGAAAGGTTCAGGAGTGGAATTAAAATACAAGGTGAAAGGATATCAATGAGACGGTTCGCTGATGACATTGCTATCCTGAGTGAAAGTGAAGAAGAATTAAATGATCTGCTGAACGGAATGAACAGTCTAATAAGTACACAGTATGGTTTGAGAGTAAATCGGAGAAAGACGAAGGTAATGAGAAGTAGTAGAAATGAGAACAGCGAGAAACTTAACATCAGGATTGATGGTCACGAAGTCAATGAAGTTAAGGAATTCTGCTACCTAGGCAGTAAAATAACCAATGACGGACGGAGCAAGGAGGACATCAAAAGCAGACTCGCTATGGCAAAAAAGGCATTTCTGGCCAAGAGAAGTCTACTAATATCAAATACCGGCCTTAATTTGAGGAAGAAATTTCTGAGGATGTACGTCTGGAGTACAGCATTGTATGGTAGTGAAACATGGACTGTGGGAAAACCGGAACAGAAGAGAATCGAAGCATTTGAGATGTGGTGCTATAGACGAATGTTGAAAATTAGGTGGACGGATAAGGTAAGGAATGAGGAGGTTCTACGCAGAATCGGAGAGGAAAGGAATATGTGAAAAGCACTGATAAGGAGAAGGGACAGGATGATAGGACATCTGCTAAGACATGAGGGAATGACTTCCATGGTACTAGAGGGAGCTGTAGAGGGCAAAAACTGTAGAGGAAGACAGAGATTGGAATACGTCAAGTAAATAATTGAGGACATAAGTTGCAAGTGCTACTCAGAGATGAAGAGGTTAGCACAGGAAAGGAATTCGTGGCGGGCCGCATCAAAAAAAATTATGTTATCTCGATAAGCTGAAATTCATTTTATTAGTATAGTTCATAGTAATTAGCGTTTCTTCTTTCATTTATATCTTATATTTACGTGTTGTGCTTAACACACTAATCAGAATTAATATAGTCTTAGACATGATTGAAAACAGTCTGACAAAGTCGGATAGTTTTTCAATTTCACGCCTGTGCATAGTATGTTGGTAGCACTTCGTCGCCTTGCCTGTTATGCTGTGTAGCAGACTTTAAAGCTGTGCGGATCAGCATAACGAAAAGGCGAGGGGTCTCGCTCGTTTTGTCCACGACTGTACGTCTGATTGTCACCTATGTCACCTACAGACTTCATTCAGAGACTGAAAACGTGATCCTTGCTCAAGTTCATGGGACTTTATTAACTGTTGATCTTTATCGTTTATGGTCTTAAAAATGTTTGTTAAAAAGGAATAATCTTAGATTGCTATGTTTATTAAGTAATTATTAAGTTATATAGCAAATATTACGAGTGAAAATATTCTCTCATTGTTACACTCGCTTGTTCTGTTGTTTGCACTGAAGGGTGTGACAATAAATGCAAAATCTAAAGTGAAGCGTTTGGGGGCAATTAATCCTTTCCCTTATCATTAAAGATAACTGATAGTTTGTCGCTCGTTATTGAAATTGGTTGGGAGAGTAGTTTATTGATTGACCGCGTAGAAAGAGTATATCACACGGTATACTTATTTTTTTGTCCGTAGCTGAGGGGAGCGACAGGCGAGATCCGAAATGCACAGGCAGCAATAATAACTGTGCGTTTATTAACTAAGAACAGAACTAAATACAGTTTCTGGGGACGAGTTGCTGCAGTACTCGACTGAAATGTCAATCTGTGAGGATGCCTAGAAGATGCTCACAATGACGAATTCCACGAAAACATCGGCGGCGATAAGCAGGAAGGTGGCAGTGGAGGTGCTGCGAGGCTGTGGACGTACGGCTCCAGCGAGGCGCTGCTGCGTCTGTGTGGCGGGCAGCAGACGCGGCAGGCGTTCCGCCCGCAGGTGAGGAGCTGCGAAGACGCGTGGTCTCGCCAAAGCGGCCTGCCGCCTGCGACGGCAGCGCACTTTACTACGACACGCGCGTCGCACGTCAATGCGGCTCGTGCCCCAGCACGGAGGAAAACAACCCGGAGAGTTGTGTCGACGTCTGGTGTTTCCGTGGGGTCTCCAGGAATATCAGTCGATCACAATATTATTTTACCTGGGAGCGAGCACGCTTCGGTCGGCTTGTGGTGAGTTTTATCGTGTCATTTCACGAGGACATGCTGAATCACTTGGCAGTATACGCACAACATTTGCGAACACATTCGCAGTCCTACGAGTTTTCCTTAATCACCACTGTAGTTTGTTACCGCAACATCACTGGATGTTTCCAACAACAGCAACGAGGCGGCCAAGTGCTACAATGTCGTCGTCGGGTTACAGAGTTACTAGCAGCAGGAGACGAGCCGCACCCACGGTACACGTCGCTAAGTGTTGCGTCCGTGTTGAAGGACCGCGTCTGGCATACACCGTAACCCTTCCTCATTAGCGGCAGGATGGAGTTACAGTTTAGTAGAAGGCGCGGCACCCAAACAGAGGAGGCACAAGTCAGCCATCAGAACAAGTCTCCGCGACTTGAACAGAACAACGGTACATTCAGCCAATTTACAAATATTTGTCTGAGAAATTACCACTAAGAAACTGGTGGTAACTGTAACACAATATTCCACTCCACAAGTACCGAACATAATCGACACGCTAGACGCACTTTCTTTAAAAAAGGATAATAGTAACCCACGAAAATTCAGAAATCTCTGAAGAAAAATCGTGTAACAGCCATACAGGGTGTATGAACTAACAGCCAGTTGCAATCCTTTAACTGGAGTATCTGAATGCAAGGAAACGAAGAAAATAGAGGGATGCAGTGTCCGCGCAGGGGAAAATCAAACTGACCACTGGAGGTGGCGATGCGGTTGGGCTGGTTTTGTGATGGAACTTCCACGAGGGCACAACCCGAGGCGCGGAAGAACAGCGACTGGCAGCAGTGGCGCAACTGGAAAGCTGCAAGGTGCCGCTGTGGGCGCGCTGGCTGCCCGCGGAAAGAAAACGACCTGGCAGAGCGGTAGGCGCACCAGAGGTGTGGCGAGGCGCAGCAAAGGAAGGGAAGGGACGGGCCACCTGGCACGAGACGATCGCAGACCTGACCTGCTGGACTGACAGAACAGAGAGGAAAGACCGGTGGTGACCGCAGGCAGCACCCTCACCACCGAACGGAGGGGAGGGATCCCCAGAGTGCGAGTACACGGCGAGCCGTGGAGCCAGAGGAGAGGAGGCGAGTGTAGAATCAGCCGTGGGAAGCCAACGAAGGGGAGATTCATCGGGGGTGGCGGTCCTAACGGGGGCGGCCGTGGAGGAGGCGGTGTCGAGAGCGCAGGTCTTCATAGGCCGGCGTCCGGTGGCGTCCCGCGCAAGTACGGGGCTCAGGCCGACTATCACAACTGGAAAACTCCCAACGCGGAACTCTGGACTCCTACTGCTCAAATGGTTCAAATGGCTCTGAGCACTATGGGACTTACCATCTGAGGTCATCAGTCCCCTAGCCGTAGAACTACTTAAACCTAACTAAAATAGGGACATCACACACATCCATGGCCGAGGCGGGATTCCAACCTGCGACCGTAGCAGTCACGCGGTTCCGGACTGAAGCGCCTAGAACCGTTTGGCCACCGCGGCCGGCACTCCTACTGCCGCAAGGCACAACATCGTTGTAAACAAACTGAATTTGGCCCAGCCTGCACCACGTAAAACGCTCGGGTTCCCAGTCCGGACACCTTTAGTGAGCACGCTCACTAGGACATTGTGTGGAACACTGCCATTAAATCGGTAACTGGCTCGCGTTTCTGCACAGACGAGCATCTAATCGTTCCACCAATGAATCACCGGCTACGTCACGTCTGTCATGTGTGGTTATAAAATTTAACAGCTTTTCTTTATTTTTCTTTAACTCTGCCATTGTCCTATAATCCTATCCTATAATCCTGAGAAACTTTTACTACACAGTCGCCTTTTCTATCTGTTGTTATTGTTGTCGTGGTTTTCAGACTGGTTTCATGCAGTTCTCTCTGCTATTCTACCCTGTGCAAGCTTCTTCCTCTCCCAGTACCTACTGAAACCTACATCCTTCTGAATCTGCTTAGTGTATTCATCCCTTCATCTCCCTCTACAATTTTTACTCTCTACGCTTCCCTCCAATATTAAATTGGTGATCCCTTGCCTCACAACGTGTCCCGCCAACCGATCCCTTCTTCTACTCAAGTTGTTCCACAAATCCCTCTTCTCCTAAATTCTATTCAGTACCTCCTCATTAATTACATCTACCCATGTAATCTTCATCATTCTTCTGTAGCACCACTTTTCGAAAGCTTCTATTCTCTTCTTGTGTAAACTATTTGTAATCCATGTTTCACTTCCATACATGGCTACCGTCCATACAAAAACTTTCAGAAAAGACCTACTTACACTTAAATCTATCCTCGATGTTAACAAATTTCTCTTCTTCAGAAACGCTTTCCTTGTCATAACCAGTCTATATTTTATATTCTCTCTACTTCCGCCATCATCAATTACTTTGCTCCCCAAATAACAAAACTCCTTTACTACTTTAAGTGTCTCATTTCCTAATCTAATTCCGTCAGCATCACCCGACATAATTCGACTACATTCCATTATCCTCGTTTTGCTTTTGTTGATGTTCATCTTATGTCCTCTTTTTAAGACCCAGTCCATTCCGTTAAGCAGCTCTTCCAGGACCTTTGCTGTTTCTGCCAGAGTTACATTGTCATCGACAAATCACAAATTTGTATATCTTCTCCCTGTAGTTTAATTCCTACTCCAAATTTTTCTTTTGTTTGCTTTACTGCTTTTCAGTATACAGATTGCATAACACTGGGGATAGGCTTCAACCCTATCTCGCTCCCTTCCGAACCACTGCTTCCCTTTCATACCCCTCGACTGTTATAACTGCCGTCTGGTTTCTGTACAAATTATAAATAGCTTTCGCTCCCTGTATTTGATCCCTGCCACCTTCAGAATTTGAAAGAGAGTATTCGAGTCAGCATTGTGAAAACCTTTCTCTAAGTCTACAGATGCTAGAAACGTAGGTTTTTCTTTCCTTAATCTATTTTCTAAGATAAGTCGTAGGGTCAGTATTGCCTCACATGTTCCAACATTTTTACGAAACACAAGCTTATCTTCCCCAAGGTCGCCTTCTTCTACCAGTTTTTCCAGTCGTCTGTAAGGAATTTCTGTTAGTATTTTCCAGCCGTGACTTTTCTAGCTATAGCTTCTAATTTCATTTCGACTGGTACAACGATAGTTTCGCGTTTATCTGTCATCTTGCTAGCACATGTAAGCTGTTCGTAACTTCAATAACAACAAGAAATGTCATGTAGGTTAATTCTAATTGCCAATGATCCCCACATTCTGCTGAAGATATGAGAAACAGCGGACAAATATTTCAGAGGTGCCTGGAGGTGAGATTATGGCTCGCTTAGTCGTCTGATGGTAAAACATGGGCCACACGCATAGTAGTGCTTTCCAGTCTAAAATATTCGCCCTAATACTGATAGAATACTTGAGACTTTGTTTTTCATTTTTTCATATCGCCGTATTATGCGCAGATAATCCACAAACTGCATAATCAAGAGCTAGCTGTAATTTTGAACACAGTAAAGATACCACACTGTGCCACTAAACTATTTATCGTCCATGTTTCACTTCCATACATGGCTACACTCCATACAAATACTTTCAGAAATGACTTCCTGACACTTAAATCTATACTCGATGTTAACAAATTTCTCTTCTTCAGAAACACTTTCCTGCCATTACCAGTCTACATTTTATATCCTTTCTACTTCGACCATCATCAGTTATTTTGCTCCCCAAATAGCAAAACTCCTTTACTGCTTTAAGTGTCTCATTTCCTAATCTAATTCCCTCAGCATCACCCGACTTAATTCGACTACATTCCATTATCCTCGTTTTGCTTTTGTTGATGTTCATCTTGGATCCTCCCTTTCTCACTAAGCGACATATAAAGAAGTACCAAAACGTGTTCCGAAGTACACGATGCTTACCACACCTGCATTCGGACCAAGAGCGAGTATCTCGAGGCGCCGGACAGTGTCCGCTGCAGTGTGGACCGGCTTTCTAAGGAGGCTTGGTGGAGAGGTAGTGGTTTATGGAGACGGGAAAGTGGGAAACGGTCTGATTCACACCAGCCAACGGCAACTGCCGCGATGACCAGTCGTTTTAGTAATGTAGTTCTCATTGCCAGTGTTTCAGAGAGAATCTAATGGGAACATTATGACTCGAAAGTAAACGCTCTGGTAGACCTCGAGACCTCACTAGGGAAGACCAGAAAGGCTGCCACGACGCCATCAGACGCCACAAGAGGTCACGGTTTCCCTCAGTGATGGCTTCCAACACATACATTCACACATTAATACCTGCAGAAATTATTGTGTGGCATGGAGTGGATGAGAAAAGGATGCTATTGATTACATAAAATAGGTATCATCACTCCCCAACAGCCTACAATGCACAGAAACCCCATCTGTGCACCACAAACACAAGTCTGCCAGATAATGTCTACCAACAAAACGAAAGAAGCAGAACTGGGTCGTATTTTCTTCACTGACAAGGCATGAGTAGATGGACAAGGTCGCCATGAGCGCAATTTGTTAATGTGGTTTGCCTACCTCAGGGGCAAATATGCACTCAGGTGGGAACCTATTGTTCTCTTTTGAATGACAGGTTATAACCCCCAGGGGTAATCCATTCTTTTGTTTGATAGGTCCTTAACCTAGTGTTCCCCTCACCCTCCCCCTCCCCCTCCCCCTCCCCCTCCCCCTCCCCCTCCCCCTCCCCCTCCCCCTCCCCCTCCCCCTCCCCCTCCCCCTCCCCCTCCCCCTCCCCCTCCCCCTCCCCCTCCCCCTCCCCCACCCAACCCCTCAGGAAACTTCTAACTCTCGCCGCCCCCCTCGGTGATACAGGTACACATTCGAACAACCCTCTGTCACTCATATTAATTTGATTGACTACTTAATTAAAATGATCAGTTGTTTAACCCCTCCCCCTCTGGAAAAACATACATTCCACTCCTCCCCTTCCCCTTCTGGACATTGGCGGGAAAAAGACTGAGTTGATAGGGCATTTGGTGGGAAATCGATAGCAGTGTATGGAGTATTGTTTAAAAAATTTAGACAATGTGTGAAATACTGTTTATTTAACCAATTTACGTGATAGACGGTGATGTGTACAATATTTAAACAATTTCGATGCTTTTTCATTCCGAATGCGCAAGGAATACCATCATGAAACACACATCACACGTAATTATACTAATAAAAATCTTCGATAGGAAGCATGCAGCGTCCACCGTCCCTGTCCACTGGACCATACCCAATACCAACTCACACCACCGCACACGCAACTCGCTCGGGGCTCTCAGAAGCACGACCGCGCCACCCGCCTATCCCAGAGTGTCCGCTCGAGATCGTGACTGACAGACCAGTTGGCACGCTAGTCCGTGAACAAAAGCATCCGAGAAATTCCTGTTTCTCCTCCTGCAGTGTCTCATTGCCAGACCTGCAGGCGCCGTTGGTCGCAGTCAAACTGAACCAGAAACAAAGCAGTGTTTACCTCGTAAAACTCTGTAGAATACTGAGACACACGGGAACTCCTTCCATGGCAAGTGCCTGTCTAAGAATTGATTCCGCTATGGGCTCTAAACTGCCATCTGTGGTGGAGAGAAAGGATCTCACCACAAGAAATTCAGTTACATAGCAGAAAATATACTGTTTATTTATAAAATTCAGTTTGCAGGGGCTCGAACTCACTTTTATTTGGAGGGAAAAGCTCATATGCAGCGAGTACATGTCCTAATTATATAACTATGCTGTGGCAGAAAGAAGGTGTCATCTTATTGGAAAATTTTCCTGTGTGTAGCCTCACTTTGACATGCAGGGATCGACTGAACTAGTGCACAGTGCCACCACCAGAGGATGTCCCACCACCCTGTCTCTCGCCCCCCGCCCCTGCCAGAAAAAATTAGTAGAAAAAAGACCTGCCCTACGCTGGTGAAGAAGGATCACGTGACACAAAATTCAAATCAAACTCAATACTATATAAATACATACGGTACGCCCCCTAAACCCACTGGGCAGAACAGGTAGTTAGGATTGTGGAAAAGGCCAAATAAGGTTGGGTTCAGTTTCACCTTCTAATTGTAGTTTAATGTAATTTAATAACACATTTACAGCCAGAGCGGCAAATAGCCGAACCTTTACCAAATGCAACTCTTTCACGGCTGAAGGCCTCCGAGGGAGAAATCTCAAGAAAATCGACAAGATAAAAATCAAATTAAAATAGCAATAAAATAATTAAAAAACATCTATGATAGCTAGGTGGAAAGCCTCAAAGCAAAGTAGATAGAACAAACATATGCAAAGTGCAATACAAATGGCTGAAGGCCACAATTAAGTTTCAAATTTTAGAATATATTAGCATAGATTTTTAAAGGAAGAAGGCCACAATGTTTAAAGACAAGAAATCTTAAAAATCAACAAGGTTAAAAATGCATTTAAAAAGGAAATAAAATAAATTAAAAAAAATATATATCACTTCTAAGTGGAAAGCCTGCAAGCAAAGCAAATAGAACAAACGTATGCAAGGTGCAATACCAGTGGCTGAAGTTCCAAAATTTTAGAATATATTACCATAGAGTTTTAAAGGCAGAAGGCTGCAATGTTTTGATTTGAAAGATAATTTTAAGAATACGGTTGCATAGCTGAAAGCCCACAATTAATTTGGTAACATTTTTAAAAGAAAAGAAAAAATAACCATAAGCCTTAAATTTTAAGTAGCTGAGAACAGATAATTAAACACCGGTGGGAAAGACAGTAAAGGCAACGGCACTCAGAAGCCTCCAGGGAGGCCGGTCTGCGCTCGTTCACTTAGGTGAGACAGGTGGTGACTCCAACTACACTTGATCCGTCGGAACCATTTTTTCTTTTAAGATGGGAGCCCCTCGACGCTCGCACAAGTGTGGTGACCAACTGAAAAGGTCTACTCTCACTTCTGCATTGTTAGTAACTATAATCGAGGAGGTCGGAGGAGCGAGGAACTGCGATGGTGTCCGTACATCTGGGTAATACGGGCACATCTGGCTGATAGAAGTGGTCGGAAAAGCTTGACAGAATCAAGCTTGAAATGAGAGCGTTTTTTAAGGGCAGAGGGAAAAAAGTGCCAAGGCAAGTGCCAAGGGAAAAAAAACCCTCTGCGACAGTGTCAGGTTGGGTAGTAAGGGCAGTAGCGGTTTCTTGCTATGTGTGACAGATCGTGAAAGGTAAGGTTACGTTAGTGGTTGGGTATCATGCATCAATACCATAGAGCAATGCCAGATTGTCATAGAATGATCAGTCCTGTGGAGGAGGTGAGCGCTGCTGCTGCTGGCACCGACGTCGTCTCCTGGGCCAGCTGCTGCTGCTGCTTCTGCTGCTCCTATGTCGCTGCGTGTTCCAGTTGCTGCAGCTGGGCTCGTGTGGATTCTCCTGGGCCTGCTGCAGTGGCTTCGTCCCTGTAACAAGGAAATTAGTGCGGCACCGCGCGCTTTGCCGTTACGCCCTCTGCTGCGCCTTGTCGTCAGCGACTTGGCACAACTTCATCAGGATGGTCCTGAAAAGCGGCAGCCCGCCGCCATTCGGCGTCGTCCTCCTCTACTGCATGGCGCAGCTCTGCCGCACCTGAGCCTCGAGCAGCTCCGCTTGTTCGGTGAGCTGCGCCACTTGAGCTTCGGAGACGTGGGCGCCGCTTTCTCGCATAACCGCGAGAAGGGCTGCCTGTTCGGCTTCTCGGCCCCTTGCGGCGACCGCAACCGCGGCGGTCGGCGTCGCCGCCGATGTTGCCGGGGCGGCGGTTGTCTTCTTTGTACCCTTCACCTGCGGTGCTGCTGGGGCGGCCGCAGGGACGGGCACGCGAACGTCCTTCCGCGAGGTCGCAGGAGTGTTCGCAGGTACTACTGCACTGAGGCCTCGGGCGAAGACTGCACGCAGTTGCCTCGAGCCCACTTCCTTCTCTGCAGCCACGGCGGCTGCGAAGGCAGCCCTCTCTGGCGCCGTGACGGCTTTGAGGGCTGCCGTGGCCTCCTTCACGGCGGTGCCGAGTTCGAGGCCACAGTTCTTCTCGGGGGCACGAGCTGCATCCCGACTGCCCGTTTCAGGGCGGTCGTTCCCGCCCCTGGCAAGTGGAGCTGCTACCGCGTCGTCCGTCAGCTGCGCAGGGCTGGTCTGCGCCCTACGTCGCTTCCGACGTCGTCTTCTCTTCTTCCGCTGCGTCGGTGCGGCCGCGGCTGCCTTCGGCACTGTTGCGGCCTGAGAAAGCCGGGCAGCCGCGCCAACTGGCGACGTGCGGGCCGCCACACCGGACACAAGTCGGCAGAACGTTGCTGCCGCGGTCGCAGGCGCGGCTGTCGTGCTCGCCGGAGCACTTGACGCACCGCGCCGCGTTGCGGGAGTACTTCGCGACATGGCCCTCGCCCTGCCACCTGAAGCACTGGGGCTGGGTGTCCGTGGCGGTCGGGAGAGCCTCTGTCGTAACCTGGAAGCCCAGCAACTTCCGCAAGTCGAAGATGTCGCTCCCGCCGTCGGCCGTTTGCTCGGTCACGGCATAGAGCGGCGCCCTCTTCCTGTCGGTCCGGTTGTGCAACCTTGCGGTTTCATTAGCGAACCCGGCTCGCAGCAGCCCTTCCCGGACCGCTGCCTCATCACAGCATCGAGGTAACCCCCTGAGGAGTGCCTAGGTCGGCTTCATCCTTCCTACGGAAGGTGCCTTCTCACGCGACGATGTGGTCGGCCACTGCGACCTCGACCGCCCTGTGGTCGGCCACGTTTGCGGCTCGAACGCAGATCAGCGAGTCTGTATCGACAGACTCGTAGACCACCTCGTTCCGAGCGCAATTCGTCATAGTGTCGAACAGCGCTGTCCATCCGCCTTTGCACTTGACGTACAAAGGGGGTACGGACCGAGACTCATCTTCTCGGCAGTTCCTCGCATGGTCGGCAGACTCAGTGAGTTGCACAACCGAACGACCCTTCGTAGCAGCAGGTCTCCTCTCCGCGTACTTCTTTCCCATGCTGCGAGGCGCGGAACACTGCAATCTGGAGGCGTTGTGAAAACGACACACGACAATTTCCGTCCCGCGGCGCCCACAGCACAGAAACCTCTTCACAAGCTCTCTACGGCCGAGTAAGCGTAGCGCGCAACACCAGAGATGCGCTCGCCTCGCTAGCTCAGGCCGAAGTCGAAGCGCCCCGTCGGAACCCAACCAGGGGACATCCACGGACCGACCGACGCAACGACTTGGGCCGACGATCCACGAAGACCGTGACCCGGCTCAAGTGATGCGTGGTGGCAACGGTCGGGCGAGCCATGTCGACGCAGAGCTCACAGCTCCAACCCGACTGCACTAGTGCCGCATTGCAATTGGCCGACTGGCAGGTCCGGACTGCGCTCCAACTGACTGACAGCCCGAACTCGCGACCCGAACTCTTTTACGACAGACAACGACCGGGAAGTAATAGCAGTTGAACAAGCATACTACGAGAGGGGATATATCGATACGCGCTGATAATGCCGCTCACGGTGACGCAAAGCAGCAACTCACGGACAGTGGTAATTTAAATTAACGTACTGAGGTTGAAGTACGTTAAAAACAGGGTGTAAAGTACACGATGGAGGGAACACGAGCTCCCACGCGCGGCTCATTTTTTGTGAGGCAGCATTTCCCCACTTGGGTAGACATGAGTGCATGCCCCATCCTTGCCCCCCCTCCCCTCCCCTCCCTCTTGACACAATAAGTGTAATGACAAGGGAGGTCGCTTGCGTCTGTGTCTATTCTAAAGACACTTCCACGAAGGTAAAAACAGCCCATGTCCTGACACAGATCGCATTACTAAATACCACCAACCACGGTCCGGATATCGGCCTCCTTTGATCTCGAGGCCCCCAACAAGGTATCAAGTTGCAGCACTCTGTTGATCGGCAAATTCCAGACTGGCTTCTTGTCTCTGTAGCTCTCAATAAGCCAATCCCTGCTTGTCTGTGTGAACCATTTCTCGTCAAAATATTACATTCCTATTGGCTAACGCTGGAGGCAAAGGGAAAGATGACGAAATTTCGATGTCAAAAATAGAGCGAAATAATCCATTTGCAGTACCCTGCAAATTAATTGTTTAACAATTTACGCGAGTCAAATAGATCGCTTGAAACGCTCGCTTCTACCTTACGATGATCCCGCTTCATAATAAAACATATTTTCGATGTAATAAGATTAAAAGCAGCCGACCAGTTGCAAAGGATAAAGTAATCTTTAGCTAGGTTTCGATAGATTTAAATCTATCTTCTTCAGAAGACGGCAGTATTGCATTAACATGGAGTGATATGTCTTTGTCATTTTTACAAACAACTGCATAGCTCCATTAGTCCAAATATGCGCTCGCCAACTTCCATGTACTTATTTTTATTTGTCTGACAAACCCTGTACTCAGGGCTATATTTTATTTGGACTAATGGAGCTATGCAGTTGTTTGTAAAAATGACAAAGACATATCGCTCCATGTTAAAGTAATACTGCCGTCTTCTGAAGAAGATAGATTTAAATCTATCGAAACCTAGGTAAGGATTACTTTATCCTTTGCAACTGGTCGGCTGCTTTTAATCTTATTACGTGGAACCGTTGCTGTAGCGCAGCTATGTTTAAAATACTGATATTTTCGATGCTTATCACACACGAACATTATTCAAATCAAGTAATGAGATTTCCGGCACAAATAGATTCTAATGCTAAATATATCTGGGGTCTCGTACGCGTTCTCCTCCACCACAGCGTTTCCACTAAACGTATCTGATGAAAACACAGGAAAAATCCTGGCGATCACACAAACTTGCGATCACAAAGCGCGAACCACCGACTGCAGGGTAGCCCCACCCTTACCGACTCACCCACACCAAAAGCATGCATGCACACAGTACAACTATCGGAAACATTAATTTGACCAATCGCGATTTTGAAGTCGCGATTGGGTTTCTAAAAGTACTGTATACTTCCCAAACTGAGTCTCTCGGAAGGAGGGAGCGAGGTTCTACTGTGTGATAGAAGAGAAACAGCAAATATAACTGCAAGACACACTGCGATGTACTGAGAGGCGCTAAACACGGCTCAGTTAGACCACGATCCAGTTCGCAGCAGTAGGCTGCCGTGGCCAGAAGTCGAAGACAGCTGGACACACTCCCACTCACCTCCCAGGCGTCCACACACAGCGCGCCGGACCAGTCAGACGCCGCAGTCACCAAAGCTCGGCGACCAGAGAAACTACGCCCACGGCCGTAGCCGCAGTCGTGGAGGCGCGTGTGCGATAGAGTGCACCTTTCCCGGCCATGGAGGGCATCCGGGGATGACTGGAGTGGTAGGAATTCCGATACTATCAACACGTCAAGCCCAAATGTCCATCGTTTTGAGTCTTCTCTCACAGGTCCTCTTCTGTCGCACTCACTCAGCACACTATAGTTCAATTCTTTTATCTTGGCGGTTCGCGCATGCCCGCCCAGACGCGGGAGATTGCTGCGTTGCCAGTTGCACACGCCAAGAGAAGCAGCACCATAGTATAGTTCGCAAACTTACGTTTAGGGGGGAGCGCGCAGTTCTTGAAGTAAAGCCACCACGGCCGCATTAACCCTTTCGCTGCTACATAGACGTGCTCCCCGCATTCCGCGCTGTGCGCGGTTTTGTCATCACTGCACTGCTCGCCTGTGCAGACACGTGGTTTTTCGACTGCTTTGACACACTTTATCATTCGATTTCACACAAAAACTATTTGACCCCAAAAATTTGATTTTTACACATCTTCTTGACTGATACCTTCCCCCCATAAATGACTTAATTTTGTTTCTATGTTCAACGCAGTTATTGTGCACCTTTAGATGTAGTAAACCATTGCACGAAATTTTGAAGAGTTTGCAGAGGTAAAAGTCCATAGTGTATACTTCCCGTATGGTCGATTTTAGTTGCCACTAGGAATTTCTAAAAATTACATTCAAACGAATAAAATTCATGAAGTAAGACACTCCGATATTGTTTTTAAATAAAGAAAATATTAACCACCGAACGAGGTTTGAACTTTTTTTTATTCCACAAAAACAGTAACAAAAATGGCTACAATGAAATGACATAAATGACAGATAATTGCAGTCATAAATTATAGCATTCAAAGAACTCACTACCTTTCGCTTAGCAGCCAAACACTTTAGCCATTACGCTAACGCAGCTCGTCATTCGATGGGCCTCCCGGATGACTTTAAAAGATCACGCAAAATACTGACAAACACTATTGGTATGACTATCAATTACTCACGTTTCGTTGAAATACAATAGGAAATAAACAATTACCGCTGTTCTTTATTGCGAAAAAGCGGTTAGTGAGAATGATACAAACACCTTTCCTTGCTATCGCCTGAATTAGCAGGCTTATTGGTTGTTTGGTTTAATTAATTAACAGAATATGAAGCAATTGGTATAAAGAATGCTTTTTCCAAACTTTCTATAAAAGAAAGTCTGATATCAAGACATTGCTTTTGTTCAATTACTTTATTTATGACTGAACGTTTCTATAACAGAAGACACTCGTCCGTGCTCTGCACTGCAGTCGAGCTCTGGCAACGTCGTTCTCTGTTCATTGGCTGACTGTGTTTTGTGACATCAGATGCGCAGAACGAACCTAAACTCGGCCGCCGTCGTAAATGACGCGCACTTTAATCACTTCTCCAGCTCTCGCTGTTCTGGGCAGGATCACGGTTTGTACACGTCAAAGGCTGAACTAATCCGTTACTTCCGATTGACGACTCCTTGCGACCCTCTTTGCAGGCAGCCACGGTGCACTGCGAAACAAGCACCAGCAGATTGGACGTCTTCAGCAGTTATAAACAATTTCACCCCCACGTAGACCAACCAGATTAGAAAACCCACTTTACCCAATCCGAGGCAACGATGTTGTTGACAATACACCTCGAATTGCTCACGCGAAATGTAGATTCCTTCCGTTAACGCGAGTTATTTTCGAAGATAGAAGAAATCGGACAGTACACAGCTTTTCGAATGGCTAAAGTATCGTTACTGTTGTGAAAATCCTGTGCAGGGCTATGGCATACGCTATGTTCCCTTCAAATGGTTCACATGGCTCTGAGCGCTATGGGACTTAACATTTGAAGTCATCAGTCCCCTAGAACTTAGAACTACTTAAACCTAACCAACCTAAGGACATCACACACATCCATGCCCGAGGCAGGATTCGAACCTGCCACCGTAGCGGTCGCGCGGTTCCAGACTGAAGTGCCTACAACCGCTCGGCCACACTGGTCGGCTGCTATGTTCCCTCTAAGTATTGTTTCATCAGGTAGAAAAATATCTTTTCTTATCTGTTACATCCTCCATCACGCAAGTAGAGTATTAAACTCATATTCGGATCATGATGGAGCGCTAAGATCTACCACTGTCACAGAGAGGTTCCTCACTTCCGAACTCTGTCTTAAGAGAACCAGATATCTCGCCATATAGGAAGTCTCTTAAGGTAACGACACGGAGAAGATGAAAATATATAAGTTTTATATTAAGTATCACTATATAAATTCGGGAACACATCTCATTGTATTACGATGGTTATCTCTCCCTGTATAGTTGGACGATTGAAATATCGTTAAAAGATATCGCCACAAAGGAAAAACACAAGTGAAGAATCACATCCGTGGTGCCCTAGCCATCACCTACACACGCCAAGGGGCATGTCGGCGATATCAAATCGATAGGCCATTAATTAAATTCCTCACGAGAGTCACTTTGCATGGCGAGTAATTTTTATTTTTCAGTAGTCGGAATACACTCATCAGAATGTACAAATGAAAATCTCTGGTGGGAAGACGATGTTCTTTTCAAAGAACATTACTGAGAACCGACAATTGAAGCTGACCACAGAAGAATTCCGCTGGCAACATCCATTACGCTTAAGGGCCGCATTATTAAAAACACGATCAAAATGACTATGTTACCGTCACCGTGCATAAAAAGCGGTCTTGGTTCTACAGACACAAATAAGAGTCGCTGATACTGTAACGCTTTCTGGTGGAAATGCTGTCAGCGATTTGGAATTTTTATTATTATTTCGTTTGGCATCAAGGATACATTACTTGAATTGAACAGCAATGATGTTATTGGTAACAAAATATGCATATACTACAAATAAAATAGATTACATTCATTTATGGCAATAAAAGTCTTAGATTAGATCGGTAAATCAATAATATACATATGGATAAAAACACTCGGATGAGTTACATGAAAAAGAGAAAATGTGGTTTTTTTAAACAGTAATATTGACAAACAGAGCTTCAAGTTGTAATAAAAACTATAGGTTGATATCTAACGTATCCAGCCAGGAGATTGCTTCCTCAGAGACCTCGTGTATGCTGGTCAGAGTTCCAGCATATTTCCGTAGGGGACACTCTTTGACTATGTGGTGTATTGTTTGTCGTTGGTGTCCGCAGCCACACTTGGCACTTTCAGCGATTCCCCACTTATGCTTCAAGTCCTGGCATCTTCCGTGCTTGGTGCGTATGCGATTTAGGGTGGTCCACGACCTCCTAGGTAAGTGGAATCCAGGAGGGACTCGTGTAGGATCAGCAATGAGACCTGCAGAATCGGGATTGGCTGCGAACCATTCTTCCCTCCATGCTGTTTCTGGTTGGAATCCTTCAGAAGTAAGCCTTTTTCCAAGTATCCAGGAGGGTTTCCTGGACTTATGACGTTGCCTTTGAGTGGCATCACAGTCCTGGTGTTGCGGCAACTCGGGATTCTTGGAGCATTTCTCCCATTCCCTTTTCAACGCTGCTTGACATCGTAACTTCGGTGGTGCAATATTAGACAGAACAGGTAGCCATTCTGTGGGTGTGGATTTTATTGTCCCGGATACGCTTCTCATGGCTACATTCAGCTGCGTGTCTGCCATGGCTGTATGAGCGCTGTTCAGCCATACTGGGCTGCAATATTCCCCAACATACAAGTGAGAGGGCAGTTGTTCTGAGTACTGATGCCTTAGCTCCCCAGCTTGTTCCGGAGAGTTTGTGTAATATATTGTTTCTGGTTCTCATTTTTAAAACTGTTTCAGTTAGGTGTTTTCTATATGTTAGCGAACGATCCAAGGTCACGCCGAGATATTTTGGGAATGGGTTATACAGGGTGATTCAAAAAGAATACCACAACTTTAGGAATTTAAAACTCTGCAACGACAAAAGGCAGAGCTAAGCACTATCTGTCGGCGAATTAAGGGAGCTATAAAGTTTCATTTAGTTGTACATTTGTTCGCTTGAGGCGCTGTTGACTAGGCGTCAGTGTCAGTTGATGCTAAGATGGCGACCGCTCTACAGAAAGCTTTTTGTGTTATTGAGTACGGCAGAAGTGAATCGACGGCAGTTGTTCAGCGTGCATTTCGAACGAAGTATGGTGTTAAACCTCCTGATAGGTGGTGTATTAAACGTTGGTATAAATAGTTTACAGAGAATGGGTGTTTGTGCAAAGGGAAAAGTTCTGGACGGCCGAGAACGAGTGATGAACATGTAGCACGCATCCAGCAAGCAGCCGTCACAATCTCTGTATATGGGGCACTGAGAATCCGCGGGAAACAACTCAGTATGAACGTGACTCGCCTAAGGTGAACGTTTTCTGTGCCATTTCAGCAAATAAAGTTTTTGGTCCCTTTTTCTTCGAAGGTGCTACTGTAACTGGACTACAGTATTTGGAGATGTTAGAGAATTGGCTGTTCCCTCAGCTCGAACAAGAAGCACAACAATTCATATTTCAGCAGGATGGAGCGCCACCACATTGGCACTTATCTGTCCATAACTACCTGAACGTCAACTACCCGAGGCGATGGATCGGCCGCCAGGCAGCCCGTGACAGAGCACTTCATCACTTCATCACTGGCCTCCAAGAAGCCCTGATCTTACCCCCTGCGATTTTTTCTAATGGGGGTATGTTAAGGATATGGTGTTTCGGCCACCTCTCCCAGCCACCATTGATGATTTGAAACAAGAAATAACAGCAGCTATCCAAACTGTTACGCCTGATATGCTACAGAGAGTGTGGAACGAGTTGGAGTATTGGGTTGATATTGCTCGAGTGTCTGGAGGGGGCCATATTGAACATCTCTGAACTTGTTTTTGAGTGAAAAAAAAAACCTTTTTAAATACTCTTTGTAATGATGTATAACAGAAGGTTATATTATGTTTCTTTCATTAAATACACATTTTTAAAGTTGTGGTATTCTTTTTGAATCACCCTGTATAACAGCAACTGATTTCTAAAGGAAATTTGCGGTTTATAGCGAGCATGCCTATTACTCGGATGGAAGGTGGAGGATTCAGTTTTATTTCTGTTTACTTTGAGTCGCCATCCATTAAAAAATTCATCTAGAATTCGCAGATCCTGAGTGAGAGTCATTTCTGAAGTTGTAAAATCGTTAGCCTGCGTCACCAAGGCTATGTCATCAGCATAGATAAATGTTCTTGCTTTCGTTTCTGGCAAGTCAGCGACATATAAATTGAAAAGTAGGGGGGCCAATACTGATCCTTGTGGTAGTCCGTCATTTAAATTGTATACCTTGCTTGCTTGACCTTTTAGGTGAACTTGGAATTTCCTGTTGGGCAACATGTTATTGAGTAGTTGTGCAATTCTTTTACATGGAATTATTCTTAAGAACGTAAGAAGCATGCCTTTCCGCCACACTGTATCATATGCTGATGTTAGGTCAATAAACACGGCCATTGTTTTCTTCGGGTCTTCGAAGCCCTTCTCTATGTATGTTGCCAACGCTAGCACTTGATCGCTACAACTGCGGTCTCGTCTGAAGCCAGCCTGTTCTACAGGAATGTGTTTCAGGGTAGTTGGTGCAATTCTATTATAGAGTACTCTCTCCAGCAGTTTATAGCAGACACTTAGAAGTGCAATGGGTCTATAGTCTTCAGGATTGTTACCAGATATTGACGGTTTCAGGATGGCAATTATTTTAGTTTTCTTAAAAAGATTTGGCAGTCTTCCTGTTGCGAGAATTTCATTAAACAGTGCAGTTAGCCACTGCACTGCACCTTGGCCAGCATGTTTAAGGAACTCCGGGTATATACCATCACAACCAGCCGCTTTACCAGAGTTCAGAGTATCTAGGGCTGAAACAACTTCGGCTGCAGAGATTTTCTGTGCAAATTCGGAAGGCTGTGCTTGAGACATTTTAGACTTTAGCTCATGTTTTATTTCTTTGGCTTTCTGTTTGTTGTTGTTGCTTGGTGTTCTTGTTATATTAACAATCCTGGCTGCTATTTTGTTAGGATTTATTTTTTCTGATAAGATATTACCTTTTGTGGCACTGCCAAGCTTTCTTAATAAATTCCAAGCTTTCTTACTCGAGTGTTGGAAAGACATGTTTTCAGTTAGTTCCATCCATTTCTTTTGCCTAGCTGAATCTAGGGCCGAAATCAATTCATCTGCTACCTTGGTGTCTCGAGTCGTTTTAAATTCGTCATGCAATTCTTGACATCTAGGGCTCTATAGCCTCTTGGAATATGTTTTCTGGCAATGGAATGAATTAGTCTAACAAAGCGGTCGTAGTGCCTAACTTTAGGTGGAATAAACTGAATAATATGATCAACCTCTTCAGAGAATTTTTCCAATTTGGCTTTTTGGAAGTTTCATCGTGGCTTTGGTATAGACTTCACAACTGGGATCTCGAGTCCAATTTTCACCAGTACAGGTCGATGTTGGCTTCTAGGGAAATCACTGAGCACCTTCCTGCTGCTCTGCAGGGGTAATCCTTTGTTGTTAGTGGTAACGAAACAAAGATCGGGAGTGTAGTCCTGAGCCCATCTAGCTGAGCGGAATGTCCCTTTGTCCTTCCCGTCAAATAGTAATAAAAGGCATTCCATTTCAGCCCATTCTGATACTTTCTCACCATCTTCATTCGTGGTTCTGTAGCCCCATTGTGTGTTAGGGCTGTTGAAGTCTCCAATTACTATTCCTGGATGTGGAATATTTTGAGCAGCTTCATTTACCCATGGTTATGCTGGGGGCTTACAGATGTTCACAATCTCTGTGTTGGCGACTTTCAGCCTGATGGTATGGATGTTATTCTCCGTTTTTGTTTGGACATCTGTTACCTCTTCAACATCATTCTTGATATATGTTGCAGATCCGTAACTTGCATGGTATGTCGCAGCAGCTAACGTGTAGCCAGGGAGCTTACACCTGGAATGAAGTTGGGTTTCGTCTGAGCAGTGGGTTTCCTGTAGTAGAACAACGTCCACCTTGTTTTCAGTCAATATTTGAGTGAGATACTCACTTTTTGCTCTGCTTGTTCCTTCTGTGTTCAGCTGTAAGAGCCGGAGGGTATTCCCTAAGTCCTTTGTCAGGTAGTTCTTGGCAGAACTGTTTTGCTTCTTTGCTATGTATCCTCTAACAGCTGGGATATCCTAAGGTAATTTGCAACCACCAGAGGTCCAGCAGCCTATATCTGTAGACTGTTTAGCCGTAACTTAGTTACGTTGCCCGGGGTACACCACTTGGAGCCTAGTCTACTAGAGCGATTTGGAATCAAGTCTATCCATTCAACCACATACTTGCATTTGATCCTATGGAGACGTCTTTTAATGATTACAGCTGCTAGTGAATTATTTTCGTGGCACTCTCATATCTCGAAACGAGTCACCTTTTTTCGAACCTATCTGCTACAGTAAAACTCCAACGTGGTTTCAGACAACTCCTCTGCATATTGTAACTGTTCCTCAGTTTCTGCCGCCACCCCTGCGGCTTTGCGCATGTGATCTTTCCAGTTTAGTTCGGAACTGAGCAGACCACTATATCTACCGTCTTCTTCAACCCGTGTAGAAACGGGTAAGCTGAGGTAATGCGTCAGGACCGTGTTTCGACCACTCGATGGAAATGGGAACATCTTCTCGTAGCTCCGCCAATGGTGTACGATGTGTAAATTAATTTCCAAAACGAAGCTTTCTCCTGCGAAACGAGGTAGTATAAAAGACAGTAAGAACAGTTACCACGGTGCTTCTTAGCGGAAAAATTTGGAAGACTCCACATACAGGAACTGGAAAAGGGGCGAGGTTTTTGCTACTGCACTACGATGCCAAGCTACATACAGGCACGGAGATCTGCTTCCCTCAGGGTTCATTCACGTCTGTCACCCAAACATTCCATCATCGTTATTTTGTACCATCCAACAGAGAAAAACTACGAACTACAAGAGCTACGCTAACTTCATCCGACAGGCAACTCGAAAAGACTTTTACCGCATCTCTCTCTCCCGATATATCGAAAACAAATACCGTCTGTATACTGGCATCGAGGATAAGTGTTGATCCTATGAAATATACAAATATACATGTACTGATCCATTGGATCATGTGGCCAGTGATCGAATTCGCTTGCACAGACCAGCGTGAAGTCTCATCGCCTGTACTGTAAGAGGATCGAATCTAGCAGACATCAGTTGCAAGAGATGCTCCATGTTTTGGCATCTGATACATTGCTCTTTCTCTGCTGTAACACGCCTTGTACACTGCCATACATTTTGTCCCCCCCCCCCCCCCCCACACGACTTTAGGTTTGTGTCAGGTTCTAAACTGACATTAACACGTTTCGATCCATTGGCTCGCGCAGAAAACTGGACATAGCATGATGTAAATCATGTTGCTGCTGCTCCCACAACACAACACTGCATGAAAGACAGTCACAACATAAGGAAGCTGTGAGAGTGTTGCGGCATAGTGGAGAGTTTCCAAACTGATATCTGTTAGTGATTGACGACCTCTGCATTTAAATGCATCTTTCACAGTAACGGGGTAGCAGATGGCTCGGCTGATTCCTCAAATTGCAGTCATGTACGCGATCACTGTTTGGTGCTTGCCATCCCCAGAAGGTGTTGCCTCTCCACCAAAACTCTTTCTCAGTCTCAAACAAGCGATGTCAGTCGATCCTTATGTGGTAATCAACAGCATTCCAGTGGACGGATGGGATGGAAAAGCCACCACCGATGTATTGTTATAAGCGTCGCAGTTGATACTGCGATCAGTTTTAGCAATTTTACTAGTTTTTTTACAACGCCGAACAGTGACAGGGCAGCATGCTTCCCAGTTTCTGTATCACCTTTACTGCCCCTCCTCTACTTCGAGAGTACCATTGCGGATGTAGATAGATGGCTGTGCAGTAAGTCCATTCATTGTTAATTCTCGAATATATGCATCAAAGTATACCTGGCAGCGATCTACATACTTCTAGCAATTCGACGATAAACTATGATGACGTACTGTGAAATGAAAAAACTACTTAAAACATCGATTCTGTGAGATACATGCACAATATAGCTTTCCAGAAATTATAACGATTCCTATTTTTCATTGCAAACTTCTTTGAATTTCGCGCGCTATCTTATTTCCACGTAGGTATCAAAATAACGATGACCATTAAAGAAATGATGGAAACATCATAATCAACCTGACTTATAAAGTTACAAGTAAAGTATATATATATATATATATATATATATATATATATATATACTCCTGGAAATTGAAATAAGAACACCGTGAATTCATTGTCCCAGGAAGGGGAAACTTTATTGACACATTCCTGGGGTCAGATACATCACATGATCACACTGACAGAACCACAGGCACATAGACACAGGCAACAGAGCATGCACAATGTCGGCACTAGTACAGTGTATATCCACCTTTCGCAGCAATGCAGGCTGCTATTCTCCCATGGAGACGATCGTAGAAATGCTGGATGTAGTCCTGTGGAACGGCTTGCCATGCCATTTCCACCTGGCGCCTCAGTTGGACCAGCGTTCGTGCTGGACGTGCAGACCGCGTGAGACGACGCTTCATTCAGTCCCAAACATGCTCAATGGGGGACAGATCCGGAGATCTTGCTGGCCAGGGTAGTTGACTTACACCTTCTAGAGCACGTTGGGTGGCACGGGATACATGCGGACGTGCATTGTCCTGTTGGAACAGCAAATTCCCTTGCCGGTCTAGGAATGGTAGAACGATGGGTTCGATGACGGTTTGGATGTACCGTGCACTATTCAGTGTCCCTTCGACGATCACCAGTGGTGTACGGCCAGTGTAGGAGATCGCTCCCCACACCATGATGCCGGGTGTTGGCCCTGTGTGCCCCGGTCGTATGCAGTCCTGATTGTGGCGCTCACCTGCACGGCGCCAAACACGCATACGACCATCATTGGCACCAAGGCAGAAGCGACTCTCATCGCTGAAGACGACACGTCTCCATTCGTCCCTCCATTCACGCCTGTCGCGACACCACTGGAGGCGGGCTGCACGATGTTGGGGCGTGAGCGGAAGACGGCCTAACGGTGTGCGGGACCGTAGCCCAGCTTCATGGAGACGGTTGCGAATGGTCCTCGCCGATACCCCAGGAGCAACAGTGTCCCTAATTTGCTGGGAAGTGGCGGTGCGGTCCCCTACGGCACTGCGTAGGATCCTACGGTCTTGGCGTGCATCCGTGCGTCGCTGCGGTCCGGTCCCAGGTCGACGGGCACGTGCACCTTCCGCCGACCACTGGCGACAACATCGATGTACTGTGGAGACCTCACGCCCCACGTGTTGAGCAATTCGGCGGTACGTCCACCCGGCCTCCCGCATGCCCACTATACGCCCTCGCTCAGTCCGTCAACTGCACATACGGTTCACGTCCACGCTGTCGCGGCATGCTACCAGTGTTAAAGACTGCGATGGAGCTCCGTATGCCACGGCAAACTGGCTGACACTGACGGCGGCGGTGCACAAATGCTGCGCAGCTAGCGCCATTCGACGGCCAACACCGCGGTTCCTGGTGTGTCCGCTGTGCCGTGCGTGTGATCATTGCTTGTACAGCCCTCTCGCAGTGTCCGGAGCAAGTATGGTGGGTCTGACACAACGGTGTCAATGTGTTCTTTTTTCCATTTCCAGGAGTGTATATAGGGTGAGTCACCTAACGTTACCGCCGGATATATTTCGTAAACCACATCAAATACTGACGAACCGATTACACAGACCGAACGTGAGGAGAGGGGCTAGTGTAATTGGTTAATACAAACCATACAAAAATGCACGGAAGTATGTTTTGTAACACAAACCTACGTTTTTTTAAATGGAACCACGTTAGTTTTCTTAGCACATCTGAACATATAAACAAATACGTAATCAGTGCCGTTCGTTGCATTGTAAAATGTTAATTACATCCAGAGATATTGTAACCTAAAGTTGACGCTTGAAACCTCCGACGTTCAGTTGCTTGTTGTAACAAACACGGGCCACGGTCGGCGAGCAGCATCTGTAGGGACATTTTTACGATGACGACCGTGTTTACGAGAGTGGCTGTAGGGCACTGTTGTGGTTTGGTCTAGCTGTCGCAGTGTCCGCATGTAGCGCTTGCTGCTACTGTCATTCTGCATTCGTCTCCGCACGCAGACCAACTGTAGTACACCGTGTTACCAGACGTCTGTGATAATGTAGTGTTGTAGGAACTGTGACCATGGTGTATTCGAACTCTGAAAAGGCGGAGATGATACTCATCTACGGCGAGTGTCGACGAAATGCAGCTGAAGCCTGCAGGGCGTATACAGAACGGTACCCGGACAGAGAGCATCCAACGTGCCGCACATTGCAAAACATCTACCGCCAACTGTATGCAACAGGTATGGTCGTAGCACGCAAACGGGTCCGTAACAGGCCCGTCACAGGAGAAGCGGGTGCAGTTGGTGTGTTAGCTGCTGTTGCCATGAACCCACACATGAGTACACGGGACATTGCGAAAGCCGGTGGACTGAGTCAAAGTAGTGTCATGCGCATACTGCATCGTCACCGCTTTCACCCGTTTCATGTGTCGCTACATCAGCAATTACATGGTCATGACTTTAATCATCGAGTGCAATTCTGTCAACGGGCATTAACAGAGAATGCGTTGCAGTTCTACCTGCTTACCGATGAGGCGGGTTTCACAAACCACGGGGCAGTGAATCTACGGAACATGCATTACTGGTCCGTGACAATCCTCGCTGGCTCAGACAGGTAGAGCGACAGCGACCGCGGACTGTAAATGTATGGTGCGGAATCATTGGCGACCACCTGATTGGTCCTCACTTCATTGCAGGGGCCCAAACAGCTGCAACATACACCGCGTTTCTACAGAATGATCTGCCAACGTTGCTCGAAAATGTCCCACTGGAAACGCGTCGACGTATGTGGTATCAGCATGATGGTGCACTTGCACATTCCGCAATTAACACTTGGCCGACCCTTGACAGGATGTTCGACGGGCGTTTCATAGGACGTGGAGGACGCATAAATTAGCCAGACCGTAGTCCTGATATTACACCTCTGGACTTCTTTCTGTGGGGTACGTTAAAGGAGAATGTGTACAGTGATGTGCCTAGAACCCCAGAGGATATGAAACAACGTATTGTGGCAGCCAGCGGTGACATTACAACAGATGTACTGCGGCGTGTACGACATTCATTACGCCAGAGATTGCAATTGTGTGCAGCAAATGATGGCCACCACATTGAACATCTATTGGCCTGACATGTCAGGACACACTCTATTCCACTCCGTAATTGAAAACGGAAACCACGTGTGTACGTGTAGCTCACCCCTCATGGTAATGTACATGTGCGTCAGTGAAAAAGACCAATAAAAAGGTGTTAGCATGTGGACGTAATGTGTTGTTCCAGTCTCTTCTGTACCTAAGGTCCATCACCGTTCCCTTTGGATTCCTACGTAATTCGGTGCTCTCCGATACACACGATCGAACAGCGGAGTAGTGGTACTCAAGCGTCAACTTTAGGTTACAATATCTCCGGATGTAGTTAACATTTTCAATGCAACAAACGGCACTGATTACGTATTTGTTTATATGTTCAGATGTGCTAGCAAAACTAACGGGGTTCCATTAAAAAAACGTAGGTTTGTGTTAAAAAACATACTTCCGTGCATTTTTTTATGATGTGTATTAACCAATTACACTAGCCACTCTCCTCAGGTTCGGTCTGTGGAATCGATTTGTCAGTATTTGATGTGGTTTACGAAACATATCCAGCGGTAATGTTAAGTGACTGACCCTGTATATATATATATATATATATATATATATATATATATATATATATATATATATATATATATATATAGGGTGTTACAAAAAGGTACGGCCAAACGTTCAGGAAACATTCCTCACACACAAAGAAAGAAAATATGTTATTTGGACATGTGTCCGGAAACGCTCACTTTTCATGTTAGAGCTCATTTTATTACTTCTCTTCAAATCACGTTAATCATGGAATGGAAACACACAGCAACAGAACGTACCAGCGTGACTTCAAACACTTTTTTACAGGAAATGTTCAAAATGTTCTCCGTTAGCGAGGATACATGCATCCACCCTTCGTCGCATGGAATCCCTGATGCGCTGATGCAGCCCTGGAGAACGGCGTATTATATCACAGCCGTCCACAATACGAGCACGAAGAGTCTCTACATTTGGTACCGGGGTTGCGTAGACAAGAGCTTTCAAATGCCCCCATAAATGAAAGTCAAGAGGGTTGAGGTCAGGAGAGCGTGGAGGCCATGGAATTGGTCCGCCTCTACCAATCCATCGGTCACCGAATCTGTTGTTGAGAAGCGTACGAACACTTCGACTGAAATGTGCAGAAGCTCCAACGTGCATGAACCACCTGTTGTGTCGTACTTTAAAGGCACATGTTCTAGCAGCACAGGTAGAGTATCCCATATGAAACCATGGTAACGTGCTCCATTGAGCGTAGGTGGAAGAACATGGGGCCCAATCAAGACATAACCAACAATGCCTGCCCAAACGTTCACAGAAAGTCTGTGTTGATAACGCGATTGCACAGTTGCGTGCGGATTCTCGTCAGCCCACACATGTTGATTGTGAAAATTTACAATTTGTTCACGTTGGAATGAAACATCATCCGTAAAGAGAACATTTGCACTGTAATGATGATTGACACATTGTCGGATGGACCATTAGCAGAAGTGTACTCGTGGAGGCCAATCAGCTGCTGATAGTGGCTGCACACGCTGTACGTGGTACGGAAACGTTCTCCCGTAGTGCTCTCCATACAGTGACGTGGTCAACGTTACCTTGTACAGCAGCAACTTCTCTGACGCAGACATTAGGGTTATCGTCAACTGCACGAAGAATTGCCTCGTCCATTGCAGGTGTCCTCGTCGTTCTAGGTCTTCCCCAGTAGCGAGTCATAGGCTGGAATGTTCCGTGCTCCCTAAGATGCCGATCAATTGCTTCGAACGTCTTCCTGTCGGGACACCTCCGTTCTGGAAATCTGTCTCGATACATACGTACCGCACCACGGCTATTGCCTCGTGCTAATCCATACATCAAATGGGCATCTGCCAACTCCGCATTTGTAAACATTGCACTGACTGTAAAACCACGTTCGTGATGAACACTAACTTGTTGATGCTACGTACTGATGTGCTTGATGCTAGTACTGTAGAGCAATGAGTAGTATGTCAACACAAGCACCGAAGTCAACATTACATTCCTTCAATTGGGCCAACTGGCGGTGAATCGAGGAAGTACAGTACATACTAAAATGAGTTGTAACATGGAAATTAAGCGTTTCCGGACACGTGTCCACATAACGTCTGTCCTTTATTTGTGTGTGAGGAATGTTTCCTGAAAGTTTGTTGTTGTTGTTGTTGTGGTCTTCAGTCCTGAGACTGGTTTGATGCAGCTCTCCATGCTACTCTATCCTGTGCAAGCTTCTTCATCTCCCAGTACCTACTGCAACCTACATCCTTCTGAATCTGCTCTTGGTCTCCCTCTACGATTTTTACCCTCCACGCTGCCCTCCAATGCTAAATTTGTGATCCCTTGATGCCTCAAAACATGTCCTACCAACCGATCCCTTCTTCTAGTCATATTGTGCCACAAACTTCTCTTCTCCCCAATCCTATTCAATACCTCCTCATTAGTTACGTGATCTACCCACCTTACCTTCAGCATTCTTCTGTAGCACCACATTTCGAAAGCTTCTATTCTCTTCTTGTCCATACTAGTTATCGTCCATGTTTCACTTCCATACATGGCTTCACTCCATACAAATACTTTCAGAAACGACTTCCTGACACTTAAATCTGTACTCGATGTTAACAAATTTCTCTTCTTCAGAAACGCTTTCCTTGCCATTGCCAGTCTACATTTTATATCCTCTCTACTTCGTCCATCATCAGTTATTTTTCTCCCTAAATAGCAAAACTCCTTTACTACTTTAAGTGTCTCATTTCCTATCCTAATTCCCTCAGCATCACCCGCTTTAATTTGTCTACATTCCATTATCCTCGTTTTGCTTTTGTTGATGTTCATCTTATATCCTCCTTTCAAGACACTGTCCATTCCTTTCAACTGCTCTTCCAAGTCCTTTGCAGTCTCTGACAAAATTACAATGTCATCGGCGAACCTCAAAGTTTTTACTTCTTCTCCATAAATTTTAATACCTACTCCGAATTTTTCTTTTGTTTCCTTTACTGCTTGCTCAATATACAGATTGAATAGCATCGGTGAGAGGCTACAACCCTGTCTCACTCCTTTCCCAACCACTGCTTCCCTTTCATGCCCCTCGACTCTTATAACTGCCATCTGGTTTCTGTACAAATTGTAAATAGCCTTTCGCTCCCTGTATTTTACCCTTGCCACCTTTAGAATGTGAAAGAGAGTATTCCAGTCAACATTGTCAAAAGCTTTGTCTAAGTCTACAAATGCTAGAAACGTAGGTTTGCCTTTTCTTAATCTTTCTTCTAAAATAAGTCGTAAGGTTAGTATTGCCTCACGTGTTCCAACATTTCTACGGAATCCAAACTGATCTTCCCCGAGGTCCGCTTCTACCAGTTTTTCCATTCGTCTGTAAAGAATTCGCGTTAGTATTTTGCAGCTGTGGCTTATTAAACTGATAGTTCGGTAATTTTCACATCTGTCAACACCTGCTTTCTTTGGGATTGGAATTATTATATTCTTCTTGAAGTCTGAGGGTATTTCACCTGTCTCATACATCTTGCTCACCAGATGGTAGAGTTTTGTCAGGACTGGCTCTCCCAAGGCCGTCAGTAGTTCTAATGGAATCTTGTCTACTCCCGGGGCCTTGTTTCGACTCAGGTCTTTCAGTGCTATGTCAAACTCTTCACGCAGTATCGTATCTCCCATTTCATCTTCATCTACATCCTCTTCCATTTCCATAATATTGTTCTCAAGTACATCGCCCTTGTATAGGCCCTCTATATACTCCTTCCACCTTTGTGCGTTCCCTTCTTTGCTTAGAACTGGGTTGCCATCTGAGCTCTTGATATTCATACAAGTGGTTCTCTTCTCTTCAAAGGCCTCTTTAATTTTCCTGTAGGCAGTATCTATCTTACCCCCAGTGAGACAAGCCTCTACATCCTTACATTAGTCCTCTATCCATCCCTGCTTAGCCATTTTGCACTTCCTGTCGATCTCATTTTTGAGACGTTTGTATTCCTTTTTGCCTGCTTCATTTACTGCATTTTTATATTTTCCCCTTTCATCAATTAAATTCAGTATTTCTTCTGTTACCCAAGGATTTCTAGCATCCCTCGTCTTTTTACCTACTTGATCGTCTGCTGCTTTCACTACTTCATCCCTCAGAGCTACCCATTCTTCTTTTACTGTATTTCTTTCCCCCATTCCTGTCAATTGTTCCCTTATGCTCTCCCTGAAACTCTCTACAACCTCTCGTTCTTTCAGTTTATCCAGGTCCCATCTCCTTAAATTCCCACCTTTTTACAGTTTCTTCAGTTTCAATCTGCAGTTCATAACCAAGAGATTGTGGTCAAAATCCATATCTGCCCCTGAAAATGTCTTACAATTTAATACCTGGTTCCTAAATCTCTGTCTTACCATTATATAATCTATCTGATACCTTTTAGTATCTCCAGGATTCTTCCAGTTATACAACCCTCTCTTATGATTCTTGAACCAAGTGTTGGCTATGATTAAGTTATGCTCTGTGCAAAATTCTACACTCCTGGAAATTGAAATAAGAACACCGTGAATTAATTGTCCCAGGAAGGGGAAACTTTATTGACACATTCCTGGGGTCAGATACATCACATGATCACATTGACAGAACCACATGCACATAGACACAGGCAACAGAGCATGCACAATGTCGGTGCCATTTCCACCTGGCGCCTCAGTTGGACCAGCGTTCGTGCTGGACGTGCAGACCGCGTGAGACGACGCTTCATCCAGTCCCAAACATGCTCAATGGGGGACAGATCCGGAGATCTTGCTGGCCAGGGTAGTTGACTTACACCTTCTAGAGCACGTTGGGTGGCACGGGATACATGCGGACGTGCATTGTCCTGTTGGAACAGCAAGTTCCCTTGCCGGTCTAGGAATGGTAGAACGATGGGTTCGATGACGGTTTGGATGTACTGTGCACTATTCAGTGTCCCCTCGACGATCACCAGTGGTGTACGACCAGTGTAGGAGATCGCTCCCCACACCATGATGCCGGGTGTTGGCCCTGTGTGCCTCGGTCGTATGCAGTCCTGATTGTGGCGCTCACCTGCACGGCGCCAAACACGCATACGACCATCATTGGCACCAAGGCAGAAGCGACTCTCATCGCTGAAGACGACACGTCTCCATTCGTCCCTCCATTCACGCCTGTCGCGACACCACTGGAGGCGGGCTGCACGATGTTGGGGCGTGAGCGGAAGACGGCCTAACGGTGTGCGGGACCGTAGCCCAGCTTCATGGAGACGGTTGCGAATGGTCCTCGCCGATACCCCAGGAGCAACAGTGTCCCTAATTTGCTGGGAAGTGGCGGTGCGGTCCCCTACGGCACTGCGTAGGATCCTACGGTCTTGGCGTGCATCCGTGCGTCGCTGCGGTCCGGTCCCAGGTCGACGGGCACGTGCACCTTCCGCCGACCACTGGCGACAACATCGATGTACTGTGGAGACCTCACGCCCCACGTGTTGAGCAATTCGGCGGTACGTCCACCCGGCCTCCCGCATGCCCACTATACGCCCTCGCTCAAAGTCCGTCAACTGCACATACGGTTCACGTCCACGCTGTCGCGGCATGCTACCAGTGTTAAAGACTGCGATGGAGCTTCGTATGCCACGGCAAACTGGCTGACACTGACGGCGGCGGTGCACAAATGCTGCGCAGCTAGCGCCATTCGACGGCCAACACCGCGCTTCCTGGTGTGTCCGCTGTGCCGTGCGTGTGATCATTGCTTGTACAGCCCTCTCGCAGTGTCCGGAGCAAGTATGGTGGGTCTGACACACCGGTGTCAATGTGTTCTTTTTTCCATTTCCAGGAGTGTATAAGGCGGCTTCCTTTTTCATTTCTTCCCCCCAATCCATATTCACCTACTATGTTTCCTTCTCTCCCTTTTCCAACTGATGAATTCCAGTCACCCATGACTATTAAATTTTCGTCTCCCTTCACTACGTGAATAATTTCTTTTATCTCGTCATACATTTCATCAATTTCTTCATCATCTGCAGAGCTAGTTGGCATATAAACTTGTATTACTGTAGTAGGCATGGGCTTTGTATCTGTCTTGGCCACAATAATCCGTTCACTATGCTGTTTGTAGTAGCTAACCCGCACTCCTATTTTTTTATTCATTATTAAACCTACTCCTGCATTACCTCTATTTGATTTTGTATTCATAACCCTGTAATCATCTGACCAAAAGTCTTGTTCCTCCTGCCACCGAACTTCAGTAATTCCCACTATATCTAACTTTAACCTATCAATTTCCCTTTTTAAATTTTCTAACCTACCTGCCCGATTAAGGGATTTGACATTCCACGCTCCGATCCGTAGAACGCCAGTTTTCTTTCTCCTGATAACGACGTCCTCTTGGGTAGTCCCCGCCCGGAGATCCGAATGGGGGACTATTTTACCTCCGGAATATTTTACCCAAGAGGACGCCATCATCATTTAATCATACAGTAAAGCTGCATGTCCTCGGGAAAAATTACGGCTGTAGTTTCCCCTTGCTTTCAGCCGTTCGCAGTACCAGCACAGCAAGCCGTTTTGGTTAATGTTACAAGGCCAGATCAGTCAATCATCCAGAGTGTTGCCCCTGCAACTACTGAAAAGGCTGCTGCCCCTCTTCGGGAACCACGTGTTTGTCTGGCCTCTCAACAGATACCCCTCCGTTGTGGTTGCACCTACGGTACGGCCATCTGTATCGCTGAGGCACGCAAGCCTCCCCACCAACGGCAAGGTCCATGGTTCATGGGGGATATATATGCCGACTAGTTCGTGTGAAATAGTTTCAGAAAGATTGCAGGGAGTGCATGTCGATTCTGTCGTCGGCAACCGGCCGAGAGGCGGCATAGGCTTGTCGGCCTCACCTTCTGAGCAAACGAATGAACTCGCCAAGCTCTTTGGACGGAAACTGACCACGGCGTCCTGCGCGCCCCGTACACTGCTGACAGCCCGTGGCAACCGTGGTTGGCTGTTGGTGGCGTCACGGCCGTGGTGCACTCACGTACACCGCAGCTAGAGGGCTGGTGCCCATGTGCCTGCCGCTAACAGCACCTTCCTGGCGGTCTCCACTGGTCGGTGGCATTTTACTTTGCTCTCTAGCATTCAATAACTGAAGAAACTGTAGCTCTTAAAACCGAAACTCCATCTGCTGATTTATAACGACATAAATTTCATAACGTAGACATCGATAATAGGTTTTTGGGGTCAGATTCTTGATATCATTGGTAAAGTTATATCCTCATCTCTACTACCGTGATATAGTATGCTTTTAGCTAAATAACAGAAAACACTGTCTCTATGTTGTCACATAAACTATACCCCAACAGACCGGAAAAACCACTCTTACTAAAATTTAGTTTCCAACTAAAGTACACTATGGGAGCATATTCCTGTTAATTGGAAACGCTAATCAATACAGCTACCCTTTTTGCAGGATTTTACGTTTGTTGTGTCTAATGGATAAGTAAATCAGCAATTCTTTCCCTAGGATTTTACCCAGCGTTTAAACATAAATGAAGTATGAATAATATCATACTGAGCTAGGACAACTCAGTTCCAAGTTCATTTAGTGGTTCAAAACATGTACTCACGTACTAATGGTCGCCAGCCTATCCAGACAACGAAACAGTCAAGAATTTGGAAAAGCAGATGTATGAATTTTGGCTACTTTCTTCCTACTGTTTAACTTGGTTCTTCAAAGTAATATTACTCAACGTAAACAATGTTAGTGCAGACACTGGAATTTTATTTTGACTACTACACCCTTATACATTAGTAGATTGTTTTTGTAGGTTATGGGACACTAGGACAATTTTATAAAAACTAAAAAAATCTCTCGTGACTGCATCACTCACAATTTTCCTATTTTTCACAAAATTGTCCTAATCTCCCAGAACCTACAAAAACAATGTACTATCACTTTTACCTAATAATAATATAACATAATAAAATAATATAATAATAGCTATAATAAAAATCATTTATTTAACATACATTTTCCATAGGTGAGTGTAATGTAACTGAAGAAATTAGAGAATTAACTACTATTTTAAAAACTATTTTTTTGAAAAAATTTTAAATCATTTTCTTAGCCTCAAAAATTGTCCTATTTTTCAATACGAAAGGTCATCAGAAAATTATTTAACGTAACAAACAATTTACATACATAAAGAACTTCAACCTCCAGTATAGCACACTTTACTTTAGATATATAGAAAATGTGGCACTACACTAATGGCCATTAAAATCGCTACATCAAGAAGAAATGCAGATGATAAACGGGTATTCATTGGAAAATATATTATACTAGAACTGACATGTGATTACATTTTCACGCAATTTGGGTGCATAGATCCTGAGAAATCAGTACCCAGAACAACCACCTCTGGCCATAATAACGGCCTTGATACGCCTGGGCATTGAGTCAAACAGAGCTTGGATGGCGTGTACAGGTGCAGCTGCATGGGCAGCCCATCATCGTGGTGTAGCAATTTTAATGGCCATTAGTGAATATGGGAAAATTTTAAAGCAAAAAATTATAAAAATTTAAATGAACAACAGACAAATATGTTATAAGGTCACCTTAATGATGGCGCTATAAAGCCGCCACCCGCAGTGCCCACGGGAATCTCCACCGAGGCTCCGGCCCAGCTCTGGCAGTACTGGTGAGCTACGATAGACATGGATCCGGAGAGCAACGGTTCCCTGATACAGACCATTACGACTGAGTAGATGAACACTTTATGACAACAAGTGTTCTAGGTGGTCACAGGCTTCAGCATTTCTCCTCATAGCTACCCATACACGTTCAAAAATCGCAGGCATGTTCCTAATACAGGGTGTCCCACACAAACCTCCCTGATTTCAAGGACCCAGGAGAGAAAAACCACAGTAGAGACGACAATGAAAAATGTACCACAGTGTAGAGCATCTCACAGAATTTATATTCCCGCGTCAGAAGTGCTAAGTATCGTCGCCGCAGTGCAGCATGTTCGCACGAAGTGAAAATGGCGACGCCACAGCAGTGCAGAAACAAAAACCTCCAATTACTGTGCGAAGAAATTATCGTCATGTGTATGAATGTGATGCACCTGATGTGAAAACAATTAAGGAATGGTATAGGAAGTTTCCGGCAACAGGAAGTGTTCGGAAAAACTCTGGAGGTGCACATTACGGCGTTTCAGAAGTGACAGTGGAGGACATAAAACAAACGTTTCTCAGAAGCCCACATAAGTCAATTCGTCAAGCATCTAGGCAACTTGATGTACGTCGATCAACATTGCATCGTGTAGTTCACCAGCGTCTTCGCATGTGTGCTTACAAAGTGCAAATTCTGCAGCATCTGACGCCGAACGACAAACCCCGCCGACAACAATTTGCTACAGATATGCTACAGCGTATTGGTATGGATGCCAGCTTGCCGGCCGAAGTGGCTGAGCGGTTCTAGGCGCTTCAGCCTGGATGGATGTGTGTGATGCCCTTAGGTTAGTTAGGTTTAAGTAGTTGTAAGTTCTAGGGGACTGATGACCTCAGATGTTAAGTCCCATAGTGCTCAGAGCCATTTTTGATGCCAGCTTCCTGGAAAGATGTTTATTCTCAGATGAGACGACCTTCGATCTATCAGGAAGGGTTAACAGGCAAAATGTTCGTATTTGGTGTTCGCAAAATTCGCACGTTGTCATTGAACATACTCGTGATAGCGCTAATCTAAACCTCTTCGTGCTACAAATGGTTCACATGTAGAGGTGTATTGATGATAAGTAAATAAATTCTTTGAGGTGCTCTACAATGTGGTGCATTTTTCATTGTTGTGTCTACTGTGTTTTTTTTAGTGAGTCTTTGAAATCAGAAGATTAACAAGAAGAAATCGAAAAGCATGGTAATTGTAGGAAAGGGGAGAAAATGCCATATGAAAATAGGGGGAAATAGAGCAAGTGAATAACTTCAATTACTTGGGAATTGTAACAACGGATGATATGTATTGCTCAACAGAAATTAGGAAAAGTATTGCAGTGGCAAAAGAAGGATTCAAGAGGAAACAGAAATTACTTTGTGGACCACTAAACAAAGATATGAGGAAAAGACTTGGCAAATGTTACATCTGGAGCGTCGCACTATATGGTGCGAAGACATGGACATTGAGGAAGGAAGATGAAAGAAGAATGGAGGCACTAGAGATGTGGATATGGACATGAATGGAAAAAGTGAAATGGAAAGACCGAGTAAGGAATAAAGAAGAATTAAGAAGTGTAAGAAGTGTTGGAGAAGAAAGAAACGTGCTGAAAGTCATTAGAAAGAGATAACGGAACTGGATTGGACATTGTTTGAGGAGGGACTGTTTACTGAAGGAAGGAATAGAACGAATGGTGGAGGGAAAAAGAGGAAGAGGAAAAAGAAGATATCAAATGCTGGACAATATCAAAGGAGACAAATATTCAGAAATGAAAAGACTGGCTATAGACAGACAAAAGTGGAAGAGGCTTAACCCGTGACAAGACCTGCCATAAGGGAGAACAACATACTACTACTACTACTACTACTACTACTACTACTACTACTACTTGAAATGAGGGAAGTTTGAGAGGGACACCCTGTACATTGACAGAGATCGACAATGAATTCCTGCAGTCATTCTACATTATCAACAGGACTGGAATACATGAAAACTTTGAAATATCCCCCAAACAGAAAAAGTCCAGCGAGTTCAAGTTGGGCGTCTAGGAGGCGAGGGTACTGGCGAGCCACGACCGACACACTTGTTGTCGAAACACTATTTAGCACTATTAAGGTATCCGGGATGTTGTTAAAATCAGCCGGCCGAAGTGGCCGTGCGGTTAAAGGCGCTGCAGTCTGGAACCGCAAGACCGCTACGGTCGCAGGTTCGAATCCTGCCTCGGGCGTGGATGTTTGTGATGTCCTTAGGTTAGTTGGGTTTAACTAGTTCTAAGTTCTAGGGGACTAATGACCTCAGCAGTTGAGTCCCATAGTGCTCAGAGCCATTTTTTTGTTAAAATCAAATGAGGGTACGAATTTGCAATGCCTACATTACAGTGTGTGTATAATACTGTGCAATGTAGTTGAGACACGGACGCATTATAGAAAGCGTGCGAGTAGTATGGAGGTTTAGTTCGGTCGAAAATGTGCGCACTGATGGTCGAACTGGTTGAGGCGAAAGTCAGTGTTAAGTGGGAAATCCGCTTTCGAGTACCGGGCCGGCACAAATATTCGTGTGTCACTAACAGGTACTATATACCGAGTGATCAAAAAGTCAGTATAAATTTTAAAACTGAATAAATCATGAAATAATGTAGATCAGGGATCCCCAAACTATTTTAGAGAAGTGACCCCTTTTCCAAAATGAACTGTTACCTCAGACCCCATGGCCAAATTACCTACTTTTAAGATCAACCCCCTTATTCATAATGGTCCGCTAACTTAAAACGTACACTCTAACTCATTATCTACCACAAACTTGTCCACACAGACTAGCCGAGTTTTTCATCTTGTACGAATTTGAGACTTTACATTACTACAACAATGCTATTTCCGACAAAAATATTAATTATTCTTAGTACACGTAACACAACATAAACAATACAGTACCTACCTACCTACCTTGAAAGTTTTAAATAAGATCTTATGTTAATTTAATAGGGGTCGATTTTAAGACCTCGTCGACCCCCAAAATCAGTTTTCGTTTATGTCGACCCCTAGGAAACCGATATCGACCCCAAGGGGTCAATATCGACCACTATGGGAATCCCTGATGTAGATAGAGAGGTACAAATTGACACACATGCTTGGAATGACTTGGGGTTTTCTTAAAAAAAAAATACAAACGTTCAAAAAATGTCCGTCAGATGGCGCTTCATCTCATCACAATAGCAATAATTAGCACAACAAAGTAAGACAAAACAAAGATGATGTTCTTTACAGCAAATGCTCAATATGTCCACCATCATTTCTCAACAATAGCTGTAGTCGAGAAATAATGTTGTGAACAGCACTGTAAAGCATGTCCAGAGTTATGGTGAGGCATTGGGGTCGGATGTTGTCTTTCAGCATCCCTAGAGATGTCGGTCGATCACGATACACTTGTGACTTCAGGTAACCCCAAAGCCAATAATCGCACGGACTGAGGTCTGGGGACCTGGGAGGACAAGCATGACGAAAGTGGCGGCTGAGCACACGATCATCACCAAACGACGAGCGCAAGAGATCTTTCACGCGTCTAGCAATACTGTGTTTTCTTTTTTTTTCTTCTAATACAACCCTATGTCATTCCAAGCATGTGTGTCAATTTTTACCTCTCTATCTATATTATTCCGTGGTTTATTTTCAAATTTATACTGACTTTTTGATAACCCGGTATATCTACTTAATGCAACTGATGTCAAGATATACGCAATTAGGGAATAAATTGTGTAATTTCTTTTTCCTGTTGGGTTAGATAATACTACAACTTCAGTTATCTATTATTAATTATAAATTGGACGTGGTGTTTGAAGTTAAGTCCGTATTTTTCGGTTATAGTTGTAACTGGCTCAGAGAAGTGTCTAAATATGGACTGTATTACGTTATATGAACTGGGAAGTTCGAAAGTGGACTCTAGATATTTAAAATCCCTTATTTGTTCGGTACTGTCGGGCCTTCTTGGCCTGTTCGGCCGGAGTTTAGTTTTTTACATAAGAGTTTTGCTTTGTATATGTTCCAATCCTTCAAGTGCCCTAAATGAAATTTTTCTTCAGGGTTCTCCTATTATAAGCTGATCACTAGGACATGAAAGGGAAGCAGTGGTTGGGAAGGGGTGAGACAGGGTTGTAGCCTCTCACCGATGCTATTCAATCTGTATATTGAGCAAGCAGTAAAGGAAACAAAAGAAAAGTTTGGAGTAGGAATTAAAATCCATGGAGAAGAAATATAAACTTTGAGGTTCGCCGATGACGTTGTAATCCTGTTAGAGACAGCAAAGGACTTGGAAGAGTAGTTGAACGGAATGGACAGTGTTTTGAAAGGAGGGTATAAGATGAACATCAACAAAAGCAAAACGAGGATAATCGAGTGTAGTCGAATTAAGTCGGGTGATGCTGAAGGAATTAGATTAGGAAATGAGACACTTAAAGTAGTAAAGGAGTTTTGCTATTTGGAGAGCACAATAACTGATGATGGTCGAAGAAGAGAGCATATAAAATGTAGACTGGCAATGGCAAGGAAAGCGTTTCTGAAGAAGATAAATTTGTTATCATCGAGTATAGATTTAAGTGTCAGGAAGTCGTTTCTGAAAGTATTTGTATGGAGTGAAGCCATGTATGGAAGTGAAACATGGACGATAACTAGTATGGACAAGAAGAGAATAGAAGCTTTCGAAATGTGGTGCTACAGAAGAATGCTGAAGATAAGGTGGGTAGATCACGTAACTAATGAGGAGGTATTGAATAGGATTGGGGAGAAGAGGAGTTGGTGGCACAACTTGACTAGAAGAAGGGATCGGTTGGTAGGACATGTTTTGATGCATCAAGTGATCACCAATTTAATACTGGAGGGCAGCGTGGAGGGTAAAAATCGTGGAGGGAGACCAAGAGATGCATACACTAAGGAGACTTAGAAGGATGTAGGCTGCAGTAAGTACTGGGAGATGAAGAAGCTTGCACAGGATGGAGTAGCATGGGGAGCTGCATCAAACCACTCTCAGCACTGAAGACCACAACAACAACAACACCAGGGAATTGCAGGGTCTTGAAATCAACGTATCACTTCTCACTGCATTTCATGAGCCATTCGTCAACGATTTCGTCAAAATAAATGTTGAAAAGGGTTGCAACGACGGCATGCTTTGCCTAGGAGCTGAGATGCCACGCCGGCGCAGACCAGCCGGCGGGGGCGGAGGCCGCGGCGCGGACGCCGGCGCGGGGGCGGCGGGGGCGGCTGCGGCGGCGGCGGCGCTGGCGGACGACGAGTCCGGCTGCTGCGCGCGGCCCGAGCAGCGGCACGCGGCTAACGCGCGCGAGCGTGCGCGCATGCGCGTGCTGGCGCGCGCCTTCTGCCGGCTGAAGACGACGCTGCCGTGGGTGCCGGCCGACACGAAGCTCAGCAAGCTGGACACGCTGCGGCTGGCCGCCTCCTACATCGCGCACCTGCGCGCCATCCTCACCGACGAACCGGCGCCGCCCTCCGCCCAGCACCCGCTCAACCTCGTGAGTACTCACTGCTCGCTCCCCACACACGCGGCCCGCTGCGTCTCACGGAACGCGGCGTGCGCCTCTTCGCGGTTCTTGATCCCACCATTTGCAGCGGCAGTTGTCGGCTGCACCTGCCGCAGTAATCGCACAGTTTGTTAACGAAAACACGGGTGATCAAAAAGTCAGTATAAATTTGAAAACTGAATAGATCACGGGATAATGTAAATAGAGAGGTACAAATTGACACACATGCTTGGAGTGAGGTGGGGTTTTATTAGGGCCAAAAAAATACAAAAGTTCAAAAAATGTCCGACAGATGCCGCTTCATCTGAATAGCAATAATTAGCATAACAAACTGAGACAAAGCAAAGATGATGTTCTTTACAGGAAGTGCTCAATATGTCCACCATCGTTCCTCAACAATAGCTGTAGTCGAGGAATAATGTTGTGAACAACACTGTAAAGCACGTCCGGAGTTATGGTGAGGCATTGGTGTCGGATGTTGTCTTTCAGCATCCCTAGAGATGTCGGTCGATCACGATACACTTGTGACTTCAGGTAACCCCAAAGCCAATAATCGCACGGACTGAGGTCTGGGGACCTGGGAGGACAAGCATGACGAAAGTGGCGGCTGAGCACACGATCACCACCAAACGACGCGCGCAAGAGATCTTTCATGCGTCTAGCAATATGGGGTGGAGCGCCATCCTGCATAAACATCGTACGTTCCAGCAGGTGTTTATCAGCCAGGCTGCGGATGATGCGATTCTGTAACATATCGGCGTACCTCCCACCCGTCACGGTAGCAGTTACAAAACCAGAATCACCCATTTCCTCGAAGAAAAAAGGCCCGATAACGGTAGATGTGGTAAATCCAACCCATACCGTGACTTTCTCGTCGTGCAGTGGAGTTTCCACGACAGTTCTAGGATTTTCGGTACCCCAAATTCTGCAGTTGTGGGCGTTGACAGACCCTCGGAGCGTGAAATAAGCTTCGTCGGTCCACAACACGTTACTCAACCAATCGTTATCTTCCGCCTTCTTTTGAAACGCGCACACCGCAAAAACCCTCCGCTTCTCTAAATTGCGAGGTAACAGTTCATGATGCCGATGGATTTTGTACGGATAGCATCGGAGGGTACGCCTAAGTGCCAACCAAACAGTAGTGTATGGAATGCCGGTGCGACGTGCGACTGCACGAGCGCTGACTTTCCCGTGCATAGACCAACCCGCTACAGTCTCCATTTCATCCTGAACTGTCTCAGCACCATTACGCCTTGTGCTCGGTCGGCCACTACGGGGTCTATCGTCTGAACAACCCGTGGCTTCGAACTTCGAAATCATTCTCGCCACAGCTGCATTTGTCAACGGACCTTTACCCGTTCGAATCCCCTTCCTATGGCGATAGGAACTAGCACATTCCCCATTATGATAATAAAGCTTCACTAAAAGCGCCTTTTCAGGTAACGTCATCATGCTGCGACTGCTGGCGCATCTGATTCTCTCTCTCATTACAGCTCTATTTACACACGATTGTCATGCGTTGTCACTGACGTTTTGCTGCCCAGCGCCATCTGTCGGACATTTTGTAAAGTTTCCTTTTTTTGTTTTAATAAAACTCCATGTCATTCCAAGCATGTGTGTCAATTTTTACCTCTCTATCTACATTATTCCGTGGTTTATTAAGTTTGAAAATTTATACTTTTTGATCACCTGGTAGTCGCATTAACACTGTCAGCGATCGTCCAAGATAGATGTATGAAATCGCCGAGCAGATTCTTAATTCGTCGATGAATTTACCAGGGATTTGCTGGTAGAAGAACACTACGTATGGTGCACAACAATGTTAGAGATGTACTATAGCCCGCGCCACGTGGGACGTCGCTTCCGCTTATACAGGCGGAGCGATAGGGAAGCGTGGAGGGGATGAGGTCAGCCCATGCGTGGCGGCAGAATGTGGGCAAACAGAAGTCCGTGTTGCCGAACTGTGTTGCTACGGACAACAGTCAGATTCGTTTGCTGCCAGTACATCGTATTCTGCTTTCAAATCTACGAGTGAATAATATTTAAAACAGATTTCTACCAGTCGTCTACATGAGAGAAACCTCGCTTCGCGTGTTGACGTCGTCTCCAGTGCTCCGCAGCGACTATCCTTTCTTTCTACATCGGAATGCGAGAACAGCTGAAGCGGCTTTGTGAAGACGTCTAGTAAAAATTTTCTCAAAATGACTATTGACTAACGACATGGTAATCGAAAATTGTTGCAATTATTGCCACTTATTGCGATTTGGACAATGTACACTACTGGCCATTAAAATTGCTACACCACAAAGATGACGTGCTACACGCCAAATTTAACCGACAGGAAGAAGATGCTGTGATATGCGAAAGATTAGCTTTTCAGAGCATGCACACAAGGCTGGCGGAAGTGCCGACACCTACAACGTTCTGACATGAGGAAAGTTTCCAACCGATTTCTCATACACAAACAGCAGTTGACCGGCGTTGCCTGGTGAAACGTTGTTGTGGTGCCTCGTGTAAGGAGGAGAAATGGATACCATCACGTTTCCGACTTTGATAAAGGTCGGATTGTAGCCTATCGCGATTGCGGTTTATCGTATCGCGGCACTGCTGCTCGCGTTGGTCGAGATCCAATGACTGTTACCAGAATATGGAATCAGTGGGTTCAGGAGGGTAATACGGAACGCCGTGCTGAATCCCAACGGGCTCGTATCACTAGCAGTCGAGATGACAGGCATCTTATGTGCATGGCTGTAACGGATCGTGCAGCCATGTCTCGATCCCTGAGTCAACAGATGGGGACGCTTGCAGGACAACAACCATCTGCACGAACAGTTCGACGACGTTTGCAGCAGCATGGACTATCAGCTCGGAGACCATGGTTGCGGTTACCCTTGACGCTGCATCACAGACAGGAGCGCCTGCGATGGTGTACTCAACGACGAACCTGGGTGCACGACTGGCAAAACGTCATTTTCTCGGATGAATCCAGGTTATGTTTACAGCATCATGATGGTCGCATCCGTGTTTGGCGACATCGCGGTGAACGCACATTGGAAGCGTGTATTCGTCATCGCCATACTGGCGTATCACCCGTCGTGATGGTACGAGGTGCCATTGGTTACACGTCTCGGTCACCTCTTGTTCGCATTGACGGCACTTTGAACAGTGGACGTTAAATTTCAGATGTGTTACGACCCGTGGCTCTATCCTTCATTCGATCCCTGCGAAACCCTACATTTCAGCAGGATAATGCACGACCGCACGTTGCAGGTCCTGTACGGGCTTTTCTGGATACAGAAAATGTTCGATTGCTGCCCTGGCCAGCACATTCTCCAGATCTCTCACCAAATGAAAACGTCTGGTCAATGGTGGCCGAGCAACTGGTTCGTCACAATACGCCAGTCACTACTCTTGATCAACTGCGGTATCGTGTTGAAGCTGCATGGGCAGCTGTACCTGTACGCTCCATCCAAGCTCTGATTGACTCAATGCCCAGGCGTATCAAGGCCGTTATTACGGCCAGAGGTGGTTCTTCTGGGTACTGATTTGTCACGATCTATGTACCCAAATTGCGTGAAAATGTAATCACATGTCAGTTCTAGTAAAATATATTTGTCCAACGAATACCCGTTTATCACCTGCATTTCTTCTTGGTGTAGCAATTTTAATGGCCAGTAGTGTAAGTAAAAATGTAATACACAACAAAATAAACTTAAAACTAAAACCGAAATTATATTTGTATGACAACTGTTTCCACTCCATACAATTTTTTAAAATGTGTATAATACGCTTATGAGCGGGTGTTTCACTGTAGTTCAATGTAAATTAGTACGCGTAAAAAAGAATTACTGGGAAGAAAGACTAACTGAAAATACTATCGTAAAAATTGTCAGTGTGTCATATTTTTCGGGGTCAACAGGCATTATGAGTTTAAACTAATTCGTGCGACATTAAAGTGGGAAAACCCATTTATGATCCAATAAACAAGCAAGCCATTATGCATCACCTGTGAATAACTCGGCGGAATGCTGACTGATAATGTCGAAAACCACCGATATCTTGACAGGTAACCCTCCCTTTTATTTTACGGCATTTTCCAATTCGTGCCTTGAAAACGACAAGGGTTTACTTGTCGAAATATTGGAGTTTTTGACGAATTTATCCGGCCGTATTCTCGCGAGTAATTACAGCATAAAACACTCTGGAAAAAGCTTAACTTCTCCTTGGGCGAAGTGTTGAATATCATTGTCTGAATACTTCATAGGCATTATATTCCTAATCAATAAAAGCTACGAAGTATGTTGGCAAAAGCATTTTTGAACCGTGCGTCTTTAAAACCAACAAAGATTATTACTTTCTTTCAACGTCTACACCGTAATAACATCTGCTATCTGAGTCCATATCTGAACCATCTCATTGTAAATTTAGGACGATGGGTTCACTTCCCTGTCAGAGTCTTGTTTCTGAAACTTCTCAGCGAGCCCACGCTGAAGGAGGATGCTGCCTATTGTTCCGTGCACAACCGTTTAAGTGCCTGTTTTTTTAATTCCATCGCAAAACTGTGTGATCACATTCACATGCAAGAAAGTCAAGTTTTATACATTCTGTCGCCTGACCTATAAATTAACGAGCTATAGGAGTTCAGCATGAGTCTGGCACACATTGTCCGGGATATTTTTATTTTTGAGCCAAAGCACAATATCCCCTTTCCTGGTCTCGTACTTGGTCTTTTCTCTGTAACAGCTGAATGGTAAGCGACGCGGTAATTACAATGGCCGACTTTGAAGCAAGGTATGGCAAGAATTGTTCAGTGAACCACTTCATGAAAGTGACAACTTCCATTTCCGAATGATAGGCACTACCGTTTACCTCACACCTAAACACAACTTTACTCTCATGAAACAACTCAGAAGAAGAGACAGCATGCAGAATAAGCATTCGAGAACCTTTTCCTATGGGAACTTTATCGTTGTCAAAACCATCTATTTGTGATACAATTTTCTTTCGATTTTGGTACTTTTCAGGCGACACGAAAACAAATTTTCTGGAAGTTTCTACAGCTCCGACACTTTTGTTTACTATTCTCTGTAGAGTTCTCTTGCCGATACGTGCTTCTGCAGTTCGTTCTTGAGTCTTCAAAACGTCAAAAATAGAAGTCTCGCTTTCAGATTCTCCTTTGAAAAGCTATAAATGCGGGACATAAACCGCCTCGACTACTTGTGAAGCATCTACATCTACGTGATTACTCTGAAATGCACAATTAGGTGGCTGGCGGAGGGTGCATCGAACCACCTTCAAGCTTTTTCTCTACTATTCCACTCTCGAACAGCGCGCGGGAAACGCGAACACTTCAATCTTTCCGCGCGAACTCAGATTTCCCTTATTTTATTATGATGATCACTCTTCCCTATGTAGGCTGGCGCCAACAAAGTATTTTCACACTCTGACGGGATAATTGGCGACTGAAAGTTCATGAGAAGATCCTGCCACAATGAAAAACTCCTTCGTTGTGATGATTACCACAACAAATCGCGTATCATATACGTGGCAGTCTCTCCCCTATTTCACGATAATAAAAAAACGGACTGCCCTTCTTTGAACTTTTTAAATGAATCCTATATGCTGTGGATCCCATACTGGACAGCAATACTCCGGAAGAGGGCGGGAAATGTGATGTAGTATCTTTAGTAGATCTGTTGCACTTTCTAAGTGTTATCCACGTGAGTGTCGCAATTTAAGTTATTCGTAATTGTTATTCATAAGTATTTAGTCGAATGTACAGCTTTAGATTTGTGTGTTTTGTCTTGTAAACCGAAATTTAGCAGATTTCTTTTCGTTATCATGTGGTAGACGTCAGACTTTTCATTATTTAGAGTCAATTGACACTTTCCTCACGACACAGATAGCTTGTGTAAATCGTTTTGTTATTTGTGTTAACCATCTGATGTCTTTGTAAGACGGTGAACGACAACATCATCTGCGAACAATCTAAGAGGGCTGCTGAGACTGTCTCCCAAATCGTTTATTAGGTCAGGAACGGCAGAAGGCCTACAACACGTCCTTGCAAGCGCCAGACATCAGTTCTGCTTTACTCGATGATTTTTCCTTGATTACTGTGACCTTTCTGACAGAAATCACGAATCCAGTCACACAACTAAAACTTTACTCTACAGATACGCAATTTAATTAAAGTGGCTTGTGAGGAAATTCACGTTTCTTGCTGTCACCTGACATTCATTTGGAAATCAGACCAAAACGTTTACAGAAAAACGTTCACAGCTCAACTGCTACAAGAAACTAACATCGACATCTAAATGAATAATTCGGTCGCTCTGTGAATGAAACTGCGTTGTCCCGAAATTGGCAACTCGCAGTCTAGTTTGTAATTCACCACTAGGCGCAAGGAGAGAGTGAATATTTTTGACTACTAGTAGTTAATGGTGGGGGATGCACAGAACGCCTTCCTACATGACGCGAAGTTCAATAGAGGTTATTCGTCAACTAAGCTGAATGTCCATCACATTTTTGGTTTTAAATTGAATAAAGTTAAAATATCCCCCCATCAACCATGGACCTTGCCGTTGGTGGGGAGGCTTGCGTGCCTCAACGATATCGATAGGCGTACCGTAGGTGCAACCACAACGGAGGGGTATCTGTTGAGAGGCCAGACAAACGTGTGGTTCTTGAAGAGGGGCAGCAGCCTTTTTAGTAGTTGCAGGGCAACAGTCTTGTAACACTAACCAAAACGGCCTTGCTGTGCTGGTACTGCGAACGGCTGAAAGCAAGGGGAAACTACAGCCGTAATTTTTCCCGTGGGCATGCAGCTTTACTGTATGATTAAATGATGATGGCGTCCTCTTCGGTAAAATTTCCGGAGGTAAAATAGTCCCCCATTCGGATCTCCGGGCGGGGACTACTCAAGAGGACGTCGTTATCAGGAGAAAGAAAACTGGCGTTCTACGGATCGGAGAGTGGAATGTCAGATCCCTTAATCGGGCAGGTAGGTTAGAAAATTTAAAAAGGTAATAGATAGGTTAAAGTTAGATACAGTGGGAATTAGTGAAGTTCGGTGGCAGGAGGAACATGACTTTTGGCCAGGTGAATGCAGGGTTATAAATACAAAATCAAATAGGGGTTATGCAGGAGTGGGTTTAATCATGAATAAACAAATAGGAGTGCGGGTAAGCTACTACAAACAGCATAGTGAACGCATTATTGTGGCCAAGATAGACACGAAACTACAGTAGTACAAGTTTATATGCCAACTAGCTCTGCAGATGATGAAGAAATTGATGAAATGTATGATGAGATAAAAGAAATTATTCAGGTAGTGAAGGGAGACGAAAATTTAATAGTCACGGGTGACTGGAACTCGAGAGTAGGAAAAGGAAGAGAAGGAAACGTAGTAGGGGAATATGGATTAGGGCTAAGAAATGAAAGAGGAAGCAGCCTGGGACAATTTTGCACAGAGCATAGCTAACACTTGGTTCAAGAATCACGAAAGAAGGTTGTATACATGGAAGAACCCTGGAGATACTAGAAGGTTTCAGATAGATTATGTAATGGTAAGACAGAGATTTAGGAACCAGGTTTTAAATTGTAAGATATCTCCAGGGGCAGATGTGGACTCCGACCACAATCTATTGGTTATGAAATGTAGATTAAAACTAAAGACACTGCAAAAAGATGGGAATTGCGGGAGATGGAACCTGGATAAACTGAAAGAACCAGAGGTTGTACAGAGTTTCAGGGAGAGCATAAGGGAACAATTGACAGCTATGGGGGAAAGATATACAGTAGAAGAAGAATGGGTAGCTTTGAGGGATGAAATAGTGAAGGCAGCATAGGATCAAGTAGGTAAAAAGACGAGGGCTAGTAGAAATTCTTGGGTAACAGAAGAGATATTGAATTTAATTGATGAAAGGAGAAAATACAAAAATGCAGTAAATGAAGCAGGCAAAAAGGAATACAAACGTCTCAAAAATGAGATCAACAGGAAGTGCAAAATGGCTAAGCAGGGATGGCTAGAGGACAAATGTAAGGATGTAGAGGCTTGTCTCACTAGGGGTAAGATAGATACTGCCTACAGGAAAATTAAAGAGACCTTTGGAGAAAAGAGAGCCACTTGTATGAATATCAAGAGCTCAGATGGAAACCCAGTTCTAAGCAAAGAAGGAAAAGCAGAAGGGTGGAAGGAGTATATAGAGGGTCTATACAAGGGCGATGTACTTGAAGACAATATTATGGAAATGGAAGAGGATGTAGATGAAGATGAAATGGGAGATACAATACTGCGTGAAGAGTTTGACAGAGCAGTGAAAGACCTGAGTCGAAACAAGGCCCCGGGAGTAGACAACATTCCATTAGAACTACTGACGGCCTTGGGAGAGCCAGTCCTGACAAAACTCTACCATCTGGTGAGCAAGATGTATGAAACAGGCGAAATACCCTCAGACTTCAAGAAGAATATAATAATTCCAATCGCAAAGAAAGCAGGCGTTGACAGATGTGAGAATTACCGAACAATCAGTTTAATAAGCCACAGCTGCAAAATACTAACACGAATTCTTTACAGACGAATGGAAAAACTAGTAGAAGCCGACCTTGGGGAAGATCAGTTTGGATTCCGTAGAAATACTGGAACACGTGAGGCAATACTGACCCTATGACTTATCTTAGAAGAAAGATTAAGGAAAGGCAAACCTACGTTTCTAGCATTTGTAGACTTAGAGAAAGCTTTTGACAATGTTGACTGGAATACTCTCTTTCAAATTCTAAAGGTGGCAGGGGTAAAATACAGGGAGCGAAAGGCTATTTACAATTTGTACAGAAACCAGATGGCAGTTATAAGAGTCGAGGGACATGAAAGGGAAGCAGTGGTTGGGAAGGGAGTAAGACAGGGTTGTAGCCTCTCCCCGATGTTATTCAATCTGTATATTGAGCAAGCAGTAAAGGAAACAAAAGAAAAATTCGGAGTAGGTATTAAAATCCATAGTGAAGAAATAAAAACATTGAGGTTCGCTGATGACATTGTAATTCTGTCAGAGACAGCAAAGGACTTGGAAGAGCAGTTGAACGGAATGGACAGTGTCTTGAAGGGAGGATATAAGATGCACATCAACAAAAGCAAAACGAGGATAATGGAATGTAGTCGAATTAAGTCGGGTGATGTTGAGGGTATTGGATTAGGAAATGAGACACTTAAAGTAGTAAAGGAGTTTTGCTATTTGGGGAGCAAAATAACTGATGATGGTCGAAGTAGGGAGGATATAAAATGTAGACTGGCAATGGCAAGGAAAGCGTTTCTGAAGAAGAGAAATTTTTTAACATCGAGTATAGATTTAAGTGTCAGGAAGTCGTTTCTGAAAGTATTTGTATGGAGTGTAGCCATGTATGGATGTGAAACGTGGACGATAAATAGTCTGGACAAGAAGAGAATAGAAGCTTTCGAAATGTGATGCTACAGAAGAATGCTGAAAATTAGATGGGTAGATCACATAACTAATGAGGAGGTACTGAACAGAATTGGGGAGAAGAGGAGTTTGTGGCACAACTTGACTAGAAGAAGGGATCGGTTGGTAGGACATGTTCTGAGGCATCAAGGATCACCAATTTAGTATTGGAGGGCAGCGTGGAGGGTAAAAATCGTAGAGGGAGACCAAGAGATGAATTCACTAAACAGATTCAGAAGGATGTAGGCTGCAGTAGATACTAGGAGATGAAGAAGCTTGCACAGGATAGAGTAGCATGGAAAGCCGCATCAAACCAGTCTCAGGACTGAAGACCACAACAACAACAACAACAACAACAACAACAACAGTTAAAATATAGTGTCTGACGTCAGTTTATGCGTGCATAATACGCCTCTTTTCGATGGTATATTAACTACCATCAGTCTTTACTTTTTTCCATTTATTGGATTCCGGGAAGTGCCAAACAGTCATCTCGACAGTGTAATGTCATTTCTGAGGATACGAACGTAGCAACAGGACAACAGCAGCCGTCAGAGAAGAAAATCTCCGACCTGGCCAGGGATCGAACACGGACCCCTTTGGTTTGCAACGTGCCACGGCGATCCTGCAGCTACCGAGGCGGACGGACTGACGCACTTTATCACGTAAATTTCGAGATCGAGACCCGTTTCGTAATTCCGTACGAATGGAGCGGGAGGTTTGTTCTAAGCTACTTACCATCACGGAAAAAGGTATTAACCGGCAGATGCAAACATGACGCAGTCCGTCAAACTGAGAGATAGGTATATATTTTGCACACAAAGGTTCATAATATCAAAAACTTCCAGTGTGTAATTTGTGTTTACTTCCTGACAGACTGGCAGTAACGCTAAAATTTCTGGTCACTGAAGCAACGTTTCAGTTGTTGGCCTATGCTACAAGAATTGCAGCGGACGCATTATAAGTAACATCGAGTGTTCTATTAAATTAATAATTAAATTCCAGAATCTAATAAAAAGGTAGGTTGAAAAAATGCAGCCGCGAGGTCTGAGGCACCTTGCCACAGTTCTCGCAGCTCCCCCTGTCGGAGGTTAGAGTCCTACCTCGGGCATGTATGTGTGTGTGTGTGTGTGTGTGTGTGTGTGTGTGTGTTGTCCTTAGCGTAAGTTAGTTTAAGTAATTTGTAAGTCTAGGGACCGATGACCTCAGCAGTTTGGTCCCATAGGAACTTACGACAAATATTTGTGAAAAAATGTAAGTAGTCAGGGGCGAACCTGCTACTTTCTCTTTCAGAGCTGTCTCGACGCTGTCGAGAATGCTATGGTTTTAATATGACGCAACTATATTACATGCTATACAGTTTGTAATAATGTCTAAGGGCTGTAACTACAGATGACATTATTTGATATTTAACCACAACTGTGCAAAAAAGAGATGCGCTTTTGATTGATCGTTACTGAAATGATAAACTTCTACACCACACAAGTTATGGCACTAAGAGCATCACATATGAAGAGTCTTTAACTACCGACAGGTAGTTTCGCGTTATTTTATTACAACTAATCGTCTTCGAGACATCCTCGATGTGCCGATGCTTTGAAACAGCGTATATTTGTATATTTTGCCAAGCAAGATCGTCAGAGATGGAAAAGAGCCACCGTTGTACAACAACCGAGTTAGAAAACTGCTGCGGAAGCAAAGGGAACTTCACAGCAAACATAAATATAGCCAAAGCCTTGCAGACAAACAAAAATTACGCGTAGCGAAATGTAGTGTGAGGAGGGCTATTCGAGACGCGTTCAATGAATTCGAAAGTAAAGTTCTATGTACTGACTTGGCATAAAATCCTAAGAAATTTTGGTCTTATGTCAAAGCGGTAGGTGGATCAAAACAAAATGTCCAGACACACTGTGACCAAAATGGTACTGAAACAGTGGATGGTAGACTAAAGGCCGAAATACTAAATGTCTTTTTCCAAAGCTGTCTCACAGAGAAAGGCTGCATTGTAGTTCCTTCTATAGATTGTTGCACAGATGACGAAATGGTAAATATCGAAATAGACGACGGAGGGATAGAGAAACAATTAAAATCGCTCAAAAGAGGAAAGGCCGCTGGACCTGATGGGATACCAGTTCGATTTTACACAGAGTACACGAAGGAACTTGCCCCCCTTCTTGCAGCGGTGTGCCGTAGGTCTCTAGAAGAACGTAGCGTTCCAAAGGATTGGAAAAGGGCACAGGTCATCCCAGTTTTCAAGAAGGGACGTCGAACAGATGTGCGGACCTACAGACCTATATCTCTAACGTCGATCAGTTGTAGAATTTTGGAACACGTATTATGTTCGAGTATAATGACTTTCCTGGAGACTAGAAATCTACTCTGTAGGAATCAGCATGGGTTTCGAAAAAGACGGTCGTGTGAAACCCAGCTCGCGCTATTCGTCCACGAGACTCAGAGGGCCATAGACACGGGTTCCCAAGTAGATGCCGTGTTTCTTGACTTCCGCAAGGCGTTCGATACAGTTCCCCACAGTCGTTTAATGAACAAAGTAAGAGCATATGGACTATCAGACCAAATGTGTGATTGGATTGAAGAGTTCCTAGATAACAGAACGCAGCATGTCATTCTGAGTGGAGAGAAGTCTTCCTAAGTAAGAGTGATTTCAGGTGTGCCGCAGGGGAGTGTCGTAGGACAGTTGCTATTCACAATATACATAAATGACCTTGTAGATAACAACGGAGGTTCACTGAGGCTTTTTGCGGATGATGCTGTGGTATGTCGAGAGGTTGTAACAATGGAAAATTATACTCAAATTCAGGAGAATCTGCAGCGAATTGACGCATGGTGCAGTGAATGGCAGTTGAATCTCAATGTAGACAAGTGTAATGTACTGTGAATACATAGAAAGAAAGATCCCCTATCATTTAGCTACAATATAGCAGGTCAGCAACTGGAAGCAGTTAATTCCATAAATTATCTGGGAGTACGCGTTAGGAGCGATTTAAAATGGAATGATCATATAAAGTTGGTCGTCGGTAAAGCAGATGCCAGACTGAGATTCATTGGAAGAATCCTAAGGAAATGCAATCCGAAAACAAAGGAAGTAGGTTACAGTACGCTTGGTCGCCCGCTGCTTGAATACTGCTCAGCAGTGTGGGATCCGTGCCAGATAGGGTTGATAGAGGGGATAGAGAGGATCCAACGGAGATCAGCGCGCTTCGTTACGGGATCATTTAGTAATCGCGAAAGCGTTACGGAGATGATAGATAAACTCCAGTGGAAGACTCTACAGGAGAGACGCTCAGTAGCTCGGTACGGGCTTTTGTTGAAGTTTCGAGAACATACCTTCACCGAAGAGTCAAGCTGTATATTGCTCCCTCCTACGTATATCTCGCGAAGATACCATGAGGATAAAATCAGAGAGATTAGAGCCCACCCAGGAGCATACCGACAATCCTTCTTTCCACGAACAATACGAGACTGGAATAGAAGGGAGAACCGATAGAGGTACCCAAGGTACCCTCCGCCGCACACCGTCAGGTGGCTTGGGGAGTATGGATGTAGATGTACTCCGTAAAAAAAAAAAAAAAAAAAAAAAAAAAAACACACAAAATACCGAGTTTAACACGTACAGTACGGTGTGTACGTAAACCTGACACCACGTCTCAGTGACCACTTCCGTCTCTACGAGGCATACGTGTGCCACGTCAGTCTCTCCCTTTAACACTTCGCACTGTGGTGAGCTACGGAATTTCGCGCTGTGACGTCACTGGCTCCTCGTTCACGAACGTTTTCGCGTCCGCCGAGAGGACGCCTTGACGCCGCACTGTCAGGAGCACAAGAACGAGCGTCGAGCTGCATCCGTCCACCCCTACACAGCCGAGAAGGGCACTTCTTCTGAGCAGCTAGTACTACCGCCGTGCCGTGAAAAATCACAGCAGCTTGTACGCAGGCTTGCAGCCGTCGATGATACAGCCTCAGTTGCCAATATTGCCCAACTTACGACACCAGAGGTGGGTTTACGGACGGGTAACTTTCCGTGCGCCACTTGGTGGATGTTGCTGCTGCTCGAAGAGGTAGGAGGGAGCACGCGAGCTACCTGTCCGTGTATCTGAGACTCGTGCAACAGTCGTGCCGTGTCCGCGGTTCTGTTCGTTTTGAGCGTCTCATTTTTTCGCATGCACTCGAACTTACCTTTGCTTTAGCACTTTGGACGAGTGGTCTGCAGGGCTCGTTACACGAGATGATGAGAAGTAGTTAACTCAATTAACTGTCTGCTGTGATACCAGTTCTGAATTAGCTGCTAAAAGCATTCTTATCTGGTGATCTTCTCTCCGTTGACTGTCGAGGAGTCGGAATTCTAACTTACGACAGGTATTTCTGTTATTAAATAATTTATGTAATTAGGGATAGCGGGAAGGCTAGAAACAAGTCACAGACAAGCAGCAAATTAATGGAATAAATATGTATTGACCACTGAGAAATAAGATTAAGTGCAAGATAGCACTGACACAGGACGGGGTCATATCAGTCGACAATGCACGGATCGCGATCCACCTCCGTCCCCTATTTTTCACGAAGAATGCTATAAAGTTTCTGTATTCAGCCATTCCGAGACGACTGGAAGATGTTACGAATGCCAACGGTTTTCCTACAGTGGATAGGCAAAATAATGTGAACACCTGCACCTACTTGGGAATGGTTTATTAATAGCGGGTTGGACCCACTCTTTGATCAGGACGTCCTCTAACTCCTGTAGTGACGACGGAGGCGGAAACGTGCTCCAGAGTCTGCCCTCCAATACCGCCCCCACAAGGGTTCGACAGTCTTCAAGTCCGGGGAATGTGCTGACCAGAGAAGACGCTGCAGTTCAGTTGCATGCTCCCCATACCACGATTGTACTGTACTGGCTGTGTGAATGGGTACATTGTCGTCCTGAAATATGGTATCGGTATTAGGGAACTATATTGGAATAATGGGGTGCACCTGATGACCTAAAATGTTCACATAATCATTGGCTGTAACACGGCCAGCGGGAGTAAACATGACACCAGCAGAATAGCACGATGTGGCTCTCCACACCATGAAACTTGCGCGCCCATGCTTAGCCATTGGAATCAAGCAGTCACTATTGTAGGCTTATTCTAGCACTCTCGAGACGTAAACCCGGCCCGATGTTGGAAATAAAGAAAATGTTGACTCGTCGGACCATATGACGTGTTTCCACTGATCTGCCGTCCAGGATTTATGCTTCTGACACCATGTTCTAATGGTTTCAGTGCAGTTGTTCGTGCACGAATATTCCCTTTGTGCAGTTGCTGGCCGACAGTGTGGATAGATACGGGGTCTCGAAGATGGCTATTGACCTCTGCAGTCACTTTAGCAGCCGTAGTTTTGTATTGTTTTGACACAATTCGTGTCAGCATACGACGATCTTTGTCATTTAGTTTTGATTTGCGCCCACTATTACGTTCACACGATGAGGTCTTCCCATGTTTTGTGTAGGTTGTCATAACTGTTGAAACACTTAATCTTGAAACATTCAATAAATTGGCTGTCTCGATTACTGATGCTCCAGCAAATCGGGCGCCCACAATGTGCCCTCTTTGGAAATCTGTTGGGTCTTTCATTGCACGTCTACCTCAGCCTGTGAATGCAAATACGAAGCGTGCGCTACTCGTAAACATTTGGACGGATGCCAAGACCGTACTCGAGACGCACAGTCCTGCGCCACACGTGCCTCACGTGCGTTGTTGACCGTCAAACACAACCATCCCATTACTACCACTGTTCGCATTATTTTGCGTGTGCCGTGTACGTCGTGGAGGGCACGGTAATTTGCTATGTTTGTGGTATTCTCATATTGTTGTCCACGTCCTGTGTCTGCATGACGGAAGTAGATGCGGTTCTGTATCCCGAGTCCATCTTAACCTAGTGCACTGTGTCTGCAGTGGCGAGTGCGGCAGTGCCGCTCATGTACAGTGTTCGGCCCGTCACGTGCTCTGGAGGGTCACTTGACGCGTGCGAGGTGCACACGTTGTCACTTTACAGCCAGAAGCGTCGTCAGCAGGGAAGTTTCGTGCAGATTTATCGCACACCACGTGACGACATTTGAGCATTCGAACGATACTGTGAGACGCGGAACGTCGAAGATGTGCGTCGCGGCGACGTGCCCTTAGCGCTAGGATTTCACCCGGAACAAGTCCCGCCCATTCACCCCCCCCCCCCCCCCTCCACGCCTCGCCATAGTGTAAGGCCCTCCCCTAAACAGCCGCCAGCTCCCAGTTCCGCAAACTGGAAGCTAAGCTACAACAAAGTTGTTATCGTCACAGTCCAACACATGTTACACTGTGATGAAATTCAGTAATGATAAGAAATTTAAGTTGTTCTGGATGGTAATATAACATGAATTTGCATTATTAAAGAAATAACAATATTTATAGAGAATTGATAGCATCGCCAGCAATAGAAAACAAAACAAATAACGTGATGTTATTTAAGGGCAATAAGGACAAATTTTCATTAACTAATTCACTTATTAATAATACGTTTATTTGAGGGTAACAGCAGAGCAAACATACAATGCGAAAACAATGGTCTTGAATCTGTTATGTAGCTAGTAAAGCCACGGATGCAGTCGACTAACTCTGTTGTCTAAAATCAACATTATATAGAAATAAGTGAAAGTCGTTTTGTTTATGTAGGCCCTCATAGTAACTCACGAAAATTAAAGAATATAAGAATGGCATAAAGTAGAAATCCCTAATGAAGGCAGTACGATATTTCCTTATATGACATATTTCGTTAGTATCTGCATGGGTAATGGGTGAATTTTAACTTGTAAATTCTTCCAATGCCATACCTACGCATTATAAACGAGGTTATAAAGAAGTGTGGCTGTTTCTGTGTGATTAATGTACTATATGCTGTTGCAAACGTCTCAGGGAAATAATCTGTCGTTATTCTTTGTCTTGTCTATTTTTAACCAAAAGATTCATTAATTTTGTAAATTTCATTCAAACCATTTTTAAAAAATAATAATGATGATGTGTATGTTTGTCACAGAACAGTTATGGAGGAAATAAATGCTGCAGTGTTTCACGGCTGTAAAACGTCCTTCATGCTGTGCTAGCTCTTCTTCCACCCCTAAAACGTTTCAGCAAAACTATTCAGTGAATAACACGCGAAAATAGCGTGCAGGAACAAAGTAATTTTGATGCCCTCTGGAATCATAGTGAACACTGATGCCTGTTTCGCGTATACTGTCTGAGTTCTGAAACTCAAGTGTCAAGTATACCGTGGTTCATATTTCTCCGAGCAAATTATTATTTGAGGGTAGGTTTATCCTGTTTTAGTTTTGGGTGCTTTTTCTCACACAGAAGTATGTTTCTTCATAGGCTATTCATCTAAATACTGAGTTCTCGTATTTAAAGAATTCAGTGCTAAATTGTTTTCTCTTATGTTTGCTGTGGAAGTACCTGGCAGAGCTGAGGCCAACTGTGCACGTTTTTTGTAACGTATTTTTTGAACTATCTGGCGAAATTTAAGACCTGGCAACATATTAATATAACATTCACTCCGAGCGAGTGCAGCCGAACGCGGTAAACCACGTGGGTCAACTGAAACGATGCCCAGGCGCCGAACAAAGACGGGGAAGACCGGCGGTGAGTGGGCGGGTGAAATCCTGGCGCTAACGATTCCTGTGGCGGCGGCCTCTCCGGCCGACGGCAGCAGCTGACTGACGATCGGCCGCGGGCGCGATCGGCGGAGCGCAGCCGCAGTGCAGCCGCAGTGCGCACCGCCGTCCCTCGGCCACCAAGTTACGCCACCGACCGCCTCCTCGCCGTCTGTTCGCTGTCTGGGCGTCCGTTCCGACAAACTGCCGGTACTGCGGTGCGCGGAGAACGTTGGGCGAGGGTACGCCTGGAATACAGGGCGTGAAACGTGGTACTTAGGGAAAGGCAGGATTTGGTGTCGATGGAGTTGCTCAGTTTTTTTTTTTTAAATCATGTATGCATCATTTGGAACCAATTGCATATAAGGTTTACGATAAGCAACAATTGTGAGATTTGACTGTTAAGACAATATCTAATTAAAAATTCCTTAGACAAATTGCATTCACAGCTGAAAGCCTTAGTTTTTTTTTTATTTCAACAACAATAATAATTATACAGCTGAACCCACTTCCTTTAAATATCAATTGCAGCTAATTGTAATTTAATTGATTGTGAGCTACAGCTATAACTAATTACAATGGGCAGCTAAATTCTTACAAGTATTAGTACTTAGTATTAGAGCACGTCAAAACGCTGCTCAGTCTCGCTCGCTTCTCGCTGAGTCCGCGGCTCATTACCGCTGGCACAGGCGCTGAGGTGGGGATGACTGACGTCACGCTACGAAACTGAGCTGAGACGAGGGTTGTCGAATGGGACACGTGCCGCCCCGAGACTGCGAGAGCGCGAGCTGGCCGAGAGACTCGCATTATCGTAACGTAGCGGTAGGCTATAAACTGTCACGGGACTAAACATCTCCTGCAGAATGGACATTCTCACCTTCACCTTTGAATCCCCAGAAGAAAAATCTTAGCAACCCCTGTTGTTGTTGTTGTTGTTGTTGTTGTTGTTGTCTTCAGTCCTGAGACTGGTTTGATGCAGCTCTCCATGCTACTCTATCCTGTGCAAGCTTCTTCCTCTCCCAGTACGTACTGCAGCCTACATCCTTCTGAATCTGCTTAGTGTGTTCATCTCTTGGTCTCCCTCTAAGATTTTTACCCTCCACGCTGCCCTCCAATGCTAAATTTGTGATCCCTTGATGCCTCAGAATATGTCCTACCAACCGATCCCTTCTTCTAGTCAAGTTGTGCCACAATTTCTCTTCTCCCCAATCCTATTCAATACCTCCTCATTAGTTACGTGATCTACCCACCTTATCTTCAGCATTCTTCTGTAGCACCACACTTCGAAAGCTTCTATTCTCTTCTTGTCCACACTAGTTATCGTCCATGTTTCACTTCCATACATGGCTACACTCCATACAAATACTTTCAGAAACGACTTCCTGACACTTAAATCTATACTCGATGTTAACAAATTTCTCTTCTTCAGAAATGATTTCCTTGCCATTGCCAGTCTACATTTTATATCCTCTCTACATCGACCATCATCAGTTACTTTACTCCCTAAATAGCAAAACTCCTTTACTACTTTAAGTGTCTCATTTCCTAATCTAATTCCCTCAGCGTCACCCGATTTAATTTGACTACATTCAATTATCCTCGTTTTGCTTTTGTTGATGTTCATCTTATATCCTCCTTTCAAGACACTGTCCATTCCGTTCAACTGCTCTTCCAAGTCTTTTGTTGTCTCTGACAGAATTACAATGTCATCGGCGAACCTCAAAGTTTTTACTTCTTCTCCATGAATTTTAATGCCTACTCCGAAATTTCTTTTGTTTCCTTTACTGCTTGCTCAATATACAGATTGAATAACATCGGGGAGAGGCTACAACCCTGTCTCACTCCTTTCCCAACCACTGCTTCCATTTCATGCCCCTCGACTCTTACAACTGCCATCTGGTTTCTGTACAAATTGTAAATAGCCTTTCGCTTCCTGTATTTTACCCCTGCCACCTTCAGAATTTGAAAGAGAGTATTCCAGTTAACATTGTCAAAAGCTTTCTCTAAGTCTACAAATGCTAGAAACGTAGGTTTGCCTTTTCCTAATCTTTCTTCTAAGATAAGTCGTAAGGTTAGTATTGCCTCACGTGTTCCAACATTTCTACGGAATCCAAACTGATCTTACCCGAGGTCCGCTTCTACCAGTTTTTCCATTCGTCTGTAAAGAATTCGCGTTAGTATTTTGCAACTGTGACTTATTAAACTGATAGTTCGGTAATTTTCACATCTGTCAACACCTGCTTTCTTTGGGATTGGAATTATTATATTCTTCTTGAAGTCTGAGGGTATTTCGCCTGTCTCATACATCTTGCTCACCAGATGGTAGAGTTTTGTCACGACGGGCTCTCCCAAGGCCATCAGTAGATCTAATGGAATGTTGTCTACTCCCGGGGCCTTGTTTCGACTCAGGTCTTTCAGTGCTCTGTCAAACTCTTCACGCAGTATCTTATCTCCCATTTCGTCTTCATCTACATCCTCTTCCATTTCCATAATATTGTCCTCAAGTACATCGCCCTTGTATAAACCCTCTATATACTCCTTCCACCTTTCTGCCTTCCCTTCTTTGCTTAGAACTGGGTTGCCATCTGAGCTCTTGATATTCATACAAGTGATTCTCTTCTCTCCAAAGGTCTCTTTAATTTTCCTGTAGGCAGTATCTATCTTACCCCTAGCGAGATAAGCCTCTACATCGTTACATTTGTCCTCTAGCCATCCCTGCTTAGCCATTTTGCACTTCCTGTCGATCTCATTTTTGAGACGTTTGTATTCCTTTTTGCCTGCTTCATTTACTGCATTTTTATATTTTCTCCTTTCATCAATTAAATTCAATATTTCTTCTGTTACCCAAGGATTTCTATTAGCCCTCGTCTTTTTACCTACTTGATCCTCTGCTGCCTTCACTACTTCATCCCTCAGAGCTACCCATTCTTCTTCTACTGTATTTCTTTCCCCCATTCCTGTCAATTGTTCCCTTATGCTCTCCCTGTAACTCTGTACAACCTCTGGTTTAGTTAGTTTATCCAGGTCCCATCTCCTTAAATTCCCATCTTTTTGCAGTTTCTTCAGTTTCAATCTGCAGTTCATAACCAATAGATTGTGGTCAGAATCCACATCTGCCCCTGGAAATGTCTTACAATTTAAAACCTGGTTCCCAAATCTCTGTCTTACCATTATATAATCTATCTGATACCTTTTAGTATCTCCAGGATTCTTCCAGGTATACAACCTTCTTTTATGATTCTTGAACCAAGTGTTAGCTATGATTAAGTTATGCTCTGTGCAAAATTCTACAAGGCGGCTTCCTCTTTCATTTCTTCCCCCCAATCCATATTCACATACTATGTTTCCTTCTCTCCCTTTTCCTACTGACGAATTCCAGTCACCCATGACTATTAAATTTTCGCCTCCCTTCACTACCTGAATAATTTCTTTTAACTCGTCATACATTTCATCAATTTCTTCATCATCTGCAGAGCTAGTTGGCATATAAACTTGTACTACTGTAGTAGGCATGGGCTTTGTGTCTATCTTGGCCACAATAATGCGTTCACTATGCTGTTTGTAGTAGCTAACCCGCACTCCTATTTTTTTTATTCATTATTAAACCTACTCCTGCATTACCCCTATTTGATTTTGTATTTATAAATCTGTAATCACCTGACCAAAAGTCTTGTTCCTCCTGCCACCGAACTTCACCAATTCCCACTATATCTAACTTTAACTATATCTAACTTTAACCCTATCCATCTCCCTTTTTAAATTTTCTAACCTACCTGCCCGATTAAGGGATCTGACATTCCACGCTCCGATCCGTAGAATGCCAGTTTTCTTTCTCCTGATAACGACGTCCTCTTGAGTAGTCGCCGCCCGGAGATTCGAATGGGGGACTATTTTACCTCCGGAATATTTTACCCAAGAGGACGCCATCATCATTTAATCATACAGTAAAGCTGCATGTCCTGGTGAACGTATCATTACGGAAATATATGAACAAATGGCAGAGTTGCAGATAACGTCTTCGGAACTAAGACAGGTTACTTTCGTTACAGATCAAGGAACTAACATCAAGAAAGCACTAGAAGTACACAAACGACTCCCATGTGTGATGCACTGTATTAATACGGCACTGAGGCACACATTCAATGAAGGTTTCTTAATGGATGAGATTCCTGCAGTGTATGACTCCATCCTGACTGTACGTAAACTAGTAGGCTTTATGAAGCGATCTGGCTTAGTCACGAGATTAGATAAAACCTTACACCATGATGTAGAAACCAGGTGGAACAGTGGGTACACGATGTTAGACTCATTTCATTCACAGAGAGACCAAATAGAGACGGTTTTGCGCGATTCAAACAAACACCAGATGATGACGTCGTATCAGAATGCGACTGTGGAAAGCGTTATTCAATTTCTGAAGGTTTTCAAAGAGGCCACGGACGATTTGGAAGGAGACAATGAGCCAGCACTACCATTTGTAGTGCCGTGGATTTTGGAACTGATAGGTCTCTGCGAAACTGGAACCGATGATGTGACAACGTGTAAGCTAAAGAAAAGGGCAGAACTGTTTATAAAACATAAAGTTCTAAATGAACTACATGACATTCATTACGTGGCAACGTTCTTGCATCCCTGTTTCCAGGAACTATTAGTTTTTCCCGAAGAAAGAAGAGAAAAAATTCATCAAGATGTGCAAAAAATGTTAAATAACGTTGTTGATACGAACGTAACCAAAGAAGTCATGCCTTCTCCCACAAAAAAATTTCAAAATTGGCGAACATTCACCTCAAAATCGAAAGATGAGATTGAGAAATATATGAACATGGAGAGTCCAAAAGATGAGTTCACAGACCTTCTTTCATGGTGGAAAACAAATTCGTGTACCCTGTCGAAACTCAGCAAAGAGGTTTTCTGTATACCTGCCAGTAGTGCCTCAAGTGAAAGAAATTTTAGTAAGGCAGGGTTGGTACTGACTCAGAAAAGAAGTTGTCTAGATTCCGATCGCGTTAATGATATTCTCATCATCCATAAGAATAAGAGAACCAAATAACCCAAATATGAATCACAGAAGCAAAGGCAACTGACAACTGGTCTTCTGAGATGTGTGCGTAATCAAATACACTCCTGGAAATTGAAATAAGAACACCGTGAATTCATTGTCCCAGGAAGGGGAAACTTTATTGACACATTCCTGGGGTCAGATACATCACATGATCACACTGACAGAATCACAGGCACATAGACACAGGCAACAGAGCATGCACAATGTCGGCACTAGTACAGTGTATATCCACCTTTCGCAGCAATGCAGGCTGCTGTTCTCCCATGGAGACGATCGTAGAGATGCTGGATGTAGTCCTGTGGAACGGCTTGCCATGCCATTTCCACCTGGCGCCTCAGTTGGACCAGCGTTCGTGCTGGACGTGCAGACCGCGTGAGACGACGCTTCATCCAGTCCCAAACATGCTCAATGGGGGACAGATCCGGAGATCTTGCTGGCCAGGGTAGTTGACTTACACCTTCTAGAGCACGTTGGGTGGCACGGGATACATGCGGACGTGCAGTGTCCTGTTGGAACAGCAAGTTCCCTTGCCGGTCTAGGAATGGTAGAACGATGGGTTCGATGACGGTTTGGATGTACCGTGCACTATTCAGTGTCCCCTCGACGATCACCAGTGGTGTACGGCCAGTGTAGGAGATCGCTCCCCACACCATGATGCCGGGTGTTGGCCCTGTGTGCCTCGGTCGTATGCAGTCCTGATTGTGGCGCTCACCTGCACGGCGCCAAACACGCATACGACCATCATTGGCACCAAGGCAGAAGCGACTCTCATCGCTGAAGACGACACGTCTCCATTCGTCCCTCCATTCACGCCTGTCGCGACACCACTGGAGGCGGGCTGCACGATGTTGGGGCGTGAGCGGAAGACGGCCTAACGGTGTGCGGGACCGTAGCCCAGCTTCATGGAGACGGTTGCGAATGGTCCTCGCCGATACCCCAGGAGCAACAGTGTCCCTAATTTGCTGGGAAGTGGCGGTGCGGTCCCCTACGGCACTGCGTAGGATCCTACGGTCTTGGCGTGCATCCGTGCGTCGCTGCGGTCCGGTCCCAGGTCGACGGGCACGTGCACCTTCCGCCGACCACTGGCGACAACATCGATGTACTGTGGAGACCTCACGCCCCACGTGTTGAGCAATTCGGCGGTACGTCCACCCGGCCTCCCGCATGCCCACTATACGCCCTCGCTCAAAGTCCGTCAACTGCACATACGGTTCACGTCCACGCTGTCGCGGCATGCTACCAGTGTTAAAGACTGCGATGGAGCTCCGTATGCCACGGCAAACTGGCTGACACTGACGGCGGCGGTGCACAAATGCTGCGCAGCTAGCGCCATTCGACGGCCAACACCGCGGTTCCTGGTGTGTCCGCTGTGCCGTGCGTGTGATCATTGCTTGTACAGCCCTCTCGCAGTGTCCGGAGCAAGTATGGTGGGTCTGACACACCGGTGTCAATGTGTTCTTTTTTCCATTTCCAGGAGTGTATAATACTGAGAAGTGATAAGTAATGACTGCACAATTACGCAGTGAATATTACATACTTCATACTAAGTAAAGTAAACTGTTGTATAACTAGGGGTACTAACAGGAGAACAGACTCAACTGCAGTGCAATATCTCCAGAAATGGGACAGCTGAATTAAGGTTTCAGATTAATTTGCGAAACTATATTCTACATTATTCGTTTTGAATATGTACACTTTCTTTTAATAAAATGAATTTATTATTGTGTACTACGGTCGTTTACATCGCTTGAGTAGAAGAAAATTGGTTGTGTATAAGACGCTACTTCCTCACTAAATAATAGATTTATTCCAACGTACTGTTTAGCAGGTGGATCGGTTCCTCAGCTGCTGCTTTAAATCGTTTTTATTTTGGGTGCTATTGTACGACTGCCGGTACAACAGTTTTTGGTTGGTCAGTTAGTTAAATTTTCGATAGATCATTTGAATGATTGTTTTATGGAAATGATGTGGAATGAGCGTCTTTTTTTCTCTGGCTACCACCTTTTCAATAGACATTCTTCAATGGAACAGAAGCAGTTGTCCAGGAGAAGTAATTTTTAAGTTCGATTTAAAACTCACTTTGCTACCTGCCAGACATTTTAATTTTTAACTTAGATTTGAACTTACTTTGCTACCTGCCAGACATTTTATGTTATTGGGCAAGTAATCAGAGATATTTGTTATTGGATATTGAACTCCTTTCTGAGCCACTGACAGCTTTAACAATGGGTAAGATCTTTTTTCCCTATGGACAACACTGTTCTTCTCAAACTGTGATGGGCTGTTTATAACGAATGTCAGTAGCAAATATATGTATCTTGACGGCGCAGTTAAAATTCCAACCTCCTTGAAGATTATTGTGCCTACATGATTTCCGTGAGTGAACATCGCATATTATTTTTACTGCTCTCTATTGTGCAATCAGTATTTTCTTTCTAAGTGATGAGTTACCTCAGAACATCATTCCGTAACGCATTTCTCTTTGTTGAGTTCAAGCATCGTAATCTTAAGGTTCTTTCAGCTTTAGTAACAGGTGGATCCGGCTTATTGTAGTTTTTCTTATGTCTGTTGCTGTGGTTTGTAATTTTTTCAGTCAGCTTTATTTTTGTAATTACGTGGACTGGATTTGTTCGAATGTCTCAGTTTTGATTCGTTCGACCGAAATGTGTCTTAAATCTCCCAAAATGCATTCATACACAACTGTGACATGTCACACGTGCATGTTCCTTACTAGTATACTTGTAACTCGGGTAGCCGCACACAGTACGATCCGCGTTCGGAACGGCCCCATGCGACGGGCGGCGCTGCGGGGTGGCCAGCCGAGAGTGTCGGGTCGCCTCGTTATCGAGACCGCGCTCTCGGAACACGATAATCTCGCAGGCAGCATTCTCGCTGCTCAGTCTCGCTTGCGAGAACGAGCGGGAATACGGCGACAGTTGACGGCCTCTACTTAGTATATAAGATCTTAACTAACTCTACTGCCTGCAGCGTCACAGTTGTGTCAGAGATCTAAATAAACCTACTTTATTGCCTTGCCCATCGAGCTAATCCCGATGGGCGTGCCCCTGACACTGGGCAGGCCAAGATGTTATTCGCTGCAGGTTCCTAATACTAATTTCCTAATCTAAGCCCTACTAACTAGTTCTAACCTACTTCAATTCCGGTGCTTTGTCTTGTCCGTGATATTGTTCCCCACTCCCCCTAGTCCCGCACGTGGCGGATTCCAGACTACTAGAAACTCGGCCTATCCACACGCAGGCAGTATAGGAGTAGTGCGCGTGCTTGGTATTTAGTATATCTCCAGTTTTACTTTAATTTATGTTAATTTATTTCCCTCAGGTATTCCTTTAACACTTTTCGTGATACCTCATCTGCTAGTTTATTAAGAGTTTCAAAAGTGTCATGTGTCATGGTCAGGTAATTGGTCACGTAGTGTGGAAGCAACATCATTGAAAAGGGGGCACTCATAGATCACATGATCTGGGGTACCCTCTGGTTCACCACATTCACACGCGGATGTGGCCCTTTGCCCGAACCGACATATGTATGTCGGGTATGGCCCATGTCCAGTGAGAAAATGGATTAGTCCTCTAGTGGGTTCAAAGTATGTCATTTTTAATTGTTCTCTAATGTTTGAAATCAGTTCATATGTCCTACGCCCTGTTTCATCCGCCTCCCATAGTTCTCTCCATAGTTGTTCACCCCTTTGCCGAATCTCACCCTTGTCCCTAGCCCCAGTGCCTAAAATCTCTTCTGCCTTCATAACATTTCCTTTCTTAACCCAGAACCAAGCAGCCTGCTCTCTAATTTTGATGCCCAAGGGGCAGAGCCCCGTTATGACTAATAGGGCTCCCCCTGGTGATGTTCTGTAGGGCCTTACAGATCTGAGTATCATGTTCCTTTGAACCCTTCTCACTGTCATGGCGGGAACAACCCTCGTCAGCCTGTGTGCCCAGACTCCCGAGCCGTAACCCGCTACTGATGTTAAGATACTATTATGGTATAGTTTTATGAGATGAGGGGGGAAATGAAATCTTTTGTGTACGATGAAAATGAGATTGTTTAGCGTTTGAAGGGCTTTCTGAGTTACGGTGTCAATGTGTTTCCCGAAGTTCCACTTTTCATCAATGATGATTCCCAGGCGTAGTGCGTCACGTCGCCGAAGAACCGGCGAGCGCTCGATACGTACAGTCGGGTTTCTGATCGATTGTCCCTTTAATAATAGGTAGGTAGACTTACTTGGTGATATTGTCATTTTAGTGTTTTGGCACCATAGTTGCAGTTTGTTTAGGGCACTTTCTATCTCGGGTTCTATGTCTTCGCGGCTACGGCCGCCGACCAACAGGAGGAGGTCATCTGCATAGGCAATCACCTCTAGCACCTCTTCACTTTGTTGTAAGGTGTCTAATAGTGGCTCCATGTGGATGTCCCAAAACAAGGGCCCTAACACGGAACCCTGGGGACAACCCTTAGTTATAGATTTACCAATTCTCCCGCTAGGGGATGATAGCCAGACCTCCCGCTCCTCACAATAGATCCTCTGACAGCCATATAGCGGCCCTGGACATTCCTTCTCCCAAGCAGGAGAAGAGCGAAGGCCACCACAGGCTGTCGAAGGCGCCACTGATGTCAACCATGATGCCCACCACGTACTTGTGCGGGATAGAGCCACAGACCTCGTCCGCCAGGGCGATTGCATCAGATGCCGATTGCCCAGGCCTGAAATCGAACTGCCCGTCGCTCAACCCACACAGCACTCGGTGTGCGGCCAGTCTGTCAACTAGTAGTTTTTCTAGTATTTTCCCGAGTATATTCAGCAAGCAAGACCTTATTGACAATCACCACAATCTGATCAAATCAAGAGAGAAGGGGGCGTCAGACAGTATCTAGATATCAATAATGCTACTGCTGCCACTCGCGGATAGATAAGGCTAGCAAATGTAGTGGCCCCAGTAACCACAAGAAGAAATCGAGACGCCACTATCCCTGTTACACGATGCCAACCTACCAACGGCTCAACCTCCGCCCCTTAAACACCGAACCGGGGGAGGGGAGGAACCCAACAAGTGACCTAACCAAACTTAATTTGACTAAGATGGACCCCGTATTGCTTAGCCGTGCGTTTGTCCGTAAGGGGGGGTAGGACGTCAAACGGGCCGACTTGGAGCAGGAGAGGCATCACAGGACATTTTGCTTTACACTGTCTATAATTTTACAAATACATCCATAAAACTTTGCCAGAATGACCAGGAATGATTCAGGATTCACACTCATAACAGTGGAAGTTCAAATACATAACAAAATAATTTTTTCACATGTGAAATTTCATCATTTTTTCACTTACTATTAGCTGCATTTATTGCTATAGGTACACTTTCCTTCATAAGTAAGAGAGATTCTTTGGTGAATTTTGCACAGCATACAAACCATACTTACAGATGTACGAAACTCTAGAATTTATCTAATTTATGAAAAAATGATTGACCTGTTACATTTTAACCTTCATGTTTAGAAAAAACTCAAATTTTATATTTAATTAACTCAGTTTTACCACAGTTTTTAATTGATTTGGAAAATTCTAAAGTTCCACACACCTGTAACTATGTTTTGTATGCTATGCAAAATTCATCGAAGAATCTCTGTTACTTACAAAGAAAAGTGTACATATAACAACAAATGCAGTCAGTAATAAGTGAAAAAATGATGTAATTTCACATTAAAAAAATATTTGTATGTTTTTGAACTTCCACTGCTTTGAATATGAATCCTGAATCCTTCTTGGTCGTGCTGACAAAGTATTATGAATTTATTTGTAAAAGTTTAGACAGTGGAAATTAAAATCTGTGGTGTCTCTTCTGCTCCAAGTCGGCCCGTTTCACGTTCTACCTCCCTTAAACAGAAGATTAACTGGGCCTAAAATACGCATAATAGTACAGGGACTCAGGAAACGGGGAGTGAACTTACCGAGGTTTCCAACACGGACCTCCCTCTCGGGTTTACCCCTAAAGACTCGTCGATTACGGTTGTAACGGTCAGCTTGTTTGTTGAGGGCCGTGAGAATATTGCGCCTGGCACGATTCCAGTTTTCTCTGGCGATCTGAGGGTTAATATCCGCAAGGATTAGATCTTGAATTCCCCATAAGTTCGAAAGGGGGGAATTAACAGCCTAAGCGAAGATCAAGGAAACCGGAGTAACCTTCAAAGCGGCACTGAAGGAAAAACTAAGCCAAGGGAGACTAGAATCCCACTTACTGGGCGTCTTCTGATGGAAGATAATCAGTGCGGATTTGTGATTACGATTGACCCTCTCCGCGAAACAGCCCTGCGGGTTATATGGTTGTCACCTGCTTGACACCGCTTCGAAAACAGGCCTTGAAGGGAGCCGAAAGGAAGGCCGGTGCATTATCACTAACGATTTGCTTATGGGGTCCAAAGACACTAAATACGTTAGTTAAATGCGCAATAGTAGTACCAGCAGTCACGTTACGTCTCAGAAGAAGCCAGGTAAACCCCGAAAACGCGTCAATAATAAGCAATACGTACCGATGGTCTCTTTTGGTGCGAGGTAAGGGGCCCACATAATCGATATAGAGTTTGTCCATGGGGCAGGATTCGCGCTCAGAACTCAAGAAGCCCTGTTGAAGAGCGTTATTCGGTTTGGCCACACGACTCAGCCGACACCGAGAAACCGCCTCTCTAACGTCTCAGTCCATAGACGGCCAAGTTAATTGCTCCTTAATTTTCTGCAAGGTCCTATAGGCTCCTAAATGCCCACCAATCACCGAGTTGTGAAAGTAATGGAAAACGGGGCGTACCAGGGTGGCTGGTAGACAGATCTTCAACTCCTTGGCACGTCCCACCCTTTTACACAAAACGCCTTTCCTGATTACATATCCATCCAAAGGTTCTCCCGCCGACAGCCGTTCCTTAACCGGTTACCAAGTGGGGTCCTGATCCTGATGGTCGTCAACGTCACTACACAAATGAGGAAAACCGCCTAACACGACACAACTGATTGCCTTCCTTCGTTTCTTGGGCGCGCTTGCTAGATGGATGTTCAGTGAACATACGGCTGACGACGTCCGCGAGCACATTCTCAGTCCTCTCAATGTGTTTAAATTCGAATTGAGACGCTTACTGCACACCTGGCGATACGGTCAATTTTACGCGGCCTGGCTAGCACCCAGCTTAATGCTTGATTGTCGGTTTCTAGCTGAACTACTCTATGCTCGAGATACAACCGATACTTTTCCAGCGCGAACAAGACGGCCAATGCCTCATATTCGTAAACGTAATATTTAAGTTCGGTACTGGTTAACCGACCAGACGCGTACGCTAATGGCTACCTTTGACCCTCGAACTCCTCTCGGAGGACGGCCGAAATTCCCGCATTAGATGCGTCGGTTTGTACAATAAATTTTTTATTATAATCAGGCACTCCGAGAACCGGAGGGTTGGCTGTACCTGCCTTAATGTGCTCAAACGCGGACTCTTGGGCAGGTCCCTATTCAAAACGCACCCCTTTTCGACGCAGTTCATTTAGAGAAGCCGCCAATTGAGCAAAATTAGGAACAAAACGCCTAAAATAATTCGCCATTCCTATGAACTTGGCAATCCCTCGCTTATCAGTGGGCGACGGAAGGGCTCTCGAGCCCTTGGTCCGCTTCTGATCGATGCGAATGCTCTTGCCTGATACTAGGTGGCCTAAGAAGGATACCTGCTGCCTGGCTAATGTCACCTTATTGGGTTTAGCAGTTAAACCGGCCCACTGCAACCTAACAAAAACTTGCTGGGTATGCTCCAAATGCTCTTGAAACGAACGACTGTAAATTACCAGATCGTCCAGGTAATTATAAACACAGACTAATATTATCCAGCAAACGAGTAAGGACGGCTGTGCCAGCAGCCAAAACGAAGGGGACCCTATTAAATTCAAACAGATTTTAATAGTACAAAATGCTGTAAGGTGTTTACATTCTTTGGCTAAGGGCATCTGATAATAGGCTTAATTCAGGTCGAGCACAGTAAACCAGAAAGCCGCGGAAAACCAAGTAAAGGAGTTATGAAGATCAGGTAAAGGAACTGATTGAAGGACAACCTTCTCATTTAGGCGACGGTAGTCAACAACAGGCCGAAAGTCCCGCCCCTGATCCTTATGAACGAGGAATATAGGGGAGGCATAAGCAGATGTAGGAGGCCTAATAACTCCCTGCTCAAGCATTTTTGAGATCTTTCCCCTTAGTATCTTCGTCTTAGGCGGTGAGAGGCGATATGGGGACTGCCTGGTGGGAATATGGTCAGACAGACGATTATGGTAGTCAAGAACATTAGTAGCCAGAGAAGCTCTGGAAGCCACTCCAACAAATCCTCTAGTTACCTGCTGGGAAGGAAGATGGGTGAGATCAAACTCACTAACCTTGGCATCAACAGCCAGCATCCCCGCATTTCGATGGACCTTCCGTTCAGTTCACTCACAGAACCCAAATTTCTGACCAGAAGAAGGTGTGCCGCGCGGGATTAGCCGAGCGGTCTCAGGCGCTGCAGTCACGGACTGTGCGGCTGATCCCGGCGGAGGTTCGAGTCATCCACCGGGCATGGGTGTGTATGTTTGTCCTTAGGATAATTTATGTTAAGTAGTGTGTAAGCTTAGGGACTGTTGACCTTAGCAGTTAGGTCCCATAAGATTTAAAAATAAAGAAAAGGTGTACCCTGAATATTCCAAGACAAGACTAGTTTTACTGATAAAATCACATCCCAGTATCAAATCAACCGGCAGCTTCTTAACCAAGGACAAACACGAGGGCCAGGAGAAATCACCAACCGAGGTACTCCCTCGGACCCAACCATGTAGAGGCAACACCTGCCCATTGGCAACCCGACATCTCTGCACCGTAGCAGGGACCGGCCTAAGTCTCGCAAGATGACCAAATTCAAGAAACCATTCCAAGCTCAGCAATGAGAAGGAGCTACCAGAATCCAAAATGGCACACACATGTTCGCCACCTACTCGAGAACAAATATAAGGCAGTAGGGGTGACGATGGAGCAGCGAGACGGGTACACCAGGGTTTAAAGGCTCGATCCTGGGGTCGTTGCCCGGCCGGCGGTGATTTCAAATGGTTCAAATGGCTCTGAGCACTATGGGACTTAACATCTGAGGTCATCAGTACCCTTGACTTAGAATTACTTAAACCTAACTAACCTAAGGACATCACACACATCCATGGCCGAGGCAGGATTCGAACCTGCGACCGTAGAGGTCGCGCGGTTCCAGACTGCAGCGCCTAGAACCGCTCGGCCACACTGGCCGGCGGCTGTGATTTATTAACTCTAGTTGGCCGAGGCTGAACGCAAGTACGAATTAAATGGCCAGTTCGACTGCAGCTAAAACAACGCCGCGATTCGTCTTTAGCAGACTCAGCTGACGTTGGTAATCCGGAGTTCCGCTCGGTGACCCCCACGGGCTGAACCTTAACCTCACGGTGTCCATTGTCCGAGAGCGGCAACGCGGACATCGCTACAACGGCGGCACGAAGTTCTTCCCAAGTGGAGGGACGACCACGAAAAACAAGGTGCGACTTACCCGCCGCTCGCATTCCCCTCAGGACAATAAAAACTAACTCCCGTTCTGGCAAGTCGACTAACAAAGCCAAGCAGGCCGTCTTAACACTTTCCACGTACTGATGTAACTCTTCCCTATCTTGCTGCAGCTGCCAAACATAGCGATACTCGAGCTGCTTACCAACTGCTGTGGTCAATCTTCCGCCGGTCACAAGCTCCCTCAACCGCTGCAGTGAATACCCTTCTGGCATAGCGCTGGATACCAGAGTCCTTAATTCGCCTCTGGTTAAAGGATACAATAGGGACAAAATTACCTGATGCGAAACACCAAACGCATCAGCATGTTGCTCAAAGCGAACCAACAACCATAACAACTGTTGTGAACTGTCAAGAGCAGCCAGTCCACAATAAGGTAGCCGATAGGGCACGCGTAACTCACGCCGTCTTGCGTTAAATCTGAAACAGGATATGTGGTAAAAGCTATAAAGAAAAGAACTGAGCTTCTCATATACTTAACTTTAATTTGTTCTTGTACATCGCTATGGTGAATACAATTGAGACTCTATCCAGATATGGATAACTGCGCCTTGCTAGGTCGTCCGTACAACTGGGGCTGAGTTCACGTCAGTCTCTCGAGACCTGCCATGTGGTGGCGCTCGGTCTGCGATAACAGTGGCGACACGCGGGTCCGACTTGTACTACAGGACCGCGGCCGATTTAAGCTACCACCTAGCAAGTGTGGTGTCTGGCTGTGACACCACAACAACCATTCAATTTGCTCAAGTCGGTCTACAGCTAATTTAGTGACATCTCGAAAGAGATTCACCAGGGGATTAGGCAGTTTAGGATACGCTGCGTCTAACTTCTCAGAAGACATAAGTACATCATTCCCGGGCTGGCTCGCGCGCCACCCCGAAGACAGCAAGCCCTGCTCCCCAGTGCTCTTCCCATCAAGCTCTAAACATGTAATGTTAATCTGCAACTCATTAATCAAGGATCCCAATTCATAGCTTGATTCCTTATAACGATGCTCTAACCTTAATGTCCTTAAATCCGCTATCCGGTTGGTTAAATGTATTAACTGTGCTCACACCGCGTCTAACTGACTGCCACTAGGTTGAGTGCCCTCCAACAAGCCGATGGTGTCCTGAAAACCTCTAACAGCCTTACACAAAAACTCAATTGCTGCTTCTGTCTCATCCACAACATCCGACGTCAGGTCAACCGGCTGAAGCACGGTAGCACGCAAACGGGTGGCTAAGTCCGGGACACTACCGTCAATAGGCTGGAACCTTATCGCCAGCTCATAAATGAGGTGGTCCTTCTTCAACAGGCCGATCCCGGGGCACTGCCTGACCGCCATTAGAACTGGTCACCTGAAACAACCAAATAGCAGAGGCAAATATCGTGTAACACTGACAGAATTACAATTTGAACCAATGGTAACTGTAATGGCAACATTAAAATCGCAACCATGCTCTGCTACCACTGAAACATGGTACTTAGGGAAAGGGCCTTACTCAGTTACCGTTGGCTGCTCAGTTTTTTTCTTTTTAAATCACGTACATTTTATTTGGAACCAATTACATATTAGGTCGACAATAAGGAAAATTATGAAATTTGACTGTTAAGACAATATCTAATTAAAAATTCTTTAGGCAAATTGCATTCATAGCTCAAGGCCTTATTGACCATAAGTTCAAATTATTTGTCGGCTGAAGGCCCCAATAGTAAAAACTCAAAAAACAATTTGACAGCTGAAGGCCTAGATAGCAAATTCTTACTAAAATATTATAAAAAAGGACAATCATATTAAGAGACATTATCTAATTAAAAGCCGGCCGGAGTGGCCGAGCGGTTCTAGACTCTACAGTCTGGAACCGCGCGACTTCTGCGGTCGCAGGGTCGAATCCTACCTCGGGCATGGATGTGTGTGATGTCCTTAGGTTAGGTTAGGTTAGGTTTAATTAGTTCTAAGTTCTAGGGGACTGATGACCTCAGAAGTGCCGTAGTGCTCAGAGCCATTTGAACCATCTAATTAAAAATTCTTAAGACAAAATGCACTCACGGCTGAAGTCCTTATTGACAATCATCAAATCAAGAGAGAAGCGGGCCTCTGACAGTGCTCGAAGGATCGACCTTGGAAAGTCGCTCAACTTTATAAAAGATGAGACAGGCAGCCAAGAGTTGTATTCACGTAACCGGATGGCAACTCAAACCAGCGACAGTTTAAACGCAGACCAACAATCTTGGAAAATCTACCTAACGTCAGGTAACGGTGGAATAACCCAGATTAGATTAGATTAGATTAGATTAATACTAGTTCCATGGATCTTGAATACGATATTTCGTAATGATGTGGAACGAGTCGAATTTTCCAATACATGACATAATTAGGTTAATTTAACAACATACTTAAGTTAATATAACAACTTTATTTTATTGTGTTTTTTTGTTTTTCTTTATTTTTTATTTTTATTTTTTTTATTTTTTATTTTTTAATTTTTTTATATTTTTTGTTTTTTTTTCTTAATTTATATCTAAAAATTCCTCTATGGAGTAGAAGGAGTTGTCATTCAGAAATTCTTTTAATTTCTTCTTAAATACTTGTTGGTTATCTGTCAGACTTTTGATACTATTTGGTAAGTGACCAAAGACTTTAGTGCCAGTATAATTCACCCCTTTCTGTGCCAAAGTTAGTTTTAATCTTGAATAGTGAAGATCATCCTTTCTCCTAGTATTGTAGTTATGCACACTGCTATTACTTTTGAATTGGGTTTGGTTGTTAATAACAAATTTCATAAGAGAGTATATATACTGAGAAGCTACTGTGAATATCCCTAGATCCTTAAATAAATGTCTGCAGGATGATCTTGGGTGGACTCCAGCTATTATTCTGATTACACGCTTTTGTGCAATAAATACTTTATTCCTCAGTGATGAATTACCCCAAAATATGATGCCATATGAAAGCAATGAGTGAAAATAGGCGTAGTAAGCTAATTTACTAAGATGTTTATCACCAAAATTTGCAATGACCCTTATTGCATAAGTAGCTGAACTCAAACGTTTCAGCAGATCATCAATGTGTTTCTTCCAATTTAATCTCTCATCAATGGACACACCTAAAAATTTGCAATATTCTACCTTAGCTATATGCTTCTGATTAAGGTCTATATTTATTAATGGCGTCATACCATTCACTGTATGGAACTGTATGTACTGTGTCTTATCAAAATTCAGTGAGAGTCCGTTTACAAGGAACCACTTAGTAATTTTCTGAAAGACAGTATTGACAATTTCATCAGTTAATTCTTGTTTGTCAGGTGTGATTACTATACTTGTATCATCAGCAAAGAGAACTAACTTTGCCTCTTCATGAATATAGAATGGCAAGTCATTAATATATAATAAGAACAACAAAGGACCCAAGACTGACCCTTGTGGAACCCCATTCTTGATAGTTCCCCAGTTTGAGGAATGTGCTGATCTTTGCATGTTACGAGAACTACTTATTTCTACTTTCTGCACTCTTCCAGTTAGGTACGAATTAAACCATTTGTGCACTGTCCCACTCATGCCACAATACTTGAGCTTGTCTAGCAGAATTTCATGATTTACACAATCAAAAGCCTTTGAGAGATCACAAAAAATCCCAATGGGTGGTGTTCGGTTATTCAGATCATTCAAAATTTGACTGGTGCAAGCATATATGGCATTTTCTGTTGAAAAACCTTTCTGGAAACGAAACTGACATTTTGTTAGTACTTCATTTTTACAGATATGTGAAGCTACTACTCTTGAATACATTACTTTCTCAAAAATTTTGGATAAAGCTGTTAGAAGGGAGATTGGACGGTAATTGTTGACATCAGATCTATCCTCCTTTTTATGCAAAGGTGTAACAATAGCATATTTCAGTCTATCAGGGAAAATGCCCTGTTCCAGAGAGCTATTGCACAGGTGGCTGAGAATCTTACTTATCTGTTGAGAACAAGCTTTTAGTATTTTGCTGGAAATGCCATCAATTCCATGTGAGTTTTTGCTTTTAAGCAAGTTTATTATTTTCCTAATTTCAGAGGGAGAAGTGGGTGAGATTTCAATTGTATCAAATTGCATAGGTATGGCCTCTTCCATTAACAGCCTAGCATCTTCTAATGAACACCTGGATCCTACTATATCCACAACATTTAGAAAATGATTATTAAAAATATTTTCAACTTCTGACTTTTTGTTCGTAAAGTTTTCATTCAATTTGATGGTAATACTGTCTTCCTCTGCTCTTGGTTGACCTGTTTCTCTTTTAATAATATTCCAAATTGTTTTAATTTTATTATCAGAGTTGCTGATTTCAGACATGATACACATACTCCTGGATTTTTTAATAACTTTTCTTAATATAACACAGTAGTTTTTATAATTTTTGATAGTTTCTGGGTCACTACTCTTTCTTGCTGTTAGATACATTTCCATTTTCCGGTTACAAGATATTTTTATACCCTTAGTAAGCCATGGTTTGTTACAAGGTTTCTTACGAGTATATTTAACTATTTTCTTGGGGAAGCAGTTTTCAAATGCATTTACAAAAATGTCATGAAATAAATTATATTTTAAATTGGCATCAGGTTCACGGTACACCTCATCCCAGTCTAACTGCTGTAGGCTTTCCCTGAAATTTGCAATTGTTAAATCGTTGACTGAACGTACTACTTTGGAGGACTGTTTAGTATTGCTGAATGGAGCTATGTCATATATTGTAACTAGCTGTGCACCATGATCAGAAAGACCATTCTCAACAGGCTGAGCATTTATCTGGTTAAACTTATCTTGGTCTATAAAGAAGTTATCTATCAGTGAGCTGCTATCCTTTACCACCCGAGTAGGAAACTCAATAACGGGTGTCAAATTGAAAGAACCGAGTAATACTTCAAGGTCATTTTTCCTATTACCCTCTTTCAGAGAATCTACATTGAAGTCCCCACAAATAATAATTTGCTTCCCCCTGTCTGACAGATAGCACAACAAGGAGTCCAAATTTTTCAGAAATAGGTGAAAATTTCCTGATGGGGACCTATATACAGTTAGAATTATAAATGTGCCAATATTTAATTTAAGCTCACAGGCACATGCTTCTATATGTTTCTCTACACAAAACTTTTTTGTTTCTATACTTTTTGCACAATGATAACTTTTGACATATATGGCAACTCCTCCTTTCTCCATATTTTCTCTCATTACCTGTGCAGAGAGCTTATATCCACTTACATTTACCTTATCCATATCAGTAACAATGTGATGCTCAGACAGGCATAGTATATCTATTTCATTCTCAGCTTCTAAATCTTCTAAACAAACCAGAAGATCATTTACTTTATTCTTTAAACTCCCAATATTTTGATGAAATATACTTACATTATTTTTAATTATACTTTTATGAGAACCTTTCCTTATTCTAACATTTGCAGTACTCTCCTGTCTGAGTTTCTCATTGTGCTTAGGCCTAGTTCCTATACCAGTGGTCACACGGCGTTCAGAGAGGCAGATTATGTCAACGGGGTTGGGTGACTTTAATTCATCAATGCAATTACCTAGGACTGAGATACAACTTGGTGGAGATAAAATTTCTGGTGATTGGTGAAAATTTATAATTGATAGCTGTGATTGGTGATCCAATGTGCTAGAATTGTGCTGTTTAATTTCTTTCCTAAACTGAAGATTTGTTTCAATCCTGACCTCTCGTAGAACTTGACATCTTTCTGTCTTACCTATCCTAAAAAAGGTGCTGCTCCAACACCTGTAACCACTGGTATTTTACCATTCATGGCAGTGCCTCCCCTCCCTTAAATTTCCTGCTATTACCCCAGCCAGTTTCCCCTTCCCTTTCCTGTTGAGATGTAGGCCGTGCCTGGTATAGTCCCACCTACTGAGATAATCAACAGGAACAACACCAATATGCCGGCCGAAGTGGCCGTGCGGTTAAAGGCGCTGCAGTCTGGAACCGCAAGACCACTACGGTCGCAGGTTCGAATCCTGCCTCGGGCATGGATGTTTGTGATGTCCTTAGGTTAGTTAGGTTTAACTAGTTCTACGTTCTAGGGGACTAATGACCTCAGCAGTTGAGTCCCATGGTACTCAGAGCCATTTGAACCATTTTTGAACACCAATATGAGCCCCCGCACCCGACCCAAGCAGCCGTTCCAACTCCAAATTAACTCTCCCAACAGAAGAGTTCAAATGAGGCCGGTCATGGCGTCTCAGGACAGATACAAATTCAACCTTGGTGTGTCTCGATGCCGACGCAATCTTTACCAGGTCACACTCTATACTGTACCCAGGATCTCTGTCGATGCTGTTCCCTGGCCCTCCCACAACAACCACGGTGTCTTCCCTGGTAAATCCTTTACAGAGTGAACCTAAATCCTCTGTCACCTGATCCAGACTAGCACTTGGTTTGAAAAAATTTGTGACCTGGTATTCTGGTCCTAATTCCTCCTGCAGAAGTTGGCCTACACCTCTGGCATGAGAACTGCCCAACAACAAAACTTTCTTCCTTTTCGATGACTTTCCTACATTCTTTTTCAATTTCCTATTGAAAGTTTGTTGTGTCCTGTCTACACCTACCTCTGCTTAAGGCTCATCAGTTTCTAACTGAAGCAACAGGTCAAACTTATTTTTGACATTCTCCACAAAACTGTCAGACTTAGTTCTAGGCCTGTTCCTTCTGCTACCTGTTGCCACTTCCCACCTCTCTTTGCCCTTCTCCCTCCTTAACCTGTCCAGATCTTCCCTAGCCTGATCTAGCTCAGCCTGAAGGGCAGCAATTTTCCCCTCCTGTTCCAATATCTTCCTATCTCTGCTGCAAAGCCAACATAACCACTGATGAGCCTGGTCCACTTTCCCAACACCCACGCCACTGCCATCCCCCCAGTGAAAAAAACTACTACATCCATCACACCAAACCCCGGAACTAACAATTCTACGGCAAGTCAGGCACTTCTCACTCATGGCAAAAATAATACTTTAGCTAGAATAAATCAATTAAATTACGGAAAATCAAAAAAGATGTTACAAGAATTAAGCCTATTCACAAATGTATATAAGCAAGTTTCTGATTTAAAATTCCGCTGTTTTTCTGAGATCTGTATTAAAACAATGAAGGTATACGCTATTTATTATATATTTCACTCGATTGAATGAAAAAAAGGACAATTAAACGAGGTACTTTAACTTTGATTCTCCAAAAACGTTACGAGAATTAGGCCTATAAACAAATGTATATAGGCAAGTTTCTGATATAACGTTACGCTGTTTTTCTGAAATCTGTATTAAAACAATGAAGTTACACGCTATTTACGGTAGTTTACTTATTTGTTACCGAGAAACTAGTTAAATTACCGTGAAACAATAAACAAACACGTTTACAAAATTTAAGCCTAAGCGCGACTTCGCGGTTACGATCTTTTCGTGTTTTCTGAAAAAATACGCAAAGAAAAGTCAAACCTTTAATGGCAAGACTAAACGAGACACTAATGCACGTATTTAATTTGTTGTCGGCGTTAAACTAAATTATATTCCTGTCTAAATCACTTAATTTTCTGGAAATGGTTTCTGGCGTCACTTACTCGGCGGCCATCTTGGTCCTGAAGCGGAACTGGCGGACAGCACTGCGTCTTCAGAATCCGGTGTTTAGAACATACAGAAGCAGAAGGAACCACTACGACCAAGGTAATCCAAAAGAACAATATATCTGAACCACAATCAAGGAGGCTGTCAAACTGCACGCCCTACTGGGCAGCAGCGGCAAGGCGGGGTAAAGTACAGTGCCGCGAAAGTACGCTAACCTCCAGGGCAGGTAACTGGGGCGTTGGTGGCCACTAAGCAGAAAAATACCGCTGGTTGAACTTTATCAGTAGACACAAGGAATTCAGTGGTTAATAATAAAAGGTGGAGGATAGCCTATTAACTTCGCCAACTCCAAGCCCTCCACTCGTTGCTCTTCGTCTGAGCGACCCTGCGAGCAGCAACGCACAAACAAACGGCGTGTTCTCAAAATAGTGGAGGTTTCACTACTAGGTAAATGTTCACTCAGCTCAGACGTCCTGGGTCCGGTAGACAACGATGTTGTGGCCCTCGCAACCACAACCCCTCAATCCGGCAGTGGCCGCATGCTGCAAGCTGCTCCGGCATGTCCTCACACTGCTGGACCTCACTGCTGCTCAGTCCCAACCGAATTACCGACACACCCAAACCGGACAACACTTTGCGTCCTTCCAAAGATAGTACCACGGTACTAGATATCGATAACGCTGCTGCTGCTGCCACTCACGGACAGACAACGCTAGCAAACACAGTGGCCCCAGTAAACGCAAGAAGAAAATGAGACGCCACTATCCCTATTACACGATGCCAACCTACCAACGGCACCAACGCGAGCCGCACGCGGTCAACACCGACTGAAAGGAAGGCCTCGGCGCTTGTTCGTGACGTCGCGTCAGCTAGGCACGGCGAACGCCAGGTCTGTTGCAGGCATACTCATAATGGTGGTGTATCCCTCTCTGACACAAGAAAATGTGAAACTATTGGCGGTAGTTGACCAACACACATTGTTCTGAGAGATTTCTGCAAACAATTAATTGTGCAGTTCATTACACTTCTTAACAAATAGTGCACTCCTGAACTTAAATTTCCACCTGTTTTAAGGATTGACATACAAAAACAACTTCGTGGTCTAGCAGCAACAGAATTCGTGCTTCTGTACCTTATTTGCAAATCTGAGGAAGTTATGTTTGTACTAGGTTGCTTTTATAAGAAACTGTGAAGATATTGGTGCTCTTCTTTAGGTATCTTGGTTGACTATGGGGTGAGGAGCACTGAATGTTAATGAAATATCTTGCGATTGTACACGTTGGGGGAGGGGTGGGGGACAGAAGAAGAGGCAAAAGAGAGATTCTTGTTTTATCAAATAACATTTTTTAACTTATAAAGTTTCTCCTTGCAGTTGCAAGAGGGGAATATTTATATTTTCTAATGTGCATGTTTAAAAAAGTTTAAGCTCAGCAGTATTTTCGATGTATGAAGCTATTTTGTTTCCTGTTTAGAATTCCTTTCGTTGAAAGCGACTGTATTCTAATGGCTGGCAACAGTTGGACATTTACACATGTCAATTTGTTCACATTTCCAGTGACGATGTCAAACGGAAATAAATAAATAAAAGAAACGAGTTAATTGTAGGGGGGTTGGGGTAAGTTTCGATAACAAAATGGATCAAGTAAATATAGTTACTTGAATGTAAAATTTCCGAAGCTTGCAATGGGGCAAAGCATCTTCTCATATTGATCTACGTTTGTTTCGACAGGATTCAGTAATACAGAACTATGATCTTCATTTGTAGCTTTACGATAGTAAGAAAATCTTTCATCTAAATAAAAGTGCAGAGTCCAAAACAATACCAAACATTTTGTCCAAAAACAAGAGATTTATAGTGATAAGCACGTCCAGGCGTTTCTGCCTGAAACAGACCTGGCGTTCGCCGTGCCTAGCTGGCGTGACGTCACCAACAAACGCCGAGGCCTTCCTTTGAGTCGGTGTTGACGCGGTTCAGGGCGTAGCAAAAAGGGGTGGCCAAACTCGCTGTAAACATTCGTCATAGATAATTGTAATGTGTTGTATGAAAATGGGTCCCCAAATGCTTCATTTTCAAGTTGGATCTCATTTTCTACTTCTCATAATCGCAGTAACAACGGAAGTAAACTGAACTCCGCCTGAACAGGCCACAAAGGCCCAACGGTAGCGACTAGCCGCCGGCCCACAGGCGTCAGTGGATGCGGTTATGGTGGGGCGCGCAGTCAGCACACCGCTCTCCCGACCGTGTGTCAGTTTACGAGACCGCAGTAACAACAGAAAACAGACAGAATCGGAATGTACCAACATTGCATAAGCGTTTTCTGATCTGAAATGTTCTGCACTCAACGTTCGACTCGCAGAGAAATGAAGGAAGGAAAGCAGAAAGCAAGACTAGTGTTTAACGTCCCATCGACTGCGATGCCATTACAGATGTAGTACAAGCTCGAATTTGAAAATGATGGGGAAAAGAATCGCCCATGCTGTTTTAAATGATGGTCAAGCTGTTTTCAAAGGAACCATCCCGGCATTCACCCAGAGCGATGCAGAGAAATCGCAGTAAACCTAAATTTGGATGGCAGAATGGGGATTTGACTTGTCGTCGTCGACACTCTCCGGATCCAAACCATTTTATCTTCTGGTGGGCATTTGAAACCTCTTGTCTCCTGAACCCCAGACGGTATGTACACGGTCTTCGTGCCCGTATTGTGGAAGGTTGTGAAAACGTGACAGTTGGTTGACGCAAGTAGCCTCGTTAACGGAGGGAATTTGGAACATTTCATTTAGGCCAGCCGGAGTGGCCGAACGGTTCTAGGCGCTACAGTCTGGAACCGCGAGACCGCTACGGTCGCAGGTTCAAATCCTGCCTCGGGCATGGATGTGTGTGATGTCCTTAGGTTAGTTAGGGGACTGATGACCTCAGAAGTTAAGTCCCATAGTGCTCAGAGCCATTTGAACCATTTCATTTAGGAAAGTGTTTCATACTGAGCTGTGTGTTTCCCACGATTAATCTGTTGTTGGAATATAGAAACTGAGCACTAACATGGAAGTAAAGCGGTCCTCGGGGCATGTCGGTAAAACGATCCATCAGCCCACGGATATCTGCACACGAAAAATATATCCGACTAAGACAACACACCAAGACAGCAGTGGCAGAACACCAGGATGAGCGCGGGAAACAGACTCATTTCGGTCAAGCTCGCGTACTGGCGAAACAATCTCCTACTTTCAGAAGGAAGATTAGAGAGGCAATAGAAATAGCCAAACGACCCGCCACCATGGACAGAGAAGACGGGCACCGACTTCCGACGTGTTGGCTGCCAGCAATAGCAGCGTTACGGCACGGCAGGTCACATGAAGCAAAACACGTGGTCGCGCGGAAGACCGCAGCGGCCGCAGGTACACAGAACACTGACGCCGTCGCTAGAAAGTAGGAAAACAACGCCACGTCACAACTGCCGCCTAGTGTTCCATTTGCCGATTGCCACCAGTCACAAACAGTAATGCAAACACCAATCAAAACGTCGGGTTACCACCAATGAAAATAAATAATAAAAACACCAATAAAGATTTCTAACATCCCTCCCCTTCATCCTTAACAACCTGTCAGAATTAGATAACAGCTAGGTCTGCAGGTAATAAGAAACAAAGGTTTCTCTTTCAGCAGTAAACAAAAACGCGCCGAAGAACGTCACTTGCAACAGGGATCGAAACGTCGGTAGTTTTAAATATTGACAGTACGGTCATAACCCCAGAGACATTATACTGAATGTGACATTGGTCGCGGAAGCCTACGTTTATACATTTTTTCTTCGTTTACGTGTGAGGAATGTCTCCTGAAAGAATGGCCGTAAGTTTTTGTTACAGCCTGTACAATATGGAACGACGACGTCGGGATCTCTTGACCGACTTGCCTGATGCTTCGTGATCGTCGTAGGAGACAGCGGGGCGGGGTCTGTTTGGTACGAACTCACACCTGAGGCCTGCTCGCCCACGGTTCAGCAGACAGGCTGCTCTGTTTGATCGTCGCCGTGCAGAGCAGCATGAGTGCTGTGGAGAACTGGGACGCGGTCGTTCTATTCTCTAGCCGCGCAATCGACAGGTCTGTTTTTCAAGGCGGTAGCACTTAGCACACCGTTCCCACCTCGTCACGGTCTTGTTTCTGCAGTCAGGAGCCAAACAAACGGAATGACCTGTCGCACTCTTCTTCGTGACGAGGCATTCTGGAGGTCCGTTGAAAGTCGCATTGCATCATCGTAGAAACCCATCCCACACACTGGGTGACGTCAGCAGAGTTGAGGGGACAGGGGCAATGGATCCAGTTTACATTACAGTACACACGATGGAGTAACGCGGTACTGAATTTTACGTAGCAGTACGTTTAGATTCCATTTGTTCGAAAGATGTGTACCTTTCAGAAGATTGACTATATTTTAATTATTAGTTTGCTTTCGTTTCACACTAAAGTATCCTCTTTTTTTAGATTTATAAGGCTTATTATGTCATCCGTGCTCGTCTTGAAACTAACCACGCACACGTTTTGCAAATAGGCAGGGGATGTAAACCAAATTTTGTGCAGTTTGGCTCTGAGCACTACGGGAGTTAACTTCTGAGGTCATCAGTCCCCTAGAACTTAGAACTACTTAAACCTAACTAACCTAAGGACATCACACACATCCACGCCCGAGGCAGGATTCGAACCTGCTACCGTAGCGGTGGCGCGGTTCCAGACTGTAGCGCCTAGAACCGCTCGACCACTCCGGCCGGCTTTGTGCAGTTTAGATGCTGTGCAATGTGTCATATAAAATTTTGTTTAATATTTCGATCAAAATAGAAATCTGTCAACAATGTGAGGTACTTTTATGTTGCTTCATTTTGTCGGTATTTGGCATATACAAAACATTTAATAGTGTGCTGATCTGACAACATAGCAGCGATTCCGCCTGCCACAGATTTAGCGAGTCCTGTGTCTGTGCACGGGTTATTCAGTTCCCGTGCCGGCCGGGGTGGCCGAGCGGTTCTAAGCGCTACAGTCTGGAACCGCGCGACCGCTACGGCCCCAGGTTCGAAACCTGCTTCGGGCATGGATGTGCGTCATGTGGTTAGTTAGGTTTAAGTAGTTCTAAGTTCTAGGGGACTGATGACCTCAGAAGTTAACTCCCGTAGTGCTCAGAGCCATTTATTCAGTTCTCGTAAATTACACGGTGGTCGTTTACGGGTGAAAAGGTGGAGCGTGATGGCACTCAGGCGTGATCCACTGGATTCAGGTCGGGAGAATTTGGTGGCACACACGTCGATGTGAGTTCACTAGGACGATCCTGAAATGACTGTAACACGGTTCTGGCATGGAGCACAAATAAATGGAGCGACAGTAATATTGACTTAGTCCACTGGTGTCATGACGGGTTTGATAACTATCACAGGTCGGACGCATGTCCGAGTGAATGTTCCTGTAGCGTAACAGGACGCTGCTGCTCCCACCAGCCAGCATTCAGAGCGCATGCTTCCAGCAGCCGTTCGCTTGTACGATGTCGTATGCTGACGCGGATGTCGACCTCAGCTCTCGAGAAACGTGATCCACCCAGCCGGGCGACACGTTTCGACTGATCAGCGATGCAGTCTCGACGATACAACGTCCACTGCAATCGTAATTTCCCATGTCGTTAGGTCTACATTGGAGCACGTACGGGTCGTCTACTGCAGAGAGCCCTGTGTTCACTGCTGCGCACTGAAACACTTTTGCCTGCATCGGTGTTGAACTCTGCCTTCAAATCTGCTACAGATCGCTGTTTATCGTGCTTCAGTGAACGGGCAAGCCTCTCATGTGCACGTTCCGTGACGAAACATGCATGTCGCACACATCGTTATCTTCTCACGCTTTCACCGTCCTTAAACCACTTCCTATAGTGGCTCAGTCCAGCAGTGGACCAGCTGCGCCGTTTCCGAAATACTGCTCCCCGGGTTCCAGCCTGTAGCACTCTGCCTATTGTCAGTCAGCGGACTTCCGCATTTGCAACCTGTATCGTCGACAGAATGATTCTCCATTCGACTCTGCTCCCCTTATATTCTCTCTCTACCGCGTCACATTCCTACAATGATACAAGTCGGCGCTGAGTCTTGCAGTGGGCAGTGGTCATAACGTTTTGCATCATTAGTGTTTGCGTATTACGATGCAATATCCAGGGATGCAATACGCGAACAAGACAAGTTAAAATATACTCCAGGAAGTGTAACAGAGTTTCGAATATTTCTCCGTTTCAATTCATCTTTCATCATTAGCTGTGTGGTGACATTACGATTAAGCTGCCTTACTACCGAGCTGTAGCCCTGATGAAGGAACTCTGCTCAAAAATGAACTTCGACGAGATAAAATAATAAAAAATGTCACCATTTCGAAGGCTATCGAGAAGAATTAGTGTGTGAAATATCCTTTCTTTGTGTTGTTTAACACCATAGAAACAGACCCAGCGCTTCTGGGAATGGGCACCAGAAACTTTCTCAAATTTTGCCGTTCGGTGTCTCTCGGCAGGAAATGCTTCTACAAAGCACGGGGTATCAAGAATTCAGAGCGGAGCATTTAGAAGGGAACAGGGATCTATTAAAAGCCGAGTTAGTGCTCCTCGGCTCGCTAGTCGCGCGCGCTCCGTAAACAAAGATGGCGGCGACTGGACAAGACGCACCTGGGCAAGATGGCGGCGGGCCAGCCGCCGCGCCGTGCAGCGGCCCCGAAAATAAACAGCGCCATTAAAAGTGGCGGCGGCGCGCGGATCGCGCGCAGCTGGCGCCCCCGGCCGCTGTTTACCCGCCCCGGCTATTGTGGAAGGCCACGCCGCGCATCCGGCCCGGGGCGTCCGGGGTCGCGTGCCGCTGCCCTGTGTCTCCACAAGGTGTCAGCCTCCACGAGATTTAGAACGCATTTTTCTACTGTCTTTAAATACGAAATATTAATAAATAGCCAACACGCAAACCAAACATCTTCACATCCGATAAAACCGAGTTTTCGATACTAAACGCCGAATTTGGCCAGTAACTTCATTGCAAGCCCCAAATAACAAACATGATTTCAAAATGGCGATCATGACATCAGCCGATCCCATGCCGCGAAAATGAAAAGTCATCAGGTACGGAAATGAACGAATTCTTAATAGTAAATATTGAAGCTAACAGCGAAACTGGGTGTTTTTCGCGGCGACAAACAAAAATCTCAAGCAAGAGCGAAAAAAATAAAAAATAAATACTAAAATACCGAAAAAGCAGAACGCGATACAATGGCCGATGTCAAAGATGTAAAGAAATACAAAATTTGTGAAAGAATCCCCCAAGACGTGCGACTAAGGCCTCCCGTCGGGTAGACCGTTTGCTGGGTGCAAGTATTTCGATTTGACGCCACTTCGGCGACAAGATAGTCGACGGGGATGAAATGATGGTGATTAGGACAACACAACCCAGTCCCTGAGCGGATAAAATCTCCGACCCAGCCGGGAATCCAACCCGGGCCATTAGGATTGAAATTCTCTCGCGCTGACCACTCAGCTACCGAGGGGGTACTGTGAAACAGTTATAAATGGTATTAAAAACAACACTTGACCAATATAGCTCAACTGAAAAGAAAGTCAAAAACCGATACTAATGCATTATGCCAAAAAAATGATAAATTACCATACAGTTACCATTTACCCAGAAGCACAGCGTGGCAACAGGAGGAAATAAAAGAATGAAACAAAGGAATAAAAATTTATTTGTAAGTAATTCCAAGTTGGAGTGAGCTGTAACCACTGTTTACGTTTGTTACTATGACAACCGAATGTAATGTTTGATTCTGACTTTATCTATTAGTATCAGAAGCGAACAATGACAAAGATTCAAATTGCTTTACATGATGGTACTTAATGAGAAAGCATATCAAATACTGTCTCTCGAGAGTTTTGCCAAATCGCCAGAGTTAGGTGTCACATCTCGAATGGCACTTGGTGTTCCTGACGAAGTAGGCTGTCGTCTGATTTTCGTCACACTCGTAGAGCCTAGATGGGCCATGGATGTTGCCACTTTGACGTATTCATTCTTGCTCCTCCGACACCAATACGAAGTCCGTTTAACGATTTTCCGGCAAACCAGTGTTCCTCTGATGGGAGCAGATGTTCGATTGCTATCATCCATCCAGCAAGGTGTGTTGTGTGGTGTCACCGCCAGACACCACACTTGCTAGGTGGTAGCCTTTAAATCGGCCGCGGTCCGTTAGTATGCGTCGGACCCGCGTGTCGCCACTGTCAGTGATTGCAGACCGAGCGCCGCCACACGGCAGGTCTAGTCTAGAGAGACTCCCTAGCACTCGCCCCAGTTGTACAGCCGACTGTGCTAGCGATGGTTCACTGTCTACAGACGCTCTCAATTGCAGAGACGACAGTTTAGCATAGCCTTCAGCTACGTCATTTGCTACGACCTAGCAAGGCGCCATATTCAGTTACTATGTCTTCTGAACAGATAATATTTTGACTCATGTACCGTCAAGAGCGACGTTCATCATTAAATGGATTAAAGTTAAGTATCAAACTAGCTACGTCCGATTTCTGAATTCTAATTCCTTGTCATGTTCCAGACCTCACGTCAGTATAGTTCTTCCCTCCTCACGCCAGCCTGCGTGAGCTAAAATGCGTGCATTTCGGCCTCCTCTAGTAACACGGTGTTGCCTCTTTGCCAACACTACATGTTGCATTTCTTCCATAGTCTTAACTTCGCAGTCTCAGAAGATTGGTTTAGATTTACGATTGTGAGCAGGAAACCCCTCCTAAGTCTCAGTCAATGGTGGACAGATTGATAGCCGTACAGTCAGTGCATGTGTGAAGCAAGTGTTTCAGGTCTCTCGTTCATGGACTCAACTTTTCTTGCAATATCCGATGGAGTGATTCCTGCCACACTTTGTTACGTTGTTTTCGTCTCACGCAACCAGTGATGAATATACATGTTTCATTCAGAACAATGTCAGCTTGTTAAGCATCAAGCGATGTCTACCAAACAGGGCAGGCACAATCTGCGACAGAGTAGCACCGAGTTAGGACAGTAATGCTGAACGTCTGTGGTTGCCTACCCCAATTGTTGCCAGTCAGTTTGCAAAGGATATTATTTGTAGCTGACACTTACTGTTTGGTGCTTTTTGTAAGTGGAGGTGCGATCCATTGTTACACCTGAATACTCGCGTGTTAAGCATTTGTCTAACCGAACGTCGTCCCAAGCTTGCAGTTTCCTCCAAATCCGCTTGTTCTTTAGATTGAAGGCACGAACCTGGATTTTTGACAGCCTTCAGTTGGTGTTCTCTGTAACAGTCGGTTATTTCCGATAGGACTTCTGATAACTTACCTTCTATAGCCTCAAACTCGATTGCCAGAAATGTTATAGCTCAATCGCCCGCGTACATGAAGCTCCTGATGCAATCTGAGGTTCTCGTTGTACGTATAAATATTGAAGAGAATTGGGGCAACAACACTGCCTTATGGTAAGCAGTTTTTTTTTTTCTCCATCGACTACCCTAACTTTGGATTTCGACAAGGGACTTGCGATTTTGAAGAAGATAGCTTAGGACTTGAGGAATCTTACAATGCTGTGTCTTGTTATATAGTTTATGTAACAATATCCTATGGTTAGCCGTGTCATATGCAACAGATAAATCGATAAAGTCTACTCTGTGAATTTATGATTTCCATATCCACCTTCAATGTACTGCCTCAGGTGTAGGGCCTATGAAGTTCAACTTTTTTCATTTCGAAAGCCAGTGCTGAGTATTAGGAGCTTAAGCTCGTATCTTCTATACGTTTGTCTCAGTGGCCATCTTCCGCAACAGCTGTTAACATGTGTTACTATAGGTTATCCGTCTTGAGCTGACTGCAATCGAATTAAAAATACTTCCCAAAAACAATAGGAAAAACTGATCTGTATCTGAAATAGGGAATATACTAATCGAAATGCAATAAATGTGAAGGAAGATTCATAGTTTAAACCAGGAGGACTTCGACACCAGATACAAAGAACACGGAAGAGCATGGAAGTATAGTACAAATCAATCAACTTTTGCAGAATACTTACACCAGCAGCAACATAAAATACAACCAGAGACAGTGATATGGAAATCATAATGATAAATAACAACAAGAAACACCTCCTCACCTTACAAAAAAAAACTACCACACCCAAAAAACCATAACAGAAAAGAAGCAACTCATAAATGATCAGACCACCTTGGCAAACCACACACTCTTTGAACTTAACATTAAATGTACACATATAATCACAGGCTCAATTTACCGCTACCATCTCCTCCCAGATTATGTCCTATAAACACTGTCCAGGCCCATCTCTGTCTTCCCCTCCCCCCTCCCCTGCAAAAAAAGCAAAACAAAAAAATAATTAAATAAAAATCGTTACACAGGTCGGCACCACTACGTTACCGAAAACAAACGAATATACATAAATACTGTGGCTGTGCAGAGTGAGAAATAGTTTAAGAAAATAAACTGTAAATAGTGCAGTGCGAGAAATACTGCAGAATACCAAAAACTGCCAAATGCATATGTGAAACTAAGCCTTTCGACGCCAACCGCTGCTAGCAAGGAGGAAGGGACCAGAATATGTAAAGAAACATCGTAAGTAACTTGCAGACCAACTTTATACAGAAAACGCTGTTTTTAACGTAAAACAATCAAAAATGTACAAACGATGTATCCGATTTACAGAATAACCACGGAAGATGCTTTGTAAATAAAAGCGAAAGCGTGTTGTGTAATTCTTTTTAATTCGATTGCAATTAGCTCAAGACGGATAACCTATAGTAATAGTCGTTATCTTCTGTTCAGGCAGTTTAACTGGTAAGTTCAATAACTCGGCCACACCATCACAATTCACAACGCCCTCTGCAAACCCAATACAAACACAGCAACAACTGAAACTACAAGCGCCCCCAACCAACAAGAACCACATGAATAATGTCACGCACCATAACACTACTACTACGTGAAAGTTCAAAGCCATCTGACGATATCGAAGGCTCAAGTTGCCCCTCTACATCCACATCCTGATCTACACGCGTATCCCGTAAGCCAAATTTTGGTGTGTGGCGGAGCGTACTCTATGCTCCACCATGACTCCCCCCTTCCCTATTCCAGCTGCGAATGGTGCGCGGAAGGAACGGCTCTTGGTAAGCCCCCCTAATTTTACCTTCATGGTGTTTCCTGAGAAATACGCCGGGGGGAGCAACACAATGGTCTGCTGTTCTAGGAATAACTCTCTCAGAATTTAATCTGTGATGGACGTTGCCTTTTTTGTAGCACCTGCTATTGGAGTTCTATGATCTTTTCTGTGTCGCTTAAGCGCTTACCAAAATAATCTACACTCCTGGAAATAGAAAAAAGAACACATTGACACCGGTGTGTCAGACCCACCATACTTGCTCCGGACACTGCGAGAGGGCTGTACAAGCAATGATCACACGCACGGCACAGCGGACACACCAGGAACCGCGGTGTTGGCCGTCGAATGGCGCTAGCTGCGTAGCATTTGTGCACCGCCGCCGTCAGTGTCAGCCAGTTTGCCGTGGCATACGGAGCTCCATCGCAGTCTTTAACACTGGTAGCATGCCGCGACAGCGTGGACGTGAACCGTATGTGCAGTTGACGGACTTTGAGCGAGGGCGTATAGTGGGCATGCGGGAGGCCGGGTGGACGTACCGCCGAATTGCTCAACACGTGGGGCGTGAGGTCTCCACAGTACATCGATGTTGTCGCCAGTGGTCGGCGGAAGGTGCACGTGCCCGTCGACCTGGGACCGGACCGCAGCGACGCACGGATGCACGCCAAGACCGTAGGATCCTACGCAGTGCCGTAGGGGACCGCACCGCCACTTCCCAGCAAATTAGGGACACTGTTGCTCCTGGGGTATCGGCGAGGACCATTCGCAACCGTCTCCATGAAGCTGGGCTACGGTCCCGCACACCGTTAGGCCGTCTTCCGCTCACGCCCCAACATCGTGCAGCCCGCCTCCAGTGGTGTCGCGACAGGCGTGAATGGAGGGACGAATGGAGACGTGTCGTCTTCAGCGATGAGAGTCGCTTCTGCCTTGGTGCCAATGATGGTCGTATGCGTGTTTGGCGCCGTGCAGGTGAGCGCCACAATCAGGCTGCATACGACCGAGGCACACAGGGCCAACACCCGGCATCATGGTGTGGGGAGCGATCTCCTACACTGGCCGTACACCACTGGTGATCGTCGAGGGGACACTGAATAGTGCACGGTACATCCAAACCGTCATCGAACCCATCGTTCTACCATTCCTAGACCGGCAAGGGAACTTGCTGTTCCAACAGGACAATGCACGTCCGCATGTATCCCGTGCCACCCAACGTGCTCTAGAAGGTGTAAGTCAACTACCCTGGCCAGCAAGATCTCCGGATCTGTCTCCCATTGAGCATGTTTGGGACTGGATGAAGCGTCGTCTCACGCGGTCTGCACGTCCAGCACGAACGCTGGTCCAACTGAGGCGCCAGGTGGAAATGGCATGGCAAGCCGTTCCACAGGACTACATCCAGCATCTCTACGATCGTCTCCATGGGAGAATAGCAGCCTGCATTGCTGCGAAAGGTGGATATACACTGTACTAGTGCCGACATTGTGCATGCTCTGTTGCCTGTGTCTATGTGCCTGTGGTTCTGTCAGTGTGATCATGTGATGTATCTGACCCCAGGAATGTGTCAATAAAGTTTCCCCTTCCTGGGACAATGAATTCACGGTGTTCTTATTTCAATTTCCAGGAGTGTATTATCACTGCTCTTGTTGTACGAACCCTATCTGCCAAGGGACCCAGACTGATGAACAACGCACAAGCATCTGTCGAATGAGGGTTTTCTAAGCCCCTCCCTGGGTGGGTCACAGTTCCTGAGAATTATTCCAATGAATCTTAGTCTGGGACCTGCCTTTTCGGCAATTATTTTCGTGTGGTCGTTCCGTCTTATATCAGTCTGCACGCAGATATTTGATGGATGTCACTGTTTCCAGTTACAGTTTCCGAATAGTGTAATCACGAAATAAAAAGCCTTTCCTCCTGCGGTCGGGGTGGCCAAGCGGTTCGAGGGGCTACAGTCTGGAACCGCGAGACCATTACGGTCGCAGGTTCTAATCCTGCCTCGGGCATGGGTGTGTGTGATGTCCTTAGGTTCTAAGTTCTAGGGGACTGATGACCTCAGAAGTTAAGTCCCATAGTGCTCAGAGCCATTTGAGCCATTTGAACCTTTCCTCCTGTTTATCCGCAATATTTTTGAAGGGTTCTCGATTGTCCAACTGGATTCGGTCGCCGATGCATTGCATCAGTAGCACCTGATGATGGCGGAACGGTTGTTCGCCGAAATATCGTGGGCATTCGACGATCGCATCCGGCTGGACACCCGAAAACCCGTAAATCAGTGCAAACGCGGGGAAAGCCTCAGATCACATATCCGCAATATGTTACATTCGTTTGCGTTTAAGTTTTGTGAAGAAACTGAAGAATTATAATTAACACTTGTTTTTGAACGTGTCATTTCCGATATCTTCGCCAGACGTTATTCAATCTGTACACTGAGCAAGCAGCAAAGGTAACCAAAGAGAATTGGAATTAAAGTTCCGGGAGAAGAAATAAAAACTTTGAATTTTGCCGATGACATTTTAAGTGTATGAGAGACGACAACAAAGGACTTGGGGTAGTTGAAAGGAATGAATAGTTTCTCGAAAACAGGTTATAAGGTGATCAGCAAGACTAAAAGCAGAGGTACTGGAGCGTAACAAAATTAAATCATGTGATGATGGAATTAGGTTAGGAAACGAGATATTAGAACTTGGTAGAAGAGGTTTGCTGTTTGGGACCTGCGACGGCGCTTCTCAAAAGAAAAAAAAATTCTTAACATCGATTACGAATTTGAATGTTAGGAAGTTAATTTCGGGCGATAAAAAGTTGACACAAAAGTGATAGAAGCTCTTGAAATGTGGTGCTACAGAAGAATGCTGAAGATTGGAAGGAGGAACTGAATTTAGTCGGCGAGTAAGGAAATTTGTGGACAATTTGACTAAAAGAAGTGATCGCTTAATTGGACACATCTTTAGTCATCAAGGAAGCGTCAGTAGAAGGTGAAGTTGTACAAGGATACCAATGCTGGACTATTGCTAGCAGGTTTAAGTGGTTGTAGCTTGTGATACTTATTCACAAATGAAGAGGCTTGCACAGGATACAGTAGGGTAGAAAGGTGCATGAAATCAAATCAGTTTTCGGACTTACACCTATTTTACTGAGAATTTTGAGCGTCTTGCACCATTTTACTTTATAGAAAACTTTGTAGAGGTCACCAAATCGTATGAATGTGTCTTTCTTAGTTATGAAGTGCGACTTCAGAACTGCCTCTCTGGTGCCTTTACCTTTCCTAAGCCAAAATCGTCTTTCCATTTGTATGTATCGTCCCTACACAGGGTGTGAATTTATCTCGGTCACTACAAATACCTTTCAGCCCAGAAGCAAAACAAAAAATGTATCGAGTAAGTGCTGTTTAGCTACCACGGGGCCATTAACCAGCAAGAACACCTTTCTTGTAACTTGGTTTAGTTACGAGGATACGAACGGCAGTATGGGCCTTTTAACTGGCATACTATATTTTTTTATTCGGTATTCGACTTCCTCTCCGCACGACCTATTCAGAAACTAATCGCGGTGAACAAACCACGTAAACCTGACGCAGTTAGCAACGTAACTGTCCTGTGCTAGCAGCAGAGTACTCACACAGTCGTTCACGCGACAGGTGCGCATTTCCTGTGTGTACCGTCAGTTCCAGCGAGTGGACTGGTTAAGTTACCCTGGGTGCGTGCACAGTGAACTCGTGCGGAAGAGTCAAAGTAAATTTTGTGTTAAGTTTTTAGCAACGTCATGTTTACGTGAGTGCTACGCTGTGATACGATTTTGAACAAGTCTTGAGGAGAGAAAAAAAAATATAGGGTGCTATTTAAAATAGACTTACTGCATTTCATATCTTCGTAGCCACCAAAGTTACAAGACAGAGAATGGTGTTGCTAAATGAACTTAGTTGGACAATTTTTTGTTTTGTTTCTGGACAAAAAAGTTATTTGGGGTGGTCAGGATACATGGCACGCAATGCATTTCACTCTTATCGAGGGTGTTTCACAGTTTCTATTAAAGGCTTGTAGTGGCTCTAGGGGGGACTTCGTAGGTAAAGTTTTAATAGGAAACCCATCTCCGGAAATGTACCGTTTGGATGTAAAATAAATCTGAGGATTGAATCACTTCCAAATCTCATGCCACGGCCAGTGTTTCGGGTGTTCGTCGTCGTTGCGAACGAGCCAGTTTCTCGCAGCCCTTGTTGCAGCTGGACGAAGGTGTTATGTGCAGGATTCTCGAACATATTCTCAGTTCGAATATAATGAATTTCCTTGAGACAGAGAAGTTGCTGTCCCTGCATCAGCACGGCTTTAGAAAGCATCGCTGCTGCGAAACGCAACTCGCCCTTTTTTCACATGATATCTTGCGAACCATGGATGAAGGGTATCAGACGGATGCCATATTCCTTGACTTCCGGAAAGCGTTTGACTCGGTGCCCCACTGCAGACTCCTAACTAAGGTACGAGCATATGGGATTGGTTCCCAAATATGTGAGTGGCTCGAAGACTTCATAAGTAATAGAACCCAGTACGTTGTCCTCGATGGTGAGTGTTGATCGGAGGTGAGCGTATCATCTGGAGTGCCCCAGGGAAGTGTGGTAGGTCCGCTGTTGTTTTCTATCTACATAAATGATCTTTTGGATAGGGTGGACAGCAATGCGCGGCTGTTTGCTGATGATGCTGTGGTGTACGGGAAGGTGTCATCGTTGAGTGACTGTAGGAGGATACAAGATGACTTGGATCGGATTTGTGGTTGGTGTAAAGAATGGCAGCTAACTGTAAATATAGACAAATGTAAATTAATGCGGATGAATAGGAAAAAGAATCCCGTAATTTTTGAATACTCCATTAGTAGTGTAGCGATTGACACAGTCACGTCGATTAAATATTTGGGCGTAACATTGCAGAGCGATATGAAGTGGGACAAGCATGTAATGGCAGTTGTGGGGAAGGCGGATAGTCGTCTTTGGTTCATCCGTAGAATTTTGGGAAGATGTGGTTCATCTGTAAAGGAGACCGCTTATAAAACACTAATACGACCTATTCTTGACTACAGCTCGAGCGTTTGGGATCCCTATCAGGTCGGATTGAGGGAGCACATAGAAGCAATTCAGAGCCGGGCTGCTAGATTTGTTAGTGGTAGGTTTGATCATCATGCGAATGTTACGGAAATGCTTCAGGAACTAGGGTGGGAGGCTCTGGAGGAAAGGAGGCGTTCTTTTCGTGAATCGCTACTGAGGAAATTTAGAGAACCAGCATTTGAGGCTGACTGCAGTACAATTTTACTGCCACCAACTTATATTTCGCGGAAAGACCACAAAGATAAGATAAGAGAGATTAGGGCTCGTACAGAGGCATATAGGCAGTAATTTTCCCCCGTTCTGTTTGGGAGTGGGACAGGGAGAGAAGATGCTAGTTGTGGTACGAGGTACCCTCCGCCACGCACCGTAAGGTGGATTGCGGAGTATGTATGTAGATGTAGGTGTAGATGACGTCATAACTACAACAGGGTCTGGCGACCTCACTCTCTTTTCAGCTGGCATGCGTTCCGGGAAGCTGGAAATTTGGAATTGACCCATGTTCAAACTTATTTTACGCTCAATTGGCACAAATCCGGAACGAGTTCCTTATTGAAACTTTATCTACCAAGTCTCCTCTAAAACACCTAGAAGCTCGAAATAGAAATTGTGAAACGAGCTGTATATCGCTGTCATAACGGTGTAAATAACTAAGGAATAAGTCAGGAAGTAAATACAAGTTTTCATTCCGTAGCGATATAAGCAAGTAAAGAAGAGAAATAACGCGACAGGGGAAGAAGTGGCAGACCGGCCTGTGGAGATGGTCTGTTGACCGCGGTGCAGTGCGCTGTGCTGCGGTCTGCTGCGGCGGGGAGGTGGGCGCGTTTTTTGGTGAGACGGCGGCGCAGCGGGCGAAGCGATCAACGTTCTCGGGTTTGTTTGTGGGCCGCGGCTGATACAGGCTCGCGGGTGGCCCCGCTCTCACCCCGACCAGCGATCCGCTGCACCGTCCCAGCCGGCCGCCCGCTGCCCGCCAACCCTTGCAGCACGGCTCCCCAATCTGCCTCAGCCCCATCCACTGTTGTTGTTGTTGTGGTCTTCAGTCCTGAGACTGGTTTGATGCAGCTCTCCATGCTACTCCATCCTGTGCAAGCTTCATCTCCCAGTACCTACTGCAGCCTACATCCTTATGAATCTGCTTAGTGTATTCATCTCTTGGTCTCCCTCTACGATTTTTACCCTCCACGCTACCCTCCAGTACTAAATTGGTGATCCCTTGATGCCTCAGAACATGTCCTACCAACCGGTCCCTTCTTCTGGTCAAGTTGTGCCACAAACTCCTCTTCTCCCCAATTCTATTCAATACCTCCTCATTAGTTATGTGATCTACCCATCTAATCTTCAGCATTCTTCTGTAGCACCACATTTCGAAAGCTTCTATTCTCTTCTTGTCTAAACTATTTATTGTCCATGTTTCACTTCCATACATGGCTATACACCACACAAATACTTTCAAAAACGACTTCCTGACACTTAAATCAATACTCTATGTTAACAAATTTCTCTTCTTCAGAAACGCTTTCCTGGCCATTGCCACTCTACATTTTGTATCCTCTCTACTTCGACCACCATCAGTTATTTTGCTCCCCAAATAGCAAAACTCCTTTACTACTTTAAGTGTCTCATTTCCCAATCTAATTCCCTCAGCATCACCCGACTTAATTCGACTACATTCCATTATCCTTGTTTTGCTTTTGTTGATGTTCATTTTATACCCTCCTTACAAGACACCGTCCATTCAGTTCAACTCCTCTTCCAAATCCTTTGCTGTCTCTGACAGAATTACAATGTCATCGGCAAACCTCAAAGTTTGTATTTCTTTTCCATGGATTTTAATTCCTATGCCGAATTTTTCTTTCGTTTGCTTCACTGCTTGCTCAATCTATGGCTCAAATGGCTCTGAGCACTATGGGACTCAACTGCGGAGGTCATAAGTCCCCTAGAAGTTAGAACTACTTAAACCTAACTAACCTAAGGACAACACACACATCCATGCCCGAGGCAGGATTCGAACCTGCGACCGTAGCGGTCGCGCGGTTCCAGACTGTAGCGCCAGAACCGCTCGGCCACCAGCGGCCGGCTGCTCAATATACAGATTGAATAACGTCGGGGATAGGCTACAACCCTGTCTCACTCTCTTCCCAACCACTGCTTCCCTTTCATGTCCCTCGACCCTTATAACTACCATCTGGTTTCTATACGAATTCTAAATTGCCTTTCGCTCCCTGTATTTTACTCCTGCCACCTTTAGAATTTGAAAGTGATTATTCCAGTCAACATTGTCAAAAGCTTTATCTAAGTCTACAAATGCTAGAAACGTAGATTTGCCTTTCGTTAATGTTCCTTCTAAGATAAGTCGTAGGGTCACTGACAAGTATTTTTCGACCTTCCATTGCCACGTTCTTTTTCTATCCTCGTCATCTTCTGAGGGTGCCAACGTACACCGGCGTGTCGCAGCATTACCACCACCGTGGCGCCGCCGTCGACCGACGAGGTAAGGAAAATACACGAACGGAGGAGAGACGAATGAGGAATCATTCCAATGAAAGTGCAGTCCCAAAATGGGAAGAATAAATATCGTCTTTGACAAAGGCCTGGTTGTTACGGTCTGGCGCTCGGTAACCGGTATCTAGAAAACGGCGAACCTTGTCGGCTGTTTACCTGCCAACCGGACTGCGGATCCGTGGAAACGTGTTGTCTGCTCAAATGAATCACTCTTTTGTCACACCACGTCGATGGTTGCGTACGGATACTGCGTCATCCAATCGAATAACCTCTCGAAACATTTCGTCCTCCACGAACGCATGCCGTCGGGGGCAGTAATATGGTATGCGGGGCGGGACGTTCACTCGGGCTTCCCTAGGTTCTGTTCCAGTAATCGAAACCATCGTGACAGCTGTGGACTACGTCAACATTACTGCCGGCCAACTACATCCATTCTACATCTACATCTACATAAATACTCCGCAATCCACCATACGGTGCGTGGCGGAGGGTCCCCTAGAACTTAGAACTACTTAAACCTAACTAACCTAAGGACATCACACACATCCATGCCCGAGGCAGGATTCTAACCCGCGACAGAAGCGGTCGCGCTGTTCCAGACTGTAGCGCCTAGAACCGCTCGGCCAATCCGGCCGGCTGTACTGCAGTCAGCCTCAAATGCTGGTTCTCTAAATTTCCTCAGTAGCGATTCACGAAAAGAACGCCTCCTTTCCTCCAGAGCCTCCCACCCTAGTTCCTGAAGCATTTCCGTAACATTCGCATGATGATCAAACCTACCACTAACAAGTCTAGCAGCCCGGCTCTGAATTGCTTCTATGTGCTCCCTCAATCCGACCTGATAGGGATCCCAAACGCTCGAGCAGTAGTCAAGAATAGGTCGTATTGGTGTTTTATAAGCGGTCTCCGTTACAGATGAACCACATTTTTCCAAAAGTTTACCAACGAACCGAAGACGACTATCCGCCTTCCCCACAACTGCCATTACATGCTTGTCCCACTTCATATCGCTCTGCAATGTTACGCCTAAATATTTAATCGACGTGACTGTGTCAAGCGCTACACTACTAATGGAGTATTCAAACATTACGGGATTCTTTTTCCTATTCATCCGCATTAATTTACATTTATCTATATTTAGAGTTAGCTGCCATTCTTTACGCCAATCACAAATCGTGTCCAAGTCATTTTGTATCCTCCTACAGTCACTCAACGACGACACCTTCCCGTACACCACAACATCATCAGCAAACAGCCGCACATTGCTATCCACCCTATCCAAAAGATCGTTTATGTAGATAGAAAAGAACAGCGGGCCTACCACACTTCCCTGGGGCACTCCAGATGATACCATCACCTCCGATGAACACTCACCATCGAGGACAACGTACTGGGTTCTATTACTTAAGAAGTCTTTGAGCCACTCACATATTTGGGAACCAATCCCATATGCTCGTACCTTAGTTAGGAGTCTGCAGTGGGGCATTCGTGCTCGGTGTCTTCCCTGACGTTGATGAGATCTTGCAGCAGGTCAACTATCGGTGTCACAAGGTCATAATAGTGTTACAACGGTATGAGGTGCGTAATAGCGAAGGTACGTCGATGTACTGGCCGCCGAATTCGCCTGAACCCGATGAAACACACCTGGGAAGTTAATGGGCGCCAGCTCTGTGCCCACAAACCACCGACTCGTAGTTTAGGGCAACTGCGTAACCTGCGCCGAGACACGTGGTGCCACGTACTTCGGGAAGCCCAACTACGACCTTCTGAGTCCATGCTACGAAAAGTCGCTGTGTCGTTGTTGTTGTGCTCTTCAGTCCAAAGACTGGTTCGATGCAGCTCTCCATGCTACTCTATCCTGTGCAAGCATCTCCATCTCCGAGTAACTACGGCAACCTACATCATCCTAAAACTGATTAGTGTATTCACCTCTTGGTCTCTTCTACGATTTTACCCTCCACATTTGAATCAAAACTAAGTTCGTGATCCTCCATGTCTCAGAACGTGTCCTACCAACCGATTCGTTCTTCTAATCTAGATGTGCCACAAATTCCTCTTCTCCCCAATTCTACTCACTATCTCCTCATTAGTTACGTTGAGAGGCTCCATACCCTCTTTTGCATGTCTCCTCTCATTTTCATCAATTTTATTAATGTTATATGTCGTTGCACGGTAGTAACAGACCGAATAAGGTTTTTGTAATGAGGGTATTTGTACTGAGAGCTCAAAAAATATTTTTCATTTGATTCCTATACATGTTGGGTCTACGCCCGAGGATTTGTTTCGACTTAGGTCTTGAAGTGCTGTCAAATTTTTCGCGCAGTACCATGTCTCCCTTATCATCTTCATCTACGTCCTCTTCCGTTTCCTTAGACCCTCTACATACTCGTTCCACCTTTCTGCTTCCCTTCTTTCCTTCGGACTGGTTTTCCATCTACGCTCATGACATTTCTACAATGGTACTCTTTTCTCGAAAGGTATCTTTAGCTTTCCTGTAGGCGGCATATATATTAACCCTAGTGATATATGCTTCTACATCCATACATGTCTCTTCTGTCCATTCCTGCTCAGCCATTTTGCACTTCCTGTCGATCTCTTTCTGAGCCGTAAGTATTCCTTTTCGACTGATTCATTTACTGTGTTTTTATATTTTCTCATTTCATCAATTCTTCTGTTACCCAAGGATTCCTACTTACTTGATCCTCTGCACGTTTCACTACTTCATCTCTCAAAGCTACCCATTCTTCTTCTACTATATACCCTTCTCCTGTTTTTGTAAATCATTCCTTCATGCTCCCTCTGGAACTCTCATTCAGTTTATACATGTCCCATCTCCTTAAATTTCTACCTTGTTGCACTTTCTTCAGTTTTAATCTACAGTTCATAACCATAACTGGTAAGAGTCCACATCTGCCCCTGGAAATGTCTTACAATTTAAAACCTGGCTCCTAAATCTCTGTTTTACCATTATATAATCAATTTGAAAACTTCTGGAGTGTCCAGGCCTCTTCGCGTACACAACCTTCTTTCACGTTTCTGAAATCAAGTGTTGGATATGATTAAGTTATGCTCTGTGAAAAATTCTACCCACAGTCCATATTCATCAACTACTTTTCCTTCTCTTCCTTTTCCTATCGAATTCCAGTCAATTAACTATCTGAACAATTTCTTTTATAGCATCATAAATTTCTTCTATCTGTTCATCATCTGCGGAGCTAGTTGTGATATAAAATTTTACTACTGTGATAGGCCTGGGCTTCGTGTCTAACTTGGTTACAATGATGCGTTCACTATACTGTGCGCCGTAGGTTATCCGCGTTCCGATTTTTTATTCGTTATTAGATCTACTCTTGCACTACCCCTATTTGATTTTGTATTTATAAACCTGTATTTATCTCACCAGAAGTCCTGTTCTATCTGTCACCGAACTTCACTAATTCCCACTATATCTAACTTTAACCTATCTGCCCGGTTAATGGATCTGACATTCCACGCTCCGATCCGTAGCGTTTCTCCTGATAACGATGACCTCCTAGTAATAACCTCCGCCCAGAAAGCCGAATGGGGGACTATTTTAGCTCCGGTATATTTTAACCAAGAAGACGCCATTATCATTTAACCATACACTAAAGCTGCATGCCACTGGGAATAATTACGGGTGTAGTTTCCCCTGGCTTTCAGCCGTTCGCAGTACCAGCGCAGCGTGCTACTTCGCTTGATGTTACCAGGCCAGTTGAATCAGTCATCCAGACTGTTGCCCCTGCAACAACTGAAAAGGCTGCTGTCCCTCTTCAGGAACCGCACGTTTGTCTGGCCTCTCAACAGATAACCCTCTATCGTGGTACAGCTACCTGCGTCGCTGAGGCACACAAGCCTACCAACCAACGGCAAGGTCCAAGGTTGGGGGAGGGGGGGGGGCAGAATCGCTGTATTGCCTTCAAAAGGCGGGCCAACACAGTACTGAGCAGGTGGTCATAGTGTTTTGGCTCATCGGTGCATTTTGGCAACCAACTGATTTCGCCCCTGAGACTTCTTACGTCTATTAGCTCTCAACAGCTATTTTGAATAGCACGCATTCATGAAGCAATATGACCAGTTTACTTGTACGTCTTCCTCTTCTCTTATCGAGTGAGGTGTCACAGTGGTTAGGCCGCCTGTGGTTTCCATTCAGTCCACTGGATGCATGATTCCGCTGAGAATGGACACAGGCATGCTCCTTCCCACTCTTGTACGGTGGAGGCAGTACAGTTTCGCTATCGACCACATCATCGATGAAACATTAAACCTTACTCTCACTTCCGCTGCCATCAGCAGGCTAAGCGATTAGGAGGGAGTTCTGGTAGCAAGATCGTGTTTTCGAATAGCACTCTGAAGTTAACTGTTTGCAAATGAGATCAGGATATCGGACACTGTGGTGCTGAAAATATGCCTCCAGGAGGACGAGTGTAGTTGCCTAGTAGGACGGAATTATGTCCTGTTGTGCTCGCATAAGGGCGCTCGTAAACATTAACGGTGTAGTGCAACATACATGTAAGATTACAATTCCACTAAAGAAGTATCATCCCAACTTGGAGTGCCCAGTGAGGGGAAGGGGAAGGCGTGTAAAAAGAATTAGCTTTGCAAATCGAATTCACATCTTGCCATAGAGACAAATGTACAAATTCAGTATCACTTTGAAGAATTTCAAAAAATGGTTCAAATGGCTCTGAGCACTATGGGACTTTAACATCTGCAGTCATCAGTCCCCTAGAACTTAGAACTACTTAAACCTAACTAACCTAAGTACATCACACAAATCCATGCACGAGGCAGGATTCGAACCTGCGACCGTAGCGGTCGCGGGGTTTCAGATTGGAGCGCCTAGAACCGCTCGGCCACATTGGCCGGAATGGGAACTGAATAACCCGTGCATAGACACAGGACTTCCTTAATCCGTGGCAAGCAGAATCGCTGCTATGTTGTCAGCTCAGCACACTAATAAATGTTTTGTATATGCAATATGTCCGACAACTTTGGCTGCTCAGTTTAATACAGCCTACATAAATCCCGTGTAAACTACAATGTGTTTCAAAGTAAATAGCAAAAGCTTTACCGTCACTGGAGTCTACTACTACTTTTATTATCACCAGTTGAACTATTTCCTACTATAAATAATTTGCAAGACAACAACCATCTACACGAACAGTTCGACAACGTTCGCAGCAGCATGGACTATCAGCTCGGAGACCGTGGCTCCGGTTACCTTTGACGCTGCATCACGGACAGGAGCGCCTGCGATGGTGTGCTCAACGACGAACCTGGGTGCACCAATGGCAAAACGCCATTTTTCGGATGAATCCAGGTTCTGTTTCCAGCATCATGATGGTCGCATCCGTGTTTGGCGACATCGCGGTGAACGCACATTGGAAGCGTTTATTCGTCATCGCCACACTGGCATATCACCCGGCGTGATTACATGGGGCGCCATTGGTTACACGACTCGGTCACCTCTTGCTCGCATTCACGGCACTTTGAACAGTGAACGTTACTTTTCAGATGTGTTACAACCCGTCGCTCTACCCTTCATTCGATCCCAGCGAAACCCTACATTTCAGCAGGATAATGCACGACCGCATGTTGCAGGTCCTGTACGGGCCTTTCTGGATACAGAAAATGTTCGACTGCTGCCCTGGCCAGCACATTCTCCAGATCTTTCACCAATTTGAAACGTTTGTTCAATGGTGGCCGAGCAACTGGCTCGTCACAATTCGCCAGTCACTACTCTTGATGAACTGCGGTATCGTGTTGAATCTGCATGGGCAGCTGTACCTGTACGCGCCATCCAAGCTCTGTTTGACTCAATGCCCAGGCGTATCAAGGCCGTTATTACGGCGGGTGTTGGTTGTTCTGGGTACTGATTTCTCGGGATCTAAGCACCCAAATTGCGTGAAAATGTAATCACATGTCAGTTCTAGTATAATATATTTGTCCAATGAATACCCGTTTATCATCTGCATTTCTCCTTGGTGTAGCAATTTTAATGGCCAGGAGTGTATTACGAAATATGCGAGACAAAATGCATCCTTGTCGTAAGATTAAATTAATTAGATTAAATCAATTAGTTTATCATTCTCTCCTCCAGCAACGGTAATTTTGGAGTCTCGATAGATTTGCTGCGCTACTCTAAGTAAATAGCACGGTATGACTCTCCTGTCTAATATTCTCTCAATAACATTCTCCTCTCTACATTATCAACGACTTTCGCCTATTCAGCAAATAGTAGATGTATTCCACTATTGACTACCACATGCTTTTCAATTATTTTTCTGGAGAAATATCTGTTGTCTTCACAGGACACACTAACGCTCATGTTTACGAAAGGAGATGGGAAACACTGACAGAAAAGTAGGGATTTTTTTTAAGAAACAGTGAATATTAAATGGTTCCGAATATAACATCACTAAGACTCATAGCAATTTTAGAAAATATCCGGTTGCAAGAGCAAACTGATCTCAGGATGATTAGGTCTTGTTCAAACAACATATTTGAAATTCAGAATGAATTTTCACTCTGGAGCGCAATGAGCGGCTGTATAAAACTTCCTGGCACACTAAAACTGTGTGCCGGACCGAGAATCGCACCTGGGACCTTTCACTTTTGCGGGCATTTGCTGTACCGACTGAGCTATTCGAGTACCACTCACGACGTATCCTCACAGCTTTACTTCCGCTAGAGCCTCGTCTCTTATGTTACAGGCTGGACAGATGCTCTTGCACATACTACGAGGGACTAGCACTTCCGGAAGATACGATTGTGTGGAAATGTGGGTTAGGGAGAGTCTGGTATGCAGGAGAGCTTGTGTGGCGTTTGGGAGGTACGACACGAGGTGCTGCCCGAAGTAGAGCCGTGACGACGGCGCGTTAATCGTGCTTGGAAAGTCGGCACAGCACTGGCCTGTAAAAGGCACGAGTACCAGGTTCGAGTCTCGGTGCGGCATACAGTTTTAACGTGTCAGGTAGTTTCTACACATATGCATTTTTCGCAAAAGATAATGATTTTTGACAGAGAGCTGTCTTCAACCCACAGACCACCTTTCCACATGTCATTACACATTTCGTGCAGAATCTCAACACCCAACTTATCTGTTGCTTTGAGCGTTCCAGCACTGATTACACGACGCGCACGTACTTTACAGTTCGTTGAGTTTCATCATGGCTTTCCGAAATTCCTCTTCCATTAAGTCAAAATTTTTCTCGTATGACGTGTTGACAGAAGCACTTCACAAAGGTACGATGAAACTAATTACTCGATACGACGTCCTAACTGCAGAGATGCTTCATGCATATCGTGATGACCAATGCCCACCGCCTAGTGCTGTTGCAGGCCCGAGTCGCGGTAAGGAAAATGTGTAAATGCAGGCCGTGCGGTTCTAGGCGCTTCAGTCTGGAACCGCGTGACCGCTACGGTCGCAGGTTCGGATCCTGCCTCGGGCATGGATGTGTGTGATGTCCTTAGGTTAGTTAGGTTTAAGTTGTTCTAAGTTCTAGGGGACTGATGACCATAGATGTTAAGTCCCATAGTGCTCAGAGCCATTTGAACCATTTTTGCAAATGCAGCACACGGGACTGGAAAATCACTCGAGCGACGATACGGACCGGAAACGGGGAAAGCCATAGACGTAAGCTCCTCTGACAAAGAGCATACTGTCATGACCCGGCACCTGGGAAAAAGTGTTCTTCGCAAGGTACCATGTGTGGGAGGGAGAAAGAGGTGTGAATTTTATTTAGATTCTATAAATGAAATGCAAGGAGTGCTATTCGACATGTAAGTGGTTTATTCAGTAAAACTGCATTAAACTGCATAAGCAATGATTATTGGAATTTTATGAAATTCATTAAACATTCACTCACAAATTTTTGAAATAATGACAAACAAAAATAAAAACTTTGGGTCGCCAGATACTGTAGAAAGTATCAAATAAAAAACAACAAATAGAATTGAATTGGTACCAAGAGCTCACAACAAGTAAATTATATAAGGTGCCTGCCCTGGTATTTGCCTTTTAACATGAGCATTGTATGACTTCATTCTAATTTAACATATAAATAAATTACACGAGACGGGTTCATCTGGTGTAATAAATGAGGAAGGAATAAAAAAAACAGTTAAACATATGACTCTTTAAAGGGCAAACGGTGAATACTGTGGCCGGCCAAAGTGGCCGTGCGGTTAAAGGCGCTGCAGTCTGGAACCGCAAGACCGCTACGGTCGCAGGTTCGAATCCTGCCTCGGGCATGGATGTTTGTGATGTCCTTAGGTTAGTTAGGTTTAACTAGTTCTAAGTTCTAGGGGACTAATGACCTCAGAAGTTGAGTCCCATAGTGCTCAGAGCCATTTGAATACTGTGCCTTGTGTCTTTATGAGCATCTAACACATTGCAAAGAAATTGAAGAAAGCGAAAGAGGAATGCGCAGCTAGGAAAGCGGGCGTTTTCTGTATTTCGATATTCATAGCGCGGTCGGCGTGGCGGTGGAGTCGGCTGATTGCGTGGGGCTGCATCGAGACTCAGCCGGCGACGTAGTTGATAGCGTCTAACATGCCCTACGCTAAAAATAGTGACCGAAACCTGCTACTGGAAGTTATCATTACTGGACGACGGTATGCGTCTATCTTCAAGTGCAAACTTACGTGAAACTGCATTGAACAAAGGTCAAAACTGTTAGAACAGTACTACCGTTATCGGAAATGAAGTAAACTAAAACGTGATCCTGAGTGAAGCTCTTGATAACGCGCACAGTGAGTGAAGCTCGCCTACTTGAATCTAACAAACTTTGTTCTCTACGCTCTTTGCGACTAATGCAAAGTGCATTTTCTCACGACAAGCGATAAGAGAATCCTTGCGACTTATCGGCAGCAGTCATGAGAGAACTCCTGCCTCCTCAGAAGCAATATTCGGAATCCTTAATACTAGTGCGCTCCTCACACCTGGAGACAGAGAGCCGCTCCCCTCCAGCGTCTTGTCTCCGCCCTTCCGCACATTACGTAGCTCGTACTATTTTTCAAAGCGAACATGAGATTCTTGCCAATGAAGAGGTCCCTTTCAAAATTTCCTCCCTCCTTGCCGTCGCATTCTGCGAGGAAAAGAGAGCGATACCCTGTGTGAGACAGAGTATACAAATAAACCAAGACTTCTCCCTTTGAGTATTGCCGCTACGTTCCCAGGAGTTCTGCTCGCGGGAAACGGCCAAAATTCCCCGGGCCATTTGAGATTCTTGGACACCCAAGTCGTGTTGTTGCTATTCAACTCGCCGCTCTGTCCGCGTTACCTAGAATCGTGACAAAACTGTTTTTTACTCTACGTTTTTAGTTTCCGCTGCCTCGGGCACACGTGCGAATGTCCACGGCTTCCCTCGGCAGCGTGTTGATGTACGCAGCGTCTTCGCCTGCCGCTAATCCTCTGGGGGCCTGCCCTCTGTGAAGCGTGCCGACATATGCGCGCGACCGCCGTTCGCCCGTGGGCGCACTACCTGTGTCCACCTGGCCGCCGGGCTTCCCAGCTAGGAACCCATCAGAAGAATTCCTTTCATGCACAAAGTGTACCAAGTTTGCAAAGACATGAATCATAGCCCTTTACCGATGCTTAATGACACAATAATTCACCTCCCTCACACTTCATATATTGCAATAAACTAATGACTGATTTTAAAAGCAATTATCTTCTTTAATTAAAAACATGAAAAGCTTTGACGCTTTTCACAAACGCAGAAGACGACCTCCGGGTGTTCACGTTCCCATTTTGACACAACTACATGGCCGCTGACGATAGCAGACGGCACAGGATGCTCGGAATTAGACCGAGGACCAACAGAGACGCGTCGCCTGCCCGTGCGAACCACGTTTCCTGTCACACCTGGTCGACAATCGTGTCCGGATACGCCGTCGTCCAAGCGAACAGGTGCTGCAAAGCTGCACCGCGCGACGGCGCAAGCCGGCGGGGCCGTGTGGAAACAGTGGTGGTGACCGAAGGCGCCGCCACAGCTGTCTACGACTTGGACATTACTGAGAACTACCTTCATCCCTTTGTCCGTGACGTCTTCCACGACGCTGATGGCGTCTTCCAGCTGAATAAGTATCCGTGTCACAAGTCTAGAACACTGCTACAACGGTTCTAAGAACTGACAATGTTTTGGCTACCAAATTCACCTTATCTGAACTCAAAGGAACACAAGTGGCGCCAGCTCTGTCCCCACAAACAAGCGGCCCACAATTTACGGGAACTGCGTGACCTGATCGTAGGCATACTTCCGGAAACCTACCGAGGTCTTGCCGAATCCACGCCATGCAGAATCTCTGCAGTATCGCTTTCCAGAAATGGACCAACACGCCATTGGACAGGCAGTCACCATGTTTTGACTCGTCGGTGTATTTTAAGCGCAGTACGAAAGGGTACCGTAGTGACTGGGCGAATGTTGAGTGTTTGATGGATTGAACTGTAGGTAGCAGTACTCTCTGAAGTCATCGACGGACCGATCGAGCGCATTCCTCCCACATCTGACTGTGGTACAGCAGTGGGCACTTTGTTGTTCCGACGCAAAAACGGTTTTGAAGCAGTACCGTGGTCCGATTTTACTGTTGCGAGAACGGAGCACTACTTTTGGTCGATGAGAGCAGTTGCTGTCTATGACAACACGAACACAGGTATTTGCGAAAACGCTTTAAACAACATGCTGATTGCCACCATATTACAGTAGTTGGCAAAAGGTCTTTGTGCGAGGGAGCGAGAAAGAGATGGGTTCAAATGGCTCTGAGCACTATGGGACTTAACTTCTGATGTCATCAGTCCCCTAGAACTGAGAACTACTTAAACCTAACTAGCCTAAGGACATCACACACATCCATGCCCGAGGCACGATTCGAACCTGCAACCGTAGCGTTCGCGCGGTTCCAAACTGAAGCGCCTAGAACCGCTCGGCCACTGCGGCCGGCTGAGAAAGAGATCTCTTGAAACTTCCTGGCAGATTAAAACTCTGTGCCGGACCGAGACTGAACTCGGGACTTTTGCCTTTCGCAGGTAAGTACCCTACCGAATGCGCTGCCTGTGCACGGGTTTAAGTCTCGGTCCGACACACAGTTTTAATCTGCCAGGAAGTTTCATAACAGCGCAAACTCCGCTGCGGAGTGAAAATTTCATACTGCGAAGATATCCTTTCTGCCAATCGAGGGCAATGCGGTACCGTTCCAGGAAAATCTGGTAAATTTACAGGCGTGGTCTCCTCAGACCGCCGAATGTACACTTATAGAACATCTTTCCCGCTTTTACCTCAGTCCAAGCTAAATTTCATAAAAGAAAAAACAGTCGAAGAGTTTGAGTTGTCGCTTTAGAAATGGACGTTGAAATCTAAGTCCTTTGAAGAGATCAGAATAGGCTAGTGAAGGAGTACTTGGAAACACACACTAGAAGAACGGGCGGGGTGTTCGTGTAACACTCCTCCTTGGTCGCTATACTCTATACCTGACCGTGATTAAATGTACGAGGGCTGCCCAGAAAGGAAACCACTGCATTTTTCTTCAACAATTCTTTATTGAACATAATGAGAATTACACACATGAAACAATATGGTGTTTTATCTACACATCCTATTTTACCACGTAATTTACATCCCATTCTATGGCCTTCCTCCAGCGTGAAACAAGGGCGTGAAACAAACGGTGTCGGTACCAACCCTTATGCAGGTAACGGAGCCCGTGCTTCACTGTGTGAATAACCTGATCGTCGTCCTCAAAATGTCTTCCACGAATGACGTTCTTTCATGGCCTACACAAGTGGAAGTCCGAGGCCGTACGGTGGACGGGGTGACACCGTCCCGCCCTGTTTTACGATGTGTTCAGCAGTCCTCAGACTCGGAGGGGCCGAGCGTCATCTTGTTGCAGCAAAACGTCTCCTGGGTTGCTGTAGCGCCCAAGTCACCGGAAGCGCGTTTTGAGTTTTCTCAGTGGATTGACATATGCTTCTAAATTAATGGTAACGCCTCTTGGCATGACATCAATGAGAACCACACCTTCGCAGTTCCAGAACACGGTGATCATGACCTTACGCGCGGAAACAGTTGCTTCGAATTTTTTTCTTCTGTGGGGAGCAGGAATGGCGCCGTTTCATCGACTGTTGTTCTGTTTCGGACTCAAAATGGTGAACCCAGGTTTCATCACCTGCCACAGTGCGGGACAAGACGACTTCCCCTCAGCTTCAAAACGTTGCAACAAATCGAGACAGATGTTTCTTCTGTGCCATTTGTGATCCACCGTTAGACACCGCGGGACCCATCTTGTAGACACTTTTGAATCTCCGAGAGTGCGGGTAATCGCATCCACACTTCCTTTGCTGATTGACACACGCAGCACCAACTTCCGAGTCGTAATGCGTCTGTCTTCGTGAATGACAACGTCAGCTCGCTGGAACACGTCGCTACAAATCGTGGAGCTCCGCCGAAACGCCTTCTGATTAACTCACCCCCCGTGCCCAATGACCAACTGTACCTCTGTCGACAGCAGATGCTCCACAGACTTTGCACGAGCGTTTGTGAATATTCCACACAGTTTCTTTCTGTGCAGTGAGAAATTCAATGACGGCACGTTGATTGTAACGTACATCACCTACAGACGCCATTTTGAAACTGTCCTGCAGCTACGCTAACTGTCGAAAGTGACGGAAACTTGGCGCGCTGACTCAGGAGACTTCAAATAAAACGTACGTAACGTTTCGCATTCGTAGCATTGTTTTCGGCTGAGGAAAAAAGAAACACGGTGCATTACTTTCTGAGCAACCCTCGTCCCTAATTTGCAAGAAAGAATCGATCCCGAAATAATTTGACCTAAACGATGTGGAAACGGTTACAATTAATTATAAAAGTGAGCGCTGAATACACTGTCTTAATCTTCCTGCCATAACGAGGACTATCGGGCACGTGCGACAAGGACGTCTCGTAGACGACACATGCTAAAAAACTGTTTTCCCCGATATAAATCAGGTTCATTTAGTTTACATACATAAATACAAGTTAAAGAATGCATATATAAATACAAAACGTGCAAAATTTTGTTTAATTAGGAGCAAACTATTTGTATTATTAACAGAATTACAATTTTATTTATTCGGAACAAGCATTTTATTTTTTAAGAAAGAATGTTTTTATTTGTACACTCCTGGAAATGGAAAAAAGAACACATTGACACCGGTGTGTCAGACCCACCATACTTGCTCCGGACACTGCGAGAGGGCTGTACAAGCAATGATCACACGCACGGCACAGCGGACACACCAGGAACCGCGGTGTTGGCCGTCGAATGGCGCTAGCTGCGCAGCATTTGTGCACCGCCGCCGTCAGTGTCAGCCAGTTTGCCGTGGCATACGGAGCTCCGTCGCAGTCTTTAACACTGGTAGCATGCCGCGACAGCGTGGACGTGAACCGTATGTGCAGTTGACGGACTTTGAGCGAGGGCGTATAGTGGGCATGCGGGAGGCCGGGTGGACGTACCGCCGAATTGCTCAACACGTGGGGCGTGAGGTCTCCACAGTACATCGATGTTGTCGCCAGTGGTCGGCGGAAGGTGCACGTGCCCGTCGACCTGGGACCGGACCGCAGCGACGCACGGATGCACGCCAAGACCGTAGGATCCTACGCAGTGCCGTAGGGGACCGCACCGCCACTTCCCAGCAAATTAGGGACACTGTTGCTCCTGGGGTATCGGCGAGGACCATTCGCAACCGTCTCCATGAAGCTGGGCTACGGTCCCGCACACCGTTAGGCCGTCTTCCGCTCACGCCCCAACATCGTGCAGCCCGCCTCCAGTGGTGTCGCGACAGGCGTGAATGGAGGGACGAATGGAGACGTGTCGTCTTCAGCGATGAGAGTCGCTTCTGCCTTGGTGCCAATGATGGTCTTATGCGTGTTTGGCGCCGTGCAGGTGAGCGACACAATCAGGACTGCATACGACCGAGGCACACAGGGCCAACACCCGGCATCATGGTGTGGGGAGCGATCTCCTACACTGGCCGTACACCACTGGTGATCGTCGAGGGTACACTGAATAGTGCACGGTACATCCAAACCGTCATCGAACCCATCGTTCTACCATTCCTAGACCGGCAAGGGAACTTGCTGTTCCAACAGGACAATGCACGTCCGCATGTATCCCGTGCCACCCAACGTGCTCTAGAAGGTGTAAGTCAACTACCCTGGCCAGCAAGATCTCCGGATCTGTCCCCCATTGAGCATGTTTGGGACTGGATGAAGCGTCGTCTCACGCGGTCTGCACGTCCAGCACGAACGCTGGTCCAACTGAGGCGCCAGGTGGAAATGGCATGGCAAGCCGTTCCACAGGACTACATCCAGCATCTCTACGATCGTCTCCATGGGAGAATAGCAGCCTGCATTGCTGCGAAAGGTGGATATACACTGTACTAGTGCCGACATTGTGCATGCTCTGTTGCCTGTGTCTATGTGCCTGTGGTTCTGTCAGTGTGATCATGTGATGTATCTGACCCCAGGAATGTGTCAATAAAGTTTCCCCTTCCTGGGACAATGAATTCACGGTGTTGTTATTTCAATTTCCAGGAGTGTATTTATTTGAACATAATGCACAACGGACAAATCACTTCCTTGTGTACCCCACAAACACTTTTGCATTTGTTGCATAGGTGATTCCCTCTTCGATTCTTTTTCCAACCGCGAAAGGAATATTTTCCTGGCCTTGCCGATGTTGAAGGAATAAGTTATGTGCGTCTTCGGACATTTCTGTTCATAGGATGTTGCCTATTTCTTCTCTCAATATATTAATAAAGTGAGGATCCATCATCCTGTTCTTCATGCGTGGTGTAACAGAAAATTTCTTCAAAAACTCGGTGCTACAAGTGTTGTTTTTATTTCCTTGTGTGATACTTAGCTTGTGGATTACATCGGAATTTACTGCCATTGCATTAAAAATGCCATGGAAGTATCCCATAGACCAGCGATTTGCCATTATTTGGCGAGATTTTGCCTGACATAACTTATCAAAATCGTCCACGCCCCATTTAGTCAAATTATAGAATTTAACTACGGCAGTGGCTGAAGTGGTAAATTTCGCTAGTGGAATACATAGATGATATGAGGACTACAGTTTTATTTTCTTCGGACAAAAAGAAACAACCATCTTCAGATCATTACACAGAAATTTTTAAGGATTCTCATTACGACCTTTGGGATTTACCATGGCTGGAGAAAGTTATTCTTTTGTTCTTCCGGAAAGTACCGACTACAGAGATTTTTCTTTTATTTAATTCCTCGAATTATTCGCAATAGGAGAACCAGTTGTCGGTCGTCACTTTTCTGTTGGTTTCTTTCAGTGGCTCAGTAAGATTTAGTACATAGTATGTTGGCAGCAGTAAGGTATTTTCGGGTCTATCCTCTCTGCCAACCTAAGGAGTCCAATCACAAAAATAAAACGTTCTGGTATCACACATTGCAATGATTTTGATACCATATGTATCTGGTCTTTGGGGTATGGACCTACGTAAAGGACAGCTCAAAAAGTCTCATCAACAGTGACGTATTCTGAAGGCGTCTAGTGTCCCGAAAAATACTGAGTGAACAAATTCCAAAATTCGCAGAAGACAGAAGATTTATCGCTTTCTTTTCTAAGATCCATTGTAATTTTTGTATCAAAACGTACTGCACCCGGTAGAAATTCAAATGTGTTTTTTGTCATGTGTTGAAATAAAGGTGGACCGTAAATGTGAGAAAACATATGCGTTACGGTCAGTCCAAAACTTTTAACGACTGCCGGTATGAACACCAGGCATATAGTAGCTTTAATCTCTGTTGAATCAGTTCTACCGATGGCCGGCTGGAGTGACCGGGCGGTTCTAGGCGCTACGGTCTGGAACCGCGCGATCGCTACGGTCCCAGGTTCGAATCCTGCCTCGGGCATGGATGTGTGTGATGTCTTTAGGTAAGTTAGGTTTAAGTAGTTCTAAGTTCTGGGGGACTGATGACCTCAGAAGTTAAGTCCCATAGTGCTCAGAGCCATCTGAAACATTTTGAAGTTCCATCGATGTAACACTGTGTTGACTTGTACTTCTCTGTTTTACGGTCAGTTTTTTCGTTTGGTGTATTGCACCAGTAGTAAATGATTCCATAAGTCACAAATATTTAAAATGTGTAAGTCTCTTTGACAGGGCCTACCCTGACAGCCGGCCGAAGTGGCCGTCAGTTAAAGGCGCTGCAGTCTGGAACCGCAAGACCGCTACGGTCGCAGGTTCGAATCCTGCCTCGGGCATGGATGTTTGTGATGTCCTTAGGTTAGGTTTAACTAGTTCTAAGTTCTAGGGGACTAATGACCTCAGCAGTTGAGTCCCATAGTGCTCAGAGCCATTTGAACCATTTTGAACCTACCTTTACATGCTGATCTCGCTGCGAGGTGGGTTATTATGTTTTTTCGTGGAACACGTGAAAACATACAACAGGTTTATCTGACCAGATAGTTTAGAATTCTTGCCCAAATTCTATAATGCCTCATGTCACTCGTGGAAAATGCTTTATATGTAGAAAAATCTAACGTAACGTGATTAGAGAGTGAAACGCTGTCTTCCAGATCATCATCATTTTGGAAGAGTACACCGTTCGTTGTACTACTCGAGTCGCTGATATTTTCGCATTCGTCATGTGACTCTTCAGCCTGCTGCTGTAGCTGTTTCGTCTTCCGATGAAAAATGACGACGTGGACCACACGAGGGTGCGGTAACCGACACCGGGGCAGACCGCGCCCTACTATTACCTTAAATTACGGAAAAACTGAAGGTCAACGACTTAACTTTCCACGCCGATGTCTTCTGAAGTAGTACCTGACAGGATACTTGAAAGTCGCAGCCGTCGTGACACTAGCACTGTTTCATGTGCAAACGAAAGGAAACACGACGTGTCGAATCTGAGAGTGACAGGTAAACTCGGGTTTACGCCAAACCGAGTTAACCGTGTTGAAAGTTTGAGAAAACCGAGTTCAAACCGTGTTATCCGAGTTGGGACGAAAAGAAAACTGAGATGAAATTCAACGACATCTCTCTTTCGCATCTGAGCAGATTACTGTTCAATGCAGTTAAACAACCCGAAATTCGCGGTTTTCCAATCGATTATTATGTATGTGTATTAGTCACGAGCGTGATGATTACTGCACAGGGCGCAATTTTTGGTCTTTAGGCTTGAAATTTTGAAGATAGATATGTGATAACGTTCAGTTCGCGCCCGTTAATGAAGGTGTAGACATGTGACCCGGATAAATTCAGATTCGGTAGGTGCGAAAGCGGCGGTGAGCTCAGAAACAGCGCGAAACAAGCCTCAACTCAGCGCCGCCGCCTCGAAGCGCGTTCAGCTCGAGTTATAATAATCGAATCCAAGTTAGCCCGTTTCCCAAACTGAGTTCAAACCGACGTCGTTTGCCACGTTCACGTCTGCTGCGGTTGCAACTTCTCTTAACATACGGTAACTAAATCAAATTGGTATAAATATTCTTCTAGCGTTCATTTCTCTCGGTAGCGTCCGCGCAGTTTGTATACCCTTTGGATTACAAATTTGTTTCTTATATGAAATCGGCGTTCAAACTGAGAACACGTTTTTTATTGCCTGACATCCAAATATCTGATGTCAAAGCAATACGTTCCATCCACTGCAGTTTATTTCTTGTAAGGTATACACTCAATATTATTACAAATCTTTTAACATATTAGCCACTTTTTTCCTTGAGAGCAGTTCATAACCGGCGATTTTGCAGCCAAGTGGGCCGCCACAAGCACGAACAGCAACTGCGCTTCAAACCAAAAATTTAACTCTTAATAGTGATGTCCCTTTCCATAACGAATGTAATGTCTATTTATAAAAGGAAATGTCTCGACTGAGTCACCATCGCCGAGCCCAAACAACTAACGATAAAAACTTGAAATTTGCAGATGGTGTTGATCTTATACCGTAGGCGTCGTTTAGAAAGAGTTCATTTCAAATTAGACCTGTAAGGGGGCTAAATATTGGAGGAAAGGTCTTTTGAAAACATGTTGCTATTAAGGGAATTCAGAAGCTACACCAACGAAAATCGGTGTTTAGTTTCTCTGTCAGAAATAAAGAAATACACGTTTCGACATTTTTTGAAATTTAGCAGCTATGGGAGTAAAACAGTAGGTGAAAGTTTTTTTGAAAATAAATGATGATTAAAGGACTGTTAAAGTATTTTTAAGGTTTGATCTATGAAAACTGGTATTTCACTTCTCGGCTGGATATAAAAAATACTTGTTTCAGTGTTTGTGCAGATTCAACCGCTAAGGGGGAGGATTTTGAAATATATTATTACCAAAGCATTTTTAAATCTAAATCTATGAACATTTGAATTTCACTACTCCTATGGGGTTGAAACAGGGGATGCAAGTTTATTATGGAAATATTTAACTATGCAATCACTTTTGATGGTATATGTGTGAAGACTTGTACTTGCTTCTCTGTTAGATATTAAAAAAAATACCGTTTCACTGTTTTTGAATACTCAACCCCTAAGGGGATGGAATAGGGCCAGGTTGGTTCACTGACTCACAATCAGACAGCCCAAACCTCTAAGATTAATAACCTGAAATTTGTAGATGGTGTGGATCTTATACCGTAGGCATCGTTCGAAAGTACTCTCCTAAGGTGGTGATACAGGGAATGAAAGGCTTTTCGTAAACATCATGCTATTCAGGCAATTTTGAAGCTAGGACTACCGAAGTTGGTATATGGTTTCTCACTCAGAAATTTGATTTTTGGAAGTTCAATCACTAAGGGGGTAAAGTAAGGGATGAAAATTTCTAGAAAATATTTCGTTATATTAAAATTTTTTAAAGATAAGTTTGTGAAAGTTGGTATTTCACTTCTCTGTTAGATGTAAAGAAACATGTGTTAGGGGATGATGTTTCTATGGATATATCACCACAAGAAAATAAACGGCATGATTAACAAAAACTTTGGACTCTAGCTACCAAAATAACTTTGCCGAAGCAAATCGCATGTGTCTACGACCTTGTTTACTGTGAAAAGTTTAGAAGGTGTAGCAATATGTGAACAACCTAAATATTCGATTAAAGAAACAAAAATCTGTGCGGGTCACACAGTCTACACGAGCGAAGCAATGGGCGCTAAGCTACTGTTCAATATTTTCAGTTTGAGCATTTTACTTTCATATCAATGACTTTTTAAAATGTATGTTGTTAATATAAGTCAACAAAAATTAACGAATTTTTTAACTTTTTAAGATGGACATAAAGTACTACATCCTCTGGTAATGGGATCTGCGGAAAATACTTTTGTATTGCTTAGGTTAACGAATGCCACAGTACAGACTGGCATCTGAATACACTCATGAGCCACTTTGAATTTCTTGTAAGATTTGGACTGCGATCAAACGATCTTAACCTCACTTATCAAACGCTTCACGAATTTCTACCAAATAAATCATAATACGATACCACACTTTTAAAGACCGCAGTGAGTGACATCCCGTTCTGTAGGCATAGACCCTACCCGGTCCAACTCGGATTCGGTCGGCGTGACGCAGGGAAACTCCAGCGTCGCAGCTGAACCGTTACTGGCAGGGAAGGGCGTGGGGGGCGCGGTGTGGAGTAAAGTGGGGGGGAGGGAGGGGGGGGGGGCGCCGCGCCAACACAACTCGAGTTGAAACTTCCTGGCAGATTAAAACTGTGTGCCCGACCGAGACTCGAACTCGGGACCTTTGCCTTCCGCGGGCAAGTGCTCTACCATCTTTTTTGTAGTCTCATTTTGTTCGTTATAGTTCGTTGCAATTGTTCGTGGCGGACGTCACCTGACGCCCATTGAAGTTCGTCGTTGATCCATTCACTCAGTTTCTTTTTATTACAGGGGGCAGCTAACCCTGAGCTACCGTGCCGGCGTCCATCTGAGCTACCGAAGCTCGACTCACGCCCGGTCCTCACAGCTTTACTTCTGCCAGTATCTCGTCTCCTGTGAGGACCGGGCGTGAGTTGTGCTTCGGTAGCTCAGATGGTAGAGCACTTGCCCGCTTAGGCATAGGTCCCGAGTTCGAGTCTCGGTCGGGCACAAAGTTTTAATCTGCCAGGAAGTTTCATATCAGCGCACACTCCGCTGCAGAGTGAAAATCTCATTCTGACAACTCGAGTTGTAAGTAACGGTGTAACTCGGGCTGACTTGAAATCTGCCCATCCCGAGTCAACCCGGTTTTGTAACTCGAATTGACCCATCTCTGTCTGACACCATCTTGTGGTGAGAAGGCTAATAAAGACTTGGCGAAATCACAATGAAATAATTCTGTCGCTACTCTTAAAGCGGACTATTTATTACTGCAAGCAATTCGTTGTAATTAAATGTAAGTTGACGTAACACGTGTGATGATGACGTCAGTCGTAACTTGCACACGAGTAAAATGGCATATTCGAGGGTTCACAAAATGTTTACTTAAGTCATATCCCTTAGTCAGATCTTTAGAATCGTTTAAGATAATGATAAACAAAATGAATATCGAATGTGTGACATTGGTACGCGATAGAACAAAGATGAAGTAAACTAACCTTATTGTAATCCTTACTGTTACGAATTTTGATATACAGACTTTGTAAATACTTCAAATTCACTTGCAATGTTGATTCATTCATACGTTAATCTCTGATAAGCAACGTAGCAATACGACGGCCAAGAAACCGATACACAAAAAAGTGAAAATCACAGGAAACTAATTAAAATACTTCAATAAGAAGTGAAAGTCACTGCGATTTGCCAGCTTGAGTGGTTTCCAGAATTATTTTAAATGTTAACATCAAAAGTTAATCATATTTGTTGTTTCTCAAACTTCTGTTAATGACATTAATTAATTAGCAAGAGTTGGATTTTCAACCTAAAAAAATTGTTTTACTTTCTGGGAAAGTTATTGTCCTCCACATTGTTGAATTTGTGGCGCTTGGATTATAAAAGGGCAGAAAATTTCAAGCAATGACTCGAATTAATATTCATTACGAAATTACACAGCCTGACAAAAAAGCAAAGCGTCCAGAAGGGAGGAGGGAACAAAATGAACTTTCACGGTTTCCGAGGGTACGTTATTTTGTTTCAGTGAAGACAAATTGCAGTCAGTTTCACCCAGAACTTGGCGGTATGAGCCCGTTATCGGTATGGCGTTGCATTCCCTCTGGCCTGAATGCGTGCCTCGATTCAGTTGAGACGGGTGTCATAAAGTCGTTGCATCCTCTCCCGAGGCAAGATGACCCACTGCCGATGTAACATCGATGTCTGGGCTACAGCCACACGGAGTTGACTTGCGAGCTGGCCCCATACACACGCCATTGGTGACACATCTCGGTAACTTGTTGGCCACTGCAGTACCTCAACGTCACGTAGAGACAGTTCACAGACACAAATGCCCACTGTGGACAAAGAAATTGCTGTTGAAAAATAGCACCACAGTACACCCAGGATGTCCGTGAAGTACCGTCGTGCCTTCAGAGTTAGCACAGTTACTACCGACCGTGACCTGAAGTAATACTGTGGTGTGCGTACTGTAAGACCTTCGGTACACACACCATCAGATTATTTGACTTGTCGCTCTAACGAAGTAGGCGAGTGTCAGCAATATGTCTCGTGGTCTTATCGTGGCGTGTTTATCTTCTGCCGTTAGGTCAGACGATAGAAATGCCACTTGCACGCTTAGAGTAGCAGATTGACGGTGACCAACTTTAAACAGACCTTGATTAATTTTCACACACATTTATTAAAATAATAAAAAGCATAGATATTATGTTACTTGATTCTGGATGCTGTTTACAATTGACAATCTGAAGTTCCTTTGGTCTTGGTACGTTAATCTTATTCTCAAATATCTCTGATACTTGACAGTGTCTATTCATTTCTCTTCATGGCTATGCACAGGAATATGATAATCTTATTAGGTGCAAGCTGAAACTTGACTATAGACTAATGCAGACTAAGTGGAGGTCTGTACACTCGTTATAATACCTCGAGCGTTCAGGTATCAGTGCGCGAGTGTGATCCGCGAGGAGAAAAGGTTCTACGTTAGCAGCAATCTCATTGGCTGCGTTACATATTAATACGCGGATCGGCGGAAGCAGAATTTTGACCGTCTCTAAGACAGCGCCATCTCGTAGTGCGGAGACGGACGAGCGCTGCACCTGCGCTGTTGTTCTTAGCGGGGCGCGCTCTAGTGGGAAAGTTGTGTACGCGCTGACTACGCGGAACTAAGTACACCACAAATACCGTCTGACTCCCCATGCTATCACTAACAACGCCGTACCTCTCCGAAATATCGTAAGAAAGTTATCTCTTCCTGGGTCATCCGGGGCAGTGCAGAACCGTGGTTCATCGCTGAACGTGATGAGACACCATTCGTCAGCAGTCCGTACTTCCCGGTCACCGCACCACAACAAACGCGGCGATCTGTGCGGTGGTGTTGACGGCAGGCTTGGCATGGGACGGTAATTTCCCAGTCACTCTTCGACCAACGGTGCGGGATGACAGTACTGTGGAGGGTCCACCACTTGCTGTCGGGCTGCAGGCGCGGGTGGGGAGGGGCTGGTGCGCCTGCCTTCTCGTGGTCGAGGCAGTCCTTGACGGCGAGTGCGCCTGCTGTCACGTGCCCTGCAGTTTAACACGGAGCCACTGTTGCATCCGAATGTTCCACAAATCTGCATGCTGCACAGTCACACCGGCCGGCCAAACGGAGACCCACAATGAGGCCCTTTCCGTACTGCGTCAGATGCCGCAAACACTGTCTCACACGAATACGCGGCATCTCAGTGTCCATCACAGTCTTCACTAAACACCGGACGTAGTTCAAATGGTTCAAATGGCTCTGAGCACTATGGGACTTAACTTCTAACGTCATCAGTCCCCTAGAACTTAAAACTACTTAAACCTAACTAACCTAAAGACATCAAACACATCCATGCCCGAGGCAGGATTCGATCCTGCGACCGTAGTGGTCGCGCGGTTCCAGACTGTAGCGCCTTTAACCGCTTGGCCACCCCGGCCGGCTCGGACGTAGTTCGCGAGCCTCATATACGCCATCGGGCCTGGTAAAAACACTAAATACGAAAACACTATTGTACGTTGGTGCCCGTTCTGTCTGTCACAGAGAATTGCAACTCTATAATCATTTGCTTACCCGCCGATGGTGCGCATGTGTACGAAGCTACACTGACGTCCCACCATCTCGTATGGGTCCTTAACGTCTTTTGTCAGGCAATATATACAGCCCCCGAAAAATAAAATAGTACGCCTGGAAAGACGACGTCGATTTTGATCCGATAACAGCGTATGCCACCGACAGCACAGTACATGTACTGATAATGGTTTCACTGTCGTCCGCCAACAGATACCGTAGTGACAAAGCAACCAGAGCGGCATCTGTGTCTACCCTTTAATACGGAATGGTCAGAGCCAGAAGGGCCAGTGCGGCGAAAACGTGTGAAGCAATCGGGTAACCGTTGACACGGAGACACACTGATGTTTCCTACTTCCAACTCTGCGAGTTTGAAAGGGGTCAACTTATAGCCTTTCGATTGGCGGGATGGTCCTTTCGGAGAATTGTCACACAAGCTGGACGTGCTGCGTCAGTTATACAATGAGGCTGGTAGCAGTGGTCACGTGGTCATTCCCACACCTCCAGACGAGGTTCTGGACGTCCACGCAGCACAGACATCCGGCAGGATAGTCGTCTTGTAAGGGCAGCAGTGGCAGATCGTACAGCTACCACTGCACAGATAAGAGGGCTTGTGAATTGCTGTGAACCGGTTATTACTAACGTCTCTACAGGCACCCACACCTTTAGCCCATCGTCCACTCAAGTGAAGGGGTTGTCGACTGTTGCCGTCAGAGGATCATGTGGAAGATGCAATGGATTCACTGACGCAAGGAGATTCTGCGTGCACGCAAGTGACGGATACGACACAGACCAGCTGAACGGTGTCCAGCAGAGTGCATTCGTCCGAGACACACTAGCCCCCATGCCAGGCCTTACGGTCAGGGGTGCGATAAGCTACAACTCTGGTTCACCTCTGCTGTTTCTGCTGGGACGCTAAGCAGCGCTCGTTACATGCAGAATGTTGTTAGACCCATTTTTTGCCGTACTTGCAACAGGGAGGTGATCTGCGTTTCCAACACAATAATGCTCACCAACGCTCTGCTCATCAAACTCAATGTGCTCTGCCAGAAACGCAGCCACTTTCCTGGCCAGCACAATCTCCAGACTCATCTCCAGTCGAGCATGTGTGGGATACATCTACATCCATACTCCGCAAGCCACCTGACGGTGTGTGGCGGAGGGTACCCTGAGTACCTCTATCGGTTCTCCCTTCTATTCCAGTCTCGTATTGTTCGTGGAAAGAAGGATTGTCGGTATGCTTCTGTGTGGGCTCTAATCTCTCTGATTTTATCCTCATGGTCTCTTCGTGAGATATACGTAGGAGGGAGCAATATACTGCTTGACTCTTCGGTGAAGGTATGTTCTCGAAACTTTAACAAAATCCCGTACCGAGCTACTGAGCGTCTCTCCTGCAGAGTCTTCCACTGGAGTTTATCATCTCCGTAACGCTTTCGCGATTACTAAATGATCCCGTAACGAAGCGCGCTGATCTCCGTTGGATCCTCTCTATCCCCTCTATCAACCCTATCTGGCACAGATCCCACACTGCTGAGCAGTATTCAAGCAGCGGGCGACCAAGCGTACTGTAACCTACTTCCTTTGTTTTCGGATTGCATTTCCTTAGGATTCTTCCAATGACTCTGTCTGGCATCTGCTTTACCGACGATCAACTTTATATGATCATTCCATTTTAAATCACTCCTAATGCGTACTCCCAGATAATTTATGGAATTAACTGCTTCCAGTTGCTGACCTGCTATTTTGTAGCTAAATGATAAGCGATCTATCTTTCTATGTATTCGCAGCACATTACACTTGTCTACATTGAGATTCAATTACCATTCCCTGCACCATGCGTCAATTCGCTGCGGATCCTCCTGCATTTGAGTACAATTTTCCATTGTTACAACCTCTCGATACACCACAGCATCATCTGCAAAAAGCCTCAGTCAACTTCCGATGTCATCCACCAGGTCATTTATGTATATTGTGAATAGCAACGGTCCTATCACATTCCCCTGCGGCACACCTGAAATCAGTCTTACTTCGGAAGACGTCTCTACACTGAGAATGACATGCTGCGTTCTGTTATCTAGGAACTCCTCAATCCAATCACACAATTGGTCTGATAGTCCGTATGCTCTTACTTTGTTCATTAAACGACTGTGGGAAACTGTATCGAACGCCTTGCGGAAGTCAAGAGACACGGCATCTACTTGGGAACCCGTGTCTATGGCCCTCTGAGTCTCGTGGACGAATAGCGCGAGCTCGGTTTCACACGACCGTCTTTTTCGAAACCCATGCTGATTCCTACAGAGTAGATTTCTAGTCTCCAGAAAAGTCATTATACTCGAACATAATACGTGTTCCAAAATTCTACAACTGATCGACGTTAGAGATATAGGTCTTTAGTTCTGCACATCTATCCGACGTCCCTTCTTGAAAACTGGGATGACCTGTGCCCTTTTCCAATCCTTTGGAACGCTACGCTCTTCTAGAGACCTACGGCACACCGCTGCAAGAAGGGGGGCAAGTTCCTTCGTGTACTCTGTGTAAAATCGAACTGGTATCCCATCAGGTCCAGCGGCCTTTCCTCTTTTGAGCGATTTTAATTGTTTCTCCATCAAATGGCTCTGAGCACTATGGGACGCAACATCTGTGGTCATAAGTCCCCTAGAACTTACAACTACTTAAACCTAACTAACCTAAGGACATCACACACATCCATGCCCGAGGCAGGATTCGAACCTGCGACCGTAGCAGTCGCGCGGTTCCTGACTGAGCGCCTAGAACCGCTAGACCACTCTATCCCTCTGTCGTCTATTTCGATATCTTCCATTTTGTCATCTGTGCGATAATCTAGAGAAGGAACTACAGTGCAGTCTTCCTCTGTGAAACAGCTTTGGAAAAAGTCATTTAGTATTTCGGCCTCTAGTCTATCATCCTCTGTTTCAGTACCATTTTGGTCACAGAGTGTCTGGACATTTTGTTTTGATCCACCTACCGCTTTGACATAAGACCAAAATTTCTTAGTATTTTCTGCCAAGTCAGTACATAGAACTTTACTTTCGAATTCATTGAACGCCTCTCGCATAGCCATCCTCACACTACATTTCGCTTCGCGTAATTTTTGTTCGTCTGCAAGGCTTTGGCTATGTTTATGTTTGCTGTGAAGTTCCCTTTGCTTCAGCAGCAGTTTTCTAACTCGGTTGTTGTACCACGGTGGCTCTTTTCCATCTCTTACGATCTTGCTAGGCACATACTCATCTAGCGCATATTGTACGATGGTTTTGAACTTTGTCCACTGATCCTCAACACTATCTGTACTTGAGACAAAACTTTTGTGTTGAGCCGTCAGGTACTCTGTAATCTGCTTTTTGTCACTTTTGCAAAACAGAAAAATCTTCCTACCTTTTTTAATATTTCTACTTACGGCTGAAATCATCGATGCAGTAACCGCTTTACGATCGCTGATTCCCTGTTCTGCGTTAACTGTTTCAAATACGTAGTTCGGGTCTGTTTGTCACCAGAAGGTCTAATATATTATCGCGACGAGTCGGTTCTCTGTTTAACTGCTCAAGGTAGTTTTCAGATAAAGCACTTAAAAAAATTTCACTGGATTCTTTGTCCCTGCCACCCGTTATGAACGTTTGAGTCTCCCAGTCTCTATCCGGCAAATTAAAATCTCCACCCAGAACTATAACATGGTGGGGAAATCGACTCGAAATATTTTTCAAATTATCCTTCAGGTGCTCAGCCACAACAGCTGCTGAGCCAGGGGGCCTATAGAGACATCCAATTACCATGCCTGAGCCTGCTTTAACCGTGGCCTTCACCGAAATCATTTCACATTTCGGATCTCCGTCAATTTCCTTCGATACTATTGCACTTCTTATCGCTATAAACACGCCTCCCCCTTCACTGTCCAGCCTATCTCTGCGGTATACATTCCAATCTGAGTTTAGGATTTCACTACTGTTTACGTCTGGTTTCAGCCAACTTTCTGTCCCGAGTACTATATGGGCGTTGTGACCGCGTGTGACGATGTAACGAGAAGTGACTCGTGCTACTCGTCACCTGACAAGTCTTACAGTATTGCGTGGACGGGTCTACTAGGCGTGGCGTAACCTATCCCGGGACAGTATTCGCCACCTGCAGGACGGACTGGCTAGTCAGTGGCTGCACTGCCGCACGCGCGGGCTACGCGCCTTCCTAATATGGCTGTTTCTGCGTGAGTCGATACCTCCTACGTCAGAACCACATGTACTATTGATCCGTAAATGTGATAATTTCATGTACTTCATGTGCATTGTTGCGACAGTTGAAACGTCCCCTTAGAAAAATTAATGAATTACTGTGCTGGTAAGCCCCTTACGTTATTTGATTTTCAAACAGCTGAGCAAAACTGAACATACTCAGACATTTCTCTCTTTACTTATTCCGGTCATCACTAAATTGACACACAATATTTTTAGCGCAACGCAATATGACTTTCAATAATCCCTACAAAAGAATGGCCCTGACTAACAATAACCTATACCTTTCATGAATCACTTACCTCACAAAAATCTTCGTTACTCGAATTACTGCAATAAAGCGAGCGCCATTACTTTCAACTAAATAAAGGATTCTATCTACTGAAGGCACTAAGTACTGATAGTTAGCAAATGAAAGATTTTGATAGAGAACAATCAATGTATTTACGTTAATAGTATTCAAGAGTCATAATATATATATCAGTTCATGACATCCAGTCTTAAAATTTACTCTCTCTGATGAACACACGTCCAGATAATCCGCTCTCAAAACTCCGCCATCTCTCTCCCCACATCCACCACTGCTGGCTGCTCACCTCCAAATGCGCAACGCTACGCGCTGTTCACATCCAACTGCCCAACACTACAATAGCGTCTTGCCAACCAGCCAGACACTGCACACAGCACAGCCAGTGATTTTCATATAGAGCGCTACGTGGCGTTATCAACATAAAAACCTAAACAGCCTACTTATACAGTCAATCTTGAATGAACTGGAAACCTTTAAACGGCTGTACTAATTTTTTACGGCAGTGTGTATATAGTGGGTGTGTGTATGTTGTGTGTTTGTTGTGTTGATATGTTCCACATCGTATTATTTACCGTGAGTATGGGTTATGGGACACATAGATAACTAGCTGAATGGTTCAAATGGCTCTGAGCACTATGGGACTTAACATCTATGGTCATCAGTCCCCTGGAACTTAGAACTACTTAAACCTAACTAACCTAAGGACATCACACAACACCCAGCCATCACGAGGCGGAGAAAATCCCTGACCCCGCCGGGAATCGAACCCGGGAATTCGGGCGTGGGAAGCGAGAACGCTACCACACGACCACGAAATGCAGGCAACTAGCTGACCATCGGGGGAAAATAACGTTATGATTGATATACCGGTAGTACGGTATCCACGTATGAACGCTGGTACCGTGCAGTCAGTATGCCGACGTGTCGCTAGCACGACTGGTGAGTGACGGTGTGTGTGTGTTGCAGACGTGGCCGTTCAGCTTCCAGCAGCAGACGGCGTCCGCCCCCGCGGCGCCGGCGCCGGCGCAGCCGCAGCCCGCCCCCGCGCTGCCGCCTCCGGCTGGGGGCGGCGCCGAGCTGCAGTGCGCCGCTGCCGCGGGCTGGCCGCCGGCCGCCTGCCGCCCCCACTTGCCGCCCTCGCCCTCCTCCTCCTGCAGCGCCGACGGCGACGGCGACGGCGACGCCGACCTCGACGAGGACGACTGCCCACTCTTCCACCGCCAGCACCAGCTACAGCACCACCACCACCACCACTTCCAGCAGCAGCAGCCGCATCACCACCACCACCAACAACAACAACAGAACCATCCTCAGCTGCAGTCTCACGTTGCGCACCTGCCCTACTCCGACGCGATGATGCACCTCGGGTGAAGGGCCACTGACCTGTCAGCACGCAGCTCCCACTGACAGCATTCACCGAGAGAGTGTGAACATCCATTGAATACAGGGTGATTCAAAAGAACATGTACGAACTGATACGGCCCATCGAGCATACAACATCTGTAATCACGTAGGAACAGCGGGCCGAAAAGGCCATCTGGGGCTACTAAAAGACGTTCCAACTATTTCATCACACGCTAAAAACGGATGCCACTAGAGGAGATGCTCAAAGTTTCATACCGAGGCATCGAGACACGCGTGACATCGACGCTGCATTGGAACGCTGTACCCTCTCGAAGGTAGCTGGTGTATCTCGACGACAACGTGCTGCCGCATCTATGCTACACGCTAGGTGCTGTGGCGATGTAACAGTTGTTTCATACACGAGGACCTCCAGATGCCTCCCACAGGAAAAGATCGACTGTGGGCTGATAAGGACATCGTGGTGGGCGTACAACTGGCCCACCGCGAACAATCCAGCGGCCCGGAAAGGCTGCCTGCAGACGTGCCCTCACCTGTGTGCTGACGTGCGCTGGGGCAGACGAGTAGGCGCGGGAACATCACTCAGCATGTCCGCCAGCACCTTTCGCAAGTATGCGAGACACGTGCGATCGTAAAGTAGGTCCGTGAGAATGTACGGTCCAATTAAACAGCCCCCGACCACGCCAGACCGCACGTTCAGGACAAATTTGCGTTACGAGTGATGCGTCCGTGCGACATGTGGGTGCACACCCACCCACGTACGCAGTTTGCTGAAGCTCTTCGCGCCCTCGAGAGAGAACGCAGACTCATCGGCGAAGAGACACTTCGTTCTCGTGACAGTAGCGTCCTCTATGGGGTTTGCGACCGCCGGTTCCTCTGTGGTTACTGATCTATGTTGTATCCCTGATGTGCCATATCAATTTGTAAACTTTTTTTTAATCGCCATGTACTTGGACATGCTGTTGGAACGATGCTTTGTTTGAACTAAACACTAGTTACAAGTTGTGTACAGGTTGAGACCTTGTTGCGTGGCACAAACATCTGGCTGACTGCAGCGATGTTAAGAAATCCGTGAAGCACTTCATCTCCGTGAGTAAAGGCCAAGTCCAGTGTATTACTGTGACAAGTCCGGCAAGGGACAGGCAGAAGACACAGTTCAAGCTCGCAGCGTGGGTCGTCAGTAAGGCGGTAGCTGTCGCGTGCGTTGTAGCCGTGCAGACTACAAATGACGCTGGTTCGTTGTCGCTGTGAGGACAGCCCCACACCGCCCCGTGGACCGTAGGATCGCGCCTCGTGGCGTGACTTAGCGGAGGACGGCGTATCTCCGTGCCGCTGTAGGCTCACTGACTGCTCCGCGTTGAGTGGGGGCGAGTAAGTAGGCTCGGGCCGTTGCATAGAGCTAACAGTCTGATAGTGACTCACGGCGAAGAAAATATTCTGAGCAACATAGTAAGAGTTGCGAATCCTGGAAAATGGAAAGGAACAGCGATCTGAGGAATGTTGATTTTAATTCTCTTTAGCCCCAGTGTTTTATCGCACGCGTACATCAGTTGTTGTCAACACTAGAAATCAATATCAGCCTATGTACGTTTGTGATCAAGCACTGGACTTAAAGAGAATCAAAAGAAAACATTCCCTGGTCGCTTCCAGGCCGTAAGAATACAAGATGAGCTATTAAACCCCAATACTGTCCTACTGCATAGTCGGCTAACAGCGTAGGCAGCCCTTCCTAAGTGTCTCGTTCGCTCTTCCAACTTAAGAGTTTTTTCTCCTGAGTGCAATGTCAACAGCGACTGATTCCTTCCCTCCTTCTCGAGCACTCAGTAATCCCCTCTGACGCTCGAAGTAAAATGCATAAATGCGTGCTACACTTCTTTTGCAATATGTAATGAAGATTGTGAGGTAACATATTTCCCTGTTCAAACGACCTAAGGTTCTGCTGCTACGAAATAGCCATTTGTTTTCTTCGGTATTTTTTTTCTTCTTCATAAATTAGCGAAGTCACAGAGAGCATGTTTCGCAGCAAGACATAGCTTCTGTAAAGTGCCTCGTCTAAGCATTATATGAACATTAGTCATGCCCCATGGTCGCCCTAGCATTCTAATAAATCGTCATGACAATCATGTCAACGTTTTAAGAAAAGAGTTCTCGTTGACTGACACGTCAGTAAATTTGTATTCAGTCGAGTGTGAGCGCATTTTATTATGCCGCCCCTGCCCATCGGCACGTCCTCTCCGCACTTGAACAGTATCGTCTGATTTCGTCCCTCTGAATAGCGGAGGTTTTTAGTACTTACCGACTTGAGAAAGAAATTGAAAATGTTCACAGCACGCAAGATATTCTGCGAAAGACAAGGAGACAGCAGTGGAGCTATTGCAGTAAGAATATAAGTATGCACGGGCCAAATTATACTTCATCTGTAGCTCACTGCAGGAGAAAAAAGTAGAAGAGAAGGGCCGACATATAGAAAGAACAGAACAGAAACCAAAGGCTGGGCGAAAGCCATCAGAGATTTGACAAAGTTCTCCCATTTACGAAGTGGTTTCTGTTGTAGCTGAAAGTGATGATCGCTTCGGGATATCACCCATCTTCCTAATGTCGCCGATAAGATTTCTTAAATACCTCTTCTGAGACGTCTGGAAAACAAACAATCCTGACTGAACCTGGGAATTCTTCCGAACATATATTAATTCATGAAACTTTGAACATAGCTGCTAAGGTTCAGTGACCGAGTCAGAATTATATTAGAACAAATAAGCCCTCAGTCACAAATATTAAGTCAAAATTGACAAGGTTTCGACGCTGCTGTGAGCGACTTCAGAATGAAACTAACTGTTCTAAAACATAATAGGTATATAAGACATCAGTAAACTAAAGTGTGTGCTGACTGGAAAGAGATGCAGTACTTACAAGTCACATTCTAAAACAATCTAAGCGGGAAAGGCGACGTCATGAAAAGTTGTAAATAAGATACGATGGCGAGTGAACAAGGGTTGCAAAAAAACTGAGGTGCCCACGTTAGAAAGTGTGGGCAAGTAAACATGGTGTTGCTACGAGCGCCATCTAGTAGCCGCAGAAACAATTAGGCTATTGTACAATCAAAATTAGACTCATGAAATTGTAGTGAAGCTGATTCAGGCATAACATAAGCACTAATAATAATAAGATGAAGTTACACATTTATCTGCTTTAAACAGAGATACATTTTGTAACGTAAAAAAAAACGTCAGTTATGACATACAAGTAAACAGGAAAATAATATTTCGGCAAACTGCATGAGGAAATCTGAATCAAAGATCAAGCAACGGCTTTATACAGTCGAAAAAGTTTTATTTCGCAGCTGCAACTGTTCGTTGAGAATGAGGCCATCATGACGAGATAGATGTTTGAAAATCTCCAATTCCTCTAAAACATCTAACCTACGCCCCTTCTTTTCGGTATGCACAATATTGCTATTGCCAAGCGCGTGAGGTGTTGAGCGTAGTAGTTCTTACAGTTTTCTTTTTGAGGATATCGTCCACTATGCTGAAGTTAACCCAAAAAACGTGTTTCTATTCCTTTCGTAGGACCAATTTCCTATCAGATTCAGCGCATGCTTCGCAACAAATACAACTGCAATGTTGCCTTCTCTACTAATAATAATCTGAAGAGAAACTTCATTCATAATTTGAAATCCATTCGCTCCCCTACAGAACGTTCTGGCGTTTGTAAGATCTGTAATACCTGCTCCTCCTACTATATAGGGCAAACTGGGCGTGCTTTCACCATCAGATATAAAGAACATCTTTTGCGAAAAAACGGCACCAGTCCCCTAAATTCATCCTTTGCCGATCATCTCTTAATTACTGGACACGTGCCTAAAGCCATTGGCGACAGCAATATTCAGCAATATTCATGACGTCGTCTTTCCGGCTTAGATTTTTTTAGAATGTGACTTGTAAGTACTGCATCTCTTTCCAGTCAGTACACACTTTAGTTTATTAATGTCTTATATACCTATTATGTTTTAGAACAGTTAGTTTCATTCTGAAGACGACGCTCATAGTAGCGTCGAAACCTGGTCAATTTTGACTTAATATTTGTGACTGAGGGCTTATTTGTTCTAATATATATTAAATCGTCCTTAATTCTCTTTTGATCTGATTAAAGCTATCCTCTAATCCTCTGCGAAACTGAATGATGCGGCCAAACGGTTTACACCTTAGACTCTCATTCATCAATCAGTTATAGGTTTGCGTGATTTAGCTAAGTCATTTTATGAGAATGCTGAGTTGGTTGCTTTGAAAAAGGACACGACCAGTTTGCTAACCCATCATTCTACAACCTAAGCTCATTTTATGTCTCTAATGACCTAATATTCCCCCATACTCTTCGCATGACCCCACAGCGCTCTTTTACTTTCTTTTCCAGCCTCTTCATCTACTAATTCATCTGTTTACTTACGTCTAACGTTTTCCTATAATACCTGTGATGCCTGTTTTTGTTCCCTACTTTTCTCAAGATTCACGTTCATTTCCAGACTACATTTCGAGTCAGTACTCTTTTGCTATAGAATTATGTCTTCTCTGCATCATTAAAATTATAATAGCTCCGCTCCTTTAACGATGCTTGATGTTCGTGCCTCCTAGATGGGCTATTCCTTTCACTTACTCTAATTCCGATGATAATGAGGTTGCCAATCACTTTTTCTGTTACTGATAACTCCTTCCATCTTATTTTCGCTTGTCCTTAACACACGTTATGTGATATCTCATTCACCAGGTACTGCTTACTTTGAGCCACGTGATTTAGTGTAAGTCAGACTTTCGGCAGTTCACACATGGACGGCGCCTACACGTCGAAACGACACAAACGATTAGCACAGATAATGGCAGGCGTCGGGTCTTTTCTAGACGACAACATAATCTTTAAACATAGAAACGGAAGCATAATCTTTAACATACGTAGAAAGAGTTTTAGTTCACGTATTCATTTACATTTCAGTGCAATGTTACTTGAAAGTGATATAACTACCGTGGATTGTCTCTGGATATTCGGTGGGTAGGTACACAATATAATGTGGAATGCGTATAGTTAAAAGTATCTACGTGAACTTGGGGCTGGCACCTGTCCCATTCACAAATCTTTTTTTTTTTTTTTATTTTGTCATAGTTGTATCTAGACAGTAGCTAATACCATATAGACTTGCACATGTTAAAAAGTCCCTTGCGATTATTTTTCCTCTTCGAAATTTTGTTTCATTGCTATTACTTCGACCACACATTACTGAAATTATAACGTCTACAAGCCTATCTTATACTCTTCTGAGCACGAAACGTCATTGTTGACCTTCCATTCGTATTATTGCCAGGTGTCCTTAGATTTAAACGGTTTTTTCGTTTTATAGTTATATTTAAACATTTAGTGGCTGGCACATACTTTTTAATTTGTGATTACTACTGATCAGATATGGACATCGTGCTACATATGGTGTTACGATATTAGCGACCATACTCCAATCCTCATTTACTTGGTAAAAACTATCTCGATGCACAAGGGATTACGTCGCCACCTCTTAAGTTTAGACTAGGCGACTCTCCCCAGCTACCCACGGGTGGCACTAACAAATAATGTACGACCGGATCGCTTCTCTGGCGTAGCGGTAACAATTACACACAATTTTCTCGCGAATCTGTCTGCATATTAGTGAGAACCGCATCTAAACTCCTACAGTAGTTCCTGGGATTAGTCTTCGCATGCAAACGCAAAAAGCGGCACGGAACATTACTAATACGTATGCATGTTTCACTTCTGTGTGATTCACTAGTCGCACTAAACAACCTGTATAACGCTAAAACCGTGAAATTTCACTCAGCAGAACGTGGGATCAGTTTAACGCTTTGCTGTCTTATGATGACCAAGTCTGTTTTCTCCTGTAACTTTGATAGGTTTATAAAATGGGACTATACTTGCTGTACATTTCTAATTACTTTCTTTCAAACATACCCTAGTTGTTTTTGGTTACAGCGACAAGCACTCGTCGATCGAAGGCAAAGCGTTCCGCGCTGGTAGTTCAGAAAGCACGGGAGGATGCAGTCCTGGTCGTTCTGGGGAGCGACACGAAAGACCCGCAACGAAATTAAACGAAGTCTGTGCTTCTTGCACATGCTATTATTTGCTTGAGAATCTGGTTAGCGGAGTTGAGTAGGTACATTTCTCATATCGTTAACGACGTTAAGGATTATAGGAGAAAGACAGTGCTCAACGATGTGATTTTTAAATTGATTTTGAATTTCCAGGAGAAATGTAAAAATACGTAGTCTTGTTTACGATTGAAAAGAGTGGTAGAGATAACGACATGTAGTTGACAGAGAAATAAAAGCGCCTAGAAATAAGCTCGCAGATAATTAATTCCGTCTAAAGTTTTATATGGTTTCTTGGTGAAACAAGAATTTACCCAAAATGTCGAGATCACATTACGCTGATATAAGTATCATGCGGCGGTGTAGTTAAGTATAATAAGAGATGTTTCTATAATATGATTTTGTATATGAGATTTTATTTTAATTTATACTTTCTTCTGTGTGTAGAAATTAAGAAAATGTAACTGGAATCTGTGATATATGTAAACCGTGTTTATTGCTTGTGCCACATTTTTAATGTGAATATGAGACTAACTGCAACAGAATCCTCCAAGGCTACTTACTGAAATATTCCAAGATTGTCGACAAAAGAGAATTAAGCAATAGCAACACTGCTAACTTTCGTGCTAATAAAATGGAAATAAATAAATCTTTATGTTGTTAATAAGACTGTGACAAAAACATACCCCACTAACAAAAGAGGTATCACACCTCGAATGGCTAAAACCGAATAAAAATGATTTTAAAATACGACGATGTGACTGTTCTGTCACTCGTGAATGTCATTTATGTATGAAACTCTGAATCTGTATAATCTATGTTTGAAGGTTAAAGAAACTGAGGAGAACATAAACACAAGACGCTACAGGAGCAGTACCGTGCAACAGACATTTATGGCCGGCAGATTCGCAAGAGTCATAAACGAGCCGTTATTGTCTAGATCTTCGGCACGAGCTGTTTCGTTCCGATGTGTAAGTGCTACATATATCGCTTCAATCAAATGTTTAGGTTTTTTTGCCAAATGTGATGACTGTTACCTTTGGTATTGGACCACTGTAGTGTAGATACACAGAAAATAGCGTAATAGGTCCACATATTGTGTTTGCCGAGTGTATATGCCTCTCCAGTCCCTTGTATTTTAATCAATTCGTTCAAAACCCACACTTACACTTGAATGACGAATACCGGAAAAAGTGCAATAAAAATACAATTTATATTTTGGGAAATAACCACTAGTATTTACCACTTGGGAAGGTGACACAGTGTACCAGCAAGCTGCACCACAGGAATATGTGGCATGGGAAGCTGTTGGTATTGGAGAAGCAGGTGAGTAGTTAAGTGATTTGGCAATGGCAATGGAGTTCCGAAAGGTTTTCTTATGATTCTGGACTCATGTCGAGAAAACGTGAACTGTTTTAATAATACCAAAACAACGAACACCGCTATCGAGTAAAACTGTAGACAATCATTAATTCTTGCTCATATGAGGGGACAGTCAAAATGATTTAATTATCGACTCTAAAGTCACCCTTCAGTTGTATGACTCTGTGGAGATCTTGGTTACACAAGTCTGCATATTTGGAGTTCAGGAAGGTTCCACCTCGAAACTCACCTCGTGTGCCACGCCAGGAGAATGTAGGAGTCAGACGAAATACGATGGCCCAAAGGAGCAGCATTTGTAACTGTGTCTTGTGCAGAATGAGCTGGGGAGTTATCGATAATCAAAAAAAGACCCAGGGACAGATTCCCGCAGCGCTACATCTTCACAGCCTCCGTACCTGTGTCAGAAGATTTCAGTAGTGTGCTCCTGTGACGGTTTGGCATCTACGAGCACTGTCTGTTACCACACCACCGTGGAAGTCCCATCATCACTTCGCCCGACGATGGCCACGCCCGTCGACGGTCACCCTCTTTGGCGGTGGCGAATCTGTGTGTTCCAACTGCTTGTTTCGGTCTCGTTTCGGGATCGTAGGGAGGAAGACACGCAGCCCTCGTTCGCGGGCATTAGACGGCTTATGAAGTCATCTCTGTTGGTGACACACAGCTGTGACATGTCCTCTCCTGTCTCAGAACGGCCGGATTTGTTAATGGATGTGAGCAGCGGCAGAACCTAGCGGCTAGAGACCTTTGTCATGTCCGACATGTCTTGAAAGGTGTCTCAAACTATCCCGACACTCATTTTTAACTTTTTCCGCTATATACTCAATTTTGAGATGCCGATTTTCAAGCACCAGATTACCATTCATCTTGTGATTGCCGATTTTTCACAGATTTCACAGAGGCAGCGTCTGAAACTTCATTTGTCATCGTTCAGGTTTTTCCGAACACAATGGCAGAAACTGTGCCACCTAACTACTGTGTCATACGGTGGTGCACTGCTGACATACACGTACTTCCATTCAGCACGGATTGCCACAGCGTTGTTCTTCAAATGTAAAACAACGAAACATCGCACTACACTACACTTACCCAATGGGATGTCTCATTCTTCTTTTGCCTCCCCTGGTACTTTTCGACAGTACTGTCGAAAGAAAAATTTCAATGTGTTCCAGGATTACACATATTTACCCGCAAATAAATAAGTAACTTTATTTTTTACCACATTTTTATTAGGTCGCAGTCTTGTCTGTCTGTCTGTTCGGTACAGATTCTGCAGTTGATTTTAAACTAACTTCCCAATGAGCTAGAGGCTTGAAATTTTAAACATAAATCAGAACTGCATGACAATGCATTACTGACTCACTTTCCTGTCGGTCTGTTCGCTAGCAGTGAGGTGGACGACGCTGGTAACACCCTAAACGCCTGACATCTAGGCTACCCTACACAAATGGTGTGTCGTGCGAGGAAGCATCGCAATGCATTCTGGGTGGTATGTGAGTGGTCGGACACAGCTATCTGCCTGTTGGGTACAAATATCGCAACTGATTTTAGACTAACTTCCGGATGAGAGCGAGAGCTGAAAAGTTACACACAGCTAATGAAAATGCAATATTAGCTCGCTTTCTTATCTGGTGTATATCAGAGGGACTGTGTTTTACTGTACCAGTCACGAATAGCCTACAGGAAGAATCATTGCACATAAGCCTCTAGGTGACCTCGATCTCTCTCAAAGTCTATAGACAGAAATAAGCGATACATTGAATAAGTCAGGTGAAGAGAAACTGAAATAAACCTGAAATTTACAACAGTCTCACCATAATGCCTGAAATAAGTTTAAAAATTTCACGCACACAAGAATAAAAAGCAGAAAATAATTATTTAAATAAAATAAATTTTTAAATGACCATATTCTTAAACTGAAGTAAGAAGTGTAAAATAAATTCTCTGAGCCCTGCTCAGATTCCTAGCTCCGTACAGATAATCCAGAAAATTTATGATTCTGAATTTTTAATAGGTGAGGAAATACTTGTAAGTTTTAAAATTCAAAAGTGGCACATATACACTGAAGCACCAAAGAAACCGGTATAGGCAAGCGTATTCAAATACAGAGATATGTAAACAGCCATAATATGACGCTGCGATCGGCAACGCCTACATAAGACTACAAGTGTCTGGCGCAGTTGTTAGATCGGTTACTGCTGCTACAATGGCGGGTTATCAAGATTTATGTGAGTTTGAACTTGGTGTTATAGTCGGTGCACGGGCGATGGGACACAGCATCTCCGAGATAGCGATGAAGTGGGGATTGTCCCTACAATCATTTCAAGAGTGTACTTTGAATATCAGGAATCCGGTAAAACATCAAATCTCCGCCATTGCTGCGACCGAAAAAAGATCCTGCAAGAACGGGACCAACGACGATTGAAGAGAATCGTTCAAAGTGACAGAAGTGCAACCGTTCCGCAAATTGCTGCAGATTTCAATTCTGGGCCATCAACAAGTGTCAGCGTGCGAACCATTCAACGAAACATCATCGATATGGGCTTTCGGAGCGGAAGGACCATTCGTGTACCCTCGATAACTGCACGCCAAAAGTTTTAGGCCTCACCTGTGCCTTTCAACACCGACATTGGACTTTTGATGACTGGAAACAAGTTGCTCGGTCGGACGAGTCTCGTTTCAGATTGTATTGAGAGGATGGACGTGTATGAAGACACCATTATGAATCCATGGACCCTATATGTCAGCAAGGGACTGTTCAAGCTGGTGGAGACTCTGTAATGGTGTGGTGTATGTGCTGTTGGAGTGATATGGGACTCTGGCAGGTGACACGCATGTAAACATCCTGTCTGACCACCTGCATCCATTCATGTTCATTGTGCATTCCGACGGACCTGGGCGATTCTAGCAGGACAATGCGACACCTCCAAATTGCTACAGACTGCTGCCAGCAACACACTTCTGAATTTAAACACTTCCGCTTGCGACCAAATTCCGGAGTCATGAACATTATTTAGCATATTTGGGATACCTTGCAACGTGCTCTTCAGAAGATATCTCCAACCCCTCGTACTCCTATGGATTTATGGTCAACCCTGCAGGGTTCATGCGGTCAGATCTCTTGAGCACTACTTGAGACATTAGCTGAGCGCATGCCACGTCGTGTTGCGGCACCTGTGCGCGCTCGCTTCGGCCCTACAGTTATCAGGTAGGTTTACCAGTTTCTTTGGCTCTTCAGTGCATAACAGATAATTTATATATAAACAGTTCATCTCCTCACTATTACACTACTATCTATTTGATGAATGAATACTGTTATGTTACATGTGCCCCACATTTTTCGTTTTAAATGTTACAAGTACTTTCACAGCTACTAAAAATGCACTATCACAAATTTCAGGACTAGCCGTATGGGGTAAGATCTTTACACGGCTAAGAGAAATTATTTTTTGCTTCCAGTCCGATTCAAAAATGGTGTAAATTAAAAATTAATTTTTATTGGAAGAATTATTTCGAGGTTGTAATGAGAACTCTATGAGGTCCGCTCCTAGCCGTAAAAATAGTTGTCACATCGCAGCAGCTGTAGCGTTCGTGAGAACAGCAACGGGACGCAGAAAATCGATACCAACTCCCTGCTGTCGCCTTTTCCATGAAGCACACGGCAGTGTGGTGCGTAAGAAGAGTTCTGCATCTACATCTACGTGATTACTCTGCTATTCACAATAAAGTGCCTCGCAGAGGGTTCAATGAATCACCTTCAAGCTGTCTCTCTCTACCTTTCCACTTTAGAATGGCACGCGGGAAAAACGAGCACTTAAATTTTTCTGTGTGAACCCTGATTTCTCTTATTTCATCGTTATGATCGTTTCTCCGTATGTAGGTGGGTGCCAACAGAATGTTTCGCAATCGGAGGAGAAAAGTGGTGATTGAAATTTCGTGAGAAGATCCTGTCGCAACGAAAAACGCCTTTGTTTTAATAACTGCCACTCCAATTCACGTATCACGTCTGTGACACTATCTCCCCTATTTCGCGATAATACAAAACGAGCTGCCCTTCTTTGTACTTTTTCGATGTCATCCGTCAGTCCCACCTTATGCGGATCCCACACCGTACAGCAATACTCCAGAACAGGGCGGACAAGCGTGGTGTGAGCAATCTCTTTAGTAGACCTGTTGCACCTTCTAAGTGTTCTGCCAATGAATCGCAGTCTTTGGTTTGCTCTACGCACAATATTATCTATGCGATTGTTCCAATTAGGTTATTTGTAATTGTAATCCCTAAGTATTTAGTTGAATTTACAGCCTTTAGATTTGTGTGACTTGTAGCGTAATCGAAATTTAACTGATTTCCTTTAGTACTCATGTGAATAACTTCACACTTTTCCTTATTCAGGGTCAATTGCCAATTTTCGCAATATACAGATATATTATCTGTGGTGTCACCGCCAGACACCACACTTGCTAGGTGGTAGCTTAAATCGGCCGCGGTCCAGTAGTACATGTCGGACCCGCGTGTCGCCACTGTGTGATCGCAGACCGAGCGCCACCACAAGGCAGGTCTCGAGAGACGTACTAGCACTCGCCCAGTTGTACGGACGACGTTGATAGCGACTACACGTACGAAGCCTTTTCTCTCATTTGCCGAGAGACAGTTAGAATAGCCTTCAGCTAAGTCCATGGCTACGACCTAGCAAGGCGCAGTTATCCATATCTGGAGAGAGTCTCACTTGTATTAACCATAGAGATGTACCACAAGAGGGAATAAAGTTAAGTATACGAGAAGCTCCGTTCTTTTCTTTATAGCATTCATAAAGTATACTGTTTCAGACTTAACGCAAGACGGCGTGAGTTGACGCGTGCCCTTTCGGCTACCTCAGTGTGGCGTAGCTAGCTTGTTACGCCACAACATTATCTAAATCATTTTGATCATTTTATTACTTTACAATACGATAAATGACAGCATCATCTGCAAACAATCCAAGACGGCTACTCAGCTTGTCTCCATGTCCTTCATATAGATCAGGAACTACAGAGGGCCTATAAGACTTCCTTGGAGAACGCCAGATACTACTTCTGTTTTACTGGATGACTTTCACTCTATTACTACGAACTGTGACCTTTCTGACAGGAAATCACGAATCCAGTCGCAAGACTGAGGCGATACTCGGTAGGCACGCAGTTTGGTTGGAAATCGAAAGATATGGAATCAATTTGACATCCCCTGCACTTATTACTTCATGAGTATCAAGAGCTGGTTGTGTTTCACAAGAACGATATTTTCTGGAACCGTGAAATCGTTTTCTTCGAGGTACTTCATAATGTTCGGAAACAGTTTATGTTCCAAAACCCTACTGCAAATCGACGTTAGTGATATAGGCCTGTAATTCAGCGGATTATACTTCCCTTTTTGGGTATTGGTGTGACTTGAGCAATTTTCCAGTCTTTAGGTACGGATCTTTCTGAGAGCGAGTAGTTGTATATAACTGCTAAATATGGAGCTATTTTATCAGAATATTCTGAGAGGAACCTGACTGTTATACAATCTGGACCGGAGGCCTTGCCTTTATTAAGTGATTTAAGCTGCTTCGTTACTCCGAGGATATCTACTTCTATGTTTCTCATCTTGGCTGTTGTTCTTGATTGGAATTCAGGAATATTTACTTCGTCTTCTTTGGTGAAGGAGTATAGGAAAACTTTGTTTAATAACTCTGCTTTAGTGGCACTGTCATCAGTGACTTTACCGTTGTTATCGTGCAGTGAAATATTGATTGCGTCTTGCCACTGGTGAGCTTTATGTATGACCAGAATCTCCTTGGGTTTTCTGCCAGATTTCGAGACAGAATTTCGTTGTGGAAATTATTAAAAGCATCTCGCATTGAAGTGCGCGCCATATTTCGAACTTCTATAAAACTTTACCAATCTTGGGGATTTTGCGTTCTTTTAAATTTGGCATGCTTTCTTCGTTGCTTCTGCAACAACGATCTGACCCGTTTTGTGTACCATGGGGGATCAGTACCATCACTTATTAATCTATGTGGTATATATCTCTCAATTGCTGTCGATACTATCTCTTTGAAAACATTCCACAAGTTTTCTACACTTACATGATCAGATCGAAAGGAGTGAAGACTGTGTCTTAAAAAGGCATTAAGACCATTTTCATCAGCTTTTTTTAAACAGATATACTTTGCGTTTCTTTTTTATGGTTATAGGTGTTACGGTATTCAGCCTAGCAGCAACTGTATTCGTCACAATACTCACTATTTGTCCAGGATTATTTGTTGCTAAAAGGTCAAGTATGCTTTCGCAACCATTTCCGCTTCGAGTGGGCTAGTGAACTAATTGTTCAAAATAATTTTCTGAGAAAGCATTCGGTAAAATTTCGGATGACGTTTTATGCCTGCCGCCTGCTTTAAACGAATAATTTTTCCAGCATATCGAGCCTAGATTAATGTCACCACCGACTATAATTGTATGAGCGAGGTACTTATTTGAAATCAGACTCAAGTTTTCTTTGAACTGTTCAGCAACTATATCTTCTGAGTCGAGGGGGTCGGTAAAACGATCAAATTAATAGTTTAGTCAAATTGTCGTGTATAACCTCTACCAATATTATTTCACACGAACTATCTACCTCAATTTAGCTACAAGTCAAACTAACTCTGACAGCAATACATACTCCACCATCAACTGTATTTAATATATCCTTTCTGAACACTGTTAGATCGTTTGAAAAAATTTAGGCTGAACTTATTTCCGGCTTTAGCCAGCTCTCTGTACCTACAACTATTTGAGCTTCAGTGCTTTCTATTAAGGCTTGGACTTCTGGTTCTTTCCCAACACAGCTAAGACAATTTACAACTACAATACCAATCGTTTCTACAACTACCTTACTGTGTTTTACATGCCCACTTTTAGACGGACGTCCCTTCTGTGGTTCCCTGAGTCCCTCGAACCTAAAAAACCGCCCAGTCGCTTCCACACAGCCCCCACTACCCGTGTAGCCGCCTCCCGTTTGTAGTGGACTCCTGACCTATTAAGCGGAACGCGGAAACCCACCGCCCGATGGCGCAAGTCAAGGAATCTGCAGCCTCCACGGTCACAGAACCGCCTGAGCCTCTGATTCAGACCCTCTACTCGGCTCTGCACCAAAGGGCCACAGTCGGTTCTATCGACGATGCTGCAGATGGTGAGCTACGCCTTAATCTCGGAAGCAAGACTGGCAGTATTTACCATTTCCGCTAGCCGCCCGAAACCAGACAGAATCTGCTCTGATCCAAAGCGACACACGTCATTGGTACCGACATGAGCCACCACCTGCAGTTGGCTGCACCCTGTACTCTTCATGGCATCCGGAAGCACCGTTTCCAGATCCGGAATGACTCACCCTGGAATGCAATGAACACGGAGTGCACACTGGTTTCCTTCCCCTCCTTGACAGCCATGTTCCTACGGGGCCCCATTACATGCCTAACGTTTGAGCTCCCAACCACCAGCAAACCCACCCTCTGTGAATGCCAAGATCTTGCGGGCCGAGAAGCTTCCTCTGGAATAGGGTGGACGACTGCATCCGGCTCAGACATCGTCAGCCACAGATAACGCCCGATACCTGTTCGTCAAACGAACCGGGGAGGCCCTACGATTGGCCCCTCGGAAAGTTTTTCATTGCCTGCCAAACCCGAGGCGGCCACAGCAGTGGACCGATCGGGGGACAGATGGGACGTGCTCGACGTCCCTCATATCCCCGCGTCCGATCCCCCGCTGTGACGCTCCTTGACAGCAGCCTCAAGCTGTGTGACGGAAGCCAAAGCAGCCTGGAGCTGTGAGCGAAGGGTCGCCAACTCAGCTCGCATGTGTACACAACAATCACAGTTCATTACTGCAGTCGCTCCTGTTTGAAGCTAGTAAAAATATGTAACAAGCGAACAGTGTACAGGCCTTATTAGTAGCAGGAACTAGCGGTGCTGCTCTCGCTGATGGTCTAACCGACACTCACGTGTAGGAACGCTGTGGGAAACGTTGGACTCCTTTTTGTGTGGCTGTATTAAAGACAAACCATTGCTGAAGTGAAAACAGCCATTCAGGGGGTCATCGACATCTTGATGTTCCGACACTTAAGGGGTCACGCAGAATTCCGCTATTCCTCTACGCCACATCATCGCCTATGATGGCAGGCATATCGAAGATATTGTAACGTAAATCCGAATATCTGTAGCGACGTTTATATTTTGAATAAAGTGTGCATGCCGTAGTTTTTAACTAATTTATGTTTTTTTTTTTCATATAGTTCGATAACTGTCACGCTGTATATACAGTGTGGGCCTACAGCACAGATAAACCTGACCCACCCTACTGTCAACAGATGTCAGAAGCATGAATAAATGCTACAATCTCACAATCGACGATGACGTACTTTATGGTTCTCAGCGCCTCAAATGGATTACTGGGTGATAAAATCCAAAACTTAACGTAATATATCTCATTCACAATGCCAAAAAATAGGTTTTTCTGTCAGTATAACTGGAACATGTATTCATGTCCAATCTAATTTTACTATATAATTTGTGAATTGGCATATCTGCAGACTGTGCTACTGTCTAGCGGGATTTATGCGAAGCGAACTCTGATAAAAGTCTGCTGCAGTGTAATGCCACCTGGTCGTATTAACGTAAAATTTTAGGTGAGTGATAAGGGCTAGCAGTGCACGCGGTGAACTGTGCACGTTGTTTGTCGAATCCGTGCGTATCTGGCCTTTAAGGCAATTACGTCACGCCAGTAGTGCATGTGTAGAAGCTTCCTAAAAAGTGCACAACCGAAAGTGTGCTCGTGACCCTGAGGCCAAGTTTCACAGAGTATAGAGGAGTAGCAATGAAGTACAGGGCGGTAGATTTAGCGGTGTATTTCATTTGACAGCATCTACATTACGTTTAATAGCATTCGAAGAAAAATAACCATAACTCCGAAAGGTGTCAAATGTTGGGGTATTGACGTGCTTTTGTACTCTTACACAACGCCCCTGGTTATGAATAACATCCATACTCATTGACTGTACCTTAGTCATCATAGACAAAGAACAGGTGAAATATTTAGACGGCCCTACTCTTCAGTAGTCTCGCATTTTTTTAATGTCAAACTCAGAAATTCGTTCGACAGGTGGGAGTCACTTCTTTTTATTTCCCAGAAAGACCCGTGTTTCTTCTATAAACGTTATGAGGAGATTGCACTTTTTATTCTTTTGATTACTATGAACTTAAAAACAATTTCTCTTAACAATATCTTCATTGTCATGGTCTAATGTTTCATATCAAGAAAGCGAAGTGGACTCAAAGACTCTCAAATAAATGGATCCGGCGAGTGTCTGCAGAGCAAATCCGTTTCCCTACTCTGCTAACACGATGGGAGAAGCAGCTGTCACTAGTAGAAGTAAAAAGGAACATGAAACGCTGACAGTGTTGTCTGAAATATGACGTCATTGCGCGAAACTGCCGTTCAGTCTGTAATATCTACATCTACATCTACGTGCATACTCTGCAAATCACACTTAAGAGCCTGGCAGAGGGTTCATCGAACCACCTTCACCATTCTCTATTATTCCCAACTCGCACAGCGCGCGGAAAGAACGGACATCTATATCTTTTCGTGCGAACCCTGATTTCCCTTATTTTATCATGGCGGTCGTTTCTCCCTATGTAGGTCGGCGTCAGCAAAATGTTTTCGCATTCGGAGGAGAAATCTGGTGATGGGAAGTTCGTGAGAAGATTCCTCCGCAACGAAAAACATCTTTGTTTTAATGATGTCCATCCCAAATACTGATCATTACAGTGACACTCTTTTCCCTATTTCCCTGCCCATCTTTGAACTTTTTTTATGTACTCCATCAGTGCTATCTGGTAAGGATCCCACACCACGCAGCAGTATTCTAAAAGAGGACGGACAAGCGTAGTGTAGACAGTCTCTTTAGTAGATCTGTTACATTTCTTAAGTGTCCTGCCAATAAAACGCAGTCTTTGCTTAGCCTTTCCGACAACTTTTTCTATGTGTTCCTTCCAATTTAAGTAATTGGTAACTGTAATTTCCTAGGTATTTAGTTTAATTTACGGCCTCTAGATTTGACTGATTGAACGTGTAACCGAAGTTTAACTGGTTCGTTTCAGCACTCATGTGGATGACCTCAGGCTTTTCGTTTTTTAGGTCAATTGCCAATTTTCGCACCATACAGATATATTTTCTAAATCTTTTTGCAATATGTTTTGATCTTCTGAGAGTTTACTAGTCAAAAAACGACAGCGTCATCTGCAAACAACCGAAGACGGCTGTTCAGATTGGCTCCCAAATCACGTATATAGATAAGGAACAGCAAAGGGCCTATAACTCTACCTTGATGACCGCCAGGAATCCTTCTGTTTTACTCGATGACCTTCCGTCAAGCAAAGTAACGGATAGTACGTTATACTTTTAGTGATTACAATATAGTCCCTGATACAGCTTTGTCAATGAAAGCGAAATGCGTCTGATGAATGACCGTGTCAGCATGCAATGCACTTGAAATTGGGAGGAACAAAAATATCAGTAAGAGGTCCATCAAACTGAGTGTGGGACGAAATTTCTACGCAGTGCTTCGCAATTGGCAATGTTTGCTTTAAAATTAGTTCCTCATTTTTCATGCTAGCGAATCCTTTAGGGTATCATAAATTTCACATGAGAATTAACTTAGTATAATTTTTAAAACAGACTACTACGTTCAATAGTACTCTAGTTCTGGCTGAATATGACGCAATCGGTGATCCTCATTTTAATTTCATTACATGTTCTAATTACATGCTCTGAAAGTGGTGTTGCCTGTCTTGTGAAAACTAGAAGACAGTGCTGTACCATCTGACACTCTTAACTGGTTGGAGACATGTGCGAAACTCTTTAACTGTTGCACGGCATTGTCTCTCGTTAGCGATTTGTTGTTCACTACCTTATATCGTTGCTTGCTACAGCAATTGTTAATTTCCGAGGCCGAATCGAGAAGATTTTCCCACACAACCGACTTTCCATTTGCTCCTCCCACCCCACCTTTGCACCTTTTCCTTGTACATTCTCATCCGCGTCAATTTTTGCTACTAATTGCGATACAAGCAGTACACAAACCTTGCACCTGAGTGCTGTAGGTGGCAGCTGCCGGTTGTGACACGCTCTGCCTACAAATCTTTCACTTACTCCTCTGGCACCGCTCTCAGATGCACCTGTTATTCCGTAGATAATATGCATACCAAATCTTATCGTCTGGTACACATGCAAAATGATGGGATGGCCACTGCACATATTCTACATGTTACAATTTGATAAGTAATCAGTTCAGTGCCTCCTATCTTTCAATATCCAGAATTTTACTGAAAGTTAGCATGTTCTGCATGAAAGTTCCCAATAGTACAATACATTTTTGCAGACTTATTTCCGTCTTCACCTCACTTTCGATGCATTACTTCGACTTCACAAGTTAGCGTCCCTCTACAAAAGCTCAAAACAACTGTCGAAAGCCGATATACTGTTCCTCAATGTTTTATTATGCTAGACGAAAGCCAAATATATTCTGAGTACTCACTTTAAAACTTTTACAAAAGAACTTCGACCCTCGACAATTTTTGGACACAATTCCATTTTAATATGAAATCCGGAAAAAAAGAAAATCAGCTGAGGTGTGGTTTTGCAGAAGAATGACGAAAATTGTCTGATAAGATAAGAAGTGAGATGCTTTGCTGAAGAAAAGACGAAAGGAATACGTGAAAAATCTTAAATAGAACAGAGTGATAGGATACGTGTTAAGACAGTAGAAGAAAACATCCATGGTACTACACAGAGGCATAGAGCGCAAAAGCAGTAGGAGAAGATAGATATGGAAATAGAAGCATTATATAACTGAAGAAGTTTGGTGCAAATGGAGAGGTTGTCACAGGAGGGGAAGTCTTGCTGAGCTGCCTCAGAGGAAAAAAAAACTTTATTAGAAACTTATGTACGTGAAAGAAATGTATTCGGAATTGTTAATACCATTAGCCCTTAGCTGTACAATTTGTTATACTATTTGCGGTGTCTTTGTTTGACGGTGTACAGTGCAAGGTCCTGCAGACTTGCATTCATGTCTCAAAGACACTGCATAGTACACCGTCAAACGCAGACATCGCAAATAGTGGAATTATGTATATGTTACTGCAGGTGTGGTCTTCAGTTTGAAGACCGGTATGATACAATTCTCTACACTAATTCAACAAGTCCATTATCTGTGCATAGCTACTGCAACCTGCTGCCACTTGGACGTTCTTACCACATTCAAACCTTGGTCTTTCTTAACTGTTTTTCCTCCCGCCCCCCTAACAAACCCCTCCATTCAATACCAAATGACGATTTCTTCAGGCCTCAAGTTCTGTCCCGTTAAACAATCCGTACTTTGAGTTAAGTTGTAAAAGAAATATATTCCCTTTGCAGATCGATTCAGTATCCAATGTACCGAGCGAGGTGGCCCAGTGGTTAGCACACTGGACTCGCATTCGGGAGGACGACGGTTCAATCCCGTCTCCGGCCATCCTGATTTAGGTTTTCCGTGATTTCCCTAAATCGTTTCAGGCAAATGCCGGGATGGTTCCTTTGAAAGGGCACGGCCGATTTCCTTCCCAATCCTTCCCTAACCCGAGCTTGCGCTCCGTCTCTAATGACCTCGTTGTCGACGGGACGTTAAACACTAACCACCACCACCACCTCCAATGTACACTTCTAATCCTTGGCATTCTTCTGAAGCACCACATTTGAAAAGCTTCTACTTCCTTCTTTTCTGAACAGTTTAAAGCCAACATTTCAATGTTGTTCAGAGTCACAACCCAGATAAATAGCTTGCAAAAATACTTCCCAACATTTCAATTTACGCTGAAGAGCCAGGGAAACTGGTACATCTGCCTAATATCGTGTAGGACTTCCGTGAGCACGTAGAAGTGGCACAACACGACGAGGCACGAACTCGACTAATATCTGAAGAGTGTTGGAGGGAACTGACACCATGAATGCTAGAAGGTTGTCCATAAATCCGTAAGAGTACGTGTGGGAGAAGATCTTTTCTGAACAGCACGTTGCAAGGCATCCAGGATATTCTCAATGATGTTCATGTCTGGGGAGTTTGGTGGCCAGCGGAAGTGTTGCTGGAACAGCTCTTTAGCAATTATAGACGTGTGGGGTGTTGCACTGTCCTGCTGGAATTGCCCGACTCCGTCGGAATGCACAGTGGACATCAGTGGATGGAGATGATCAGACAGGATGCTTACGTACGTGTCACCTGGCAGAGTCGTTTATAGACGTATCAGGGCCTCATATCACTCCACTGCACACGCCGCACACAATTACAGAGCCTCCACCAGCTTGAACAGTCCACTGCTGACATGCAGGTCCATGGATTCATGAGGTAGCCTCCATACCCGTAAACGTCCATCGGCTCGATACAATTTGAAACGAGACTCGTCCGACCAGGCAACATGTTTCCAGTCATCAACAGTCCAATGGCGGTTTTGATAGGCCCAGGCGAGGCCTAAAGCTTTTCTCATGCAGTTATCAAGGGTACACGAGTTGACCTTCCGCTCCGAAAGCCCATATCGATGATGGTTCATTGAATGGTTCGCACGCTGACATTTGTTGATGACCCAGCAATTGAAATCTGCAGCAATTTGCGGAAGGGTTGCGCTTTTGTCATGCTGAACAATTTTCTTCAGTCGTCGTTGGTATCATCCTTGCAGGATCTTTTTCCGGCAGCAGCGATGTAGAAGATTTGATGTTTTTCCGGATGCCTGATATTCACGGTATTCTCGTGAAATGGCCGTACGTTAAAATCCCCGCTTCATCGCTAACTCAGAGATGCTGTGTCCCATCGCTCGTGCGCCGATTATAACACTTCGTTCAAACTCACTTAAATCTTGAAAACCTGTCACTGTAGCAGCAGTAACCGATCTAGCAACTGCGCTAGACACTTGTAGTCTTATATAGCCGTTGCCGATCGCAGCGCCGTGTTCTGCCTGTTTACATACCTCTGTATTTGAATACGCATGCCTATACCAGTTTCTTTGGCCCTTCAGTATATAAAGCTGTAAACTAATTTCTCATCTTTAGAAATGTTCTTGTTATTGCACGCTTCTTCTATTCTCTCTAAATCTGTCTAATAATCTTCACTTATTTTGGTGCCTAAATAACAAAGCTCATCTGCTACTTTTAGTGTCCTATTTACTTATTTAATTCCTCCATCATAACATGTTTTAATTCCACTACATGTCATTATCCTTATTTTATTTTTGTTGATGTATATCACATCACCTCTTTTTCAGGACGCTACTCATACCATTTAACTGCTCCTCCAACTCTTTTGCCATTACCAACATAGTTACTAAAACTCTTAACTTTTTTTTTTATTTTTCTGAACTTTAACTTCCCTTAAAAATTTCTCCCTGATATCCTTGAGTAATTGCTCAACGCACATATTGAATAACATCAGGAATAGAGTACAACATTCCCTTACTGCCTTCTCAACAACTACTTCTCTTTTTGTCCTACAACCACAGTCCGGTTTTTATACAAATTGCAAATAACCTTTTTCTCCCTGTATTTGATCCCTGCTGTCTTCATAATTTCTTTTCTCAAAATCGATGAATGCCGGGAACATATGTTAGCCATTATTCAACGTACTTTCTAAGATAGTATTGCCTCACGTTTTCCTGAATTTCACTAGAATCCGAATTCATCTCCCCTGAGCACGGCTTCCACTAGTTTTTTTTTCTTCAATATGTCAGTAAATTATTTGTGCCAGTATTTTGCAACCATTATTTAATAGACCAGTGCTTCGGTAATAGCCTGATCTGTCAGTAACTGTCATCTTTCCTCCTGGAATTCTTGATGTCTGAGGGTATTTTCCCTGTATCATGTATCTTGCATACCCGCTGGAATGGTTTTGTCACGGTATTTTCTCCCGATGATCGCAACAGTTATGAGGGAATATCGTCTACCTTATTTAGATTTTTGTGGTTCAGTATTCTGTCAGTTCAGTTCAGTGTCTTACGTGCTATCTAAGGTCCGTGTTTATCTGTCAGTATTAAGCCTTGCTGCAACAATTCTTAACCCAAGGGATTTAGTTCCAACAGGAATTTACATTGAGATAAACAAACAATAGACAGTGCAAATAATTTATTTACTAACCAGGATATGGCACGTTTGTAGTGTGTGGGGACGTGGGGTGTCGATGCAGTTAAGATATCATTTATCAGCTTTTTCCTTGTCAAAGATTAAATATATGTTACAGCGCCGCTACAAACAGCTGCTGTTGAATTGTGTACGGCAAATCCACTTTTCAGTTTGCAGTGAAAATAAGACCGAAAAAATAACTGTAACAGCTATTGGGAATTAGGCCATTCATACAATTTTCCGTATGTTAATTTATGGTGCTTAGGCTGTAGTCAGTGATTCTCAAAATTATTCGTAAGTATTATTAAGCATCGAGTCCTAGTTACATAAATGCAAATAAAATTCATCTGCCTATTCATTTGGTACTATATATGTCTTTCAAAATCAAGTAGGAGATGCGCGATATACAGCTTACCTGTGAAAACATTTTTCCGGCTACTAGGTAGAGATATAACAACATCCCATAATGTATTTGTAACACTGTGACTTTCGACTTACTTCCTGAAATGGCACAGACTTACTCTTTTATACTGACTTGACATTTTCCTGTCATTTTCATTAAATGTCGCTTAAGAGATGACATACAAAATTTATGATTTTGAACGCAGGAAGCTCATCCCATGCTGATACAAGAACCGTTCTCGGTTTTTACATTGCGAACTCTCCTTCTTGGCCACCACTGGGGCAAAGGAAGAGCACCACGAGACAGTTGTCCGCTACCTCAGCGGTAAAGTGTTCACCTTCAGAGGGAAGTTGTCAGTTGAAATCTAGCTGGAGATAAGATTTTTACCTCTTCTGTGACAAAGTTAGAGATCGGCAATCAGTAGATAAATCTTTAAAAAACTTCTCCATCATAAGCTTTTTTTTGCTGGTTTGATTCACTAGCCTGTACATCTACAAGAGAAAAAGTTACACTTTTGCGCACTTATTATTGCTGCTTTTTCTGTTCCTGCAGAGACACTTTTTAATTTTTTTATGAAATAAGAATTGTGGTGACTTAATTGGGGCACTTAATAGTTCGTTAATTGTATTTCGTTATATGTCCTCCCACATTGCTACGTTTTCTCACTTTTATGGTAGTTCTGTAACGCTACTTCAGTGTGACCGTCATAGACGGTTTTTATGCGGAAAGTGTAAAATATCTTGCTAATTCGTGAGGATTCAAGGACGTTTGTCATGAGTATTTTGTTGTAATGTTGCCAAGGTAAATTACAGTTCACCTGTATTTATACACCGTTTTTGTTAGTTTATTGAACACAGTAGAGAAAGATATGAAATAATTTATAATTAACAATTAGTGTCCCACATTATCTACCATTACAGAATATGCAAAGGACTCATTCACTTGTTTATTTTTCTTCACTGCTCTTTGAGTGCTGTTTTTTGGACATTACGAAATATTTCCTTACACTATTTGGTTTTATAATCTGACGCTGTGTGTTATTCACAGCTTACGAAATACCTTTTCAGATGTTGTTCTTTTGCAATCAGTGTTATATTGTCTTTTCATTCGTGTTGCAATATCTTAGAGGTGATGCCACTGGTAGCATTCTTAAGGAAAACTGATTTATTAGATTAAAATCATAGTTTAAAAAATGCGGATTAAAGTCATTGGGATATTTCTGATGCCAGTGACCTGTGACCTGTCCGAAAGAACAGACACCACGCCTTCGTATAACTGATTCGCCTCCATCGGCTACGAATCCAGCACCTGTAGTGCGAATGCACAATCAAGTTGGATCTCCTGCGAGAATCTGAAAGTAGCGAGCAAGGGTGACATGGATGGGAACTGCGCACAGGTGGCACTAGGTGGGCATGTGAGTCAGCTGGGGGGGGGGGGGGGGGGGGGTTGTAGCGAAACAGTGCGCGCAGTTGCGATAAATAACGTTTCTGGTTGACGCAACTGCCTAGTAAGCAGATCTTGGGTTCGAATCCCGGTCCGGCACACACTTTCTGTCGTCGCTGCATACTCTGCATAAAGCCTCGATGTAGTTGACACCATGAATTCCTGTCCTTTCCTTTCATTTCTCCTCCTGCCCCTTCAGTATATATAATATACTGAAGCACCAAAGAAACTGGTATAGGAATGCGTATTCAAATCAGAGATATGTGAACAGTTGGAAGAGGGCGCTCCGGTCGGCAACGCCTATGTAAGACAACAAATGTCTGACGCAGTTGTTACATCGAGAAGCAAGCTAGCAAGATTTAAGTGAGTTTGGACGTGGTGTTATAGTCGGCGCACGAGCGATGGGACACCACCAAACTCCACAGACATGAACATTATTGAGCATATCTGGGATGCCTTGCTACGTGGTGTACAGAAAAGATCTTCACCTACTCGTGCTCTTACGGATTTATGGACAGCCCTGCAGGATTCGTGGTGTCAATTTCCTCCAGCATTGCTTCAGACATTAGTCGAGTCCAAGCTACGTGGTGCTGAGGCACTTGTGCAAGCTCGTGGGAGCCTACGCGATATTCGGCAGGTGTGCCAATTTTTATGGCTTTTCAGTGTAGTACCATGAAGAAAGAATTTAAACTTTTGGATGACGATGAAAGAGCAAAAAATTATAACGATTGACAGATGGGATTCAATGTTCTACACAATAAAAAGCTCCCCGTGCTAAATTTGCAGCCATGGAGCACTTGATGAAATTGGTGGAATGAGTAATAAAATTTCTGAAATCACACCTATTATTCCATTTTCAATTGCAACACTTTTCAACTAAAATGAACGAAGGTATGGAGACTTAATACATGACTGCAGACTACATTGGTTAAGTCGAGGGGCATCCGCGGAACGATAATTCGATTTAAAACTCACTATTATTGAATTTATGAAGGAAGAAGGAGTGCAGGAATGGAAACTAGAGCATCCAGAATGGACTGCAGACGTCGCTTTGTAAGTGGGCTTTATTGCACTTTGCCAAGTAACTTCCGATGGGGATGCATTTAAACAGAAAATCGCGTTGTAGAAGGGATGCATTCGGACAAAGGCAATCCAATTCCTTAAGCTCACTGACGTTAAAGGAAGTGCAAGGTTTGTAAAACTATCGTCGTAGTTCTCCCACAATGAATTCTTCAAAGGTTTTGAGGATGCTGTCAATTTCACATCTGTTTTCGAACTCTTTTTCGAGATCGTTCGCCGTTTCAGTTGAAAGCTCTCCTACGCATGTGCAGATACAACTGACTGACCTGCAAGGTAAGTTCAGTTTTAATTACAAATATTTTTGCGTTAAAACGTCTTGGACGTCTACATTGCTTTTCTCAGACAGATTTTCCAAGACTACGCTATGAGGTTGCAAAAGTGCTGCACTGTTTCGATCGAAATATTTGTGTGAAAGGCCTTTCTTTGGAGTAAGGAAATAAGTCATGAGTACATGTAAACTTGAGTGCGAAACTCTGTGAAATTGTCTGCCTTTGTCTATATACGTACAGTTTGTCTCCAGAGCGCCGAAAATGATTAATTAATACTGAAAACATATCTCGTTTGTGATCTATGTTGTTGAGAATGTCAAATATAAAACGCGTCATATGCAGTGCGACTGTACTTGGGTGGTCTGATTTCTACATTGTCGCCACGCTCTAAATTGGAACTTCTGTGATCCTGCCAATTTTGATTCGTCCCCTCATCATAACTGTTTTGGTTATCATAATTGTTATGACCATAATTATCATGTGGGCTGGATGCTCTGTATTCTGCATGAGCACCGCGTTACGAATTGTAATTTGCGTGTCCGCGCCAATTTCGGTTGTCTCTGCCGCGACCATTCCTTCTAAAATAATTTTCATTTCCATAACGCCTTTGGTCTCGCGGTCCTTTGCCAGCCGGTGTGGCCGTGCGGTTCTAGGCGCTTCAGTCTGGAACCGCGTGATCGCTACGGTCGCAGCTTCGAATCCTGCTTCGGGCATGGATGTGTGTGATGTCCTTAGGTTAGTTCTAAGTTCTAGGCGACTGATGCCCTCAGAAGTTAAGTCGCATTGTCCTCAGAGCCATTTGAACCATTTGCCACTCTCGCGGTCCGCGATCTCTGTTACTGTACTGAGAGTTGCTATGATCATAAAAATCATTTCTCTGGCGTCTATGATCTGTCTTATACGGTTGATGCCGCATATCGCGCCTATCTTCTCCCGCCCTGTACGCGTGAGGTTCGTCCGAGTTCCATACGCGTTTACGGTCACGCCGCGGATTATTATTTTCCCAATACTGATTACTATTATCTCTTTGTGTGTTTTCATAGTTGTCAAATTCCAATTCTTGCAAAAGAGCTTGGAATGCCTCCAAGTGATCTTTGCACCTATCTGCCAAAATTATGTGGCGTAATCTGATCGGCAGTTTTGTCAAACAGATACGAATTAATTCCGACTGACTGTACGGATTCTTTAAATATCTGTTCATGCGCATCATGTTTTCAAAATATTGCACTGGAGTTGAAAATTTCGACTGCTCATAACTTTACAGGATAATGATGTAATGTTTTACACGATCTTGTGTAGTCTCTGACCAGTAAGAAGATACGAATACGTGATAAAAATCTCCGTATGTGTGACATTCACGTACTATTGAGCGCATTCTTGTTGCAGGCTCTCCATCAAGATAACTGCAAATGAATTCGTTTGTGGCCAATTGGCCATGTTGGTGGTAAAGAATAGTCAAATTGTTGTAACCACTCTCGAGGGTGGATTTCGTGACTAGCATTCCGAAAAATTTTTAATTTCCTAACTGAGAGAAAATGCTTATAGTCAAACACGTCATTTTTCGTAGCGGATTAGTTTTCTTTTACAGCATGACTCACGTTTCCTTCATTACGTCCCGCAAACGTGCCATATTCACGAGAAAAGTGGTGAGCATTTCCATAATTAACGCGCTCATTGTCGTTACCAATTTGGTAATTATCGGATCTACCAGTGTCATTGGTGCGATCGATCTTTTCTTCGTTGCTGGCAAGTTGTTCTTGTATATTTTTCAAGTCACGTTTGTTTTGGTGATTAATTGTCATCTGCCCTTGTTTAAAACGTTGCAGAGACTGAAATTCTTCGGTATCCGCAATCGGTACCGGCTGAGTGTTATCTGGCCTCTTATCTAACCCACTACTCAGTTCCGTCACTTTCATGGATAGTTCATCTACCTGTTTAGCTACTGTCGTTAATTTAGTTTGTATCTTTGAAACTTCATTGGTGGTCTGTAATTGCAATGACTCGACATTTTTCGCTAATTCCTCTACTTGCAGTTCTTGTTGTGACGTCTGTCGTTTCACTTCAACAATATCAACATTTTGTACGTTATCAAGTCGGGATACAAGATTATTAATATCTTATTTGAATTCTTCACGTACCTGACTTTTCAACTGACTGGTAATTTCTTCAAATTTACGATTTAAATTGTCATTCACCTCACCCCAAAACAATGTGAGATTCTTGATAATTTCGTTCTGAAGCGATTTGAAATTCTTTGCATTATTGTTGTTAAATTCAGTGAGTTTATTCAGTAATAATTGTAAAGCATCATTACTGGGGGCAGGGAGTACAACATTACTCTTCTCTGTTAAGGCAGAAGCAGTACCTGCATTTCCACTAACAGAAAGAAAGGCAAAATTACTCCACTCTATCGGAGTGGCAACGAGATCTGAATT